>NC_134848.1:21352267-22647267 GCF_965363235.1 Mytilus galloprovincialis | reverse complement strand
AGCGAAACCTGATCTGGTGTCATATTGATTATATCTAGCATCAATGAGTCTACGGAGAAGAATACGGAATGAGACAGCTGAGTATGGAAGGCGACATGTTCTTCCAAAAAACAACAGTTTTCGTTCACATATAAAACTTTCAATTGAAAGCCATCCTAACAATGACACACACATGTCGCTTCTTGTTCTTCTTGGTAAACCTTGTATAAATTTACAAATATAGTGGTGAGTTCTTTCAAGCATCAGTATTTCAGTGCAGGTAAGTTTTCCCCAGAGTTCACAACCGTATAGTGCTTTCGGATAGCAGAGCTGACGTATAATCTTTGCGCATACAATTGGATTTACAATGGCTGGGTGTATTCCAAGGCGTATAACTGATGTTGTTGTCGAGCGCAAGGTGCGACAAGCTTTAAGAGTTCTGTCCATTGTTTTTAAAGATGTATCTAGTTGAATACCAATATGTCGAGCAGAAGTTACATAGTTAATCGGTTCTTGATATAGATATGTTGGAGTAGAAGTTCTGCGTTTACCGAATTGTAATAATTTGCTTTTTGCTGGTGAAAACGTGAAACCCCACATGTTACTATAGTTCTCACATATTGTTACCATCCGTTGTGTCGAAACGCAGTTTGTAGCAATAATAGCAATATCGTCTGCTTGAACTGGAGAGCTAGCATTAAGATCGTGAAAGAATGCACCTTCTTTTGAAGATTCTAGTTCGTTTATAAGGTCATTTATGAAGATCAAGTACAGTTTAGCTGACAAGGAACTTCCCTGGCGAATACCACGCTTTAGTTCAAACCATTTAGACAATTTACCATTTGAAGACACGGCACCATACAGATTAGTGTACATACTATCAAGCAAAAGCCAAAGTTTACCATGAGCTCCATACTCGTGCAGTTTTAAACGAAGTCCATCATGCGGAACAGTATCAAAAGCTTTCGTGCTATCTAGTAAAACAATATAAATAGTCCCATTCTTTTCAATATGATGGAGAGTTACTTCTTGAAGATTAAAAGACGCATTGAGGCTGCTTAAGAGCTTTTGATACGCTACTTGCTGTCCGTTTGGAAAATCTGTTCGTATGCTGGAGAGCTTGATGTCGATTAGTTTTTCGAATACTTTTGTAATACTTGGTACTAACGAAATTCCCCGATATGAATTTGTATCAGTTCGGCTTTTGTTATCACCTTTATATAGGAGGATAATCATACTTTTGTGCCATTCTTTTGGTACGTAGGCATATTGCAGAATCAGATTGAATAAATAACATAAGTGTTTCATTAACAGTTTGCCACCGAAACGCAGGTGTTCGTAAGCAATGTCATCATGACCACATGCTTTGTTACATTTTAGCTTATTACATATGTCATGTACTTCCGAAAATTCAAAAGTAATCCAATTGGCTGAAGTGTCTTTAGTAGCACTATTTCTGATAGCCTTCACCTTCTCAGAAATTTCATTTTGACGATTACAATCTTTGTAGTTTGTAGGCGAAAAAACAGTGCAAAAATGTTCATACCAAATATCGCATATATCGTCAGAATCAGTGTAGAGAATGCCATCTTTCTTAAGCGACATGCATCCGGAAGACTTCTTCTTTCGTCTGTTTAAAATGGTCCATGCATGTTTTTGATCTATATCGATTTCTTTTTCTAACCTGCGTGCAGTTGAACTTTCAAACTCATCAAATGCTTTTCGAAGTGCAGCACGAAAAAGTCTTTTTGAATTTTTATATGTCACAAATGCATTACAATTGCTGTCATGGCAATGACATTGATTTATCCATTCTTTTCGAGCGGATCTCATGTTGTTACGTAAAAAAGTCAGGTTGTTATTCCAGTATGGTTTCATGTAACCTTTATAACTGATGTGTGGTAAAGTTTCAATCTCAGCAGTTTTTATAGAATTGATAATTTCATCGTAATAACTTTCAATCGTTGTTTCGTTAATTTGACCACTAGGATACTCTAAAGTCCACAGTTTTTGAGATACTGCATGAGAATAGTCTGTTACTGCGCCTTTATTTCGCGCACGGTCCCATGCCACTTTTGGACGATTTACAAACACTGGAGGTTGTAAGTTAGCTCCCTTTCCACGAAATTCGAACGTACATAGTACTGGATGGTGATCAGAGATACAAAAAGTATGATTGTCTAAGACACTCGCTTTCCGAATGTTTTCAATGTTGTCAACGTTAATTATAATATGATCTATTCCGGTAGCCGGACCTCCATGATGCGACTGAAACGTACAAACGGGTCCTGTGCAAATCGCCTCCATATTTACAGACACTAGGTTATGTTCAATCATAAGTGAACGGAAAAAATCACTTCTTTGGTCTGATGAAAACATGTATCTTGGTCCATTGATTTTCGTATTAAAGTCACCCAATAAAACTACTGTCCCAATTTCCTGATAAGTAGTATATAGTTCAAACATATATTCGACATGTTCACGAAAGAAATCAATTGAGTGAGAAGATGCAGGTAAGTACGCACAAAACGCAAAAAATGTTTCACAATTTGGAATATTAACTTCAATACCAAGGAATCTAGAGTTGTTACAGTCTATCACCGACGTATATGGATAAATGACTTTCGAGACTAAGAATGCTACTCCTGATCTATCATTTACTCGTAAGGATTCAATATTTGATTCGTCCACGCCTTTCGAGATAGACACAAAGTTACTATCTATTGAGTCAAGTATATGCAATTGATATGATCGAAGCCAATGCTCAGACAGAGCACAAATGTCAACATCATTATTACGTAAGACTTCTGAGAGATACGGAATGCTAGAAAAGATTCCTCTACAATTCCAACACATGAAATTTAAACTAGTCGTATCCATGATTTTTGTTGTCAGGTACCGGAATTGAATGTTCTGCTGCAAATTGCTCCCATGGCAACCATGGTTTAACAAAAATGCCCTTTGGCCAGAATTCAGGGTTCTTTATCAGAGCTTCATCTTCAGCTGCGACATTCAGATGAGCAGATGCACTCCGTCTGTACTGTTTGTCAAAATATCGTAGGAAAGTCACCTTAATGTTCCGACTGTCTAAAAATGAACGCATTGCATTTTCGGATGAAGTTCGTTTATCGATTCCGCCAACATAAAATCGGGATATTCTCTTCTTGTTTCTTGATACACCTTTAAATTCGGAAGTTGGGGGATTACATACGGATCTTGGAAAGTGTACATCAATCTTTTGTGTAGAGTCGATTTCGTTTTCAGGGTTCTTTGGTGCAAGTGTTGTCCTTTTAACAAATGACGCTTCAACTTCGGGTTCCTTTATTTCCGGTGATTTTTGTAATACATCTGAGACTGAATCGTGTGTTTTTGATTTGCCTATGTTCGAGCGTAGAAATTCGTCAGATTGCATTTCAGATACAATTTTGGCATATGATTTTTGTATGTTGGTCTCATTCGTTTTTGCATTTCGTTCAACTGTGTTGATACGTTTTCTGATATCAGTTATTGATGAGGTAAGTGAGGATGATGACGAGTCATATTTTTCTATGCTGGTTATAGTGTCTTTAAGTTGTTCACTTAAAACCTGAACTTTGGTACGCAATGAATTTACACCGGAGGCTTTCGAGTCAGATATTTTTGTAATTCGGATACATTCAGAGTCGAGTCTTGACTTGGTTTCATTACACAATTTTATTGTCGCCTCAAGTTTTGACTTGCTTTTCTCGGCTTGAACTTTCTCCGTGGAAATTTCCAAATCTAAGGACTTCACTTTATTTGTCAGTTCCATAATGACGTTTTTGTTTGTTTCGTGTATTTTTGAACTCTGACATAGTTTTTCAGACATATCGGTAACTGTCTTTTCTAGATGGGAATTTTCATCCTTCAATCGTGAAATAGTAGATCTTGATAAATTGAGCTGATTTTGAATGTTAATTAACCTTTCATTTTGCTTGTTAATTTTGCTATTCATCGATCTGTTTTCTGTTTCAAGTTGTCTAGTTTTTCGTTTGTCCCCTTCGTAGTTTTTTCATGTGTCAATTTCATTTCTATAGTAGAGCTTTCTATTTTAATGATAGTTTCTCGCATACACAAATCAGGTATTTCTACAGGAGTAGACGAAACCACGTTTACATCCAGGTATGAATTATTTCTACCAGAGGATTTGCTGCTTAAGGATTCTTTCAAGTCATCGCAATACTCTCCGACTGAGGCAAGCCTGAGCACAAAACAATCTCGTCCAAGCTTTTGTACCAGAGGTTCACCATTTTTTGTTTTTGGTTGAATACGCTTTTTTAAGACTGCAGAAATAAAGGGAAAGTCAGCTCTACCTTTTGCTTTTATAAAATATTGCATTCTTAATTGTTCTAATAAATCGGGATTATTGTTGCAAATATTGCATAAACATGAGATAAAGGAGTCTCTTGGTAGATTACTGCATTCATTTTCGATGCGTTGGAAAATTGTTTCATTTTCATTAGGCAAATGTTCATAATTTATGACAGAATCATCAACTAAATGTTCAGAAGAACCAATATTTAGAAAATGGTTTGCTATCATTGAAGAGTCGCTGTACAAACTGTGTATTTCACTTTCATCGGTAATGCAACAAGACTTCTGAGCTAATTGTAATGAACAAGGTGCTAACTCGGTATACGTTCGATCTACCGTTATATCATTATGATCCATTGTATCTTTAAGTCTACAGATTATTTTACCCTTACGGCAATGCAAAGTCCAAAGTCCAATTTTAACATAACATTTAAACTCCTGTATGCTACTTAAATTTTCAAACTCTAACGTGAGTTGTTTTTAGTAACGGTTGTGTAATGTTAAGTTTTTTCGATCACTTTGTATATAGTTTATATGTTGAAATGCAAGGAAAAACTCACAAAAACTTCGAACAGTGTGTAGAAATATCCAAAATAACGATATCCAGCACAGTATTAAGAAAATAAAGTTTGTAAAATCATCAAAATAGTAGGAGTAGTAGTAATAGGTAACAGGGGATTATACTATTGGTATCGGTATCGGACTCGACCCGGAACTTCCTAATTATTGGCAATATTAATTACTTAGAACATACTCACCCCTTCTCGTCCAATGAAAAGTCAGTTTTTTGCCCTCTAATTTTCATAGTACATGGTTTTCCATGCACTATGAAATGCTATACATGAATTACTTTTCATTGTCAGTTAATTATGAAAATGAACTCTTAATAGCTGCACTAACGAAGTGTACAATCCCCTAAGGCATTTTCCTTGGGAAAATAGCCTACTGATTAAAGATGAAAAAGCAAAGATTAAAATAAAAAAAAATTGAATGTTGCAAAATTTCATGCATTTTCTAATGGTACACATATATAGAATACACCAAAAAAAAAAATGGGAAGGATAAATAAAATGATATATGTTTAATTTATATACCTTACATTTAAAGGAATTATTTTCGTTTTCTTTAAAAAAAAAAAAGACAATACCAGACTGCTGATTTATAAAGCAAAGGATTGATTTCGGAGAAACACAATACATTTAAATTTATCAATAAAAAGTAAAGCATTTAGTGTTGAATGGTCTGAATTCAAGTATTTATGCAGAGAGTTTTATATTTATAAAAAAAATCAAATTTCAAAAATGGGATTTATATAACATTGTGTTGCTTTTTAAAATAAAAAAATCTAAAGATAAATAAGTATTAAATTTTACCTGAAGCAGAAGAAAAACAATTTATCCTTCCCAAACTATGTCAGTACTATTTCATTTCATCCATTGAAATGATCATTACCCATGTTTTATATTTATTTCATTATAAAAAGTGAACTCTTATTTAGGTTTGAATATTACAATGGGAAAGGATAGTTTTGTAAGGTCACTCGAAAGTGTGAATATGTTCTAAATTGGTCAGACAATACTTGGTCATGTTTTATGAAGATTTAAGCCCTCGGCTTCGCCTTGGGCTTAAATTTTCATAAAACATGACCAAGTATTGTCTAACCTATAAATAGAATATACTTATACCTTCTCGTCCAATTAAAAGTCAGTTTTTTCACCTCTAACTTTCATAGTACATGGTTTTCCATGCACTATGAAATGCTATACATGAATGAGTTTTCATTGTCAGTTAATTATGAAAGTGAAATCTTAATAGCTACACTAACGAAGTGTACAATCCCCTAAGGCATTTTCCTTGGATTAAAGATGAAAGAGCTAAGATTAAAACAAAAACGTTTTGAATTTTGCAGAATTTCATGCATTTTCTAATGGTACACATAATAGAATACAAAAATAAAAAAAGTGGTAAGGATAAATAAAATGATATTTATTTAATTTATATACCTTACATTTGAGGGAATCATTTTCTTTTTCTTTCAAAAAAACACAATGCCAGACTGCTGATATATACATGCAGTGTCGGAAATTGTCTGCCCTGTAAGGGGAGGCAGTTTATTATCAGTGCTGGTACTGTGTATTACTACATGCATATTTTATTCTATTTTCTTACGAAAATTTATGCTTTGCTTGTAGAGAACGTATTTAACATTTAAAAGGACAAGTTGTCTATTTGCAAGGGCGATAACTTTTTTGTCACACGGTATTTAAATTTAAATATAGACTTATTACCTATTTTTTTTAAGTTTAAATAAAACAGAAATAGCACATCCGGATGTTAATAATGTCAACGACAACAAGAAAATTGGGATAGAAAGGTATTTGGAGAAGAAATTGTATTATTTTTGTAGTTCAAATTTTTCCGAATCATTGGTAATGTCATTAGGTTGGGAGAGACGGGTTTATAAAGGTAAACTTCTTTCAATTTGTTTTGATGGGAGGCGAACTTGCACATTTCACTTCTGATCTAACTGCTCTGTTCTGGTAATATGAAATATGCAAGATACACGATGTTTATACTTACAATGTAAATTACGTTTTACGACAATGAGGCAGCAACCTACCAACAAATGCATTTAAATGAAATCAAAATTTATAAATGCATTGTCTTCAACAAATGACAATGAGGCAGGTACACGCCTACACAATATGTCAATCTCTAAATCACCATAAGACAGGTGTCAATACAATATGTCAATCTCTAAATCACCATCAGACAGGTGCCTATACAATATATCAATCTCTAAATCACCATCAGACAGATGCCTATACAATATGTCAATCTCTAAACCAGCATCATACAGGTGCATATACAATATGTCAATATCTAAATCACCATCAGACAGGTACCTATACAATATATCAATCTCTAAATCACCATAAGACAGGTGCCTATACAATATATCAATCTCTAAATCACCATCAGACAGATGCCTATACAATATGTCAATCTCTAAACCAGCATCATACAGGTGCATATACAATATGTCAATATCTAAATCACCATCAGACAGGTACCTATACAATATATCAATCTCTAAATCACCATAAGACAGGTGCCTATACAATATGTCAATCTCTAAATCAACATTATACAGGTGTCAATACAATATGTCAATCTCTAAATCACCATCATACAGGTGCCTATCCAATATGTCAATCTCTAAATCACCATAAGACATGTGCCTATACAATATGTCAATCTCTAAATCACCATCATACAGGTGCATATACAATATGTCAATCTCTAAATCACCATAAGACATGTGCCTATACAATATGTCAATCTCTAAATCACCATCATACAGGTGCCTATACAATATGTCAATCTCTAAATCACCATAAGACATGTGCCTATACAATATGTCAATCTCTAAATCACCATCATACAGGTGCCTATACAATATGTCAATCTCTAAATCACCATCAGACATATGCCTATACAATATGTCAATCTCTAAATCACCATCATACAGGTGCCTATACAATATATCAATCTCTAAATCACCATCATACAGATGCCTTTACAATATGTCAATCTCTAAATCACCATCAGACATATGCCTATACAATATGCCAATCTCTAAATCACCATCATACAGGTGCCTATACAATATATCAATCTCTAAATCACCATCATACAGATGCCTTTACAATATGTCAATCTCTAAATCACCATAAGACATGTGCCTATACAATATGTCAATCTCTAAATCACCCTGAGTATGGTGTCTTTGCAATTTGTTATATGTGTTATAAAAAGGCGATTTAGCATAATTTGAAATTCGAAAAAAATGTATATCTATATGAATAAATCAGTCAGAGCAGCATTTAAGTCAAAAATATAAAAACACGTGGAACCCCCTTAATACGAATCCATTCGTGGTTTCCTAAATCGAGTGAAGAATTTGACCTTCTTTGTAACAATTAATGGCTACAATTATATAGTGAATCTTTTTTTCCAGTGAGTAATGAATATATCCGAGAAAGAACCTATGTCTATTGAAGATAATGAGAAATACACTATTACAAAAACTGAGGAATATAGGTCAATTACAGTTGAGCATTGCAACAAAGCAGGAAATTCGGGAACCAGTATAACAGATCACAAAGAACCAATAATGGCTGCACAAGGAAATGAACATGGTGAATCAGTCTTATCCAAAACAATTAAGAAAAATTTTGTTAGGATATGTGAACTTCTCGAGGCTTTTCCTCTAAGTGACTATCTTTTTCAACATGACGTCATTACAATGGCGGAACACTCTGAACTTCGACAGAAATGGAAGTTAAGTCACTCTGATGCAAATGACGATTTGTTGAAAAAACTTTGTAAGCGAGAATTTGATCCAAAAATTCTAGAGACAGCTTTAAGAGAGACTAAACAAACTGGTGTTCTAAGAATGCTTTTCGTTACTATGTAATAAAACAATATTTAGCACGGTGTTGTTCTTTTAGTTTTTCTGCAGGTCTGATATATGCTAGTCGTGAGTCGTCTTTGCCTTTATTTGCATGGTTCAGTGCATGACTGCTTGAAAAGATATTTAGCCCTGTTGATTTCACACGTATTATGAGTAATAGGATAACTATATTTGGCAGGATAGAGGTTACAACTAAAAATATACACAGGACAACATTTTCCCTCCTAGCCCCTCACCCCTAGCTCCCTTGGATATGGATATTAGGGACAAAAACTTAATGGGATATGGGATATTGATATTCCTATACAAGCCTCATTGGTAGGTAGTTTAAATATTTGGGTATCCCAGCAGGGGAACGAATACACAACCTTACGGACCAAAGGCAAGTCTGGATAAAAAAAAAATAACTTTAACTTGCAAAGATATATAGGACTCCTTATATAAAATAGTTTGTCATGTATTTACACCAGAAACATCGATAAACTAGGGAAAAAGAAAAATCACAAAAACACCGAACTCCGAGGAAATTTCAAACTAGAGGCATTTAAGAGTCGGTGTCGCACACCTTGGTCTATGTGCATATTAAACAAAGGACACAGATGGATTCATGACAAAATTGTGTTTTGGTGATGGTGATGTGTTTGAAGTTCTTACTTTACTGAACCTTCTTGCTACTTACAATTATCTATAATGAACTTTGCTCATTTGTAACAGAGGACATTATTTTGTAAAAATTTACCAAAATTTACCAAATTAATAAAAATTGTTAAAAATTGACTATAAAGGGCAATAACTCCTAAAGAGGTCAACTGACCATTTTGGTCATGTTGACTTATTTGTAGATCTTACTTTGCTGAACATTATTCCTTTTACAGTTTATCTCTATCTATAATAATATTCAACATAATAACCAAAAAACGGCAAAATTTCCTTAAAGTTGCCAATTCAGAGGCAGCAACCCAACATCCGGTTTTCCGATTCGTCTGAAAATTTCAGGGCAGATAGATATTGACTTGATAAACAATTTCCCCCATGTCAGATTTGCTCTAAATGCTTTTGTTTCAGAGTTATAAGCCGAAATCTACATTTTACCCCTATAATCTATTTTTAGCCATGGCGGCCATATTTGTTGGTTGCTTGGGTCACCGCACACATTTTTTAAACTAGATACCCCAATGATGATTGTGGCCAAGTTTGGTTAAATTTGGCCTAGTAATTTCAGAGGAGAAGATTTTTGTAAAAGTTAACGACGGACGACGACGGACGCCAAGTGATGAGGAAAGCTCCCTTAGTCCTTTGGGCTAGGTGAGCCAAAAAGAAAGTCTATAATCAAATGTCAAAATCAACAGCTCCAACATATCAATAAATGGATTACAACTGTCATATTCCTGAATTGGTACGGAAATTTTCTTATTAAACCAGGTTTTAAGGCTATCTTAACCGTGTGTCTCATTAGGGTCTAAGCGTGACGCGGGATTGTCAATTTTTTTGTAAGAGTAACACGTGAAAGTCAAATTATTGTTTCGTGAAAACGGAAATGAAGTCTAGTGGGACACGGGAAATTACAAAAAAAAATGAGAATTGCTTGCGTACATAGAGTCAGCGCGATACGGGAATCTGACAAAACAGATGGCGGGATCCGGGATCAACCGACCCCCTCAACCTCTCACTTGCATATATATATATATATATATATATAACAGTCGCATCACATTCCACCATATTGACAACGATATGAGAACAAAACAAACAGAAATAATACGAGTAGGTAAAAATGTCAAAAATAAGGGGGTGCAGTATTCATTGTGTTAAGTGTTATCTTGTTCATAGTCTTGAATATTTTTGTGCTGTGTATATATATAAAAAAAAGAAGATGTGGTATGATTGCAATGAGATAAATCTCCACCAAAGAGCAAAATGACACAGAAATTGACAAAAGTTTCTATAGAATACCGTAGGGCTTTCAACAATAATCAAACAATACCGCACATAGTCAGCTATAAAAGACCAATGCTAAATGACAATGTAAAACAAATCAATCGAGAAAACAAACGGCCTAACTAATGCACATTAATACATTTTACCTAATACAGAATGTGGCGGGATTAAATGTTTGCGGGCTCCTTGCCCTCCGCCCTAAGCTTAGACAGTGGTGTAACAGTACAACAGAAGAACAAACTATGTGTGTTATTTTCATATTTCACTGTTTTGTTTTATTTCTTATGCAATGAGTTTTCTGTTATGTCATTTCTCTAGAACAGTAAGTGAACCACTGCCCAATATCACAGGCACTTGGGTATTATAAGATGCAAACTTTTTATTATTTTTATACGCCCGTCAAAATTTTGACGGGACGTATTATGGTATACAAATGTCCGGTGTCCGTCCGTCTGTCTGTCTGGCGTAAACATGTCGCACCGTAACTTGAGAACGACTTATCTAAATTTCATGAAACTTAATATAGTTGTTTTTTATGATGGTCAAATGATCTGTATACTTTTTGGTGACAATAAGATTTAAACTTTTTGAGTTACGGCACTTTGTAACTAAAACAGGGGTGTGTTTTTTTTCACATGTCGCACCGTATCTCAAAAACGATTCTTGATTATTGCTTAAAACTTTACACACTTCTTGGTTTCACATGTCTCGCCGTGTCTCAAAAGCAATAAATGGTAATTGCTTAAAACTTTCTCAGAAACTATTTATGATTATTGCATAAAACTTCCACACAAGACGTCGGGCGTATCATGCGCTCATGGCGCAGCTGTTTATTATTTTTCTGTTGTTGATAAAAATATTCAATTTTCTATATAATTTTACGATTATACTTTGTTTCTTAGTATGGATAGTAAAATTGAGGTTTTTCTTTGAGTCGTTTAAATCACTCGAAACTAGATATGTATAATAAATATAGAAAGTTCAATATTTTAATCAACAACAAAAACAAAATATATCTGCATCATATACCCATGAAGCGCCTGTGCCCAATATATACGCGTGTAGCTAGGAATACAAAGTTCTAAACACGGAATACCATGATCTAAATAAAAATACATGCGAACATGTTTAGCTTGATGTTTGGTGTGAGCCAAGGCTCCATGTTGAAACCATATTTTTGCCTATAATGGTTTACTTTAACAAATTATAACTTGGATGAGAGCTGTCTCATGCATTATCTTAGTCTTGTTGAATATCAATTATATAGTCATTTTAATAAATTTCCAGTTGACAAAATTTTTTTTCTCAAAAACTTAGGATTTTTTTTTACCCCAGTAATAAATAACCTTAGCCGTATTTGGCACAACTTTGTGGGAATTTTGGATTCTCAATGCTCTTCAATTTTGTACATGTTTGGCTTTTTAACTATTATGATTTGTGAGTCACTGATGAGCCTTGTGTAGACGAAACGCGCCTCTGGCGTATTAAATGACAATCCTGGTAATCCTGGTATCTTTGATAACTATTTACACCACTGGGTCTCTGTTCTTCATAATGCTTTTTCCAAATCTCTTTTTATTATAAGCAAGGGGCAACTGATGTTAATTGATATTTTTAGAACACTATTTTTGTTTGTTTTGAAAATAAGCTTACAGTTAATACAGGAGCCTATTGTTCATTCGTTGGTTCATGTTTGTCCTATTTGTTTCTGGTAAATTGTTTTGTTATAAGACGATAACAATCAAACCAAGCAGTAAACGAGAACTCACAAAACCAAAAGACATTTACATCAACAGTTATAAATAGTAAATAAGAAACAACACACACTCCACTAAAAACTGGGAGTGAAATCAGATGCTCCGGAAGGGTGAGCATTTTTATATTAGGCTGTTAGTTTTATCAATCAAATTGTTTCATATTTTTCATGTCTCAGTCTTCTATAGCAGACTTAACAGATTTTCTCTCATTGTTGAGGGTTGTATGCATGGTTTAATTTACATCAATTTCATTTGAATTTTGTTGGCTATTTGTCCCGTTGGTAATTATACAACATCTCCGTATTTTTAAATTAAATGAGTGTTGGAACCTAATGTTCAGTGTTTGTCTTTTGCTGATGTAGTTCATAACTGAATCTTTTTTTTTAATATAGATTAGACCATTAGTTTCCTGTTTAAATGGTGTCTCACTAGTCATTTTTAGGGCCCTTTATGGCTTACTGTTCATTGTGAGCCAAGGCTCTGTATTGAAAGTCATACTCTGACCTATAATGATATACTTTTACAAATTGTGACTTGGATGGAGAATTGTCTCATTGGATATTTATTTTTTTTTATTGCGAAAGGCTGAGTACAAGACTATATAAAATATGTCATTTGTTGAACATATACATTTTTCGGTTCACTTGTACCCATGAAATCCATGAAAATTGGTATCCAACGAATAATAATGAATCCACAGTACTTTTACAAATTGTGACTTGGATGGATGGTTTTTCCATTGGCAATTGTACCACATCTCCTTATTTTTATATAAAAAGAGTAAATGCATTACTACTGGAAGTGTTTAATGACCTTGACAAATGCATTACTACTGGAAGTGTTTAACGACCTTGACTGGCTGTTCTGCCCTCCCACAGTCAGTATAAATGCATTACTACTGGAAGTATTTAATGACCTTGACTGGCTGTTCTGCCCTCCCACAGTCAGTATAAATGCATTACTACTGGAATTGTTTAACGACCTTGACTGGCTGCCCTCCCACAGTCGGTATAAATGCATTAATAATACTCAGAAGACAAGTTTTATGAATGGATTATTTTAATCATGTAATAGATGGCATTTTATTTCCGTAATGGGGAGATAACTCCTGACAAATGACATCCATTTTAAAGTAAACATGTTTTGTTTCAATACAAAAAGCACATTCTTTTAACAAAATAAAAATCTGTTCACAACTCAAATTAAGACACATACAACTGCTTTACAACCCGTAAAGATTGACATTTGACTTCAGATATTCTCAGCCTCTGTTTCAAAATTGTTCAAATCGTTCTTATATAATTCGTAAAAATTTGAACAAAAAGGAAAACAACCCAGATTCAAAATTAATCTGCACAAATTGTCTCCTGTTTTTAAATTTCTCAGTACGACCTTTGACCTTGACAAATGTCGCGGTCAATGAACCAACTGGCAAAGGTCAGGGTCAATCGTTACGGGTTGTACGTATACCTAAAAACAAACAGAAATTGTACAAATATTAGCTTTGTTACATTTAATGCGACAGAATTATTATAAGACTATAGTTTCTACACTTGGTTCAAATTCTGTATGAAAAAAATAAGATTCTTCATCATTTTGAAGATCAACCAATATTCTTTGACACTGATTAAACCTGAGGTTAAAACTGTTTATAAACTTAAACCAAGTTTAATGCTATGCATCACTGGAGTACGAATTCATCTTTTGTAACGTTCATTTTGATTGAATAGCGTCACCAATTTTCATGGCATGAATTCACAATTGATGCATGAAAACATATGTGCAAGTGCAGACGACATATGACATGTTTTAAATGTATGATTTGACATTGTTTTCTGTCAGTTTCATTAGAATTAAGATAATAATATTGTATTCTAGGTAACGTGTGGCTAGTAAACTTAATTTGCGACCATCAAATCACCAATTGGTGCCGTCAGAGCTTAAAATACAATAGTTATCTATTTTATCTTTATGCTTTTTTTCAGAACAAAATGTTTTAAAAAGTGATCTTTTTCCCTCCATTAATATTAAATATTATCTTTCAAATCTTCCTTAATATGATTTGAAAGCGAACTTATATTTGACTTAAAATATAAGTAGCATTACCAAATTCTGTGTGTACTACCAAAGGGCAATTTTATGAAGAAGAAAAGTTAAAAAAAAAATTGAAAATTGCAAAAACAAAAAAAACAGAGCCTTATGAAAAATAAAGTTACAGTGAAGACAATATTACATAGTTTCAGATGTCACATGGTAATTATGGTCCAATGATGCATAGCTTAACAAACCTACAGTCTTTTTACTACAAGTAAAACAATTAGATTTAGACCAATCAAAAAAGGTTTCTCAAAACTTGATTTCCATATTTTTTTCTTTAAAATCTAAAAGAAGTCTACTTTTTAATAAGACATCATGATATATTTCATAAATATTATGGTTAGTTTAAAATTTTCGTAATTTTTAAATAATGTGTTTTAAATAAACAAATTTTCAGTCTTGATAATATTTTAGAGTTTTTTACACAAAACCCAAGAAGCCTTGAAACATTGTTTTTTTGAATGGTCTAAACGTTAGCACTTATTTTTGGTACAGTTACAAAAAAGAGGTTGCAGTGAAATATAAACAACCTTGAACTTAGCAATTAGAAATTACTCATGCATGACATTTATTGCACTGACCTTCAACTTTGACCTTTGAACATTTGATTTGTATTGGTTAAAAGACTAGTTACATGAAGAAACATCTTAACATGTGAATCTAAAGAGATTAAAAGAGGCAAACAGACAGAGAATGATATGCAAAGGTGAATAAGTTATAAAATTGAGAAATTCTCAAAAGTTGTGTAGTCATCTGGTCAAATTAAATGATTATGAAAAATAACTCTTGAATAGGGTGGTTCACACATGGTATAAAAACATTGTGGAAAGTTTTCAATTTGTCCAGATTTACAGGAGTTCAAAAGTGTGGAACGAGTGAGTGTCATTGTCCGAAAGGCTAATTCCTAGCTTCAAATTCTCAGTGAATACTTATAACTGATAGGACAATGGTTAAATGTTGGACAAGTTGTATGTCAAAATCTGTAGGTTTTTTTTTTTATATTAGTTTAAAAGTAGGATGCATATTTTGACAAAGAAAAAAGCTTTGGTGCCATCTTGAATGTTTTGATCACAATAAAATCCTTTGGCAGTTTTTTTCAGACTAATGCTGATAGTTTCTCTAATATGAAGGGTGATAGTGGGATATTATTTTCAATCATTTAATCTTAAGGATGTACTTAGGTGAGGTTTTGGAATTTGTGTCAAATGTTCGGACTCCTTGGTGTTTTTCCATACAATACAATGTAAAATATTTTGCCCCATAACACCCATTTATTTTTTCATATAAGGTCATGAAAGGTTATTCAATGTTATTTACCAAAATTTTAAAAGATTCTTGATTTTCTTTCTTTTGTTTTGAGACCCAAATAATACCAATGCAAATATAAGGTAAAAGTCTGAGTCAGCCTTTTCCCGCCATATTTTAAATCTCAAATATCTCGAAAAGGAGGTCCATGACCTATTAATATTTTTAGGTTATCTTTATCCTTAACTGATGCTCTACCAGCTTATAGTATCAATTTTAATTTCTTAATTTCTTAATTTTTACCTAACCTCACCTAAGTACATCCTTAACTTATCTCAAATGATAATTTCAAACACTTTGAATATGATCTCTTGTTTCCTTGTTTGAAGTCAGATGACTTTATTATGCGATTCTTTAATTCAGATCATTTAAAGTTTCTATTTAGATGGTAAATAGTCTTGTCCTGGAGTTGTGACTTGCAAGGGGTCCTAACCATCGCCCTACAACTTCCATTTTATATAATACAACAAAAGCATAGTATTGGATTGAAACAGGAAAGCCAATTTCCTTTCAAACTTTTCTTAAGGGTAAGAGATTGAGAAATACAAAACCATCAAACATCTTTGTACAGGTTAGTTGTTGTCTTTTTGTACAGGTCACTTGTTGTCTTTTTGTACAGGTTAGTTGTTGTCTTTTTGTACAGGTAAGTTGTCTTTTTGTACAGGTCAGTTGGTCAAGCTACTATGAAAAATAATGCCCACCAGAATTTTTAATCTGTTTGGGAGAAAAGTCTATGAAGCTTAAACTAATATATTAATGACATTATAAGTACAGAAAGGTTAAGATCTGAAACAGCAATTTCAAATGTCTTCTATCTGAATACAACAAATTCTATCAGAAAATAAATCCTGAGGACTCTAATCTGTACAAACCAAAAATATGTGTGTCATAAGTATGAATGAAAGGTCAAAGGTTAAAAATTAGGACAAAATTGCTTGACCATGGAAACAACATAAATCCATTCTGTTACAAAAAGCTGATATTAAATATTTGTATGTATGTATATCATGTTCACCATGTGCAACCATTGCCAGGGAGAATTCATTTCACAGTATGATCAAATCAATAACTGCACCCTGTACGGTATTTCAATTTTAGAATTGAGTTCTGCAATCAGAGAAGTCATGCTTAAATTCATTTTTTTTTGTAATATTATCAATTGTAAAATGATTCACTTTTCTATATTTGTGTATACTATAAATACATTGCATTTCAAAACTGCTCCTTCAAAAATATTTTATCATTCACACGTTCAGTGTTTGTTTGATTGGAAATTTTAAAAGTCTTGAAGACAAAACAGATATTCTCATACTCTGAAGCGATTCTGTGTCCATGATGGTTGCCATGGTAATTTGTTAGTTTGTGATAAAAATTGCTTTGTTTATAATATACATGGTATAAACTTCTTCAGCGGCCAATCATATTGGACACCCAAAGACATATATTGACTGGTTAAATATATCACAATTTACAAAGTCTCATTCTAAAAATAGCACAATAATGAAAGTAGGGAATCCCCTAATGAAACGAATTATTATGGTGACAAATAATAACTTAAAAAACATCTCATTCCATTCACAAATAAATATGATTCATAAACACAGTTATATTATTATACAATTAAAGCAAGAAAGATTTACAGTATTACCTCCCTTTGAACAGTGTTTTTAAGGAGTTCTTTAATTTAGATTTCTTCAAATAAGAAATCTAAAGTAAACTCCATTCTGAAGATTAGTTATAAGTCAACCAGATGTATAAAACTGACCGGGTTTTATGATGAATGGACAGGAAAAGTGCACTAAATGTACAAGATAGTGCACTAACAGTACAAGATAGTGCACTAACAGTACAAGATAGTGCACTAACAGTACAAGATAGTGCACTAAAAGTACAAGATAGTGCACTAAAAGTACAAGATAGTGCACTAAAGGTGCATGAAAGTGCACTTAAGGTACACAGTATCTCATTCTGTTATTTCCTCG
This sequence comes from Mytilus galloprovincialis, assembly GCF_965363235.1. NCBI lineage: Eukaryota > Metazoa > Mollusca > Bivalvia > Mytilida > Mytilidae > Mytilus > Mytilus galloprovincialis. Next base: position 22,629,400 of record NC_134848.1, on the reverse strand, counting down.
ATTCCAAAATGGGCAAAACTTATAGATTGGCAACAGCAATCAACCTTAAGATTCAATCATCATGCAAATTGAACATATCTTCCGAGAAAAGATTTCAGGTTTGAATTTTGAGTTTAATTAGATTTTTCCATTGTGGTAAGGAGGAAATCCACATTTATATCTGGCCTTGAAGTCATAAAACTTTCGAGTCAGTTTATTTGTATTCATACTCCAAGTACAACCAATCAAAGTGTTGGATTTTATGTTTTTAGCACGATTTTGTTGCTCCGAGCACTGAGCAAAGTTTTATGACTTCAACCCGACCTGTTTCATCGTAAGGGTTGGTAGTAATCTTACAATATATCAAACAAATTCATCTAGAATTAAACCTATGCAATAATTGATACATCAATAAGGAGATAAAATGATACCCTAGGGAGTTGATCCCCTAACAATATAGGGAGTTAGGAACTGCTGTATATAAAAGTTTATCTCAAATGAAGATTGTAAAAGATTGCCCCATCTGTTAAGGGGAGACAACTTTAGCAAAAATGATTTATTAAAAAAAAAAAGTTCCATCATTTTAGCTATGATAATTGTACATTACAAATATGGTAAAATATTGCACTTTCATACTAAGACCAACATTTCGCAAAAAATAATCGACAGGAAAGAACAGTAATGAAAACCATTGTCTACAAAGTCATCCCAGCCTGCCCTTAAAACTCAAGCGGAAATCTTAAATTCTTCAAAAGATGAAAAAGTTTTTAAAAAAAGTATTAAAAAAAATAGTAGTCATATAGGCGCCATCTTAAACTTTGGATTGTAAGAAGAGATTTCTTTGAACAGTGCCAAAATTTCTATGGTTGCTTTAAACTTTTTATCTTTCAAGTCTTCAGTGGAGGCCATTTTGAATTTTATCTTTCAAGTCTTCAGTGGAGGTCATTTTGAATTTCATCTTTCAAGTCTTCAGTGGAGGCCATTTTGAATTTCATCTTTCAAGTCTTCAGTGGAGGCCATTTTGAATTTTATCTTCAAGTCTTCAATGGAGGCCATTTTGAATTTCATCTTTCAAATCTTAAATGGAGGACATTTTGAATTATGGATTGTAAGAATGACTATTTGAGACAACAGTTTTAACTAGCGTCTTCCACATGCCCTAAGATAAATACATTATATAAAAGTCTGGTTGAAAGGTTATTTTTCCTTTTTTTCACTCATGCAAGACCAACAAAATATATCTATGAACTGAAGACTCACAGAAAACATCTAAAAAATGCATTCATTCAATCTTTCTAACATCATAAGTTTGTTACCATGGTTATGTCAGCTTGATGCCAAAGTTCACAAGGTCGTATCCTTAGTGACTCAAATTCATTGCTATAGTAAATTGACCTCTTTGAAAGAAAAAAAATGGCTGATTGTTTCATCAGTTATCAAAGATCAAAAACAAAGAACTATTGTAATTACTTCACCGATGATTGCGTAGGAAATCATTTGCAAAATACAATGAAATATACAGGCCTTTATCTACAGATACCTTAAACAAAAATATTGAAACCTAAATTTGTTTATAAGCTCTTCACAAATCAGTTCAGGATTACTAGGAAACTAGGTTAAGGGCAATAACTCTACGTTTGTGCCAACTATTTTTATAAATATATTTCTAGCTTACATATATTATTGTTAATCTGTTTCAGGTAAATGCTTAAAACAAATTGAAGAAACTTTTCAAACGCATAACTGATTTAATAAGTTATCTCCCTTAACTGAGGTCTACCCCTTAAAACTAGAAAAAAAACATCTGATTTCAAAGAAACAAAAAAGAGTGGAAGGCTTGAAAACTGAATGCAACATTTAATAGCACTGTAATATCACTCGTCATATTGCACTTGAAGACCCTGTTCGTATGGCAAGAAAAAGAATTTGGTCAAAAAAGTGTTTCAAAGACATAAAAATAAATCTACCATGGGTTTGCCTAAAAAACTTCTCGGTGGTGTTAAGTGCAGCTACACAAATTGTTTGAAGGATTTTCAGGAACTTTTCAAAATTAAGCAGTTTTTATTTCCAAATGAACACTTTTATATTTGGTTGGTGGGCAAGTTTTTGTACTTGACAATAACTGATCATAACTCTGATCATTTTGAAGATGAATGGGTGGTCAAAGCCAAATAAATTAGATATTCATTTGAAAAAAAAAAACGTCATTTTGAGACAGTTCCCACCTAAGAAATGATTTAAGAGTTTTTCATAAATGCACAAAATATGTTATTACATCAATTTTTCTTTTAAGATTCACTAATAAAAATACAAAACTAGCTGACATATATACATCTTCAACATCGAATCTAATAAACAAAAACTTCAAAATCTTTTCCATATGAAGGTAGATTTTGTTCATTTTGTTTAAAGCAAAATGCCCAACATACATTGTATACCATTAATGTCAAACCAATCTAAAAATAGCACAAAATAAATGTAGCAAAACCCCAAAGTGTTACAATTACACGAAGCCTGTGATCTGATACTGTTTTACAGAAACCTGATTCTCTAACTGCAAAAACGATTATAACGAAAAAATTCATTGGTTGAAATCAATTGACCATTCTAAAAATAGCACAATACAAAAATGAAAGTAGGGAATTCCCCTGACACACATACACAGCCATACACACTCATAGAAAACAAAGGAATTCCTATCAGACAGATACAGAATAAATAGAGTCTACATTCACCACAGAACATCTGAACTAACACATGGAGGTCACCAAGTGATAAAAGTAATGTTGCCCTTTCACTATCGCCCTTAGAATTATCACTTTGGTGTCACCCTCAGGGAGATATACCCAAGTGATAAAAGTAATGTTGCCCATTCTCTTTCAGGGTGATATAGCGGCATTATCGACCTCAGGGAAATATCACTTTGGTGTCAACCTCAGGGAGATATAACCAAGTGATAAAAGTAATGTTGCCCTTTCACTTTCAGGGTGATATCTCTTTTGTGTCACCCTCAGGGAGATACATCTTTACAGTGAAAAAAAAAATCAAAATGTAAAAAAAGCTACATGTAAACACTGTTGAATGTGTGGAATAAATTATTATGAATATAAACCTCCTGCATAACATTCATAGCAATGACATGTGGGCCCTGATGTTATCAATGGTTGTATTTATATCATTTTAAAATATTACGTTGTTCATGAAAAAGAAAATAACAAATCTTACATCTTGGTACAAATCAGGGAGGAAATCAACTGCAGCTATCAAAAGCAATATTACCCCTTTTGGGACTTATTTAATTGTTTGGGTTTCGCTATAACAATGAGGATACAATAATTGATTTCTTATTCCTGATCTTCAGAAAATTATTTTTCCCAATAATGTTATTTGAAGCGCCTCCAAAGCTATATGTACAGCTGTATTTTGTTCAGAAAAAGACATATATCTTTAGCTAAATAGTAATTACAATAAAAAGGATTTCTTAATCTTTTAGGTTTTGAAAACTGTTAAAGCCAGGATCATGATAGAATATTTAATAAAAAATCATAAAAATTTGATCAGCAATTCAAGGGAATATGGGTACAAGTTTAAGAAAGAATAAACTATGTGCAATAGGTCTTCTATGCACTTAGACCTGTTAGAAAAAAACCTACATATTGCTCAATTGAATAATTGTGAATAAAATTATATAAAGTATATTGAATCTATATGAAAGATTCTTTTAGAAGAAAAACCTATAGAACTAGAAAGACAGATATCTTTATCAAATTAAAATCAAAGTGCTTGGTAGCACTATTGGCAACATAAGATGTCAATTCTTTCCAGTCGAACAGATTCACCAGTGATTAAAATCTTATCTTTATTTGCATCTGGGAAAAAAGGAAACGACGAGGCATACATTTCCCCCTTGAAAATTCATTAAATGACAATACCTGTATCCCAATGAAATGAATATTTGTTCTCAATAATAAAACAAAAAATTGAGGACAAAACTTTTATCACCCAGGAGAACCATGTTATGTTCAGACATTTATCTACTTTTAACAGGTTTACCATTAGTATAATAATATAGTGTTAGAAAAAAGGTCCATATACGCTTCTCATCTGTCTCTTAACCCAAGTCACAAAAAAATCTGACAAGAGAAAGACAGATTTCTGATCCTGGGTAACCATGGTTTCGCCATCGGCAACGATCTCTCATGACATTTGCCGTCGTCCAGAAAAATAACAAAATAGAGTTAGCAGTCATCTCCCTTTTTCACTTTCTTTCCGCCGTTCCACAAAGAAACACAACATATTTGGGACGTTCAGCAAGATGTTCGACATATTTAGTTGCTAAGTGATGATGATGGTTGCCAATGACAACAAATGCATCTCCATGACAACACATATAAACATACTAGCTGTCATATAAAGTATAGTTTATTTCTGACCAAGGCCACTTTTTCACGTTTCCATGGAACTACGTAATGGTCTGAATAATTGTCTTCTCACACTAAATTATATTCCTTTAAATTCAGTTGCAGAATCGTATCCTTTACGGCTGCAAATACGAACCTAATATTTTCTGTATCTGTAAACAGAAAAGGAAAAATTTAGAGAGAGACATCAAACTTCTTGGTACATTAAACATATAACTTCAAGGAATATTTTTTAATCTGTAAACAGAAAAGCAATTTAAGAGAGAAACATCCTCGAAAGCTACGTGGATCAAACTTCTTGGTTCATAAAACACATATTTCAAGGAAAAATATTTAATGTGTCAATTGACTGTGGATTCATCTATTTTCGTGGGTACAAATGTTTGTGGATTGTGGAAAACTTGCATTTTCGTTGATATTTGATTTCGTGGGTTTGCCAATCTAGAGAAAATATTTAATTTGTAGAATTTTTGAATTCGTTGTTCAACTTTACCCACGAAAATTGGTATCCAACAAATAATAATGAATCCTCAGTAAAACTAATAACTATACAGACTGATTTTCCTGAAACTATTAAGACAAGAAACAACAAATTACACTGCTCAATTATAAAGATTGCATTGTATTTGGTAGAGGAACACACAATGGAAATATGTTTAATCTAATAGTTATCAAAGGTACCAGGATTATAATTTAGTACGCCAGACGTGCGTTTCGTCTACACAAGACTCATCAGTGATGCTCGTATCAAAATATTTATAAAAAAATATGCTGTAAATAATTATAGTCTACCCTTGCACAGCTTTACAATTTTTTTTATAAAATAGTTTTGTTATAGCCCTACCTATCATTTTGTAACTTGAATATTTGAGTACATTACTATAATTGATAACTGCTTAAAACGTGCACTTTAAGGAATGTAAAAGAATGTTAATCTGACTGTTCTATGTTGTTTGCTAGAGATTCATCCCTGAAAAAGGACTATCAAGTCAGAGACAAAATGGTTTGCCTTCAATCTCTACTCTAAATATATTTTACATTCAATAGTTTTGATTGATAGATTTAATTTTTTGTGTTTTAAAGTGACTTTTCAGCACCGCATTTAGGCTTTTTTGTGGCGGCCAGTTTTTATTCGTGGAGGAAGCTAAGGCGCCGGAGAAAACCATTGACCTTCGATTGGAAAACTGACAATCCTGTGTAGTAAATTAAGAATCGAGTAAAGTGCATCCGCATGAGCAGGGTTTGAACTCACAACCTCAGTGCTGACTAGCTTGTGATTACAGTAGTAACTACTTAGGCCACGGAGGCCCCTCAGAAAATAAATCATACCTGTTGCACATGTAAAATGAGAATATATGATCTTGTCTGGGTCAGGATTTAAATCGACAAACATCCTTACCTGTTGCACATGTAAAATGAGAATATATGATCTTGTCTGGGTCAGGATTTAAATCGACAAACATCCTTAAAATAAACTCTCGTGCTGCCTGTGCATCCTTCTTTGCACCTGAAACAAAAGAAAAACAGATGACAGATTTAGTAGAAAGTTTTTTGTTATATATAAAAATTTTATCTTATATAAAATCTCTTGCTGACCATGCATCCTTTGTTGCATTCAAAGAGCATGATCTATGAGTTTGAATGTCCCTCTGGTATCTTTCGCCCCTCTTTTGTATTTATTCTCCATTTTACTTTTTAGCATAGTGGTCAATCTTGTTTTTAAAAATATCTGAATAATACATATACATGTGGTATGACTATACATGTGGTATGACTGAAGTCTGAGTACCATGAACACCACCAAAAACCAATCCCATGTTACTCCAAATCCTGTAGACTCGAGTGATCAGACCTAATTCTGTAGGTCACATTCAAGGAAAAGAGTAAAGGTTTTATGAAAGAGCATAAGGTTTATTTTTAGATTTTCATCTTAAATTTTATAATGCTATAACCATTAGTTCACAATTCTAGAATATTTCTATTAAGAATTGAATGCTTCTTTTTGTAACTTCATTGGGGTGTAAAAGCGTCGACCGAAGTACATTTTGTAAAAGCGCTTCATACTAAAAATGTGCATACATTAATGATAGTCCAAACAAATACAGAATAGAGGATAATAGGACTGCTGAAATATTTAAGGAATGACTGTAATATATTTTTCTGTCTATGAAAAAATAACATAAAAAATTTGGTGAACACTGAATAACGCGCGTAGCGAGTTATTTAACAGAGTGCACCACATTTTTAGGTTATTTTGAATAGACAGAAAAATATTCCAGTCATTTCTTATAATTTAATTCTAAATTCCATTTTAAACCGTAGAAAACCATGTAAAAAAACGTTGATGACGTCACGGTCACAGGGGTGTGGAAATATTTGTTGTGAGCACTTGTCCCTGGGCAAGTAAAACTAAAAATTTTACTTGTCCGGAAAAAAATTTACTTGCCCTGATGATCCCAATAAATATTGAAGTATTTCTTGTTAGCTAATATATGATTCTTACTTAGCACTATTGTGCATCACAAACGAATGAAATCCATTTGTTTATATGTGTAAAAAATTAGGAAAGAAGGAAATGGGTTAACATCAGTGGGACAGAAACCAAACAGCAAACCAACCAATGAAATGACATGTATAGGACAACTTTGCAGCAGTTTTGGAATAAAAATTGTAGCCAGTAGGTACATAATATACTAAATTTGAGGACAGTGATTTTTTTTTTTTTTAAATACTATGTGTCCTCCGTTTGCATTTAAGGTTTTCTACTCCACTCATGATTCTTTTGTCTTGCTTGCCCAGCTTTTTATAACGTATTTGTCAATCTGAATCTCGATACAAAATCTAAAGAAATGACACAACCGGTAAATGATGGATAAAACTTAATCGACGATCCAGGGTCAATGGACAAAGCCAATGCAATGTTACGCGACTCTTGTTCGCATACTTATTTTTATTTATTTTGGCAATCGATCTATTTCCAGTATCATGTAATATTTATCGTCATGAACATTGATGTTTTTACTTGCTGAAGATTGGTTTCTTTTACATAAATTAAACATCTTTATACGTTTTGAAATTAATTTTATGTTTTTGTTGGATTTGAACTTTGTCTTGTACATGTTGTATATTTTTTTACTTGTCCACGGGCAACCAAGACAAAAATAATTACTTGTCCGGTTGTTCAAATGTACGAGTCGGGCGAGTCGGGCATAGCATTTCCACACCCCTGGGTCACATGACTAAATTATGTCTATGGGCTCATAACAAAATAATGTCAGCCAATCAGAAGACGCGTTACATCCACAATTAAATTATATATAGATAGAGAATTATGGGTGAAAATATAACCAGAGAAGAACTACACTAAAATATTATGGATTAAAAAAAATAAAAAAATAACTTAAATATCTAAAGAATAAAGAAACGAAGGACCTCTCATCCAGACCTTCATAAATGCCAGAAAAGCTTCCTATAAATTTATACTCCTGAATCAGTTTTCTTAAAATACAATGTACAATGATCATGATGATGTAAGTTGATGACCCAATCATCTTTTCTAGATAAAAATACAACTTTTTTGACTACATGCCTGAAGGTAAAATGTTGGACTATACATTTAACCTAACATTCCTTGCAATTTCTGTATTTGTTAAAGGGAAACTTCGCAAAAAAATCAAAAATTGATATTATGTTCATTCTGTATAAAAATGTTCAAATTCATAGATATTAAAGTTTTATTCCGCTCGATAAGCGATCACCATCGATTTTAAATTTAGAGTATCAATTCTCCGAGATCCGCCATCTTGTCTTCTTTCTCGATGAATAAAAAACGATATGTCTATAAACCACAAAGAAACAAAACTACAGTAACCGATGTAGTCGTAATTGCGTGTCGATATCTTGTCAATCGTACGGTTGTTTAATACGACTAACTAACTTGATACGGAAAATATTCTTACTTTTTTTAAATTACCATGGTCTGTTGTTTTTAAACTGTTGATATTGGAATTAGGTGAAAAGTCAAAGTTGAAATCATAAATAAGTGTTCCGTGAAAATTGTTTTCGAAAATCTAATTTGTTCATAATTCTTTAAAGTAATAAACTTTTTTCAAATATATTTTGATCTTCCCTTATCTGATCACCAGCATGGCTAAAGGTATTACTTCCAAAGGTATTGTGAGGAGTGTGAGGTGACACGTCCAGGTATTCAAGCGATTTCCTGTCGGGCTTGCAAGTTCATGCATCGTTTCACTTCTGCAGGTATTGATCAGTGTACACGGCTGATAACTTATAACTTATAACTTTCCATTTTGAACTATCAGATGTATAATATACAACTCTGTCTTACTTGTCATTACTAAACTCATACGCTTGTTTATAAATAACATTTCTGGTGTAAAGAATATAATTCATAATATATAAATAATACCCAAAAAATAAGATTTGATGAAATTAAAATCTATTTAAATATTTTTTCAAAGGGTGAATTTGGGAAAATGTAATATATAGTCATTGTCAATAGTGAAGGACAGATTGGAACAGACCAGAAATATTGATTTAAAAAAATGTACGCACTTGCCGACGATTCGTTTATACGACTGGATATAAAGTTACGGAACTATAGCGCAATTTAAAATATATACGTGTATACATTGAACATAAGAAAAAAACATATATTTTGAATAAATAGGGGTAAAAGTGTTGTAAATAGACTAGCCAACGTATGCCAACAGTATGTAATCATCGAATGTCGATAGACTACAGTTGTATACCAAAAGAAGAAGAGAACCAATTTGATTTAAATACAGGTCGATGTATAACTTTTGCTTTGGTTCATTGAAGCTGTGGACCTAGGAAAATCACAGATTTATATTTCAATAAGATTGTTCTCAAACAAAGGAATGAATTCGTCATCACAATTGTTATATATGCCACTGGACGAACACTAATTATCCCCAGGGGATGTGAATATTTTGCTGGGAAACTTTTGAGTATCAAAGTTTCAAATTAATTTCGGGATTTATTTTCTTTCTTGGTATTCAATAACCGAAAAAAGAATAAATTACTTGTTCGCTAAATAGGGATATTCTTGTCAGATAAAAGAATTTTAGTTATATTTAAAAAATAGGGAAATATGACATTAAATTGGTTCTGTCTTTTTTTAAACATCGTTAAAACGATGTGTGTCTAAGGTGAACGCCACAAGAACCCTGTAATACTAGTACGAGAGTATATCATGTAAACATTCCTTCTCAATAATATGGTTGTATTGGAAAACTTTTCATACAGATTGACAACTCATTGTCCGATATGCATGTAATATTTGCCACATAACGCCCATAGTTCTTTCTACCATCATCACCTTATTCCTTGATATTGCTGTAAACATCGATGGTTCACACCCAAACAAAATGGGAGTAATGAACCTTCAGAGCTTCTCCGTGTTATACACTTGTGAAATATATAGACGAAATTTCTGTATTGAAATGAATCTACATCTCACAAACAGGATTTTCAAATAACGATTTTGAGTAATCACCTTACAAACCAATATAAACGTATGGCAAGATATAACCATGAAGGAATTTAGTTTTTGTCAGAACTCATCACTATATCATAAACGTATACGTATATATATGCATACAGTTTCAAATATCAAGAACAAGCGTTCGATGTCGATAGTCTGTTCTCTAACTGTTCAGAGTTAGACATGTCACTTGTTCATTCTTGGAAGCCTTCATATTCCCCGTCTAACGATGGGAACTCTTTCTGATTGTGTTGACTATAAATGCTTGTATGGTAATTCTGTCGTTTATCTGTACAAGCGGTTGCATTTCCTCTCCTTTCCCAACAAACAAACGAACGAAACGCAACTAGTCTGATTTCTCTGGAGCTCATCCTCAATGGCTCTTATACGTCAGGAAACTTACATGTATACTAATAATGATTGTTTCATGAACAACGATGTATGAACGAACTATTATAAATTCGTCAATATCTGTAATGCATGACTAAAGTATAACTTTTATTACAACTACTGTATTACTTATTTGGATTAATGACGGCTATCATGTTCAACATTGCACAACTATTATCATAGAATTTTAAAAAAAATCCTCAAAAATCCTCAAAAGATGTAATGCCTTAGCTTAGATAATTAGTATTCTTTTCACAAAAAGTTCGTGTAAATGATTGTCAAATGAATTTAATTATGTAAGAATAAAATGTTAAAAAGAAACTAAAAAAAAATTATGCATGTTGTATGTTGTATTTTTTTGTCAATTAAAAACTTTAAAATTGCAATAGTTTTATTAGCATTTAAACACAGCCAGATTTGAATACAAGTTAAGAAATTCCGGTAAGGTCAATGATATCAAACAGATGTACAATGGTATATCAAATTGGGTAATATTGCATTTAGTTTTTATTAAAGATTAAAACTACTATTTTTTGCTTCATATTTGAATCTTTACGCCAATTGCCGCTAAGAAAGTAATCAAAAATTGTTTCCTTTTATTTTTATACACTTTCGGAATTACGAATCTGAATTTTATTTTCAATTAATTTACACAATTTAATTATTGTATCTTTATTCTCATCGTGTATTTAATCTTAGTGTATTAACATCATGACAGCATATACTCTAATCCTTTCTATTTAGCCTTTCCAAATAACAACATTTATACCTGTGTACGCTTGAACTCACACCTGCGGCTAAATAGCTACAAGGTAAACGAATTGACCTCAAGCCGAGAAATATACAGTGACCTTTACAAAATAATATACACACTCTGCTCACACATTAGTTGCATTGAAATGATTATCAAAACAATAACGGTAAATAGAACTGAAATATTTTCAGTTCAATATCAGTAAAAATGTTCAATAAATATTTTATGAAAAAAATCTCAACAATAATTAATTAAATTTATTCAAAAACATTTACTAGAGATAATTTTATAGGAGTTTAATTCAATCAATACAAAACGGTATATATATATGCATATTCACTTTCGTTCATTCTTATATTGTGGTTTATAACTTCGACCATTCGTCAGCTGTGCGCTTTTAATTACGTATATTGTCGATAAGCTATAAGAGTTAAACAGATTTTATTTTTTCCCAGAATTCAATAAATCGGGCTAATACGTCACGACCCACTCGAGAATTCAACCAAAAAAGTTACAAATACTTGATTTTCTCCGTTATTAGAAGGAATATAAATTTAAAACTTTGCAAATGTGTTTTTTATGTTAAGATGAACATAATTAGATGATAAGTAAAAAATCGCGGAATTTCCCTTTAATGTTCAAACAAACACTGTTTTCCGACTTAAAATTTCTTGTTTAAATACAATTCATTTTAAAAATCAGCAGGATTTGAAATATTTTTCAAAAGATTTTTTATTCAAAACAGCTATGCAGATATTAGACAGAAATAATCGTTCGAAAAATAAAGTATAGGGAAAGATGGCCTAAAAATTTTTAAGAATACATAAAAACCATTGCATCCCACTTTGTTATTCGACTTCAGAAAGCTAACATAGAGATACAGATCTAGACTATGTCAATTTATTTGTCAAGCAAAATCCAACAGTTTTATTTAGATTTTACTGTTAAACTAAATTTCTAATCTTATGTAGATTTTACTGTAAGACTAAATTTCTAATCTTATGTAGATTTTACTGTAAGACTAAATTTCTAATCTTGTGTAGATTTTACAGTAAAACTTAATTTCTGATCTTATGTAGATTTTACAGTAAAACTTAATTTCTAATCTTATGTAGATTTTACAGTAAAATTAAAATTCTAATCTTATGTAGATTTTACTGTAAAACTAAATTTCTAATCTTATCTAGATTTTACAGTAAAGGTAAATTTCTAATCTTACATGTCTTATGTAGATTTTACTGTAAAACTACTTTTCCATGTCATAAGTAATATGTAAAACACATAAATCATGACCCATTTAACACCTGTACAAGTCCTTTAACACATAAAACAACCTCCCACATAGTGTACATGATGTAGTTACATTGCCACTGAGGGTGTCAAGAAATGTACCATTGTCAATTCAATCGAACTAATAATAGTTTTATATAATGATTATGAATGTTTTTCTTTTCGACCTGTCCTTTGAAAAAGTGGCCAAATGATCAAAACATTCTCTTAAGGATGTTTGCTCCTCTATTTTTTACTTTTTGCCAGATTTTTAAAATCCTCTGGTTTTATCCATGTATTAACATTAAACAAATTTGCCCACTAACCCCTACTTTTCTTTTCATATTTTTATCACATATAGTTTAAAAGGCCATATTTCAAAATCTTATAAAATCCTTGTTATTTTTTCCATAGATTTAACAAAAAAGGTGCCGATGTTAAATGTAAGAAAAATCTAGAGAGAATTATTTCCTGCCAAATTTTCAATGGCTTATATTTTGAAAACAAGCACACGGACCCTTCATTTTTTCTGCTTTTTTAGTTCCTTTATTTATATACTATAAATTTAAAACAGTCTTTTATAAAGCTTGTTATTTTTAAACAGAGTAGCAAACATCCTTAAAGATATTCACTCCTTTTGTTTTGGAATTTTTGTAAGATATTCAGAATCCTCAGTTTTTTTTCCAATAAACTTTCTCCCACTACTTTTCTTTTCATAATTTTATAACATATATAGTTTAAACAACCACATATACATTTGAAAATCTTATAAAATCATTATTTTTTCATTGTTTTTGAAAGAAAAGTTGCCAATGTTAAATGTATGAAAAATCTAGAGAGAATCATTTCTCAAAAAAATTCTCCACAACTTGTTGAACTTATAGCTTGAACAACAAGCACATGGACCCTTTACTTTTTCCAGCTTTTTTTAGTTCTGTTATTCATACAATATCATTTTGTTATGGTCTTTTAAAAAGCTTGTTACTTTGAAACTGAGTAGCAAGCATCCTTAACATGAGCATTTCCACCTAGAACTAAAGACTGTCATATAAGTGAGAGGTTTAGCTAGCTATAAAACCAGGTTCAATCCACCATTTTCTACATTTGAAAATGCCTGTACCAAGTCAGAAAGATGACAGTTGTTGTCCATTCGTTTGATGTGTTTAATTATTTGATTTTGCCATTTAATTTGGGACTTTCCATTTTGAATTTTCCGCGGAGTTCAGTATTTTTGTGATTTTACTTTTTCCTCCAATACTAATTCTAAACTCACCATCAAATTCAGGAAAGTAATCTACCAAATGTGATAGCATAATTTTCTCTTCTAGGAGATCTTTCTTGTTGAGAAAGAGGATTACTGAGGAGTTCTGGAACCATGGGTATGTGATAATGGTCCTAAACAATGCTTTAGATTCCTCCATACGATTCTGAAATGGAAGAAAGAGGATAACTGAAGAGTTCTAAAACCATGGAAACAAACATTTTAATCCTGGAACTATGAACCTTTTCCTATGTTATGCTTTTGACTTCTTTTTCTTTGACTCCACTATTTTTGGTCGTTGTCTTTGACTCCACTATTTTTGGTCGTTGTCTTTGACTCCACTATTTTTGGTCGTTTGTTGATGTGGTTCATAAGCACAAATGTTCTTTGTTTCATGGTTTTTATATAGACCCTTGGTTTTCCTGTTTTAACATGTCAAATGGTTTTACACTAGTCATTTTTTTAGGCCTTTTAAAGCTTGCTGTTCGGTGTGAATCAAGGCTCTGTGTTTAAGACCATACTCTGAGCTATAATGGTTTACTTTTACAAATTATGTCTTGGATTGAGAGTTGTCTCAATTGCACTTATATCTATAGACAATTGTTCATTGATGGCATAATCTTGTCTGTGTTGTTGGGTTACTCACAACATAAATTTTATCTATACTTATATTTTTGTATAGACAAGAATCAAAACGATCTTTTTTATTTTCTATAATGACTTTATCAGCAACAAATTATAATATCAAATCACCCTGCTAAGACGAGCTGATTAAGTCAGTGTAAATGACAAATTTCTATTATTCTTTCAATGATTCTGACCATGGCCACAATAAAAAAAAAATTTTGATTTGCCCAAACCCTACCCAAAGGTTGAGACAGTGGGTAGGTAGGTAGGCATTTTTTTTTTTAAAAGAAATTGAAGTATCAGGTGTTTATTAGTCAGGGGCGTAGCTAGAAGAAAACGATGTGAAAGCAACTACTGAAAATTTTTTGGGACCCTTTAATGAAGAAAAATGTTTTTTTTCGTTTTTCAGTCATAGGACGGTTTAAAGAGGAGCTACATTTAGATATGAATACTTGAATCTTCTGAATAGAGTAAATCATGGTTAATTTAATACATAAACAACACATTTTTGAATTACAGAATTTACTCAACATTGACCAAAATCTGATCTTTGGGTCTAAGCAGAAACGAACTTCTCCATTACTTTGTCAACATTCACACTGAAATCCCGATCAATATGCAGTAATGCTAGCGATGATAACCTGTTGTTGTTCATTGTTGATCGTACATTTGTTTTCAACAGACTTAATACACTGATAGATCTGCATGTTAGCACTCGCGAGATGTTATAAACCAGCGTACGTGTTCTCCATCGAGCGACCTCCCAATTGAAATTGTCTGCCAAATACATGCTAGGTCATTTTGTATGTCTCAGACAATGTTGAGAATTATTCGTTGGTTATATGTCCTACAACACGAGGAAGCAGATACGACACAAAGAAGCTATTTTCTGATAATACCAGACACCCTCTACTCTCCAATTCCATTATCATATGGTCTACGTGTGTGAACGCACTATATAATGAGACTTTCGAATGCTGTTTTGGCGTGTTTTCAGGGTGATTGGCTCTGGTAGTCTGTCGAATACATTACCTCAGCATATTTTCAATAATATCAAAGGGTTTCGATAAATCTAATGGTCGATTGGTACATCGCATCGCCAACAGATAAGCCGTACGTACTCTGTAAAATGTGCTCCGAAACTACACGTCTTAGACTGAGTATAATAAATTCAAATCTGGTAAAAGATACAAGTTACTGTCCGATTTTTACATGATCTCCAATAAAATGTTTATTTTGAAATGCCATTATTTAATGACAGTTCATCAATTAAAAAAGTGACAACATATGTGTTTCTTTTAACCATAATTAATTTATAAATTTTTATTTTGGTATATTTTTTGCTTGCCGAATCGATGTGCACGCAACTGCGTGTTAGCGTATAGGGAGCTACGTGCCTGTTAGTCTTCATGCCTATCAGATTAAAAAAAAAACTTCTTCAAATCAGGACAAAAAAGAATTTGAGTAGGCAGATTTTTTCTGGGTATGTAGGGTTTGGGCAAACAAACCTATTCTTTTTTATGGCCCAAGTACTAAAAATTCAGAAATAATTGCGATGTTTTTAATGATGCAAATAATGCAGCTTCTTGAGTATCACAATACCTGGATTCATTATTATCTGTCGAGTACCAATGTTTGTGTATAGTCACCTAAACCACAAATGTTCATAAATTTATATCTATAGAAAATTTGTAATTTTTTGAAAGTTTTAAATCATGGCATAGCCCGTCCCCCCTTTTGTGGGAAAATTTGGTTGATTATTTAGGGAATCACTAAAGCATGACTGGAGCAGGCCCCCCTTCCCCCATTATGAAAAGTTCTGGATCCGCCACTGCATGGTTCCCTCGCAACCACAAAATCCAACGGATAACAATGTATCCACAGTAATTGATTGTACGTACTCCATGACCATTTGATCCCAAGTAATTGATTGTACTTACATTATGACCCTTTGACCCCAGTAATTAACCTTACTTACTTCATTATCAGATTCCACTAAGACTTGGTCATATTCACTTAAGGCGACTAGGAACATGATGGACGTTACATTTTCAAAACAATGGATCCATTTACGTCTTTCAGACCTCTGGCCCCCTACATCAACCATTCTGGAAAATAAAAAACAATAAAAATACATTTTTCTATATTACTAACCACCTATATAATCCCTTAAATAAATAACAAATTTAAATTTTAACATTTAAGTGCTTTACCTTACTTGATTTAGTTTCTTATTCATACAAATGAACTGTTGACAAATGAGTTGCATTGTGTAGAAATCAACTTCATGCAAGTGTATGTATACATGTACGCTTTGAATGACTTTGGAACTTGCATATGCAAAATCAATTCTAATGCAACAACGTTTGTAACGTTCATTTTGATTGGATAACGTCACTTTCTTACATGGCATCAATTGACAATTGATGCTATGGGACGTACACACAAGCGCAGACTGCATATGACAAATTTTAAATACATGTTTTAACGTTGTTTCAGTTCGTTTCATTAGAATGGAGATAACAATATTGTATTTAAAGCTCCGACGGCATCAATTGGGGATTTGATGGTTGCAAATACCCGTTTACTGTCTCCGCTAACGCGTCGCCAGTAATCACAAGTCAGAAGATACATCATCAGTACTGAAGTATGTAGAATCGATGTTATGTTCAGTGTTCACAGAATCAGAAATATAATTTAAACTGAATAATTTATTTCAATATACATAGTACAGTGTAGTACAGTATTAAAGATCTGACAGAGAAATCTGACTATTGTTACATCAAATAATTAGACTGAAACTGCCACAAAAGAGACAGAGAGGGTATAAAAACAGTTATTCTGTGAATATGAAAAAACTTCAATTTTCTTGAATATGCAAGACTCAAGATATTATGAGAACTATCTTGAGTCTCATTCTGAGGTGAGCCATGGAAGAGTAACCTACAACACCGACACGGTTTGTAAATGACCACATCCCAAACAGCCATGTACAGACTTACCGAAATATGATACTATCCAGATCAAAAGGGTATTCTATAATCCCTGTAGTGGGAACTCTGACACGTAAAATATCTTGTAACGTCGGTAGATAATTTGGTTGAGTTAATCTGTCTACATCGTCCAAGTAACTGAAATAAAAAAGTCATAGTTTAAGGAGGATCAGGACTATTTGACTGCCCATAATTTCACGCATGGATTACAATGCACACAAAACGTATGTGTCGTAAATTCGATATTAATTTTTAAAATATTTTGATTGATTAGAGATGTCAAATCATTGTAGTTACGTCACTAAAAGTATATTATCGTTATTATGTGTATCTGTGAAAGGCTCAAAATGACATTTTCACCATTTTCCCACAATAATTTGGGTTTTAAGGCAAAATAAATAAATAAATTTTCCTTATCAGTGACCTATGTTTTTTATTTGCTTTGAAGCTATATTTCAGCTTTTATAACAGTTTTGGACCAAGTGTCATAGAATGTTTTTTTTTATATTCCGATAAAAATATGTCAACACCTCAATTTTCCTTATCAATTCATTGAAAAATGGTCCCTTTTTCATACCTGTTTAAAAGTAAAATTTTGAGCTTAAATGGTCCGCGACCCCTATTTTTTTTCGACCAATTTGATTCACTTTCTGTAACCAAAAATATGGCACTTCTAATAGAAACCTTAAATAGACCCGAGCCACCTTAAGTTGATGTATATCAAATATATATAATTGCCCAAAAGAGTTAACCCCTGGCTATTCTTGGATTGGATTCTTTCGCTCTTGAAAGCCAAAAATTCCATTTAGATCTGTTCATTTCTGCCTCTCCATTAAAATTAAAATATGTATAAGACTTCGTTAACAAATATCAAATAAAACCTCAGGTGTTGTATATGTATGTTTAACATTATGATAAAACAAAATAAATGTGTCCTATTTTTATTTTTTTAATTGTTATTTTCTTAAAAAAATCATTTCAAATGTCATACAAGTGAGAAGTTTAGCTAGCTATAAAACCAGGTTTAATCCACTATCTTCTACATAAGAAAATGCCTGTACTAAGCCAGGAATATGACAGTTGTACACATGTTATTTATTTGTGTAGTGTGTTTGCCATTTGATTAGGGACTTTTCCTTTTAAGTTTTCCTCTGATTTCAGTATTTTTTGTTATTTTACTTTTGAAGTGTCTTTTTAGTGTCAAGTTCATTGACTGTATCCCTGCCCTACTTACTACTTGGCTGAGTCTGTGAGCTGGTACTCTCTCCTTCTATCATAGCACTCTTGTATACCACTATCACACCATAAAAGCTTTATGGCATCAACGAATTGCTGGTCAAAAGTTGTCACGGTCTCGTAGTCCACTTGTCTAATCATGCTTCCATTCTCCTGCAAAAGAAATGAGAAAAACACATAATATTTTTACCTCTTACACGTTGAGTGACCATAATTTGTGGGAGGTACATTTATGAAATGTAAAAAAAGGTTTTTGTCTACTTTTTAAAAATTATTATTTGGATGGAGAGTTGTCTCCTTTGCACTCACGCCGCATCTTCCTATATCTATTGATGGTAAATTACATAACTTCAGCATCTAAATTAATTATAACTTGTCATACTTGTACTTAAAACAATCAACTGGAATTCAGTGGATTTAGTCCATCTTAATCAGAAATACTTATTTTATTTTCTCTTCCATCATTATGATGCAAAAGCTTATATGGTAAAGTCATGTAGATTTGACAAAAAAGTCAATATAAAAATAAGTTCAAGTAGATCTTATATGAGTACAAAAATGGAAACTCAACACATTTTGTAGCAAAAGGTTAGAAAACAATTTCAAAATGGTATCTACTGCTCAAAATGAAAATTTCACTAGACAATCAATCTATTGGTTGTTAGGGCAAATTAAATTCTTATTTTACTGGTCCAAGAAGCATTTTCCTAGATTAAAGTCGGCATGTGTCAACACTAACGGCCTTGCCCATCATGTGTGAACTCTAACTAGCACAATAGGAAAAGGCAAATCAACAATAGGAAAAGGCAAATTAAGCTGAAAGGCTGTGTATTAGGACCCATTTAGCTCTAAACTCCCCTGACATAATCAAAACATTTTTTTTTTATAAATAAAAAATATCAAATCAGAATATAGTTGTTATACAGTAAAATTATAATCAAAGTGTTTACCATGGTGGACTAAATAAAAATTATCATCTTCTGAAGGAATGCTACATGTATGCTGAAATTATATCTATTTCAGACCTAAACCTTTTTATGTATGAAAATACAAACTGTAAAATATTTGAATTTGTTGTATCAAAACTGCTATTTTTCAAAAAATATCAATAAGTGACCAAAATATACCTAATTTTCAATTGCGATTCAGTCATTTTAAGAAAACACATATTTGTTGCGATGTTGGTGTCATTAGGAATTAATTACAACAAAAGCATCGTAAGATTTAAAACCAAATTGTGTTGAAAAGCTAATATGTTTTTCTTATGGAAAAAAAACTTGATACATGTTAATTTCAAAATACATAAATATTTGATCACATGTTAGTTAGGGACGACATCAAAAGATCAATGTAAGATAAAAAAAACTTAATTCAAATAGTTTGAGGGTGGGGGGATTGAACGGCTGCAAGATTTGGTTATCCGACATTGATTTTTACATATATCCATATGGGTCAATCAATTTTTCCCAAACTAAGTTAAGAGGGGGGGTGGGGGTCAGTGAAAAAACTATGTGAATTAAGTTTTTTATCCTTCATTGAACTTTTGATGTTGTCCCTTAAGCACAAGAAGATCCCTATGACTATATATCATTTAAAGGGATTGTAGACTAGATGATTTCATTTTTATAAAACTTATGAAAATGAAATTTGTGAGACAATTAGCCATTAAAAACCAGACAATTAAAGTTTGAGAATCTAGTATTCAACTTAGGCATAAAAAAATTATATAAGTATGATAAATATATATGCAATTCTACTTCACGATCCTAAAACCCATTGTGCTAATTAAATTCAATATTTAATCTTATTCTTAAAAATAACAAAATAATGTAATGAGCTAAAATCAACAACAACTTAAATTTTAGAATCTTCTTGTACCATTGAATGTAATCTTATTTCAAAACCATGAGATTGACAATTCTAAATCTCCCTTTATAGGAGCTACTACTTTCATGACTTTGGACATGATTCATAAATAACATCTGCAATAAAGTTTACTTTTGATGCATTTTATCACATGGATATCCAGAATGCATCATTTCAGGATGTTTAGGACTAAGCCATAATCATGTCATTTTAAAAATGAATTAATTGCATAAATATTCAGTTAAGAAATTGTTAAAGAATCAACCCATTATGCATTTTTTTTTTAAATGCAAAGTTGTAAACCCCACTGGCAAAAAAATTGTTTGCTAGGACTTCAGGGATAAAAAGATATCTTTTCAACTTCGTTATTTATTTGGCCTTTTTTACTTTTTTGGATTTGAGCGTCACTGATGAGTCTTTTGCAGACAAAACCCGTGTCTGGCGTATATACTAAATTTAGTCCAGGTATCTATGATGAGTTTATTTGCTCCTGTGGACAAAATTTGGTTCCCTAAGATCATGTACATGTGACAAAAGCTAGGAAGAAAAATTTGGTCATTGTTTTTAAAAGTAATAAATAAAGAACAGAGAATTGGGGATTATCCAGTTGGTAAATGAACAGGTTACCAGATAGATAATAGACAGCAGGGTACCAGACATAATGAACAGGGTACAAGTCTAAAAGAGCTGTGAAAGTCAAAGATTAACTACACATATTTCATGAGTGAGTGAAAGGTTCAAGAGTCTTTGAAATTAATTAATCAAAAACTTAAATATCACTGATTATACATGTGTTAATAGCTGACAACAAACGTTAAATATAAAAGCAACTCTATGAGCCAAAGAAAGGTTAAGTTTTCTGTTTACAATCTACAAAATAGTTGAGATTAAATTTATAATACAAATGTACATAAGGCCAAATAAAAATATATGTGTGGTTCCGGTTACATACTTTTAAAAAATAGGGTCGGTAGGTAGGCAAATTTTTTTTTTTTTTTTTAATTTTTATTTTTGAATGTCAAAATCCGGAAAAAAATCGTGTGTTTACCAAAATTGTTTCCGGTATTATACACGCCCCAACCGGAAGTCCACCATTTTTACATGTGTTTGGTTGTAAAATAAACAGTCATGATACGTTTTTAGTTAATTTTGTTGCATTCTGTTATGAATTGTTGCATTTTAGCCATAACAGATACTTGTGATGGAAATTCAGATGACAGAAATCTATGAATTTAATTATTTTAATTCACAATCCTCAAAATTTGATCGTTTGAAAATTTATTTTTCAGAAATGAAAAAAAAAGTTCTAGGGTCGGGGGGGGTTTTAACTAGGGTCGGTCGGGTCACTGGAACCACACATATATTTTTATTTGGCCTAAACAGAAAAGTATGTTCTCCTCATTTTGATATTTAAGAGAAAACAGACAAAAAATAAACGAATTTCTCAAACACTCAAATTTTCTCTACTCTTATTAATCTATTTTGTTCAATTCATGCCTTAACTAAAGTTGTTTTTCCATAGATCATGTAGCATGTGTAGTGAGCAACGGAGATTTCTCATGTAGATCTTTATTTGTGTTGTTTGTGTTTGTGGTCCAGGTGTTGTAGGGTTTGTTTTTCTTCTTAATTTGGCCACAGTTTTTAACAACTCTTAAGCTTTAATTTGTATCATGCAATCTTACTTTTTAAAACAGAGACAAGTACATGATGTATCAAATTCTCACAAGCTGGTTTCATGATGAATGTAAAAAGTTCTTTTGTGTCCAATAAATATGCTTTTCTGAATTTTCCTTTTATATAGAAATCTCAAAAAGTATAAGATCTGAAACTTGTGGAGAACTATTTGACCATAAAGTGACAATTCATAACATGGAATTTTGTATCTACTTTTTTCTGTGTTTTGTGCTTAGGGTGGTGTACGCTGGTAACACAAGAGGAAACCCGTGAAAAAGCATTTCTAAGGTCCAATAAATAAAGTGCATCATGACGGGGCCAAGTGTGTTAGGTTGACCAAAAGATGGAAAGTGATGAGGCCTTCCTAAGGTGTTAAATGGCCCAGAAGATGGAGAGTGATGAGGCCTTCCTAAGGTGTTAAATGGCCCAGAAGATGGAAAGTGATGAGGCCTTCCTAAGGTGTTAAATGGCCCAGAAGATGGAAAGTGATGAGGCCTTCCTAAGGTGTTAAATGGCCCAGAAGATGGAAAGTGATGAGGCCTTCCTAAGGTGTTAGGTTGACCAAAAGATGGAAAGTGATGAGGCCTTCCTAAGGTGTTAAATGGCCAAGAAGATGGAAAGTGATGAGGCCTTCCTAAGGTGTTAAATGGCCCAGAAGATGGAAAGTGATGAGGCCTTCCTAAGGTGTTAAATGGCCAAGAAGATGGAAAGTGAAAAGGCCTCCTAAGGTGTTAAATGGCCCAGAAGATGGAGAGTGAAAAGGCCTCCTACGGTGTTAAATGGCCCAGATATTAATCACACCTGTTACCTGTGTCAGTTTTTTATCTGTAATAATACGCATATTTATCTGTAATTAAAGCACATTGTTCTCTTAAAACACATTTGAATAAAAGAACAAAAAAAGACATATGTATATTATTGAAATAATGCCTCAGTACAGTTACCACGGTTACATATATACACTAGCTGAATATCCCATTTCCCATAAAACAAGAATGTGCCCCATCCGCAATATCAATTTCTATGTTAAGTGGACCATGAAAATGGAGGAAAATCTCTAATTTGGCATTAATTGATCAGATTAGAAAGATCATATCATAGGGAACATGTTTACTAAATTTCAAGTTGATATGAATTCAACTTCATCGAAAGCTACCTCAACCAACAACTTTAACCTGAAGCGGGACAGCCAGACAAATGAACGCACAGACCAGAAAACATACTGCCCATAAATGGGGCATAAAAAGTGCTCATTAATCATACCCTTAATTCCGGCTCGTCTAAAAACTTAAAAGATTTAAATCCTTTAAAAAAATAAATTTCAATACAGACTTAAACAAAATTAGATTGGCTTATTGTTGAACCTCCAATTAATGGATATACATGCTGTTAAAGCAGCGTAAATAAGCCCAAATCTACCACATGAACATCACATAGAAACAGACTAAATATGTTGTGTTTTCAGTTACTAGACCATTACTTACATGTATAATACTAACGTTTTACCCTAGATTCACATGATCAATTATAAATGGAAATTTTGGTCCAATTCTAACACCTTGACTGATTTTGGTTAAAATGATTCAAAAAATTTTGGAGTTATCTCCCCTTAAATGGTAATTACTATTGCTTATCAACCAAATTATATCTTGAAATGTCCAGCTAAACAATATAAACAATTAAATTAAGATAATTAGTTTGATCAATTGCAAGCTTTCTACTTATTGATACAAACATGACAAAGGCACTGCTTATTTTCATAAAGAGGATTTTAAAACATATACATGATATAAAGTCAATCTAACCCCTACACATTTTCAGATTAAAAACTGAAAACACACAATTTTTGCCTGAATCTCATGCAAGACTAGCAAGACATACACATACATTTAGATATACATTACAGCTCTTCTATAAAAGCATGCAAAGCAAACCTTTGACCAACTTGCTTGCTATGTTTGCTGGGATGTTTGAAAACAAAAGGTAGGTAATATGTATCAGTCTGTTTACAGTACTACATACTGGAATGTGATTGGACAATAAACATTTACTTCATTTCATGTCAATTTTTATTGTCCCATCAAATCCCAGTATATATAAAACCAGACTGAAAACTCCACCTACCTATTGTATGCAAACATCCTAGCAAACATAGCAAGCAAGTTGATGCAGGGATGATTCCACTATATAGTTAAGGGCCGCTTGGCGGCCCTAAAATCGGCCAGCGGCCCCAAAAAAATATTTGTGAATATAAATTCCCAATTCATGAAAAGAAAATAAAAATCGGTATTTCCGGAAAAGTTTAGGACTTTAATCGTTATAGGTTGAAAAATATAGGCAAATATTCGTTCATAGTGTATTAATTTACATTTTTTGATTGAGTTAAGCCTGCCAATTGATATTTTATCGTGTGGTTTTCTATGTTGTGATGTTATGCTATTGTTTCAGAAAAAGGGAGAAGGTTTGGATCCATTAAAACGTGTAATCTCGCTGCAAATGTTTGCACCTGTCCTAAGTCAGGAATCTGATGTACATTAGTTGTCGTTTGTTTATGTAATTTATCAGTAGCACACCCATAATTATTCAAAATGTTACAGTGTAGAGGTTAAACTTAATATACATTTTCCGTTTTTACAGGAAAATGATATGATTTCGTCTTACATTTTATGCATAAAAAATTCCCAATTGGGATAAAAATTCCCAATTTGATGTTCAAGGGACCCATTTGAAAACACCTGGAATCATCCCTGTGATGAAAGGTTTGCTTTGTATGCTTTTATAGAAGAGCTGTAAAAACATACATTGGAATTCACAACCATGCAAATAGATGTAAAAGTAAACAAAGATTGCATGGATATTTCAAAATTCATACATATCATATAGCAGGCCTAATATTAAGGTGGTACCCAACACCTGGACTAAAATTGATTTGGCTCGTTTAATTTTTATAAGATTTCGTCAAATTGTTTTTTTTGACCCTTTGAAAAAATCATAAAAAATCATAAAAAATCAAAAACTTCATCACTTTCTCAGAAAAATTGGCTAGATATATGGAAGTTAGACAAATACTAATTCTGATCATTGAGAAGCTTAATATTTCCTTGACAATACAATGTGATTAAAACTTTTAGCTGATTTTACAGTTATCACCCTGATGTGTTAGGTACCATCTTAAGGATGTACTTAGGTGAGGTTTTGGAATTTGTGTCAAATGGTCTGACTCCTTGGTATTTTTCCATACAGTGCAATGTAAAATATTTTGCCGCATAACACCCATTTATTTTTTCATATAAGACTTAATAGCTCATGAAAGGTCATTTACCAAAATTTTAGAAGATTTTTGATTTTCTTTCTTGTGTTTTGAGACCCAAATAATACCAATGCAAATATAAGGTAAAAGTCCGAGTCAGCCTTTTCCCGCCATATTTTATATCTCAAATATCTCGAAAAGGATCAATATTTTTAGCTTATCTTTATCCTTAATTGATGCTCTACCAGCTTATAGTATCAATTTTAATTTCTTAATTTCTTAATTTTTACCTAACCTCACCTAAGTACATCCTTAATACACAACAAAGGGACTATGCTTTTAACTAAGAATTCATGCATTGATCATGTTATAATCCTGGTACCTTTGATAACTATTTACACCACTGGGTCGATGCCACTGCTGGTGGACGTTTCGTCCCCGAGGGTATCACCAGCCCAGTAGTCAACATTTAGGTGTTGGCATGAATATCAATAATATGGTCATTTTTATAAATTTCCTGTTTACAAAACTTTGAGTTTTACGAAAAACTAAGGATTTTCTTATCCCAGGCATAGATTACTTTAGCTGTATTTTGCACAACTTTTTGGAATTTTAGATCCTCAATGCTCTTCAACTTTGTACTTGTTTGGCTTTATAAATATTTTGATATGAGCATCACTGATGAGTCTTATGTAGACGAAACGAGCGTCTGGCGTACTAAATTATAATCCTGGTACCTTTGATAACTATTGTCATATATTGAAGAGCCATGAAAACTAAAATTACAATATAGGTTGAAAATAATTTGTAAATAATTTGGCTTCAATTAAAATCTATGTTGAAACAGAAAAGGTCTATATTTCAGCAAAGATAAAAAGTTCACAAGACAAAATAAGAAATCTTAGTTTTTTTCTTTGAAATAAAATATTCTATAAGTCAAGTGAATCTTTTTACACGATAATTTGTACAAAAAATACTATACATTTTTAGTAGAGTGTTTTTCTTGGGTGGTTATCTGCAGTCAGTGATACATTTTTTTTAGCCTGTCCCTTAAATGAACAAGCCAACTTACTTATTACTACCCTCCTGTTTGGCGATAATGAACTAGGCCAGATAATCATAGTATGCCCAATTGTATCCCACATGGACTAATCTCAATGCTGAACCCTACCTTTAGATCCTTATCTTTTTTAACTACTTGCAAACCATATATACATGAATATGGTCCGCAAGTAGTCAAAAAATATCATAAGTACCTGAGAGCTATTTACAGCTTCTCACCTAGGACAAAGTATATGCCACATGACAATGTATGCTGCATGACAAAGTATGCCAGACTTTACCTTATTCCTAACAGATCCTTACCTCATTGTCAGGATTGTGGTAAGCTATTTTGAGCGTGTCCATGGCCCTGATCATGGCATGCATAGCCATGAAGATATTTTGGTAGACAATTTTAATGAACCCTCGTTTGTCATCGTCAGAGTATCCTGCTCCATGGATAATTCTCATCTGTTTTATAAATGTACTTTTTCCACTTTCTCCTGTCCCTGTAAAAAGAAGAAAAATGTTGTTAATTGACCAAAAAGCATTATTTTTATCATTTTCTCCTGTCCCTAAAATGTGAAGACAACTTTTGTTAATTATCCAAAAGCATTATTCATGTTATTTTTACCATTTTCTCCTATCCCTAAAAAGTGAAGAAAAATTTTGGTCAATTATCATAATTATTGATAAGCATTATTCATACCATTTTCTCCGGTCTGTACACATTTAAATTTAAACAGAGTGTTTGACCAAATATAAATATATGTGTTGTTCCTCTTACCAAAGCAACCCTTGAACTTTTTTTTCCTCCATTTCTGAAAATCATTTTTTGAACAATCCTTTTCATTGGCGGATCCAAGGGGGGAGGGGGTTGTGACCCCCTTTTTTTGGCCAATCAATGCATTTGAATGGGGACATATAGTTAGAACCCCCCTTTGTCCTAGGTTAAGACCCCCCCCCCCTTTTTAAAATGGCTGGATCCGCCCCTGCTTTTTGTGGAATAAATTTCAATATATAAATTCAAAGACTTCTGTCATCTGAATTTTCATTTTTTCTGAGCAAAATTTTAAGCTGGTTTTATTATTTAGAACAAACATGCTACACCTGGTGACAGACGTCCATCATAAGTATCTACTAGGGATTAAAATTATAGAAAAACACAATAATTCTGTTTATTTTCTAACCAAACCTATAGAAAACAGCAAACTTCGAATTCTAGTAAGGGTGTGTAAAGTTACAAAATTGGTCTTCACTGAGACACATTTTTTATTTTTGGACTTTTGACCCCCCCCCCCCTCCCTTCTAAGAAAAAAATCCAGACCCACTGACCCTATTTTTCTTCAATATGTAACTGCAACCACACATATTTTTGGTATTAACATTTTAATAAGATATCTTAAAACCATTATTTTTGTGATTTGGCCTTAGATAATATTTGTGTATTAAAATGATATGCTATTCATTAATCAATATAATTGCCTGGTTACACCTAACTAATACCTGGTATTATACTAATTACTAACCAGTATTTATCAATGGACAACCTCATCTCTGTCTTGGACTGTACATTTTGTTTCTCCTGTGGATCCCTTTATTTTTATATGGCCCCTTTATAGCTTGCTATTTGGTGTGAACGTACCTTTACCTATAATGGTTTACTTTTATAGATTGTAACTAGGATGGAGAGTTGTCCTATTTCTATTATTTATTTTTCATGTTTTTGCTGTTTAAAGTCTGCATACAAATAAACCTGTAGAAAATTTGTTATTCGTTGAACAATTATTTTCGTGGTTCACATGTTCTCACAAAATCCATGAAAATTGGTATCCAATGAATAACAAATAATGAATCCACAGTATCTATTTATAAAATATTATCGTAGCAATCCACAGATTTATAAAATATTATCGTAGCAATCCACAGATTTATAAAATATTATCGTAGCAATCCACAGATTTATAAAATATTATCGTAGCAATCCAGATTTATAAAATATTATCATAGCAATCCACAGATTTATAAAATATTATCGTAGCAATCCACAGATTTATAAAATATTATCGTAGCAATCCACAGATTTATAAAATATTATCGTAGCAATCCAGATTTATAAAATATTATCATAGCAATCCACAGATTTATAAAATATTATCGTAGCAATCCACAGATTTATAAAATATTATCGTAGCAATCCACAGATTTATAAAATATTATCGTAGCAATCCACAGATTTATAAAATATTATCGTAGCAATCCAGATTTATAAAATATTATCATAGCAATCCACAGATTTATAAAATATTATCGTAGCAATCCACAGTTGCATGTACATGTAGGTGTAGATTTTTCAAACATGGCGTGCAATTAAAATTCATTTTTGGATAGCTGAAGATGACTACAGAGTTCACGAAAAGTGTCAGTCCTCACGATTTTACCACCAAAATTTTGCATAGGACTGAGGGCTATTCCAGAAAAAAATGTATGGGGGGTTTGGAAGGCACATTGTATTAATAATACATGGGTGATGGGTATCAGAGCAACTTCTCACACTATAATGTACTATAATTCTCAATTACAATTGTCTGGATGGCAGGTGCGGACAAAAACTGCCTTCCAACCCTCCCATACATTTTTTTCTGGAATACCCCTGACACAATTTTAGGATTTTTCAATAGAATTTATAGTAAGGACCAGTAGATTTTCCTCAAGGACCACCAGGGAAAATAAGATTTCGCAATCTCTGAGACTATAGCCTTCATAGGTTTCTCTTCAGTATATTTATCAATGGACAACCTCCAGTGATATTGTTTGCCTCAAATTACAGCTGAAATTCAGCCTTTTCCCCTCTAGAGAAAATTCCCAATTACTAAAAAAAAATGGCTTAAAATTCCTCCCAAAAAGTTTTACATTTTCCCCAAACAGTGATGGTATTGGTAGTAATGTTTGTAAATATCGTATTCATGTTATTATTTTGATATTAGAAAGCACTTTTGAGATCCGGTTTTCTGATCAGAATCATCATGGTGTTTGTACCACATGAAGACTTCAAGTTTTCAATGCATTAAGTACCATCATTGCTTCTGTTTCTTTCCCCTCTCCGAAAAGTACCTTTCAGGTTGAAAATGTCTGACAACCAAAATATACATGAAAAAACAGTGCAAAAAAGACAGCAAAGGTCAGCAAAAAATCGGAGATGTGTTTAGAATAAAATATACAAATTTCCCAATTTCAATAAAAAATATGCATTTTTCCCAATAAAAAACGGTAGAGGTAGTTTTAAAAAAAGATAACAATATCACTGACCTCATCTTTTACAAATGTACTTGGACTGTACATTTTGTTCCGATCATTTACAATTTAAAAAGGCTGCAACTGACTAGTTGTGAGATTTCGCAAATTTGGCCCATGAAGATTTTTCATTATGACAGCTAGCTATATATACATGATTTAGTGTGCATTAAAATTCATTGTTGGATAGCTGAAGATTACTATTGCCTTCATAGTGGGTTATAATATTGAGGCGATTTTAGAGGATTTTTCAGCCCCCCCCCCCCCCCTTTGTTGTTACAATTAGTTGATTATATAGGGAATTACTGAAGCCACCTCTTAGGCAGTCAGAGCCCCCCCCCCCCATCTCCCTTGATGAAAACTTCTGGATTCACACCTGGTTTAAAGGAACACCAACGTTGTGTAATGTATATACTATGGGTGGATTTCTGTATGGAAGTGTATTTGCATGCCACCTCTTAGGCAGTCAGAGCACCCCTCCCCCCCCTTCCCCATCTCCCTTGATGAAAACTTCTGGATTCACACCTGGTTTAAAGGAACACTAACGTTGTGTAATGTATATACTATGGGTGGATTTCTGTATGAAAGTGTATTTGCATATACAAATGTATCCATACCAGATATCATGGATATTGGTATGGAAATTATTGGATTTTTTTCCTTAACTTTTAATTTTGTATCACGAACATAAAATACCCCCAAAAATGTTATGGGCTCATTTTGTAGAAAACTTTTAACTCAAAGAGCTTGAAATTGAGTTCACACCAAATTTTGAAGGAATATGTGACATTTGCAATGTTTGCATCAATACATGTACATGCAAAATTATAAAAATACACAAAACACAAATATGGAAGATGATCTAAGGCCATAAAAAAGAATAGGTTTGTTTGCCCAAACGCTACCTACCCAGAAAAAAGCTGCCTACTCAAATTCTTTTATTGTCCTGATTTGAAGAAGTTTTTTTTTAATCAGATAGGCATGAAGACTAATAAACACCCAATACTTCAATTTCTCTTTTTCCAAAAAAAGAAAGAAAATGCCTACCTACCTACCCACTGTCACAACCTTTGGGTAGGGTTTGGGCAAACCAAAATATTTTTAATTGTGGCCTAACGTTTTGTGTTATCCTATTATTTTGATTTCTAAATGTGGAGGTGTACATGTAGTCCAGGGTCATATTTGGAAATTTGCATTATTCATGACCAAAAAAGAGCAACTTCAGACAGCTTATAACAACTTTTGTTGAATAATTTTTGGAAAGGGCGAAGTTAGCAATCATACTAAGGATTGGTAGAGGCAAAAATTTCTATAAGTTTGACTTTCAACAAATACAGGTGGACCTTTAAGTCTTTTTGGTCTAAAGTCCTGGACCTTCCATTGTCTCAGGCGAAATAAAAGTATGTGCATGTGGTTCCAGTATCATCCTTAAATAAATGGGGAATGTGTCCATGGGACACAGATTGTACCCCTGCTTGCATATCATATAAAGTTATAAAGGGACATAACTGATGAACCGTAGAATTGAAGATACCCAAACATGTACTTGACTAGAGTTTTGTAGTAATAACAATTGTGCATAAGTCTTATAACATGCATTTGGTTGAGGCTAACTAAGTTAGAGAACAGAAAAAACTCAGCAATTTTTCCATTTGTAAAAGGCGTAACTCTGGAAAGGTAAAAATGACACGCCCAAAATTCAATTTTATCAAATTTTGAGATGGTTCTATTTAAACAGACCTACAAGTTCTAATTTTTGTTTTCTTTCTGTCAACAGGTTTGAATAGCGTTTTTTGCGTCGATTACACTGCCTGAAGTTGATAGACATCTTTATAAATCTAAAAACTGTCAAATTTCATTATTTCATGTGTGAGGGGATTGGTTCTGATTGAGACATCGTGAATGAGTGAGGGGAAGTGCAAACATTTTTTAATCTTTAACCTTGTGACTTTTCTTCTCTCAGTGAAAAATCAGGGTAATGCATTTATAGCACGTCACCTTTTGATTCAGAACATAATTTGAATATATCACTGGGGTAAATGTGATCTCCGTAACTGCAGTTACGTATATCCAAAGATGGCGGACGACTTTCTGATCAATATTTGTTTTGTCGGTTTTGTAATAACTATGTTCTATTCTTCGGTATTTTGTGTCTTTATAAACTTATTTACTAAATTTGAACCTGAAATACTATGTTTTTTGTCATAGTTTATCCGCTAAATGGAGAAATTGGTCGTCCAAAAATATGCGATGATATGGGTAACTGTAAAGACTGATATCCGTAACTGTATTAAACTTTTAGAAAAGGATATCCGTAACTGTTTGTTGTTCAAAGAATTAACAGCTACTAAATAATTGCATGCATCCAAGACTAAACTATCCATCATTACACATCCAATGAATTTGGTGTAAAGACGTCTTAAACACAGTACATGATGGGTTTGTTGTATAGATTATAGGTACTGACTTTGTTTATCATTTATGGGGTTCTTTTAATCTGTCTATATTTTTAACCTTTTCGGTTTGGTCCATTTTAAAGGATATTCTTTTGGCTTGGCTCGGTACTTATACATCCCGCCATTGTGCTATCGTGCACCAGTCATTTTTGTGCTCGTCTGTATGCTATTTTGTTTTTCTTTGTTGAAAATAATTATTTGTTTTGAAAAGAATAAGACTATAAAACAATGTTGACTGCTGTACCCCATTTTTACATATTATATCTGTTTGTTTTGCTCACAATTTGTTGTCAATATAATGTATTATAATTTATGCGACTGTCATACAAATAAGAAGCTTAGCAAGCTACACAACTAGGTTTAATCTACCATTTTGTTACAAAAGCAAATGTCTGTACCAAGTCTGGAATATATTTTTAAGACCGTTGCTAGCAATAAGTTTGATGTGGTTGAGCTTTTAATTATATTTTGCCATTTGCTTAAAGTCTTTCCGTATTCAATTTTCTTGGTATTTTCGTTATTTTACTTTTTTCGTTATACGCGATATGCTTGTCTTGGTTGCAAATGTTTCGTCTGAAATAAGCTACATAAGTTCCTTCTCTACCTGTATATATAGCTAACTAGAAATGCTGCTGGCTTGGCTATATAAAAATACAGAATAGCTAGCATAATCAATATATTTTCACACAATATTGTACAAACTTTTAAGAACAATTCAGATTCCGATTTATAATGATTTCGATAATCAGAGACACTAATTTCATCTCATACGAGGACAAATGTATAGAAATAAAATCAGTTACGGATATCTATATTTCCAGTTACGTATCCACGGCAATTTATTTTTTCAGTTACCCATATCATCACAGTTTTTTGTTAACCCTGAATGTCGTGCAGGTTTTTCAACATGAAGAGAAAACACACATGCCTTTCTGCGATCTTATAATCACAATATTGAATAGATACAAGTTGCGATGTAGAACCATAAGAGAGGGACAGTCAAACCATGTAGGGGTCTACTTGCGTATTCGGAAGAAGAAGAACTCCTAGTTTGAAAATAAACTGACAATAATCACAATACTGAATACAAATGTAGATAAGTTGTGATTAAGAGCCATAAGAGAGGGACAGTCATGCTCATAGATTGAAAATAAACTGACAACGCCATGGCAAATAAAATAAAAAGACAGACAGACAATTAATAGTACACAAGACACAAGAATGTCATGTGAATTCATCTTCTGAAGAAGCTGACATAAGCATAGTACAAAAAGGCAAGTAGCAATTATGTCTTCTGTCTAACAGATCTCAGCAAAATGAATAGACGAAGCAATTGGTCCTTCAATATTAAAGCAAAACATCACAAGTAGAAATGCTTGGTATCTTCAGCAAAAATAAAATAGACACACACTGATACAGTTTTCTATGGATTTTTTGTTTTTATAGAAACAATGTTGTTTTATTAATAATACTAGGTTTTAAGAATGTAAATATTGAATCATTTCAGATTAAGCATTAGAATAATAATATAATCTGGGTAAATATATGATTAATCACTGGGTTAACTATTGTGTCACCGGTATTTTTACCACAGAAAAGGTAATGTATTCCATATACTGAAAGCCAAGATGGCGTCCATAATAACAAAATGTAAAATCGAGTTTAAACTGATGCTACGTGTATTTTAATTGTGTCAGCCACAAAGTATATGTGTTCATGTACCAAACTGCTGATGGGGCCATCTATCGCGACGAAAATACCGAAATAAACACAAAAACCAAAATGAACATTTAGCATAATTATTCAAAATGGCGTCTCTGTGTATCAACCTTTTGCATTAAAAAAGATGCGGCATATTCGTTTTATACCGGTTATTGGGACAAGTGTCGAGTGCATAACTTACCCAATAATAAAAGTTTTAATTCCCTCCTTGCATCTCTTTTATCTTTCCGTAGTTGTTTTTCTATTTCTGTATTAATTCGTTTTTGCTCTTTCGCTTCTTCGCTTAGACAGCACGCCATTTTCATTTCAACTTAGCCTTACTTTAATTCAGGCCGAGCTATCTCCCTATCCTGTCTGACCCTTATCAGGCCCGGGGGTTAATCGTTACCCCGTGGCATCCAAAACATGAGAAATTTCTTGGGTTGAAAATGCCGTGAATTGTCACCGGTGAAATTGTTGTTTATCGGTATAGAGGCCCTTCAATCGATCCTTCCAACCAAAGGGTGTGACCATTTGCCGATAGCCTCCGAAAGAACGCATCGGGCGATATCAACCAGGCAAAATGCCAAATAGGAAATTATTTAGAACAGTTAGAAATATTTATTTATTTATCTGTTTCAATCAATAAGATTTGGGATTCTTTTTGGTTAAAACTACGCCCAGATTATTACAGGTTGCGTGTAAGTAAAATTGATGTAACAGCCAACAGCCTTGTATGTTATTATGGGATGCGAGGCTTCCAGTTGCATAAAAAATGAGCCGGTTTCATTCACAGAAATTTTATCGTAATTTATGAATTACGCGATCGAATATATTGACACATATATTTTGTGTTAAATGAATGTTTAATATTATGATTGTGCTAATTTTTAATTGAAATAAAAAAAAGTATTTGTTTATAAAGATTCTTAATTAAAAAAATAACAAATAAATGAAAAGCCGACGAATGCATTAAATCAGATCGGTAAAAATATAATTATTCTTTTTTTTTTCAATGCAGCCGGGAAATGTTTTGAAAAAAGTTGCAGATTAAAGGATACAATTGCTATTCTTATTAAATTCATTTAATCAAAATTGACATATTATTAAATATAATTAATAAAAATAAAAATTAATTGAAATTTAAGTTATCAAAAGTTTTAAGTGGTACAATCATTGTTGTATCATTATCTACAATTAAAATCTTGGCCTATATTAATCTTATATAATATGTCTTAGTAAAAACAAAATCCGCTCGAATGGTATTCGTGCACAAATTCAATGCGCACCTTCTGAATTTAGTGTTTTCTTTGACGTCCGCGTGACAAGGTGTCTTCTATGACGTCCGCGTGACAAAAGGTATCTTCTTTGAGGTTCGCAATTTTACCGATGTTCTTCGTAATTCAATAAGAGGACATGAAAAGTGCATTGTAGGATAAACAAATTAATTAATTGACATATTATTTTTTTTCCTGGATCCCAACATTAATTTAGAAAATATAAACTACCCGGTAAAGGCTGGTATATATACGTATGCGTTTATAGAATGTTTTTTTTTTTAAAAGCGTTTTAGTGTTGTTTCCTAAACAGATTAACAATACATGCAATATAAATAAGTCCAGAATTATGTGTTTATCAGGACAAAATTGAAATGGCTAAAAATTTCGAGTGCCACTCGGAAATGATGGTAAATTGGATATGGACTTTAACCTTGTATTTCTGTATTCTTTATGTTTATGCCATTTTTCTATATTCTGGCCAGTATTCCTTATTTTTCATATTTTAGCAGTGGCGGATCCAAAGGGGGGGGGGGGTACGGGGGTTGGAACCTCTCCTGTTTTGGACGATCAATGCATTTGAATGGGGACATGCAGTTGGAACCCCCTTTTATTTGGACGATCAATGCATTTGAATGGGGACATGTATTTGGAACCCCCCTTTTGTCCTGGGTTAGGAACCCCCTTTTTATAATTGCTGGATCCGCCCCTGCACCTCATTATTCTCTTTATTCTGTATTTTTCGTCCGTTTTTCTATATTCTTTCTATTTGTATTCATTATTCTCTATTCTATATACCCCCATCTACACCCTCATGGACACTGCGAGACATGTTGGAGAGGTCCTTAACGTACAGAAAGCCTTTTATAGCTACACAACCACTCTCTTTACACCATGCATCAGATTTACCGCCCCAATCGGAATGGACGTGAATGTGAATTAATAGATAAAGGCATCAGTGGTATACCGCTGTTCGAAATTCATTAATCGATTGAGGGAAAAAAATCCGGGTTACAAACTAAAACTGAGGGAAACAAATCAAATATAAGAGAACTACGACACGACAGAACATAACATTAAAATGTAACACACACAAAAAAGAACTATAATATAACACCACTGGCCATTTTCTGACTTGGTACTGGACATTTTAAGAAAAAAATGGTGGATTGAACCTGGTTTTGTGGCATTACAAACCTCCCGCTCTTATGGCAATGTTAAATATAACATTAAAATGACAGGAGTATAACACAAATAAATGGTAGAACATATAGGACAGAGAAACACACGAAAATTAGCTAATAAAAGCTTACAGACCCACACAAACTATCAGACAGCCAATTTTAGCACACCGCAGTGGCGGATCCAGCCATTTTAAAAAAGGTGGGGGTTCCCAACCCAGAGTAAAGGGGGGGGGGGTTCCAACTATATGCTCCCATTCAAATGCATTGATCGGCAAAAAAAAAGGAGGGGTTCCAACCCCCGGAACCCCGGAACCCCCCCCCCCCCCCCCTGGATCCGCCACTGCACCGGTTTTACTGCCGATTGAAAGGAGATCAACTGTGACCATAATTCTATTCCTAAGACTCCCTTGGTATTCCCCAACAGTGAACAATGCTTCTGTTTATTTTGGCTTTGGGCATACCGAACTAAGCATATATTGATGCATCAAAAATAATACTAATAGAAATGCGAAGATGTGGTATCACTGGTATATATGATTCACGATGTAACAACTCTGTACAAGAGAGAAAAAACGACAACCACTGAATTACAGACTTCTGACTAGGAACAGGAACTACATTTGCATTGTCATTTCGGGACCTGTTATAGCTGACTATGCGATATGGGCTTTGATCATTGTTGAAGACTGTACGGTGGCTTAAACATACATTTTAAGGGCTACCAATATTTTTCAAAAAGAGTCTGAAATTGTTGCATGGTATTAGTTACAAGTGCGACCTATTGTCCCTTTACACAATGGTTTAACAGTACAACTTGAAAAAAAAATTGAGAAGGCCGGCTTAACTCATCTGATGGATGGATACAAAGCTGAAATAGTCTAGTAAAGTGAACGACCATAATAACTACCAGTAACTTAAAACGACAAAATTATTTTATGTCTACCTGTGCGAATTTCAAACGCGCAATTTTACACCAGTATTTAAAACCTTCCATCCTTTATGGGTGCATTTTACATATATAAATAAAATCGTATAATATAAGCAAAATGAGGATGTTACATTTGATGTATGCCTTTTTGTGGTTCTTCGTTACATTTGTTTTTTATAGTGATTAAAATTAATGTTGACTGCCTACTTTTGACATTTTTACCTATTGTGTCTGTTTGTTTTGTTCACGCATCGGTGACATTTTAATGGAATTTGATGCGACTGTCATAGAAGTGAGAGGTTTAGCTAGCTATAAAACCAGGTTCAATCCACCATTTTCTACATAGGAAAATGCCTGTACCAAGTCAGGAATATGACAGTTGTTATCCATTCGTTTTATGTGTTTGAACTTTTTATTTTGCATTTGATGGGGACTTTCCTTTTTAGAATTTTCCTTGTGATTTTACTTTAAAAAAAGGGGGATTTTTTTTTCCTAAAAGATATTCTGATTCTCAATTTGAGGGACAATATTGTGGTCTTGCAGATGACAGAAAAAATATTCTGAATCCAGATTTCCCCGTCTCTCATAGCGTTTAATTTTGTGAGAAAAAAATATACGATTTGATTGATGGCGTCGAAAAACTTTCCGGACTCAGACAAGAACCATACCCCCTAGAAGTTAATTGATTGCTTCCTAAAGTGAATATATTTTTTAATCCACTTCAGTCAAGTGGGTCTTTTTGCCAAAGATGGGAAATTGCATCGATTGATAAATTGTTGTTTATATATATATATATATATTAACGCTTATTTGAAAATATTCATTTTTGTTTATTTCTGATCTATGGAAGAAATATACAATTGGCCTTTTTAACTTTTTTGGATTCGAGCGTCACTGATGAGTCTTTTGTAGACGAAACGCGCGTCTGGCGTATATACTAAATTTAGTCCTGATATCTATGATGAGTTTATATACAATTCTTACTTGTTCGTGTCAGAGACCTGTCTGAACTGTTTGTAGCTTAAACTTTACTTTACTTTATTTAGTTCTATTATAACTTTATGGTAGTACAATTTGCAAGTTGCAAGATAATGAAACAATCATGGTGCCCAAAATTGTTAGCTCATAGGCGGATCCAGGGGGGGGGGGGGCTGGGGGCTCGGGCCCCCGGCCCCCCTTTCGTGGGAAAAATTTGGTTGATTATATAGGGAATCATTGAAGCATGACTGGAGTGGCCCCCCCTTAGGTCAGTCAGCGGCCCCCCCTTAGGAAAAGTTCTGGATCCGCCACTGTAGCTTTGTATAGTACAATGAAAGATCATGC
Source organism: Mytilus galloprovincialis (assembly GCF_965363235.1). Lineage (NCBI taxonomy): Eukaryota > Metazoa > Mollusca > Bivalvia > Mytilida > Mytilidae > Mytilus > Mytilus galloprovincialis. The sequence goes on along the minus strand of NC_134848.1, from coordinate 22,590,949 downwards.
AAAGAACTACACAATAAAACACAGTAAATAATTATAAAGATTAAAGTTCATTAAAAAAACATGAATACACTCAAAGTTTAAACAAAGTAACATGATTATAAACCACATCAAAAGTGACCTGGAGGAATAACATAATTCTATAGTCCTAGGTCTATGGGAGACAACTCCTGGTCGATTTTATTATATTTTATTTTCAAACTACAAAAATGTACATTGATACTTTCCAATCCAAGTACTTCTTTCGTTCTCCAAAAAAAGGGAGTGCTATAATCTAGATGAGATTGAAGTAAAAAACAAATCTTCAGATGAAAGAATCCTAACAAATTTTAATGAATAATTTTATCAAATAACGCTAAATAAAAATGGAATTTAGAGCGTTTGATATCAGTGTCCCTGAGCAAATTTAAACATATTTTATTTGCTGAGTTAAAGCAAAATGGATTAGACACAAGTTAATCATACTTATGAAGTCTTCTCCATAATACAAAATAAAACTACAATAATAGTATAATATAATGGGCATGCACATTAAACAAACAGTTTATAGAATATAACTAGCTATCATTGGTGAAAAGAAGAGGGAGAGAAAAAAAAGAAAGACAAAGTTTGAAAAGTCATATATTTCTGTGATGATGACGTGTGTGTCGTTGATCATGTTGATGACGATTATGATAATTTTCCGTGCCAGTAACAATAACGCTCTATCAAGGCACAAGCAATCTGTTTGAACTTTTTATAATTACATTAGATGTATGTTTCATTATAATACTTTATTCTGATTGGCTAACTGCACATCACGAGTTATTCCTTAAGCAATTGCATCACTTAATAAAACTTATCATTCATAATAACACGTGGTCCCACAATAAAGTGCACAGGCGAATTAAATAAGAAAAAATAAAAAATTCTTGTTTTCATGAGCATAGCTAAAAAATGTAATTATAAGTATTGAATGCTTCTTTTTGTAACTTCATAGGTTTGTAAAAGCGTTGACCGTGCGCACATTTTTAGAATGAAGCGTATCCGCGCTTCATACAAAATGTACTTCGGTCAACGCTTTTACACCCCAATAAAGTTACAAAAAGAAGTATTCAATTCTTAAATGAAATTTGAACATGCCAGTTTAAAAATTCATGTTCGATATGAACGCATTCTTCATAAAGAGCAAGTGATGCAGGTTTGATTTGTACACATTTGGAGCTAGGTGATGATTCTTTGATTCGAACACCTTCTTTGCAGTGCGTTTTAAAAGGAAACATTAAATGATTTATAACATTTCAGTAAATGTGAAACTTCCTTACTCTTTTAAAAAAAAGGTGGAGGTTTCACACTTGAACTTCAGTGAAGTCGTAATGGACGTGTAGAAAAAAAGTCTTCACTACTGTTGGCGCTCGTGTTAGGTGGAAGATGGATATGAAATGATTTGGGGACCATCTCTTAAGGTTCAAAGTTAATACTTGATATTTTTGCTACATGATTGGCGTGTTTGATACTACTGATTTTTTTTCAAAAACCAGAAAATGTTAAAATAAATTCATTTTAGATCAATTTATTATCAATCATGTGAATAATCTAGTTTTTTTTTTGTGTATATATATATATATGTCATACTCAAGCGTCGTTCTTATGACATCAATCAAGACTAAGCAACACGAACTCCACCAAACACTGGACAAACAGATCCTGTTCCACATTTGTCAGCCTTGGTGTTGTTCATGTCTGAAGTCGTAATAAGAATTGTCGTAAAGCTTACGCATAGAAACGTTAACATACTATTAGGAATGTTTTCAGCAAGTTATGGGATATTAATGGGTATTGTTTTGCAATGAACTGAATGTGTGATATTTTCGTCACAATATAGCCTTTCTGGAAATGTAATCATCGTATGTTCGTATCCTCTCAAACTTCATCTATATATAGCGGAACGTGAAACAGTTACAGTCGACTCCATTGAATGTGTAAGCAAAGATGATGTATTTGGTTAGCTTGCTTGCTATTTTAACCATGAAGTCATTATTAGGTAAGGTATACTACCCTCCTTTTAGAAGTAGCCTGTTCTACAGACAGATAGCTTGGTTATCTTTCGGACTAGTCTCCTCTTAAAAAAGGCGAGTTTACCTTACCTAACTAATGACTTCACGGTTCAGCTAGCAAGCAAGCTAACCAAATATATTATCTTTGCATACACACTCAATGGAATCAGCTGTCATGCTTTAATGTTTTTAATGTTTGTTTAGGGGCCATCTCCGCCTCCACGTCTCCGAATGTGGGATTATTAAATTGTATTGGAGACTGTGGCCTCGGCTGTTTTCTGCTCCTTGGTCGAGTTGTTGTCTCTTTGACACATTCCCCATTTCCATTATCAAATTTAGCTAATACTAACTACTTTTCTACCATCAACTTGTGGAGAGGAATGAAATACTTAAGCTACTGAAGGAATATAAAATGAGATGTTTATATATCTCAACTTGTTCGATTTGTTCGATTTCGTGTTTGCCTTTTTCTTATTTAGCTATGGCGTTGTCAGTTTTTTTCTACTTATGAGTTTTAAACTTTTAATGTATTTTTGGTATCCTTCGCATCCCTTTGTTCACATTTTCTGATGTTATTAATGCTAATTTTCTTACGATAAACAAAAATTTACACTGCGCTAAAATAGTATAGAAAGTTATTTATTTGATGATAGATTAATATATATAGTTTGATCACAACTAATTGAAAGATATTCTATAAGAGTAGAATAGAGAACAATGGCCTTAAAACTAGAGAAAATGAACCTCAAAATCCTGATCACGGCAAAAACGACAAAAAACAAGCAACCATAGACATAAGGAGATGTGGTATGAGTGCCAATGAGACAACTCTCCACACAAGTCCCAATTTGTCAAAGTAAACCATATAGGTCAAAGTACGGGCTTCAACACGGAGCCTTGGTTCACACCGAACAGCAAGTTATAAAGGGCCTGAAAAAATGACTGGTGTTAAACCATTAAAAACGGGAAAACCAACGGTTTAATCTATTATATAAAAAACGAGAAACGAGAAGTACTTGTGAAACACATCAACACACAGCAACTTCTGAGCATATGATCTTGACATAGGGCAGATGCACGGATGTCGAATATTCAACTTTATTTACAGCGGATTCCATTGAGTGTGTAGCCAAAGGTAATACCTTTGGTTAGCTTGCTTGTTAGCTGAACTGTGAAGTCTTTATAAGGTAAGGTATTCTACCCTCCTTTCAAAGTAGCATAGTCCAACAAGGTAAGGTATTCTACCCTCCTTTCAAAGTAGCATAGTCCAACAGACAGATCGATTGGTTTACTGTCGGACTAGTCTATTCTTTAAGTAGGGTAATTTACCTAACCTAACAATGACTTCACGGTTCAGCTAACAAGCAAGCTAACCAAAGATATTACCTGTGGCTTCACACTCAATGGAAGCTGCTGTAACTCGGCTCAAAATTTTCTTTTATTACGAATAAAAAATCCAAATATAACATGTGCTCAATATTTTAAAGTCATTTTCCAGCCTTTTAAATTAGCGACAGCAAGAGCGATATATAAGTGTATAAATCTTTGTTAAAATAACCTGCATGCTGACAAACGATGAAACCTATATCATCTCAATCGCTTTTTTGGGCGAAAATGGGTTCAATGTGGATAATGTGACGTTATTCGAAAACACGGAAAGTGGTTGATGGATTTTGATGGTGATCGAACTCCCAAAAGCGGCAAGGAGTGCAGCCAAAAAAAATCAGACTTTAAAATAATGCATCTATGAGTGAAGAAAAATATGTAAATATGTATAGTGGACGGATACAGGTTACAATTTTGGCGCTAACATTTCTATTTTTATTGAGAGGGAAAATCCGGAAGCGGGTTAATTTTTATCAAGTGTGAACTGGGGTAATTGATTCGGGTTAATTAATCCGGGTTCGACCTGGTGCAGATTTTTATAGTGTGAACACGGTATAATATACCAAAGTATTATTTTCATTGAGACAGGAAGGGGCAATAACTTCATGCCAGACTTCGGATGGATTGTAGTAATCTAAACGAACATTTATTTTATCTAAGAAAAATCTTGTTGAAAGTAAAAACTGTACTTGCAGCAGAATCGGGAGCAGTAAGCATTTTTCTCGGGTGCAATACTTACCCCTTGTTTGAAAACGAACGAATGAAACAATTCCGTTCCCATACAATATAAAAACACTCCTGTTTGGCAGCATTATTCTCAGTCAAGAACAAAATCTACTCGTTTTAAACAATTTCAACAACTGTAAGTAGATTCAAAGCGATATTGTTGGGATCGCGATATGGGTGAGACAGTCTTCACAAAGTCTTGAAAACACACACTGCGGCCGTTACATATATATAGGAAAGATCTGACGGGGTTGGGGTTGGGGTTGGGGGTCGACTTTTTATTTGCAGTTATTTCCCTTTTTCTTTTTTAACAGGGACACGGGTTAATATAAGAGAAACCTTGTTTCCGATTCCTTTGTATTACTTTATTTATATTACTGTATTTATATGTACATTTTATGTACATGATTTTTTTAAATAAAATATGTTTCAAGTAAAATTACCAATGAAAATTAAATATTATCAATAGTGAGTCACGTCTTTTTAATTATCGACACTTAAGTTATATAGATGTAGGAAGATCCAAGTAACAATTTATATAAAAATAAACCATTATAGGTTAAGGTACGGTCTTCAACAAGGAACCTAGGCTCACACCGAACAGCAAGCTATAAAGAGCCCCAAAAATTACTAGTGTAAAACCATTCAAACGAGAAAATCAACGGTATAATCTATATAAAAAACAAGAAACGAGAAACCCTGTGAATTGTATATATTTTATCTGTTCTTCAATTCACAGGAGAATCGCTTGTAGAATGTAAATGAGTATTTTGACTACTTTAATACTACGGGTTAAATTCGGTTTTCGTCACTCATACAAGAATTATGATACTTGATTTTTGAAAAAAGTAAAAATTTGCAAATCTATATGGGCTCAGAGTTTTTTTTTAATTGACTGAAATTTTAATGTTATGGTTTGAACCTCTAAAGACAATTTAAATTCGATATTTTATGTTTTCGAGTTTAGAATTCCTGAGTTATGGTACAACATTATTGGAAAATTCTACATGTTGTGATTATATCTCTATATACATAATATAGTTTAAGCAAAAAAAAAAAAAAAAAAAAACCCATAGAAATGTCAAAAGATCGTTTTTGGAACCCAAGAGCATGTGTTAGATTTTATACTTTTATACGTATTCTTAATATGGTGCGTGGAAATTTAGGTTGAAAATGGTCGTCACACAATTACATATTTACGGTGAATTAGTATTATTTTAATGATTAACTGTATTCGATGACCGAACATTCTAGAGAATTGCGAATGAGCAGGGGCGGGTCCAGACATTTTAAAAAGAGGGGGCTCCAACCCAGGACAAAAGGGGGGTTTCAATCACATGTCTCCATTCAAATGCATTGATCGCCCAAAAAAGATTAGTTCCAAACTCTGGTGGAGAGTTGTCTCATTTGTAGTTATGTCACATCTTTTTTTTATTATATATAGCATCATGCAGACATACTCCTAATGTGTACCTATTCTAGCTATCCAAAAATCAAAGATGTGGAACATATTTTATCATAATCATTTATAAACTTTTGGCAATCAATGTTTCTTCTTCATTAGATAAAATACAATGCTAATGTTTAGTGCTTAGTTCAGGTTGGCTGTATTTGTTCAACACAGTTTGATATGGAAAAAACAAAGAACTTTTTGTAAGAAAGCACTGTCAAACATCCGAACATACTATCCACACTGATCTGTGTCCACATTTTTATGTATTATCAATATGTCTTTTATAACATACTATTTATTTGTACTTCGTCTGTCTTGTCTCGCTATACATTATCGTACGTTTGTAACTATATTGTCCTCTTGCACATATGTATGTGTCAGATGTTATGTATAAAATCTTGAATCTTGAATCTTGTAAATATTATAGATAATTGTTATAAATATATAACAATAAATCATATGATATACATGAAATCTGGTTATTATTTTTCGAACCATCTACTTTGGAATCGAAATTTTCGAAGACCAGCTTTATATATAATCACATATTTCAATTGGTTTGAAGTCTAATGAAACATCCTACATGATCTCATCACCGGGGCGGAAATAGACATTTAAAAAGGGGGTCCTAACCCAGGGCAAAAAAAGGGGGGGGGTTCCAACTACATGTCCCCATTCGAATGCATTGATCGTCACTGCATCAAGAGGTTTTGTACTTAAATTGCTACTTTCAGATTCAATATTTGATTAACTTTATTTTTTTTGCTGCAAAAATCTGTACATATAAGAATTAATTAAAAGCTGAGGTAATGCCTTGTTAGAAAAGCGTTTTTGTTAACACGAATTGAACTGTGTTTCTTTCTATATTGTTATTAATTTTAGATATTAAAGCGAATTTATGGCGCATTGCAATTCGTATTCAAGTTTACGTTCGGGCGTAAAACATTTCGAATGCGGATTAAAATAAGAAGATGTGAATGATTGCAAATTAAACAGCTCTCCATCAGATACCCAATGACCTAGAAGTTAAGAACAGTGGCGGATCCAGAAATTTTCATAAGTGGGGACCCACTGACTGACCTAAGAGGGGGCCCGCTCCAGTCACGCTTCAGTGATTCCCTATATAAGCAACCAATTTTTTCCCAAAAAGGGGGGGGGGCGGGCCCCCTGCCCCCCCTAAATCCGCCTCTGAAGAACTATATGACACCGTAAGGCTTTCAATAATGAGCAAACCTTTACATCGTAGTAATCTATTAAAGATCCCCAAATGACAAAACAAATTATAACGACCATATATATGATAAAAAAAATAACAGAAAACAAAGATGTTAGCCTACCATCATTGTTTTTTGAAACCTAACGACACAAAATTAACAGAAATAGCTTTAGCTTAGCGAAAATACAAAACTTTAACCATACGATATACTTTAGATCACCCATGTCTAGATAGTACGAGAATGCATTCGACAAGGAAAGTTGAACGAGAATCCGACATCAAAACGTTAACCATATGCTAAGCTTTAGGTCACCCGTGTCTAGATAGTACGAGAATAACATGATGGGCAGTGGCGGATCCAGGGGGGGGGGGGGTTCCGGGGGTGCGCACCCCCCCTTTATTTTTGCCGATCAATGCATTTGTATCGGGACATATGTTTTGCACCCCCCCCCCCCCCCCCCTTTGCCCTGGGTGCCCTGGGTTAGCACCCCCCCTTTCGAAAATTCCTGCATCCGCCCCTGATGGGGAAAACTGAACGAGCATCTGGAATCAAAACTTTAACTATTTGCTAAGCTTTAGATCACCCGAGTTTAGATAGTCTGGAAATTCGACGGGGGAAGTTGAACAATCATCAAAATGGTTTTGTTAAAACTTGACGAATCTATACATCCACGGCGTGCTCAACATGTTCAAACAGGTGCTTTATTGCTTTATTTTAAGACGTCCAATAAAAACGCGACAAAGATATGCTATTTGACTACATGCATGTTGCTAGTGACAAAAAGAAACAACACGTGTTTCTAGTCTGACACATTGTTTACACCCCCATATAGTCCAGACCAAAAGTTCGACTTTGATATAAGTTCTAAGTACTTATTTATTAAAAGAAACATGTCAATTTAGGTATGGACAGTATTTAAAACTAAACACTCTTAATGTGGTTATGTATATAAAATTTAAGAGACGACACTTGTTTATAGATAAATAAGATATTAGCTGATAACAGTTATTAAAAATTACGGAACATTCTTGTTCATACGACAATCTGCCCCGAAACATAGAAACATCGGTATTAAAAATGACGCAGTCATGTCAAGATGTTTATGATAAATTAAATTGGAATTTAATTTTAATACAGACACAAATAAAATAATTCTAGATTAACGAAGATCGATATTGGGGTGTGGTTTTATGAAGGTGTATATCAAAACAGTGCATTCATCTCTTTGAACTCCACAATTTGTTTACAGACCGTTCATTTTGACCGTGCAGTAAACTAGTTTACTAGACCCCCCTGTCTCTTCCCTCTTCCCCATATCTCTCTCTTTTGTTTTAGTTAACAATAAGACAACATGTGAAACAATTCAAGCTTAAAAAACAACGGCATAATTCCTGACGAAATAATATGATAAAAAGGTGAAAATGTGGTATGATGGACAATGAGACAACTCTCCACAAGAGACCAAAATGACACAGAAATTAACAACTATAGGTCAATGTATGACCTTCAACAATGAACAAAGACTGCAACTAAAGACAATAACGGCATCAACTGAAATACAGACAACTCCTGACTTATTGGGCATGTACACAGTAATCATTTGATTTTCTTGGGGGGGGGGGGGGCAATAGATCCCCCCGGACAAACTATCTATTTTTTTGGCGACAAGTCGAAAACAAATTTTTCTTATCAATTTGATCATTACATATAGTGTCACTGAGCTGAGGGTCAAACAAAATTTTTTTCTCAGGGTCAAACACCTTTTTTTTTCTCCAAAAGCTGGAAACAAACTTTTTTTCCAAAAAAATCCATAGACCCCCTCCCCCACGAAAATCAAATGGTTGCTGTCTAATGTGGCGGATTATAAATATGTTTGTGATCTCAATCCTTAACTGGAATGCTGATGTAGGGAATGATCCTGTCCTTTTTTTAAAGTCGGGGAAGGGTTTTCCAACCCAAGTGCAAAATAAGGGGGATTCCAACCATATGTCCCCATTAAAATGCATTGATCGTCCAAAACAAGCGGTTCCAACCCCCGAAACCACCACCCTCTCTGGATCCGCCAGTGTGATTTCACAGAAAGGAAATAAGAAGAACGACTGTAAAAATCAGTTGGAAATGATTTTACTCGATCATAAGATTGGCACGATAGGACACAAAATGGCATTCAAAAGTACACGCAGCTAATGAAACCTAGTTCAAATCCAAAATCAAGTGAATAAAGTATTTTCTCCCAAGTATCAATCAATGTACATTTGCTGTTAACGTGACGGAATATTTCATTTAGGGAGCAATCATTTTAATTCAGAGAGGGTATGGTATGGTTTTTTTGTCACCTGTCAGAATTTTTTTTTCGAACGAAAACGTTTTTTTTTCTTTTAATGAAATTTTTTTTCTTTAAAATTTTACACTAGATCTATAAAGTATGAAATTTGTTTTGGAATTCAAACTTTAACCCCCCTTGAAGTTAAATGGTCGTTACCTTAATACTCATTATCCAAAGCTGTATAATTAAACTGATAAAAAAATGAAAAGCATTTTCACACTATAATTGAACTGGGTGTAGAGTGAAGAACCGTTTATCTCCTTAATACAAATTATTATCAATATAAAATGTAAGACTTTCTTATCTATATCATCTTAGTTCTAGTGTGCCAAACGAGACTATACGTGACCAAACGAGACTATAATTTATGTGCACGAAAAGTTAAAAGTCCAAGGAAAATAACGCAGTTCTTTCAAAATGTTATCTGGAATTTTGTTGTGTTGTTTTATTAGTAGTGTAGTCGGACATGGAAGACTTCTGGATCCACCTGCTCGCGCTAGTATGTGGAGAGTTGGTTTTAGTACACCCAAAAATTATAATGATAATCAATTAAATTGCGGTGGATTTATGGTAAGTGTGTTTGTATATACATATTTCCAAAGAAATTGTAATAGACGAATATACGGTACGGGTTTTTTTTCATTGTTGAAGGCCGCATTTCATTTGTCAATTGTATATCATTTTTATATAAATTTCATGTTGCAAAACTTTGATTTTTTCGAATAATTAGCCGAATATGACTCAACTTTTTTAAATTTTAGGTCCTCAATGCTCTTCAACTTTGTACTTGTTTGGCTTTATAACTATTTTGATCTGAGCGTCACTGATGAGTCTTATGTAGACGTTTCGCGCGTCTGGCGTTTTAAATTATAACCCTGATACCTTTGATAACTATTTGGTAAAGTGTTTTGTTATAAATTAGGCTGTTAGTTATAACAATTAGATTGTTTCATATTTTTTATGTCTGTTTTTTTTTATAGCTGACTATACAGTGTGGTTTTTATCTCATTGTTGAAGGCCGAACGGTTACCTATCATACCACATCTTCTTACGTTTACATTGTATAGTTGTAAGTTGCTCTGTAAATTAAATTTTCATCCCAAAAGAAGATATGATTATTTCTCTAAAGTGGATAGAGAATTGTCTGATGGGTTGTACTGTGACACCACTTTCCCAGGTTAGGGGAGGGTTGGAATCTCGCTAACATCGTCATATTTTGTATGTATGTGCCTGTCTAAAGTCAGGAGAGTGTTAGAGTGTTAGGATATAAATAATATATACATAGAGAGAATGCAGGATAGTAAAACAAAATTTTATTGAATCAGAAATAAAAGACTAAGAACCACGGGGGGCTCGGTTTCGCAGAAATAGAGTGTTAGAATATAAAGAATGAAGAATGATGATAACAATTTGATAATTTTAAGAAATCAGAAATGAACGACTTTATTCAGAACCACAGGGATATGGTTAGGAGATAAAAAATTTGTTAATCATTTTTTTTGTTAATTTTCTTTAATATTTCCTTTCTATACATGTATTACTTTATACTTCTTTCTTTTCTATCAATGTGCAGTTTACTATCCATATCTGTATACTGAAAAATCCTACCTTTTGTTATACTCACGCATCAAAACATTTTAATAGCGGACCCAGAAATTTGTGGCACCCACTGACTGCCTAAGAAAGTGCTCACTCCAGTCATGCTTGAGTGATTCCCTATATAATCAACCATTTGTTTTCGCAGAACAAAAAGGGGGGGGGGTCCGATCCCGGCCCCCTAAATATGCCGCTGCATTCTGGGGACTACAAAGTATAAATAATTGAAAAGATTGTCCTCAATATTTATGGCGTATTTAAAATATTTTCTACATAACACAATTCTTTTACACCCTTTGTTGACAAAAAACTGAATATATTTAAAATACAGCTTCAAACATAGACTAAGCAATGAAGTCAACTATCTTATTCTAAAATAAATATAGAACAACCATACTTTGTCTCAAAATATAAATGTTATTTGAACAAGGCTGTGCCGAGCATTTCTACCTGTTTCGAGCCGAGTACAAATAATTTTTATATTTCGAAACAATGTATGGTTATTCTTTATATCACTGCAACTCTTAAAAATGTTCTTAATGAAATATTTAGGCTAAAAACCATCATTTTTATTTTTTCATCAAAAGTAAAGTAACAAAAATACCGAACAACAAGCTAAAATTAAAAACGGAACGTCCCTTATTATATCAAATGGCAAAATGAAAAGCTCAAACACATCAAACGAATAGATAGCAACTGTCATATTCCTGAATTCTTATGTAGAAATTGGTGGATTAAAACTTGTGTTATAGCTAGCTGAACCTCACACTTATATGACGATCACATAACATTTCAATAAATTGAATGCCAGCAACTGCATATAGTGGATTAAACGCCCTGGTGTAATAGCTAGCTTAACCTCACACTTGTATGACGATCACATAAAATTACTTTAAATTGAATGCAAGCAACTGCATATGGTTGTCTAAACCTAGTGTTATATATAGCTAGCTAAACCTCACACTTGTATGACAATTAGATAAGATTTCATTAAATTGAATGCTAGCAACTGCATATGAACTTAATTTCACCCTCTCGGTACAATATTCCAGATCTGACTTCCAATCGCCAATCTTCGGTTGAATCCGCTACTCTGCTAGAGGTACGGAGACGGCCGAGTTGTGACGAATGACATGACTTCATCACGATTTTCATGAAAAAAGTCATTGAACTAAGAGTCATCAATGGTAAAGTTGAAGTCCTCTCGTTTTTGATCGCCCCGCGATTTGGTTAATCGTTACGGCATATATGTATATATTAATAAGAATGTGTGGTATGGATGCCAATGCGACATTTCTCCAGCAGTGACCAAATGACATAGAAGTAAGCAACTTTAGGTCGACGTTTGGCCTTCAACAATGAGCAAAACCAATACCACATAGTCAGCTATACAATAGTATCGAAATGACCAAATGTAAAACAACTCAAACGAAAAAACTAGCGGCCCCGATTAATGTACTAAACAATAAAACAAATATTACCATACTGGATATGGCGTGGTAAAACATGATAGCGGACGACTCTACCCTAACATGGGACATTGGTGCAACAGGTCAAAGGCAGAACAAACTGTAAAATCAAAAACTGTGGACCAACTTATTGTCGCGGATACTTTATTTCACGTTTAACCCTCTAAGCCCACTTCGCGGCGATATTTAATTACATAAGGATAGATCCAAGTTTTACATATTCGCGACGATTTATATTTGCGTTATGTTCTACTCGCGAATATCGCGAAAAAAGTTGGTTTACAGTAGGCTACATGTACATGCAGCAACAAACGACAACCACCCAATTTCAGAGTCCTTGGATCAGATACAAAGAAAATGTGGCGGGGTTAAACCAGTTTCGGACGCCAAACAACCCCTAACCCAGGACAGATGTTTAACAACACAAGAACAACTGTCAAAAATCAACTGAAAAATTCTTAACCTATCAGATTATTACAAAGCATAAACATCACTGACAACAACACAATAGACACAGATCTGAGAATATGTTGCCATATTTGTCGTAGCCACAATACTGTGCTCTTCTCTTCGTTTATTTCCGGAATGAAATATTTTGCTGTCTATGAAGAAATAACATAAAAATGTGGTGCACACTGAATAACCCGCGTAGCTGGTTAATTTAAAGTGTACACCACATGTTTTTTCCTTATAATTTAATTCCAAATTCCATTTTAAAATAAACCGGAGTAAATCATGAAAAAACGTTGACGACGTCACGGTCACTTGAAAAAAATGTCTGGGAGCTGATAGACAAAACACCGCCAGCCAGTCAGAAGACTATCTAAACACATTTTCTGTAAATAGATACAGGAAGGTGTCGTATGAGTGCCAAATGAGACAACTCTCCATACAAGTCACAAGTTAATAAAAGTAAACCATTATAGGTCAAGGTACGGTATTCAACACGGAGCCAAGGGTGTAAGGACTTTAAATGTACACATGTCTCGAATTTAAACACTTTTGAACGTGTTTTGAATTAAAACATTAATTTCTAATCTAAACACGACCCTTAACACATTGGCAACCTAAACATGTTTTCAAATGTTCAGACCCAAACGTGTAAAATAGTACACAAATGTCAAGGAACAAAACACAATTTTTATAGGGCCCCTTATTCATCCTTGGTAATTAAGTTTAATATCCCAATCTTTTGGTATGATTGTGTTGCTCAATATGTAATTTTCTCTCGTTATTTTTGCTGTTTGCTGCCTATTGTTTTGCTTTCCTTGCTTTTCTAGCTTTTGGAAAATTGTAGCTTACCTTGATGCTGTTTTCGATATGTTTGTTTATTATGAATATCGTTTTTACTTTTCGGGGACTCTTACATTTATAAAATCTTGGCAATGATGGGGATTTTTTTTTACCCTTCATTGCCAAGATTTTACTAAAAAGCAATACGCTGTGATTTGGAAATAGATGGAAAACTGAAAATTTAAACTAATTTAATTAAAGTAGATACGTGTATTTGCTTTAAATAGCAGGTATCAATGGGGTACAAACAGTATGATCCGGCCACGTCCATTCTGTGTAGTATTTCTATTTGTATCCATCTGACGAGTAAAGCCCTTTTTCACTGTTTTTTTATAGTTCGTTTTTATGTTGTTATGTTATACCACTGTACCAGGTTAGGGGAGGATTGAGTTTCCGCTAAAATGCTTAACCCCGCCACATTCGTTATGTGCCTGTCCTAAGTCAGGAGCCTGTAATTGAGTGGTTGTCGTTTGTTGATGTGTTACATAATTGTTTTTTGTTAATTTTTTGGTACATAAATTAGAACATTAGTTTCTCTTTTGAATTGATTTACATTTTGTCATATCGGGGTTATTTATAGCTGACTATGCAGTACGGGCGTTGCTCATTGTTGAAGACCTACCGTTGATCGAAGGTTGTTAATTTCTATCTCATTTTGGTCTCTTGTGGAGGGTTGTCTCATTGGCAATTATACCACGTCTTCTTTTTTATATGAGTATGGCATTGGGAATTTTTCAAACAAAGATCAACACACTAAATATACTGTATACTTGTAGTAACCTGATCTCGTGGTTTGCAGAGTTACATTTGTCCGCAGGTAATAAAACTAAGAATGGCCACCAATGTGTCTTCAACACAGCGAGAAAACTCCGCACCAGGAGGTAGAGTTCATCTTGCTTCTCAACAAACATTTTTACTAGTTCAGTGAAAATTGACGTCACTCTAAACCCCCCCCCCCCAAAAAAAAAAGACTAAGAAAGGTCAGAGGTTACTGACATGGGACAAGCAAAAAAAACCCTTCCCGTCATATACCTAGCTCTTACCAATGTCGGTAACAATCACACGACAATACGCACAGTAAAATCGACCATGCAAGGGGTGTATAGCCATTCATGGTTTTTTATAACTTCCATCATCATCAGTAAAACTCAGTTTAAAAGCAGTTTGGGTCCGGTATCAGAATAGAAGTCATTCTTCTGTGATTTCGAGGGCATTTTTACGCCTGTCCCAAGTCAGAAGCCTCTGGTTTTTGTTAGTCTTGTATGATTTTTTAATTTTAGTTTCTTTTGTATATTACGGAGTTTAGTATGACGTCCATTATCGCTGAACATCCGATACAGTTTCTCGATAAAATGTCATTTTTATAATTTTGTAATATGTTGTAGGCCTTGGCGAGTTGTAAAATAAAACACAAAATAAAACATAGGTCACCGTGCTTGTTTTCGAAAAAATTGAGGCTGAAAATTGGGGATTTGTGCAATTTTGTAAAACAATTAGGCAATGTTATAAAATTTTTGGAGCAGATATTTTTCGTCGTAAATTATTAAGATCGGGTTCAATCTGAAGCTGTGATAAGTGACAAAAAGGAAAAAAAGAAATCACTACACGAATAACTATACAATTATTCAAACCTTGCTTGACATTGCGGACCAGATGCTCAAAGTGGTATTTTTTTAAACCTAAAAAAATGGAAATAAACTGTTTCTGAAAATGTCATTTTTATCATTTTTCTGCATAAACTGCATTTTGTCATGCTTTCAAATCTCAAATAAAAAATATAGGTCACCGTGCTTGATTCCTTGATAAACGCGATTTATCCTAAAAATTGCGTCCCCCCTTTTGTAACCTCAACGTTAGCGCTAAAGTGCACGACGTCACTGGCAGACAATTTCGACGTTATCTCTGCAAATTACTGGCGACAATTTTCAGATTTATAAAATTTATATTGCTTGTAAAGTACTATCTACGGAAGCGTATTAGCGCCACACATTTTTTTTTTTATTTTTCTTCCTATGTTTGCGTTATAACGCAAACCTTTGCGTTATAACGCAAACCTTTGCGATATAACGCAAACCTTTGCGTTATAACGCAAACCTTTGCGTTGTAACGCAAACCTTTTGCGTTATAACGCAAACCTTTGCGATATAACGCAAACCTTTGCGATATAACGCAAACCTTTGCGATATAACGCAAACCTTTGCGTTGTAACGCAAACCTTTGCGATATAACGCAAACATTTGTTTTATCTTATTTCTTATTTAAGATTCAAAGGAAACAGTAGTTATTAATGGAGGAGGCTGGATATAATAAAATTTATCACCTTTGTAGTAATTGCAAAGTAAACTCCTTGAATAATTAGATCATATCAATGACTAATAATGAGCATAATAATATAAGAAGATGTGGTATGAGTGCCAATAAGAAAACTATCCATCTAAGTCACTATTCGTAAAAGTAAACCATCATAGGCCGAATTACGGTTTTCAACACGGAGCATTGGCTCACACTAAACAACAAACTATAAAGGTCCCCAAAAACGATATCCAAGTTACTACTAGTATATATATTACAAAGAAAATTGAGTAAATTGAGGTTATACCTAAGAAAAAAATCAACCCTGCTAATATAGCTATAATCGAATATAAATATACTTCCAAAGTAAGCTCTCGTTTGAGAACTGTGTAAAGTAGGTTACATTCAAACAAGCTACCCTTTGGCAATAAATGTATAGAATGAAGATGTTTTATTAATAAAATTATGTTCTCTCTATTCAAATTGCTACCCAAGCATCTTAAAAATACTTCATTATATTGAAATGAAAATTCAATGACTTTCTATCAAAGAATCTTGATCATATTCTGAGATTTAAAAAAAATGTTTCCTTATTAATAATTCATTTTAAAGCAGAAAGATCATTTTGTCTATTTGACTTGGAGGTTTCACAATTGTATGACATTATTTTTGATCTTTCAATTTTAATATGACTATATACTATATCTATTTTCTTGTTAAATTATATACTTTTCTGATGCACAAATCAGTCTTAATTTATGTATAATTGCACTTCAATTATTCCATTATTCCTATGCATATTTATTATAATGATTTGGCCTTGTATGTATGTTTCTTTTTTTTATCTACTAGTAAATCACATCCGAAATGAATGACAGACGGACATATATACAAAAGTTAATGAATAATTGAAATAAAGATGTTTGCGTTATAACGCAAAGGTTTGCGTTATAACGCAAAAGGTTTGCGTTATATAACGCAAATGTTTGCGTTGTAACGCAAAGGTTTGCGTTATATCGCAAAGGTTTGCGTTATAACGCAAAGGTTTGCGTTATAACGCAAAGGTTTGCGTTATATCGCAAAGGTTTGCGTTGTAACGCAAAGGTTTGCGTTACAACGCAAAGGTTTGCGTTATAACGCAAAGGTTTGCGTTTTAACGCAAAAGGTTTGCGTTATAACGCAACGCAAAGGTTTGCGTTATAACGCAACGCAAAGGTTTGCGTTATAACGCAAAGGTTTGCGTTATGACGCAAAACATAGGAAGAAAAATAAAAAAAATAAAATGTGTGGCGCTAATACGCTTCCGTAACTATCTATAAATTGGTTATATTGTTTCCGGAAATAAAATCATGTGAATAACAAATACCTCTCTCTGTTTGTGGTCTAAGGGAGAAACATCTCAAGAAAAGTTATAACAGAATGTTGATAATTTTTACGGCTTTTAAAATTAAAGACTCGGCAATTTAGAACTTGACATACAGGTACATTTACTGTACACACTCGTATTATTTCATACCGTATGTTGACCTCTAGATTTGTTTTGTTTTGTTTGGTGGGCTGCTGTTTCATTACAAATATTCCTTAAAATCCTTTATTCACGTTTTAATCACTGAGAAATCCGTTTTTGTTGATACGAATTAAAAGTTCACGTCGTTTGGACAGTAAATCAAATTTAACGCGCATTGCATTTCGAATTAGAATTTACGTTAGGACGTGAAACATTTCGAATGCGAATTAAACTAATTCGAATTACGTGTGAACTCAGCATTACCCTGCAAACGGAACTTCTTTTTTTGTACATAAATTGCAGCACATACATTAGGCCGTTACTTTTTTCGTTTGAATTGTTTTACATTGTCATTTCGTAACCTTTTATAGCTGAATATGCAGTATGGGCTTCGCTCATTGTTGAAGACCGTTCGGTGCCCTATAGTTGTTAATATCTGTGTCATGTTTGTCTCTTGTTGAGAGTTGTCTCATTGGCAATTAAACTACATCTTCTGTTTTATGTGTTCAGAAAACAAAAGCAAACTCTTATAAAGGAGAATCTTCAATTTCCTAAAGAATGCTCTTGTGACAGTCTTGTCCATGCAAACAATGAAACTATAACTTCTCTCATATCGTAATTTTATTGGTAAATAACTTTTATATTTTTTTCACCATAGCGCGTACATAAAATATTGCACGTCCATTCCTCTGTCTGTCCTTCCGGTACTTCTGGTTAATTACATTTTTCAAGTGAACAATTCTTGCCAACTTTTTATAAAACTGATATCGTATGGACACGTTCGAAAATCAGTGCATATCAACTATTCTTTAAAAGAGTTATGCCATTTGGAAACATTGATTATATTGGAAATTGCATTGTATTTGCTGTCATCCCGTCATTTCTCTTAATATATTTACAAAAAATAGAAAGAACAAAATAAACAGCTGCGCTACGAGCGCATGATACGCCCGTCGTGTTATTAAAAAACATTATACATGTTTTTAAAATAACACGGGGGTTGTACAGCAAGTCATGCTAAGTATATCTTGACTCATTCATTATTCTTGCTCAATAGTAAGTTTGTATATCACAACATGTTTTATATGATCCCCAAATTGAAGCTCAATAAAAATTCAAGAACTCAAAAATGAATTAAGGAATCATCACGAAAAAGTATACAGATCTTAAGAATAATTTAACTAAAAGTATGTGAAGTTTTATGCAATAATTATAAACAGTTTCTGAGATACGGCGCAACATGTGAAAACCCACTCTTTTTGTCATAAACTCAATAACTCTAAAATCAAATTTTGAATCATCCTCAAAAAGTATATACAGATCTTCAGATTTAATATAACTAAGAAGTGTGTAAATTTTTCAGCAATAGTCATAAATCGTTTTTGAGTTACAGCGCGAACTGTGAAAAAAAAACTGTTTTAGTTACAAAGTCCTGTAACTCAAAAAGTTCACAAAAAATTAAACAGACTGAAAAAACAACCATGTTCAGTTTAATGAAATTTGAATAATATGCTGTTCCATGTTTACGACGGACATTTGTATACCATAATACGTCCCGTAAAAAAAATTACGGGCGTATAAACATATTGTTGGCTATTGCCTTTTGTTAGATAAAATACGTGCAACGTTGAGGAAATAAGAACTTTGTTCTTTTATATTAGCGGCGTGTACCTCCGTTTTCGGAATTGGTTTTAAAATATCATTGGTTTCCTGTGCTGCAATACAATGTCATGGATGATGAATGATAATAAAAATGATAATTGACATGCATGATATTACTTACACCAAAAGGGTCAGTCGTCTTGAGATTGTTCACTTTACATTATTTTGTTGAAGATCTCAAAGAAACAGTAATTTGTTTTATTTCTTATGATGTTATTAGACTGTTATCCTGTTAGAATCAAATGCACTAATATTAATGGCGAAGAAGTTAGCATGCGGGAGAAACAGAAATTGGAGCATCGAAATTCCACATTACGTTTCTTATTACGGAAAATTACACGCATTACGTCCCGCAAAAAAGTGACGTTATTCGGGAATGCAAACGCTTAACGTCGCGCCAAGAGTTAACTCCCTTGAAACTGTATCGGATGCCCTTAGGTTGAATTGAAGACCCATTGGCGGCCTTCCGCTGCTGTCTGTTCTTTGGTAGGGTTGTTGTCTCTTTGACACATAACCCATGTCCATTCTCAATTTTATTGTCTTTGTTGAATGCGTGTCGTCATCTGAGTTTTATACACTCCATTGTATTTACATTTCAATTTTAAAACATAACAAAACTATTAAGGATTGAATATAAAAAAGAGGTGTGTGGTATGAGTGCCAATGAGACAACCCTCCATCCATGTCACAGTGTATAAAAAAATCAACAATTATAGGTCAAAGTACAGCATTTATCACTCAAAACATCAAGCTATAAAGGGCGCAACATGACTCATATGAAACAATTCAAAGAGGAAAATCAACGGTCTATATAAAAATGAGAAACGAGAATCAATTAATAAGAACCACAAAACAAACGACAACCACTGAACAACAGGTTCCTGACTTAGGACAGGTGCATACAAATGCAGTGGGTCTAAACGTTTTAACAGGCGCCAACTTCTTAAAGTTCTTAAGAATCTCCATATACATGTTATAATTTTAGTTTGAAATATTGTTTTGATTTATTTTCGGAATGCCATGAATATTTTTATACGAATATCAAAGTCATCAGGTATAAAGCAATCGAGATGGTCATTGCACCAAACAGTAACTACCTAAAATTTGTATTCAGTTTTCTATGATGTCTTTATCGTATAAAGGTACACTAGAACACACCCGCGAATTTCGCGGGCATACACAGCTTGTAAAGTGTTATAGGATGATTTTTTTAAAAGATAGTATGACTGGAGAATTTCATATAAGGTATCAGAAGTCCGTTATGTGTTTCCTTTCTGTTAAATGCAATTATTTTTCGTGTTTCTGACCTTATACCACAATTATTCTTCCCCTTTGCTACAATGCATTTTTTGGTAAAAGTCAAATTGAATTAAAAATTTGCACCGCTTCAAACATGAAATAAATGAAACTGCTTATAGACCATTATTATTCTAATAAAATGTGCCTCTAGGACAATCCATCAGTGCTTTTCCTTTTGAAAGCCCTATTAACATACAGATGACCGTGGTCATAAATAAGAACAATGTCTATTTATTCACACATGTCTTTAATGTAGAACAATGACCAGTGAAAGAATCCAAATTTCTTCCATAATTATATCGTTTATTTTTGTAGAAAAAAAAGTGATTTGATCGATCGCTGAAAAACTTTAAAAAAAAAAATCGGACTCAGACATAAACCAAAACCATACCCACCTAGAAGTTAATTGATTGCTCCCTAATGTGAATACTTTTTTAATCCACTTCAGCCAGGTGGATCTTATTGCCCAAGATGGGAAATTGCATCGAGTTTTTATTGATATTCTGTTGTTTTTAAATTTGTTTTTTTTTAACGCTTGTTTGAAAAGATTCATTATCTATGATCTTTGGAACAAATGTACAATTTTGACTTGTCCGTGTCAGAGATTTGACTGCACTATTTGTAGCTTAAACTATACGTAGGGATTTATTTTCTATTATAAATTTATGGTAATACAAGATACCAGATAATTAACCAAGCATGTTGCCCAAAATTTAAGCTATGAAATGAACTACAAAATAAAGCACAGACAAATAATTATAATGATTAAGGTACATTGAAAAAATTCACGAATACATATTTAAACAAAGTAAAATAATTATAAACCACATTCAGTCAAGTCACTTGGAGGAATATTACATATTCTATAGTACAAGGTCTATGGGAGACAACTCCTGATCGATTTTATTGTATTTTCTTTTCGAACTACAAACATTGTACATTGATTATGGTACTTTCCAAGTATTTCTTTCGTTCTCCAAAAAAGGGAGTGCGTATAATTTAAATAAGATTGAAGTGAAAAACAAATCTTCAGATGAAAGAATCCAAACAAATTTTATTTCATCAGATAAACTTAAAAAAAAGAAAGAATTTAGAGCGTTTGATATTGTCTCTGAGGAAATGTATTAAGAATGCATTCTTCATAAAGAGCAAGTGATGCAGGTTTGAGTTGTACACATTTGGAGCTATGTGATGATTCTTAATTCGAACACCTTCTTTGCAGTGCGTGTTAAAAGAAAACATTAATGAGTTATAACATTTCTGTAAATGTGAAATTCTTTTTCTGTTAAAAAAACGTTTAAAACGAGATGGAGATTCACATTTTTCTTTCGAAAAATGCCTGTTGTATCAAGTTAAGAATAAGACAGTTGTTTTTCACTTGTTCTGTTGATTGACAGCGTTTAAATGTTTTCAACTATTTCCCTTTATGGTTAGTATATGTTACACTTCCCGCCAACACGAACTGCCTAAATGAACCTCAGTGAAACGTTAACATACCTACTATATATTAAGAACGTTTACTTATAAATAATGATATATTCTTGGGTAGTTTTTTATGTCCCATTTATAAGCATAAAGAATAAGTTTTCTGATCTTTGCGTCCGTCCGTTCGTCCGTCCCGTTCGTCGTTTGTTCGTCCGTCTTTGCGTCCGTTCGTCCCGTCCGTTCGTCCGTCAGTCCGTCCGTTCGTGTGTTCCGCTTCAGGTTAAAGAGTTTTTGGTGAAGTTGTAGTCTAATTAACTTGAAACTTAGTTAGATGTATTGAAGACCTAGTGATGGCCTTCGGCTGTTTTCTGTTCTTTGGTCAGGTTGTTGTCTCTTTGACACATTCCCTATTTCCATTCTCAAATTTAGTTAATGCTAACTTCTTTTCATTCATCAACTTCTTGAAAAGAATGAAATACAGAAGCTTCTGAAGGAATATAAAATGAGATGTCACTATACTGAGGTGTTTATATATCCCAACTCCATTCGCTCGTGTAACGAAAGACATTTTTGTACTACTGGAAGGTTATTCATTAGGCGCTTTTCAATATCACGAATTATTAAAATAAATATACGGTACAAGGACATCATTCCTAAATATACAACAATATACAGACATCTTATACGTTCAGTTATTTCACATCCAATATTTTATGGTAATATTCTATACAAAGCACAGAAATGTCGGCATTCACCTCAAAATTCAACCAAACCTTCAAACAGACTTATACAATCCCGTCTTCTTTTCTCCGAACGAATTAAGAACATACTTATAATTTCCTTTTTTCTAGAATCAATATTTATTTCAAAATGGTAAATGTGGCGTATGTGGCGATCCAAACCAAGGGCCGAAGGACAACGAAGCTGGCGGGCGGTTCGCCACTGGTACCATAGGCAAAACTTATAAAACAGGGCAGGTCATAGACGTGTCAATACAGATAACCGCTGATCATAGAGGATGGTTTGAAATGAAACTCTGTCCAAACAACAATCCTGCCAAAGCTATCACTCATGCATGCCTAGATAGTCACCTACTGAACGTTGTTGGGTCTGGAACACGGTAAGGAAACATCTCAACGTTTCATTCCGATTAAGATTGTTACAAGATCTTGAACACAGTAACAACAGTAAGGTCATCTAAAAGTTTCATTCAGATTAAGATTGTGAACACACGTGGAACACGGTAAGGGAACATCTCGAAGTTTCTTTCAGATTGAGATCGTTACAAGATCTGTAACATAATAAAGTAACATCTCAAAGTTTCATTCAGATTAGGATTGTGAATACATGTGGAAGTTGGAACACGGTAAGGGAACATCTGAAAGATTCATTTCGAGTAAGATTGTTTCAAGATTTGGAAAACAGTAAGGGAACATCTCAAAGTTTCATTCAGATTAAGATTGTGACTTCATTCTTAACACGGTAAGGGAACATTTCAAAATTTCATTCAGATGACTGTGATTACATATGGAACACGGTAAGGGTTCATTTATATTAAGAATGTGATTAAATATGAGACGCAGTAAGATAGCGTCTCAACGTTTGATTAAGATTGTTAATTAATCTGGAGCACAGTAAGGTAATATCTCAATTGTGACTACACGGTAAGGGAACATCTCAAAGTCTCAGTGAAATTATCTAATTGTCTCTTTTTATTTTTGCCGCATGTATTTTAATATTTGCACACCTATTTTAACCTAGGACAACTCGAGTGTGGATAGATACAATGAATTCGCATTACTTAATTCCAAAACTTAAAAACTGAATTCATTTATTTTCGTGGGTGAAAATTTTCACGGATTAAGGAACACTTACATGTTCGTGGATATTGAATTACGTGGTTTTGACGATGTTTGCATATAAGCCTATAGAAAATGTGTCATGTTTTGAACATTTAATTTCGTGGTTCACCTTTATCCACGAAATCCACGAAATTTGGTATCCAACGAATAATAATCATTAATGAATCCACAATAAAACAATATTGTTTTTCATGTTTTACAGACCTATAGTTGTTAATTTTGTGTCGTTTTGGTCTCTTGTGGAGAGTTGTCTCATTGGCAATCATACATATACATCTTCTTTTTTTATTTTTATAGTTGTATCTTTTTACTTTTTTGACGTATTTTAATATATGCACACACATTTCAACTTAGGACGTCTCGAGTGTGGATAAATGCAATGAATTTGCATAACGTATTCCAAACTTGAATAAAACAATATTTTTTCATGTTTTACAGATATATTAACACTCCTGGAGTTGGAACAAAACGTTTCCAAGTTGAACTTCCTGACGGACTTCAATGTTCACAATGTGTCTTACAGTGGAGATGGCACGCAGGTATATCATAGATTATAATGAAACAGCGTTTGTAACGTTCACTTTGATTGGATAACGTCACATAAACCATATATTCTAATGAAACAACTTTTGTAACGTTCATTTGGATTGGATAACGTCAATTATTTACATGGCATCAATTGACAATATTATTGATAGTATGGAACGCAGACGGCGTTTGACAGATTTTAAATACATGTTTTAACGGTTGTTTTCTGTCAGTTTCATTAGAATGGAGATAACTGTATTGTACTTTAAGCTTATACGGCATCAATTTGGGATTTGATGGTCGCAAATTAAGCTGACTGGCGACGCGTTAGCGGAAACAGTAAACGG
The DNA here is from genome assembly GCF_965363235.1 of Mytilus galloprovincialis. Lineage (NCBI taxonomy): Eukaryota > Metazoa > Mollusca > Bivalvia > Mytilida > Mytilidae > Mytilus > Mytilus galloprovincialis. The sequence continues at coordinate 22,566,528 of NC_134848.1, read as the reverse complement.
GTATTTGCGACCATCAAATCACCAATTATTGCCCTCGGAGCTTAAAATAACAAAAAAAAAAAAAAAACCAAACAGTTATCTCCTAATTGCATATAATATTACAAGACGTTTAAAATACTGTTTAAAAGTTCACTTATTTATTTATTTGATTACAGACCAGACTGCAATTTTACACTTTTCAGCGGTCGTTCTTAAAACATATTTTAATGAATTGACCGAGAGGTTGTCTAATGTGGTTATTGTCACGTATCTAAATAGAACACCATAACAATCAATTATCAATAAACACATCCTCTCTTATCTTGATAACAAGGCGAAGAGGAACCATTATCATCAAGTGCTGGAAAACAACATTAAGGATGTTCGCTTGTCATGTTTTGGAATTTCAGATTTTCGGAATCCTCTGGTTTTATCCATTTGCATTCCTTAAAAAAAATTGTTGTGAACAAAGACATCGACCCACATTTTTTTTTATATAAATCTGTAACATGGATAATTATAAGCCATCTTAAGTCTTATAAAATCTTTGTTATTTTTAATAGTTTTTGAGAACTTCAACTTGTCAATAATAAGCTGTTATAAATAAAAATCAAGAGAGAACAGTTTCCCGCCAAAATTTCCATTGGCTAATATCTCAAAAACAAGCACATTGAGCTATATTTTTTTCGGCTCCTTGGGTTTCTTTATTAATCGGATCCTCTGTCAATATACACCAGTATTTTGAAAAGCTTGTTATTTTGAAACTGAGTAGCGAACTTCCTTGAGAAAGTAACATGTGGCAAAGATTACAATTTTATTATGTCAGTCTACTATCAGATAATGACCTTTCATCTGTACTTTTACAAGTTAAGCAGGTATGCAAAAAGTCTGGGACATTATACCTGAGGCGCTGTGCCAATTGGCCGTTTCAGAATCTGATGAATTCTGGGTAATATTTTCAAAAGCATACACCAAAGCGTTGTGATTGGTTTAAAATGTCCTAAACAATGGAAATTCAACCAATGACGTAACGTTATTTTAATTTTGGGGCACGAACAATAAAATTACCCATGATGCTTTAGATTCTGAAACAGCCAATAGGAAGTTAAGATAAAATGCAAGATGTGGTATGATTGCAAATCAGACCACTCTCCTCAAGAGACCAAATGACACAGATATTAACAACTTTATGTCATTGTACAGCCTTCAACAATAAGCAAATTTGATACAATCATAAAAGGCCTCGATAGGAAAAATGCAAAACAATTCAAACAAGAAAACTAACAGCTTGATTTGTCTATTGATGTTCAAAAAAATGAATTTGCACCACAGCAACAAACGACAACTACTACAGTATACGGACTTGGGACAGGCACATATATACAGAATATTGCGAGGTTAATAAACTTGTCTGAAGACGTCAACCCATTCTTAACCTGGGACAGTGGTATAACAGTACATTATAAGAACAGGCTATACACACCAGTTGAAAAAGAGGTTAAATCAGCAGATGTTTGTAATTGAAACACATCAAACAAAAACACAGTGGACGTGAACGGGTACCTGTACACCTCAACAGAAAAAATCACTAGATACATATCTGAGAGTACCAGAAGCTAGACAGCTAGTTCAAAGCCAATGGCAACAAATTAAAAAATCATGCATCTATGGTTTACCGAGGAAACATGCAAACTTTACTTTCTCTTCTTTCCCCACATTTATATAGACTGAAATCGTCATTTCCGAAATTATGCATTCTGGGTAATATTTTCAAAAGCGTTCACCAAAACACTGTGATTAGCTTACAATGTCCCAGACAATTGTGGTATAAACGATGAAGTTACCCAGAATGCAGTAGTCAGATATTAGTAAGGTAGATATGATGAACTAGTTTTTGCCTTGATTTTACTTTGTCTTGATTGGTTCCATTTGTAACACATTCACTTCCGGTATTCTTATAGGCACATTAACTGACCATGGCTACATACCTTTTTCATGGTGGTCCATAGATGACCAGGCGCAACCAATCTTAAAAACGACTCTTTTGAGTGGTTTAGTTTTCCCGAATTCGCGTTCGTCAGTTTACTTTGCAAGATTGACTTAGATGGCCGTTACAGAATCTAAAAGACTGTTTGTATAATTGTTCGTACCCCAAAATAAAATAGCATCACTTCAAGTTCATTGGTTGAATTTCCATTGTTTATGAGTTTTAAACAAACCAAGAAGCTTTGATGTACACTTTTGAGAATATAACCCATAATGCATTAGATTCGGAAATTTTTTATTGTATTTTGTAGGGAACAACTATGGTGTAGATCCCGACGGACGAGGGTGTATAGGATGTGGTTCTCAAGAAGAGTTTTACGGATGTGCTGACATTGCAATCACCGGCAACGGACAGACTCACGTCACTCAACAACCAAGCATCACATTCCGTCCGATACAAACATTTAAACCATTTGTAACAAATGCACCTGTACAAACTGCGAGACCGGTTCAAACCGCAAGACCGTTTACAACCGCAAGACCGTATCAAACCGCAAGACCGGTTCAAACCGCAAGGCCGGTTCAAACCGCAAGACCAGTTCAAACTGCAAGACCAATACAAACTGTGAGGCCGGTTATAACTGCAAGGCCCGGTACAATAACTTGCAAGGCTATAAATTATTGGGCAGGAGTTGTGGCTCTTGACCAATGGTGTACAGTAGAATGCCAAAAAGGAAATTGTCCACCAACTGCATGTTCTTGTCAAGGTCTAGGTCGTTAATTGAGTGGTTGTTTCACGGACTATATTATGTAATTAATAAATATGCTTTTTGTGCATAGTTATAGATTTTACACATCGTGTTTAAATATACCATTGAAAATGAATTATCTAATCAAGAGATAGAGGCTTCACCACTGGTTCTGACATTAAGGTCAAGAACAAATTGAGTGACTTTAAGTGTTCTGTGATCTAAACGAAACGTACAGACTTCGCAGAAGAGCGAAATGCATATTATATATCCCTGCCTATGATGGACACTCCATCACTCGAGGGCCTGAACGCTTAATTTGAATAAAAAAAACTGTCAAGAATTCAGGATTGTGATTGATACTCTCATTTTTATTTATTAGTTCTCCGGGCTTGAATAAAGCCACCGTAGATCAGAGGAATATAACAACTGAATTATCCGGGTAAGAAATACCCAGATTTGTCTGTACATATGTACTATATGAAGTTCTATAATTCGTTGAAAATTTCATCAATCATACCTGATGAGAAATTCTGAAATTTCAATGGTATTTTTAGATATGGTATTATGGTTGGCCTTAGCTACTACATATCATCAAACATGTTTATACTCACTTTCTTTTATGAAGAATTGATTTACCGTGATTATTTCTAGCAAAGCTTCGTGATTGTAATTACTGATTCATCAATTGAAAATCAAATTATTAAGATCACCAATAAATTTTATAATTGTTTATCATTATAATGCTGTGTTTTGTGTCAATATATAGAGTGATCACGATTGCAAGTAGTTCATCTACTATAACGCTAGCCTATTAACACTTGAAGGATCTGCTTACCCTTCCGGAATACCTGAGATCACCCCAAGTTTTTTGTTGGGTTCGTGTTGCTTTGTCTTTAGTTTTCTATGTTGTGTCTTCTGTACTATTATTTATCTGTTTGTCTTTTTATTTTTAGCTATGGCGTGACGGTTTTTTTTTATCTATGAGTTTTACTATCCATCTGGTATCTTTCTTCCCTCTTTTTGAGGTTGTGTGTTCGAACCCCGCTCGTGATAAGTACGTTCGACTTCAATATTGATTAACCAAGATTTGCATGTTTCATTTATTTATTTCGGCGTTTAGTATGACGTCCATTATCACTGTACCAGTACGCATTTTTGTTTAGGGACCAGCTGAAGCACGCCTCCGGATGTGGAATTTTCTCACTGTACTGAAGATACATACGGCACTTTTCTGCTCTTTAGTCATGATGTGTGTTATTTCATTGAAACATTCCCCATTTTCATTCTCAATTTTTGATCATTCAAAATATGGATAGATTTGAAAAAAACTGTTTGTTTTTTGACGGATTTACTGAATGTTTTCTCATTACGCATGCTAATGCGCAAGAGGGAAGATAAGTTTATAAATACAACAGTTGGAACGACATGGAAAGGTTCATGCAAATCATTACTATTTTTGTAAAGGTTCACAATTGACGTGGGACAAGTTGTTACTTCAGACGTACCCTGTAATTCAGTGGTTGTCGTTTGTTTATGTGTTACATATTTGTTTTTCGTTGATTTTAAAATAAATAAGGCCGTTAGTTTTCTGGTTTGAATTGTTTTACATTGTCATTTCAGGGAATTTTATAGCTGACTATGCGGTATAGGCTTTGCTCATTGTTAAAGGCCGTACGGTGACCTATAGTTGTTAATTTCTGTGTCATTTTGGTCTCTTGTGGAGAGTTGTCTCATTGGTAATCATACCACATTTTCTTTATATATATATATATACATCAAAATGTTCAATTTGTTACCCTCACATAACGCTTAACAAGGCCTTTCTTTTATACATATGTTTTCAGTAAAGGAAAAACGGTGTTTACCGAATTTGAAGTTATCTTTCTTACATGTATGTCCACGTCTCTCCGCTGATACTATAGGTCAGAGTATGCTCTACTCTGTTTTATGTGTTCATGTGTCTTAGCTAATACTTAAGGACGCAGTATGTTCTGATCTGTTTATGGCTTTCACGTTTGTCAGTTGATACTATAGGATAGAGTATGTTCTGCTCAGTTTATGGCGTTCACGTTTTTCCGTTGATACTATAGTATAGAATATGTTCTGATCTGTTTATATCGGTCACGTTTGTCAGTTGATACTATAGGACAGAGTATGTTCTGCTCTGTGTATGGCGTTCACGTTTTTCCGTTGATACTATAGTATAGAGTATGTTCTGCTCTGTGTATGGCGTTCATGTTTTTCCGTTGATACTATAGTATAGAGTATGTTCTGCTCTGTGTATGGCGTTCACGTTTGTCAGTTGATACTATAGTATAGAGTATGTTCTGATCTGTTTATGTCGGTCACGTTTGTCAGTTGATACTATAGGACAGAGTATGTTCTGCTCTGTTTATGGCGTTCACGTTTGTCAGTTGATACTATAGAACACAGTTTGTTCTGCTCAGTTTATAGCGTGCACTTTTTTTACGTTGATACTATAGGACAGAGTATGTTCTGCTCTGTTTCTGGCGGTTGATACTATAGGAAAGAGTAATCTGTCCAGTATATGGTGTCTACGTTTTCCAGTTGATGCTGTAGATGAAAGTATTGGAGGTCACGTATCTCAGCTGAAACTGTAAGAGTACTATATATATATATATATATATAAAAAAAGAAAATGACACTGAAATTAACAACTTTAGGTAACCGTACAGCATTCAACAATGAGCAAAGCCCACACCGCATAGTCAGCTATAAAAGGCACAGAAATGACAAATGTAAAACAATTCATACGAGAAGATGTATGTACATAAAATAATAATAATATAAACTGGCCATATAGTACGGCGGCTTTGTGAAAAATTGTGCACATCCTGCTACAAGCATGAAATTTGGCATATACCTTCCTCAACTATTACTCTTTTATTTCAGATAGGGAGGCATTTGAAAAAAATGTCTCACTTCCGGTAAATTCCAAAATGGCGGACGTCATACTTGAATCAGCCTAATATCGAAGGCTAGTATTTGAAAAGGTGTTATTATCATGCTACTATCATAATATTTGGTATAAACCTTTGTTTTTTACTCCTTTTGGATAAATTAAATAGATTAGATGTCTTCAGGAACCCTACTTCCGGTTAAAATCCAACATGGCGGACATTGTACTTAAATAAGCTTATTTTTTAAGGAAGGGTGATTGAAATGTGTTTTAACGTATTGCTACTATCATTACATTGTGCAGGAACCTTTCTTTGGTGCAACTGATGTATACAATGTATAAGACATATGTCCTAAAAACCCTTACTTCCGGTAATATCCAAAATGGCGGACATAGAAATATCAATTTATTTAAGAATTGAATGCTTCTTTTTGTAAATTCATTGGGTGTAAAAACGTTGACCGAAGTACATTTTGTATGAAGCGCGGAAGCGCTTCATTCTAAAAATGTACGCACGGTCAACGCTTTTACAACCCTATGAAGTTACAAAAAGAAGCATTCAATACTTATAATTACATTTTCTAGCTATGATCATGAAAACACGAATTTTATATTATTTTTTGTTTAATTCACCTGTGCACTTTATTGTGGGACCACGTGTTATCATGGATGATAAGTTTTATTGAGTGATGCAAATGCTGAGGGAATAACACGTGATGTGCAATTAGCCAATCAGAATAAAGTATTATAATGAAACATACATCTAATGTAATTATTATTCAAATATTCAACTTTTTTTAAAATGTAAAGACAATGATTTGTTTTGTGCTTGTTCATTAAACTTTTGGCTTTAAGTTACCCCCAAAACCACTTATTCTATCATGTTGTAAATGTTTAAATATAAAGTTGACACTTCCGGTAAAAATATGACGTAAATTTCAAAGATGAGTCCTCAATCCATTTCTTCGATGTAGAGTTTTGGAAAGATTGATTAAAACAAAATAAAATCACTATAGTACTAAAACATATTTAAAATCATTACAATTTTCGGCCAAAATAACGATCACCACGACATGCACAGATCGCAGTGCACGGAAGACCCGATTTTTCACATTAAAAATGACCGCGGCATCCTTTCTGACATCCACAATGTACAAGCTTCTGACAAAATGATGAGGCCTCAAAAAGAGTTTTTTATAAGTTATCCTCTTTGTCCCCGCCTGAAGTGGGTAGCATAAGAGCCAATATCCCAAGCTCGTCTCCCTTAACACCTACCTAAGTATATTGCATGATTTACATGCTGGAAAAGACTAGACCAAGTTGAGGGAATAGCTTCAAAAAGCCTTCCCTTTTGCACAAATAGTTATTTTCTTGCTTCGTTAACCATATTATACCCATCTGTTAAGTTTGTGCGATCTTACAGTAAAACCCCGGTGATTTAGTCTGATCATTTATCATTCTTTATGGTAAAGTCACATTTTAAAATGCAATCAATGTCTCCCACATAGTCTTTTTTTCCCTTTCAAGCAAAGAGAGAACCATATCACAACAGGTAAAGGCATGAATAACAATAAGTGTGTCAAAATACTCATTGCCTAGTGCATTTGAAAGGCCATTGATAGATATTAACCCAAAGTCTTTTTGCCCTCCCAAACACAATCCATAGTTCGTCTACCCCTATGTCACGGAATAGCGAAACAGTAGTGACAGCATCATCATTAACGACTGTTCGAATCATGACTCGTTTAAGTTCGTGATTCACTGCATCAGACACATGTACCATGATTCTAGTGTCTGCCTCTAAATGTGAACATGGTGCTGAACCTGAAATACATCACGTGGTGGATAAGATAGAATATCCTGACCATTTGTTGCTATAACTACCATACGCATCCAAGACTTCATCCACTCGTATTACAGTTTCAAGGTATTTTATTAAGGTAAGGGCATAATACCCACTCAGCATACTCGTTAGGCCGCAATTCACAATCGGAGAGCTGATTTCCCACATTTACAAAGATTGTGGTATTGTTTCTCACATCCATAAATTCCAAAAACACATATTTTCTTGCCTTGTTAACCCAATCTGTTTCTTTTTTTCGATCTTACTACAGAACCATGTATCGTTTTCAATGACATTAAATTTATCTAATTCATATGGTGATGTTGGCTGGTCAATCATTCTAAATGCTAAAGTCACATCTTCAAACTCCATTAATGTCACCAACGCAGTTCCTTTTCCAGCAAACGTATTATCTTTTAATGCCTAGTGCATTTTAAAGGTCATGGATTGATATATATCTTATGCTTTTTCCCCTTCCAAATGCAAACCAAAGTTTGTCTGCCGCTATGTCACGGAATAGCGAAACAGCAATGACATTAGTATCGACTGTTCGAGTCATAACTCAGTTAAATCTGTTTTTCACTGCAACAGACACATCGATCTTGATTCTAGTGTCAGTCTTTTCGTGTTAACATGGTGCTAAACTTGAAACATCATCAAGTGGTGGATAACACTGAGCATCCTGAGCATTTGTTGCTACAACTACCTTGTACTCAAAATTGTATTGAGCAAGCTACTGTGAATGAAAACCTAAAATTTCTTTCTTATTGTCGTCATCTCTCAGAAAACTTTGCCAATTTTGAGGATGTTTTTAATCCTGGATTCGTCTGTGTATTCCCTTTCCCCTAAATGTTGCTCTTGCTTCTTTTAGCAGCTTTCAAACTACCAGTATTGTCTATGTTCGCATCCGACACTACATCCACTGTTGTTACAGTTTCAAGGTGTTTCCTAACGAGTATGATGATTAGGTATTATGTCCTTACCTTAATAAAATAACTTGAAACTGTAACAAGAGTGGATGAAGTCTGATGAGTATGGTAGTTGTAGCAACAAATGCTCAGGATATTTTATCTTATCCACCACGTGATGAATTTAAGTGTAGCACCATGTTCACATAAAGAGACAGACACTAAAATCATAGTGCATGTGTCTGATGCAGTGAAACACGAACTTCAACGAGTCATGATTAACAGTCACGTGACATGGGGGCAGACAAACTATGGATTGCATTTGGGGAGGCAAAAATCTTTGGATTAATATCTATCAATGGCCTTTCAAATGCACTAGGCAATGAGTGATCACACACACACTTATTTCTGACCCATGCCTTTACCGGTTGTGATACGGTTCTCTCTTTGCTTGAAAGGAAAAAAAGACTGCGTGGGAGACATTGATGGTATTTGAAGATGTGACTTTAACATAAAGAATGATGATTGATCAGTCTAAATCACCGGGGTTTTACTGATCGCACAAACTTATCAGATGGAGCTAACATGATTAACGAAGCAAGAAAATCATTTTTTGCACAAAAGGGAAAGCTAATTATAAGTGAGGCTATTTCCACAACTTGGTCTAGTCTTTTCAAGCATGTAAAACGTGCAATATACGAATGCAGGTGTTTAGTGAGACGAGCTTGGGATTGGCTCTTATGCTACCTAGTCAAAGCACTAATGGATTCTGAAGGGACAAAGAGGGTCCCTTTTAAAAAAACTCTTTCTGAGGCCTCATCAGTTTTTTTCAGAAGCTTGTACATTGTGGATGCAAGAAAGGATGCCGCGGTCATTTTCAATGTAGAAAATCGGTGGAAAACCCTTGTGGGCATGTGGTGGTGACTGTGAATAAACATGTTTTCTTGGCCAAATAGTAATAATTTTAAATATGTTTTAGTACTATAGTGATTTTATTTTGTTTTAATCAATCTATCCAAAACTCTACATCGAAGAAATGGATTGAGGACTCATCTTTGAAATTTACGTCATATTTTTACCGGAAGTGTCAACTTTATATTTAAACATTTACAACATGATAGAATAAGTGGTTTTGGGGATAACTTAAAGCCAAAAGTTTAATGAACAAAAAAAATCATTTTCTTTACATTTTAAAAAAAGTTGAAATTTTGAATAATAAATTGATATTTCTATGTCCGCCATTTTGGATATTACCGGAAGTAAGGGTTTTTAAGACATATGTCTTATACATTGTATCCATCAGAAGCACCAAAGAAAGGTTCCTGCACAATGTAATCATAGTAGCAATACGTTAAAACACATTTCAATTACCATCCCTAAAAAATAAGCTTATTTAAGTACAATGTCCGCCATGTGTGATTTTAACCGGAAGTAGGATTTTTGAAGACATCTAATCTATAAATTATATCCAAAAGTAGTACATAACAAAGGTTTGTACCAAATATTATGCTAGTAGCATGATAATAACACCTTTTCAAATACTAGCCTTCGATATTAGGCTGATTCAAGTATGACGTCCACCATTTTGGATTTTACCGGAAGTGAGACATTTTTTTCAAATTCCTCCCTATCTGAAATAAAAGAGTAATAGTTGAGGAAGGTCTATGCCAAATTTCATGCTTGTAGCAGGATGTGCACAATTCGTCTGCAATATGCTTGTAGCCGCCGGACTAATAGGAGCTTGATGAAGGATTTAGATATCAAATTATAGATTTCGATGGAATGAAATGAAATAAAACAGAGATACATGTTTTCTTGCCTATATATAAGTAATATCACAGATCATTTGAGATTTTCGATAGTCAAAAGACAATATTAATACAGTTCCAAAGGTGCTGGCTTAAATGACCAGATAATACCATTACAACTGTGCAAAGAAAGATAACTTTTAGGTGACTATGAGATAAGCCTATCGACACTATAATATTGTATGTTTAATGTGTATATATTCATGTATGTGTTCATGTAATAGAATATTTGTTCATGGGAACAGAATTTTTATGTATTTATCAATTGAAATTAAGTTAATGAGATGGACAAAATACAGATACACAATAACATCATTCTGTGAGACTTAATTTATTAGGTTCACCGTCAATATAAAAAGTGAGACGAAAGATATCAAAGGAACATTCAAAATCACTAGTCGAAATTATTGAAAAACAGGGTATATACATTGTGTACAAATGTGCTTACCTCATAGACACCTCAGAGTTATCTTTCTTTGCACTGTTTTAATTGTTTTGTCTGACTCTTTAGAAAGCCAGTCAATTCCGCCCTGTTTCTTCATGGTCTATTGACTAAGAACATGTTGCTATTTTTACACATGATAGTTTTTGTTTATAGCAGTTCAAGGACAATCGCCTGTAATAGTTCAATGATATTTGGTATTAGGATGACTCATCTAATTTTCATGGAGATTATTTATTCCAGCATCTTCAATCAATTTTTTATGGTCCATTGGCTATGGAAATTTTTCTTACACTACATGAAAGTTTGTAATTATCTCAGTTTAATCGGTATCACTAATGAAAAGGCAATTATATTTGATAACATCTCATTTCATTGGCTTGTTGTATTTCCATGTAGATCTTATGACTCGCTCTCTCATCATGGATCTTATACCTTAAACTAAAATCTAGACATTTCAGCGAATGCACTCTTGTAATTTCAGCACAAGACTGTCTATAAATACGTTGAAGTTTCAATCCCCATGCATCAGTTGACTTTATGATGATTTGATTGGCAATTCTATTTATGGGCCCTTTTGTCATACATACAGCGCAATTTTTCAACTGTTGCTTTATCCTTGCAATGACATTGGTTTGATTCTTATGGCGGTGAATACTGAAGGTGCTTCACACGCATTGATTGGCTCGAATGTTGGCAAATAGTGAAGGTGTTTCCAATGCATGTTATTGAAATTTTGATATTTTCTGTTTTTGTATTTAAAGTGATAATACGTGACTGAGAAGCAAGAGGTTTTCAGATTCACAGCAAACTCGATTTTCCAGCATGAAAATAATATATGCATATCTGGACCTGAAATCAGGACCAATATTTTTTTTATGAATTATTGTAATGGTCAGAATGGCACAGGCCAAACTCAAACTCAGTATTACTGCTTATGTCTACTAATGGGTCCAAAGAACGTCTCGTCCCTTTTCTAAAAAGTTCATCAGAAGGTACCAAGAACTTGTTGATAAATATTCCGTATCAACTTCACAAAATATATATGATGGTCTTGATGTATAGATTCTGCGTAATAATGTTGTTTATCATCTTAACTATGTGTTATATTGTTCTTTCATTTGTCTTTGTTCTATTATTAATATTACTTTTACTGTTGGATTGTTTTATGTGATATCCGTTTAACGTGGCTCAGTACGTAAACATCCCGTCAATGTGTTGTATTATCATTCAGTTTTTGCTGGTGTGTTTTGTATATGCGACTTTTTGTGTTTCTTTGGTTCTTATAACGTAACTCTGTACTTGAAAAGATCCCGTCAATATGATATTGTTAAATTTTATGTCATTATGATATTTTTCTATTATGAATTAGAAAATACATTGAACCACAAACGTCAAAATTATTCAATCGCGTAATGGAATGAACTATTTGTGGATTCTTATGAATTCTATATAACTTTTGGACTATTTTAAATCTCGATCTATTTCTGAAATTAATTCTTACATACTTTGATTTTTTAACCCTGTATGATACCATTGCCCATGTGAAATTTTAAAATTGTTTGTATATAAATTGAACGACAAATTTATGTGACGTATAAATTTTTCTGACGTCAGACACGCGAATCAATGAATGTGTTTGTAGATAGATGTTTTTTTTGTGTGTTAAATTGTTCCTTTTAAAATTGTTACTATTTTATATATTATGTCTGTTTAGTTCATTCATCATAGTAACTATAACGGAGTTTGACGAGACTGTCATCAAAGAGAGAGGTTTAGCGCTTCAAAACCAGATATAATCCACCATTTTCTACATTTGAAAATACCTGTACCAAGTCAGGAATATGACAATTCTTGTCCATTCGTTTTTGATGTGTTTTATCATTTGATTTTGCCATGTGATCATGGACTTTCCGGTTGGATTTTCCTCTGAGTTCAGTATTTTTGTGATTTTACTTTCCACAACTCAACAACGGTAAAATCTTCAATCGAAATCGTTAAATTGAACTTCACCTCCTTTTAGGCACAGAGAACAAATTGTCAAAATTTTGAAAGAGCTCGTCAGCCTAAATCACCAGATTGATTATTGATTTTCCTCTAAAAAATCCGGTTAAAAAATCAAAATATCTTATCATCCAAAAATTAACAAACAAGGTTACTAGAAACATGTACATATTATTTACAAACCCTGAACAATGATGATTTAATACGATTATTCAAAATATAAGAGACAATTTTAAATTTTATAAACAAAAGCTGTGTCTGTATTGCTAGTTCTGGTTGACACTATCATAATTCCTGTGTCTTTGTTGATGTCTATTGCCCACGGATGTTTGATTCCATCAGCTTCTGACAGTATGGTTTTACATGTTTTACCATCTGGTGATACTATAACAACACTGTTGTTTCCTTCACAAGCTATATAAACAAAGCCGTTCTTGTTTAATGTTATTCCTATTGGATTTTTAAGATCTTTGTGCTGAAATGTCCAAAGAGGTTCCCCAGTACTTTTTAAGCAGCAGACTTTATTTTCATAGCACTTGGTACCATATATATTTCCTTGGAATAATGAAATACGTTGAACCCCTTCCATTCCTTCTAAGATTGTATGAGACATGTCATTCAGATTCACTCTAGTAATCCGTCTACCATCACTACTGATGAACAAAGTTTCACCATCACTTGCTACTCCTCTACAATGATGAGAAAGTTTGATGGTTTGAATATTTTTTTTCTTTTCTATATCCACCAGTATTGGCAGATAGGATCCTCCGAAGGTAACAGTTACTGTATTATTTCTGACAAAGCAGGCATCAAATGAACATGCTTTGATTGTAATTACTATTCTGATGAAGATGCCATCATTACTGAACAACAGTAGTTGGTTTCTGAAAATGTCAAGTATTATGAATTTACCATCAGGTAATATACTACAGGCAAATATACGTATAGTCTTTAAATATGTAGGAGTTTTCAGTCTTGTCAGCAAAGATGGCTTTATTTCTTCAATTCCAGGAACTGTTGCAATTAAATTCTGGGCTTGATCTTTTCTTCCAGCCTTTATTTGAAGGGAAGAAGAAGTTGAATTGAAACAAATATCTCCAAAGGATTTGACATCGTACAAAACTGATCGAAGAGCAGATGAAATGTTTACCTCGAGATTCTTCTCAATGAAATCATGTCCACTTTCTAAATCTTCTATATATTTTGCCGTTTGTGATGTAGTTATCTCAATTTCTCTTAGACCAAAATACATCTGTAGCTCTGTTGCATGTTGCGCCAGTTCGGTAAAATGGTTCTGCATTTGGTTAATCTGAATAGATCGCTGTCCCATTTCCTGCACAAGAGTGTCCATGTCTAATTTCAGCTTCGAATAAGTCACTAATAATATCTTGCTCTAATTTGTTCAGGTAATCGTTGATCGACTTCCTCATATACTTGATTTCCTCAACGGCTTTAGTTTTCTGTGTATTGATGGAAATTATCCTGGTTTTTATGTATTCTATGGTTGTATATAAATTTTCCTTCACATCCTTCAAATCTTTTTCAAAAACTTGAACTGAGGCAGATGATTTTACTTGCTTCAGGACGTCAGACAAGACTTTCAGATCTTGACATTTCTGGTGTTTATCAATGTCACATTTGACACAGCAAGGACAGGCGTGGAAAGAACAATACAATTCTAATTTCATCTTGTGGTTTTTGCACTGACTGCTTATTTCCTGGATGAATGCAGGTAACTTGTGGTAATCTTCAGATGACATGGTTTTATGGTTCTCAGACAGTTTTGACTTACTGTGAGGGCTTTTACAGTCTTCACAAAACAAAACATCACATTCTGTGCACCAGGTGACTACTCTGTTGGCGATTCCATTATTATGGCAAATTGTACAAAGGCGCTTGACTGATGAAGCCATTATTTAATTTCGTTTATCTCTGCAATACACACATATATATATATATACGCAAAATAACAAAAGGTCTAAAAAGGTACTTAGATAAAGTTCAACTTTAATATCATTCTGAACTTTGTGATACAATCAATGCCATGGGGAAGGGGGTTAAAAACACACATAAAAACATGCAAACATTGAATTCCACTAGGAGATACTGTATGATTGATGATGTATTATTATATTTTGAAATTATCGACTTTTGACTCAAGAGGTTATTATTTTTCGGTAGGACGTTTCAGTAATAGCAACATAAAAATGTAAAATCAAGATTACCAGCGATGAAATGTTGGAGAACATTGACTGTTTATTGTTTTACACTACAAATCCTCTAAAAACTATAAAGGTACCCTCAAATTTCACAGATTATAAGTTTGATTTACTTCTTTTATCCCTACTTGACCGAATACCAGTAACCTGTCTAATATGTATAATAAACCTGGTGTCAAAAGTTGTAGATGAGAAATTAAACTCCACCATCCTACCAAAACATAGTATTACATCAGATGAGTGAATGTCAACAAGTTGGTTCCATTTCGTTGCTTTTAACACCCTATGAACAATCTAGTTTACATCAAAATAATTATCTGTTAAAACGGTTTACCTACCTCTTTGCATCACAAAAATTGTAGGAGCATAATTTTAGAAACTTTATCAGCAAATTATTTTTAATTGATGACGATTTTCATGTAGACAGAAAGGAATTCCAAAAATAAACTAAGTGTCTAAAAAAATAAATCTTCGATTTATGTGTTTACACTGGTTGGGTTTGTGTTGCTTATTCTTTAGTCTTCTATGTTGTCATGTGTTCTATTTTTTGTCTGTTTGTCTTTTTCATTTTTAGCCTGGCGTTGTCAGTTTATTTTCGATTTATGAGTTTGACTGTCCCTCTGGTATCTTTCGTCCCTCTTTTATTGGACACTTATAATGTAGGATTATTGATTTAAATTTGAATATCTGTCTCTCCAGTTGAAAAAAATTTGTTTAAACAAAAATCAGATATCAATCAAATCCATACAAATCCAAACAAATATTTTGTTGATATTTAAAGGGCTCATAAAGCATGTATAGAGCATAATCAACCAATAAAAAACAGTTCATTGTATAATTTTTTTTACGAATATCAGGCTTTTTAATTTTCGTTTGAATTGTTTTACATTATTCATACCGTAAAAACTATCTACTCTTTACCATGTATGTGTAGAAACAGAAAGATCATGGAAGAAGTCTAGTAAGTTATACATTTTGGTTAATACAATAAATGAGAGTTTGCATTTTTTGAAATTCTTACCATGAACATACTGACAGAATGGAATTCGCACAGGGAATTAAAATGTCTAACATCTGGGACATTTGTATAGAATTACTAAAGTCTATTTAAATAATTGTTTCAACAGTTGAACTATTTTGTATAAACACAAGTTTGGTCGGTTGAAAACAAAACTTTACGACAAAAGAGATGATTTCAGCTTTCCAATTGTGAACTTTCCATTTCTAAGTAGCAACATTCCAGCAGCACCTGCATACGGGGTATATATCTCCCAATTGATACGATATTCCCGTGCTTGCATTTCCTATCATGATTTTCTTGATAGAGGGTTACTGCTCACAAGGAAGCCATTAAACCAAGAGTTCCAAATGGTGAAGTTGAAATCATCCCTTCGTAAATTTTACGGACGCCATCACGAGTTGGTTGACCGTTATGGAATAACCGTTTCACAAATGATATCGGATATGTTCCTTACGTCGTAACTACAATCCCCTTCCCTTTCATGAATGTGACCTACCGAATTAGACTATTTACCGGATTTGTAATCACATAAGCAACACGACGGGTGCCACATGTGGAGCAGGATCTGCTTACCCTTCCGGAGCACCTGAGATCACCCCTAGTTTTTGGTGGGGTTCGTGTTGTTTATTCTTTAGTTTTCTATGTTGTGTCATGTGTACTATTGTTTTTCTGTTTGTCTTTTTCATTTTTAGCCATGGCGTTGTCAGTTTGTTTTAGATTTATGAGTTTGACTGTCCCTTTGGTATCTTTCGTCCCTCTTTTTTTAGATATAAATCAAATCCAAACAAAAGCGTTTTTGTTCATATTTAAAGGACATATCATGCATGCATAGAGGATATCAACCAATTTAAAACAGTTCATTGTAAATTCTTTTTAAAAAATTAGGCTGTTGTTCTAATTGTTTTACATTAGTCATATCGTAATAACTATATATCCTAAGCATTTCGGTTTACATACTGAAATTACCATGGAATATTGCATACGCACATACAAAAAGCTGTGTACAAAATGGGAAAATCCGTGGGAGCAGAATGTATTATACAAATATTACCTACAATTCATCTATATTCAAAATAACAAAAGTCTGAATAGGGACGAAGATGAACTTTAACTTTAATATCATTCTGCACTCTATAAAATCATTAATGCCATGGGGAAGGGGAATTAAAAACCATTATTGGAGGGAATTTGAAGCAGAGAAAAAAAAAAGAAAAAAAAAAACCCATGCAAACATTGAGTTCACTAGGAAATACGGTATTATTGAAGATGTATTATGCTACTTATAAATTAGTGACTTTTGACTGAAGAGGTTATTTTTCGGTAGGACGTTATAGTACTGGATCCAGTAAATAGCAAATATAAAAAGTAAATTCAAGCTAACAAGCGATAAAATTTTGAAGAACATTAACTGTTTATTGTTCTGTTTTACACTACAAATCATCGGAAAATTATAAACTTACTACCAATTTACATAGATTATATGTTTAATTTACTTCTTTTGGTTCCCCCTACTTGATCGAATACTAGAATGTTCTATAAAGTAGGTAACCTGCCTTAAATGAATAAAACCAGGTGTAAAAAGTTGGTAACAAGAAAAATTGAACTTCATAAACCCACGAAAACATAGCATTTAATCAGATGAGTGCATTTTACTAGTTGTTTCCAATTTATTGCTTTTAACACCTTATAAACAATCAGCAGACTATCTTCAATCGATGCTGGTTTTCAGGACTAACATTACCTCCTTTTAGAAAACCAAGAGTTGGTCAGCATATTCAGCAGGGTGTCCTTTTCGGGGGTAGGAATCTGTCATTCTGTGTTCTTTATTTTTTCGTACCAATGTTTTCTCTATTTTATAGTAATTTTATATCTTATCCTCTAGTTCTTTTATTTTCTTGGCCTGTTTTCTCTTTTCTTTTGTATTGTTTACCCTTTATTTTCCTTTTTTACAAAGTATTCTCTATTTCGTAATCACATTCAAAATATATCGATATCATTTGTTAACTAGAAAGCTTATACAAGTTTATTCAAAATAACAAAAGCTTATTGAGACTAGCCCTTTTGATTCGTGTTGGATAGGTTTCTCTTCAAAGGTTTCCACGACTCAATGTAACAATGCACATTTGATCGATGGATGAGTAACGACAGACATAAAAAAAAATCCCGGTAATGGTTGTTAAACCGTGACATGCTTGACTTATTGTTACCATGACCATTGAATATAAATAGTATAACTGTACATGTATCAGTAACAAATACAAATACACGAAATACAGGTACTTTAAGTCAGTCGTGGACCTGCGAGTATGTTCTAATATCTTATATTATTCCATATTGGTATTATTTTAGTAGGTTTCTCTATATGAATTGAAATTTGAAATAAAAAAGCATATTCACCTGAGAAAGTGTTATTCACCGCGCTAAACGTCACGCGCTTTTACATGCAACGTTATAGTAAAATGTTTCATGTAAAATCTGTTTTGGTATATGTTTGTCATTAGATACATTTTTTTTCTCTCGGAATATGAAATAAAACAATTACTGTCTTTTGTTTCGGTAAATATGGGGTTTAATTGACTTTTGAAAAACTGATATTCACTTCGGCCGTCGGCCTCAGTGAATATCACTTTTTCAAAAGTCAATAAAACCGCATATTTACCTCATCAAAAGACAGTAATTGTATATTATTGCATAGCAATATAATATTTCCCACAGAAAGTAACCAAAAGTTAGCCTGCAATAAATTCCAATATTGCACTAGTGCAATAAATCTTCAAAATTTATGACGTCATCAACGACAAAATCTGAGTTTAAACCAATTTTAACTTTCAAATATTATATTGCTGTACAATAAAGGGGTTATTGCATGAATATCGTAGAACATATATTGCACTCGCAAGCTCGTGCAATATAAAATTCTACTCGGGACAATATTTCCCAATATTCATGCAATAATTCTATATTATTGCATCTCCTACATGTGCCTTTCGTAATATTTGCCTTAATGTTTAATTAGTCCTATTATGTTTCCATTTTAACTATCTTTTAATTGTGTTTTAAATCTGCTTCAGATATTTAATATTTAATGACAATTGACATTATTGTAGAATTAGAATGCGAAACGATAGCAGTTTTGATTGTGAGTATATGGTATCAGTTTTTGTCTCATGAAAGACATGGGGAAACTGTCCGTCGACTGCGTAAACTATTTGTATAAAGATTGATATTTCATAAGGTAGACGATCTGAATATTATTACCTTGTGTGCAGATACCTTACGTTCCGAAAGTTCTGTCTGACTTACATTCATTCTACTTTACATCATTGAAATGCTTCAGTACGTGCTTTGTTATTTAAATTTGTTACTGAATAGAGGTTTCTCAACAGCTTACGAACAAACGGAACTTTACGAACGTTTCGTAAAGGAGCAGTGATTTTGTTCAGTAACACATTTCTATCGATATTGCAGTGTTTAAAGACAGCGGTAAACAATTTGATATTCTTTTGAAATCTTGCATTTTATTGTTGTGGTCAAACATTAGTGTTCCAACATGTTTCATGTTATTGAATATAACGTAATTTGATTTTTTCCATTTGTGCGTTTGATGTTTCTCCCTTGGTTAAGTTAAAAAGGGGAGGTATGATTTTTTTCAAAAAAAAAAGATATTCTGATCTCTATGAAAAACAATATTGTGGTCAACTAGAAACTGTTTCCAGATTTTCCCCATACCTTCTAGTGCTAAATTTAGAAACATATAATTTGTTTGAAAGCGTCGAAAAACTAAGAAAAATACATTCTGACTCCATAAACCTTTCAGGTTGCTTCATTTTATTTTTTTTATTAAAAAAGAACAATGCTTTTGAAATTGTGTTAAAAAAATTCCATGTAATTGATCTATTAATTAAAGGGAGCTTTACGTTAGATGGTAAGTATTCCAAAAAATATCTCGACGAGATTTAAATTGTGTTACTTTATAAACAAAGGTTGTAAGAAAGGTAATTCATAACACATTTTTCATATTAACTTATTCAGGTTAATATCTGTATATATGTGAAGCCGCTTTAATACTAGATTGAAGGACCCACTCCTTACAATAAGAAGAGACGACATGTTTGGTGCTTTCTTGGATAAATGTCGTTATTTATTCGTTCTTAAATATTTTCAGTTCCAGAAATATAAAGATGCACTTGATGAGTAAAGTTAAAGAAATATGTGTATTTTAAAATAATAGAAAGTATGAGTGCTGCAGCACTAATAAAACTATTAGTCACAACTTCCTTAAAAGGAAATGTATGTTGATATGAGCACATGCCTGAGATAAAAAAAAAAGATTTAATAAAGGGAGAAAAAAAATATTAGCACCATGCCATAAAAACTCACAGAAATTTATCATGATTCTACTTTCTGTATTTTTATTGAAACATTAATTCATTATTCTATAATTAATGCCTTGAAGTTATTATGACCAGAGTGTGTAAGTTACGAATTTTAAGTAATAAAATAAATAAGCAAAAGCATTATTTGAAAATTCTTACCATGAACATGTAGACAAAAAGGAATTCGCAGAGGGAATCTAGCTGTCTATCATCTGGGTCGCATGTATAAAGTCTTTGATTTAAATTAATTTAATTATTTCAACAGTTGAATTATTTTGTATAACTAAAAATGAGTTATCAATCAAAGTCAAACAAATGTTTTGTTCATAAATAAAGGACTCATAATGCATGTTTAGAGCATATCAATCAATAAAAAATAATAGTTCATTGTATAATTTTATACGAAAAGCAGGCTTTTTTTTCTGTTTGAATTGTTTTACATTAATCATATCATAAAAACTATATATCCTAAACATTTCGGTGTACAAACTGAAAGTGCCATGGAAGAAAGGGTCGGAAATGAAATTTTGATAACACACACGGAAAAACAGTGTTAACAAAGGGAAACAGACAAAAGAAATAAAAAACTCATGCAAACATTCAGTCCCCAATGCGATGTTGTATGATTGCTGATGTATAAAGCTATTTCTAAATCACCGACTTTTTAATCAAGAGGTTATATGTTGTCGTCAGGTTTCTCTGTGGTAGGACATTCATGTACTGGATCCAGTAACAGTAACCTACAAAGTAAAATCAAGCTTACAAGGTAAAATTTTGGACAACATTAACTGTTTATTGTTTTATTTTACACTACAAATCATCGGAAAAACGTTACCTATGGTAATATATTTTTCATCAAAACAATTATCTGTTAAATTGAATTACCTATCTCTCCGCATTACTAGGAGCTTCATTTTAGAAACTTTATCAGTACATTATTTTTAGTTGTTGCCGATTTTCATGAATTTTTTTAATATTAGCTCCTCTTAGTAGATCCAGAGATCATAAGCATATTCGACGGTGCCATTTTTGGAGGCAGGAATCCGTTCACTCTGTGTTCTTTATTATTTTTTTTTCTGTTATTCTCTACTTTTTTTTTTAAATTTTATTAGCCTGTTTTCTATTTCTTTATACTGTTTGCCCTTTATTGTCCCTTTATACCAAGTATTCTCTATTCTGTAAACTCCACCAAATTCTCTCTACATCTCTACTAACTAACAAGCTTATATAAGTTGATACAAAATAAACTACTGGATGTACATTAAAAAAAGGACAAGAACATATTCAAACTAGACCCTTTGGATTCATGTTGGATAGGTTTCTCGATAAAGCAGCCTGAGAGTATTGCACTCCATTTTTGGCTGGGATTCAATAAAACTTCTGAATGCATAATCATTTTATTCAATAAAGGTTAAATTCATCAAACTCATTCACGATCATTTGCTGGTGGTAGTAATTCACACCCACTAAGAACCCATCCGTTCTGTACGGTACGTTTCCGTTTCTAGTACAGTTCATATCCGGTGAGTGTCCGTAATACATTCGTTACGCGTCCGTTTTATTCGGTCCGAACATCAACGGACTCCTAACGGATAACATTTGTTTTTGTTTTTAGTGGAGTTCGTGTTGTTTCTTATTTATTATTTATAACTGTTGATGTTAATGTCTTTTGGTTTTATGAGTCTTTGTTTACTCCTTGGTTTTGAGTGTTATTGTCTTGTCAACGGAAATTTTTATTTCATCCATTAGGCGTACATTCATGTTATCCGGTAATGTATGACCACAGCTTCATGTTTATATTTTCTTTGTACGACTTTGCCCCCCGCAGAGCTATAGCAACAGTACATTAACGGGTGTTACACGGAATCTTTTTAAACAATACACGGACTCTTTTTAGTTGTTACACGGACACTTTTTATGAATAGAATCACTCGTGCATGAACAATGAGTTCATGGGCACTTTAACTTTCGATTAGATTTGGACTTTTTGGTTCACCGACATATTTCCTGTCTTTTTTAAAATAAAATATTTACGTTATCATCAATATTTTTTTTAAAAACTTTTCTAGTAAAATACTATTCATATCAGTATACTAAGAGATTCGTACATTTAACTTCAAAAGGGGGTGGGGGTATGTTTTTCTCCTAATAAAAAAAGATATTTTGATCCCAAATTTTATGAGAAAAAAATTACTATGGTCAAGCAGATAACAAATTAATGATCTGCATGATTCCTGATTTTTCGAATACCCTATATATATAATAGTGCTAATTTAAAAAATAAGTAAAACATATATATATATATATATATATATATATATATATATATATGTCCAAATAAGCAGCAACTCTTGGAGAAAATCATTCAACTTATGTCAGGCCTCAATTTTGGATGGTTGGCTGCGATTGGTCAGATAGTAACACGTGTTCAATTAATCGCGATCAACGCTTGCAGAGACCGAGCATGATTTTATTTTTTTAAGTATTTGTCTTAATATATACAATAACAGAACAAATTTCTTTTTTTCATAACATTTCACTCACTAATGAGTAAGTAAGTAAGTAAGTATATCATTTATTATAGTGACATGTGTAGTATATATAATATTACATAATAAGAATACAATAGTTAAATAAATTTACACCCGGCCCGTTGGACCTATAAATAAAGGCAACAGTAGTATACCGCTGTTCAAAACTCATAAATCCATGGACAAAAAACAAAATCGGGATAACAAACTAAAACCGAGGGAAACGCATTAAATATAAGAGGAGAACAACGACATAACACTAAAATGTAACACATATAGACAAAATCCCACGAGAATAACAATATAAGTCACTTTAAACCTAATGTTCAAATTTGCATTACGCAATGTGATTGTTACTTATTAAGAAGTTCCTTTCTTTTACAGAAAAATAAATTTAAATATTTAGCAGTTTGTCTTTGATGAAGTGTCATTAAATTAGCAAATGTTCTATTATCAATAAAATGTCTATCAAGGTTCACTGATTCAAATAATAATTGTCTTACATTATGGTAAGCTTTACAGAACAACAAGAAATGTTTTTCATCTTCAACAGATCAGTCATCGCAGAAAGTGCAAAATCGTTCATCAGGAGCCTCATTTCTAAATCGTCCAGTTTCAATGCGTAAGGGTAGAATACCACAGCGAAATTGTGCCATAACTGATCGTTCTTGTTTCTTAATGTTCATTTTGACGTAAAGTTCAGTCTCGTACTTCTGTTTAATAGTAATGTAAGTCCTTAATTTGGGTAGAGAAGTGATTTTACCAGTAATGAAGTAGAAAATTCATTCTTTTGATAAATTTATATTGTTATTGAATTTAATTATAAGTTGAATTCAAATCTATCAGGGGCGGATCGAGTCATTTTAAGAAAGGGGTTCCCAACCCAGGAAAAAAGGGGTCTTCAACTATTTTTCCACATTCAAATGCATTGATCGTCCAAAAAAGGGATTCCAACCACCGGCATCCCCTCCCCCCACTGAATATTAAATTCATGTATTTGACAGCAAACGTGCGATTTTCACGAAATGTTTAATGGGGGAATGGGGAAATGAAATGGCACATCCTGCATTTTTTCATCAAATTAAAGATCACAGCCTGTTTATTTCAAATAAATTAAGGCCCCCTCCCGCTTTCCGTTTCACCCATAAAATTAAACGTTAGCCTACTTACCACTTACATATCTTTTTAATATATTATATTTCAACGAAGTTGCATTTTTAAAAAGTCTCAAACTTGATAACATTAATCTTATACTTGAAATTGTTCTTTTGTTTTTTTATCAAATTATTAGATTCCTGATTTTTTTTCCAGAAAAAAAAATCCGTTGACGGAAAATGAAACAAAATGTGTTTATTCTATAACTTACATTTACTGTTTTGAGGCCATTTAAGTTTCTCACCTGTTCAGTCTTGCAGAAGGTAATACTTCTTCCTTGAAACGTCGTACAAGTCAGATACAAAACAAAAGTTTTTTGACTATATCCGGCAACGGTTGTTACCAGCCTGTTTCTTTGTTACCTTTGTATTGTATCTAATACGTGTTGCAAATTTAAAACAGAGAAAATGAGAAACTGAGTGGAGATGTTCTTTACACAATTTGCACTTTGACATAATGAGCAATAATTGTCCAATGTTAGTTAGTTTTTAGTCACTGTGACATTTATCATGATTATACTTTCTTTTTTAATGAAACTATGATTTCTAATTTAATCATAAGTGTCAAGGTCATGGTAAGTTACCAGAGTTTAGAAAATTATAAATTTTGAGTTACAAAATAAATAAGCAATAGGATTATTATAAAATTTTTACCATGCACATATAGACAGTCGGATATTAATTTGGACGGGGAGTTGATATATCCAATATCTGGGACATTTGATTACACAGTTGTTTATTTGTTTTGTTTACACACAGATTTGAGATGACCTACATTTATTGATTAAAAGTGTGTAATTTTCAGTAGATATTAGCATACAAAAGAAACAAAACAAATGAGATTGATATTAAATTGTACATTATAAAAAACAAAAATAAATAAATTAAAAACCAATTGTTCAGAGAACAATTGAAGGTCTTTCCACCAAAACAATGTATTTTAATATGAAAGGTGTAAAAATAGGTTTAAAATGTCATTTCAATCGTCAAATGATAGCTTATTGTACGCTGATTCCAAAAATATATGGTTTCTAAACAATATTTTTTTAGATAAGGGAGATGATTTCTTACTTCCGGTTTGAAAAACTCTATTTCCGATAATATTTGACTATTTACTTGACACTGATTCCAAAAATATCTTGTTTTTTATACTTTTATGTAATAAAGTACAATAAATAGCTACTTACGGTTTACACAAGGTCACTTCCGGTTGTTTTTTAAAGTTTAAATGGTTTGATACCGTTTGTCAAAAAGTCTCATGACTTTATTATGTATACAGATGGGGTAAAAGCAAGGGTCAAAATCTAGAACGTCAAATTAAGCTATGACCTTGTGATCAATTTCAAGGTCATTAACCAAGAACCTCAAATCAAAAGACCATAGGTCTTAATTATGTTTAGTTAATGAGTTATATCATCATACGCGTATTTTTAAATACCAAAGGGGAGAAAACTCCCTTTCACATTCAACGTACCCTTGCAATCAAAATTTACGTGTTACGACATGACACAACAAACGATTTAGAAAAAATAATTTATTGATATCTTAAACGTTTTTTGGAAATGAGTGGAAATGAGCCATATTCAAAAATAAGAATATGACCTTGACCTTTGACCTTGACCTAATTTTCATTTTTTTGGACCAAGGACCTCAAATCAAAAGATCCTAGGTCTCTATCAATTATGGTTTACCAGTTAGAAATGCAATTCACTTATATCAAATGAATAAGGGGAAATAACTCTCGTATGGAGCATTCATATCACTTCGGTCAAAATAGGACAAATCATGCAAAAGATATAACGAGCAATTTTGTAAAATAAATTTGTCATAATATTTTACGTTTGCGAAGGAGTTGCGCTCACAAGGAAAACAGTGTTTGGGGAGATTACTCCTACAAAGAAAAGTTTTCGGTTACGCAGGGTAAATTTCAAAAGCGCATCAATTGTTCGATATCATATACCAAATATCTAAGCGACATATTGCAAAACAAATGTTTATCGCAAGAACAAAATTAGGCGGAAGAAAAAAAAAACAATTCAGAGAACAATTGAAGGTCTTTCCATCCTTTTTGATATGAAAAGTTGTGAAACTAAGTTTAAAATGTCATTTCAATTGTCAAATGATAGCTCCTATAAGCTGATTCCAAAAATATATTGTTTCCATACATTTTTTTTTAAATAAGGGAGATAATTTGTTACTTCCGGTTTGAAAAATGTTACTTCCGATTATATTTAAATATTTACTTGAAACCGATTCCAAAAATATCTGGTTCTATATACTTTTATATTAATAAAGTACAAAAAATAGCTACTTCCGATTTACAAAAGGTCACTTCCGGTTGTTTTTTAAGGTTAAATGGCTTGATACCTTTTTCTAAAAGTTGTATATCTTCATCATGTATACATATAGAATAAAAGCAAAGGTCAAAATATAGAACGTCAAATTAAGCTATGACCTTGAGATCAATTTCAAGGTCATAAACCAAGGACCTCAAATCAAAAGACCATAGGTCTTAATTATATTTAGTTAATGAGTTATATCACCAAACGCGTATTTTTTAATACAAGAGGGGAGAAAACTCCCTTTCACATTCAACGTACGCTTGCAATCAAAATTTACATCTTACGACATGTCGCAACTAACAATTTAGTAAAAATAATTTGTTGATATCTTATACAGTCTTTGGATATAAGTGAAAATAAGCCAAATTCAAATATTAAAATATGACCTTGACCTTTGACCTTGACCTAATTTTCATTTTTTGGGACCAAGGACCTCAAATCAAAAGATCCTAGGTCTCTATCACTTATGGTTTATAAGATAGAAATTCATATCACTTATATCAGATGCATAAGGGGAAATAACTCTCATATGAAGCGGTCATATCGCTTCGGTCAAAATAGGACAAATCATGCGAAGGATATAACGAGCAATTTTGTAAAATAAATTTGTCATAATCTTTTATGGTTGCGAAGGAGATGCGCTAACAAGGAAAACAGTGTTTGGGGAGATAACTCCTACAAAGAAAAGTATTTGTTTACGCAGGGTAAATTTCAAAAGCGCATAAACTGTTCGATATCATATACAAAATATCTAAGCGACATATTGCGAAACAAATGTTTATCGCAAGAACAAAATTAGGCGGAAGAAAAAAAAAAAATAATCAGAAGAAAAACAATAGGTCTTTCCACAGAAAAGTGGAAAGACCTAATAATTGGACATGTTTATTGTATTAAACACTTCAGAAATGTATTTGAATTTTATTGGCTTTAGTATTACATGTAGGACTAGCATAACATGATACATGTAGCTCTTATAAGTGAATGAAGAAATTACTCTATTAAACAACAATTACTATTTTTAATTTAAACATGTTTGGGGCTAGAACTAGTGGATATATAAATGAAGTTTTTGTTTATAGAATGA
Organism: Mytilus galloprovincialis; assembly: GCF_965363235.1. Classification (NCBI taxonomy): domain Eukaryota; kingdom Metazoa; phylum Mollusca; class Bivalvia; order Mytilida; family Mytilidae; genus Mytilus; species Mytilus galloprovincialis. Next base: position 22,539,159 of record NC_134848.1, on the reverse strand, counting down.
AAGTAGTTAAAACATGCAAGTATTCCCAAAACAGCAGAAGTTACACGGAGAAGTGCCTGCATAAACACTGACAGATAGATAGATAGTTTATTTTCATATAACCATACAATTACAAAGGGTACAGAGAAGTTAAAAAAATAATATTCATAAATTTAAAAAAAGAATTTAAAATGCATAAAACTGACAGATATAGCTTTGTACATCCACGTAAATACTGATATATCCTTGGTCTTTCTATTGTCAATGGCATCAAGAGCAGGAAATGAGGTTCTGTAGACAAACAATGAAAATCTTTGCAAACAGAGGGAAAAGCAGGGTGTATTTATGTGTAGTGTAAAACAGAACTTACAATCCATCTTGATCAATGATATTACACATCTTAAAGAGTTAGTAAAATAAACTTTTTATCAAATATCTGCCCTGTGTTTTTTGTGAAACGATTTAAATCCAGATGCAAATCGGGGGATTTAGAATCATTACTCGACAGAGACAAAAGAATTACAAAAACATTGCAAACAAGTGAATCCAAAAGGATATGTGGTATGATCACTAGTAATCAGCTCCCTGCATAGGGCAGTATGTTTAGATATACTTTGGTTAAATTACAGAGTTTTGAGTCTGGAGTTTATATTTTCCCGTCTGGTTAAAATAAGAGCAACTGAAAGATTTCACAATAAGCTTACAATTGGAACATTTGAAGGAGAAACAAATGTTTTATATACACGATAAAATTATCGGAAAAAATACACTTCTTTTGGTCCTCCTGGACCTACTACACAGATGTTTTACCACAGAATGTAACCTGTCTAAAAGCTGGAGTCATAGTATTAAAACCAAAAACTAGGGGTGATCTCAGGTGCTCTGGGAGGGTAAGCAGATACTGCTCCTCATGTGGCACCCGTCGTGTTGCTGATGTTATAACAAATCCCGTTAAAAGTATATCCGGTAGGTCACATTCATGAAAAGGAAGGGAATAGTAGTAACGACGTATGGAACATTTCCGATATCATCTGTGACACTTTTATTCCATAACGGTCAACCAACTCGTGATGGCGTCAATAAAGTTTTTGAATGGATGATTTCAACTTAATCGTTTGGAACTCTTGGTTTAATTGCTTCTTTTCGAGCAGCAACCCTCTATTAAGAAAATCATGATAGAAAATACAAGCACGGGAATATCGTATCAATTGTGAGATATATATCCCGTATGCAGGTGCTACTGGAGTGTTGCTACTTAGAAATGGAAAGTTCACAATTGGAAAGCTGAAATCATTTCTTAAAGTTTTGTTTTCAACCAACCCTCATGGTCAATTTCTATATGTAAGTCAAGATATGAGGCCGACTTAAGTGTATCTGTAGTATCATTTTTCTCTAGTGCGATGGGATATATGCGTTCAACATAGTCACCAAATTTTGAATTATTTAGTGAGGGAACATTATTTATATAACAGTAAGTAAAGTTAAAGGCTAACTTAAGATCTTTCTTCCTAGAAGTTCCTGTATGAAGTCAGCCTCATAATAATAAAGAGACAAGTCGACAAGAAAAAGGCACAGTTGGTTCCCATTGGAATGCCGACAGTCTGTTAAAAAAAAAAGTCATCCGAACGTAAGAAATATGTTGTCAATCAAAACATCAAGCATCTTGATAATTTTCAGATAATTTTCGGTTTGATCCAGAGTGATCGTTTGCAAAGTAGGATTTATCCCTCCTTAAGACAAGATACTTGTATCTACGTTGCTCATTATTTGTTATGAAACAAATAATATGGATTTCTTTTCTGTTGATTTGAGACAAAAAAATACCTATGCAAACATATGGTTAAAGTCCAAGTAAGCCTTTTTCAGCCATTTGAAAAAATAAAGATTTCGGAAAGGAGCTGCGTAATAAATAGTTTTTATCTCACTTTGTTTTCGAACTTATGCTCTTCTGACTTAAATCATCAGTTTTAATTTCTAGTTTGTTTTTTTAATTTCACATGAACTTAAATAAATCCTTAATTCAGATTAGTGAATGTTTACTAGGTGATTCTAGTTCATTACTTTTTTCACCCTATGAACAAATCAGTTTTTAATCCTTGTCTTGTTTTAGGTTATGCTCCTGCGATATAATCTTCAATTTATCGAAATTGAAGAAGAAGAAGAACAACAACAACAAGAAGAACAAGAAGAACAAGAAGAACAAGAAGAACAAGAAGAACAAGAAGAACAAGAACAAGAACAAGAAGAAAAAGAAGAAGAAGAAGACGAATTAAATGCATGGTTGAATACCTTTAATATTTCTAGCATCTGAGTAAACAGAGTACTTTGCTAATTTTCATTCATGACTGTTTGTATATCATATTGTTGTAATGCTAATCACTGATAAGCTACATATATTTATGTAGCAGTATATGTAGTAGTATACTTTTGCTTTGAAAAAAAAAAACAAATCACAAAAATACTGACCTCCGAGGAAAAGTCCAAACGGAAAGTCCTTGGCAAAACCAAAAACCCAAACACATCAAACGAATTAGGAAATGATGGATTGAACTGTCTTTTATAGCTAGCTAAACCTCTCACTTGTATAACAGTCGCATCGCAGAATATTTATTTATTTATTTGTTTATTTAAACTGAGTTTACGAGATGCGTCAATTATAGAGGCATATACGAATAAGTCTAAGATTTACAATGTCAGGTTTACATTTATATATTAGGAGAGACGAAAAATACAAACAGAAAAAAAAGAACACTAAAAAAAACCCAAACTCAAACAAGTAACAACTTAGCAACACGAACCCCAGAAAAAACTATAGGGGATTTCACTTGCTCTAGAAAATTGTATTATAGTACAAATGTACTTGTTTCATAGACACCAGGGTGGTCTTTCCTTAAAAAGATAATACGATGTGTTATGATTGCAACTGCCCACCAAATTTAAAATGCAGTGGATGGAAGCAATTATAGTCGAGCGCAATTATAGTCAATTATATTCGATAATTGGCCTTGACATGAAAATTATGAAATATTTGCATATAGAAACTATATGAAGCATTAATGAAAACAATTTTAAGCCTCGTTCACACCTTAACAGATAGCTCGAACGGATGCCTAACGGATAACTTTTTTTTCAATCCATTCATGTCCGTTATAGGTCCGTTCTTATCCGTTAGACGTCCGTCCATATCCAATGCATGTCCGTTGGACTTCTAATGGATATCTAACCGATAAAACTGATGTTGAACGAATGTTAAACGGATTTCTACCGGACGTATAACGGATGAAGAACGGATCAAGCAGCTATTTTGCAGGCCAAAAACTGCCCTTTGGTGGCATTTTGAAGAACAAACCAAAACCAGTTACACAGAAACATTTTGAACATATATGGGATTTACATGTCTTATTATTGTCGCCGTTAATTTTTCTTTAAATCTTGTTCATCCGTTTTATCCGGTACGTTACCGTTAGGGGTCCTTTTTATGCGGTAATCATCCGTTGGATGTACGTTCGACATCCGTGTTGTCCGGTACATTTCCGTTACTCGTACGTTGCGTGTTAATTATTATTAATTCAATACATCAACTGACTCCTAATGGATAACAATTTTGTCAACGGACAACTTATATTTTTATCCGTTAGGCGTCCGTTCGTGCTATCCGGTAAGGTGTGACAGGGCTTGAGAAAAACAAATATGACAGACATAAACCACGGCCAAACTATAGACTCCTGACTTGGGACCGTAACATAATGGACTTTCCGCTGATAAACATGTTTGTAATAGTTCAACCCCCTTCCTCTCTGCACTCATCTAGGAAAGTGGTGTTCAAGCACATAATCTATAATACTAAAGGAAGTTTTACAAAATTGTTTGAATATACACTTTGAAATATTTATTAAGAAGTAGAATACTTAATATATAAATAAGGGCTGTTTTGACAATACAATGTATCGGGTACTGGCCTTATCAAATCAAGCAAAATATCAGAAATTTTCACAGGTTTGTCACTTGAGCTTATTTTTGTACGGTTTCGTCTATGGAAGTCGCCGCATTTTTGTTCATTCTTTATATCTAAGTGTATGTTGTATTTGATGATAATACATAACATATATAAAGGTAGAGATTGAACCCGAATGCTGCCTGCCACTTTCATTTTTGACCAAAAAAAACATCTGTATAGCAAATATGGTTTATAGATCATTCAAGCTTGAATTTTGAGCTTCTTGAATGACTGAATCAGTTCTAATCTTTCAAATAAAATAATGGAATTGTTTGAAAAAGACACTAAAGGGTTTAAAAGGTGTCCAAAATCTTTTATCAGATGAACTTGAAGTTTTGGGCCGTTACCGGAACTACTCCGTTGTCTCTTCACAGAAAACGCCGAATTTTGAGGAAATATTCAAATTCTATCAATGTCTTATACGCTTTTGTGCATGCTCAGTCGACGTTCTGCCGGATAAAATCAAAGTGAAAGTAACATGAAAATATAGAAAGTAGAAACTAAAACAGTAATGCCTATACGAATGATGAATTGTATTGTAAGTGCACCATTATGCTAAATGAAACGACATCCCTTTTTTATTTAGGTTTCGAACTGTCAGAAATAAAATTAGCGTTGGAAGCGTCGACGTGATACTCCCCCTTTTAAGTGTAAACCAGGCACCCGACGTCTGGATTTCTTCCCCTTTTTATGTGTACACACAGGCTTTATGTCAATACTTGCCCTATTGTACCACGATTTTTCCGGGCATCGTTTAGTTAGAATAAATAATACAAAATCGTTTAAAAAAGTCGGAACTCATGTTGAACGTATATGTCCCATCGTAGTAAAGATAAAGGATACAGCAGATATAGTTAAGTCTGCCCCATTTCTTACCTTACATCTTTAAATTGACAATGAGCGTCAGTTGAAACAAAAAATAACGACAAAAGTAATGATTTGAGCTTTACAATTGTGAACTTTCCAATTAGTGGAAGATATTAGCAAGCAAAATCAAGGGAATTGTGCAAATGATGATACAAGCATGAAAATTACCACAAGTCATCATTATTATATACTTTTTAATAAATAACTGCTGGCCATTCAAAAAAATATTTTTTTCAAGATGACCACGTCCATTTTCTAAAATTGCTGTTTCTTCAGTTTGAAAATACTGATTTTTCTGGAATTTTTTTTTGGAACTTCTTTGAGTAAAAACCAATTATCAGGTTTGGCGGCTACCTTCTTTACATCACATATCTATTAAAAATGAATATTTGATATATCCTGTATTTGCGCATGCGCGAAAATGTTACATAATTCTTTCATAAATATTTGAACTATTTACTATAAATTTAGTGTTTTTGGATTTCTAGTGATATTATGAATTGGTTTGATAACATTTTTCAAGGTTATGATACCCATGTGTTTAACACTTTTGCGCGTGTGCAAACTGTTTAAAGACATCAAGAGCGATTTGGATGCAATTCTCAGGTATTCGTTGGATAAGGCGAAAATGTGGTGAATCCCAGAGAAACATCAATTGTAACTGCAGATCAGCCTCTTTTGGAAATTCTTATGCAAATTCACTGGGAATGGCCTACTTATACGGAAAAGATAAGTTTATCGTCGTGTTTGGTGGATTGCACATTGAAATGACTTGTTATAAAACTCTGGGTGATATATTGCGTGATAGGGGATGGACATGTTGTCTTACTGAAGGCAATATTGCAGCACCAAGAACGGCAGATTCTTTTCATGTATGTTCAAATGTACCTAGGACTAGACAGGGGCATCAGACAACTGCATGTATTTTGCTTGAACTGTTAATTTCGGATTATGAAAGCTAAACTCAGAATATATAATTATTTCATGACTCTGTGACGTACAATTATTTAAAATACTGGTGTGTAGAGTCATCTCGACAACAGTTTCATTCCTGGCGTTCAATTATAAATTTAGAACTTCTTCTGATTTTGGTATTATGCTCATTTCATGAGTGAGATTTCGTTCTTTACAAACAGTCCATATAAAACATGATAGCGTATTGATTTAGGTGACTTCCCTTCCCGAACATCACCCACAGGTGGCAATGGAATTTGAAAATGATAATTTCACTGTACGTAAGACCAGCAAATTTCTTTCTCATAACACAATTGATCAGGCACAAAAACAGAATAATGCAATAGTGAAGGGCGATGTTGGTGCCATAGGATTAACCGAAGATCCTTTTTAGACAAATAATTGGTAGCTGGACCAGGAGTCAGTATACTAGAAGATGAATTTGAAAGATCTTGTGGTCTGGGTCATTCTATAACAGATGAACGACCTAATGAAGACTCTACGAAAACACAAAAAGGTGTCGTTAAATAGCTTTAAAGGCTTTGTAAAGTGATGAACGAGTTTGGAAATTCTTTCTAGAAAAGTCGTCAGATTTGTAAAAAATATACTCCATTTAAGAAATTGTTAAACAGGTAAGATATGTAAATAAACTCCGAGATATTGGTCCAAACAATACAAAGATCCTTTGAAGCAAATGCAAAACGAAGGAGAACCTGCTTTTTATAACCAAATAAAAATAACAACTTCTTATTTTGGCATCAAAAATGAAACTGGAAACGTCTTTGTTAAAAACAAAGCTAGAGAACCTTAAAAGTAATTGCAATATCTTTTCTAGACTTTTCATTTCTTGTCACAGTAGACAGTTTTACTTGGAATATTTCTTTATCCATAAAAACCAAACTTCTCCTCCGTCTTTATCTCAGGATGTTTCTTGAAATAGTGGTATTAAATCGCTGCAAATGGGTTTAATTGAAACATTCTGCGATTTGCTGATCCGAATTGGGACGCATTGATCGTTGGTGGGGCAGCAATGGTTCATTCCAGGTCACAAAGTTGGGCAACACTATTTGATGAGTATGCAAATGATGTCAAATCTTGCATCGATAAGTATTCAAAAGTAGACATTGTATTTGATGTTTACTAAATGAATAATTTAAAGGCTGTGACAAGACAAAGGCAAGGCTTTTGTGCCAGATGGAAAGGTGATGGTTCTGGTAGAACATTAAGGGTTTGGAGTAGTTTTCTCTGTGAAGATGACAACGAAACACAATTGTTCAAGTTTCTTGCTGAAAAAAGAGACTAATAAAAATGTGTATGTTATTCATGGTGAAAATATTCTTTGCAATTTCAATAAGGATACTTCCTATCTACCACATGTAATCACGAAGAAGCAGATACACGAATGTTTGTCCATGTTCGGCATGATTATGAAAAGTGTTGTTAGATGTAATTTTAGGTAGTACTGACACAGATGTAATAGTATCAAGAATTGCAGCAATCGCAAAACTAGGTAGAACACATTGTGAATAGTTAATGGAAGGAATAAAGACTTTTGTTGGCTTCCTGTACGTGACATATCAAATGCATTTGGTCCATGTGTAGCTGCTCTTCCTTTCGTCCATGCATTCAGTGGATGTGACACTTTGTCGAATTGTCGTGGGAAAGGGCTTAAGTAGGAAACGAGGCACGATGTGAATTGTTTGCCAGGAAGCAGCGGCATTGTGATGCAATTCCGCCTACAAGCGGTTCTTGTCCAGAGCACATTAAAAGAGAAGTAAATCAAGGAGGAGTTGTTTGGGCTCAGACTGATTCATGTATTTGACAGGTACATGTACCAAGTCATGAACACTGGTGTTGGACGAAAGAATGAATCAATGACAGTTGCAAACAGAAATGGACTTCTGTGACTGCATTTGCATCCTCGTGTCAGGAACTTTTGAAATGCGGAGGCAAAACTCCAGCTGTGTTGGTAACTGTAAATGCTACCGTTCTGGCTTTCCTTATACGGGTTGTTGTATAGGCAATTGTCAAATAATTATAAGATAAGCAACCTGTCTTTCTAACCAAACTAGACAAACTAACAAAGAGTGTTATCACTTGTTAAGTTGGTGGAAATTATAAAAATATTTTCTACGTATTTGCCTCCATTTTGGAACCGGAAATCACTATTTTTCTTCTTTATGTGTTGTTTTGTCGTACGTAGGAACTGTTTTTAACGTTTATCATAACTTACATTGGTTACAACTATATCATATCTCTCAAGGATTTACATCCCTTGTGAAGTTGCTTGAATGTATAAAAATATTTTGAAACCGGAAGTCACCTTTAGTTTCATTAATGTATTGTCTAGTCGTAATTTAGGAACTGTCATTTACTTTTAATCAAATCTAACATTGGATTTTACATATAACATACCTTTCAACGGATTAACGAATGATTGCCAATTTGTAATGGCACCATTTCCAAAATGTGTGGTAGCCATCTTGAAAAAATGATTTTTTTTTCTGGCCAGCAGCGGATTTTTTATAAGTATCATTTAGTCAACCTTTATACCAAATTTCATGCTTGTATCACGATTTGCACAATTATGTCCATAATATCTAAATTTATATAGCAATATTCCAGCAGCACATGCATACGGAGTATATATCTCCCAATTAAAAGGATATTCTCGGGCTTGTATTTCCTATCATGATTTTCTTGATAGAGGGTTGCTGCTCAAATGGAAGATAGCAAACCAAGAATTCTAAATCGTGAAGTTGAAGTCATCCTTCTGCTTACCCTTCCGGAGCACCTGAGTTCATCCTTAGTTTTCGATGGGGTTCGTGTTGCGTATTCTTCAATTTTCTATGTTGTGTCATGTGAACTATTATTTGTCTGTTTGTCCTTTCGATTTTTAGCTACGGCCTTGTCAGTTTATTTTTGATTTATGAGTTTGACTGTCCCTCTGGTATCTTTCGTCCCTTTTTTGTAAATTGTACGGGTGCAATCACGAACTTGTTGATCGATATGGAATAGCCGTTTCACTAGCGATGGCCATGTAAACTATTTATTCAAAACTTTACATTTAAGAAAACCTGAATGTTTTTTTACCTTGAATGCATATACATTATCTTATACAGTTTCTATCTGTCATATGTCTATTGGCTCTGACCGCATATTTATTGTTCAACGACGGCTTGATAAACATTGGTGGTGTTTAGGTATTTGAATTCATCACTTATTATGGATAATGTGCACTCCCCTTTTATATTTTGTATACCGGTTCCTCGCAAGGCTCAGTTTCATGATTCATTGGTCATTGTAAAAATTTTGTTTTGGTCTTTTTTCAGTTACTGTAATCAATAGGTAGACTATTATTATTATCTTTAAAACTGTTATTATACAATTAATCGTCAGTAAGGCAGATGTGACATTTAAGCGAATGCAAACTTGTAATTTCTCAATTTTGCACATGACTTCTATAAAATACATTGTTAAGGTCTATATTGATAAATTAAGAAATTATTAAATTAAGAATATGTCTCCAGTACACGGATGCCCCATCCGCACTATTATTTTCTATGTTCAGTGGACCGTAAAATGGGGTAGAATCTCTAATTTGGCATTCAAATTGGAAAGATAATGTCAAAGGGAACATGTGTACTAAGTTTCAAGTTAATTGGACTTCAACTTCATCAAAAACTACCTCGACCAAATACTTTAACCTAAAGCGGGACATACGGACGCATGAACGAAAGAACAAACGGACGGACCGACGGACGGACGGTCGGACGAACGAAAAGAGGCACAGACCAGAGAACATAATGCCCATAGTTTCTATCCTCCTCTATGCATTGGTTGATTCTCGGTTTGCCTTTGCTTTTTTATATACTACTTTTGTGTCATTAAAGGTCTACAACTCAACAACGATAAAAGTTTAAATCGTGAAAATTAAACTTGACCTTAAGTTACTCACATATGAACAACAGATATAAATTTGAAATGATTTTGTAAAAGCACATTCAAGTTATTAGACAAATAATAATTGGCAGACACTCGCCCGCCCGTCCACTATACATCACTAGATGAATTACCGAAATTTCCCGGTTAAATCTTTTATCATATGATGAATGAATATACATGTATTTTTATTGCATATCATAAACTAGCATTAATAAGGAAGATGAATTGATCTGGATATCAGATATACTTTAATCAAAATATGATATTTCAAATTTTATAAATAAAAGCTGTGTCCAATATTGTATCGAAGCTATCTTTACTTAGTTCACCTGACACTATCATCATTTCTCTTTCTCTGTTGATGTCTATTCGACGAGGAAATTTGATTCCATCAGGCTCTGATAGTATTGTCTTACAGGTTTTACCATCTGGTGATATCACTACGATACTGTCGTTTCCACTTGAATCTATATAAACATTGCCATTTATGTCTAATGCAATTCCAAATGGATAGTCGATATCCCGGTGCTGAAATATCCACAAAAGTTCACCAGTACTATCATAGCAGCACACTTTGTTTTCAGAGGGAAGGGTGCCATAGATATTACCTTGGAATAATGCAATACGATGTACTTTTTTCATTCCTTCTCTAATTGTATGAGACATGTCATTCAGATTCACTCTTGTACACTTGCTCTGTCCACTACTGATGACCAAAGTTTCACCATCACTTGCTACTGCATAACAATAATGAGAAAGTTTGATTGTTTGAATAATTTTGTTCTTTTGTATATCAACCATTTTTGTCTGGTTGGCTGCTCCTAATGCAACAGCAATTGAATTATTTCTGACAAAGCAGGCATCACATGGATCTATTTTGAATGTTACTATTATTCTGATGAAGATGCCATCATTACCGAACAACAGTAGTTGGTTTGCGTAATAATCCAGTAAAATGAATTTACCATCAGGTAATATACGACAGGCGAGGATATCTAAAGTCTTGATATCTGTTGGAATGTTCAGTCTTGTCAACAAAGACGGTTTTATTTGTGCAATTTGAGGAATTGTTGGAATTATAACCTGGGCTTGATCTTTTCTTCCAGTCTTTATTTCAAAGGTAGAAGAGGTGGTATTGATATTTATTTCTCCAAAAGATTTGACATCGTGTAAAATTGATTGAAGAGCAGATGAAAGGATAACATCAAGGTTTTGGTCAATGAGGCAGTCTCCACTATCTAAATCTTCTATATATTTTGCTATTTGTGATGTAGTTTTCTCAATTTCTCTTAGACCAATATACATCTGTAGTTCTGTTGCGTATTGCTTCATTTTATTAAATTGGCTCTGCATTTCGGATATCTGACTAGCTCGCTGTTCTATTTGCTGCACGAGAGTTGATATGTCTAATTCAAGCTTTGAATGTTTAGAATCTAAGTCATTCAGTATGTCTTGTTCTAATTTGTTTAAGTAATCATTGTATGATTTTCTCATATAACGGATTTCCTCTACGGATTTCGTTTTCTGGGTATTGATGGTACTGATTCTGTTTTTCATGTATTTTATTGCTGTATCTAAGTTTTCCTTCACATCCTTAATATCGTTTTCTAAAAGTTGAACTAAAGCAGAGGATTTTACTTTCTTTATGATATCAGAAAAGGGTTTGAAGTCTTTGCATTTCTGGTGTTCATCGGTGATGCACTGTACACAACATGGACAGGCGTGAAAAGAACAATAAAGTTCAAACATCTTCTTGTGATCTCTGCATCGACTGCTTATTTCTTGCATGAATCTAGGTAATTTTTGGTAATTTTCAGATGACATGGTTTTATGGTTCTTGAACAATCTTGACATGCTGTGAGGTTTTTTGCAGTCTTCACAAAACAACACCTCACATTCTGTGCACCAGGTGACTGCTTTATTGGAGATTCCATCATCATGGCAAACTGTACAAAAGTGTTTGACTGATGAGGCCATTACTGTATCGCTTTATTTCTGAAATATGTGACAAAAACTCTCTAAAATAAAACTTTAAAGGCTATACATGAAGTTGTTTGCCTAAAAGTAAAACTGTAAGACGTGTAAGTACAGGTCATATCATGATTATGAAAGAATGAATAACGTCCAGATAAGCAATGACGAATCATAATTTTACAGAACATGTTTACAACGTTCAACGCCTATAATTTTTCCTATAATCAGATGTTATAACTAGACCTATGAATTAAATTAAGGCTATAATGGAATTATTTCTCTCTCTGGTTCGCTCCCTGGTAAACGGAGGGTTCGACGCCTGCTAATATGTTGAAGCTCTGTGCATTGTATATGTGCCGGTACCAAGTCAAAACCTGTAATCCAGTGATAGTTGTTAGTTGCTGTATATCATTTTTGTATTTCGTTCATTTTTTTTTACATATATTACTAGTAGGCCGTAGTTTTCACGTTTGAATTGTTTTAAATTTGTTATTTTTGTGCCTTTTAAAGCTGACTATTTGGTGTGCGTTTTGACCATTGTGCAAGGCCATTAGGTGACCTAAAGGTGCCAGACCACCAATTCATTCCCTGTAATTTAGAACATACATGTATGTTAAAGTAGCTCTACTATGCCACAAAATATTGCTTTTGATGTAATTTTTTACCTAAATTAACACACTCATTTTTAGAAATGAAAATTTTGGTGAGAGAGAAATATATGTAGATCATTTTGAGTCAAATTTTACTTATCTATGACTTTGAATTCAACATTGAGGTTTAATGCGCCTCATAGAAAACTTTTTAAAGTTTTCAGAAATCCACGGATTATTTTTAGTAGTACTTGTGTTCTGGAGGTAATACTTTTCTTGTAAGGCTTTTACGGTTGGTTGAAAATTGAAATGAAGAAAGGTGATACATGTACTGATCAGGATATACCTGGTTTCTATGAAGTTAAACGTAAGGTAAAACGTAAAGAGAGCTGTGAATTGCAAATTTGGTAGAATAAATAGGGATTAAAAATTGGGGGTCGGACACCTATAGGTGTTATCCTTTTTTGTTTTATATTAAAACTGAACAAAGTAAAACAATTATGATGTGTCTATGAAGTAAATGCAATTGTAAAATAATATTTCTTTTTTACACAATACAGTATTAAAAGATTGAAATCAGTTACGTTTACTATGATTCTTTTTCGCTAACAACAGTGTCAATAGTATTTGACCCAATTTTGTTTTTGAAACATTTAAAATTATTAATTTGTCTTTAAATAATTTAAGGCTAGTGAATTATAGTTCAAAAGGAATATAAAAAAATGGTTTGAGCAAGAAGACATCTTTTCCCATACTACATCTCTCAGATTCATCAACTAAGTAAAATCATATGTTCAAATTGAGAATATTTTCAAAGAACACATCTTTCATTAAACTAGGAAACTTATGAATATTCAACAGTTAAGATTTTTTTCAATTACGTGACAAATTTCCCGTTTCCATTTTCAATTGAATTATATGAATGTTAAGTAGTAATTATTATGATTAGTTACCAGAGTTTAATAAATTATGAATTGTAAATTATAAAATAAATTAGCATTTAGATTACTGAGAAATTCTTACCTTACAAGTATGTACAGTCGGATTGGAATTTGCACAGGGGAGTACAGTATTCAATATCTGGGACACGTGATTAATAGTTTAATATCTTGTTTTGTGTACACACTGATTTGATATGACTTAAATTTATTGATTAAAAGTATGTACTGCTATGTAGATAAAGGCACTAAAACAACCTTCAATAATCGCTATATTTGAGTAACAAACAAACTAAGTTGACTTTATTTTTCCTTAAATCAAAATAATTGGACATATTTTATAGTATTAAACACTTAAATAAACAGCTGCGCCATGAGAGCATGATACGCCCGACGTCTTATGTGGAAGTCTTATGCAATAATCATAAATAGTTTCTGAGAAAGTTTTAAGCAATAACCATACATAACCGGGACATGTGAAACCCCCCACCCTGTTTTTTTTTTTTTTTACAAAAAACTAAATATTACCAAAATAAAATTTTGAATCAAAACCAAAAAGTATAAAGATCTTTAGATTAATATAACAAAGAAGTGTGTAAAGTTTTAAGCAATAATCATAAATTATTTTTGAGATACGGCGCGACATGTAAAAAACCCTCCCCTGTTTTACAAAATACTCAATAACTCAAAAATAAAATTTTGAATAATCACCAAAAAGTATACAGATCTTTAGATTAATATAACAAAGAAGTGTAAAGTTTTAAGTAATAATCATAAATCGTTTTTGAGATACGGCACAACATGTAAAAAAACCCTCCCCCTTTTTTACAAAATACTCAATAACTCAAAAATGAAATTTTGAATCATCACCAAAAAGTATACAGATCTTTAGATTAATATAACAAAGACATGTGTAAATTTTTAAGCAAAAATCTTAAATAGTTTTTGAGATATGGCGCGACATGTAAAAAAAACCTCCCCCTTTTTTTTTTACAAAATACTCAATAACTCAAAAATGAAATTTTGAATCATCACCAAAAAGTATACAGATCTTTAGATTAATATAACAAAGACATGTGTAAATTTTTAAGCAAAAATCTTAAATAGTTTTTGAGATATGGCGCGACTTGTAAAAAAAACCTCCCCCTTTTTTTTTACAAAATACTCAATAATTCAAAAATGAAATTTTGAATCAAAAAGTATACAGATATTGAGATTAATATAACTAAGAAGTGTTCAAAGTTTTAAGTCATAATCAAGAATCGTTTTTGAGATACAGTGCGACATGTGAAAAAAACACACCCTTGTTTTAGTTATAAAGTGCCGTAACTCAAAAAGTTTAAATCTTATTTTCACCAAAAAGTATACAGATCATTTGACCATCATAAGAAACAACTATGTTAAGTTTCATGAAATTTGGATAAGTCGTTCTCAAGTTACGGTGTACATGTTTACGCCGGACAGACGGACAGACAGACGGACGGACGGACGGACGGACACCGGACATTTGTATACCATAATACGTCCCGTCAAAATTTTGACGGGCGTATAAAAAATGATTTGTAATTAGTTTAGTATAAACATGTGGGAAGATCACAACATAAGGTCCGAGTACAGAGTTATCGTTCTTTGATTGTCGTTGTCCACGAATATAGTCCCTAGTGTGGACAGTGTGCTACTTGCCAATTTTGTTTATACCCCTTGCAAATTTATTTCTTCATGTTTTATGCATCAAACAGCAAAGAGGGTGATGAAATCTCACTGTAAAATAATTTTGGTCATGAATTTGAAAGTCAAGTAGTAATTTGATCCAGCTAAAAAAGGTAAGAAATTAGCATTTCGGAAGCTGTCAAAAGATTTCAAGACCCCCTTAACATAAAATTTGTAAGAGTAAGAGCTGATGAAGTTTTCTATAATTTTGATATAATTTGTCCCGAAAGTAGTACAACACGCTTAAAAATATTATTCAGAAAGCGCAGAGAGGATTTTTTTAAATTTTCATTTATTGTCTAAAGGAAATGTACTGCAAAATAACTGTTGTTTCGAACCAACATACTTGTAGCTCTTAATGGTGCACATATACACTATTTTATTAAAGTTAAATTAAAATTTCAATTTTATATATGTTAAAGGCTAAAACTAGTGGAGAAATGGAACATAGCTTTTAAGACGAATACAATAATTCATCGAACAACATATTCCAATACGACGTGCTTCTTTAGCTTTGTGAACAAACCCATGTTCTAAATCCCACGAAACTTGTTTGCACATGCGTATATTGACTTCTTCAGAAAAATGAATTGTATCAAATTATCATGCACTTAATATATTTTCTTAAATTTAAAACACTTTCTAACTCTTAAATGGTGCACATGATGTTACTTATTCATTTATTATGACTTTAATGTGTAGTTCCGAAATTAACATATTTGACCTAGATACGACAACCGTTCATGCTGGCTGTTCAAACTCCTCCCTCTGAAAAATCACAGTGCCAGCCGTTTGCTGCTTTACAAATAAAAAAGGGAGGTTCAAGGTAGAGCCTTCACAAACGCTTTTACACATATACTTATCGAACATAGAAATTACCTTAATTGTCCAAGTCAGAATCGAAATAATTGATGCAAGCTATACTTTATTGTAGTTTTAACATGGGTAGGCATTATATTCGTGTTATTTTAGCCCTCACTATCGCTCGGGCAAAAATAATCACGAATATAATGCCTACCCATGTTAAAACTACAGTAAAGTATAGCTTGCATCAATTATTTCTTAATTAAAGTTCCATGAAACTGTTAGCATCAAAACTGACAGACATTTGATATTTCGTTTCACAAACTGAACGCTCAATGGAAAAATCTGTAGGGAATGCATTTATGCAGATCTACATATGCATGGCAAAAAATGTTAACCAACGAAAAAATATATATGGGATCAGGATGTAAACAAGGGTTTTAAAGAAAAAATACCTACAATTCATATTTATTTAGAATATGACGAAGTCTGCAAAAAAAGACTAAAATACAATTACACTCTAATATCTGCATTGTGCTCTTAATGACATATCATCCGAAACCACATGGTTGAGGTGGATACATCCTTTGATATTTCGTTTAACAAACTTGAAGTTAAACAGAAGAAATTATTACATAATTCAGAGACAAATGGAAAAACGTTGTAACTTAATTAAGGGAAAATCTATAGGATGAGGATGTTCAAAATCCATCTTTTTTTAAAAATATGACAAAGTCTGCAAAAGGGACTAACATACTCTTAGACTGTAATATCTGAACTGTGCTCTTTGTGACAAAAATCGGAAGTAAAAGCCTCGGGTAGGGGTGGGTTGTTTGTTTAGGTGTATAGACCATAACAATAAGGGGGAAACAAGAAATACAGACCAATAATATGCAAACAACTGATCACACAAGGAAATGTGGTTTGGTTTCTAACAATTCGCTCTACGCAAAGGACACTATTGTAATATTCTTATTTAGATTCAGGGGGACCGGACCATTAACTGTTTTTATATTTTTATACACGACAAAATCTTCGGGAAAACACCAAACATTCCCCCTAAATAGCATTGATATAGTTTTGATTTTACCTCTTTGGGTTATTCCTACTTGACCGAAAGCCAGGATAGACCACCACATAGTTTGTAACATGTCTTTAAAATGTATAATCTGTATTCTAATGCAATTATGTTGAATCAATGGTTCTGATTGGATGACAGTTAGCGTAAAATTCTCTATCTCCTTGTCTGTAACTAAGGAAGCCGACATTTTGAATTGCTGAATGTATTGACATGTGATTTCTTCAATAATAAGCCAAACAACTCACATGTTGCACCTAAAAATCTTCTTTTTATCAGATTTTATTACATTCTGAAGCGGCACGGAAGACAGAAAACGCCCGGTGTTTATGTGTGACGCCGGAAGCATACATATGACGTCACCTAGTGTAGGGTCGCCAGGTAAACTATATTTGCGACAGTAAAATTACCGATGGACGTCCTTAAAGCTTCAAATACAATACAGTTATCTCTTAAGTGAAATGTGGTTATATAAAAATAGTTTACTAAACCTGAAAGTTGAAATTCACAAACCTCAACAAAAATACAGGGGGAAGTAAGAAAAATAATGTTTACGAGGTGATTCGAGTTCATTCTTTTTTTTTCTACCCTAGAAGTTACCGATTAATTGCTTGTGACAATAATTACCTATAGTCCCTTCGCAATACTAAAATTGTAGGTGCATATTTTGCCATTTTGTCAAGAAATACATCTAGTTAATGCGGATTTTCAAGACATTTTCTAAATTACCTTCCATGAGTAAGTCAAAAATCTAGAGGTACCGATGTTGAGGAGACTGTCGATTATGTGTTGTAAATTTCATTAAACACCATTGTTTTTAATATTTACTCATTCACGATCATTAACCAGTGGAAGTGAATGCATACATAACTAATATAGGACAATGGTATTGATTAAAAATTAAACCATTCTAGACCCTTTTGATTTCTACATAAATAACATGAACAATATTAGACATGTTCACCATAAGCCGATACCGAAACCGAAACCGATACCAAAAAATGTAGTAAGGTAAATGGTAAAAAATATAATGTTTAATTACCTCAACCCTTTTACACCATTATTTTGAATACACTAGATTAAGTATAACTTCAATTCAACAATTTACATTAATCTAGCAAAAAACATAGTTAAATCCAACGAGATTTATATTCACTAATGTAAGTTATATACAATTAAAATGTGGATAAGAATTTATCAATGATGACCATTTATCATGAAACAAGTTTCTTTGAATGGAATGAACTGTACAGAGCTCTACAATATGTGCATTATCGTTCCGACTTTATGTTAAAAAAAAAAGAACCGTTGATTTACCACAACAAATACTTATGAAGGCAAACACTAATATGTCAGTATAAATAAACGAAATTATTAACATTCCAGTTGCTTCCTTTGTCCATTTATTCATCAACAGTACATGATTTTAATATTTACCTCATTATTATTTATGGTTTCAGTATCGGTTTCGGTTTCGGTTGCGGAGTCGGAATCGGCTTATAGTGAACATGTCTAATAATTAACAAGTTCCAGGTAGAATTCGAAACCGATACTAATACTGTATTTAAGATTTAAATACGCTACGTATTATCCCCACTTCAGTAGAAGCAACACAATGAGGCAAACAATTAGCAAACTGATTCGAACCAAAAGTAATTTTTAATGTAAGTATTTACCGTGTACCCAGTTCCTTAGCATGGCAATGGCAAACTTACGTCCAGAAGGTTAACATAAACAAAAATTAAATATACAAATACACCCATTAACCTGCAGTTTCGCTAATCCTGAAAATAAGATAAGAATGTTAAATAAAAGTGCAAAATAAATATAGATAAAATATATGATCATTCCGGATGCTGTACAAATGTCACGACAAAAAACAGGAAACCGGTAAGGACATACTTGGATCCCAAACTGTTACCACTAAATATCAAGCTGTATTCCTTCTAAAGAACAATCGATTTACTACATGAAAGGATTTCTGAAAGGTCCATTAGGGGAATAGGTAAAATCCTCAGACATAGATAGAAATAGCCCTGATAGATTTCCACATATACACTTATATTGGATCCAATTTGACCACGTGTCTCAACCAATCATATTAATGTCTACAGAAAGATCCTTTGATGAAAAAAATAAAATGCAAAACATAAAATATATGATATGAGGATAACAGAACTTATCTATTAAACTATTTTGACAAACACTTTAAATGGTGTTGTGTGATTTTCTCTCCAAACTTTATCACGACTCAATGTAACCATGACCTTTTGATCCATGGATGAGTGTCGACAGACATATAAAAAAGATCCCGGTTAAAGTAATTAAACCAGGACATGGTTGACTCAATGTAACATAAATAAAATTGAGAATGGAAATGGTGAATGTGTCAAAGAGACAACAACCCAACCATAGAACAGAAAACAGCAGAAGGTCACCAACAGGTCTTCTATGTAGCGAGAAATTCCCGCACCCAGAGGCGTCCTTTAGCTGGCCCCTGAACAAATATATATACAAGTTCAGTGATAATGAACGCCATACTAAACTCCCAATTGTACACAAGAAACTAAAATTAAAAATAATACAAGACTGTCAAAGGCTAGAGGCTCCTGACTTGGGACAGGCGCAAACATGCAAAAATGGTTTATCATGTTTATGAGATCTCAACCCTCCCCTATACCTCTAGACAATGTAGAAAAGTAAACGCATAACAATACGCACATTAAAATTCAGTTCAAGAAATGCCCGAGTCTGATGTCAGAAGATGTAACCAAAGAAAATAAACAAAATGACAATAATACATAAATAACAACAGACTAATAGCAGTTAACAGACATGCCGGCTCCAGACTTCAATTAAACTGATTGAAAGATTAGTCTTCATCATATTAGTATCAGGCACAATCCTTCCCGTTAGGGGTTTAGTATCATACCATCATGACTATTTGAAACATAGATGAGTGTCGACAGACATAATTAAATCCCTGTTATTGTAATTAAATCAGGACGGGTTCAAACATTAGTTTTTTTTTAAAGTAGAGAAGACTAAAATTGCATGAATTTATTAGATATTCTAATATGACGTCCTTATTACGCTTTGTAAACAAAGTTGTGTACTAATGAACACAAAAAATATGTTTTACACATGGGCATAACCTTACTATTTGCATTATCGTTGTTTTCATTTTTATCTCCATAAAATTCATATATTTTAACTGCTTACATAAAATCTTTTAGTTATTGATATAAAACATCATATAATTTCCCTCTAGTAGTTTTTAAAAGCTTGTTTAATATGAAAATGCCTGCAAATGGCTGCAACCGGCAACGTTGTTATGGCTTTTCCGTTCATTTATCAAACCTCCCATGTAAATGCACATGTTCGATGAATCATCGTCTGCTGTCAAAATGAATAGATACACCGTATCGCCGTTGAAAATTAGAGTAGATTATGAAGGGGCATCTTATAAAATAACAGACCACTTCATGGAACAAAATACTGTTAGGCAATACATAATACAATCTATGGCTGATGGAGGAACAAAATGAGTTTTCAGACACGAGATATGTGATGCCATAGTTAGTTCGGTTTTCTCAAATTTGACAGAGGACACCATATTCAATTTTGAAAATAATGAACAGTCACAGTCAGATGAGGAACTATCTCAGATTGATGAAGACTTAACTGCTAACTGTATAAACCAAGAACCACCTACCAAAAAGCCAAGATTTAAGGAGCTGCCTAGCAAAGAAGAAATTGAAAAGTTAGCGCTGGCAAGAACTGAGCCAAGAACCAACCAGCAGACATTATGGGGTGTAAAACTTTTAAGAGGTAAAAACCATACACTGCAAAAATATTACATTAGAGGGAAAATACAAACATAAGTTTATGGTAAATTGGTCTCAAATAAAAACATTTTAATGATAAACAAAGAAAATCGTGAGGTAGTGGTATTCGGCAATGAGTCAGCATCCTAGCAATATTTTTGTTACCGTTTTCAAACATAAAATTACTCTTCAGTGTTAGGGACTATAACGTTAATAACAAGAAATTAAAAAAAATTGAATGATGCAAATTACAAATGTAGTATTCTTAAAATCAAATGAGACGTACTTCGATTGTAGAATTAAAATATTCCTTGATATTTTTTTTCTGTATTTAAGGTAGTGTTATTTATCATATATGCTTAAAACAAAATATATTAAATAAATAAATTATTATAATAGTTATGAGCATGCTGAAGTAGTAGACAAAACACCCCGGTGGGGAATCGAACCCCATCCTCCTACAAAAAGGTGTACTTCCAAAATACTACCAGGGTTTAATGTTTTGTTAAGTATTACAGCACCAAAGCATAACTTATTTTCACTACAAAATTTTGAATGACACGAACATGTTGGTACATGAAAAGAAGACAAGCTGAATATTATGTTTTTAGTCTAAATAAAAAGATTGATAGAATACTGTACATGTTTACGTAGGTCGCTCTAGTCTACATACACAAAGTATGCACAAACACCAACATGCTTCTAGCATAAAACACTAAATTAAAAAATGCAGTCCTCTGTTATTTATTTATATGAATCATGTCTTTGAAATAAATTATACCCATATAAAATTCATCACAATTAATTAAAATATTTATAAGAATTACTTGCATACCTAAAAAAATGGTACAAATAATTTCAGGTTGGCTTACCGAAAACAAGTACAGCAGCAGTTTTGAGGAACTAGATGAAACTATCCTTAATGACAGATTGTGCTACTTTTATGACCGGGCTATAATGTCTTAAATGGGACACCGAAATGTCAGATCTTTTGACAGCTACATTGAAGGTCCACCTGACAAGCAACGCAGAGAGATTTCCAATACACTACAGAGAGTTGCAACTGCAAATTCAGCTTTAATTGAAAACAAAACAGAAACAAATGCCCTCGCTACATCTGCACAAAATAACTCATGCCAGATAGTTGTTTCTTCCTCTTTAGCGAGAAATCCACTGTGTGATTTAAACATGTTCACCAATGCTACAATCACGGGGGGGGGGGGGGGGTACATCCACATTAACGTGATAAATAAGGAATAAATGTGTCTTACCTTCATATGCAACCGTCAACCGCCATTTCCACCATCGTTATGAGCTGTGATGTAAAGAAATCTCTGAATAGAAACAAAAACTTGTTGTTTGATATCTAATTGTTCTATTTTAGAATATTAAATGTTAAAATTGTTTATCAAACGTTTTTTAAATCTGTTTCTTTCATAATTCTATTGCGGAATCCTTTTTTCCGGTATATTTTATACACGTTTATTTTGGAGGAAATTGGAACAGCCAAACATTCCTAAGGTATTCTTGTACGCTTCGACCTATAAAAATACCGTATTTGTCCTATTAGAATCGGAATAATTCCTTCATGTCATGCTCTATGCTCATTTTAACATGGGTAGGCATTATATTTGTCGATGTTTTACACCTCGCTAACGCTAAGTGTAAAATATAAACAAATATAATGCCTACCCATGTTAAAATGAGCATAGAGCATGACATGAAGGAATTATTTCTCAAACAATACAAATACTAAAAATCGGGCTTAAAATAAGGCGTATGTACTATAACTCAGTCGGGGACCCGCAAGTGTGTTCTAGTAACGCATACTGTTTCGTCTCTTACATGTCCCTTGTGTAATATCTGTTTTAATTTTTATTTTATATATAGTACCATTATCGTTCCATGTGAACTTTAGTTGAATTTTCTCTTCTTTTCATTCAGGTGATGTCATTTTAGTTTTTAATGACAGTTGCTTTTGTTGTAGAATTTGAATGAGAAACGATAGCAGTATTTATTGTATGTTATGTTAAGAAATTTCTGTTTGTCATATATACATTTCCGTCTGTCTTTAGATTTTCTTCATTGACCTTATTTGCATGGTTTATTGACTGTTTGTTATGTTCATTTCTTACTTTTATGATATTGGTTCCTTTCAAAGTCTGCATGTCAGTCAGACAGGGTTCAACTGTGATCAAGGTCACATCTAACAAAACACAGAGTACGAGGTGGGGATGATATTCGGATACTAGTACTATAAGTAGTGATTCAACTTAATATGGTGAATATAAGATTGGAAGGGGAACATGTCAGTTTGGCAAGTATCATATGACTGTGACCTAATGATCACGGTTAATTTGTTAATGCTAACCTTTTTGGTCAGTTTTGTAATATCGTTTGCAATTGGGCAACCTATTTGTCTCTCTGGCAGTATTTTTCTGACCTTGACTTCATTGTGATGGATCTTTAAAATTGTTAAGTTTGTGTGATACATGGATTAAAATCTTTAAAATTTCAACGTAAAGTAAATTGTTAATAAAGCAGGCAAGCCATTTCAGTGTGTACTCTTTTTACATTCCTCATTATTTTTGCACATGAATTCAATTATAAGTCTGGACCATTTGATAACTTTTGGCTATTTTTTTATAGGCTCTTTTATCATGCATGCTTGCAATATAAAGAATAAGATGAGGTATGGGACCCACCAAGACATCTCTCCATGCAAGTGACAATGTATCAACAAATTAACAATTATGGGTCAAATAGTTATCAAAGGTACCATGCTCATAATTTGATACACCAGACGCGCTTTTCGTCTACAATAGCTCATCAGTGACGCTCAGATCAAAATCAGTGACCACAGAATATTAAAGTTGAAGATCATTGAGGACCAAAATAGTAAGGAAGGAACTCAACACAGTGTCTTGACTCATAACGAACAACAAACTATAAAGAGCCACAAAATCACTAGCGTAATACAATTCATACAAAAAATCAAACGATTCCATCTATAGAAAAACGAAACCAGGGAAAACCTGTTAACAACATCAAAAACCGACAACTACTGAACATGCCGTATTGATATATCCTAGGTATTGAAATTGTTTGGTTCCAATGGAGGTAAATACTGAAATTGCTTTCAACGCATGCTACGTAAATGTTGATATTTACTGTTTTCTTATTGAATGCTTTATGCTATGTGATTTGAAAAACAAGATCTGTCAGTTTCCTGCATGCAAATTGTATTTGCTTATCTGGACCACCAAACAGGATCAAGCAAAAAACAAAAAAATAAGTGATTTTTCTGTAATGTTTGCGTTCACAAAATATTCTCAGTACTCGTATCACCTTTTGCTACTTTAAATCTACAACTAAACAACTAACGAGGCTGAAATCTTTAAAATTGAACTTAACCTTAATTTACCCAAAGGAAAAATATATCTTAGTTTGAAAAGATGTCGTTAAAGCGTATTCAATACACTTTTCCAGGATTGAAATTTTATTTTTGTGTCAAACGGGCGTTTTGTCTACAAAAGACTCATCACTGACGCTCGAATAAAACAATTTTAAAAGGTCAAAACAGTACGAAGTTGATGGTCATCGATGGCCAAACATTCTTAAAAGGTTTGCAAAATACAGCTAAGTTAATATATTTCTGAGGTAAAAAAGCCATTGTATATTAAAAATTCAAAGCTGTTTAAACAGTTAAGTTATTGTTACCGTATATCACAAGACAACTATCCGACATTTTACTTTTGAAATCTTGATTTAAATTTAAATGTTTAACTCATGAAAAATTAACAAACATGTATTCTAATGATTAATTATTTGCATGCCTTACAAATGAAGATGTAATGATCTAGATATCAGATATACTTTTATTCAAAAATAAAATAAAATTTCAAATCTTATAAATAAAAGCTGCTATCTTCACTTATAACACCAGCACTATCATCATCCCTGTTTCTTTATTTATATCTATTGGCCTAGGAATTTCGATTCCATCAAACTCTGACAGTATGGTCTTACAGGCTTTACCATCTGGTGAAATTAACACGACACAGATGTTATCTTCAGAAGCTATATAAACCTAGCCATTGTTGTCTAATGTTATTCCTTGTTAACGTTTAATCCTTGTGCTGAAACGGCCACAGAGGTTCACCAGTAATTTTATAGCAGCATACTTAGTTTTCAATGTACATGGTCCCATAGACATTACCCTGGAACATTTAAATATAAACTAATCCTTCAGTAGGATTGTATGAGACATGTCATTCAGATTCACACTAGTAATCTGGCTCTCACCACTACTGATGACCAAAGTTTTACCATCACTTGCTACTCCAGTACAATAATGAGAAAGTTCAATTGTTTGAATAATTTTATTTTTGTCTATGTCCACCAGTTTTGTCTAATTGGCTGTTCCAAATGTAACAGCTACTGTATTTTTTTCTGACGAAACAGGAACCAAATGGAGCATCTTCCATATTTTTGACAACTGATCTGATGAAGATGCCATCTTTACTGAACAGTAATAGTTGGCCACCTATATAGTTAAGTACTTAAAATTCACCATCAGGTAATATATGACATTAATATATAACCAACGCCTTCCTATCTTCTGGAATTGTCAGTCTTGTCAACAAGAATGGCTTTATTTCTTCAATTCTAGGAACTTTTAAAATTATTTTCTCAGCTTAATCTTTTCTTCCAGCCTTTATTTCGAGGGTAGAAGAGGCGATATTGATATCGATATCACCAAAAGATTTGACATCTTTTAACATTAATTGAAGAGCAGATGAAATTTTAACCTCCCGATTCTTTTCAGAGAAGTGGTCTCCACTATTTAAATCTTCTATATAGTTTGTCACTTGTGATGTAGTTTTCTCAATTTGTCTCAGACCAACATACATCTCTAGCTCTGTTGCATATTTTGTCGTTTTGGTAAACTAGCTCTGCAATTGGTTTATCTGACTGGCTCGCTGTTCCATTTGCTGCAAAAGAGTGGCGATGTTAAGTTTTAGTTTTGAATATTTAGACTCTAAGTAATTAAGTATGTCATGCTCTAATTTGTTAAAGTAATCATTGTTTGACTTCCTCATATACCAAATGTCTTCAACGGATTTTGTTTTCTGAGAATAGATGGCACTGATCCTGGTTTTCAGATATTTTATGGCTGCATCAAAATTTTCCTTCACATCCTTCAAATCTTTTTCAAAAAGTTGAACTGAGGCAGATGATTTTACTTCTTTTATAATATCAGACAAGGGTTTCATGTCTTGACAGTTGTGATGTTTATTAGTGATACACTGGACACAGCAAGGACAGGCGTGGAAAGCACAACAAAGTTCAAACTATTTCTTGTGGTCTCAACACTGACTGTTTTTTTTCTTGCATGAATATAGGTAGCTAGTGGTACTCCTCAGATGACATGGTTGTATGGTTCTTTAACAGTCTTGACTTGCTGTGAGGTTTTTTGCAGTCTTCACAAAACTGAACCTCACATTCTGTACACCAGGTGACTGCTCTTTTGGAGTTTCTTTTATCACAGCAAATTGTACAAAAGTGCTTGACTGATGAGGGCATTACTTTGTTTCTTTATCCCTGAAAGATAAGAAAAAAATCACTAAACAAAACTTCACAGCTATACATGCAGTAGTTTGCCTAAAGTTATATATGTAAGATTCATACAAGTCTAAATTAAAAACTACGTTCAAAACTATGATTGCAAATTGCGTTGGATAAAAGCCGCAATTTTTATACATGTGCATGTAAAACAAATATCGTTGTAGAATAGTCGAAATACAGGACAAACAACTACATATGTAGCATGATTATTGAAGGATCATGCAGTTTATCTAGATACGTACCTTTATATTCAAAATAATAGAAAACATCCGAAAGTTTGTTTACACTGTTGTACGCATTTAACCTTTGACAGTTTTGAAATCAGATGATAAATACTTAGCCTCAAAACCATGATCTATATTGAGATGGATTAACCAAATCATTTTTTTTTTAAATACATTTAAGATAGCCTTGCAAGACCTACATTTTATTTAGAATTCAATTACGTATGCTCTGGGCCCACTTAACTCTCTTGTTATATTCTCTGAATTGCAGATATTAAAAAAAATAAAAATTAAAACTTACTGACTGAAGATATTTCCTACACAGTTTGTACTGTTTCAAAACATGCAAATAGTTATCAAAGGTACCAGGATCATAATTTAGTACACCAGACGCGCGTTTCGTCTACATAAGACTCATCAGTGACGCTCATATCAAAATATTTATAAAGCCATACTAATAAAAAGTTGAAGAGCATTGAGGATCCAAAATTCCAAAAAGTTGTGTAAAATACGGCTAAGGTAATCTATAAAAAAATAAGCAATACTTGCTTAAAGAGGGTAAAGAAATTCTGCCATCTATATGTTTTCAGTCACTGTGAAATTTATCCTGTTTCTACATTCTGTATTAATGAGACATTAATTTCTTGGTTTATTATAAATGTTATGCAGTTATCATGATCAGATTGTAATTAAAGAGAAGTGAAGGATACCAGAGGGACAATCAAACTCATAGATCGAAAATAAACTGACCATGTCATGGCAAAGAAAAAGACATACAGACATTTAAAAATGCACAAGACACAACATTGAAAACTAAAGTCTAAGCAACACGAACCCCACTAAAAAGAGGGGGTCATATGAGGTGCTCCGGAAGGATAACCAGATCGCGCTCTACATGTTGCACCCGAAGTGGTGCTCATGTTATAACAAAATCAGGTACATGAAAATAGTCTAATTCGGTAGGTCACATTCGTGAAAAGGAAAGGGGATTGTAGTTACGAAACAAGGAACATAGTCGACAGCATCTGTGAAACGGTTATTCAATAACGGTCAACGTGATGGAGTCTGTACAATACACGAAGGAATGAGTTCAACTTCACAATTTAGAGAATATGAATGTTAAGTAATAAAATAAATGAGCAATTTGATCAATATTTAAATATTCTAACCATGAACATCTTGACAGATTGGAATTCGCTCATGGAATTAAAATCTGGGACACTTATAGAAATATTGATACATAATTGATATATAATTAAATACTTGTCTCAACAGTTGAACTATTTTGTATAAAAACAATTAGATAGCAATCAAATCCAATCAAAAGTTGTTTGTTCTTAATTAAAGGGCTGATATAGAGCTAAACAACCGATACAAATCTTAAAGACTTTAAAACACAATACAATTTGACATACGTACTGATCGTTAATAATCAAAACGTGAGAAAGACCAAATATGGAAACATGATATAAGTATATATACATGATATAAATATATATACATGATATAAATATATATACATGATATAAATATATATACATGCTATAAATATATATATACATGATATATATTTGATTCCATCATCCTCTGATAGTATGGTCTTACAGGTTTTACTATCTTGATATACCACCACGATACTGTAGTTTCCACGAGAAACTTCATGTCTAATGTAATTCCTACGGGATAGTTTATATTGTGGTGCTAAAATGTCCACAGAAGTTCACCATTACTTTTATAGCAGCAGACTGTGTTTTAAGAGGGAATTGTTCCATAGATATTTTCTTGGAATAATGAAATACGTCCAACTCTTTCCATTCCTGCTTTCTTGTAATCAAATGTTAAATATCAAATGGTAAAACTATGCCTATAAAGGAAGATCTGTCTCTCTCTCTCTGACACATTTCATATTTATATCATACTTATATGACCGCCGTGAAAACGGAACTTAGGAATTTACGCAAATAGTAAATGCAAATTATTTCTTGTACACATGTATATTACTGTTCATATGATACAGAAAAGCGCAGTCAAAAAATTGAAATTGAT
Organism: Mytilus galloprovincialis; assembly: GCF_965363235.1. NCBI lineage: Eukaryota > Metazoa > Mollusca > Bivalvia > Mytilida > Mytilidae > Mytilus > Mytilus galloprovincialis. The sequence continues at coordinate 22,510,598 of NC_134848.1, read as the reverse complement.
TTTTTGAAAAAAAGGACAGAGACAAAAAAAAACTGTCCTGACCCCAAAAACTATGCTTTTGATATGCTATTGCAATATTATTTTCCTTGGTGGCTTTCAAGACGTTGTCAAAGCAACACAATATAAAAACCTTATACGACAACGAAATTATTCGGAGTACAAATAGTCTGCACTATAACCACACCTTCTTTTTATATTCTCTGTGTTGCACATACTTAAAGAAAAGAAAGATACTGATCTACACAATTTGTACGCTGTCAGAATGAGCTTAAAATTAGATAATTCATTATTATTATTTTTTTAGTTAATGTAAAATTGATCATGATGCTTCTTTTCATCTTAATTAATAGAAAGTAAAAGGATATGATATAAATGTGCTTAAAAAACTAGTTTTGGTTAGGGGCCAGCTGTAAAACGCCTCCGGGTGCGGGAATTTCTCGCTACATTCAGGACCTGTTGGTGACCTTCTGTTGTTGTCTTTTTCCATGGTCGGGTTGTTGTCTCTTTGACACATTTTTCTTAATTTTATTAGTACAAAATCGCACACAAAACCAACAAAAGTGTATATCAGTGAACAGGGCGCTTATTCATATTCTTTATCTGGACAGTCGATGTAGAGCTTCAACAATGAACAAATAATACAAGATTAATTCAATATTTTATAATACATGTTTTTTCAGCTATTATGACCAGAGAAATCAATTATACATTTTCAATTAAATCAGCCATTGGATTATTTAAAATTCTTACCATGAAAATGTTGACCGAACGGAATTCGCACAGGGAATAAAAAAATCTGGAACGCATAGATATAGATAATGATTGAAATTTGAATATTTGTCTCAACAGTTAAATTATTTAATATTAACAAAATATAGATATTTATCAAATCTAATGTTTTTGTTCCGAATTAAATGGCCAATATAGAGCTCATTTACTAATACATATCATAACGTCTGTACACCACAATGCAATCTAATATATCTATATATATACTAATAATTAAAAAATGATAAAGATCAAATATGGAAGTATAACTAAAAACATATATATATATACATGATATGAAAGAGCCAGTATCTACACTAAATGATTTACCCTAGCTTGTGTCGCCTTTTGTTTACGGCAATATTGATTGTGAAAGGCACTTTTCTTCGCCTTCAGCCTTGTTATACATGTTAACAGCACTTGTTAAAACTAATCCTTAAAAAAAAGATCTTCAAATCTTTCTCTCACTCTCTCACACTGTCCCTGGTAAGATGACGGCTTGCTGCCCACTAACATGTTGAACCCTTCCACCTTTTATGTGTTCCTGTCTCAAGTGAAAAGCATATTATTTATTGTTTGCCTTTTCTTGCTGTGTATTAAATTTATGTTTCGTTCTTGGCGTTTTTGTTATATTAATTATGCTGTTGTGTTTTAGTTTGAATTGTATTATATTTGTAATCTCGTAAAAACTGATCTTGAACAAAGTAAAAGTTCCATCAACGAAAGGATGGGCAGTAAAATTCTACAGACGTACATGGAAAAACTATGTTAACAAAGAAAATATTTCTGTGATCAGAAAGTACACAAATGTATTATACAAACAGTACCTACCATCCATCCATATTAAAACATAGATGAGTCTGAAAAGGTATAAAATGTATTTTATCTCTATTACCTACATTGTGTTCTTTGTTGTGTAATCATAAAACGTAAATAAACGCCACATGGTATAAGAAATGCAAAAAAAAAAAAAGAAAAGAAAAGAATGCAAACATTGATTCCACTAGGAGAGGTTGTATGATTGCTATCCTGTAGACGCTATACAGACAATTTTATATGTACGTCATTTGATAATTTGAAATTCAATCCAAGTTGTTTCAAAATAAACTACTGGTTTTAAAATAAAAATGGGAAATAGTTTATAGAAACTAGTTCTTCGATTTATGTTAGTGAAGTTTCTCTGTAGATCACATATAAAGAGTCATGATTACCATTTTTGGATTGGGTTCATTTAAGTTTTGAAGAAAAGTTCAATAACAAAATGAAGATAGATTCATAAAAGTTTTGAAATATTGACACATTCACGATCATTAACTATTGGACATCCATTCATGTCTCTCCAAGACCACTGGCAGATGTCACTCAACCGGTTCCGATCCCATTATACTTACCTTTTAAGATGGTACCCAACATCTTCAATAAAATTAATTTGGCTCGTTTAAATTTCAAAAATTTTTGACAAAGTATTTGCTTTAACCGTTTGAAAAATATATCAAATTTCAAACAATTTAAACCAACCGTTTTATCAAAAACATTACACTGGTTATATAGCAGTTTGACAAACACTTATTTTGATCATTGAGAAGCTTAATTGTCCCTTTTACAACACAACGTAATTAAAACGTTTAGCTGATTTTACAGAGTTATCTCCCTGTAGTGTTAAGTACCACCTTAATATTAGTAGGAGTTAACTTATCCAATAAAATGTACAATTATTGACAATCTCAATGCAATGTCTCTGCATGTCTATGCATTTTATAGAGACCCAATGTGTTAGCCGACATGACTTAGAACAATTCGAATCAAAGACATTATCTTATAACTAATACCTATATAATATAGGATAATGCTGCGGATAAAAAGATAACACAATTCCAAATAATTAATATTAACAATAATTAACAAGAACCTGGTCGAATCCGATAGCAATACAAATGGTAAATTTCTACTTTAAATCCCCCTTTTATTTAGAGCGCCACCATGATAAGGACACTTATGAAACTGAATTGTCCCAGATTAAATTTGAGAATTTACCTACCTAGCCCCCAGGCTGGTCGTGAAAGGACTTACTTTCAAAAAGTAAATTTACCAATTCACCTGATTATTTCATTCTAAAAATAAAAATATGAATGTTTAGTAATAAAATAATTGAGCAATTTGATCAATATTTAAATATTCTAACCATGAACATCTTGACAGATTGGAATTCGCTCATGGAATTAAAATATTTTACATCTGGGACACTTATAGAAATATTGATATATAATTAAATACTTGTCTCAACAGTTGAACTTTTTTGTAAAAAAAACCGAACAATCTGCTTGTTCTACTAAAGAATTGTCCATTAGATTGACTAAAATTCTGTCCGCAGTTAAAGAGGGTCTTCAGATATACTGCGAAACTGTTTACTCACGTAGTGGTATTAACCATATGTGGATTCTGAAAAACTCTAAAGAACTTCTGGATAATTTTAAATCTCGGTCTTTTTCTGAAATTAGTTCTATTAAAACTTTTGATTTTTCAACCTTGTATACAACCATTCCCCATGTGAAATTGAAAACCCGTCTAAAAGAAATAATTCACAATGCTTTTCATCATAAAAATGGTAGCATACGCTATAAATTTATCACTTTGGGATACCACAAGGCATATTTTGTTAATAAGGAACAAAAGGGTAAAACATACTACACAGAGGAACAAGTGATTAGTATGCTGGAGTTTCTTATTGACAACATATTTGTTGAATTTGGAGGTAGACTTTTCCAACAAATTGTCGGCATTCCTATGGGAACGAACTGTGCTCCTCTCCTTGCCGACCTCTTCTTATTTTCATATGAATCGGAGTTCCTTCAGACACTTGTCAAAAACAAGAAGATCAAAGAAGCCAGGTTATTTAATTTCACTTTCAGATATATTGATGATGTTCTTTCCATTAACAATCCGAACTTTTCTGATTGGATTCCATTAATATACCCACCAGAACTAGAAATTAAAGAGACCACAGACACGGCTTCCTCTGCCTCATTTTTAGACTTATACCTCGAATTTGACATACACAGTCATCTCAGTACCAGAATCTATGACAAACGAGACGATTTTAATTTTGAAATTATCAATTTCCCCCACCTTAGTAGTAATATACCAACTTCACCTGCATATGGAATATACATTTCCCAACTTATTAGGTATTCAAGAGCTTGCAGCTCCTATTCAGACTTTGTAAAACGTCACCAGTGTCTGAGCAGAAAATTGATGAACCAGGGATATGTCAAAGAACGTCTCGTCCTTTTTCTAAAAAAGTTCATCGGAAGATACCCAGAACTTGTTGATAAATATTCCGTATCAACTTCACAAATAATACAAGATGGTCTTGAAGTATAGATTTTGCGTACTGACGTTTGTTATCATCTTAATTACGTATTATAGTATTCTTTTATATGTCTTTTTTAGATATTCATTTGAAGTGACTCTGTGGTTATGTAAAACCACATACTTTGAACGGCAAAATTATTTCATTTATTGATATTACTTTTACTTAAGGATCTTGACATACTATGAATGACAAAACTATTTTATTCAATAAGACTACTTTTTCTGTTTAGTCTGTTTTTTATGATATACATTTGACGTGAAACTGTACTTATGTATCCCGTCATACTTTGAACCACACCATTGTTTTATTTATTATTATTACTTTTACTGTTAAATCTGGTTTTTGTTATATCTACTTTACGTGATTCTGCATTTATGTATGCCGTCATACGACAAAATTATTTTTATGTCTACCTGTACGAATTTCAAACGCGCAATTTTACACCAGTAATGAAAACCTTCTATCATTTATGGGTAGACTTTACATAGATAAATTCAGCCGTATTTGACGTGAAACTGTACTTATGTATCCCGTCATACTTTGAACCACACCATTATTTTATTTATTATTTTTACTGTAAGTCTGTTTTTTGTTATATCTACTTTACGTGAGTCTGCTTTTATGTATGCCGTCATACGACAAAATTATTTTTATGTCTACCTGTGCGAATTTCAAACGCGCAATTTTACACCAGTAATGGAAACCTTCTTTCATTTATGGGTAGACTTTACATAGATAAATTCAGCCGTATAGGAAAAGCAAAATGAGAATGTTGAATTTGATGTATGCCTTTTTGTGCTACTTTGTTACATTTGTTGTTTATGTAGTGATATTAAGATGATAACACAATATTGACTGTTGTACCCCTATTTTTGACATTTTTACTCTTTGAGTATGTTTGTTTTGTTCATGCATCGTTGACAATGTAATGGAATTTGATGCGACTGTCATACAAGTGAGAGGTTTAGCTAGCTATAAAACCAGGTTCAATCCACCATTTTCTACATTAGAAAATGCCTGTACCAAGTCAGGAATATGACAGTTGTTATCCATTCGTTTGATGTGCTTGGACTTTTGATTTTGCCTTTTGATTTTTGATTTTCCTTTTTGAATTTTCCTCGGAGTTCAGTATTTTTGTGTTTTTACTTTTTAGATAGCAATCAAATCCAATCAAAGTTTTTTGTTCTTAATTAAAGGGCTGATATAGAGCTTAAAATCCGATACAAATCTTAAAGACTTTACAACACAATACAATATGACATACATACTGATCGTTATTAATCAAAACGTGATAAAGAACAAATATGGAAACATGATATTATACAAATATAGCCTTTGTATGAGGTCGATACAAGGATATATTGACCTGAAAGAAGTATATTGACTGAGGACGAAATCCGAGGACGATATACTTCTTTGGGTCGATATATCCTGTATTGACCTCATACAAAGGCTTTATTTGTTATATTATTAATTTCTGACCATATTTGTATCAAAATCGTCATTTAGGTTTGTTGGAATTTTATAGATATTACATTGTCTCCTTGACAATAACAACATATTATTTGTTATTACGTTTACTCTTTTTTTGGACATCTTATGTATTTGAAGATTTTTTTCGTCAAATAATCGACCATAGATATCATGTGTTTCAAAACGTTAAACAATATCCTGAAATTCATTACATGACGTCACAAAGTATATTGGTTTTTAGATATTCTAAAAATAACCGTGCAATATGCTTTTTTCAGGTCAATATGCGTTTTGCGCCGTTTTCTCTCTACCTTAGAAAATATAGTTTAACATGTGACTATCCCTAAACGAATCAAATTTGTTAAAATATACGAATTAATAATATAAATATATATACATGATGGATATTTGATTCCATCAGCCTCTGATAGTATGGTCTTACAGGTTTTACTATCTTGATATGCCACCACGATTCTTTAATTTCAACGAGAAGCTTCATGTCTAATGTAATTCCTACGGGATAGTTTATATTGTGGTGCTAAAATGTCCACAGAAGTTCACCATTACTTTTATAGCAGCAGACTGTGTTTTCAGAGGGAATTGTACCATAGATATTTCCTTGAAATAATGAAATACGTCCAACTCTTTCCATTCCTGCTTTCTTGTAATCAAATGTTAAATATGCCTATAAAGGAAGATCAGTCTCTCTCTGACACATTTCATATTTATATCATAACTTATATGACCGCCGTGAATAGGAAACTAAGGAATGTACGCAAATAGTTAATAAAAATTATTTCTAGTATATTAATGTTCATATGATACAAAAAGCGCAAACATTGAAATAAACAGAAAAAAGGCCGAAGACAAAAACAAATTGTCCTGACCCCAAAAATCTATGCTTTTGATATGTTATTGAAATATTATTTTTCCTTGACGGCTTTCAAGGCGTTGTCAAGGCTGAAAATATAATAACCTTATACGACAACAAAAATATTCGGAGTACTTATTTTTCAGTTAATGTGAAATTGATCATGATGCTTCTTTTTATTTTAAATAATAGAAAGTTAAAGGAATTGGAATACATGTGCTTAGTACAAAATCGCACACAAATCAAAAAAAGTATTTATCAGTGAACAGGGCTCTTATTTCTGCTCTTTATCTTGACAGTCAATGTACAGTCTTCAACAATGAACAAAAATTTCAACATTGATCTATTATTTTATAATACATGTTTTTTTTCAGTTATTATGACCAGAGTAATCAGTTATAATATTTTAATTTTAAAAATCAGCAATTGGTTTTTTTTAAATTCTTACCACGAAAATTTTGACCGAACGGAATTTGCACAGGGAATAAAAAAAGTCTAACATATGGAACGAATAGATAGAGTTATTGTTTAAATTTGAATATTTGTCCTAACAGTTCAATAATTTTGTATTAACAAAATAAAGATATCAATCAAATCCAATCAAATGTTTTTGTTCCGAATTAAATGGCCAATATACAAATCATAATGTCTATACAACACAATGCAATCTAATATATCTATATATACTTAAAATTAAAAAATGATAAAGATCAAATATGGAAGTATAACTAAAAACATATATATATATACATGATATGAAAGAGCCAGTATGTACACTAAATGATTTACCCTAGCTTGTGTCGCCTTTTGTTTACGGCAATATTGATTGTGAAAGGCACTTTTCTTCGCCTTCAGCCTTGTTATACATGTTAACAGCACTTGTTAAAACTAATCCTTAAAAAAAAGATCTTCAAATCTTTCTCTCACTCTCTCACACTGTCCCTGGTAAGATGACGGCTTGCTGCCCACTAACATGTTGAACCCTTCCACCTTTTATGTGTGCCTGTCTCAAGTGAAAAGCATATTATTTATTGTTTGCCTTTTCTTGCTGTGTATTAAATTTATGTTTCATTCTTGGCGTTTTTGTTATATTAATTATGCTGTTGTGTTTTAGTTTGAATTGTATTATATTTGTAATCTCGTAAAAACTGATCTTGAACAAAATAAAAGTTCCATCATCGAAAGGATAGGCAGTAAAATTCTACAGACGTACATGGAAAAACTATGTTAACAAAGAAAATATCTCTGTGATCAGAAAGTACACAAATGTATTATACAAAAAGTACCCACCATCCATCCATATTAAAACATGGGTGAGTCTGAAAAGGTATAAAATATATTTTAACTCTAATACCTGCATTGTGTTCCTTTGTTGTGTAACCATAAAACGTAAATAAACGCCACATGGTATAAGAAATGCAAAAAAAAAAAAAAAAAAAAAAAAGAATGCAAACATTGATTCCACTAGGATATGTTGTATGATTGCTATCCTGTAGACGCTATACAGACAATTTAACATGTACGTCATTTGATAATTTGAAATTTAATCCAAGTTGTTTCAAAATAAACTACTGGTTTTAAAATAAAAATGGGAAATAGTTTATAGAAACTAGTTCTTCGATTTATGTTAGTGAAGTTTCTCTGTAGATCATCTATAAGGAGTCATGATTATCATTTTTGGATTTGGTTCATTCAAGTTTTAAAGAAAAGATCAATAATAAAATGAAGATAGATTCATTAAAGTTTTGAAATATTGACTCATTCACGATCATTAACTAGTGGACATTCATACATTGTTTCTCCAAGAACACTGGCAAATGTCACTCAAATGGTTCCGATTCCATTATACTTACCTTTTAATATAAGTAGGAGTTAACTTATTCAATAGAATGTACAACTATTGAAAATCTCAATGCAATGTCTATGCATGTCTATGTATTTTATAGAGACCCAATGTGTTCGCCGACATGACTTAGAACAATTCGAATCAAAGAAATCAGCTTATAAGTAATACATATATAATATAGGATAATGCTGCTGATAATGAGATAACACCATTCCATATCCCAATTTGTCTAACTAATTAATATTACCAATAATTAACAAGAACCGGATCCAATCCGATAGCGATACCAATAGTAAATTTCTACTTTAAATCCCCCCTTTTTAAGAGCACCACCATGATTAGGACACCTAGGAAACTGATTTGGCCCAGATTTAATTTGAGATTTTACCTACCTAGCCCCCAGGCTGGCCGTGACAGGACTAACTTCCAAAAAGTTAATTTACCAATACACCGGATTTGTTTATTCTAAAAATAAAAAAGCCCAAAATAAGGATAACGGTCACCAAAGATGCCGCACAAATGTCATGAAAACCAACGAGAAATCCGTAAGGACATGCTTTGATTCTAAACTGTTCAGCTGTATTCTTGGAAGAGAGAGGGCAAACATCCTACAATAAAGGACTTTAGAAAGAATCTACTGATTAATTTTGGGAACCGCTAAAACCATCAGACGTAAACAATGAATTGACCCGATAGTTTTTACATAGAAACTACGACCAGATGTCATCTGATCACATGCCTTGGAGTATCCTGAAAGTGTCTACAGAAACTTTCCTCAAAATAAAAATAAAACCAAAAACATAAAATTTTGTTTGATAATTTTCACTTCAAACATTTTCATGTCTACTCTGGTTTGCATGCTTGTCTCGATTTAATCATGAACATTTGATCATTGGATGAATGATGACAGACATAAACAAATCCCTAAGTAAGAACAGATGGTTGTGTCCAAACTGGAAGATTTCGAAAGCAGATAAAACCTTGCACCTTATAATCAGCTCAACTTTATCAGATGACAATGTGAATACTAAAACACCAGGCTACAAATAAGGCGTAGGTACTTTAAGTCAGTCGCGGTCCCTCAAGTGTGTTCTGGTAGCGTATGCTATTATGCATCCTACATGCCAATTGCGTAATACCTGTAATACATGTTAGTTTTTATTTAGTCTTATTATCGTTCTATATGAACTTAAGTTCAATTTTTATTTTGTTTTTAATTCAGTTAATGACATTTTCTATTTCAGACAATACCTATTATTGTAGATTAAGAAGGAGAAACTATAACAGTATTGCTTGTAGTTGTGTGGAATGAGTTTTTGTCTCATTTGGGACGTGGGAATTACCGTCCAGCGGCTGCGTAAACTATTGGTATACAGCATTAGATTTAAGAAGGTAGAATACCTGGATGCTTTATACCTTGTGTGCAGATACTTTATGTTAAGAAATTTCCATCTGTCATATACATTCTTTCATGACCTCATAGATGATATAGTGACTGTGTGTTATATTTTTTTTTACTAATTTGTAAGGTTCAGTGACTGATTGAATAGAAAATATAATTTCTCACTTATTATCAGTAGTAGGTTACCTTTGGTATATGGGTCCTCTGCAAAGTCGACACGTCTACATCATTTTATTGGTCAAGTAACATAATAAGTTCTGTTTCTCTGATAATACAAGCAGAGAGACAGCTGAATCTGGTGTATATAATAATTTTAAGGTGTACATGACAGTCTGGCAAGTTTTATATGACACTAACCTTAGCTTCATGGTTCAATGGTCAATGTAAAGTTTTTGTGTTTTGGTCTGTTTTGCATGTTCAATACTATGAGCAATAGATAAACTAGGCTTTGTTGTATAGAAAGATTGAAAGGTGTACATGTATGGCTGTCACATGTGTCAGGTACCATAATACCTTGACCTCATCTTCATGGTTCTTTGGTCAATGTTAAGTTTGAGCATTTTGGTCTGTTTTTTTCTCAATTACCATTAGCAATAGGTCAAGTTTATGGATTAATTGTAAGGTGTCAATATCTATCTAACAAGATGTATCTGACCTTGAACTCATTGTCATGGGTCTTTGAAATTGTATGTTATGTGATACTTGTCGTGAAACCGTTATCTTTAAAACTTGATATATACACTGAATGGTCAGTATAGCTATTGCATTGTATTAATTCCTAATTTTGGCACATGGCCGTCTTTAAAATACCCATTCAAGGTATTCATTGATAAGTTAAAAAATTAACAAGAAACTGAATTTGCTATCCCCTTCCACAGTTGACTTTCAGTTGTGTTTGGCTATTTTTGTTATGGGTCATGTTGTCATGCACATAGCTCAAAAGTTCTTTACATTTGCATTGTGTGGTTCTAATGGTAGTAAATACTGAAAGTGATTCCAGTTTACACCCAAAACAGGATCCAGTAAAACAAATAAATGTGTTTTTGTAGAAATGGAAAGGCCAAAATCAATCGCAAGCACTTTTTGATACTTGAAGGTCTACAACTCAAGAACGATAAAACATTAAATCTGAAAGCTAAAATTAAACTTAGAAGGACCATACACTACTCACAGGAAACAACCTATCTAAATTCGAAAAGATTTCGCAAACGTATAATCAAGTTATTGCAAAGACACTGTTTTCAGCCGACCACCTGCCTGTCCAACATAAAACACCAGACTAATTACCGATACTTTTCATAGGAAATCCGGTTAAAATTCAAAATCTTTTATCACAAGGAAAATAAACAAAAGTGTATTCTAAAAATGAAATATTTGCACAAAAAGGAATAAAATTGAGAATGGAAATGGGGAATGTGACAAAGAGACAACAACCCGACAATAGAAAAAACAACAGCAGAAGGTCACCAACAGGTCTTCAATGTAGCGAGAAATTCCCGCACTTTATGCTCTTGATTTCAGATATACTTTTATCAAAGAAATAAAATAAAATTTTAAATTTTATAAACAAAAGCGGTTTTATAGCTGCTATCTCCCCTTATTTCACTAGACACTATCAACATTGCTGTTTCTCTGTTTATGTCTATTGCCCACGGATGTTTGATTCCATCAGCCTCTGATAGTATGGTCTTAAAGATTTTACGATCTGGAGATACTACCACGATACTGTTGTTTCCGTGAGAAGCTATATAAACAAAGCCACTCATGTCTAATGTAATTCCTTCTGGACGTTTAATATCCTGGTGCTGAAATGTCCACAGAGGTTCACCAGTACTTTTAAAGCAGCAGACAATGTTTTGAGAGGGAATGGTCCCATAGATATTACCTTGGAATAATGAAATATCACAAACTCCTCCCATTCCGTCTAATATTGTATGAGACATGTCATTCAGATTCACTCTAGTATACTGGCTGTCAGCACTACTGACGACCAAAGTGTCACCATCACTTGCTACTCCATCACATTTATGTGAAAGTTTAATTGTTTGAATAATTTTGTTCTTCTCTATATCTACTAGTGCTGTCTGGTTGGCTGTTCCTAATACAACAGCTACTGTATTTTTTCTGACAAAGCAGGCATCATATGGATATGGAGTGAATGTAACTACTATTCTGATGAAGATGCCATCATTACTGAACAACAGTAGATGTCTACTGTTGTTATCAAGTATTATAAATTTCCCATCAGGTAATATACAACATGCAAACATAGTTAAAATCTTCATATCTTTGGGAATAGTCAGTCTTGTAAACAAGGATGGTTTTATTTCTTCAATTTCAGGAACAATTTGAATTAAATGCTGGGCTTGATCTTTTCTTCCAGCTTTTATTTTGAGAGTAGAAGAGGGGATATTGATATATATATCTCCAAAGGATTTGACATCTTGTAAAATTGATTGAAGAGCAGATGAAATATTAACCTCTAGATTTGTTTCAATGAGACAGTCTCCACTTTTTAAATCTTCGATATATTTTGCTGTTTGTGATGTAGTTTTCTCAATTTCACTTAAACCAATATACATTTGTAGCTCTGTTGCATATTGCATCAGTTTTGTAAACTGGCTCTGCATTTGGTTTATCTGACTAGTACGCTGTTCCATTTCCTGCACAAGAGAGGCCATGTCTAATGTCAGCTTCGAATGTATAGACTCTACGTTATTCAGTATGTCTTGCTCTAATTTGTTTAAATAGTCATTGATCGACTTTCTCATATAACGGATTTCCTCAACGGCTTTCGTTTTCTGAGTATTGATGGTACTGATCCTGGTTTTCATGTATTTTATGGCTGTTTCTAAGTTTTCCTTCACATCCTTCAAATCTTTTTTAAAAAGTTGAACGGAGGCAGATGATTTTACTTGCTTTAGGATATCAGACAAGGGTTTGAGGTCTTGACATTTCTGGTGTTCGGTGATGCACTGGACACAGCATGGACAGGCATGGAAAGAACAATAAAGTTCGAATTTCTTCTTGTGGTCTTTGCACTGATTGCTTATTTTTTGCATGAATGTAGGTAAGTTGTGGTAATCTTCAGCTGACATGGTTTTATGGTTCTTAGACAGTCTTGAATTGTTGTGAGGTTTTTCGCAGTCTTCACAAAACAAAACCTCACATTCTGTGCACCACGTGAATGCTCTCTTAGAGATTTCATTATCATTGCAAATTGTACAAAAGTGCTTGATTGATGAGGCCATTTGTTTATTTCTTTATCTCTGAAATATAAAAAAACCTCTCTAAAATAAAACTTAATAGCTAAATATGAAATAGTTTGCCTAAAAGTATATCTGTAGGATGCATAAATACAGCTACAGATTGGTGCAGTCCTAACCTTTACTGCAAGTTAACGTGATACCCAGTCATCTTGACTAATCAAAGTCAATCTGTGCCAGGATTTAGGACTGCTCTGATCAGTCCTAAGACCACAATCTAGCTTTTTTTTTATATGTATTGGAATATGTATTTAATGCCCGTTAGCATTTTAACCAAGATCGTTTTTTTTATTGATGTAAACGTAGATAACGGATAAATTTGTATAATAAGCAACGTTTTTATTATGTGTACTTTATTTACAAATATATGTACTAAATCGTGTTTTATCAAGGAAGTATTTATTTTACTTTTTTTTCGCTGTTTGTACAAAGAAACAAAGACATTAAAAAATATTTTTAAAAAATCGATGTAGAGCGGCCCTGGTTACAAGTTAACTTAGTGTTGACATACCAGCCAAGAGTTAACTTGAGAACAGGTCTGGTTTCGATCAGAATTGTCAAATCAAAGTTAACTTATTTTAACTTATGGCAGGACTAGTTTCGCAGTTAACTTATGGCAGGACCAGTTAGAAATTAACGTATCTCAATAGCGGACCTGGTTCCAAGTTAACTTTTTGGCCGACATAAAAACAGTCCTAGGACCAAGTCCGCTTTTCTAGTTAACTAGATTTTGGTCCTAGGACTGGCCAGAGCAGTCCTAAATCCTGTCACAGATTAACTTTGACCAGTCTAAATAACCGGTTATCAAGTTAACTTGCTGTACAGGTTAGGACTGCACCCATACGTAGGTGTCTATACCGGAAATACATTTGCACTGTATTATTTCTTTTTCGATACAATCATTTTTTAAAAGATTGAAATCCTATAAATTAACTATGATTCTTTTTTTAAATTTTGCCAACAAGACGGTAAATGGAATTTGCACCCACATTTTTTTAAGTGTTTGAAAACATTAAAAATCATTAGTTCGTTCCTAAATAATTTAAGGAATTGATTTACAGAGTTCAAAAATACTAATATACTTGTTTGAGCAATTAAAAAATTAAAATGAGTTTCCTTTGCTATACTACAGCTCTCAGATTCATTGAATGAATAAAGTGTAATAATTAAGTTTGGTATATATTTTCATAGAACATATCTTTAATTGAACTCGGATACTTCAAAAGTTCTTCTGTTTTCAATTACGTAAGTACTTGAGCCACCACGCCCTTCGTTTACATTCTGTGATGCAGATAATAAGAAAAACAAAGAAAATACGAAACAGACTGTAGATATTATCTACATAATTTGTACTGTGTCCGAATGAGCAATAATTACTCAAAGAGGGTAAATTCTCCAAATTCATTTGTTTTTAGTCATTGTGAACTTTAACAAGATTCTACTTTCTGTTTTACTTAAACATGTATTGATCATTTTGTCATGAATGGCATGCGGTTATCATGGACAGTTGCCTGAGTTTAATAAAATATGAATTTGAAGCAATAAAATAAATGAACAATTTGATTATTTGAACATTCTTACCATGAACATGTTGACAGAAAAGAATTTCCCCAAGGAAGTAAAATGTCCAACATCGGGGACAGTTCCGTAGACTTATTCATTTAAATTTAAATACTTGTGTGACTACTTTAATGTTTTGTGTTGTGTATTCACAAATAAAACATTTATTAAAGGTATTGATGAAATGTTTATACTTTTCAGCAAAAATAAGCATTATAAATGTTCAAGTATCGTATTTAATTATAAGAAAAAATAAGAGTTTAATAAATTAATAATGGTAGGATCTTGGCTATACTAAAAGTAATAACAATTCTAAAGTGTTTTATACAATAAAAGTGTTGTATAATTATTAAAAGTACAAACACGTTTTTTTTCTCTTAAAATGAAATACGATACTTGAAAATTTGTATAGGGCTTTCTTTGTCTTCTTAAAAGTACTACATACATTGAACCAACTTTTAATTCATGTCAAAACAAAACATTATACTACACTGGTCAGAAAGGTTTTTAAATTTAAATTGAAATAAATAATTCTTCTGAAGTGTATCCGATATTATTTCCGTCTGCAAATTCATTTCTCATGTTTCTGTGTACAGGTTTATGGTAAGAATTTTGAAATAATCCTCATTGATTTGAAATCTATAAATTCCTTTTTGAACTTTTTTCGGAGTTCAGTATTATTGTGATTTTACTTTTTTCGTCAATTATTAAACTCTGGCAATTGTCCATAATAATAATTTCTTGCTCCACATATAGAAGCGTTTATCTATAACTGACCTAGAAAACATGGGTGCATCCATAAACCTTTCACGTGACCGATCCGCCATTACAACTGTGAAAAATAACGCACGTGTATTGATGAAAACATTATCGATTTCCTGTTTACTTAATTTTGTTATTTATTTTACTATGAATACTGCCGAAAGTTATTAAAAGGTGGAGGTTTTTCTAGTGCAGTTAAAAGTTGTACAAATAACCGTAGAAAATTTCAGATGTGGAAAAACTTAATAAATAAAATATGTAAAAATACAAGATGTGCCGACTACACACAATACGTTTTTGTTTAAATAAAACTTGATACACTGGCAGAAGAATGTTGACACTTCATCAAACTTAAATTATGAAAATTATTCCGATGATTATAGTTCATCTGCCTCTGTTTGTATGGAAGACCTACACATCAGATGCGGATCCAGGATTTTGAAAAGGGGGGACCACGGGTCCTCAAACAAGACACAATTTATAGTGGAAGCGGTAAAAAATTGGATTCACCATGAATGAAGCCTCATAAGGGGGCCCGGACACCCTTCTCAATCCGTTCCTGCACATTTCTTTAGATAATAACAATGAAACCTTCCCCGAGTCCACATGAAGTGTTACGTAATTATAATCGGTTGCATATCAACCAAGAATGAAGAGACGATTTTTTTATACCTACTAGTAGATGACTATTTTTATGCTCCAAAATGGACAGACATTACGACAACATACGCTTAGACAAACATATTGTTAACTGCAGACGAATGAGGAGACTAGTAAGGAGCTTAATCTTTAATAAAAGGGGGAAACCAAGTTAGCGTATAGACATATTACGCATCGTTCTGATGAAGTTAACACTTAGTTTGATATTTGGTTATTTGTGATGGCGCATTTATATTTCGAAAATAAGCGGCATGTAAAATATTTTATTCAGTAGTGTCAGTTCTTGATGAAAAGCTAAGTTTTTACAAACAGCTGCATCCATAGACAAATCCCAACAAAACTTACTATTAAGGGCACTTCTCTATAAACCTCGTTTTGATGGTCCATATATGAAGGCACGTGTGCTTAAAGTATATACAGTATTTTCTGTTGAAACTTGATTTGAACTTTCCTCAGTCGATTATTATGTGCATGAATTATGAAATTTTACACATTAGAAAAGATTTTTCAAAGGTCTTTGTGATCAACTAGATTACTAGAACATACGGAAGCATAACCATAATGCAACAACCAGAAATTCCGACAGTTCACTGAGTAGGATGATGGTCCAATATACATCCCTAATGTAATACTTTCATACTGTACTATAAACATCGGGAATTTATAGAGGGGTCTAATACCAATAGGTCTTCGACACATCGAGAAAATTCCGCACCCGGCAGCGGGCTTCCGCTCATCCTTAAACAAAGATATGTACTAGTTCAGTAAAAATGGACGTCAAACTAAACTCCTAAGCATATAAATGAACTAACTTAAAAAAACAATCATACAAAACTATAAACAAAGGCCTGAGGGTACTGATTTGGACCAGGCGCAAAATGCGGTGGGGTTAAACATGTTTAATGAGATCTCAACCCTCCCCTATACATCTAGCCAATGAAGATTAAACAAACACAAAGCAATATGCTAAGTAAAACTCGGTTTAAAAGAAGTCCGGTAATTTTTCTGCAAAAGAAATCAGAATCGAACACCTAATAACTATATGATAACATGGGTCGTGAAAGGAGTAGGTTCAGTAAGACCCCTTTTTGGCCCCAAAATATAGCATTTTTACAAAATTGTGAAAATGTAATCTTTTAGCTATTTACTGGAAAGTAGAATTATTCTGCTACATAAATATGGGCTGTTTTTGACAATACAATGCACATATATCGGGTACTAGCATCATTAAGTCATTTCCTGAAATCTTCACAATTTTAGCATTTTAGTCAAATTCTAGACGGTTTCCGTCTTAAATGAAAGTGGCCGCATTCGTGTTCATTCATAATATTGAAATGTAAGTTGCATTTGATGATAAGACATAACATATATGAAGGTTGAGGATGAACACGGATGCGGCCACTTTCATTTTTGACAAAAACCATCTGAAAAGTGACGTTTTTTGTCATATTTGATAGATTTTTCATATTTAAGCTTGAATCGGAGCGTTAAAAATGACTTAATCAGTTAAAATCTTTCACATAAACTAATTGAATCAATTGAAATAAACACTTAAATGTTTAGAAAGTGTCCAAAATCTTTCGTTAGATGACCCTGAAATTTGAGGCCAAAATCGGCCCTTACCGGACCTACTCCTTTCAAAACTTCTTCGGCCAAATTAAATCGCAAATTTTACATATGTCCCGACGCCATACGAAAACGTCACTCAATTTTGAGCAGTATACGTGAGTCGAACCACAAGCAAAAAAGGTCGTTTCTGTGAAAAAGCTTATCATCAAACGGTACATGTGTCTATAGGTATATTTTTTTCAGATTATGTAAGTAACCGCGCGCCGGAGAAAAGGCATGCTGTCGAATTATAGGACCGTCGGATTACAAGATTGTTGAATTTTAGGTCCGACCACTGAAATTTATTTGAGTTCAATAAAATTGCATCTGGGTTTTTTTTCGGATTTATCACATTTGATCAGGCAAGACATTTTATTTTATTTATGAATGTGTTATAATAATAAATATATTTTAATCGATTTGTAACCTGTGTATTAACACTCATATGTATTTTGTCAGGATTAAAACGTATCAAATACCGTGAGTTATATTTTAGGACACCGGACACATGGCCTGAAACACACTTATCCTTTTAATAATTTTAATCTCCATTCCTTATCTAATTACTTTAATATTTTTTTCTGTAATTTACCGAGATCAAGTACGCTTCACTTTCTTGTGTTTACGTTAATTGCATGCGGTCTGGAAGATAGATGTATATCTTGTTTACATTTTTTCACGGTTGTAATGGCAATCACTACTACCACGACGCCTAGGAGTCGCATTACAAACTAAGGCAGATATTTGGAAAAACCTGTCTATAAGAGCTACATGTATCTTGTTATGGTAGTTCCACGTGGTTATACTAAAAGTAATAACAAATAAAATGTTTTATACAATAAAAAGTGTTGTATTTTTTTAATAGTACATTTTTTTTCCTAAAACGAAATACGATACTTGAAAGTTTGTTTAGGTTGCACTTTGTAAATACAGCTGTTTCCCAAACCACGCCTCTTTTGGGGAGATTTAGAATATTAATTTTGTTTACATACTGGTTCCCAGTTATGCTCCTTGTGTTCCATCTCATAGAGACATAATTTGGGAATGTTACCAGTAAATGTACATGTGCATATTGTTTACATTGAAATCTGTGGTAACCCTTCATTCGAGGTAGGGGTAGTTAAGAAGATTATAGTGCATAACAAGATTTTGTGAGGTAGACGAAATTGACCTTAAAACGATCTTATTGACTTTTTTGCTCCAAAAATAGGTAGATCGGACATTCCTTAGTTTGGGATTAATTGTAATTGGCATGTTCCTATTAGACTGAAAAATGTAGGTTTTTTGTAAGATAAATAATAATTTTACCTGGCGTAACCGTGTGTAAAGTGTATTGCGGCATTTCTCTCCGAAAAATGACTTGGTGATTGGAATAAAACGTCTTATTTGTAACCTTTTCTGTTTTTCTCCGCAATTCACTATTAAAAAATAATATATCTACTGTGTATTTGGAAAATTTTGTGAAAATAGGAGAATTGGCAATTCTTACCTTTCATACCTATACTTTCATTGATAAAACATAACATGGACTCATCCAGTGTCCAGTTTGAAGGTCATTTTAGTTACTGTCACATTCATGCACGTTCTGATTTAATCAATAGTCATGTATGAAAAGCATAAACAGTTTGAAGGTAAAATAATAATAACTTAACCCAATCAAATAGCGTAACATTCAATAACAATGACCGGTCCACATTATAATAATTAATAGGGGTAAACTGGGTAGGGAGAAAATGTAAGATATTCAAAATTTATTTTTTTGCAATTACGAATAAAAATTTGTCAACCAAAAGTTTTGCTATAATTTCATAAACATGTTGTTCTCTATTGGTACACCTTTTGGATCTTTCATTTATGTATTTAAGGCCATACAAAGTTTGGGCTTCAAAACTCCACATAATTATTGACTTTATACAGAAAATTTGTCCTTTTTAAACATAAAATGTTTCCAAAACAATACATTACTACAAAGTAAAATCATTTCTCAAAACACTGCAAAAATTTTCATTTCGATTGGTACAGACGTATTGTCATAAAGTGCGTTGAAATAAACAGTGGTATAGCAAACATCGAATTTCCTCACAAAATCTTGTTAGGCACTATAGTGTTACTTTAAACTCTGAAAAGTTCAGGGCATATAATCGTTGAAAATATGCCGCACAACCCTATATTTTCACCTTTGAAAAAAATTGTAGTGCATATGAACTTTCAATTCTAGGATACGATTTTTTTTCAAAACTTCATAGTAAAAGTGGTACAGTTTTAGACGCAAAAGGAGTTCCTATGGGAAATTGCATTGTCAATATTTACAGAAATGCACTCTATAGTGCTTTTTCTGTTGTAATGTAAATACAATTGAGAATAACAATGGGAGATGTGTCAAAGAGACAACAACCCGACGATAGAGCAGACTACAGCCGAAGGCAACCAATTTAATACATTTAATCTCTACACTTAATTCATGTCAAAGATGTTTGTACACATAACAAAATACTTCACTGGTCAGACAGCTTTTTAATTTCAAATTTAAATCAATAATTCTTCAGAAGTGTCTCCGATATTATTTCTATAAATTCGTAAATTATTAAACCCTGGTACCTGTCCATAATAAAAATTTCTTCCTCCACATAGAAGAGTTACAGGTATCTTGGCATGATAGTCCCACGTGGTTATATTAAAAATAACTCTACCTATAAGAGCTACAGGTATATTGGCATGATAGTCCCACGTGGTTATACTAAAAGTAACTCAACCTATAAGAGCTACAGGTATCTTGGCATGATAGTCCCACGTGGTTATACTAAAAGTAATAACAATATGAATGTTTTATACAATAAAAAGTGCTGTATTTTTCTTAAAAGTACAAATTAACAATATCTATTTTTTCTAATAATAAAATACGATACTTGAAAATATGTATAGTGCTTTCGTATACGTATCTTTGTTGACAAGACTGACAATTCCAAAAGATTTGAATACGCTAAGAATATCTGCCTGTCGTAATTTACCTGATGGTTAATTCATAATACTGCAATTGAGTATAATGAAAATCAGCTATTGCTGTTTAGAAATGATGGCATTTTCATCAAAATAGTAGTTACATTTACACAAGAAGCATATGATGTCTGCTTTGTCAGAAATAATACAGTTGCTGTTGCATTAGGAACTGAAAATCAGACAAAATTGTTCAAACAATTACACTTTATCATTATTGTGATGGAGTAGCAAGTGATGGTGAAACTTTGGTCATCAGTAGTGCTGACAGACAGAGTACAAGAGTGAATCTGAATGACATGTCTCTTACCAAGTTAGAAGGAATGGGAGGAGTGGGTTGTATATCATTATTCCAAGGAAATATCTATGGTATCATTCCTTTAGAAAACAAAGTCTGCTGCTTTAAAAGTACTGGTGAACCTTTGTGGACATTTACGCACCAGGACATTGATAGTCCAGTAGGAATTGCACCAGACATGAACGGTTTTGTTTATATAGCTTCCTATGAAAACAGCAGTATCGAGGTAGTATCACTAGACGGTAAAACCTATCTGAGTCTGATGGAATCGAAAGTCCTTATGGAATAGACACAAACAAAGAATCAGGAATGATGATAGTGTCCAGCAAAATAAGGGAAGATAGCAATACAGACTATAACACAGCTTTTGTATACAAGATTTAAAATTTCATTATTATTTTTGAATAAATATAAAATGTAGGAATAACAAGAGTGCACTATCGCTATACTGACCATTAAACTTATGATGAAAGATTTAAAGATGAAGGTTTTACTGCAAGTATCACATAGCTTAACATTTCAAAGACCGGTAACACAGAAGTCAAGGCCAGAAAAATCTTCTCATATAAAACTGAACGTTTACCAAAGAAACATAAATTTAAGGGTTAGGTCATATGACACTTGCTAGACAGTCATGTATATTTTCAATTAATTATATACACCAGATAGTATCAGAGAAACAGACCTAATGTTAGTTGACCCATGACATGATGTCAAGGTCAGGTGAACTCTGTCTGGAAGACATGTTTACCTAGCAAAGAACCCATATATCATAGTTATTACTCATTATAAGTGAGAAATACACATGACAAAAAAAATGTTTGTTATTCAATTAGTCGCTGAACCATGATAATTAGTACGAAAACAGTCACTGAATCATCTACGAGGAACTAGAAGAATGTATATATGACAGATGGAAATTTCGTAACCTAAAGTATCTGCACACAGAGTATAAAGCATCCAGGTCTTCCAACTTCTAGAGCTTTATACCAAAAGTTTTCGCAACCACTTGACAGTAATTCTAATGTCCCACATGAGACAAAAAACTGATGCCACATAACTACAAGCTATACTGCTACCGTTCCTCCCTCAAGTTCTAAAACAACAGCTATTGTCATTAAAAATCAAATGTCATCAACTGAATTGAATTTAAAAAATCAACTAAAGTCCAAATGGACGATAATAGGACTACACAAAAATTAAAATTGGTATAATACCAAGGGACAAGTACAACCGATATTTGACATATAAGAGGCGTAATAATATAAGCACTAGAACTTACTTGCGGGTCCACAACCGAGTTAAAATACCTACACTTTATGTTTAACTTGGTTTTTTTTAATTTCGTATTGTCATCTTATAAAGTCATGCAGATTATAAGGTGCACATTTTTCTCATTCCCATTCATAATCATTCAATTTTTATTTATTTCTACAACGGGCATAGTATTTGTGTATATCTGTCATCATTAATCCATGGATCAAAAGTATCATCGAATCAAGAATGTAAACGCGAGCAGACGTGAAAGTGTTTGCAGAGAAAATCCTTATCATAATTTTATGTTTGGGATTTTATGTGTTTGTTGAGGAAAGTTTCTTTAGATATTTCCAGGATTGTGCGAGGCATGTGGTCAGATGAGATCCATTAGAAGTTTCAATGCCGAAAACTATCAGGCCGAAATGTTTGATGTCTGATGATTTTAGCTGTTACCCAAATTGATCACTAGTTTCCTTCAGAGGTAGATGAGATTATTTAGTAGTTTCAATATTTGAAACTATCAGGCTATTTTTTGTTATGTCTGATGGTTTTTAGGTGTGCCATTGGTGGATTAGTAGTTTCATTCTGATGTCCTTAATCGTTGGCTCCCCCCTACCAAGAATACAGCTGGGCACTTTTGAATCAAAGTGTGTTCTTACCAATTTTCCGTTGGTTGTCATGGAATTATTACGGAATCTGTGGTGACCTTTTCTCATATTTTGCACGTTTATATTTTCAAAAAGAAAAAATCAGGTGAACTGGTGTGTTCTTCTTTTTAGATTTGTTTCAGTGATCTTTTGAGAAGGGTAACTTCCTGGAAGTAAGTCGTGTCAGGGCCAGACTATAGGAATAGGCAGGTAAAATATATAATTAAATCTGGGCCGCTTCAGTGTTTGTTAAGTGTCCTCCTCATGGTTGTTCTTGAATGTTGCAATAAAATATTGGTATCGCAATCGGGTTCGATCCTGAACTTGATGATTATCTGAAATCTTTAAAAATTATCTTAGTTATTTCAGTAGTATAGACAGATATTTTAGCTAATGACTTAATTAATCAATTGCAAAAGAGACATTGTATGGAGCTCATCAATAACAATACCTTCCATGGGAATAGTTTACTCCTACGATTGATTTTGATTTGATTTCTGGTGTTTTAACTCCACTTCTAAAAGTTAAGACTATTTCATGGCAGCCAGTTTTTATAGGTGGAGGAAGCCGGAGTGCCCGGAGAAAATCACCGACCTTTGATAGGAAAACTGACAATCATACGATCGGGGTTCGAACTGATCACAACATCAGTGTTAATTGGCTAGTGATTACAGTAGTAGTTGCTTTTAACAACCACTTTGCCGCCGAGGCCCCTACGAGCATTCAGTGGTAATTATTATAGGGTCAGAACTATTTGAGTGAAGTCTTCGATGATTTTCCTTCCACTAGTTAAACATGTTAAAAGAGTCAATATTTAAACATTTTCTCATCTGTTATTGCATGTATTGTGACTTCGTTTATTTCAACTTTTTGACACCATGTTTTATACATTTTAGACAGGTTACCTACTCTAGGGTGTAAAAACCAATGAACTGGAATCAATTCTGATTTAAGGCTATGTTTGCATTGGTTTGTGCAATGTTTCATATTACCAACTTTTGACACCAGTTTTTATACATTTTAGACAGGTTACCTACTCTATAGTAGAACATTCTGGTTTATGCATCATTGTTATTTTGCTAGTTACTTGTGTTATCAATTCTGATATCGGACTCGGACTTCTTTTAAGCTTAGTTTTACTGTGCGTATTGCTGTGTGTTTGTTTTCTACATTGGCTAGATGTATAGGGGGAGGGTTGAGATCTTACCCCTTAGACTTAGGGACCAGCTGAAGCACGACTCCGAGTGCAGAATTATCTCCCTGTTAAAGACCCATTTGTGTTTTTTCGGCTGTTTCCTGCTCTTTGAAGGGGTTGTTGTATCATGACACATTCCCCATTTCCATTCGCAGTTGTAATATTCTCCCTAAATTTTTAAGCTTCTAAGTTTGAATTTTCTTCTTCAGGTTGCATTACTGGACCCAATACCAGAATTACCTCCAACAGAGTAGGTAACATTTCGGGAAAAAAATAATCTCCGGAGTCAAAAGTCGGTAATAAGCATATTTCATCATTGTTCTTTGTGGAGAGCTCAGTATTAACAATCATACCACATCTCCTGGTGGTCTCAATGTTTCCATATGCTTTGTAATTCTTTTGTCTGTTTCGAATTCCCTCTAGTAAGTGTTTCATACTCCTTCCCAATGGCCATGATGACATTAACTTAAGTGTTATGGTTTCGCAAAGGAATACAGTGCAAATATTAAAATTAAAGCGTATTTGAATTATCATTGATATGGTCATACTTATGAATTTACTGTTTACAAAACTTTTGAATTTTAAATACTAAGGCTTTTTTTACCTCAGAAATAGACAAGCTGAGCTGAATTTGGCAAAACTATTCGAAACTTCGGTCCTCAATGCTGTTAAACATCGTAATTTATTCGGTCTTTTAAACTTAGATTCGAGCGTCACTGATGATAGTTATCAAAGGTACCAGGATTACTAATTTAGTCCGCCAGACGCGCGTTTCGTCTACATTATACTCATCAGTGGCGCTCATATCAAAATAATAATAAAGCCAAACAAGTAAAAAGTTGAAGAGCATTGAGGATTCAAAACTCCAAAAAGTTGTGCCAAATACGGCTAAGGTAATCTATGCCTGGGATAAGAAAATCCGTAGTTTTTCGACAAAAATCTAAATTTTGTTAACAGGAAATTTGTAAATGACCACATTATTGATATTCATGTCAACACCGAAATGTTGACTACTGGTCTGCTGATACCCTCGGGGACGAAACGTCCACCAGCAGTGGCATCGACCCAGCGGTGTAAATAGTTAACAAATGTATCAGGATTATAATTTAGTCCGCCAGACGCGCGTTTCGTCTACATAAGACTCATCAGTGACGCTCATATCAAAATATTTATAAAGCCAAACAAGTAAAAAAGTTGAAGAGCATTGAGGATCCAAAACTCTAAAAAGTTGTGCCAAATACAGCTAAGGTAATCTATACCTGGATGAGTCTTTTGTAGACGAAGTGTTCGTATGTATGGCATAAATACAAAATCTAATCCTGGTATCTATGTTGATAGAGTATGAGTGCCAATGAGACAACTCTCCATCCAAGTAATAGTTTATAAAAGTAAACTATTACAGGTCAAGGCACGGCCTTCAACACGGATCCAAGACTCGCACCGAACAGCAACCTATGAAGGACCCCAAAAAAATACTAGTGTTAAACCATTCAAACAGGAAAACCAACGGTCAAATCTATATAAAATCTATTATTTTATTTAGTCCCCTTTGAAAACATTTTTTTATACAGATGAATTGTGGATATTTTTTGTAAAATACCCTTGTATACATCCTGATCACACAGATTTTCCCTTTGTTTACAAAGTTTTTATCTGTATGTCTGAAGAATTTTAATCAATGGCACTTTCAGTTTGTAATTTGACCAGTTCTGAGTGAAGAAAAACACAAATGTATAGAACGCAGATAAGACTTGTTTCAAATGTGTATTCTGGAACAAACACCACTAATGCATAGCATTCTGTGTTAAGATGGTATTGGAGAATTAATAAACATGATAAAGAATGTTCATAATTTGCCAAAAGCTGACATTGTAGTATGCATTGTATTTCATGTTCAAAAATATAGTAA
Organism: Mytilus galloprovincialis; assembly: GCF_965363235.1. Taxonomy (NCBI): domain Eukaryota; kingdom Metazoa; phylum Mollusca; class Bivalvia; order Mytilida; family Mytilidae; genus Mytilus; species Mytilus galloprovincialis. Next base: position 22,484,709 of record NC_134848.1, on the reverse strand, counting down.
CAATAATAGGTCACCGAGCATTTTTCAAGTTACAGTTTGTGACAAAGTGACACATTTCATGATTTGGTATGGATTAAACAGGAAAAACAACATTATGTGATCAAAACTTAAATGATAAAATTGTAAAATAGAATACGAATACATAGCTTTCAGCTGGAAACGTGTTGAGAAAATAAAAAGAAATGATAGTCTCATCGTATTTTTTTTTCGGTTAATATCTAAAATAGCAAAAGATCATGCAGATTCCTTTGGAAACATTTACTTTTTCAGAGTTACCTCCCCTTGAAATGCAAATTTAAAAAAAACATTAAAAAAACAAGCAAAAACTAACTTTGCTGGTAAAAGTATTAATATTTATATGTTAAAATCTTATAACTTCGGTCTTTAAATAAGAATGCACATTAGTTATCTGCATTTCTCATCAAATTTTGTTAACTTGATTGAAAATCTGGACCTTAGGCTCTCTGTTATTTTTAATCCAAGATGGCAAAAGACACTCATACCACCTTAAATTGTGAAATAATGACATGTGAAGCTATGTTTTCTATAGTTAAAAAACAACTACTGCTGTTCAGTAATTATGGCATATTTGTTAGAACAGTTATTACATTCAAACAAGATCAAGATTGGCATTATTTATTTTGTATACATATACCGACTTGACAGTGCTGAAAAATTTAACACATCTTAATTTGCATTTTATAACAGAGCATTAGGTCCTGAAAGTTTGGCCGTACTATAATAACCAGGTACTTCTGTCCTGAGTAGCAGGGCAAATATATATGACCCTTATCGAAGTTGTATATATTTATCTATTATACAAGAGAATCTCGGTCTATTTCTGAAATTTATTCTTACATACTTTTGATTTTTTAATCCTATATGCTAACATTGCCTATGTAAATTTTTAAATTGTTTATATATATGCACATTGAATGACAAATCTATTGGAGGTATAAAATTTTCTGACACACAAATCAAAGAATGTGTTTGTAGGTAGATGTTTTTGTGTTCTGTTAAATTGTTCCTTTTAAAATTGTTATACTATGATGAAAGAGGGACGAAAGATACCAAAGGGACAGTCAAACTCATAAATCTAAAACAAACTGACAACGCCATAGCTAAAAATGAAAAGGACAAACAAACAACAGCACACACGACACAACATAGAAAACTAAAGAATAAACAACACGAACCCACCAAAAAACTAGGGGTGATCTCAGGTGTTCCGGAAGGGTAAGCAGATCCTGCTCCACATGTGCCACCCGTCGTGTTGCTTATGTGATAACAAATCCGGTAATTAGTCTAATTCGGTAGGTCACATTCATGAAAGGGAAGGGGATTGTAGTTACGACGTAAGGAACATATCCGATATCATTTGTGAAACGGTTATTCCATAACGGTTAACCAACTCGTGATGGCGTCCGAAAATTTACGAAGGGATAATTTCAACTTCACCATTTGGAACTCTTGGTTCAATTGCTTCCTTGTGAGCAGCAACCCTCTATCAAGAAAATCATGATAGGAAATACAAGCACGGGAATATCGTATTAATTGGGAGATATGTACCCCGTATGTAGGTGCTGCTGGAATGTTGCTACTTAGAAATGGAAAGTTCACAATTGGAAAGCTGAAATCATCTTTTTTGTCGTAAAGTTTTGTTTTCAACCGACCCTCATTGTCAATTTCTAGATGTAAGTCAAGATATGAGGCCGATGACTGATGTGCCCATATTTTGACTATTTTATTTATTGTGTCTGTTTAGTTAACGCATCAATGTAAATATAACGGAATTTGATAAGACTGTCATTAAAGTGAGAGGGTTAGCGCTATAAAACCAGGTTTAATCCACCATTTTATACATTCGAAAATGCCTGTACCAAGTCAGGAATATGACAGTTCGTGTCCATTCGTTTTTGATGCGTTTTGTTATTTGATTTTGCCATGTTATTATGGAATTGATCTTGCTCTAAGTTCCGTATTTTTGTAGTAACTTTTTCATCAATGATCTTTCATTCAACACAAAAATATCCTTTTTTTTCTTTACTTTTTGACAAAGTTAGAGGTATGCGTAGGAATCATTTTGTTTAACATGTGTAGCACTTTCTTTATAATGTTCTATGTGACAGGGCCCGAAATTGTGCTTCAAGCAAAAAATAAAAAGAATTGACATAAACTCTATTTTGGGTAAGAAGCGGAGACGTAGATTCATCCTTTACGTGAGTGTCTTGTTAATTTTCTGGAGTAAACCTTACATACGCGAAATTTAAAGAAAAGACTAAAGGGAAAACAATCTCAATTCTTACGTAGGTATGTATTGTATCATTCAACGAAATTATAATCTTTTTGAATTGATATAGGGACTCTAAAAAAAGCCGATTTCAATATGCATTAACAATAATATTAGTAGTATAAAACATCATTAAAATTCACCTCCTTGCACGTAAAACGTGATGTACTGTGGATTCATTTATTTTCGTGGGTATCAATTTTCGTGGATAGAGAAAAAAAAAGGCATTTCGTGGTATACGTAAATTCGTGGATCGCTGATTACAACAACAAAAAATTAGATACGTAAGTCGTGGATTTCTTTTTGATTTATGAGATCATATGACCTCCTTGGTTTGATCAATAATAAAACAAAACAAAAAAGAAGGAATTCATTGAAAAAGTTTTGAATTGTCAAAATCCTCGCTTGGTCATTCTAGTTTAAAGTGTTCATTGATAACTTCGATTACAATAATGGACAGAGGGGCAGAATCAATTTGCGCCAAAAGCAGAAGGGAATATGTGTCTATTTTCAGCTACAAATACCAGCCTTTAATTCAATGATCAACATAGACATTTTTATGGTTTTTTAAAACTATATATGTACGAGTGAAAGTTTTAATTCAGCATATGTTTTATTTTTAAAATGACTTTAACCCGCCAGTCGGTAAGCTGTCGGTCCCAAGCCCGTATAAAAGAGGCGGGAAGTCAATCATTAAGTTGTTATATAAATAAAAATAAATAAAATTGGCGAAATTAGATGATTATTTTATTGGCGCAAATGATACCTATAGTTTTGAAAATAAGGTGGCGCAAAAGAAGTATTGGAGCAATTAAGTTGTGGACCAAATGAGTTACTTTTTGGCGCAAAAAGATATCGCCCGGACAGGGACAACTAATTATTTGTTTGTATTACAATTAATAAATTCTTGTCTGAATTCTATAAGGCATTCAAAACTTTATGATTGAAAGCTCATTTCCCTAATCACGATATAATAAACAGTGATATAAGTATAAGGTGTGAAAATAAATGTTCCTGTCATAAACAATATTACCTACGGTCAATATCCCCGTACTTAATCCTATTGATTTTTAATCACTGGTAAACCAAACTATGACACGGTAATTAACAACTTGCAGTTATTTTCCATGAACAGTTTTAATCAATTTCAAAAAGTAAATTATCACTGATATTCGATATATTTATTATAGATTTAATCAAAATACTTGTATCTTCTTTCAATAAAAAACACGTGTTATGTTACAATGTTTATCGCTAATCAACACTATACTAGAACGGCATAACATATAACCGGAAATAAACATCCGACTCCATACACATTTATCGGGATTATTCTTCGTTGAATTCTTAAATTCGTGGTTCGCTGTGACCCACGAAACCCACGAAAATTGGTATACCACGAATAAAAATGAATCCACAGTATATTTGGACTGAAAAAAAACCAACAGAAAACTTCTTGTCGTTCTGTTTGTGTTGCTTGTTGCTATTAACAAATAACGTGCATCTTCTTTTTTCATATTTTATGTTATGTATCAAAAAGTTTTAATTTATTTACTAAAACATTGAATCTCTTGAAATAACATTCTGGCAACTCTCTACAAGAGACAGGGATAGATTCAGCCATTTTAAAAAGGGGTGTTCCTAACCCAGGATAAAAGGGGGGCTCCAACTAAACGTCTCCATTCAAACGCATTGATAGTCAAAAAAGGGGGTGTTCTAGGGGTTACCCCCCCCCCATGACCCGCCACTGAGATACCAATTGACTCGGAAATTGATAACAAAGCTTGCACCTGTCGTTTCATAGATAAATGCGAAGAAAATATCAAACATGTAAAGCAACATCCGCTCACTAGTATGTTTCACATTTTATTTCTAATTACCGGCTGCTTAGAGGAAAAGTAGCAATAGATTAACTAAAACTTGCTTCTCAAAAAAACTATGAATCAAAATACTCTTATCTGGGCTGTTTTTTTTAAACAATTTTTGTTTGATGTCAGCAACTACTTTTTAGTCTTTATCTCTTGTATGAGGTCTGATGGGGTTTACTGAATATGAATAGATAATATTGGCAAAATAATATAATGAATATAGAAAAATTGCAAAAGTTAATGAATAAGATAATAATGGGATGGAGATTCAAAAGGAATAACTGTGGGCAATAAAAGAATTAAGCAACACAATACTGATCATACAAATGAACAATATACAGAATAAAGAAATCATTTAATTGCAGAAAATTAATAATAAAATCATTTGCATGAGAATTTTACAAAAATGCATTATTTTATAAGATAAAGAAAAATGCCCTAAAACTATAAAGACAACAAAAATTAAGGACCCTCTAACAAACCCTCGTTTATGGAGTCGATGCCCTGTATTCTAGATACTAATCCGATTCCATCAATTTTCACACGTTTAATTACGAAACGAAATTAAAGATAAGACTATGAAACCTCTTATCTTTGTCACTTACATTCTTGACCAATATTGTACTATAGTCCAACCGAAAAATGAAAGGTGAAAGATCACTGGACGCGGGCTCGACAAGCTCCGGTCCAAAATGGCCGATATTTGGTTTATGTTTTATGATTTTGTGCATAGGCGGACTATCAATGTACGAGCTATACGAGATTATAGAATTGAAAGGAGAAGTGCAAATGCTTAAATTGGAGTCTAGTCTCAACCTTGTTATCGAAGAACCAAAGGTATTTATATAATAACACTTTCATTATCATGCAATTTATGTTGTGTTTTGTGTACTACTATTTGTCTGTTTGTCATTTTTTTATCCCCCTTTTTTTTAGCCATGGCGTTGTCAGTTTATTTTCGATTAATGAGTTTGACTTTGGTATTCTTTACCCCTCTCTAATGGTTGATCAATGATTTAATATCAACATGACTTTGCATTATTTTGCATGTTTGTGGGTAGGAGGGCATTGCTGTGTATGGTTGCTTAGCACAATACTGTATTGTCAGGGAGGAATTGAATGGGTAAACCTTTAAAAAGTCAGGAATCTCGAAAGTATTTGTCTTTGTTTTTGTTGTTGTTCTTGTTGTCTAGGCAATTATTGTGTTATAAGGGAGCTACCATTTGATTTTTATGGGGGGCTAGGATGAAAAATTTTGTCCTGCATTTTTTTTTAGCTGTAATCTCTGTCCTGCCTTTTTATTTTTCACTCTGTTCGGTCCTGCCTTTTTTTTTACCTAAATTGTCGTCCTGACTTCTTTTTTTTGCAAGTGTCTCATCCTGCCTTTTTTTTTTACTCAAAACTCCTGTTCTGCCTATTTTTTTCAAATTTCATCCTAGCCCCCCCATAAAAATCAAATGGTAGCTCCCTAATGGATAATCCAGTAGAAAACACAAAGGATAGTAGTGTCTGCTTATTTCAATTCAACCTTTTTAGGTTTGCAACGATTTAGAGCTTGACATTCTTATCTATTTATAAAAATGGTTCTATAATTAATTGAAAAGCTCTCCGGATGCTTCAAGTTTATAAAGTGTAATTTTCATATAAAAAGCTAGTATTGGTAGTTAGTTGTTCTTTATTCGTTGGGCTGCTGTATACCATTGACGAACACCCCGCATCTCCTTATATTTATAGGACATTTATGTTAAGTTATGTAGCTATCAATTTGTCTTATTTTAAAGTACAAGTGTGGACACATATCAGTGTGGATAGTAATAGTTTGGTTTATTTCACGTAAGCTTTCGATTTTTGCACTGACGTTTGTACAATATAATACACAATACAAATAGTATACAATGAAGAAAGTCCTTTTTTAAATATAATAGACATATAATAGAAGATGTGGCATAATTGCCAATTAGACAACTCTCTATCTAAATGACAATTTATAAAAGTAAGCCATGAAAAAAATTACCCTTCAATAAAATCCCAATGTTCTGAATGACATGTGACCTTACTTATAGTGTTTCACGTTATCAGAACAGTTCACAATGTGTGTGAATATAATTATACTTTTATAGTGAATATCAATACTGACGCCGTCTATAAATAGTTGACCAGATTAGGAATGATAGGTCAAGTTTGAAGAACTGAGAACTTTTGTTCTAAACCATTAAGAAAGAGAGATTTGTTCAACAATGTGATGGGGCTATTTATTGACATTCAACGGTTTATTTTTAGTATTCTCATTTAGTATGAGATGTTTCTGAATCATTAATTTAAAAATAAATTCATCTTGTGTGTAAATCTGTTGGCCTGGAAATTTCTTTTTCAGATCAATTGTTTTTTGTTTGTTTCGACCCTACGTTAGCTTTCATTGTTAAAATGGTACTTTAAAAAAAAGTGTGCAAAATTTATATTTTTTTTTCAAATAAAGAAATACTTGGCAGGAGAAAAGTTTTTTCCTGTCCAGTACTATTAACAATTCATTGCATATAAGAAAATTACCATCACTGGAAGTTCACCGATCAAATTTCCACCTCTTTTTTTAACCGTGTATAAACTTCAGTAACCATGTAACCTCAAGTTTCCGAAATATTTTATACAAACCCCCCAAAATGGTGCTTTGAGATACCCCAAAAATATGTGTGTGATCCAGAAATGTTTTACTGCAATGAAATGTAGGATTAATTATCTACAACTGTCAAATTCAGGGGAATATTTTTTTTCGATCTATTTGCAACCGGATGTGACGTGCTATGATTTGTGGGTATTACACCTACATATAGTATTCATTTATCTACCATTCTATAAAGTTTTAGCATACAAAGATCACAATTCGAGAAAGCCTAGTATGTTATCTGAGCAATACTATAGTATATCGTATGCATTCATACGAAATATTGCATAGTTTCAAATAGTAGATATTTTACACTTGGTGATATGAGAAAGTCTCGATCATGACCAGAACAAGAAAAAAAAGGTATTAAATATAAAAAAGAAGATGGGGTATGATTGCCAATGAGACAACTATCCACAAAAGACCAAAATAACACAGACATTAACAACTATAGGTCACCGTACGGCCTTCAACAATGAGCAAAGCCCATACCGCATAGTCAGCTATAAAAGGCCCCGATAAGATAATGTAAAACAATTCAAACGAGAAAACTAACGGCCTTATTTATGTTAAAAAAAGTTGTGTTTTTACATTTCAGGATAGAAGTAAACGACAAGCTGGGCCAACATTAAGTCCTACAGAGATTGGTCAAATATCTGTCATTGCGGTAAGCTTTTTAACATTTCTAGGAAAATCATTGGTTAAACGCGAACGCATGGAGACCGTGTATAAGTAATATTTGGTCAGTGGGCGTGTTTTGTTTTGATAGACGGTAGTGACAAGTACCTTTATAAAGACAACAATACATCGAAGAAAGGTCTGAACGTTTCACTGACTACAACAAAATTAATGAAGCAATGGATGATTTACAATTGATAGTAAATGCAGAAAACACACTACGGCCAACATTTGGAAGTAGGTTCATAATATTGATGACATGATCACTTTGATATGCAATTAGTCTAAAAGCCATATGTGAAGAAAGTCGGCATGACAAATTCGTTACAGTGAGCTCTGACTTACCGAATATAGAATTTTATGACTAAAATTGAGAAAGGAAATGGTGAATATGTCAAAGCGACAACCACCCGACCATAGAGCAAACAACAGCCGAAGGCAACCAATGGGTCTTCAATGTAGCGAGAATTCCCGCACCCGTAGGTGTCCTTCAGCTGGCCCCTAAAATATGCATAATAGTACAGTGATAATGGACGTCATACTAAACTCCGAATTATACACAAGAAACTAAAATTTAAAATCATACAAGACTAACAAAGGCCAGAGGCTCCTGACTTGGGACAGGCGCAAAATTGCGGCGGGGTTAAACATGTTTATGAGATCTCAACCCTCCCCCTATACCTCTAGCCAATGTAGAAAAGTAAAAGAATAACAATACGCACATTAAAATTCAGTTCAAGAGAAGTCCGAGTCTGATGTCAAAAGATGTAACAAAAGAAAATAAATAAAATGACAATAATACATAAATAACAACAGACTACTAGCAGTTAACTGACATGCCAGCTCCAGACCTCAATTAAACTGATTGAAAGATTATGTCTTCATCATATGAATATCAGGTACAATCCCTCCCGTTAGGGGTTTAGTATCATACTATCATAAAATATATGAGAAGAACATAACCCGTGTCATGCCAACAACTGTTTTTTTTAGAAATAAATGTGTTTAGTTCCGATGCAAAGACCCTATCAGTGAATCAATGTTAAAGCCAAAATATGCAATCTTTAATGACCTGACAACAGTATCGTAACTATATCCCCTTTTAATAAGTCTATTTAAAGGTTTTGTTAGTTTCTGAGGAGAATACTGACATTTTTGTGCTTTATAAAGAATATTTCCATAAAATTTTGGATGTGAAATACCTGAACGTATAAGATGTCTGCATGTTGAGTTATATATCGTATTATATAACTAGCATTGTTATTTATTATACTTCACATTAAAATGCCATACTTTGATTGGCTAATACGAGGGTGTTAATTTACTCTATCACATGGCTGAGCGGTGACAATTTTTTGAATGTTACCTTCTCGTCTAATCCAATAAAAAATCGATAATTTCAAGGATAATAAATTGAAATTACACCAAGTAATTAAATACAATGCTTAAGTTCTATGTTTTGGTTAAGATTTTATTATTTGACTGTCAAAAATATAAAATAAAACATCTTGCTTAACTTTTTTCCCCTAATACCCGTAACGTTATTAGATTGGAACACATCGAAAAAGCATTGTCAACCTTGGCTTCGCCGCGGTTGACAATGTTTTCTCGGGGTAAAAATCTGGTCTATCACCCTCTCAGCTATGTGTTATTATACCCCCGCTTTAAAAAAGGGGGGGTATACTGTTTTACCTCTGTCTGTCAGTCCGTCAGTCCGTCCATCAGTCCGTCCGTCCGTCCGTCCGTCAGTCCGTCAGTCAGTCCGTCCCATGAAACTTTCGTCACATTTTTCTCAGGAACTACACATCCACCTTTTCTGTAATTTGGTATCAACATTTATATATGTCAGCCATACCGTGTGATGCGTTTTCAGATTCATCACTTGACAACTTCCTGTTTACCGAACACTTGTCTGATTTTACACATGATAGCCAAGTTGAAAATTTTCGTCACATTTTTCTCAGGAACTACAATACAAGGATTTCTGAAATTTGGTTTCAGGATTTATATAAGTCAGCTATACCGTGTGATGCGTTTTCAGATTCATCACTCGACAACTTCCTGTTTACCGAACACTTGTATGATTTTACACATGATAGCTAAGTTGAAAATTTTCGTCACATTTTTCTCAGGAACTACAATACAAGGATTTCTGAAATTTGGTTTCAGGATTTATATAAGTCAGCTATACCGTGTGATGCGTTTTCAGATTCATCACTCGACTACTTCCTGTTTACCGAACACTTGTATGATTTTACACATGATAACCAAGTTAAAAATTTTCGTCACATTTTTCACAGGAACTACAATACAAGGATTTCTGAAATTTGGTTTCAGGATTTTTATAAGTCAGCTATACCGTGTGATGCGTTTTCAGATTCATCACTCGACAACTTCCTGTTTACCGAACACTTGCATATTTTTACACTATTAATATTATCCACTTGCGGCGGGGGTATCATCAGTGAGCAGTAGTTCGCAGTTTCACTTGTTTATATAATGTTTTACCTTTGCTTGACTACATTTTATATGTTAAACCTTCGCCGGACTACATTTTATATGTTAAACCTTCGCCAAACTACATTTTATATGTTAAACCTTCGCTTGACTACATTTTATATGTTAAACCTTCGCCGGGCTACATTTTATATGTTAAACCTTCGCCGGGCTACATTTTATATGTTAAACCTTCGCTGGACTACATTTTATATGTTAAACCTTCGCTTGACTACATTTTATATGTTAAACCTTCGCCGGACTACATTTTATATGTTAAACCTTCGCTGGACTACATTTTATATGTTAAACCTTCACTGGACTACATTTTATATGTTAAACCTTCACTGGACTACATTTTATATGTTAAACCTTCACTGGACTACATTTTATATGTTAAACCTTCGCTTGACTACATTTTATATGTTAAACCTTCGCCGGACTACATTTTATATGTTAAACCTTCGCTGGACTACATTTTATATGTTCTGGACTACATTTTATATGTTAAACCTTCACTGGACTACATTTTATATGTTAAACCTTCACTGGACTACATTTTATATGTTAAACCTTCACTGGACTACATTTTATATGTTAAACCTTCACTGGACTACATTTTATATGTTAAACCTTCGCCGGGCTACATTTTATATGTTAAACCTTCGCTTGACTACATTTTATATGTTAAACCTTCGCCGGACTACATTTTATATGTTAAACCTTCGCCAAACTACATTTTATATGTTAAACCTTCGCTTGACTACATTTTATATGTTAAACCTTCACTGGACTACATTTTATATGTTAAACCTTCGCCGGACTACATTTTATATGTTAAACCTTCGCCGGACTACATTTTATATGTTAAACCTTCGCCGGACTACATTTTATATGTTAAACCTTCGCCGGACTACATTTTATATGTTAAACCTTCGCCGGACTACATTTTATATGTTAAACCTTCGCCAAACTACATTTTATATGTTAAACCTTCGCCGGACTACATTTTATATGTTAAACCTTCGCCGGACTACATTTTATATGTTAAACCTTCGCCGGACTACATTTTATATGTTAAACCTTCGCCGGACTACATTTTATATGTTAAACCTTCGCCAGACTACATTTTATATGTTAAACCTTCGCCGGACTACATTTTATATGTTAAACCTTCGCCGGACTACATTTTATATGTTAAACCTTTGCTTGACTACATTTTATATGTTAAACCTTCGCCGGACTACATTTTATATGTTAAACCTTCGCTTGACTACATTTTATATGTTAAACCTTCGCCGGACTACATTTTATATGTTAAACCTTCGCCGGACTACATTTTATATGTTAAACCTTCGCCGGACTACATTTTATATGTTAAACCTTCGCCGGACTACATTTTATATGTTAAACCTTTGCTTGACTACATTTTATATGTTAAACCTTTGCTTGACTACATTTTATATGTTAAACCTTCGCCGGACTACATTTTATATGTTAAACCTTCGCCGGACTACATTTTATATGTTAAACCTTTGACTACATTTTATATGTTAAACCTTTGACTACATTTTATATGTTAAACCTTCGCTGGACTACATTTTATATGTTAAACCTTCGCTGGACTACATTTTATATGTTAAACCTTCGCTGGACTACATTTTATATGTTAAACCTTCGCCGGACTACATTTTATATGTTAAACCTTCACTGGACTACATTTTATATGTTAAACCTTCACTGGACTACATTTTATATGTTAAACCTTCACTGGACTACATTTTATATGTTAAACCTTTGCTTGACTACATTTTATATGTTAAACCTTCACTGGACTACATTTTATATGTTAAACCTTCGCCGGACTACATTTTATATGTTAAACCTTCGCTGGACTACATTTTATATGTTAAACCTTCGCCGGACTACATTTTATATGTTAAACCTTCGCCGGACTACATTTTATATGTTAAACCTTCGCTTGACTACATTTTATATGTTAAACCTTCGCCGGACTACATTTTATATGTTAAACCTTCGCCGGACTACATTTTATATGTTAAACCTTCGCCAAACTACATTTTATATGTTAAACCTTCGCCGGACTACATTTTATATGTTAAACCTTCGCCGGACTACATTTTATATGTTAAACCTTCGCCGGACTACATTTTATATGTTAAACCTTCGCCGGACTACATTTTATATGTTAAACCTTCGCCAAACTACATTTTATATGTTAAACCTTCGCCGGACTACATTTTATATGTTAAACCTTCGCCGGACTACATTTTATATGTTAAACCTTCGCCGGACTACATTTTATATGTTAAACCTTCGCTTGACTACATTTTATATGTTAAACCTTCGCCGGACTACATTTTATATGTTAAACCTTCGCCGGACTACATTTTATATGTTAAACCTTCGCCGGACTACATTTTATATGTTAAACCTTCGCTTGACTACATTTTATATGTTAAACCTTCGCCGGACTACATTTTATATGTTAAACCTTCGCCGGACTACATTTTATATGTTAAACCTTCGCCGGACTACATTTTATATGTTAAACCTTTGCTTGACTACATTTTATATGTTAAACCTTCGCTGGACTACATTTTATATGTTAAACCTTCGCCGGACTACATTTTATATGTTAAACCTTCGCTGGACTACATTTTATATGTTAAACCTTCACTGGACTACATTTTATATGTTAAACCTTCGCCGGGCTACATTTTATATGTTAAACCTTCACTGGACTACATTTTATATGTTAAACCTTCGCCGGACTACATTTTATATGTTAAACCTTCACTGGACTACATTTTATATGTTAAACCTTCGCCGGACTACATTTTATATGTTAAACCTTCGCCGGACTACATTTTATATGTTAAACCTTTGCTTGACTACATTTTATATGTTAAACCTTTGCTTGACTACATTTTATATGTTAAACCTTCGCCGGACTACATTTTATATGTTAAACCTTCGCCGGACTACATTTTATATGTTAAACCTTTGACTACATTTTATATGTTAAACCTTCGCTGGACTACATTTTATATGTTAAACCTTCGCTGGACTACATTTTATATGTTAAACCTTCGCCGGACTACATTTTATATGTTAAACCTTCACTGGACTACATTTTATATGTTAAACCTTCACTGGACTACATTTTATATGTTAAACCTTCGCCGGACTACATTTTATATGTTAAACCTTCGCTGGACTACATTTTATATGTTAAACCTTCGCCGGACTACATTTTATATGTTAAACCTTCACTGGACTACATTTTATATGTTAAACCTTCGCCGGACTACATTTTATATGTTAAACCTTCGCCGGACTACATTTTATATGTTAAACCTTTGCTTGACTACATTTTATATGTTAAACCTTTGCTTGACTACATTTTATATGTTAAACCTTCGCCGGACTACATTTTATATGTTAAACCTTCACTGGACTACATTTTATATGTTAAACCTTCACTGGACTACATTTTATATGTTAAACCTTCGCTGGACTACATTTTATATGTTAAACCTTTGCTTGACTACATTTTATATGTTAAACCTTCGCCGGGCTACATTTTATATGTTAAACCTTCGCTGGACTACATTTTATATGTTAAACCTTCGCTGGACTACATTTTATATGTTAAACCTTCGCCGGACTACATTTTATATGTTAAACCTTCACTGGACTACATTTTATATGTTAAACCTTCACTGGACTACATTTTATATGTTAAACCTTCGCTGGACTACATTTTATATGTTAAACCTTTGCTTGACTACATTTTATATGTTAAACCTTCGCCGGACTACATTTTATATGTTAAACCTTCGCCGGACTACATTTTATATGTTAAACCTTCGCCGGGCTACATTTTATATGTTAAACCTTCGCTGGACTACATTTTATATGTTAAACCTTCGCTGGACTACATTTTATATGTTAAACCTTCGCCGGGCTACATTTTATATGTTAAACCTTCGCCGGACTACATTTTATATGTTAAACCTTCGCTGGACTACATTTTATATGTTAAACCTTCACTGGACTACATTTTATATGTTAAACCTTCACTGGACTACATTTTATATGTTAAACCTTCGCCGGACTACATTTTATATGTTAAACCTTTGACTACATTTTATATGTTAAACCTTCGCCGGACTACATTTTATATGTTAAACCTTCGCCGGACTACATTTTATATGTTAAACCTTCGCCGGACTACATTTTATATGTTAAACCTTCGCCGGACTACATTTTATATGTTAAACCTTCGCCAAACTACATTTTATATGTTAAACCTTCGCCGGACTACATTTTATATGTTAAACCTTCGCCGGACTACATTTTATATGTTAAACCTTCGCCGGACTACATTTTATATGTTAAACCTTCGCCGGACTACATTTTATATGTTAAACCTTCGCCAGACTACATTTTATATGTTAAACCTTCGCCGGACTACATTTTATATGTTAAACCTTCGCCGGACTACATTTTATATGTTAAACCTTTGCTTGACTACATTTTATATGTTAAACCTTCGCCGGACTACATTTTATATGTTAAACCTTCGCTTGACTACATTTTATATGTTAAACCTTCGCCGGACTACATTTTATATGTTAAACCTTCGCCGGACTACATTTTATATGTTAAACCTTCGCCGGACTACATTTTATATGTTAAACCTTCGCCGGACTACATTTTATATGTTAAACCTTTGCTTGACTACATTTTATATGTTAAACCTTTGCTTGACTACATTTTATATGTTAAACCTTCGCCGGACTACATTTTATATGTTAAACCTTCGCCGGACTACATTTTATATGTTAAACCTTTGACTACATTTTATATGTTAAACCTTCGCTGGACTACATTTTATATGTTAAACCTTCGCTGGACTACATTTTATATGTTAAACCTTCGCTGGACTACATTTTATATGTTAAACCTTCGCCGGACTACATTTTATATGTTAAACCTTCACTGGACTACATTTTATATGTTAAACCTTCACTGGACTACATTTTATATGTTAAACCTTCACTGGACTACATTTTATATGTTAAACCTTTGCTTGACTACATTTTATATGTTAAACCTTCGCCGGACTACATTTTATATGTTAAACCTTCGCTTGACTACATTTTATATGTTAAACCTTCGCCGGACTACATTTTATATGTTAAACCTTCGCCGGACTACATTTTATATGTTAAACCTTCGCCAAACTACATTTTATATGTTAAACCTTCGCCGGACTACATTTTATATGTTAAACCTTCGCCGGACTACATTTTATATGTTAAACCTTCGCCGGACTACATTTTATATGTTAAACCTTCGCCGGACTACATTTTATATGTTAAACCTTCGCCAAACTACATTTTATATGTTAAACCTTCGCCGGACTACATTTTATATGTTAAACCTTCGCCGGACTACATTTTATATGTTAAACCTTCGCCGGACTACATTTTATATGTTAAACCTTCGCTTGACTACATTTTATATGTTAAACCTTCGCCGGACTACATTTTATATGTTAAACCTTCGCCGGACTACATTTTATATGTTAAACCTTCGCCGGACTACATTTTATATGTTAAACCTTCGCTTGACTACATTTTATATGTTAAACCTTCGCCGGACTACATTTTATATGTTAAACCTTCGCCGGACTACATTTTATATGTTAAACCTTCGCCGGACTACATTTTATATGTTAAACCTTTGCTTGACTACATTTTATATGTTAAACCTTCGCTGGACTACATTTTATATGTTGAACCTTCGCCGGACTACATTTTATATGTTAAACCTTCGCTGGACTACATTTTATATGTTAAACCTTCACTGGACTACATTTTATATGTTAAACCTTCGCCGGGCTACATTTTATATGTTAAACCTTCACTGGACTACATTTTATATGTTAAACCTTCGCCGGACTACATTTTATATGTTAAACCTTCACTGGACTACATTTTATATGTTAAACCTTCGCCGGACTACATTTTATATGTTAAACCTTCGCCGGACTACATTTTATATGTTAAACCTTTGCTTGACTACATTTTATATGTTAAACCTTTGCTTGACTACATTTTATATGTTAAACCTTCGCCGGACTACATTTTATATGTTAAACCTTCGCCGGACTACATTTTATATGTTAAACCTTTGACTACATTTTATATGTTAAACCTTCGCTGGACTACATTTTATATGTTAAACCTTCGCTGGACTACATTTTATATGTTAAACCTTCGCCGGACTACATTTTATATGTTAAACCTTCACTGGACTACATTTTATATGTTAAACCTTCACTGGACTACATTTTATATGTTAAACCTTCGCCGGACTACATTTTATATGTTAAACCTTCGCTGGACTACATTTTATATGTTAAACCTTCGCCGGACTACATTTTATATGTTAAACCTTCACTGGACTACATTTTATATGTTAAACCTTCGCCGGACTACATTTTATATGTTAAACCTTCGCCGGACTACATTTTATATGTTAAACCTTTGCTTGACTACATTTTATATGTTAAACCTTTGCTTGACTACATTTTATATGTTAAACCTTCGCCGGACTACATTTTATATGTTAAACCTTCACTGGACTACATTTTATATGTTAAACCTTCACTGGACTACATTTTATATGTTAAACCTTCGCTGGACTACATTTTATATGTTAAACCTTTGCTTGACTACATTTTATATGTTAAACCTTCGCCGGGCTACATTTTATATGTTAAACCTTCGCTGGACTACATTTTATATGTTAAACCTTCGCTGGACTACATTTTATATGTTAAACCTTCGCCGGACTACATTTTATATGTTAAACCTTCACTGGACTACATTTTATATGTTAAACCTTCACTGGACTACATTTTATATGTTAAACCTTCGCTGGACTACATTTTATATGTTAAACCTTTGCTTGACTACATTTTATATGTTAAACCTTCGCCGGACTACATTTTATATGTTAAACCTTCGCCGGACTACATTTTATATGTTAAACCTTCGCCGGGCTACATTTTATATGTTAAACCTTCGCTGGACTACATTTTATATGTTAAACCTTCGCTGGACTACATTTTATATGTTAAACCTTCGCCGGGCTACATTTTATATGTTAAACCTTCGCCGGACTACATTTTATATGTTAAACCTTCGCCGGACTACATTTTATATGTTAAACCTTCACCGAACTACATTTTATATGTTAAACCTTCGCCGGACTACATTTTTTTCGCTATATCTCTGCTTTACTACATTATGCTTTCGCTGGGCTACATTGTAAATTCTTCGAGGTGCCACATGTTATACTTTAGAGTGGCTACATTTATTTGTGATTCTTTCGCGCGAGGCTACATTTTATATGCTGCTACATTTAAAACATTACGATGCATATTATTTTTCCAGAGTCAACTTATATCTCAGCGGTGTACATCAAATACTACTGTATGTCAGACAGGTATTTATTCTAATCTCATTGGATGACGTTAAACAGAATGGATAAATGAGTTTACCCCCTCCCCCCCAAAAAAAACCCCACAAAAACCCCCACTAAAATTCTAAATACTAACAACAGCAAAGAACAGAGGAGAATGCACCATACCATATCAACATACAGCAGATGTTTTGCAGCTATGGCTTTGGAATGAAATATTAACTGCGTCTTTTTTTTGATCATCAAATTAAAACACGACTGATTTTGTATGGCAATAACAATCACTGTGCTATTTTTGTTTTTTTTCTGATTTAATTGCTAAAATCTGAATTTTTGTTGATAAAAATGATAACACTTCTATGTAAGTTTGCCGATATGTTTAGAAAAATTTCCTTTAATCCTACTGAGTGACAATGTCCTTACCCAGCACAATAGAGTGATATGAAAAAAATTGTTAGAAACTTAGGGCGCACGTCCCGTTGTCCATGAAAATAACATTGTCGTTATAGGTAAAATAGCGATAATCTATAATTATAATATATATATTATCTCAATTGTATTGCGATCATCCTAATTCAATTCTATTTATTAAATCATGGTCTTTTGTTTTCTTTACATTTTTTCTTGTTTTTATTAGGACCAAAAGGAGATAAGGGTGACCTCGGACAAAAAGGAGATCTCGGAAGTTCTGGTACACCTGGATTGAAGGGTAAATATATCGTAGACCAATCTCCAACAATCGTCTGTTTAGTCTCCTTTTCATTTTAACGCTATGGATCCTAAATCTTTATGCTCAGTTTACCTGATAGAAAATTCCGGTTTTTGGTATGGTATTTTGTTTTCTCTGATGTGTTTGTAAACTGTGACAGTCTAAAATCATTACTTTTATATTATTTGCTCTTTTTCTTTTTGATCTTCGTATGACTTTGACTAAACTTTTTATCTCATCGTAAATACTTCAAATTTATTACAGGTGAATTAGGCTCTAAAGGGGACACTGGTAGTCCGGGACTAAAGGGAGAATTCGGACCGTTAGGTTATACAGGACCAAAGGGCGAACCCGGACAGAATGGACTTCAAGGTCTGAAAGGGGACCAAGGTACACAGGGCATACAAGGGCTTCAAGGATTGACAGGGTTCAAAGGTGAAGCCGGGACCAATGGTTCAGTTGGACCTTCCGGGCCTAAAGGTATCTGTTATCATCTTACCTGCTGTACAGTTCTAAAAATGTCACGTGGTTGTTTAAAGAGAATGCGTTGAGTCTCTGTATCTTTAATAATTGGTCAGTGAGCGTGTTTTATTTTGAAACAACTAAATGGTCCTAACAATAAGTTATGTTTACACATTTTTTTATAGGAGAAGTAGGAGCAACTGGAAGTCAAGGATTACCTGGACTAAAAGGAGACCAGGGACCTCAAGGAAATATTGGCAGCAAAGGGGAATCTGGTCCGTTCGGACCTTTTGGACCACAGGGAGAAAAGGGTGTACAAGGCCCAATGTAAGTACCGGCAAACAATAACAAGCACCTTGACAATCGTAAGTAGCGAGAATTGTCGAGTAGTTATGATTGGAACATCATCAGACAGACCATTGAAACATTCAAAAACAATTTCTTTAAATTGCTTTTATTAAGGGAAGCATGTGTTTTCGAAAAATTGTGACTTTTGTTAACAACTGAAATTGTTCTTCTGAAATAAAGGTACAGTGAAACCTGATAAAACCGAACCCTGAATAAACCGAAAACCTGTCTAATCCAAACTTGTTCTGAAGACCAATCATATCACATTTTATGCATTGTGTACCTGATCAAACCGAATACCTGCCAAAACCGAACAAAATCTCAAGTCCCGAAAGGGTTCGGTTTAGTCAGGTTTCACTGTACTAACACTGAAAGGAAACATACGGAAATATGTCCTCCACCAAAGATGGATATGTTCGTGTTTATGTTGATCACATCAATCAAATCTGATTCAATGATGTGCTTGAAAAAAATATCGTATCCTTGCAAGTACCTAGTAAACAATTCAATTCTTATGAATCAATAAAATCCAATTATTGCAAAAAAACTAAATTCAATACTTACACTCATTAACTGAGTCAAATATATAGAAGTTGATTTAGACAGTAAATTGGTAGGGTGGTTTATATTTAGTTCAGATCTAAGTCTTTACATTAGTAAAACGTTTGTAAAGGCACTTTTAACCAAATCTTTAAAAAAATATCCTGTGAAATAGACTGAATAGGATTATGTGTTACTAAGAAGCTAGGAGTATATATTTATTAAAATGGTTCACAAAAGCGAACCAGTATTTTGGGGAGTTTATTTCCCTTCATCAGCTGGGTCTACTGTCCTTATGAGTTTAAACTGATAATTGGTTTTACAGAGGTCTGACAGGTAGTAAAGGCGACCAAGGAATTCAGGGATTATCAGGAAATCAAGGACAAAAAGGGGAATCTGGAGACAAAGGATTACCGGGTCTGACGGGAGGCAATGGACGGGATGGACTTCCGGGTAAAAAAGGTGAAACCGGACAAACAGGAAGTGCTGGAACTGCCGGAAGCAATGGTAGAGACGGACCTCAGGGACTAAAGGGTGAATTGGGAGAAAAGGGAACACCAGGTTTGACAGGAAGTAACGGTTTGACTGGACTTCCGGGTCAACGAGGTCAATCTGGAGAAAAGGGATCTTCTGGTACAACAGGAAGTACCGGAAGAGATGGACTTCCGGGACAAAAGGGTGAAAGGGGCGAACGAGGAATTCAAGGAATAAAGGTACTTCTATTTTTTTAAAGAAATCTCATAAAAAGGAGGCGTAAAACGTATAGCCAAAACTTGCACAACAATAACATACCGATAATCGGTTTCACTGACTGAACAAACGTGCCACAATTCTAGCTATTGTATGATTATTTTAAACCAGCAACTGCAACATGCTTGATTGTTGGAGAGTTGAAAAAATTGAGACATTTATCTCCTGTTTCAAAGTTTGGTAGATATAAAATTAATGTAATGTGGTATAATTTGAATTTTCATTGGAGTTCGTTTTCAATTTTCTATTTTACTTTTTCAAACAGGGAAGCGATGGAGAACCTGGTCCATTTGGTCCTCAAGGCCCTAAAGGGGGTCAAGGCCCATTTGGTCAACAGGGGCTTCAGGGACTACAGGGAGCTAAAGGTGACGTTGGACAACAAGGTGGTACTGGACTACCAGGTCTCAATGGAATGCAAGGTAGATATATTTGAAAAGTTAACAATTTACCCTCTTACCACTTCGATGATCTTGTTGTAGCCTCAATGGCAAAATAAAATAAAAAAATACTTAGTATCGACTTTGCGGAGGAATAAATCTGACTCATAACCACCCGTTTGAATTTAAAACTGTACAAAGTTTTTGTTTATTGCCGAAGCCGACGTAATTTAAACATGATAGCAAATTAAATAAAGAATGATTGAATCTTCTGCAAAGTTTATAAATAAGGTAGAGGAGGGTCATATAAGATTGCAAAATAGCAGAATCGATATTTTTTTCTTTTAATCTTGATATTTGTTCTCTAAGCGATACTCTATGGATATTTCAAAAACAGGTCAAAGTCGATAAACATGATAGTTGGATAATGAGGAGTAGGTTAAGATATATTTTAATCTTTTTCTAGGTCCGAAGGGTGAAACTGGTATTCAGGGTCCACAGGGACCAAGTGGAGTTCAAGGTCGATCTGGAGGACCAGGACCAAAGGTAATAGATTTTAAACCAGTCCATGTATTGGAGAGACGCTTTAGTTGTTCTGGCGTCAGAATAGTAGTTATTATTAGTTACATAGTGTGCTAGTGAAAAAGTCTTCAATACAGTTTACATTCATAAAGAAACTATACTGCCGTTGATCTTTCATAAACAAGTGCAAACAGTAACAACTTGTTAGCTTTGAATGTGTTTTGTGATTTTTTTTTATCAATCTTTATTCGTCTGTTGAAACCTTTTATAAGAATTGTTTTTCAGTACAGTTTTGTTTTTAAAAAGGGACGTACGTGACACCAATTCTGGCCGTGTATTGAAATAAGCCTATATTCTAACCTGATATGGAATCTACACGGTCTCCACGCGGTTGCTTTTAACCAATCATATTCCTAGAAATGTATAGGAGGTAAGATAAATAATAAGTATTGGTCTACCATGTCTATGAGTGTAATCAACATAAAGTGATTGCTAATGAAACTACTCTCTACCAGAGTTTAGCGTCTAATACATTCGTGATCATTCGTCACAACTCGGCCGATTCCGTACCTTTGTCTGGTTGATTCACCCGAAGATTGCCTAAGATTGCCGATTGCGACCAATAGTCTCCTTAATTTAGGTTTTAATAACTCTGTTACATTCTTAGGGACGACATCAAAAGTTCAATGTATGATGAAAAAAACTTCCTTCATATAGTTTTTTCAATGACCCCCCCCCCCTCTCCTCAACTTAATTTGGGGGAAAATTGATTGACCTATAAGGATATATATAAAATCGATGTCAATAAGCAAAACTTGTAGCAATTATGACCCCACCTCCAAATTATTTGAATTAAGTTTTCCTTCCTTGATTTTGATTGATGTCGTCCCTTACCTTTGAATGTAACATATATGTTTACCAAAATGTCAAATGTGTCACGGTATATTTTAGGGAGAGATTGGAACAATTGGACTACAGGGTACAGCTGGACCTCAAGGTTTACAAGGCCTACAAGGACCAAAAGGTGTAGTTGGGCCGTCAGGTCAACCGGGCTTAAAGGGCGAAAGAGGAAATGATGGTAGCTCTATGAGTTGTTGTAATAACTTAGGTACGTAATTTTATATATGAGGGTCTGGATTAGGATCCTTCATTTTTGTATTTTTATTTGAAATAATATTAATCTTATAACATAACACATTCGGGTCATCATTTAACTTCAGATGGAGGGTATGGTAAATTCTGACTCAGAAAAAATTGTTCGCGCTTCAAGCTAAAATATTTTTATTTTGTTTTATAACGCATTTATTCAAATTATTTTCTATATTTAACATAAAGGCTTCAGAATACTTGTTTTCATCAAATTGGGAATCAGAATTTTTTCCAGAAAAAAAACCCCTAAAAAACCCGCCCCCTTTTGAAGTTAAATTATCGTACTTTTATTCTGTAAAATTCTTATACAATTTGTTTTAGTTTTATGTATTTCTGTAATTATATGATTTTTTTTATTATATTCATCGTTCATTTCTGTTTTATATTTATCTACTTCATTCTTTTATTTTCAACATCTATTCTACCCAATTATTCAGTATCTTTAAAGTCTTTTGGGAGGATCAGTCTGATTTCGGTTTGTTATGATTTTTCTGTTGAGGTTCGTGTTGCTCGGGTTTTAGCTTTCTATGCAGTGCATTACAGACTGTTGATAGTGTGTTTTTTTGTGTGTGTCCAGGTTTTGATATTTTTTTCGATATATGATTAGGCTTTCAGTGTCTGTCGCCTCTTTTATCCCTTGTAAGTGTTCCCTTTATCAACGGTGTGAAAAAAACCTATAATTATTCTAATTTTTTTAAAATCCATTTTCAAAATGAATTAAGAATTTAAGAATTATCATGATATCAATCAGTCTTATAATTATATAATAATATTTGATACTATTCTTTTTCTAGTGAAACCATATATAGACGGTGACGAAACATTTTACGTAAAAGCTAAATTAGGTTCGACCATTTTCTTACCATGCCATGGTCACGGTTCCCCAACCCCAGACAAGAAATGGACGAAGAATAAAGCGACCACAGAAGTTTCGAGAGGAGCACAAACAATAGACGGCCTCATCATACCTAACGCACAGATAAGTGACAACGGGGTCTATCATTGTAAGATTGAGAGTGGTCTAGGGATGGCCGAAAAATTGGTCACAGTTGATATTTATGGTACGTGGAAAACTACAAAAAATGGAGATAGTGCTAGAGATCTCACAAAAAATTATTAACCCCGCCGCATTGTAGCGCTTGTCCCAAGTCAGGAGCCTCTGGCCTATGCATGTTTTTAAATTCAATTCATTTATATGTTTGAAGGTTAGTATGACGTAGTGAACTATAGTACACAATTTTAATTTGGAGCCAGCTGAGGATCATCTCCGGTTGCGGGACTTTCTTGCTGCGTTGAAGATCTATTGATGGCCATAATTCGGCTGTTGTCTGCTCTTTGGTCCCGTTGTTGTCTCTTTGACATTTTCTCCATTTCCATTCTCAATTTTATAATGATAATTCTAATGTTTTGATGGTATAGAGTAGCCTTTGTTATCAACTTAATATTATAGATTTTATATAGTACGTCAATCTGTAGGCAAAGTTTACATAACCTCCCCATTCAACTTTCCATAATCTACTGCATTCTTGAATCTTTTTTCAAAGGCGTACACCAACACGTTGAGATTGAATACCAATGGTAAAAAGGCTAATTACTTCTTATGTGTGGGTATTAAGGAGATTAAAGATTTATTTTGACCTGTTTACAAAAATATGAAAATTTATAGAAATTTGAACTGCTCGATTTACAAGAATAATTTGGTTAGCTATAATAGCACTTTGACAAACACTAATTTGATCGTAGAAAAACTTGATATCTCCAAACTAGCAGTATATGATTAAAACACTCTGCTGATTTTTCAGAGTTAACTCCCTTAGTCGTTCTGTACCCCTTAATTAGCTTTTTTATCAACGTAATACTATTTGAATAGTACGTCAATCTGTTTGCGAATTTTACCGAACTTCCCCCAATTTAGTGATCACAAGGTTTATTGGGCCTCAATTAATAGAAAAACTCAACGAGAAATCTGACTAAAAACCTTAACCCGTTTCTGTTTTGCCTTTTGATTGCAGATAACCGTTTACATATTGAACCAATGCAGAAGTATTACGAGGTTGCACGTGGTAATACAGTCAGTGCTATTTGTAATGTTACAAGCGCCGACAGGTATACTGTCCAGTACAATAAGGTCGTTGGAGGCATGCCTTCTAATTCACAAGTTCTTCAAAATGGCGCCCTAGTTTTCCGACTTTCATCGTCTGCTGGTTCAGGAGAATACACATGTGCAGCCACCTCAAGTACCGGAACACATTCAGCCTCGTTTTTTGGTAAGATTTTTAAAATTATCAACAGTATTTTTAACTGTAAAATGCATCTTCATCTATACATCTAAAAATATCGTTATAAATTTTTACGGGCTTTGATTTTTCTTTAGTATTCTCAGCTTTAATAAGTTGTTTATATTTATCAAACATTTGTTGATTTGTAAATTTTGATTTATTAAGCAATAAAAAAGACTTTCGAAAGGTTCATGCCACATTTCTTAATTGCATATATTACACAACATGAGTGACGGAAGGATACAACAGGTATAGTCAGTCTCAAACGTAAAACTGACAATGCCAAGTCAAAAAAGAAAGACTAAAAGAAAAACAATAGTATACAAATACAGCCGATTCCAATGAGTATATGTATGTAGCTAAAGGTAATATCTTAGGTTAGCTTGCTTGCTAGCTGAACCGTGAAGTCATTGGTAGGTAAGGCAAACTACCCTCCTTTCGAAGTAGCCTAGTCCTACAAACAGATAGATTGGTTACCTGTCGGACTAGTCTACTCTTAAAGGAGGATAGTTTACCTTACCTAACAATGACTTCACGGTTCAGCTCGCAAGCAAGCTAACCTAAGATGTTACCTTAAGCTACCTCTTCAATGAAATCGACAGTAACAACATTGAAAACTTAATATTAAGCAACACGAACACCACCAAAAACCTGTAGGTATCTAGGGTGCTCCGGACGGGTATGCAGATTTTGTTGCACATGTGACACAAACCTCAGAACTTTTAAAACTTTGTTTAATGATGACGTCACATATTGATTTTAGTTGTAGAGACAATAACTTTGACATGTTCCACTAAATTCTCCGACTGTGGCGTAGAGGACAAAGCAATGTGCAGGTAACCTATTATATATAGTTTATAAAGCCGTATTTAAAAATCCTATAAGATCTCTGTTATTTTTTCATAATTTTTGAAAGAAAAAGGATGCCAATGTTTAAAGAGAGAATTTTTTCCAGCCAAATTTTTTATGGCTTATTTCTCAGAAACAAGCAAATAGACACTTAGTATTCTTTCTGTTTTTTTCAGTTCCTTCAATTATATACTACTCATCTATAACAGTCTTCTAAAAAGCTTTCATTTTGTGACTTTAAGGTAAAGATCGAGAGCTTTACGTTAACATTTTCATAAGTCATACATAACACATACTTTTTTCCGACTAGTTCTCGACTGACAACTCCACTCTGTTTGAATGTGCCGAAGCAGAGTGCAGCGTAAATAAAAGCGGAACCCAGTTAAGCAAATACAGGAAGCACTGTTTGGTACTGGGGAATGTAACAGCTGTAACAACTGTAGCTAGTATTATATATTGATTCCGTCTTTTTTTCCAGCGGTGACTGTCCTGCAGGTTGTACAGATCTGAATCCTAACTATCATGCACATAGATTTTCATTGGTATGTTATTTTCAAATGAGAAAAAATCGTAATATGCTGGTACTGCTAACTTACATTTTGCTGTTGGATTTTACATATTTTGGCCACGAGCATCACTGAAGAGACATGTATTGTCGAAATGCGCATCTGGTGCGGAAAAATTGGTACCGTTAATGTAAATACATTTTGCTATTCAATGACCCTTTCGTTTTTCCTAACAGTCCTTTACTATTATCCGTTTACTATCGTTGGAAAATGGAAGATTACTTATCAATGGTGTTATTTCTACAAGAAATTCTTAGCAAAACAAAGATTAAGCTCTCACCTTGTTCAATGTTGTTGTCAATATAATAGAATTTATGCGACTGTCATACAAGTGAGAGGTTGAGGTAGCTATTAAACTAGGTTTAATTAAGAAATAATTGATGCAAGATATATATATGTTTATTGTTGTATTAACCTTGGAAGACATTATATTCGTGATTAGTTTTGCCCGAGCGATAGTGAGGGCTAAGATAACACGGATATGATGCCTATCCATGTTAAAACTACATTAAAGTATAGTTTGCATCAATTATTTCGATTCTGATTTGGACAATAAAGGTAATTTCTATGTCCGATGTGTCTAAGTGTAGAATGTGTGTGTAGGCTCTTTCATGAACCTTTTTTTTTTGTAAACAAACAAACGACTGGCAATGGGATTTTTAAATTGGAGGAGTGTTTGAACAGCTAGTATGAACGGTTGTCGTATCTAGGTCAAATATGTCAATTTCGGAATGCAACACATTACAGTCATTAGAATGAATTAGAAACAACATGTGCACCATTTAAGAGCTTGAAAGTGTTTTAAGTTAATGAAATGTATTAAATACATCCAATTTGATAAAATTCATTATTCTACAGTAGTCAATATACGCATGTGCAAAACAAATATTGGATTTAGAGCATGGGTTTATTCATAAAGCGAAAGAAGCACGTAATATTTGAATCCACCATTTTCTACAGCTAAACTGAATAATAGAATTGTAAAATAAAATACAAGAAGATAGCTTTTCGAAAAGGCTTTCAGAATATTAAAAGATAGCTAGGGTCACCGTCAGTTGTTTTTTTTTCTGGCTAAAATACAAAGCAACAAAATTGTATGTAAATTCCTTCAGAAAATGCAGAATATATAGAATATTTGTACTTAAAATTCAAAATTATACACATATTGACCACATATACAACATTACTACGGTACTGTGTAAGTCTTTATGACATTTCTTATTACTTTTAGAATTTACCAGTATGTAGATCAGCAATAAATAGCGGCGATATAACAACAAATGGCGGCCATATTGTTTGGAAAAATGAACACGTGGGGTATGTATTTCTACAGAGAAAAATATTCCAGATAACAAACAAAAGGAAATTGGGCAATGTCGTTTTAAATTAAATACGCAAACACGGTAAGATAAAATTCACTCATAAAAGCCAATGTCATACATGTTAAGCATGATATGCAGATAAATTTAGGATGAAATTTCAACTTGTTTTAAAACCACTGACATTAC
The DNA here is from genome assembly GCF_965363235.1 of Mytilus galloprovincialis. Lineage (NCBI taxonomy): Eukaryota > Metazoa > Mollusca > Bivalvia > Mytilida > Mytilidae > Mytilus > Mytilus galloprovincialis. The sequence continues at coordinate 22,457,138 of NC_134848.1, read as the reverse complement.
CCAGAAGATGATTGAAACACTATTTAGGCGGATGTCTTCGACTTCTACAATTCGGTCACTGCTTAAGTTTTAAACTCTCTAGACTAGATAATTAGGTCAATATTTTGGACCTCAGTGGTGGACATAGCAATGAACATGTCCAGAAGTATCAAATTATCTGCGAAGAACACCTTTTCTGCAATTTCAAGACGAGAAAGTATATAAAAAAATCTTTAATCAGCTTATGTAAATATAAAAAAGAAGATGTGATATGATTGTCAATGAGAAAACTCTCAACAAGAGACCAAATGATACATAAATTAACAACAATAGGTCACCGCATGGCCTTCAACAATGAGTAAAGCCCATACCACATAGTCAGCTATAAAAGGCCCCGAAATGACAGTTGTAAAAAAATTCAAACGAGAAAACTAACGTCCTAATCTATGTACAAAAATTGAACGAAAAGCAATTATGTAAACTCATTCAAATGTATAACAAATTGTCACTGAACACTCGTTTCTCAATACTGTGGATTCATTTCTTTCGTGGGAACCAATTTTCGTGGTTTGAGGAAAAAATCGTATTTTCGTGGTTTTCCAAAAGACTGCATAAAATCCCTTAAAAGTTTTGTACTTCGTTGAACATTTAAATTCGTGGTTCACATGTAACAACGAAATCCACGACAATTGGTATCCCACGAATATTTATGAGTCCACAGTAGCTTTCATATTCTTCGATAAATTGAAAATTCGATACTTCTTACTTTGTCTAGTGAAGAAAACACGATAAGCTAAATTATATTAAGATTGTAAAAGTTTGCGGAGTTGTAAGATTAATTTAATTTTTTTCAGCGGTGGTGGTGAAGCAGCACAGTTTACTACGCTGAAAATATAACTACGTTCAAAAGATAATAAACTATTCATGTTGTCTAGTCGTCGTGCTTGCATACAACGAATTGTAATAGACAAAATATTAAAATATAATTCTTATATGATTTGCATATCTATAAATACTTGGAAGTGGATTGGTCAATTAGGATTTTTCTTTTAGTTTTCACTTCGGTAAACCATGTTTCCGAAACTACTTTCGAAATCTATTCATGCGAGATACACATTTTGCTGGGATACTGGGATTTTCGGCAAATTGAGATTTTAAAAAAAAAATGCATAACAGTTGTTTCCATTCTAATGCATATATAACAAAGCATCTATAATACTAAAATTACGAGGTCCAATTTGTCAGCCGTCATCGGGTAAATACGACAAATCAAAGAATTCAACCCTATATAGAACTAATATAGGACAATGGTGTAGATTAAAAATTACACCACTCCAGACTCTTTTGTTTTCCACATAATTAATATTGATTAAAAAATACTCCATTCCTGGATAGCCAGGACCTTTTGTTTTCCAAATAATTAATATTACCAATAATTGATAAGTTCCAGGTCGACGGGTTCAAACAGAAAGATTTGTGTATCTTATAATCGACATGATTTTATCAGATGACAATACCAATTACTAAAATAAGGCTTAGGCATAGTTATATACTTTAAGTCAGTCACGGACCCGCGATATCACGGGTGTGTACTTGTATGCACTAAAGCTTCAAAAATGTATAAAAATAAAAATGAAAATAAAATTCCGCGAAACTTCATGAAGGATTTGGAGAATTTATGTCATGGCAAAAAACGACGTCATATATGAATGAAAGTTTTCAAGGGAATGCATATTTCGTTACGTGTACGTTTCAAATTCGGATAATATGTCATTAAAATGAAGTTTAGGAGGTAGGTGCTATTTTATTTTAGATTTCGTTGCATTTATCGAACATTTATGATTTTTTAGAAAGTCAATATGGCGGCAAACTCCTTAGTTACGACCTGTCAGTTGTGAGGCATGTGATGGTGATTACAATAGCCTTTTACACAACAAATGTTAATAAATATCGAGAATATTTGTCTTCAGAATTATAAGGATTAAACACATTTTTTCTAGAGGTTATTGATGTGTAAACAGGGGCTCTTACTCACAAACTTTACATAAAAGTCCATCTAGAAAAAATGTGTTTAATCCTATAGTATTGCCAAATGCTATGAAAATATATTGCCAAATACTAAGGTTCCATGTTGAAGGCCATACTCTGTCCAATACGTGTTTACTTTTTACATATTGCGACTTGGGTGTTGAGTTTCCTTATTGGCACTGATACCACATCTTCTTCGAGGGCGGATCCAGCCATTTTAAAAAGTGGGGTTCCCAACCCTAGATAAAGAGGGGGTGGTGTGTGTTCCAACCATGATAGGTCCCAATTCTAATGCATTGATCGTTCAAAAACTTAAATGTAAATGCATTGAACCCCCCTGGGTCCGCCACTTTTCTTCTTTCTAAATACTAGTACGTTTAATCTTTTCATGAACTATATATCTCGCCAAAGCGACTTTCATTGGTTAACAAAAACTTGACTAACATGAAAATCTTCTAAAATTAGACATTGGAATAAACATCTTCGTATACCAAACAATGACAGCTTTCGAGTTCGTTGCATTAATGTCAAAAACATTGGTTTTAACCTCCTTTCTGCCATAGGGCCGATTTGGCCGATGCAGAAACAGTACCTTTGACTGCCAAGGATCGGCCGAAACATTATTCGTGCGTTTAGGCGCGTCGTCACTTCCGTTTCTATAATGTTGTGCGATTGGTTGAAAACATTATAATGCAATATTGCAAAAATTATTCGGCAACTCTAATTCTTATCATTGATATTCAGAACTTCTTTTATTTGGGAATTGTTATTAAGTACTTACGGAACAAATATTATTTCTGGTTTATCCTGCATAATGGCAATCATAAAGACACTTGAACAACTTTGATAGAGCAGGGATACAGGTAATCCCCTCTATCTTGTTAATGACGTCACAAAGGCGCACAAAATTGACATTTTTTTCCGGTGAAAGACATAACCCAAAACGTGGTCTTTTATTTGAAATGCAGAATAAGGCTATCAGTATTTATCAAGAGTTAGAAAAAATGTCTCCTAAATATAAACGCACGTTACCATTGTTACGACACGATGTTTAGAGAGTTATAAGCTGTTTTATGCAATGTCACGTTAGAAATTCTAAATCAATCAAATATTGATTTACAAATCAATAGAGGAATGAAATACTTTGTTGTCAATCAATAGAAATTATGAAACTAGAGACAAAGTATTATAACGTCATATTTGATGTCTCTAGTGACACTAACATGGATGTGAAATATGTATTATAAATATATCGATGAAAGCATAATAGTTAGATAGGAGCAAACATTTGAAAGTCATCATTACTTATGACACTTCTTGTAAAGGATCTCTATTCGAGTGCTTATCAACAACTGCAGCAGGAGAACACTTTTTAATTAATAAAACTACCTGGTTGGGATATAAAATATAAGTTTGCACTGATCATGTGCACATTATGTCTGCGCATGCTTTGAATCAATCGTTTCATTCAAGCTGTTTAAGTATGCCACTTCAAGGTTTTTGCAGATATATTAATTGAAAAAGGGCATATATTTTTTATTGAGGTAGAAATATATAAAGTACGACAAAACCTGTGCATGTTTACAATCAGCTGTTCTATTTCAATGATGTTTACTCTTGTGTTTAAGCATTTTTACCTCCATTACGAAAATCTGTACCCTATTCAATATGTCTGCAGTAAAAGGGCTTATCATGGATGGATTCATCAATTTTAAATGGTATTCCCAACCAAGAATAAAGAGATGTGGTTCAAACCATATGTCCTAATTCAAATTCATTGATCGTAAAAAAAAGGCGGTCCAAAGCCCGGAATCCCCTATTGGATCCGACAATACTTATTGATATCATTTATGAGTAACCAACAGTTTTTAATCAGTATCAAGAGTACAAAAACAAAATCTTTGTTCGACTTGCAGCAAGAACTCGTATTATTACTAGTAGCAGAATGTTAGCTCATCCTCTGCTTTTTTGGTCCAAATATGGACGATAACTCATGGTGTAAGGTTGGAGTAGTTTTATCTCATACGCAACGATGATTTAATCTACAGTATGGCAACCGGCACAACATAACTCGATGCATAATAATAATCAATACAGTGAAATCTGTCAAAAACAATTTTTTATCATACTTGATTGAAAAAAAACTGATTTTACGAAAATACATAATGCTATTGTGTTTTTTTATTGGATTCATTAAAAGAAAATTGAAATGTATAGTATGTGTCAATAAGACAGTAAACAAACAACCGAAAATACGTGGAAATTAATAATCGGTTACAATACGATACTTATAATTAAAAGACATCGGAAAATTATTTTAGATCCTGCTGTTTCTATAGAAAAGTAAAACAATACCTAAAAAATACTAAAACGAGGAATGACAGATCATGTCTTTGGCGAACAAAACCATACATTTCATCAAAGCGGATCGCCAGGTAACTAGAAAAAAATATAAACAGCTCATTGTTTTATGCCACTAATTGTTCTTATCGTGTGATTATGAACATATATATCATGTTAAGGAGGGGTATTTGCGAAAAATACCAGTCGAGAGAATGTTGAATTTCGCGAGCCGTAAGAAAATAGTGAGTGTGTAAAGTAACAATTCCGTGTAGAGTGAAACCAGTCTCAACTGAATCTCTTCGAGACTTCAGATTTTGTTCCGTTTTGGTGGATGCTCGTTTTAATCAGGTTCACGTTTGATTTGATTGGACTTACATGTACGAACAACATGTTTTGTTCAGACAGATTTTCGGTTTAGAAAGATAAATTTAATGCTATCTAGCATTGGAAATGTCTGTTTTTATGCCCCAGCTATGGTTATTATGTTTTTCTATCTGCACGGCCGTTAGTCCGTCCGTCCATCAGTGTGTAACGCTTCAGTCTAAAGTTTGTGTTCAAGGTACTTTTGATGAAATTGAATTCCAATTAACTCGACAAATATACAAATGTTCATTTTTGTGCCAAATTAGAGTTTGTAATTTGGCAGAAAAGTTACTTCGAGTGGGGCATCCGTGTACTTTGGAAACATTCTTGTTTCCATATAAGTTGTTGGTTATTATGACGATTGCATAATTCATCAATATTTGTTTAACAGGCTGAGTCTCTTCGAGCCAAACAGTTTGCAACAAATTAAATACCTTCACTTAAGACAAGATCGAATACGAGTTTCGAAAAACACAGTTTATATGAAAACACATGATCACTTTATCAGAATAATCTAGTCCCTTCTCGTACAAGTTTGCCAAAAAAGAGTCTCGTAAAATACGGTTGATGTCATCACATAATCCAACTAAATTCAGTCCCTTCTCGTACTTGCGAGGTTAATGGTCCAAGGACACAGTTATCGACCCTTATATACATTCATATACATATTCCGGATCGTAATTACAATGTATTGATAAACTTACATTAATTTTGATAAACATACGATATTTGCTAAACTAAAACCAAAACAAACAAATAAATCTTTCAGGAAATTTTTTGATTAGTTAAATCGACCTGACCCGCCGGACATCGGTTAACGGATCTTAATTAACATTCTAAATTTCATGGCACTTCCGAGTTTGTATTGTTAATACGAAAATAATTACACTATATTTATGTTTCCTTAGAATCCGTAATTTTGATTGGCTTACAACAATTGGAATAATTCAATAGCATATCTTGCTTAAGAATTGAATGCTACTTTATATAATTTTATTGGAGTTTAAAGAGATGAAAACAACGTTTAATAAATTTCAAGTTCCTCGTTAAGATAGTGGAGAGGTCAGGCATTTGCCGCAATTACAATTTTTCTCTATTCTTTATATTGTTTGCCATTTATTCTGCACACGTAATCCATTAAAATCTATTCTTTAAATCCAAGTCACTCAATTAACCTTTTTTTTAAACAATGTGTACAATTGAAAAAGTATCTATCGGAAGGAACTCTGTTTCATGACGCATCACATTTTAAACTTGTTGACACCTCCCCCCCCCCCCAAAAAAAAAAAAAAAAACAACAACAAAAAAACTCATACAAACAAACAAACAAAACAAACAAACCAAATAAAAAAAAAAAAAAAAAAAAAAAACAACAGAAAAAGAAAGGTAGAGTAAATTTTAATTAAAATCTATTTTGTGAAAAAAATAACTGACATTACTTGCAGCGTAGACTAACAGACAATAGAATTTCAAACTGAATCCATAATTGGAGATTATAAATTAGATAATGTTTACTGAAACAAACATTATGCTTTTACAAATAAATATATATTAGAGTTGGTGATTGGTTTCCAATAATAAAAGTACGTGATCAATATACAACCATCATACAGATATTGGACTGCAATCTCTGTACTTTAATTGAAGTTAAAAGCGTATTTTTACAGTTTTGCTCTCTTTACTGATACACACACTTGAACAAAAATCAGCTGGTCCCTAAATAAATATATATATATACTAGTTCAGTGACAATGAACGCCATACTAAACTCCAAATTGTACACAAGAGACTAAAGTTAAAAATAATACAAGACTAACAAAGGCCAGAGGCTCCTGACTTGGGACAGGCGCAAAATTGCGGCGGAGTGAAACATGTTTATGAGATCTCAACCCTCCCCCTATACATCTAGCCATTGCAGAAAAGTAAACGCATAATAATACGCGCATTAAAATGCAGTTCAAGAGAAGTCCGAGTCTGATGTCAGAAGATGTAACCAAAGTTACTAAGGTACATGTTTACAAGCAGCTGTTCTGTTTCAATGATGTTTACTCTTGTTTTTAATATTTTCACCTCCATTAAGAAAACGATACTTCGAGTGGGGCATCCGTGAACTATGGACACATTCTTGTCTCATATAATTTGTTGGTTATTATGACGTTTGCATAATTCACCAATATTTGATTAACAGGCTGAGTTTCGTCGAGCCAAACAGTTAGCAACACATTCATACCTCTAATTAACTAAACCAAAAACAACAATTAAACCTTTCAGGGACTTTCTTGATTTGATAAATTGACTTGACCTGCCGGACATCGGTTAAAAGAGCTTAATAAAACTTTTAAATTGTATGACACTTCCGATTTTCTAATATTAATACGTTAATAATTACACTATATGTATGTTTCATTAGAATCCGTAATTTTGATTAGCTGACCACAATTGTGAAGCACTCCAATATCATATTTTCATTAAGAATTGAATGCTACTTTAGATAATTTTATTGGAGTGTAAAAAGATGAAAACAACGTGCAATAAATTTCAAATATCTCGTTAAGCCCCGGATAGTGGAGAGGTCAGGTATTTTCCGCCATTACAATTCTGCACATTTTATCATTTAGAATCTATTCTGTAAACCCAAGTCACTCCAATAACCTTCAATTTAACAATGAGTATAATTGAAAAAAGTATCTATCGGAAGGAACTCTGTTTCATGACGCATCACATTTTAAACTTGTTGACACCTCACCCCCCTTCCCCCCCCCCAAAAAAAACCCCAACCAAACAAACAAAACAAAACAAAACAAACAACAAATAAAACAAACAACAAATAAAACAAACAAACCCCCCAAAAAAAGAACATTAGAAAACAACAGAAAAAGAAAAAAAGGGGGAGTTAATTTTTAATTTAAATTTATTTTGTGAAAAATAACAGACAATTCTTGCAGCGAAGAATAGCAGACAATAGAATTTCAAACTGAATCCATAATTAAAGATTTTAAATTAGATATATATATTGTTTACTGAAACAAACATTTTGCAATTACAAATAAATATAATATAAGAGTTGGTGATTGGTTTCCAATAATACCAGTACATGATCAATATAAAACCATCATATAGATATTGATCTGCAATCTCTATACTTTAAGTGAAGTTAAAAGCGTATTTTTACAGTTTTGCTCCTCTTATTAATTGTATTAGTGCAAATACGGAAATCTTCAAATTCTAATGAAAACATTTCTTATTGTTTACTAATTGCATGGTTTTGAAGGAATTTAAAACTAGAGTAATATTAGGATCATCCAAATAAACATAATATATAGCGGTAAGTAAATTTTTCCTTTAAATTGACCGACCGGATTTCAGAATTTACTGTCATTAATCCATTTTTATACTTAGTTTTCATACCTTCCAAAAATATAATTTGAAATAATGAAATTAAATCGTTTCCTAAATAAGTTTCAAACCTGTACCGAATCATGCAGCTGAGTGGTCCACAGTCCCCCCCACGTTTCAATGTCTTGGTATAATGATTCATACATAAAAAAGAAGATGTGGCATGTTTGTCGTCAATATTTTGTTTCTTAGATATCGAATTAGTGAATTATTTCAGTTTGTATATGTATTTTACCAGACAAACAATATGAAAATTTTTTAGATTCATTTTTGTTTTTTATTTAAACATTTTATATATTCTATGATGTAGTCTGCTTTTTAGGAAACGATTCAGTTATGTATTACGAGATTCTAATATTTGTATTTTCTTTCAGTTTGTATCGCAGTTAATGTTGTGATCTAACAAACGCTACTTTTGTTTTTAAATTAAGAACTATTTTTAGGCATTTTGATCAACACACAGCTCTATTTGCGGTATAGTAGAATAGTTTAAATCATATTTATTAATAGTGGAATGGGAAACGATTTATTGCAACTTGTATTAATTCCTTTCCACTTTGCGGGTGCGAGTGCTGCCTTGTACTAGATGTAGGGACGTTAGCATACTCTTTTACGAAATCTACAAAGGTGTCTTTTGCGTGCAAAATATATGGCTCTCTCTTAACACGGGTTATGCCATGTATCGTCCCCTTCCAACGGACTATCATCACTGGCGTAGCTGGGTCATTTTTACGTGTACGCCCGAACCTCGGCGTGGGATATGAGGGATGCCAGCCGCTCAATGTTAAAGCACCTGCTGGTAGTGGGTTCGAAAAGGACTAAGCCCCCGAAAGCTACCGAGAATGAGATACCATAATGATTCCTGTCAGTAAAAATCATTTGATAGCAACATACTTTTGAATCTAAATGGTTAATTTGTTTTGGTTAAATTTTGTAATGTGTTAACGTATTCATCGTGTTAAACTGGAAGCTAGCCTAATGGTCATTTGTTTTAGAGAAAACGTCCAAACCAATATTACTTTTAAATAAGTTTAAAGGGTACCGTGAGTGAGCATACAATCGACAAAAGCACCTTTTAATGAACACTAAAAAAAATCTAAGAGGTGCAATATAAAAAAAATCTGGAACACCTAGGATTTCTTCCCACAAAAAGTGAATCAATTTATCATTCCTTTAATTTTCTTTTTATATTTTTTTCTTGATCTGGAATATTTCACGACAATCTACGAAGGTTTATAAATTGAGCATGTAAAACAATCAATTGCGTAAAGAAGAGTCCGGCTATCTGTCTATCAGAAAGAACAGAAAAATGAACGAAAAAAAAAATGATTTCAAAATTTTAGCTTTAGACATTAGTCATAGAAAAAGCTTCTTCGGCATTTTCATAAAATTCGATGAAGGTTCGACAAGTAATTAATGTAAGTGAGAAATAACAAAATGTAAGCCCAAACTGCGACCACTTATTAATTACAGAAAGAAATACATTTTGTCCTTAAAATGCGGGAAAATTAAAGGTATACTTGCATTATTAATATTGCTCTGTATACTGTTTGATCATAAACAGTTTATGTCCAACTCTCGTAATATTTCACGGAGAGTCAGAAGACTTTATCTACATTCGGAACCTAAATATTGACGCTGCTTTGTCTCGTTTTTGCGACAAAAATACAAACAGCATATCGAATCTGAGCAGATAGTAAATTGCTTTAACTATAAGAAAAGTAGAATTCATAGTAGATCATAGTAGATTCAGACTTTTACGAAAGATTCGAACAAATATATTAAATGATCTATTTGAATAAATTTAGTCCCTTTTTATTCAAATTACAATCCATTGAAAAAAGAAGCACAAGACTGATGTGCTTTGACCAGTTTTTTTCTTATTCTATGTCGATTATTTGTTTTATTTTCAAAATTTAAGTGTACGCCTGGGCGTTTCGACGTAAACGTAGCTACGCGCATGGTTGTACATGTATCTATAAAATAAAAAAAATTCAGTTATCAACATAATATAATTTTCTAATCTGAGTGTTAATTCCGCAATATTTAGCAAAATTTTATCGCATATATATATATGTGACAGGCATTTTCTTAATTTAGGCATCTTGTAAAATGACTGAAATTTTTAGGCATTTTATAAAATGCCTGCATGATTTAGGCATTTTACAAATTGACTATTGGACTCAAACTGAATGGACTGTACTCAAAATTTAACGACTTGAAATATTAAATAGATAATTTTATTCTATCATTAATTATAGCATGCAATTTAAACAGTTACAGTTTTATAATTGCAATTAAATCATTTACATTAACACTGAGGATGACAATTATTTGTTGCTACATTGTACATGTAATGTTTGGATGACAGCGACTGTAACACATTGTCCTTACATTTTGCAAAGACAACGTTTAGTGTTACATCTAGTCTTACCACTAGCACTACAAGTTTTAATTGAATCAACTACTTCTAAATATTTTTAGAGAAGTAGTTTAAAAAAGAAAGTTAAGGTAAAGAGAAATAAATTTCACTGTTAATACAATTTTTGCTCTTTTTGCATTATATATTCTACCTTCGAATTTCAAATATTTTCTATTTTCTATATAGAGATACATGTAAGACAAGTTTCCCTGACCTCAAGATTTGCGTAAGAAAACGAACAGTTATTTTCTAAAGAGTCTCATTGAAAAGTATTTTTCATTTACTGATATTTCATGCAGTTGTTAAATGGAATATATAGTTACCAAAGGTACCAGGGGCCTGTTTATCGAAGCTCTCTTAGGATTAGGACGTGTCCTAAGACCAACTTAGGAGACATCTTAGTCCAAAGTGGGTTTATCAAACATGTCGCAACTTAGCAAAATTCTAGGAATTGTCCTAACTTTAGGATAGATTTAGGACGGTCAATTTATAAACAAACATGGCTGCCGCATATATACGTCTAAGAAGAAGAGCATATAATATTCGTCGGAATAGACTTATTAGGGACTATGATAATCCGCTGGACTATCTTGATGACTATGACATTGTCCGCAAGTATAGATTGTCCCGTCCATTGATAATAGACCTTTGTAGAATGTTTGACAATGATTTGAAACGGCCTACAATGAGATCATGAGCATTCCCAGTATCATTGCAGATAATGCTGGCGTTGCGATTTTATGCAATTGGAAGTTTTCAACTCGTGAATGCAGATGTCCACAATATATCTAAGTCAAGCGTCTCAAACATTACCCGGGATGTAACCCAATGCGTAGTAAGAGTATGTCAACAGTATGTTGTAATGCCTACAGACCCAGTAGAGTTGCAAAGTGTAATGCAAGGATTCTATAATGTTGCAAATTTCCCTAATGTTGTAGAGGCAATAGACGGCACACATATTAGAATTAGAGCCCCGTCGGTAGATGAACATATCTATGTGAACAGAAAGAATTACCATTCCGTTAATGTTCAAGGTGTGTGTGATTCGGATATGAAGTTCATGAATATAGTTGCCAAGTGGCCAGGTGCAACCCATGATGCGTTTATCTGGGCTAACTCTAACATTAGTGAAATGTTCGAAAACCGAACAATAGGACACGGGTGGCTGTTAGGTGACAGTGGATATCCATTGAGGCCTTGGCTTCTCACACCTGTTCTTAATCCAGGGACAACAACAAAGATACAACGAAGCACACATGCAGACAAGAAGCATTGTTGAGAGAAGCTTTGGTTTGCTGAAATCGCGTTTCCGGTGCATAGACACAAGTGGTGGCACACTACTGTATACCCCAAAGAGATGTTGTGACATTGTTATCGCTGTTGTTGTATTGTACAACATGTGTATAATACATAGAATTCCATTACCAGCAGAAATTTTGAAGACCTTTGACGTCTGGGCAGACAACACTACAATGGTAATTTGAACGACGGAGCTGCTGTGCGGCAGATTTTGATGCAAAATAAAAAAAAATATAAAAATGTTTTCAATTCTCATTGTAAAAAAGGGGGAGGTTATTAGCATTCCCATATTTATGTGCATGTTCCAAGTCAGAAAACTTGTAATTAAGTGCATATACATTTGGTCTTTCCAATTCAGTATATTGTAGAGATATTTTCTGCAAACACATTTAATGTACAACAGAACGTGAATATAACATTTATTCATATATCTGTTTTTGTGTTTATTTGATTACTAAATACAGATGTAAAATTAAAACTTTGATTTACAACAGGAATTTACCAGAAGCTTAAATAAATCAAATAACTAAATACATAAGTATGACATTAACATGATGTATTTATATGCAAAACATTTTTACAACACATGAGTTTTAGCTTGACAGATTGTCTTTTTCTACACTGTTTGATGGTGTATCTGCTACATGTACACCCATTTGTGTCATGCTAATGTTGAGCTTTGCCATATAAAGCTGATGCTTTTGTTGTTCAGTTACTAGCCTTTGTTGGTCGATTTCTAGTCTGAGCTGTTCAATGTGTAGTCGTTGTTTTTCAACATGGAGACGTTCCTTTTCTACTTTCAGCCGTTCACCTTCTATTTCTACCAACTTACAATCCTCTGGTGATGGTTCGCTATATTTCCCCTTCGAGGATTTGGAAGATGAAGCACCAGAAGAAAACGAATTGCCACACAAATTTTGCCTGGTACACCTTGCTTCATTAAATGAAGAGTAGGACATGTCTGAAATGATTAACAAAACGTCAAAATAATGAATAATACATGCATAGTTTCTGTATTTGTAAGGTCGAAATGCAGATGGTCACTGCTCAAAAAGGGGGGTTGGCAAGATCAATCGGTGTGTTTTATTAAACGAAATACTGAAAAAAACCCATACATTTGTCATATACAACAAAATCAAAATTAAATTATAAGAGAACAAGGTATAATATATGAACTTGCAGTCTCTATAAGACATCCAATCAGAACTATCAAAACAAAGACCTACATAGGAGTGACAGATTGATGAATGTTTCAGTTATACCTCTTAAAGGCCAAATCGAATCAACACAAATAACGCACGGTGGTTTAATTATAGATTGACTGCTGTTTGTTTTACATCCAGTGGCAAACATTTCATGAACGATCAGGACAACTGATAAGAAGACTTGTGAAATGTTTGCTGTTGAATTCTTATAAAGAAGCGGGTATGCAATTTGTATCTTAAATGTGTTTTCCTGCAATTAACAGACAGAATATGTAATATATACTACACAAAAGTATGTATGTATATTTTTTACTTTCAAATAAAATAAAATAAAAAAAGCTTACCATTTTCATTTGAAGAGTCCGAATCTCTTGTCTGTGTAAGTTCTTCAGCGGGCACTCCATCAAATTCCATTCCAGGACATGTATCAATACCTCCGTCTATTCCATCTATGGGGGTGTTGCCTATTATTGCTACAACTTTATCCTGTAATGGAGTTAGCTCTTCAGGAGGTGGTCCACCACCAGTTTTCCTGGATTCTCTGCGTATTCGAGAGGCCTGCTTTTTAGCAATACTCGTGTACGTGCTCCATTTCTTTCTAATTTCATTTACCGTTCTTTTGTGGTCGGTGTTGGTTGCATTTACTTTACTGCAGATGGAATCCCAAGCCCTTTTCTAAGCACTATTAGTTGCAACATTTGAACGCTTACTAAATAGCAAAGTCTTATCCTTTTCAATTTCGTCTAGGAGAGTCTGTAGTTCAGCATCTGTAAAATTCGGATTTCGTCTCTTGCTCATTTTCACATGTTTTTTTTAACAGTAATGAAAAAGTTCAAGTACTCCGGTTTTATATGAAAGATGCACGAGATTTCACTTTGAACTTTTAAAAGTATGAACCCGTGACACTTAGAATTCAACTCAGTGATATAGATACAATGGATAAGCGTTGATTCTTGAAAAAGAAACCATGAGCCCGGAGGGCGAATGATTTTTTTTTCATGAATCAACGCTTATCCATTGTATCTATAACTTAAACTATTGTGTTAATGCCTTTTAAAAATTAACGCCTATTCTTAATTAGAAGGTATTGTAAGTGAGTTTAAATAACCATGTAATCGTGTCAAAGGATTCATTCAAATTAATTAAACATCACAATCAAATGGTTAAAAAATACAAATATATTAAAACACATCACGTCTACATAAAGATCTTCATACTATAAGGCGTCTGAATGTTATCTGTTTTTATAAAATAAAATATATAATTTCTGTTAAAATTGAATGGAAATGGAGAAATTGCCAAAGGGAAAACAACCCGACAAAGAACATATATATAGTGCAAATAATAAGCATGTTTCCGAAATTTCTAACAAAAAGCCTAATTTTGGGAACATCACGATTATCTAGCATAGTAGTTTGCGAATTAACAGTTGTAAAATTATGTAGCAAAACAGATGAAATCATATTATATTAATTTATAAAACAAAAATTGACAAATAGAATCTAGTCATTTTTGTGTCAAACATGTGGAATAACCAACAATAATTCGATAATAAACGACCAAACTCGCTTTTATTACACAACGTATCCACAATAACATACAAAACAAGAACAAAAACTGGAAAACTAGAGAAAAGGGACAGCAAAGAGAATTCAGGGATTCGAACCTAAAAATACAAGTCCGTACCTTAAACTCAACCATCACAACCATGAAACCTCGTGGCTACCAATTCATACTATACGTTTGCCTATTATGTATATATAAAGGTACAAGCCCTGTGTGTCTGTTGTACCGATGTATATCATATACTCATTTATATGTTTAAATTAGACATTCAAATCGTAACCGATTGGTAGCCCAGAGGTTTCGTCGATATGTTGATGTGATTAACACGTTACAGAATCCATGGACTGGTTCGATTCCAAGAGAAGTCATATAATGAATTACAAAAAATAAAGGTAAGTGTTTAAAACGATTCCATTAGTGAACAGAAATCAGTAAATTATTCAATTCAAACTTAATGAAATTAGACACAAAAAGGAAACAAAAGAATATAAAATAGTGAGTTCATTTCAGCGACAGATTTAGGAAGCGTTGATTCTAGAAAAAGAATCCACGGTAAGTGAATAGGCTGACGTCACCACAATGGTTTAACTTAAAAGCATATAATGATTTTTACCGATTATATCTAGTAAATACAATTAGTTTGCTAAATTTTTATATAAAACTAAGTTATTATTTTTGTCTTTAATATATTTTGTTTCATACATTTTAAATGTACAATTATTATATTAAAAAATATTTATTACCTTTTATTTACAACTAATAATGAGTTGCTGATTAACCATATTTTAAAAATTGTAATTATTAGTTGAATATCAAATTTTATTTTTAAATGAAATATTTTTTCATTTTCTTCTACGCCAATACTTAGGACATCAGTTAGGACGTCCTAGCTAAGATAATCCTAAGATAGCTTCGATGTGCATTCTGAGACGTGTCGTAAGTCGGTCCTAACTTTATCCTAACTTCTGTCCCAAGAAATTCTTAGGACCGATCTTAGGACAGTTTCGATAAACAGGCCCCAGGATTATAGTTTAATACGCCAGACGCGCATTTTGGAGAAGTCTGGCCATTGTAGCAAATGATGGATATCTGATATCTGATCGTGTTATGTTTCGCACAGATTTTCAACCCTGCATTTATACACAGATCGTATCAAGCACAGATCAAGCCCTTTGGAATAAAATGAAAGGGGTGGATTATAACCCTCGGAACACCAAGGAAAAGTGTACATTATTGAGATAAAAAAAATATACAATCAAAAAAGAAACAAGAATGATGCCCCACTCGCACTATCCATGTCAATAAACCGTAAATAGTTATCAAAAGTACCAGGATTATAATTTTATACGCCAGACGCGCGTTTCGTCTACATAAGACTCATCAGTGACGCTCAGATCAAAATAGTTTAAAAGCCAAACAAATACAAAGTTGAAGAGCATTGAGGACCCAAAATTCCCAAAAGTTGTGCCAAATACGGCTAAGGTAATCTACTCCTGGGGTAAGAAAATCCTTAGTTTTTCGAAAAATTCATAAGTTTTGTAAACAGAAAATTTATAAAAATGACCATATAATTGATATTCATGTCAACACCGAAGTGCTGACTACTGGGCTGGTGACTTCTGGGCTGGTGGGTAAAAAATCTAATTTTTCATTAAAATTAGAAAGATCATACCATAGGGAACATGTTTCAAGTTGATTGGACTTTAACTTCATCAAAAACTACCTTGACCAAACACTTTAACGGATGAACGAACGAACGGACGTACCAGAAAACATAATGCCCCTCTGCTATCGTAGGTGGGGCATAAAAAGAGGGTTCATCCTCTAGATCCGCCAGTGCTTATATCAGTTATATATCCTTAATATTTATTATTTAATACTTAATATATTTAATCCTTACATTGAGTTCGATTACTTTAGCAGTATTTTTTGGCATAACCTTTTGGAATTACGGGTCCTCATTGCTCTTTAACTTTAAGATATTTGTTTGGCTTTCTAACTTTTTTCATCTGAGCGTCACTGATAAGTCTTATAAAGACGAAACGCGATTGTGACGTATCAAATTATACATTAAGTCTGGAACCTTTGGTACATGTATAAATAAAGATGTGATATAATTACCATTCATGATCATTCATGCAATGAGACAACTCTCCACAATGTACCTATTTACAATGAGTTCTGAAATTAAAAAAAGATAAATTTATTGAAAATTAAGTTAATTTAAAAATAAAAATATTAACTAATTGCTGTTGGTATGATAACACCACGTAAAATTGATATGATAGAACAAATTGCGTTTTTGATTGACGAACATTTTAACTTCTACAATGGAAACTGAACAGTTGTGTTTAAACTAATTTGTAACTCAATACGGAATATCGATTTTTGAATTTTAAAATGATCTACTCAAACAAGCTAAAATGATAAAGTATTGACTACTCTAGCCTTTTCGATTTAAAATTTCATTCAGTTTAATTACGAGAAAACAAATTAACCTTGATCAAAGTTATCACCGGAAGTTCAAAAAGTCATTTCCGTTTTGTTCACCTTGAAAGAATGGTAAAGTTCAAGTTTTAAAGTACCTTTTTTTAAATGTATTTGTTATTTATTTGACAGAGTCGATAGCTCTTTTGTGTGATTTACATATTTTCATATAGAACAAAAGACCACTTTTGAGTTCATCCGTCACCGGAAAAAACTCGTCAATTATACGCGCCTTTATGACGTCATTTACCAGATAAAGGGGGTCGCCTGTATCCCTGCACTATTTACGTTCATCAAGCGTCTTAGTGATCGTCATTGTGCAGGATAAACAAGAAATAATGGTTGTTCTGTAGGTACTTAATGACAATTCCCTTATGACAGCAATGCTGATTGTCAATTTTGAGAATTCAATTTGCCGAATAATTCGTACAATATAGAATTATAGTTTTCCAACCACTCGCTCAACGTTGAAACGGAAGTGACGACGCCCCTAAACGCACAAATGACGTTCACTAAAACCAGAGTTTTTGACGGAAATGCATCGAACTCGAAAGTTGTCTATTTAGTTATAATAGATAAACAATATAAATTGCTCAATGAGATATCGGAAAGACACTACCTTAGTCAAACTTTGGTAAAAACGATACATGATTGCTCCATTTAATGGTCAGCAGTATTCATTATTCATTTCATCCAAGTCATATTGAATCGACATTCGTTAAAGTTTAATGCTTATATCGAAATTATTGAACTAATACAAATATAGGCCTTTTATAGCTTGCTGTTCGGTTTGAGCTAATGATCTGTGTTGAAGACCGTACTTGGACCTATAATCATGATAATGGTTTACTTTTACAAATTGTGACTTGGATGGAGAGTTGTCTCGTTGACACTCATACCATATCTTCTTATATCTATGTATACTATACTAGGTTGTGCATGCTCGTTTTTTTATATGTATTATAAAAAAAAAGATGTTGTGGTATGATTACCATGTTGAGACAACTCTCCACACGAGACCAAAATGACACAGAAATTAACAACTATAGGTCACCGTACGACCTTCAACAACGAGAAAAGCCCATACCGCATACTCAGCTTTAAAAGGCCCCGAACTGACAATGTAAAACAATTCAAACCAGAAAACTAGCGGCCTTATTTATGTACAAAAAATGAACGAAAAACAAATATGTAACACATCAACAAACGACAACCACTGAATTACATGCTCCTTACTTAAATGATCATAACATACTTAATGTATAATGTTCATATTGAAATTGATAGAAAACCAAAAATTGGGAATTTTGGAAATAAAGGAGGAAGGATAAAAAACATTTTCCTGTCCCCAATAACCTATGACTTAAGATACTTTTGCTGAAATTCTCCAGTCATTCAATATTTTACAAAATTCTTTCAACAACACTTTACATACTTTAAACTACGCTCTGAATGCCCGCGATTTCGCGGGTGTGTTCTAGTAAATATAAAAAAGAGCATGCAAACCACTTGTATTTTTGTCCGTCTTATGAGTTAAGCCTTTCCAGGTTATTTTTATTGTTCGTTCTTATGATGTACTGTTTTACCACTGTACCAGGCCTAGGTAAGGGGAGGGTAGGGATCCGGCCGCTGACATGTTTAACCCAGCCACATTCTGTATGTATGATTGTGCCTTTCCCAAGTCAGGAGCCTGTAATTCAGTGGTTGTCGTTTGTTTATGTGTTACATAATTGTTTTTCGTTTTTTTGGGGGTACATAAATGAGGCCGTTAGATTTCTCGTTTGAATTGTTTTACATTGTCATTTCGGGGCCCTTTATAGCTGACTAGGTGGTATGGGCTTTGCTCATTGTTGAAGGCTACGCGTCGCCAGTAAAACTGCATTTGCGACCGTCAAATCTACATTCTAATGCAACAACGTTTGTAACGTTCATTTTGATTGGGTAACGTCACTTTCTTACATGGCATCAATTGACAATTGATGATATGGGACGTACGCGCAAGCGCTAACACGTCGCCAGTAAACTTAACTTGCGACCATAAAATCCCCAACTGATGCCGTCGGAGATTAAAATACAATACAGTTATCTCCTAAATTGACGGTGGCAACTCTTCAACTACAGTACTGTTATTCCTTAAATACAATTGCCATTTCACGATGAACGAACAATTAAAAATGTCCTGCACGTTGATATTTTTAATGATTTCACGAAACATGGTGAATAGCGAAACTTTTTCACGGCTGCTCATGAAATAAGAAAATGCAAACACGTTGAACGAAAATAACCCTTCACCACCCTCTGTAAAGATTTGATTGGCTTGATATATTAATGTTCTCTGTATAACAAAGTAGGACTATTACATTTTATTAATAATAGTTTTGTTAACTCTCTAGGCAAAACGTACGACATGCATGAATTTATGCAAACAATTAACATTTTAAAAGCAATGAAAATGAAAATACATAAAATAAAAAAATATAGATTCTAAGAAGATTAAAATGTTTCTTGTTTTTAAATGAATAAGTGAATTTTATTTCTCATCAAGTACAAATTACATAAAATAAAAGAAAATATTTTCATTAGTAATAAAAATACACAATTATACGTAAGGGACAACAACACAATGAAAACAATCTTTCTAAAAGCACTTAAATTACCATTAACCAAATCAACTTTTAATTTATAAGTAATTTATTTAGAAAATTTTATCTAAAACATGGAAGATATCGATAATTAGTTACAGTGTACATGTACAACAAATGGAAGTTTTTAACGACCTTGACTGGCTATACAGTTTATTAGTAACCGTTTTCAATAAATACGGGACAGGCGTGGATCAATCCATTTTGAAACAGGGGAGGGGGGAGGGGGTTCAACACGGAACATCATGACACGTGCACATAAGTATCTATACTATTAAACGAGAAGACCTCATTTAATTTGTGTGTCGCTTCTCTTCCTTCCACGATAAATTAATCATCATGCCACTGTGTTCTATAAGTAACATGCATAGTCGCATTTGTCATCCATTCATATGATTATTCAGATTGAGATATATTTGGAGGAAAACAACAAAAAAGGAGTCCGGATATTGATTCCGACATCAGACTGACTTTTAGTCATATTAAGATTTCCGGTTTGAAACATGCACAAGTACAACCAATCGTATGATAGATAACAAAAATGAAAAATAGATAAGCCAATCAGAGCGTTCTCCATATCATGGTGTTTAGATCGCAAGAACGTACCACAACTATTATACCTCCTTAGAGAGGACAATTATTTTTAGCGTTTATCTACACGTAAACTACGATCATACTACTTTAATATACAAGGCAGCAACCATTTGATTTTCTTTGGGGGGGGGGGAGGGGGGCTATGTTTTTTTTCTGTACAAACTTTTTGTTCGCCTGTGGCGAAAAACAATCTATTTTTTTCGCGACAAGTCGAAAACAATTTTTTTCTTTCAATTTTAGCATTACATATAGTGGCAGTTGAGGGTGAAACAAACAATTCTTTTTCTCAGAATCAAAAACAAATTATTTTTTTCTCCAAAAACTGGAAACAAACTTTTTTTCCAAAAACAACCATAGCCCCCACCCCCCCCCCCCAAAAAAAAATAAAATCAAATGGTTGCTGCCAAAAGACTTTCTGTATTCTGTCTACTGTTTTCTTTGAAATGTTTGCTATTTTAAAGGGGTCATACCAGTTGCATATAATTGAAATAAGTAAAACATGTGGAAACAAGAATGTGTCCGTAGTACACGGATGCCACATCGGCACTATATTAACTGAGTTTCGAGTTGATTGAACTTTAACTTCATCAAAAACTACCTCGACCAAAAACTTTAACCTGAAGCGGGACAGACGGATGGACGAACGAACGAACGAACGCAGGGATGCACAGACTAGAAAACATTTATTGTTGAAAGTGACTTGGCAAAAATGAAAGTAAGGTAAAGAATAGAGGGCGGCAGGACCTTTTTCGGGATGTCGGGATCGATTTTTTCAAGCTCGGGATTTGGGGATTGATCCTTACGGGATTTCGGGATATGAATTTCTTCAAATTCTGCATCTCGGGTTTCATGTTTTTAAGCCCGGGATTTCGGGATCAAGACGCCTCCGACCACCCCTCAAATTAGCTTTAGTCGGTCTAAATCATTTATACAAGATTCATATCCTACCATTGGCATGTTAATAAGGCTCTCAAAAGAAGATGGATTGTCATAGAAGCATATTTTATTACACTAACAATGGTCTATATATAAGTAGTTACATTTATTTCATGTTTGAGCGGTGCAAATTTTAAATTTAATTTGACTTTTACCAAAAGATGAATTGTAGCAAAGGAGAAGAATAACTGTGGTCTGAGGCCAGAAACACGAAAATAATTGAATTTAACAGAAAGGAAACAAATATCGGACTTTGGAAAAAGGGAGAGGGCTTTTGATACCTTTTATGAAATTCTCCATACATAATATTTTTACAAAAAATCATCCTACAACAGTTCACAAGCTGTATATGCCCGCGATTTCGCGGGTGTGTTCTAGGAAGGTTATAATTTCTATATTCCTTGCATACCTATAAATACTTAAATTGGATTGGTCAATTTGATTTGATTTTTTGGTTTACACTTCGATAAACCACGTTTCTGAAACTACGCACGGATTCCGAGATTTTCATCAAATTGAGATTGAAAACAATTAAATAACAGTTGTTTCTATTCTATTGCATACGACTTTTATTCAGTATTTGTATATTATAATGGTTGTGTGATGTTCTAAACTAGATTTTATGAATTGTAAATGGTTTTTCGTTTAATCCAAAACAGCTGGTATGTAAAATAGTTATCCCATTCTGACTTTGTGTGTCAGTGTTAGATCATCCTGTGGCCATCGGGGTGATCTTCCACTGACACACAAAGTCCGAATGGGATAACTATTACTTACACATCAATAATCTCTAGAAAAAAAGTGTTTAATCCTAGTATAACAAAAAAACATCGTAAAACAAAATCCAAAGAAATGAAGTTTCCACACCCCGTATCATTTTTGGGATATTCCAATGCAGGGTCTGCAAATTCTATTTAGAGCATAATTCTCGATTTGTCAATTAAGCTTTGGACTGCAAGTTGATTAAGAAATTAAAATATACTACATCTTTGATAATAATTATGCATGGTTTAACTTAAATACTTGTATATAGCGTAAATTCAAAATTATTGCGTGCATTTATTATTGCAATTATTTCAGAAAGGACAAAAGTGCGAGTTCTATTGTTACGATTTCGAAAAAAGGCATACAGTTCTATATTTCAGTTATCAGAATGCGAGTTCTTATTATTGCGATACAAATCCAGTCGCATTATATATAACTTGAAAACCTCGCAATATTAAATTTCTAAATTTACAGTAAGTTTAATGACTCAAGCAATTATATATTCTTAAAAGCTTTCAGAATATAATTTTTTTTTAAATTTTTATTCAAATCGCAACATTGTGATCAATGATACCATATTACGTAAAATAGAGGGGGAAATATGAAAACAAAATATGAAAATTTACACTTCTGTGTTAAATCTTTATAGTTTTCCAACCACTTGCTCAACATTGGAACGGAAATGACGACGCCACTAAACGCACGAATGATGTTCACTAAAATCAAAGTTTTTGACGGAAATGCATCGAACTCGAAAGTTGTCTATTATTGTAAATTAGTTTTAGATAAAATGTTTTTTTTTGTAATATATAACTTTAATAACCCTATATAACAATATTTTATTTATTAAAGAACAGGAGATTTACAAATCCCTAAAGTTGTTTTAGTCTAATTATGAAATGTTGGAAAAACGTGAACGCATCTGTAAAAGGTTCGATTCTGTAAATATACCTTTAAACATTTTCGAAATGAAAAAGCATTTACATAACGGTAACTTAAACCATATCATATAACTCGTTAGTCAACATTTTAATTATTTTTAATTGACAGATTTTATTAACTGTTAAATCGAAGATAGGAATCCGATTTCTATTTTAAATATTGAATAATCAAGGGTCCTGAATGGGGTCCTCCATATCAGTTTCATCTCAGTCTTCATGCATTTTGGCTCCATTCTTATCTCTAATTCTTCGTGAATTTCAGCGTTTTGCATTTGCGCCGATCCGCATTTCATTTGCGCCGATTTTTTTCTTTCATTTGCGCCGATTTTTTTACAGGTAAATTAGAGGTAAATTACAGGCGAATAGATATAAGAAGAGGTGGTATTAGTGCCAACTCTTATTTTTCATATATCATTAAAGACCTCTCCCGTTAGACAGTTGTACAAATGTGAGAAATCCAATTCCATGTGATGAATGGACAGGCACTTGTCTCAGATTTCCCCCCCTATATACCTTTATAAACACTTTAAGGTATATATAGGAAATTTTTTTCTGAGACAAGTGCTTGTGGATGAATGATGAATTTTTATAATGATAGCATTGCTCTGAGTTAACCTCTGTTGATGTAATTTATCACACAAATTCCCAGAAATTGATTCAATCGCATTTAAGAAATAACTGCTGTTTGAAAGTGTAGAACCCACGTCTAGTTTTCTGCAGTAAACAATCGGCTTAATGTTTCTATATTTTGAAAATTTTAATGAGGAATAAAAAGTCCTTCGGACACCTTCCAGAGATGGACATCTAGTTTGAAAATGTTGAAGGTTTTCTTCCTCAAGTTTGCATAGCAGACAAATTGGGTCTGTACTTCCTATATTAAATTTATCTTTAGTTGCTTGTAAAAGGTAGGTCTAAAATAGTATTCTAGCTTTTTTTTTTTTTATATAAATTGGCTTTCTTTGTATTCCCTGGAATTTACATTCAAAAGTATTAACCTAACTGTAACTTACCTGTAAATTCAATTAGGAGAAAATATAAATCTGCGCAAATGAAAAAAAGAAATCGGCGCAAATGAAATTCAGTTTGTTCGAAACTTGTTCTATTGATTTCTGAATTAGTCACCATCATAATAAAGAAATGTAACTTGGTCACATGATTTGCATTGTGATCCGACTGGGTTCTGGTTGGCAAACCTGAAGAAATTTGGCTAATATTTCTTGATTTTTCATAATTTTATCCAACTCACTTTATTTGTATAATTTCAGGATTGCAGTAAAATACCAAGAAATTCCACCACAAAGTAAAGCCTGTGCAATAGTTGTTTGAGAAAGCCGACAAGATTCCATCCTATTTGTATATTACCATACATATTTATACATCACCATATAGACTTGTACATTACCATAAAGACTTGTGCACTACAAGAAACATTGGTACATTACATCATAGACTTGAACATTACCATTGAGACTTGTACATTACCATTGAGACTTGAACATTTCCATATATATAGACTTGAACATTATCATATCGACTTGTAAATTATCATATAACTATGTTACAATTTAAATATTGCTACCAGATGTCGGTCTTAATATTCTTATCGAAGACAATTTTCGGACAGGTTTGTCAATCTGGACCTTTGCGTGTAATTCCTGATAAATCTGGAGAGAGACTGAATGGATCTGTTTACATAACATTTCACAACTACGGACCAAACAGTTGCTTCGATGAATGCATCCGAAGACCAAGATGTCATTCGTTCAACTACAACATGGATTCTTTCCACTGTGAGATAAATGAAAAACCATCACCGGAAGTGTTTGTATCAGAATCCGGATATGAATATGTTATCATCTCGCCTAATAGACAGGTAAGAAGTATTGCTCGGCGGATCCAGGGGGCCCAAGGGAGGAAAATGGGTTCCCTTTTGTGGGAAACAATTGTTTTATAAAAGAAAAGAATCACTGAAGCATGACTGGAGCAGTCCCCTTCATAGAGTAGTCATTGGGCCCCGTTTTGTGGAAAACAAATGTTTTATTAAAGAAAGAATCACATAAGAGTGACTGGAGCAGGACCCCTCTTAGGGCAGTCAGTGCCCCTAGTTATAAACATTTCTGGATCCGCCACTGTTTTGTGTCAGTAATTGTGTTTAACACCCAACAACGAAGACGTCATCAATCGAGTTTGATCTTTGTTGTGAAATTTTCCTGACAATTAAACTGAAACTTTCCATAGCTAATTCACAGAATTACAATTAATACTCAGATCAATATATTTGAATATATAAAGACTTTAATTTCAATTCAATTAATATTTTATTAGAAAGAGCACAATAGAGGCGTGATCCAAATACAGACAATTATAATATTAAAACAACATATAAATGAAATAAAGATGCATATAACAATAAGTCATAAGCCAATTATATGTAGACCATTACATTATAAACTGATATTGATACCATAAACTTATACATCAGTCTTCTATATGTATAAACCACAAAACACAAAAACGTTCAGGAAATGTTCCAGGAACGTTTCTGTTTCGTTGTGAGAACGTTGTGATTTAACATTGTAGGAACGTAAAAGTGTGGACTACGAGTAACGTTGTAAGAACGTTATGATATAACGTTATGGAAAACCAACCTGGAACCTAAATAGAACCTTGTGTAACCAAACTGGAACCTTGACAGAACCTTGTATAACCAATCTGGAACCTTCATATATAGAACCTTGTGTAACCAATCATAAACCTTTATAGCACTTTGTGTAACCAATCTGGAACCTAAGGGACGGTGCATTTTTTATCAAGCAGGGGGGACCGGTGCAAATGGTAAGGGGACATGTACTTTTTTCAATGTGCAAAGTAGTGGGACCTGATGATTTTTCATTATCTTAATGCATGGGACATACACTTTTTTCAAATGCTTAAGTAGTAAACATTTTATTTTAATTAGCCCAAAAATACACACAAGAAACATTCAAACAGAAACAGAATATGATAAACAATTTTAGTTTTGACTGGTGTAAATCAGCCCATCTAACTAAATTAAATATTGATCTTACAAAATTCAAGCTTATTCTAAAGGTAGTTTGATTTATTGCTGTGAAATGAAAGAATTTAATTTTACAATAGGTAAAAATAAAAATTATTATATAAATTCAGATAGGCATCTTTAATTTTGTTTATAACTTTTTCAAATCAACTTGGATTTTCATCAAACTATGCAGCTATCTTAGATATATATTAAGCTTACTGAATCCCAGGTCATTTTGTTTTTGTTGTATTGCTGTCAAATTCAAGAATTAAATTAATCTAGGTAAAAAATGCTAGAATTTGCATTTCGAACAAAATAGAGATAGTACACTTTAATTATTTTAATAACTTTTTTAAATCAACTTGGATTTTCATCAAACTATGTAGCTATCTTAGATATATATTAAGCTTACTGAATCCCATGTCATTTAGTTTTTTGTTGTATTGCTGTAAAATTTAAGAATTACAGTAATCTTGGTAAAAAAAAGCTAGGATTTGCAATTCAGACAAAATAGAGATAGTATACTTTAATTTTTTTAATAACTTTTTCAAAACAACTTGGATTTTCATCAAACTATGCAGCTATCTTAGATATATATTAAGCTTACTGAATCCCAGGTCATTTTGTTTTTTGTTGTATTGCTGTCAAATTTAACAATTAAATTAATCTAGGTCAAAAAAGGTAGAATTTGCAGTTCGAACAAAATACAGATAGTACACTTTAATTTTTTTAATAACTTTTTCAAATCAACTTGGATTATCATCAAACTAAGCTGCTATCTTAGATATATATTAAGCTTACTGAATCCCAGGTCATTTTGTTTTTTGTTGTATTGCTCTCAAATTTAACATTTAAATTGTAAAGTGTACTATCTCTATTTTGTTCGAACTGCAAATTCTAGCTTTTTTTACCTAGATTTATCTAATTCTTAAATTTGACAGCAATACAACAAAAAACAAAATGACCTAAGATTCAGTAAGCTTAATATATCTCTAAGATAGCTGCATATTTTGATGAAAATCCAAGTTGATTTGAAAAAGTTATAAAAAAAATTAAAGATGCCTATCTGAATTTATATATAAATAATTTTTATTTTTACCTATTGTAAAATTAAATTCTTTCATTTCACAGCAATAAATCAAACTACCTAATAAGCTTGAATTTTGTAAGATCAATATTTAATTTAGTTAGATGGGCTGATTTACACCAGTCAAAACTAAATTTGAAGGTCAAGACTAGTCGAGAATGTTAAAATGATTGTCGAAAACATTTATATCACAATAAATATTGTTGCTTTACGTTATTTAAGGTACAGATTGTGTTTTTATTCACTCAATATATTCATGATATTCATGGGAGTCGATGATGGGACACATACTTTTTTAATGAATAGAGGTCATGGGACTTAACTTTTTTTCCTATCACATCAGCATGGGACAATACTTTTTTCCAAACAGGTTTTGCGATTTGCACCGGTCCCCCCTGCTTGATAAATATTGCACCGTCCCTAAATATAATCATTTGTTACCAATCTGGAACCCAAATTTAGCCTAATCCAAGACAACATTTGTATGTTGGCACAACAATGGCCCAACGTTTCTACATTTATTGGCTCAACGTTGTTTTCATCTCCATCTTCCTGAACATGCATGAACATTTTGCCACTGGACGTTTTAGTAAACAACAATCAATTAATTTTTCTCTTCAGGAATAGTACCCATAATTGAATAAATTAAATCAACACATCCATGTTACCTATTTTTCTTAAATAATGAATACAAAGATATGAATACAAATACATAATTTATTTTAGCTAGACAAAGAGCAAATTCTTAAAAGTTTTTATTTTATGTATCTACACGTTGCAACATCAGATCTAGAATGAAAATTATAAAGTATATTCATGATTTTTCATTTCTGTAAATGTAGTTCACTTTTGACATCAGGTTCATACAGTTATTTCCAAGTTCTATAATTTCACTTCATCATGTTCATACAATTACTTCCTAGTTCTGTAATTCACTTCATCAGATTCATACAATTATTTCCTTGTTCTGTAATTCACTTCATCAGGTTCATACAGTTATTTCCTAGTTCTGTAATTCACTTCATCAGGTTCATACAGTTATTTCCTAGTTCTATAATTTCACTTCATCAGGTTCATGCAGTTATTTCCTAGTTCTGTAATTCACTTCATCAGGTTCAAACAGTTATTTCCTAGTTCTATAATTTCACTTCATAAGGTTCATACAATTACTTCCTAGTTCTGTAATTCACGTCATCAGATTCATACAATTATTTCCTAGTTCTGTAATTTCACGTCATCAGGTTCATACAGTTATTTCCTAGTTCTGTAATTTCACTTCATTAGGTTCGTACAGTTATTTCCTAGTTCTGTAATTTCACTTCATTCGGTTCATACTATTATTTCCTAGTTTTGTAATTCACTTCATCATGTTCATACACTTACTTCCTGAATATCATAATATACTGTCCCTGTAATAAAGAAATGAACAAATGATTGCTCAATGTATACCTCTTATGAATATAATCAATCCTAAAAGACTCTTGTTTAAAACTAGACTATACAAGGCGATGCCATAGGGATAAGGCACTCATACCACATCTTTCAACATCTATTTAGATTGTTAGACTTTACGGTGCTAGCTAAGTTTAGCCGGAAAATTGAGGGTAGATATGGATACAGGAAACAGATCCATGTAAAAAAATGTTCTAACTAAATGAATAATTCTAGTGAAAAAAATACAAAGTCAAATCTAAATACAACAGAATTATCGGTATTATAATATTTAACATTTTAATTATGCATATATATTTGCAAATGTCGAATCCGATGTGGCATTAAGGATTGCTATTATGTTACTAACTTAAAGTAATTTATTGTTCATTTTGTCCAATTCTTTTAAATTTGTATGACCTAAAAATAATCAAACAACATTCTGAAATAGTATGTAACAAAGAAAATTAAAAAATACACGTTTCCATTGATAAGGGTTATAAATGCAATGTTCACATTTAACAAAGATTTCATCAATAAATTAAGTTTTATTTGTGGTAAAAAAACATGTATTATTTGTCATTCATTATCATATACGTATATCAGAATGTTTAAAGTAACAATCAACTTACATGTTTCTTTCTCTTTAGATGATGCGATTTTCTCTTTTGTTTTCTTTGTTATCACTGCTTTCTTACACATACACGACAGGAAATAGTCTCAAAAGTGACTATCCCATTACACTTAGATTTCCTTTAACCTTAATTCCCATAGCAACTATCTTTGAAATTTGTCTAACATCTGGTCATCATCATTCTATAGGTCAACCTTATCAGAATATGCTTGATTAACATAATGGCTGTATCAAATATCATTATGTATATAATTGCTAATTATGTTTATAGAACACAAATTAATAATTGAATAAAAAAAATTATAATAAATAATGAGAATAATGAATTTTTAATTAATCGAGCAATCTATATAATATAATACTTCCATGGTTTAAGGAATAAAAAGTTATTTTGTTCTTAATACAATGTCGGTTTTTTAGTTTTAAAAACTATCAGAATTCACTTTTTGGAACAAAATAAAGGTTTGATTAACATGCAAGACGGCAAACATCTTACTTGCATTTTTTGCTACTAATTTGATATTTTTTTAAAAGATTATATTTTCAAAAAAATGAGGAACATTATTCGAACGTTTTAAGAATGTTAGTAAAGTAACGTTAAAAAGTAACTAATATTAAACGTTTCTACAACGTATTATTTGTAACATAACCAAACTGAAACTTCCACACAACGTTAAAACACAACGTTCCTAGAACGTTGCATTGTAACGTTTCATTTTAACGTTCTCACAACGTTTGTGTAACGTTAAGGTCCGAAATAACCTTACAGGAACCAATCCACAACGTTCTTTGAGCTAGTATATGCACGAACTACTGTAAAAGATTATTATCTGATGAAACGGTATGGTGGTCTCTCAAATCAAGAGCTTCTTCAATATACATACAAATAGATTTTAATTCTTTTTTCGACTTAGGATTAAACATTTTAGTAAAATTTTAATCACAAATATTTGAATTAATATCATTAATTTTATATTTAGATCTAATTTTGTTATATTGCGGACATTCAATCAAGAAATGAATCTCATTTTCAATTTTTCCTGTGCAAAATTTACAAAATTTCTCATTAGATGGTATTTTTGGTCTTGCAAACCTACCAGTTTCTATTGGTAATGAGTGTGCACTTATTCTTAATTTAGTTGGTTTTTTTTAAAGGTATTTAGGAATATTAAAGTTTAAATATTCTTTTTGTTTAAATTCAGTATAAATTTTACTAAAAAATTAAACTTTACCAGTTTCCATCTTTTATCTTAGATAGTTCAAATATAATTTTATTTTTGTAGAAATCTTCTAGTTTCGCTCGTAAGTAAACTGGATCGTTCACGACTTACGATAAACTTAACTCGTGAGCTATTTTGTGAAACTGATGGAGATTATTGAATGTAAATAATGATAATGAGAAAACCAGCAAACATATTTTCCTAATGAGATTGAAAAAAGTTGAATCTTTAAAAAAAATCACTTCAATAGTTAAAAAAACTGACATAATAAAATAAGAAGATGTAGAAGGATTGTCAATGAAACAGCTCTCCACTGGAAACCAAATGGCATTTAAGGAATGAGTGTTATATTTTTTCTGTCTATGAAGAAATAACATAAAAAAGTTGGTGCACACTGAATAACGCGCGTAGCAGAAACAGTCATTTCTTATAATTTAATTCTAAATTTCATTTTAAACCGTAGAAAATCATGAAAAAAACGTTGATGACGTCACGGTCACATGACTAACTTATGTCTATTGGCTGGTAACAAAATGACGTCTGTCAATCAGAAGAAGCGTTACATCCAAAATTAAATTATACAACTACTGGCCAACGTCTGGTCTTCAAAGACATGACTGTATTGTACATTTAAAATGTTCCCAAACTTATTTTGTTTACAGAACTTGGAAGACACATTTATCTGTCCTTTGCATTTCATTATAATTATGCTAATATTCTAAGCCACTCAAATTCGTGAGATATATTTTTTTGGTTCTATTTTTAGACATCACGTGATCCCTGTACCTCAGATTGTGCAGAAGGAGAAATATGTATCACTTTGTATAATGGAATGTGTACATGCTTGATTGATGGTAGGTTCACTATTTATTGATCTTTATTAGAGAGGATAGATGTGTAATATTACGTCAATGATATGTGTGGTATACGTCACTTATATGTGTGGTATACGTCAATGAGAGGTGTGGTATATGTCAATGAGATGTGTGGTATACATCAATGAGATATGTGGTATACGACAATGAGATGTGATATACATCACTGAGGTGTGTATTATACGTCAACGAAATGTGCAGTAAACGTCGAAGAAATGTGTGGTATACGTCATAGAGATGTGTGTAAACGTCGATGAGATGTGCATTCAACATCGATGATATGTGTGGTATACGTCAATGAGATATGTGCTATACGTCAATGAGATATGTGTTAAACGTCAATGAGATATGTGTTATACTTCAATATGATATATGTTATACGTCGATGAGATATATGTTATACGTCAATGAGATAAATGGTATACGTCAATGAAATAAACGGTATACGTCAATGACATATATGTTATACGTCAATGAAATCTGCGGTTTACGTTAATGAAATGTGCGGTTTACGTCAATGAAATGTGCGGTTTACTTCAACAAGATGTGTGTTATATGCCGGAGAGATATGTGGTATAGTTAAATTGAATGTGTGGTATACGTCAACGAGATATGTGGTATACGTCAATGAGATGTGTGGTATACGTCAACGATATGTGTGGTAAACGTCAACGAGATATGTGGTATACGTCAAAAAGATGTGTGGTATACGTCAACGAGATATGTTGTATACGTCAACAAGATGTGTGGTATACGTCAATGAGATGTGTGGTATACGTCAATAAGATGTGTGATAAACGTCAATGAGATGTAAGGTATACGTCAATAAGATGTGCAGTAAACGTGAATGAGTTGTGTGGTATCTGTACGTCAATGATATATGTGGTAAACGTCAACGAGATTGGTGGTATACGTCAACGAGATATGTGGTATACGTCAATGCAATGTGTGGTATACGTCAATGAGATGTGTGGTATACGTCAATGAGATATGTGGTAAACGTCAATGAGATGTGTGGTAAACGTCAATGAGATGTGTGTTATATGTCAATGAGATATGTGGTATATTGTCAATGAGATGTGTGGTAAACGTCAATGAGATGTGTGGTAAACGTCAATGAGTTGTGTGTTATGTGTCAATGAGATGTGTGGTATACGTCAATAAAATGTGTTTGTAAACGTCAATGATTGTGTTTGTAAACGTCAATGATTGTGTTTGTAAACGTCAATTAATGTGTGGTTTGCGTCAATGAATTGTGTGGTATACGTCAATGAGATGTGTGGTATAAGTCAATGATATGTGTGGTATACGTCAATGAGATGTGTGGTAAACGTCAATGAGTTGTGTGTTATATGTCAATGAGATGTGTGGTATACGTCAATAAAATGTGTTTGTAAACGTCAATGATTGTGTTTGTAAACGTCAATTAATGTGTTGCATGCTTCAATGAATTGTGTGGTATACGTCAATGAGGCGGTGGTATATGTCAATGAAATGTGTTTGTAAACGTCAATTAATGTGTGGTATGCGTCAATGAATTGTGTGGTATACGTCAATGAGATGGAGTAATGTTAATGAGATATGTAGTATACGTCAATGAGATGTGTTGTATATGTCAATGAGTTGTGTGTTATATGTGAATGAGATGTGTGGTATATGTCAATGAAATGTGTGGTATATATCAATGAAATGTGTGGTATACGTCAATGAGATGTGTGGTAAACGTCAATGAGTTATGTGTTATATGTCAATGAGATGTGTACGTTTACGTCAACGAGATGTGTGGTAAACGTCAACGAGATATGTGGTATACGTCAAAAAGATGTGTGGTATACGTCAACGAGATATGTTGTATACGTCAACAAGATGTGTGGTATACGTCAACGAGATATGTTGTATACGTCAACAAGATGTGTGGTATACGTCAACGAAATGTGTGGTATACGTCAATGAGATGTGTGGTATACGTCAATAAGATGTGTGATAAACGTAAATGAGATGTATGGTATACGTCAATAAGATGTGCGGTAAACGTGAATGAGTTGTGTGGTATCTGTACGTCAATGATATATGTGGTAAACGTCAACGAGATTGGTGGTATACGTCAACGAGATATGTGGTATACGTCAATGCGATGTGTGGTATATGTCAATGAGATGTGTGGTATACGTCAATGAGATGTGTGGTAAACGTCAATGAGATGTGTGTTATATGTCAATGAGATGTGTGGTATACGTCAATGAGATGTGTGGTAAACAAACGTCAATGAGATGTGTGGTAAACAAACGTCAATGAGTTGTGTGTTATGTGTCAATGAGATGTGTGGTAAAATAAAATGTGTTTGTAAACGTCAATGATTGTGTTTGTAAACGTCAATTAATGTGGGGTATGCGTCAATGAATTGTGTGGTATACGTCAATGAGATGTGTGGTATAAGTCAATGATATGTGTGGTATACGTCAATGAGATGTGTGGTAAACGTCAATGAGTTGTGTGTTATATGTCAATGAGATGTGTGGTATACGTCAATAAAACGTGTTTGTAAACGTCAATGATTGTGTTTGTAAACGTCAATTAATGTGTGGCATGCTTAAATGAATTGTGTGGTATACGTCAATGAGATGTGTGGTATATGTCAATGATATGTGTGGTAAACGTCAATGAGATGTGTGGTAAAAGTCAATGAGTTGTGTGTTATATGTGAATGAGATGTGTGGTATTCGTCAATGAAACGGTTTGTAAACGTCAATGAAATGTGTTTGTAAACGTCAATTAATGTGTGGTATGCGTCAATGAATTGTGTGGTATACGTCAATGAGATGGAGTATATGTTAATGAGATATGTAGTATACGTCAATGAGATGTGTTGTATATGTCAATGAGTTGTGTGCTATATGTGAATGAGATGTGTGGTATATATATCAATGAAATGTGTGGTATATGTCAATGAAATGTGTGGTATACGTCAATGAGATGTGTGGTAAACGTAAATGAGTTATGTGTTATATGTCAATGAGATGTGTATTATACCTCAATGAGATGTGTGGTATATGTCAATGAAATGTTTGTAAACGTCAATTAATGTGTGATATGCGTCAATGAAATGTGCGGTATACGTCAATGAGATGGAGCATATGTTGATGAAATCTGTTTTTTAGAGGTTTTTAGATCTTTTCAAATTTGATTTCGTGGATGTTGAAAAATACTAAAATCAAAAATTGATACACGTAAAATCTTAATGGTTTTTCCAGTTTCTTTTATTATTATTCTTAGTTGTTTATCTTTCGTGTTAACCACTTTGGTGTACTACATGTTTGATTTAGAATTTAAATATTCTTTTTATTTTCATACCTATTGTAGTATCTAGAAATTGAAGAATGACAAAATCATCAATGATAGCATCTTCCCGCCACTATCTTTAATCCGTAGTTTACCTTCACCATAACTTTCGTTGTTCCATAACTTCCGTTGTTCACAAATACTCAAGAAGATATGTTTTCTCACTAAGGAAAAATACCTTTTTAAAAATACTTTTGAATAAAAAGGACGTGAAAATTAATTAAATGGAAGTGGCTGACACGGATATATAACGGACACACCCCATTCGAAACCCACTGTCGATGGCTTGCACTTTAAATTATCAATTACAAGCTAAACATCCTGTACCTTTAATTTGGCATGAATTATATTACAAGACAATATCGGTACAAAATATTAACATTCAATGTTACCTTGTTTCTATATGCAATATAAATTAACTCTCTAACTGTTTATCTTGTTTAGGATTTCTATTACTTTCAATTTGCAATATTATTAGAAAAATATGACTTCTCATTATAAAATGTCACATGTAATTATTAAGAGTGTTCACCTATTTATTTAAGATGACGACACGATAAGGTATGAGGCGACAACTCAAATAACCACTGAGAGCGAAACTACCACTGTGAGTACAACTCAATCAGGGATGACAACTGAGGAAAAAACAACTCAATCAGGGGCGACAACTGAGGAAAAGACAACTCAATCAGGGGTGCTATAAACAGTTTCGTATGAAAAACTAGGGGTCATTCCCCGACTAAAAATAACCATGGAGGGATTAACTCAATTGGTGAAAAAGTATCATGTTTTTTTGTATTTGATTGTAAAAATTAGTTAATTAGCTTTCAATTAAAACAGGTTAAATGATTGAAATAATTTTAAAAATTATATTAACTTTACAAGTTTTGAGGGGAGACAATCCTGATTTTATGGCAGTGAAAATTGAAAACTTATTTGCAGCCACTGTAGTGGGAGATATTATGGACAATTGTGCAAATCGTGATACAAGCATGAAATTTGGAAAACAGGTTGACTTAATGATAATTAAAATAAACTAGGTGCTGACCATAAAAAAATTCTATTTTTTCAAGATGGCCACCGATCATTTTGAAAATGGCGTCATATCCAATTGGCTACGTTTCGTAAATCATTGAAAGCTGTGTTATTGGTATAATCCAATGTAAGTTTTGATAAAACGTAAATTATAGATCCTAAAGTACGGCAAAACAATACATAAATGAAAAAAAAGAGTGACTTCCGGTTCAAAAATGGCGGCAAACATTTTGAAAATGTTTTTTTTTTATAATTTCCATCAAATTAAAAAGTGATATCACATTCTTTGTTAAGTTTACATGCCTACTTTTGTTAGAAAGACAGGTTGGTTATCTTATAATTATCTAACAGAAGCTAATACAAAACCCGTACAAGGAAGGACAGAACAGTAGCATTTACAGTTGTCAACACAGCTGGATTTTTTTCCTTCGCATTTCATAAGTTCCTGACAGGAGAATGCAATGGCAGCCGAAGAAGTCCTTTTTGGTTTCCAACTGTCATCGATTTTTTTTTCTTTCATCCAACCCCAGTGTTAATGACTAGGCACATGTACCAATCGAATACATAAATCAGGCTGAGCCCAAAGTTGTCCTCCTTGATTTGCTTCTGTTTGAATGTACTCCGAGAAAAAAACTCTTGTAGGCGGAATCGCATCACTATGCCACTGCTTCATGGGTAACAATTTACATCGCACCTCGTTAACAGCAAATGTTGATGTTGTTCTGTCATACATGATGCAAACAAATGCTTCTATGATATCCATGTATGTGTCTGTATACTTCAGCGATGAAAACAAAACGTCCCTTACATCTTGAAATACTTCCCAAGTTATTCAAACTGACCTATTTCCTTTCCCACGAAAATCTGACAAAGTATCACATCCACTGAATGCATAAACGAAAGGAAGAGTAGCTACACGAAGACCAAACGCATTCGATATGTCACGTACAGGAAGCAATCAAAAGTCTTAGTTCCTGCCAAAACCTATCCACAGTTTGTTCCACCATATTTTGGGAGTGCTACAATTCTTAATACAACTACATCTGTATCAGTGCTACCTAAAACTACAATTTTCATGATCATGCCGAACATGGACAAACATTCGTGTATCTGCTTCTCCATGAATACAAGGGGGTAGGTGGAAAGTATCCTTATTAGTTTCTAAAGAAGCAATTCTGTCGGAAAGAAACTTGAAAAAATTCGTTTCGTTATCATCTTCAAAAAGAAAACTACTCCAGTCCCCTGGTGTTCTACCATAACCAACACCTTTCCGTCTAGCACAAGAACCTTGCTTTTGTCTTGTCACATCTAGTCTTTAAATTATTCATTCAGTAAACATCAAATACAATAGATATAGGAAGATGTGGTGTGAGTGCCAATGAGACAACTCTCCATCCAAATAACAATTTATAAAAGTAAACCATTATAGGTCAGTGTACGGCCTTCAACATAGAGCCTTGGCTCACAACGAACATAAAGCTATAAAGGGCCCAAAAATTAGTGTAGTGTAAAACCATTCAAACGGGAAAACCAGCGGTCTAATGTATATAAAACACAAACTAGAGGCTCTCAAGAGCCTGTATCGCTCACCTGATTCTACTTGGGTTTTTGAAATCATATGAAAAAATATAAAATTTGGCTAAAAGTGACAACACAACCTCATTGATAAGGAAAGGAACATGTTTAATTTCATTCAAAAGTCCCCCACTGGCGGCCATCTTGGATTGCGGATCGGCTACAAAGTAACAACACTTGGTCAGCACCTCATAAGGAACATTCATGCCATGTTTGGTTTTATTCCATTCAGTGGTTCTCTAAAAGAAGTCATTTGTATGCATTTTCCATAGGGTCCTATGTTAAACTAAGTCCCATGCTGGCGGCCATCTTGGATAATGGATGGCTACAAAGAAACAACACATGGTCAGCACGGCATAAGGAACATTCATGCAATGTTTGGTTTCATTCCATTCAGTTGTTCTCTAAAAGAAGTCATTTGTATGCATTTCCCATAGGGTCCTATGTTAAACTAAGTCCCCCGCTGGCGTCCATCTTGGATAATGGATCGGCTACAAAGTAACAACACTTGGTCAGCACCACATTAGGAACATTCATGCCATGTTTGATTTCATTCCATTCAGTGGTTCTCTAAAAGAAGTCATTTGTATGCATTTCCCATAGGGTCCTATGTAACTCGAATAATTCAAGCCCTTTCCGTGTCCGATTTTCTCCCACACGAGGGCTTGAACTCCTCATGATCATTGGCCGCGTCGCCTGCTCTCTGTGAGAGAGAGCCAATCAGCGGCGATCAGGAGAATGAGTCTGCGCAACTCTCTTGTAATTGTCTTACCAAACACGTGTGTTCAATTAACACACATCCGATAATAATTAATTAACATCAATTAACATCAGTTTACATCATTTAACATCAATTAGCTCCGGAACTCCTCCTTCTTTAGCTGTCAATTTAACTCAAAATTCCCATATTGCAAAGCGGTGTGAAAATTCCGGTTGACGGTCTTGATCGAGGAAGACGTTCAGGCGTTAATGTAGCCTTCGTAGATCAGCGGAATATAACGACTGAATTATTCGGGTTAGGTCCTATGTTAAACTAAGTTCCCGGCTGGCGGCCATCTTGGATGATGGATCGGCAACAAAGTAACAACACTTGGTCAGCACCTCATAAGGAACATTCATGCCATGTTTGGTTTCATTCCATTCAGTGGTTCTCTAGAGGAAGTCATTTGTATGCATTTCCCATAGGGTCCTATGTTAAACTAAGTCCGCCGCTGGCGGCCATCTTGGATGATGGATCGGCAACAAAGTAACAACACTTGGTCAGCACCTCATAAGGAACATTCATGCCATGTTTGGTTTCATTCAATTCAGTGGTTCTCTAAAAGCAGTCATTTGTATGCATTTCCCATAGGGTCCTATGTTAAACTAAGTCCCCTGCTGGCGGCCATCTTGGATGATGGATCGGCTACAAAGTAACAACACTTAGTCAGCACCTCATAAGAAACATTCATGCAATGTTTAGTTTTATTCCATTCAGTGGTTCTCTAAAAGAAGTCATTTGTATGCATTTCTAATAGGGTCCTATGTTAAACTAAGTCCCTGCTGGCGGCCATCTTGGATAATGGATCGGCTACAAAGTAACAACACTTGGTCAGCACCACATTAGGAACATTCATGCCATGTTTGATTTCATTCCATTCAGTGGTTCTCTAAAAGAAGTCATTTGTATGCATTTCCCATAGGGTCCTATGTTAAACTAAGTCCCATGCTGGCGGCCATCTTGGATAATGGATGGGCTACAAAGAAACAACACATGGTCAGCACGGCATAAGGAACATTCATGCAATGTTTGGTTTCATTCCATTCAGTTGTTCTCTAAAAGAAGTCATTTGTATGCATTTCCCATAGGGTCCTATGTTAAACTAAGTCCCCCGCTGGCGTCCATCTTGGATAATGGATCGGCTACAAAGTAACAACACTTGGTCAGCACCACATTAGGAACATTCATGCCATGTTCCCCCGCTGGCGTCCATCTTGGATAATGGATCGGCAACAAAGTAACAACACTTGGTCAGCACTCCATAAGGAACATTCATGCTATGTTTGGTTTCATTCCATTTAGTGGTTCTCTAGAAGAAGTCATTTGTATGCATTTCCCATAGGGTCCTATGTTAAACTAAGTCCCCCGCTGGCGGCCATCTTGGATGATGGATCGGCAACAAAGTAACAACACTTGGTCAGCACCTCATAAGGAACATTCATGCCATGTTTGGTTTCATTCAATTCAGTGGTTCTCTAAAAGAAGTCATTTGTATGCATTTCCCATAGGGTCCTATGTTAAACTAAGTCCCCTGCTGGCGGCCATCTTGGATGATAGATCGGCTACAAAGTAACAACACTTGGTCAGCACCCCATAAGAAACATTCATGCTATGTTTGGTTTTATTCCATTCAGTGGTTCTCTAAAAGAAGTCATTTGTATGCATTTCCCATAGGGTCCTATGTTAAACTAAGTCCCCGGCTAGCAGCCATCTTGGATGATGGATCGGCAACAAAGTAACAACACTTGGTCAGTACCTCATAAGGAACATTCATGCCATGTTTGGTTTCATTCCATTCAGTGGTTCTCTAAAAGAAGTCATTTGTATGCATTTCCCATAGGGTCCTATGTTAAACTAAGTCCCCCGCTGGCGGCCATCTTGGATGATGGATCAGCTACAAAGTAACAACACTTGGTCAGCACCTCATAAGGAACATTCATGCCATGTTTGGTTCCATTCCATTCAGTGGTTCTCTAGAAGAAGTTCAAAATGTAAATTGTTAACGACGACGACGACGGACGACGACGGACGACGGACGCCAAGTGGTGAGAAAAGCTCACTTGGCCCTTCGGGCCAGGTGAGCTAAAAACGAGAAACACAATATCTACTCTTGAATACTTATCGATGCAAGATTTTATGTAAGGCAGTATGACATCATTTGCAAAATCATCAAATATTGTTGCCCAACAAGCTGCCCAACCAACGATAAATGCGTCAGAATTTCGATCAGCAAATCGCAAAATGTTTTAAGTATACCCATTTGCACCGATTTAATACCACTGTTTAAAGTGAAATCCTGAGACAAAAACGGAGGAGCAGTTTTTTTTATGGATAAATAAATATTCCACGTCTGTTTGTCTACTGTGACAAGAAATAAAAGTCTAGATAAGATATCGCAATCACTTTTATGGTTCTCTAAAAGACGTTTACAGTT
The DNA here is from genome assembly GCF_965363235.1 of Mytilus galloprovincialis. Lineage (NCBI taxonomy): Eukaryota > Metazoa > Mollusca > Bivalvia > Mytilida > Mytilidae > Mytilus > Mytilus galloprovincialis. The sequence continues at coordinate 22,416,742 of NC_134848.1, read as the reverse complement.
TTATTTTACGGACATAATAGGAAGTTGTTCTTTTTGATCTGGTTATAAGAAACAGGTTCTCCTTCGTTTAGCATTTGCTTCGAACGATCTTCGTATTGTTTGCCTTTGATCTTTTTAAAGAAATCCTTTTGGGTTTGTGTAGTGTTCATTAGGTCGTTCATCTGTTATAGAATGCCTCAAACCACTAGATCTTTCACATTCATCTGATAGGCTACTGACTTCTGGTCCAGCTTCCATCTATATGTCTAAAAGGGATCTTCGGTTAAACATATGACAACAACATCGTACTTCACAATTGCATTATTCTGTTTTTTGCCTGATCAATTGTGCTATAAGAAAAAATTTGCTGGTCTAACGTACAGTGAAATTATCATTTTCAAAATCAATTGTCACCTGTGGGTGATGTTAGAGAAGGGAAGCCATATCTCAGAGAAGGTCAGTAACGATCGAGATTAATTTACACGATCAAGACCTAGATAAATACGGCATCACGATTTATATATATGGACTGTTTGTACAAAAGCTGACTCATGAAATGAGCATACTACCAAATTCACAAGAAGTTCTAATTTTATCATTGAACGCCAGGAATTAGACTGTGGTCGAGATGACCATATTTCCTTACACCAGTCTATCAAATCATTGAACGTCACCGAGTCATGACATGATTAGAATTTCCGTGTTTAGCTTTCTTAAGCCGATATATACAATTCAAGCAAAACACATACAGTTATCTGATGCGCGTGTCTAGTCCTAGGTACATTTGAACATACATACAAAGAATCTGCCGTTCTAGGTGTTGCAATATTGGTTTTAGTGAGGACACATGTCCATCCACTATCACGTAATATATCACCCAGAAGTTTATAACAATGTCAATCCACCTCACATGACGATAAACTTAGCTTTTCCGTACAAAGCAGGTCATTCCCACTGAATAGCCATTACCAAAAGTGGCTGATCTGTCGTTACTATTGATGTTTCTCCCGTATTAACCACATTTTCGCCTTATACATCGCAAACCTGATCATTGCAACTGAATGGGCTTGTTTTTAAACAGTGGCATCATAGATGTTACACTTACTTGACCAGCTCTACAAGAGCCGCGATTTAGAGTAATGAGAGGAACTACGATTTATACCAGTGTGCCCTTGTAGTGCATAAAAATCGCTCTTTGTGTCTATAAATAGTTTGCGCATGCGCATAATTGTTAAATCATGTGTATCATAACCTTGGAAAATCTTATCAAACCAAATCATAATATCATTGAAAATCACAAAAAACTAATTTTATAGTAAATAGTTCAAATGCTTTTTAAAGAAATTTTGATACATTTTCGCGCATGCGCAAACCCTGGATATGTCAAATATTCATTTCTAGTAAATTTATCACATATCAGGAAGGTACCTACCAAATTTGATAGCTGGTTTTCACTAAAGGAAGGTAAAAGAAAAGTTTCCAGAAAAAATCAGTATTTTCAAACTGTAAAAAAAGCCATTTTAGAAAAAGGCCGTGGCCATCTTGAAAAAATGATTTTTGTTTATGGCCAGCAGTTGTTTCTTAAAAAGTATATAATAATGATGCTTTGTGGTAATTTTCATGCTTGTATCATCATTTGCACAATTCCTTCGATTTTGCCTGCTAATATCTCCCACTACTGTAGCTCTTTTCGGAGCAGGAAACCGTAAAATGAAACAAATTTTTTTTGAAAGGTCAGGTAAAAACCTACAAATTTCATACAGTTTTGATTATGTAAAATGTGCATGGATCATGTCTTCATGGGTGTGCACATGACCTGGTTTCAAGTTTTTTATGTTCAAATAAGACCTTTTTTTTCCCCATGTTCATTGGATGGAATTTTTTTAATAATATTAAAAGTACACATTTTTTTTTATTTCATTATAAATAAGAGACCATTCTGATTCCAGTGATATCTAGTTTTATACAAGTATCTCTATTAATCAGTCCACCACTAAGGGTCACTTATGCATGGTCCATCAAAATGTGACGTCATAGAAAAAAACTGTTGATTGCACCCCAGGGGCGACAACGGAAGAAAAGACAACTCAATCAGGGGCGACAACTGAGGCAAAAACAACTCAGTCAGGTCTGATAACTGAGTCCACTACAAATTCGTCATCAGAAAAAGTATCAGTTTCTACTGCACTCCATGGCACCACTGAGCACCAAGCAACAACTACTGATGACGTAACTACTAAGGTCCAATATACACATGAGAAGCTAGTTACTGCTGAACATCAATCCAGTACAGATGTTACTTCAACAGAACAGACAACTTACACAACCCCATCAGGGGCGACAACTGAGGAAAAGACAACTCAATCAGGGGGCGACAACGGACGAAAAGACAACTCAATCAGGGGCGACAACTGAGGCAAAGACAACTCAGTCAGGTCTGATAACTGAGTCCACTACAAATTCGTCATCAGAAAAAGTATCAGTTTCTACTGCACTCCATGGCACCACTGAGCACCAAGCAACAACTACTGATCACGTAACTACTAAGGTCCAAGATACAACTGAGAAGCCAGTTACTGCTGAACATCAATCCAGTACAGATGTTTCTTCAACAAAACAGACAACTTACAACAATATGACAGAAAAATCAACAGATACTCTATCGACAACGACCTTGAAATCAACGACAGCTTGAAGGTCATGCATTCATTTTGGGAATCAAGCTTCAATAGCTCTGCGAAGCTGTAAACGATATTATAGTATTGTATTTAAATAATAGTGTAGCAAAAAATAACATTACATGCGTTCAAAATATGCTTTACCGACCATGCGAATCAACGACAACTTATAGATCATGCATTGATTTTTTGTACTGAGCTTCAGTAGGTTTGCCTGGCTGTAAAGTATCTACTAGTAGTGTATATAACTAAAATTGTAGCAGAAAAAGTGGATGAAAATTCACATTTTAGCATATTCTTGCCAACCGTGGAAAGGTTTTAAAGCAAGTCAAGGTAGTTCAACACTCTCGTAGTGCATTAGTAGAATATGATATTCTTGAAAATATCGCATAGGAATATAAGAACGATGTTTCGAAATAATAAGATTTCGTAGAAAATTAACTATGATACCTTCATTCAAATTTGTTACGTCAATACATTACAAAATTTAAAGATGTCATGATGCTGAGTTCACACGTAATTCGAATTACATATTATTCAAAGTTTTAAAGAAACATAACTGAAGAACAATACAAGTTTTACTACCAAAATTTGAAATTGATCTGATTTTGTGGTAAAAGTATTGTTTTAAAGTTTAATAAAATTTTGTTGAGGCAAACTTAAATTTACTCTAGGCCGGAAACGATAAATTTATCATTTTTCTATTTGTAAAGAACATAACTCTAGAATTTAGTAAATGAGACACTACCAAAATTCAAACTTAATCTGTATTGTGTGGTGATAAGCATTGTGTACAAGTTTCATAACATTTGGTTGAGACAAACTAAAGTTTAGAGAATGGGAAACCAAAAATTCAGCATTTTTTTCTATTTGTAAAGGGGCATAACTCTAGTACAGCCAGTTACACTGACCAAAATTCAAACTTGATCTGAGTATTGTAATAATAAGCTTTTGTAAAAGTTTAATTACATCTGGTTGAGGCAAACTAAAGTACTGTAAGAGAACAAAAAACAACTTTGGGACAGACAGACAGACGATCAAGTTTTAAACGTAATGCCCCCTCCACCATGGGTCATGAAAATTAAAAGGGAGTTTATCATGTTTATGTCAAGATATAAAAACAATTCACCATAAAAATTGGTGAAAGCATTCTTGAGACAATCCAATTCCCAATAGTACAATGACATAAATCAATTTTTTTTAAAATTGAAAGGAAAATTATCATGATCATGATGATTATGTTATATGTTAGCTGCGGAACCGTAGCTCTTAGGTCCTTATGTTATTTTTTGACTATTTGCGGACCGCAAATAGTCAAAAAATAACATAAGGACCTAAGAGCTACGGTTCCGCAGCTAGTTATATGTATACAAAAATAGTTTACCAAGTTTCATGAAATTGCTCAAAGCATTATTAATAGTATACTGGAAAAATCCTCCCTTTTATGAATAAAATCCTTAACTTTAAATTGCAAAATTTAAATTCTTTAAAAATTAAAAAGGAGCTTAATTATATCAATAGAGAATTCAAAGGTGCAAGATGATTTATATAATTGTAATTTCAGGAATTTAGTCAAGGCTTTCAACCCCACTGCATTTTGCACTTTTCCCAAGTCAGGAGCCAGAAGTTATGGCCTTTGTGACTTTCGTATGATTTTTAATTTTAGTTTCTTTTTTTTATATTGAGGAGTTTAGTATGACGTCCATTATCACTCAACTAGACTAAGTATACATTTTTGATTAATGGGAAGCTAAAGCATACCTCACATGCGTGGATCCAGGAGGGAGGGTGTTCCGAGGGATGGAACCCCCCTTTTTTTGGGACGATCAATGCATTTGAATGGGGACATGAAGTTGGAACCCCCCAAAAAAAAATTGTCCTGGGTTAGGAACCCCTCCTTTAAATGGCTGGATCCTCCTAGCCTCAGGTTGTGGGATTTTTTCGTTGAATTGAAGACCCATTGGTGACCTTTGGTTGTTATCTGCTCTTTGGTCAGGTTGTTGTCTCTTTGACAGTCACACATTCCCCTTTTCTATTTTCAATTTGTATTTTCAGTTCTATTATAAATGTTAGACTACTTTTTAATTTGGTTTAGAGAAAAAATCACATTTCCACTTCGTCGGAGGAAAGCATCCCAGAAATAAAATAGCCTTGCAAGACGTCATAACTATTTAGACTAGGTTTTCACCACCATCAACATTGGAAAGATTGTTTCACTGTGGAAGATACGAGTTTGGCGCGGTAACACAAATATATTTGTCTGTGCTGACAGGTTAGTACGTATGTGTGCATACCAATAATTGAATTTTCTAAGCCTTCTTTTTGTCCATTTCTTGGTTAAATACTGTCAGACCTCGAGTGCTGTTGTTGTGCTGGTTATTTTTTTACAAAAACGATCAAGTAATGTAGGGGAAAGAAACTAACTTAAAAGACCAAAATAAGCCACAATTAATGGGGGTCTCATTGGGGGTTCTGATCACGGATCCCGCGGAGTTACTATTTTTTTTTTTAGATTCCCGCATCCCGCTTACACTATGTAAGTAAGCAATTCTGATATTTTTGTAATTTCCCGTGTCCCGCTAGACTTCATTTCCCGTTTTCACGGCACAATAATTTGACTTTCATGTGTCACGCTTTCAAAAAAATTCCGCTTTGACAATCCCGCGTCCCTGTAACCCGGTACTGCATCTTATTTTTGCACGCATCAAGAAACAGTTAAAAGAGCTTTGAAGAGCTTATTTTATCGTATGATCTATGTCTGTTAACTTACTGTGAATGTATTATATATTTATAACAAAAAGCTAGTGCTATTTTCATTTCTTCTAATATGAAGCCCCACCCCTCCTCAAGCTTATCTGATTAATTTACGATCACTCTAAATAAAGAAAGTAAAAAAGTCACAATACTTATATCAGGTATTTTAAATTCTGGTCGATAGTTGTCTCATTACGAATCATTTAATTATTTACATCTCTTATTATTTTTTTTAACAAGAAAGCTTTATTTAGATGCGGTATAGTGATGAATGTGTAAAGATGTAGCATGGTTGTAAATGATTGTTAAATACAGCACAAAAGATACATAATATATCACACTCAAGTCAACCCGCAAGCCTGTAAAAAAAAATAAAAAAAATAATTACCAAATGACTAGTAGTCTATAAAAAAATCAACTATAGCTACTTAATATACTAGTAAATTCTGTAACCATGGACTTTTTATACAGTAATATTTGTCCGCCAAGACATATTTTACCAGGACAAATTTATCACTTACATATAATATAATACTTTATCATGTTTATTGTCATTCAATAGAATTTATGAAACCAGAGACAAAGCATTATAACGTAATAGTTAATGTCCCTGGTGACACTGACACTAATATGTATATATAAAATATGTATTAAACACATGATGGTTGGATACGAGCAAACATTTGAAAGTCATCACTACTTATGACACTTTTTGTAACGGATCTTTATTCGAGTGATAATCAACAACTGCATCAGAAGAACAATATACATGTATAATTAATAAAATAACCCAGTCGAAATAAAGTATATTGTTTTGCACTGATCATGTGAACAAGCAGACAAGTCTCGCAAAGCACAGTTGATATGAAAAACCCATCAACAAATAACTTAGTCCCTTCCCGTACTTGCGAGATTAATGGTGCAAGGACACAGTTATCGACCCTCATATACATTCAGGCATAGATTACCTTAGCCGTATTTGGCACAACTTTTTGGAATATTGGACCCTCAATGCTCGTCAACTTTGTACATGTTTGGCTTTATCAATATTTCGATTTGAGCGTCACTGATGAGTCTTATGTAGACGAAACGCGCGTCTGGCGTACTAAATTATAATCCTGGTACTTTTGATAACTACCTAATCATATATTCCATCGTAATTACAATGTATAATTGATGAACTTACATTAATTTTAATAAACAAACGATCCCATATTTGCTAAACTAAAACCAAAAACAAGCAAATCAATCATTCAGAATTTGTTTTTATTTGTTAAATCGACTTGACCTGCCGGACATCACTTCCGAGTTTCTATATTGTTAATACGTAAATTAATACACTACAGGTATGTTTCACTAGAGCTTTCTTACAAATTGACGAAAGGTACGAACGAACGTAAAGGGAGCACGTATTTCATTTCCACAATAACAGTTAAAAGAGTCTTTGTTTTATCCAGTAAAAAAGCATTCTTTTCTAAATCAAGTTTGTTTTTCAAAAATAATGATATCGTAAATAATACACGATTTTTATATAATCAAACAGAGAAAAATAGTGTCAAATACACTTACGTCCGATACGTTACTGACGTAAACCACGAATACACACATTTCCGCGGGATTTTTTAAGCACGAGTTTCACGATTAACATTTCAATGGCATTATTGAAGTACGTTAGTCTAAATTTAACGACAAGATTCACATTTATTTTTATTTTTTATAGTAAACTTTCAGCAAATTGTAAAAGTGGAATATCGAGATTTGCTAAAAAATATATGCTACAATGTTTTTAAAAAGAAATGTTAAATAAATCTAGAAAAACAGATTTTGTATATCAAGAAAATAAATCTACAATTTTGTGGATTTTATGATGACGATTTAACAGTACACATGTTTGGAAGATAGACGTAAAGTTGTCACTTATCGTCCAGTGGCTAATATTTCATGAAGGTCCAGGACAATAGGCAAAACATAATTATACACTAAAACAACCCTTCAATTGCTCCGGTGTATCATATATACACATTAAGGGGGCGAGCAATGAATATTACCAGGGGAGAGGCGATGATTCAAAAGTTATTAAACGAGCACCAGCATATGGCATAGTTTGAAGATCATCTTGTTTTCTTCATTTTCATTTTATTAATTTGAGCGTTGTAAATTTTGAATCAAGGAAGTATTTGTGCTTTGATTTTTCTCATTTTTCTGTAAGGGAAGAAGACAATGTATTTGCTTTGACTTTTTTTTTTAGGTTAAACAGTGCAACATTGTAGTATTGAAGAGGGCCGGTTTTTAGTCTATTAGGGGAACTGTTTTCGCCTGACTACTCTATATTTAGGATATTTTGAAGTGTTATCTCCTCCGACCTGGTGGTATCATATTTTAACCTATCGTACGTCCCGAAATCCTGAATATATCCCAAGAAAAATCCAATTTAATAAGTGTCGTTGCATGTAGGATAATTATTTAAATATGTCAAAAGAAAGGATCCCTTAAACGAGTCTTACGTATGATTCGTCAAGCATACGTACCTTTCGTCAATTTGTAAGAAAGCTCTATTAGAACCCGTAACGTTGATTGGCGAGGCACTGAAATATTCTACTTGCTTAAGAATTAAATCATTGATTTTTTATATAATTTTATTGACTAAAAAGATGATAATAACGTGTAATAAATTTCAACTTCTTCATTAAGATAGTGGAGAGGTCCGGCATATACCGCAATTACAATTTGTTTGAATCCTGTTTTTGTATCTTAATAATGTACACTTTTCTTGGTGTTCAGAGGGTTATAACCCCCCTCATTGTATTCCACATGGCTTGATCTGCGCTTGATACGATTTGTGTAGTATAAATTTTTTACCCATTTTTTTAACTAAACTTTATATTTTTGGTCATTTTTTCTGCACATTTTGTCCATTCAAATCTATTCTGTAATTCCAAGTCACTCCAATAACCTTTTATTAAACAATGAGTATAATTCAAAAAGTATCTATCGGAAGGAGTTCTGTTTCATGACTCATTATATTTTTAATCTGTTGACACCTCCCCCCCAAAAAAATACTCAAAAACAAAACAAAACAAACAAAAGAACTTCATAAAAGAAAAACAGGTAAAGTACTTTTGATTAAAAAAAATGTTAAAAAAAAAAACAGACAACAATTGCAGCGTAGAATAACAGACAATAGAATTTCAAAATGAATCCATAATTAGAGATTTTAAATAAGATATTGTTTACTGAAACAAATATCTTAACTGGCCACCCGCTGATTGATACTTCGACACATGTAGATAAGATTGAAACAACAGCAGGGGTCCAGTTTAACAAACATCATGCATTTACAAATAAATATAATATTAGAGTTGGTAATTGGTTTCCAATAATACGAGCACGTGATAACACAAAACCATCATACAAATATTGAACTGCAATCTCTATACTTTAATTGAAGTTAAAAGCGTATTTTGACAGTTTGCTCACTTTATTGGTTGTATTAGTGTCATTACGGAAATCTTCAAATTCTAATGAAAACATTTTGTATCGTTTACTAATTGCATGGTTTTGAAGGAATTTAAAACTAGAGTAATATTAGGATCATCTCAATAAACATAATATATAGCGGTAAGTAAATTTTTTCCTTTAAATTGACCGAGCGGATTTCAGAATTTACTTTCATTTATCCATATTTATACTGGTATTGCGGCGCGGGACGTTTACGCCTTTTCATAGGACATTTGCGCTTTTTTATTTGGACACTAGCGCTTCAAATCATAGGACATTTGCGCTTTTTTATTTGGACACTTGCGCTTCAAATCATAGGACATTTGCGTTTTTAAAAAAAAAAATGACATTTGCGTTTTTTACACAGGACATTTGCGCTTTTGCAATATTGGGTTTTTATGACTATCCTTCTCTTTTATCCTGGCTTGGGACCGACAGGTTTGACCTGGGAGACTTAATTTTTTTGAAAAATCATTGCATAGCACATTGCATAGCACATTGATACATGCATAAGAGTCTATTTACAGTTAAAACTAGTAAAAGTAAACATTCTAAAGACATAAAATAAACAAGTACAGTCATCACAGGTCAGTTTTCGCTTGATATCTGAAGCCTGGGGACTGAATAAATTAAGCTCTTGTTATCTGTTCTGACTGGTATTCTGCTCATATTTCAAATAAATTATCAAGTTCTCTTTCTCAATTCTTGGGTGCATGTTCATCAATATAACGAATCTTAATGTTTAAATTCACCGACTGATGTTCAAAAAGATAAATATAAAACTCGTAATATATGAATTTATTTTTTTGTTTGTCATAATATACTACAACAATAGAACAAAACCAAACCGAACCATAAACAATAATATACATTATTTTTAAGTTTACGTTCTAAGTGTTTCCTGTCCTCAGTTTCTTTAGTGTCTTCGAAAGGTAGCAAACTTATCTATCTGAAATGTACGATGATCTACGGTTGAGGATATGTATTGTGTTGATTTTTTATAGTAGTTTTATCTATTATATTAAAATTTTCAGTTATTAAAATATACTAATTAAATTGTCTAATCTAAGTGTTAATTCCGCAATATATTTGGAAAATTTTATCGCATATCACATCTTCATGTCTTATATATCATGTACTGTAGTACGACGCTAGATTAAAACTGACGTGGAAAGGTAACCACCAAAAGCTTCATTTAGAATGGAATTCAAAACAGTGTAGCTGTGGCCATTGATTGACACATTAAATTCATCCATTGACCCATTGACTGGGACAATGTACATGAACGTTTGTCTGTAACGACCACTGTTCACGACGTACCTACGATAGACATTTAAAATGTCGGGGTCACCAAAGGTTTCTTAACGCCTTTAATTATAAAATAATTCAAAAAAATAATCAGGAATAACTTTTATGTTTTGATTTATATAATTGATATAAATCAAAACATGGTGTTATTTCTGATACGTTTTTCGAATTACTTTATTTATTAAGGTGTTGACAACCTTTGGTGACCCCACAGTTTAAATGTCTATAGTAGGTACGTCGTGAACAGGGGTCGTTACATACAAACGTTCACCTAAATTGTCCCAGTCAATGGATGAATTTAATGTGTCAATCAATGGCCACAGCCACACTGTTTTGAATTTCATTCTATTTGAAGCCCAGGTGGTCGTGTGGTCTAGCGCACCGATTACAGTGCAGGCGATTTGGTGTCACGATATCTCACTGGCATGGGTTCGAATCCCGGCGAGGGAAAAACCAAAAATTTGCGAAAGCAAATTTACAAATCTAACATTGTTGGGTTGATGTTTAGACGAGTTGTATATATATATATATATATATAGAGAGAGAGATTTTATCACTGCATCGAGTGTGATACAATATTTGTCCACTCGTAACAGTTAAATTTTCAAATTTAAAACGCGAGTCTCGTCGAGCGTTTTAAATATTTAAAATTTAACTGTCGAGAGTGGATAAATATCGTATTACACGAGATGTGGTGGTCGAATCTGTTTAAGGTATCCTTTCTAATCTGTTCTAAGGTATCCGGTGCCCTCAGGTAACCGGGGGAATTACACGGATCGTATCAAGCGCAAATCAAACCATTTCGAATAAGATGAAAAGGGGAAGGTTATAACACTCGGAACACCAAGAAAAGTGTACAGTATTGAGATAAAAAAAAAAAGGAAAAAGAAAAAAGAGGGTTCATTCTCTGGATACGCCAGTTCTTATATCAGTTATTTACCCTTAATATTTAATACAAAGTCCTTTAATTATCATCTTACATTGAGTGTGATTATTTTAGCAGTATTTGGCATCTATTTATCTTTTGGCATTATGGGTCCTCATTGCTCTTCAACGTTAATATATTTGTTTGGCTTTCTAACTTTTTTTTCATCTGAGCGTAACTGATGAGTCTTATGAAGACGAAAAGCGCGTGTTACGTTTCAAATTATACATTAGGTCTGATTCCTTTTGGTACATGTATAAAAACGAAGATTTGGTATAATTACCAATCATGCAATGAGACAACTCTCCACAATATACCTATTTACAATGAGTTCTGAAATTAAAAAGATAAATTCATTAAAAATTAATTTAATTTAAGAATAAAAGTATTAACTAATTGCTTTTGGCATGACAACACCACGTCAAATTGATATGATAGAACAACTAGCAATTTTCAGTTGACCAACATTTTAAAAATTTCTACAATGGAAACTGAGCAATTGTGTTTAAACTGATTTGTAACTCAATACGAAATATCGGTTTTCGAATTGTATGTTGATCTACTCAAACAAGCTAAAATGATAAAGTATTGACAAGCTAAAATGATAAAGTATTGACTACTCTAGCCTTTTCGATTTAAAATTCCATTTAGTTGAAGAAATGACAATGTAAAACAATTCAAACGAGAAATCTACCGTCCTCATTTATGTACAAAAAATAAACAAAAAACAATTATGTAACACATAAACAAACGACAGCCAATGAATTATAGACTCCTGACTTGGGACAGGCACAATCAAACATACAGCATGTTGCTGGGTTAAACATGTCAGCGGCCGGATCCCCCCTTTTACCTGGTACAGTGGTAAAACAGTACATCATAAAAACGAACTATAAAAATCACCTAAAAAGGCTTAACTCATCAGGCGGACAAAAATACAAGTGGTTTGCATGCTCTTTTTTATATTTATAACTGCATACGGAAAATCATCGGCGAATTAGTGTATAGGAAGTCAATAATTTAATCAGTACATTTAGGCAGATTTGGATAAAATTAATGATGTTCTTTTTTAAAAAAGTTACAATAATAGCAATAATAAAATCAAAGTACTGGAGTACTGAACATCGGATGATCGAAAGGCAATCGAGTTGAGTTGAGATGATCAATGATGATTTGTTTGTCGCTTTTTATCCTACGACGACGATATCAATTTTATGTCAATTTCCTTAGCAACGCCACGTGTCATTTTTCCAGATGGAATCAAGAGAATTAAATAATTAAATTTACAGTCTAATGTTTATATTATTATATTCAGGATTTTGGATTAAAATCAATCGACCAAAACTTACCTATATAATTACTGATCTATGTTTACACCTTATACATTATATATCAGTATTGTTAAAACTTTTAACACTGACGAAGGCCATTTGTTGAGCCAAAATATTTGCAATTATTGTATAATTTATATCACCTGTTCAGTTTTTCCATCTTTTTGCGATGATATGCAACACTTTTTAGTGTTTTGTTTTCCATCTATTTCTCGGTATTGTTACACAATCTTTTAGACTCATATATATATACATAATATTTCTGGTGCACTTTCCTACCCTGGCATTTTCATGAATAAAAGGGTCTGGGACAAGCTTTCAATCCCACTAGGTGTGGGTAAAAACTTTGCCGTAGGGAACTGTACAGAAAGAGTGAAAACATGAGCCCATACCCATTACTGTATAGGTACCTCAGACTTTGGATGGACAGTGAAGTCTTCAGGTGCACTTTCCCACCCTGGAATTGATACGAGTTGAAGATATGGATAATAGCTATTAATCTAACAACCTGCGGTCCAGACCTTTGCCGTAGGGGGGGGGCAGTAAAGCCACTAGTGCCACCACCCGTAAGGGACAAAAATGATAAATTGGGTATGGGGTTGTCAGCTTCTGGTGCACTTTCCCATCCGGGCATTTTCATGAATAAAAGGGTCTGGGACAAGCTTTCAATCCCACTAGGTGTGGGTAAAAACTTCGCCGGAGGGAACTGTACAGAAAGAGTGAAAACATGAGCCCATACCCATTACTGTATAGGTACCTCAGACTTTGGGTCGTCAGGTGCACTTCAGTGGGACTGAAAGCTTGTCCCAGACCCTTTTATTCATGAAAATGCCCGGGTGGGAAAGTGCACCGAAAGCTGACAACAACATACTCAATTTCTCATTTTGGTCCATTATGGGTGGTGGCAGCTGTCGCTTTACTCCCATCCCCCTACGGCAAAGTTCTTGACTGCAGGTGGTTAGATTGAAAGCTATTATCCATATCTTCAACTCGTATCAATCCCTTGGTGGGAAAGTGTACCTGAAGACTTCACTGGCCATCCAAAGTCTGAGGTACCTATACAGTTATGGGTATGGGCTCAATTTTCAGTCTTTCTGTACAGTTCCCTACGGCAAAGTTTTTTTTTGTGTCCAACGTACATTCTTTTGGCAAGCCTCGCAAGCTCCATACGGCAAAATTTGTCGCCGGACATGGTTCAAATAAAAGGTAATAAATCAGAGCAGGGCCCACTGAAATGATTTTTCGGGAGTTAAAACCTTCTGGAAATTGAAACCCACCTACACTTTGTCAATAATATCCAAATATAAGAGAAACATTCATTGACTCTAACTCCAAATATGGACAATTTTATGTTAAGGGGTCCTGAAATCTTTTGAAAGCTTTCGATGTGCTATTTTTTTAACCTTTTCTTATTAACCGGACCAAATCACTACTTTATTTTAAAATTCATGACACAAATTTTTTTGGGCTTTAATCCCCCTACTTGCTATTTGAGGCATAAAACATGAAGAAATACATTAGGAAGAGTATAAAAAAAATGGCAAGTAACACACTGTCCACACTTAGGACTATATATGTGGACAACGAAAAATCAAAGGACGATAACTGTGTACTCGGACCACTTGAGGATGCCGAATATATAGAAAGCCAGTATATAGTAATTCTTTCGAACATAATATTTCTTATTTCGTTTATTTGAAAGCTTATGCATTGTACATAGGAACGAGTTTAAGTCAACTAACATTAAATAGTTATTATATGCTACGTCTTCAACAGTAAAACCATAATGTTTCTGGTATGTAGGTTTGTTTGTCCGTGTATCCATCCATTTATAATATATTAGATGGAATCTAAGACGACGTTGTAGTCAGATCAAGTTTAAACTAGGTACACATATTTATTAAAATATGTTCTTTTTAAAATTATTTACGGTTCTCTGAATTTGGAAAATAATTGTGCGAGCAAATCATCATAGACAAACACTGCTGTTTTTTTTTTCTATAATTCAATTCGTTTACTTTTTATTCTCATTTCGTATCCGTAAATTACTCGTATATAACTATTATGTTATTGGTGGATATAATACGATCCGTTTTTAATTTTTTTTATTTGCAATCCTTGATTTTTATTTACGATCTCGGTTAATACATGTAGTTTGGAAAACCGAGAAACGTAAAGAAGACCACAAAATATAGTTTACATTTTTTCCCAACTAGTGTCCTTCTCGATAGAGTAAAATACGTAGAGGAGCGCACTTTCCATTCTATAAATACATATATAATAACATAAAGTATGTGTTTATGTAGGGGAATAAATATCGCTCGCTAAAAAAGATTGTTCTGTTGCTTTGCTTTTTGTGTATTTTTCGCTGTGCATTTGCTGATTACAGATACCCTATCTCCTTTGTGTTTTTATTGTATTACGATATTTTGACTTTTTACGATTTTCTGGGACGTTCTCCCTTTACTGATCTATATTGATGCTGACATTTAGCAGCCAAACTAGTCAGTACATTAGGCTACAGACGACATTGATGTTGTAGTCTCTCTTCTGACTTGATATGATGGATCTCTCTAGTTATTTAAAGGTTAAAAAAACAATATAAACCGTAATGGTAGCAAGATTTCATTTTTAACAGAACGTTGTTTCATTATGTCGTTTTGTGGTTTTCTCATATACCACATTATGATTCTTTGACAAGTTGATTCTCATTGGGTTCTTAAGTGGTCGCTAGAATTGGTCGCTAGCTTGATTGGTCGCTAGGATTGGTCGATATCTTGAGTCTGGTCTAACTTTATCATAATTTCTGTCCGAAGAACATCTTATGGGACCGATCTTAAAAGGACAGTTTCGATAAACATGCCCCAGTTCTCGTAGCAAACATATTTTTATTTAAATGAATAAATTTCCTTTACTTACTTGCATTTATATTTTAGGCATTAATCTTAATGCCTGCACACATTTTTCAGGATTTAAGACTAATGCCTAACACCATTAACACGAGTCTAAATTGAACACTACGTTCAAACCTATGATTGCGTTGGATAAAAACCGCAATTTTTATACGTGTGCATGTAAAACAAATTTCGTTGTAGAAGGGTCTAAAAACAGCACTAACAACATTTTACAAAAGACCAAAAAAGTGAAAAAGTATATTTAAACAAAACGCATTTGACTAACAGGTCGAACAACTGATGTTCTTTAACCCTGCTGACTGCCATTGGCGATTGCCAAATAAAATTGATCACAACATGTAACAAAATGGATCTTAATATAAATTTAATACTAAACAGAAAAAAAAATTTAACTTGTGGCCACGATGTTATGTAACAAACATACGGTGTCAATATTTTTTAGTAAACCAGATCCGGATTTCGACAATAAATGTCTGTTCAGTGATGTTAGGGATCAAAACGGTATTTGGAAGGCAATATAAAAAGTACCCTCATTTTTAGATAGACTCTTGAATTTTAAGAGTCAATATAAGATGAACGGACCAGAATCTTGAATTTTAAGAGTCAATATAGGATGAACGGATCATATAAACCGAAGGGAAAATATGATACAAGCCCCAACGAAAAAATGTAAACGAGTCTAAATTGAAAACTACGTTTAAACCTATGATTGTGTTGGATAAAAACCGCAATTTTTATACGTGTGCATGTAAAACAAAGGAGTAGGTTCAGTAAGACCCCTTTTTGGCCCCAAAATAAAGCAGTTTTACAAAAGTATGAAAATGTAATCTTTTAGCTATTTACTGAAAAGTAGAATGCTTCTGCTACATAAATATGGGCTGTTTTTGACAAAACAATGCACATATATCGGGTACTGGCATCATTAAGTCATGCTAAATTACTGAAATCTTCACAATGTGAGTATTTTAGTTAAATTTTAAACGGTTTCCGTCTAAAATGAAACTGGCCGCATTCGTGTTCATTCATAATATTAAAACTTAAGTTGTATTTGATGATAATACATAACATATATAAATGTTGAGGATGAACATGGATGCGGCCACTTTCATTTTTGACAAAAACCGTCTGAAAAGAGACGTTTTTTGGGCATATTTGATACATTTTTCATATTTAAGCTTGAATCGGAGCGTTTTTAATTACTTAATCAGTTCAAATTCTTTACAGAAACTAATTGAACCAATTTAAATAGGCACTTAAGTGTTCAAAAAGTGTCCAAAATCTTTCGTTCGATGAACGTGAAATTTGAGGCCAAAATCGGCCCTTTTCGGACCTACTTCTTTCGTTGTAGAAGGGTCTAAAAACAGCACAAACAACATTTTCCAAAAGATAAAAAAAGTGAAAAAGTATATTTAAACAAAACGCATTTGACTAACAGGTCGAACAACTGATGTTCTTTAACCCTAATAACTGCCATTGGCGATTGTCAAATAAAATTGATCACAAGATGTAAAAAAATGGATCTTAATATAAATTTAATACTAAACAGAAAAAAAATTTATATATATATATTTTTTGCGAAAGCAAATTTACAGATCTAACATTTTTGGGTTGATGTTTAGACGAGTTGTATATACATAATATACACAGCCATGTATTACCATCATTGCTGGTGGTCCGATGGATAAATCTGTTGTAGAGTTGTCACTGACTCAGACGTACTTATGAATATAATTATTTTCTGTGACTGTATCTTGCATTAATTTGTAGGATCCTTTACTATAGATAATTGGGCTGATCTGTAACAATAACATCTCCATGCCTTATATATCATCTACTGTAGTACGACGCTAAATTAAAACTGACGAGGATAGGTAACACACGGCCACCGAAAGCTTTATTATTTGAAGCCCATGTGGTTTTGTGGTCTAGCGGGACAGCTACAGTGCAGGCGATTAGGTGTCACGATATCTCAGTAGCATGGGTTCGAATCCCGGCCAGGGAAGAACAAAAAATTGAAACATTTTAATAAATTATTAATTTATCTTCTTTAGAAAGTATTTGATGAGTATTCATTGACGAAACGAATTTATAACAAGCGATAAGGAATTTCCATTTGCACTCGATGATTTCTGCGTCTTCATCATGTTTATAGATCGGCTAAAAACCCAAAACGAATATAAATCTAGGCGACAGCAATACACCGAAATTCCTTCACGGTCATTCTCTGTAAAAGTCTAAGACTAAGATTTTGGGCAATCGGTACACATCTAACATTTACTGGATTTAATGTAAAGACAGAGAGAGAGAAAGATATAGGAAGATGTGGTACTAGTGCCAATGGTACAACTCTTTATCCAAGTAACAATTTATAAAATTAAACCAATAATTAGTTGAGGTACGGCCTTCAACATAAAGTTTGGCTCACACAGAACATCAATCTTTAAAGGGCCCCAAAAATGACTATTGTAAAACTATTTAAACGGGAAAACCAACGGTCTAATCTATCTAAAAACGAAAAACGAGAAACAGGAATATTTTCCAATCGTCGGCTTTCCAACTGAAAGTCGGTGGTTCTCTCCGGTTAATCTGGTAACTATTAGAAAACCAGCAGTGCTCATTCGTCACAACTCGGCCGATTCCGTAGAAGGAAAGTAGCGGAGTCAGCCGAGGATTGCCGATTGCAGCTGTGCTGAAAGTGTCGTAAAAACCAAGAATCAGAAGTTTTTACATAAATTTAGACCACTTCTTTATTGAATTATAGTTGTGACATAAGCCAAAGTACTCTCAATTTTGAATCGTTGAGTAGTGTGGTTTAAACTTCATCAATATGATATTTCAAAGAAGGGCGTAAAGAGAGGGGGTATCTGAACGGAAGAACGTGAAATAAAATTGCAAATTTACGATGAACGAACAATTAAAAATGTCCGGCACTTTGATATTTTTAATGATTTCACGAAACACGGTGAATAGCGAAACTTTTTCACGGCTGCTCTTGAAATAAAAATGCCAAAACACGTTGCACGAAAATAACCCTTCACCACCCTCTGTAAAGATTTGATTGGCTTGCCTACACAGTTGTACATAATTGATACATTAATGTTCTCTGTATAACAAAGTAGGACTATTTTATTAATAATAGTTTTGTTAACTCTCTAGGCAAAATGTACGACATGCATGAATTTATGAAAACAATTAACATTTTAAAGTTTAATATAGATTCTAACAAGATTAAAATGTTTTCTCGTTTTTAAATGAATAATTGAATTTTATTTCTCATCAACTACAAATTACATGAAACAAAAGAAAAGATTTTCATTAGTGATACACATACACAATTAAAAACCAATAGCGAATAGAACCAATGGAAGATATCGATAATTAGTTACAGTGTACAACAAATGGAAGTTTTAACGACAGGCGTGGATCAATTTATTTTAAAACGGGGGAGGGGGTTCAAACCCGGAACATCATGACACTGCACATAAGTATAAGCTTATAATTTCTATATGCTTTACATTTTTTGGTTTACACTTCGATAAACCACGTTTCTGATACTACGCACGAATTTCGAGATTTTCATCAAATTGAGATTGAAAACAATTACATTGTTGTAAATAACAGTTGTTTTTATTCTATTGCATCGGACTTTTATTCAGTACTTGTATATTATAATGGTTATGTGGTGTTCCAAACTAGATTTTATGAATTGTAAATGGTTGTTTTTCGTTTAATCCAAAACAGCTGGTATGTAAAATAGTTATCCCATTCGGACTTTGTGTGTCAGTGTTTACTTAGATCACCCTCTGGCCATCGTGGTGATCTTCGGAATCCACTGACACACAAAGTCCGAATGGGATAACTATTACTTACACATCAATAACCTCTAGAAAAAATGTGTGTAATCCTAGTACATGTATAACAAAAACATCGTAAAACAAAATCCAATGAAATGAAGTTTCAACACCCTGTATCATCTCATTTTCGGGATATTCCAATGCAGGGTCTGTAAATTCCACTTACAAATGTAGAGCATAATTCTCGATTTGTCAATTAAGCTTTGGACTGCAAGTTGATTAAGGGGTCATCCATAATTGTCAACCATTTTCCAAAGTGTACAAAACGTACACTTTTTCAGACCCCCACCCTCCCCCAAAAAGTGTACATCAACCATTTTCAGATTTCAGGAGAGGAATCAATAATTCTTAATACAAAGTAGATCCTGTTTATTATATTTTAGTTTAATATAGAAATTTGCATTGAAAAAAAACTAAAACATATCTGACTGTTTTATTTGATGACATCTATCTGTGATGCTTGTGTTTTGTTAGAATAAAGAGTTCAAAGATTAGTGTTTCCCCTATCACACAGTGGGAACTCAATGAAAAAGGGCACCTAGAGCATGCAAAAGATTAACAAAAGGGCACATAAACTATGATAAGAATCAAAGAAAGGGAAATGCATGGTTATATTGCATTGGTAAAGTATGGACTGACAGTTGTTGATGGAATTAGAGCTCAAGACAGCAATCAATAAAAGTGTAATGTTTTAAAACATTTAAAGTTTTTAAATTTCCTGCCTGTATTTCTATTTAAAAGGTCCCTGTAAATATGCCATTCATGGCACTATTATCGGTTATGTATATATACTGTACGTGTACATATATTGGATAATATTTAAGGTTAAGGTTAAACTTCATATGGAGGTGCTCCTAATTAAAGGAGGCTTATACTAAGAAAAAAAAGTTTACTTCCGTTTTAATGGTTTACTGTTTTGGAATACATTACATAACTCGAATAATTCTGCGCCCTCTATCGGCCTATAGCCTATCGAGGTTAATAGCAATCGGAGATTAGACGGAGATCAGCGGAATATAACGACTGACATTCGGGTTATACATTACAAGGAAATTAATCGAAGGACCAGTTTAAAATCTTTTCACAAAATGGTGTCTTGTCAAAATCAAAACATTCAAAGAATTTAGTGTTTCCATCAGTTTTGTTAATTAAACAGAGTGAAACGATAACGATTTATAATAAAGCAGGTGAAATTGACAATCGGGGGTACTGAGAAATGCTTGCAAACTTTTTTTTAATTTTTTTTTATAAGTTTACATTTCATCAAAGATTTAGTTTTCATATGATTTGATCTTTTAGTCGTTCAATCCGGATTGAGGAGAATTATGATATCGAAATAAATATGATCAAGTGAAAATAATAAAGAAGAAATAAGAAGACAAACACAACCAAGCCAATTCTCGATTTTATACATCGACCTTCCCTACGGAAACGAAATAAATTCTGGAAATAAAAAAAAAAAAACGTACGGTAAAAATGTTGATTTTTTAACCCCCTCCCCCAAGTGTACGTTTTGTACACTTTGGAAAATGGTTGACAATTATGGATGACCCCTAAGAAATTAAAATATAAAATTATACTACATCTTTGATAATATACATGGTTTAACTTAATTACTTGCAGTAGTTGTCGTTTGTTTATGTAATTTATACGTGTTTCTCGTTTCTCGTTTTTTTTTTAATTCTATATAGATTAGACCGTTGGTTTTCCCGTTTGAATGGTTTTACACTAGTAATTTTGGGGCCCTTTACAGCTTGTTGTTCGGTGTGAGTCAAGGCTGCGTGTTGAAGGCCGTTCATTGATCTATAATGGTTTACTTTCATCAATTGTTTTTTGGATGGAGAGTAGTCTCATTGGCACTCATACCACATCTTCTTATATCTATATATACCGTAAATTCAAAATTATTGCCTGCTTTTATTATTGCAATTATTTCAAGGACGAAAGTGCGAGTTCTATTGTTACGATTTCGAAAAAAAGACATACAGTTCTATATTTCAGTTATCAGAATATGGCATGGTATTGGTTGCAAAAATTCGATATTTTTCCTTTAAATGCAATATTTTATATTTAATTGGTATATTTCTTCATTTAAATGCAATATTTTTTCATTTGAATGGTATATTTTTTCATTTAGATGCAATATTTTTCATTTAAATGGTATAATTTTTCATTTAAATGATATATTTTTTCATTTAAATGCAATATTTTTTATTCAAATGGTATAATTTTTCATTCAAATGGTATAATTTTTCGTTCAAATGGTATAATTTTTCATTCAAATGGTATGATTTTTATTCAAATGCAATATTTTTTATTCAATTGGTATAAAAAATCATTTGCATGCAATATTTTTTTATTCAATTGGTATAAAATATCATTTGCATGCAATATTTTTTATTCAATTGGTAAAATAGTTTTTTTCATTTATATGCAATAATTGCATTATGGGAAATTCTTTGACGTCTGAAGGTCAAATTTGCAATAACGTTTGTGGTTGGTCGATCATTGTTTGGATTTCTCCCCTTTGTTTCTAAACATGGGTGACCAATAATTAAAAAAACACTTCAGAATATCGCCCTTCTAACTAAATCTGGCGTTCGTGCTAGTTCGTGCACTGGCTATGCATGCCAATAATGGACAGGTCGAGCAAAAAATGCGAGTGACAAGTAATAATAATTAATTTGACACACAACTTGTTCATGGATAGAAATGCCTGCCGGCAACATCTCCAATAAAACACTTTCTGAAGAAACTGCCCTACATTCTACACATTGAAATAGAAAAAAAATATATACATAGTTAGCCCCCCCCCCCTTTTCCCCCCTCTCAGATACATGTTATCATGACGTTCTTTTGTGCTATATGTATATTATGTTTTACTTTTCTTGATCCTCAGAGACGTTGCAGGAGGGCAAACATGAAAAAAAGAATAAAAAGCCTTCCAGGACGTTCTAATTATTTGAACTAAGCCACCCTTTTTTTTGCTACATGAAGAAAAAAATCAACTTATTACAACAGCAGAACCAGAGATCCCGTGACAAGTAGAGACATAAGCTGTTATACTCCGGAACTGATTCTTTAATAAAGACAATTCAGGATAGATTGGAACCAGTTACTAACCCATGTTACAACAATAGTAGGCGTGAACTTCATATTTAATACTATCTATAATATGTGTTCTCATGTATTATGCCGCAAATCATTTTACATTTAGGATGCGTTGCTGAGCTTTTTTTACTGTTTTATCCCCGAATTCCTTAAATAGACTTTTTTCAAGCCCCTCAGTAGTTCAATAATTACTATATGTCATTGCTTAAATAAGTATGCAGAGCATATTTCAAAACATATTTTATTTTTAGGAGTTTTAAATGATTTACTTTTCAAAACTGCATTGGGAAAGGAGGGGGTATACAAGTTTATTTTGTGATACAGTATATAATATAATTAGGTATCCAACAAATTATATGAATGTACGTTTAGCTTTTATCTAGACCCGTACAAAATGTATATAATAAGACACATATAACAGGGGCGAATAAAACACCTAGGTGTCCTAGGGGAGGGGGGGTTCAAATTTAGAAATTTGTATAGAGATGTATATATGCGAGTATTCAATTTGGCAGTAATGGTTATGATGTGTGTGAGGGGAGGGTTTCAGATCAAAGATCGTTGCTATAATTCTATGTATTTTAGTTTTTACCATTTCACTCTATTCTTTATCCTGTGATCTCTATTATATTTGTCCTAAATATGCGTGACATATTTGCCACTGGACATAAGACAACCAAAAATCAATCTACCTATTCTGTATATTTCATCATTTCTCTATTATGTTATCTATAGGTTTGGTCCCGACCCATATCTATTTTTTGTTTATATATTTGATAATGCCATTTTTTTTTTTGGAAAAAAAGGTAGGGGCAAGGCTTTTTTAAAAACATATTAATGGGTCTCGTTTATGGTTTTTTTTTGTTTTTCGGAAGTGAGCCAGAGGCAATCTTTTTCTGTTTTTTTTTGCATTTGAAAGATCTTCTGGCTCTCTTTTACGTCTTCTTTTTCGATAGGTTATTAAGACGGCAGAGGCACATAACAAACATGGCGTCGTTTAGTCAAAATGAAATTCATAAATTTATGAATGCAGATATATTAGAATATGAGCTGTTTTATAAAAAAAATTTATGGTATCACAGTAGGACGAGTAGCTGGATAAATATAAAACGGACAATAACTGTTGAGGGACAATTATTTGGTATTCTAGGGGAGGGTTTTTGATTGATTAGTGTTTAAACGCTATTTTCAACACTTTTGGGCTATTCTGTGGTGGTCAGTTAAAATTTATAAATGAAGGATGAGGGAGGGAACTATTATTCATTTTAATCTGTCGCTAATCATGCCTATTTTTCAGCTCTTACCAGGCAACCATAATCATATATGAAATCCTTCTGTCCCCCACCCCAACAAATAAATAAATATAAAATGGCTCTTATTCAACACAAGTTTAAATTGATTGATTGTATGTTGCTAATTTTAACACCCAGTGACAAATATTTCATGCTTGTTCATGAAAACACGAGTTTAGACGTCAGGTATATAATATAAAAACAAAGAGATGGAATGTGATTGCAAATAAGGCAACTATCCACCGGAGTTCAAATATGAAGTGGATGTAAACAATTATAGACAGTCGTATGACAATGACAAAAACCTGATACTGTCGTATATAAAAGGCCCGACATGAAAATGTAAACAATTCAAACGAAAAAGCTAACAGTCTAATTATACATAACAAAACAATTTACAAACTATCAAATATTAGTCAAGACATGAACCAACGACAGCCACTAAACTACAGGCTCCTGACCTTGGACAGGTAAAATATGGCAGGGTTGATATAGAAACGAAGATGTGGTATGATTGCAAATGAGACAAATCTCCACAAGAGACCAAATGACACAGAAATCAACACTGTACAGCCTTCGACAATAAGCTAAGCATACATCTCACAGTCAGCTATAATAGGTCCCGAAATCACAAATGTAAAACGATTCAATCGAGAAAACAAACGGCCGAATTAATGTACAAAAAAATGAACGAACACAAATATATATATAACAAAGCAACAAACGACAACCACTGAATTACAGGCTCCTGACTTGGGACAAGC
Organism: Mytilus galloprovincialis; assembly: GCF_965363235.1. NCBI lineage: Eukaryota > Metazoa > Mollusca > Bivalvia > Mytilida > Mytilidae > Mytilus > Mytilus galloprovincialis. The sequence goes on along the minus strand of NC_134848.1, from coordinate 22,392,333 downwards.
ACATACATATAGAATGTGGCGGGGTTAAACATGTTAGCGGGATTCCAAATTCTCCCCCTAATCTCTGACAGCGGTGTAACAGTACAACAACATGTTTGTGAGCACTCAATCCATCCCGAATCTGGGACAGTGGTGTAACAGTACAGTAAAATAGCAACCTGTACAATCAGTTGCAATTAGATTAACTCAAAAGATCGAAATGAGACACAAACAAAAAAACCTAATTTTAAGACAATATATAAAGCACTAACATAAGAGTATTTGCAATTACTAGAAATTTGCTCAAAGCTTATAACAACTAGAACTGAAATAAATCTTGTTCTTCAAGATTGAGTTATCAAACAGACACAACGCGCGGCAAAAGATTGAAAATAAAGAAAACAGTCTGAAAAACGTCTAGTTTACGTTGTATATAGATATAAGAGGATGTGGTATGAGTGCCGGTGAGACCACTCTTTATCCAAGTCAACATTTGTAAACATGGTAAATGTAAACCATTATAGGTCAAAGTACGGTCTTCAACACGGAGCCTTGGCTCAAACCGAACAGAAAGCTATAAAGGACCCAAAAAATTACTAGTGTGAAACCCTTTAAAGTCTAATCTATTTAAAAAAGGTATACTTGCATATATATCTATATACAACGGAAGTTTTTGAAAAGTGGCCAGTCTAACGTTGTGACCATCGAAATTTTGCAATAGAAATACATGTTGGGATTCAAGATTTTAACAAAACAGCCAGTGCAGGACTCCCACGAACGCCAGATTAAGTTAAAGGGGCGATATTCTGAAACGTTTTTTTTTAATTATTGGTCGCCCATTTTCAGAAAGAAAGGGGAGAAATCCAAACAATGATCGACCAATCACAAAAGTTGTTGCAAATTTGACCTTAAGACGTCAAAGAATTTTCCATAATGCAATTATTGCATATAAATAAAAAAAACTATTATACCAATTGAATAAAAACATTGCAAGCAAACGATTTTTTATACCAATTGAATAAAAAATATTGCATTTGAAAGAAAATTATACCATTTGAATGAAAAATTATACCATTTGAACGAAAAATTATACCATTTGAATGAAAAATTACACCATTTGAATAACAAATATTGCATTTAAATGAAAAAATATACCATTTAAATGAAAAAATATACCATTTAAATGAAAAATTATACCATTTAAATAAAAAAATATTTGCATCTAAATGAAAAAATATACCATACCAATGAAAAAGTATTGCATTTAAATGAAAAAATATACCAATTAAATAAAAAATATTGCATCTAAATGAAAAAATATACCATTCCAATGAAAAAGTATTGCATTTAAATGAAAAAATATACCAATTAAATATAAAATATTGCATTTAAATGAAAACTATCGAATTTTTGCAACCAATACGATGCCATATCAGAATCCAGTCGCATTATATATAACTTGAAAACCTCGCAATATTAAATTTCTAAATTAACAGTAAGTTTAATGATTCAAGCTATTATATATTCTTAAAAGCTTTCAGTATATATTTTTTTTTTTTTTTTTTTTTAATTTTTATTCAAATCCCAACATTGTAATCAATGATACCATATTACGAAAAATAGAGGGGGGAAATATGAAAACAAAATATGAACATTTACAGTTTACTTATTATAAAAACCAATAGACCACTTTCGACACCGTCACCGGAAAAAAATCCTCCTCAATTATGCGCGTATGATGTCATTTACCAGACAGCGGGGACGTCTGTGTCCCTGCACTATAAACGTTCATCAAGCGTCTCAGTGATCGTCAAAACATTGAACTCGAAAGTTGTCTATTATTGTAATTTTTTTTTAGATTAAATTTTGTTTTTTTAATATATAACTTTAAATAAAATAACCCTATTTAACATTATTTTATTTATTAAAGAACAGGAGATTTACAAATCCCTAAAGTTGTTTTAGTCTAATTATGAAATGTTGGAGAAACGTGAACGCATCTGTAAAAGGTGTGATTCTGTAAATAAACCTTTAAACATTTTCGAAATGAAAAAGCATTTACATAACGGTAACTTAAACCATATCATATAAATCGTTAGTCAACATTTTAATTGTTTTTAATTGACAGATTTTATTAACTGCTAAATCGAAGAAGGAATCCGATTTCTATTTTAAATATTGAATAATCAAGGGGCCTGAATGGGGTTCTCCATATCAGTTTCATCTCAGTCTTGAGGCCATTTTGCTCCATTCCTTATAATTCTTTTAGCCCATTATTCTGTATGCTTTACTTCTTTGTTCCATTTTTCTCTATTTTTAATATATTTGTCTCTATTATTCTATTTTCTCTAAAACTCATCCACACCCTGATAACTCGTAAATAATTAAGTTTGTTTGAAATTTGATCTATTGATTTCTTAATTAGTTACATATTTGTACAATCATAATAAAGAAATGTATTCTTTTTTATCTAGGCTAATGATTTTAATTATAACTATTAACTTTTCCAGAGTGAAAAAATCTGTACATGTATTTATTGTGTCTTGTCTTGACTTGCTATCTGAGTAAACGTATATTATAGTATTTTGGACCTCATCATATGACAAAAGTTTATAAAAGTCTATAATTGCTTTTATCAATGTCAATAATTGTTCTTTGTCTATAATTTCTCTTCACGACTGAATGAAAACATAAATAATAAATCATTCAGCAATCTATTAGATAGGGTTGGAACCATTTTGGTAGAATATTGATTGTGTACATAATTCGTTGCATTCGTTGTGCATGCATTTATTTAATCCATAGGTAAAGGGGATGCAAAATATTTCAAACGAATATTAAGGTGGTACCTAACACTTTAACTAAAATTGATTTGGCTCGTTTAATTTTCTTAAAATTTTGACAACATATTTACTTTGACCCTTTTACAAAAATATAAAAATTTCAAAAAATTTGAACCAACCGTTTAATCAGAAAATTTACACTGGTTATATAGCAGTTTTGCAAACACTTATTTTGATCATTGAGAAGCTTAATATTCCCTTATGAACAAAACGTCATTAAAACGTTCTGCTGATTTTACAGAGTTATCTCCCTGTAGTGTTGGGTAACACCTTAAAACTCGTAAGCCGAAAACAAACTAACAATGAAATGGCAACAACAAAACCGACGAAAAGACTTAACATAGACAACTAGACTGGGCAACACACAGTACACAACATAGACAACTAGACTGGGCAACACATAGCACAACGTAGACAACTAGACTGGGCAACATATAGCACAACGTAGACAACTAGACTGGGCAACACATAGCACAACGTAGACAACTAGACTGGGCAACACATAGCACAACGTAGACAACTAGACTGGGCAACACATACATGTAGCACAACGTAGACAACTAGGCTGGGCAACACATAGCACAACGTAGACAACTAGACTGGGTAACACATAGCACAACGTAGACAACTAGACTGGGCAACACATAGTACAACGTAGACAACTAGACTGGGCAACACATAGCACAACGAAAAAACGGGATTGATCTGAGGTGCCCCGGTAGGATACGCAGATCCTGTTTCAAACATCGGAACTGGATATGGTGACAGCCCCTGATTCATAAATTTATCAGTTTTGACATCAAGTATCTTTATAAGATGCAAGTTTTAAATTTGTAAATTATGTTCGACTAAGTGTTCTTGCCAATCTGATTGAATATAGATCGTGTGTCCAAACTACGCTGTAAAGTATTTGAGATGTGCGGTATACGTCATCTCCCAATGAAAATGTTTGAAGGTGTTTATGAATCCGATAAAACCAGAGAACCCCGAAATATCTTTAAAACAGAAGATAGAACGTTTTCAGATCTGCGTTACTTGGTCACATGATTTGCATGTTGATGCGACTGGGTTCTGGTTGGCGAACCTAAAGAAATTGAGCTAATATTACTTGATTTTTCATAATTTTATCCAACTCACTTTATTTTTACAATTTCAGGATTGCAGTTAAACAACATTAGGAAATTCTGGCACAGAGTAAAGCCTGTGGATAGGTGTTTGAGAAAGCAGATAAGATTCCATCCTATTTTTACATTACCATACAAACTTATACATTACCATATAGACTTGTACATTACCATAAAGACTTGTACATTACCATAAAGACTTGTACACTGCAATATAGATTTGTACATTACCAATTAGACTTGTACATTACCATAAAGACTTGTACACTACAATATAGATTGGTACACTACCTCAAAGACTTGTACATTACATATATAGACTTGTACATTACCATATTGACTTGAACACTACCATGTATAGATTTGTACATTACCATATTGACTTGTAAATTATATAAAAATGTTCCAATTTAAATATTGCTACCAGATTTCGGCTCTGATATTCTTATCAAAGACGATTTTCGGACAGATTTGTCAATCTGGAGCTCTGCGTGTTAGTCCTGATAAATCTGGAGAGAGACTGAATGGATCTGTGTATGTAACATTTCACAACTACGGACCAAACAGTTGCTTCGATGAATGCATCCGAAGACCAAGATGTCATTCGTTCAACTACAACATGGATTCTTTCCACTGTGAGATAAATGAAAAACCATCACCGGAAGTGTTCGTATCAGAATCCGGATATGAATATGTTTTCATCTCGCCTTATAGACAGGTAAGAAGTATTGCTTGGCGAATCCAGGGAGCCCAAGGGAGGGAAATTGGTTCCCTTTTGTGGGAAACAATTGTTTTATAAAAGAAAAGAATCACTGAAGCATGACTGGAGCAGTCCCCTTCATAGAGTAGTCATTGGGCCCCCTTTTATGGAAAACAAATGTTTTATTAAAGAAATTTAAAGAATCACGTAAGAGTGACTGGAGCAGGACCCCTCAGTCAGTGCCCCCTCTTTATAAACATTTCTGGATCCGCCACTGTTTTGTGTCAGTAGTTGTTTTTAACACCCAACTGGCAACAACGAAGACGTCATCAATCGAGTTTGATCTTTGTTGTGAAATTTTCCTGACAATAAAACTGAAACTTTCCATAGCTAACTCACAGAATTACAATTAATACTCAGATCAATATATTTGAATATTTAAAGACTTTAATTTCAAGTCAATTCAATATTTTATTGGAAAGAGCACAATAGTGGCATGATCCAAATACAGACAATTATAATATTAAAACAACATATAAATGAAATAAAGATGCATGTAACAACAAGTCATAAGCCAATTATATGTATATCATTACATTATAAACTGATATTGATACCATAAACTTATACATCAGTCTTTTATATGTATAAACTTCCAATTATGGAACACCTCCTCAACGGATATTACCCAGACGGGAGTTAATTAAAACTTATATTGTATGCACTAAAAGTTTTCAACAAATAACATCAGTACTATTCTAAATTTTCATAAATTTACTTAAAACACACAAGATATATGTGTATATGCACGAACTACTGTAAAAGATTATTATCTGATGAAACGGTATGGTGGTCTCTCAAATCAAGAGCTTCTTCAATATACATACAAATATATTTTAATTCTTTTTCCGACTTAGGATTAAACATTTTGGTAAAATTTTCATCCAAAATATTTGAATTAATATCATTAATTTAGATCTAATTTTGTTATATTGCGGACATTCAATCAAGAAATGTATCTCAGTTTCATTTTTTCCTGTGCCAAATTTACAAAATCTCTCATTAGGAGGGTATATTTGGTTTTGCATACCTACCAGATTCTATTGCGAATGAGTGTGCACTTATTCTTAATTTAGTGAGTTTTTTTCTAAGGTATTTAGGAATATTAAAGTTTAAATATTCTTGTTGTTAAAATTCAGTTTAAATTTTACTAAAAAATAAAACTTTACCAGTTTCCATCTTTCATCTTAGATAGTTTTTTTTTTGTAGAAATCTTCTAGTTTCTGTTTGAAATTACCATTACAATGCCTGTTTAAGGGTATTCCAATATATTTCATTAATTCAGATAATTTATAAGACCATGAATTTTCTCTCTTTGTGAGAGTTTTGTCCACTTCAAAAGCAGCCTTGAGAATTTCATGTGGACGACCAAACCGTTCATCAATATCACTGAGACGCACATAGTATTTATACATAAGTTGATAACATTTAATGCTAATGCTAATGGGTAATGGGTAATGTGCCCAATTCACACCGCACTGCTAGATTGGAAGACTTTCCATGAACCCCAAGTATGTTTTTAAATATGGAGTTTTGTGTTTTTTTCTAATTTACTTTTGTCTAATGCTTCAAAATTTGATTTGAATTCTGATATCCATACTTCTGATCCATAAATTAAAATAGGAATTATCGTTGAATTAAAAAGCTGGAGCCAAGTCTTAACAGACAAACTTTCACTATATGGTAGTTTTGACTTCAATACAAAATATGTTTTTTTTAGCTTTATCTGAAAGGCTTGACACTGCCTGCATAAATGTTCCAGAGCTATGAAAATCAACTCCTAAGTATTTATAACAATCAACAATTTCAATTGCATTAGAACTGTAATAAAAGTAAAAGTTTTCTTTATTTACTTTATTTTTAGGGAAAATTATAATTTTTGTTTTCTTTAATATAGTAGGCTACCACGGGTCTCGACCGCGGGTAGGTACGTGGTCGACCTTTAGAGCGCTACCACGGGTTTCGACCGCGGGAAGGTACGTGGTCGGCCTAAAGTTCACGTCCAGTTTCCATTAAGTACTATATTTTTGTAAAGAATCAAGAGAGTTCTGGAGACCCTCTGAAATTCCGATATCAATAATAAATCACCAGCATACAATAAATGGTTCACTTTTTGACCGTTTAAATTAACTGCACTAGTTGAGTTTGTATCTAGGTATTTTCCTATGTCATCAACAAATATATTAAATAAAGTTGGACTTAAACTGTCTCCTTGTTTGACTCCCTGATTAGCAAGAAAATGCTTAGTAAACATATTTTGATATTTACATGAATATAAGGTATTAGAGTACATGTCATGCAGTATATTATAAAATTTGCCTTGTATTTCTTTTTTTTGTAATTTTAAGAATAGAGCTGATCTCCAGACACTGTCAAAAGCCTTTTTCAAATCTACAAAACACACATATAGTTTCTTTTTACATTTAAACAAATATTTGTTTGTTATTGTTTTTAAAATAAAGACATGATCTACATTTCTGTAATTTTTTTTGTAAAACCACATTGATTTGAAGATAATAAATTATGTGTTTCAAGAAAATCACTTAGTTGTTTTTGTAAAATGGAGGTAAAGACTTTACCAAGACAGCTTGTTATGCTTATACCTCTATAGTTCCCACAATCAGATGGGTCACCAGATTTATAAATTGATGTCAATAGAGAAATGTTCCAAATTTTGGGGAAATTTTCTGAGTTAAGTATCTTATTCAAAAGTTTTGTCAGAAGTGAAACTAGAGTGTTTGATCCCACCTTTAGAAATTCATTAATTATCAGATCAGGACCTCCAGATTTTTCCTTTTTAGAAACTTGATAACAGAGTAATTTACAGTAAATATAATTGAAAAAAAAAACATGTTTGTAATTTTAGCTTTCTACATTTGTCACTTTAGAAGTTATATAACAGAATTTATCATTGAAACTTCATCTTACAGAGGTTTATCTTTGGAGTACAACCTAAGATGATGTTTTCGACTGTATGTTAATCAAATTTTTGAAAGAAAAGCATAGGGGTTAGTGGGCAAATTTTGTTAATGGGAAAACATGGATTACATCAGAGGGTTCCGAATATCTTATGCCTCGTTCACACGGACATTTAATTCGAATTGAATTCGAATCGAATGCGAATCGAATTCGCTTATCGCGTTCACACACTCTTCTTTTTTTAATTCGAATTGATTCGAATTAACTAATTCGAATTAGGAAATTCGCATTAGAAATACGTTTTTGTTAAGCTAACGTCGTTTGGACAGTAAAGCGAATTTGACGCGCATTGCAATTCGAATTAGAATTGACGTTAGGACGTAAAACGTTTCGAATGCGAATTAAACTAATTCGAATTAGTTAATGCGAATCGAATTCGAATTAAGTGTGAACTCAGCATTACAAAACTTCAAAAAACAAGAGGAACGGACATCCTAAGAGCCAGAGATCAGTTTCACAAAACATCTTATGATTAAAGTAGCTGGATTATTCATGACTTACGATAAACTCGTGAGCTATTTTGTGAAACTGATGCAGATTATTGAATGTAAATAATGCTGATGAGAAAACCAGGAAAAATATTTTCATAATGAGATTGAAAAAAGTTGAAACTTTAAAAAAAATCACTTTGATAGTTAAAAAAACTGACATAATAAAATAAGAAGATGTGGAAGGCTTGTCAATGAAACAGCTCTCCACTGGAAGCCAAATGACATTTAAGGAATGACTGTAATGTTTTTTCTGTCTATGAAGAAATAACATAAAAAAAGTTGGTGCAACCTGAATAACGCGCATAGCAGAAACAGTCATTTCTTATAATTTAATTCTAAATTCCATTTTAAACCGTAGAAAGTCATGAAAAAAAAACGTTGATGACGTCACGGTCACATGACTTATTTATGTCTATGGGCTGTTAACAAAATAACGTCAGTCAATCAGAAGACGCGTTACATCCAACATTAAATTATACAACTATTAGCAAACGTCTGGTCTTCAAAGACATGTCTGTATTGTACATTTAAAAAGTTCCCAAACTTATTTTTTGACAGAACTTGGAAGACACATTTTTCTGTCCTTTGCATTTCATTATAATTATGCTGATATTCTAAGCGACTCCAATTCGTGAGATATATCATATTTGTTCTATTTTTAGACATCACGTGATCCCTGTACCTCAGATTGTGCAGAAGGAGAAATATGTATCACTTTGTATAATGGAATGTGTACATGCTTGGTTGATGGTAGGTTCACTATTTATTGATCTTTATTAGAGAGGATAGATGTGTAATATTACGTCAATGAGATGTGTGGTATACGTCAATGAGAGGTGTAGTATACGTCAATCAGATGTATGGTATACGTCAATGAGATGTGTGGTATACGTCAATGAGATGTGATATACATCACTGAGGTGTGTATTATACGTCAACGAGATGTGCGGTAAACATCGGAGATGTGTGTAGTATACGTCATAGAGATGTGTGTAAACGTCGAAGTATACGTCATAGAGATGTGTGTAAACGTCGAGGAGATGTGCATTAAACATCGATGATATGTGTGGTATACGTCAATGAGATATGTGTTATACGTCAATGAGATATGTTTTATACGTCAATGAGATATGTGTTATACGTCAATGAGAAATATGTTATACGTAGATGAGGTATATGTTATACGTCAATGAGATATATGGTATACGTCAATGAAATAAACGGTATACGTCAATGAGATATATGTTATACGTCAATGAAATATATAGTATTCGACAATGATATGTGTGGTATACCTCAATGAGATGTACGGTATCCGCCGAAGAGATTTGTGGAATACGTAAATTGAATGTGTGGTATATGTCAACGAGATATGTGGTTTACGTTAACGAGATGTGCAGTTAACGTCAATGAAATTTTTGGTTCACGTCAATGAGATGTGCGGTTTTACGTCAATGAAATGTGCGGTTTACTTCAACAAGATGTGTGTTATACGCAAGAGAGATTTGTGGTATAGTGAAATTGAATGTGTGTATACAACGTCAACGAGATATGTGGTATACGTCAACAAGATGTGTGGTATACGTCAATGAGATGTGTGGTATACGTCAATGAGATGTGTGGTATACGTCAATGAGATGTGCGGTAAACGTGAATGAGTTGTGTGGTATCTGTTCGTCAATGATATATCTGGTAAATGTCAACGAGATTGGTGGTATACGTCAATGATAGGTAAATGTCATATAATTATTAAGAGTGTTCACCTATTTATTTAAGATGACGACACGATAAGGTATGAGGAGACAACTCAAATAACCACTGAGAGCGAAACTACCACTGTTAGTACAACTGTGGATGAGACAACTGAATCAGGGACGACAAATGAGGAAAAGACAACTGAATCAGGGACGACAACGGAAGAGAAGACAACTGAATCAGGGGCGACAAATGAGGAAAAAACAACTGAATTAGGGGCGATAACGGAAGAAAAGACAACTCAATCAGGGGCGACAACAGAAGAAAAGACAACTGAATCAGGGGCGATAACTGAAGAAAAGACAACTCAATCAGGGGCGACAACTGAGGCAAAGACAACTCAATCAAGTCTGATAACTGAGCCCACTAAAAATTCGTCATCAGAAAAGGTATCAGTTTCTACTGAACTCCATGGCACCACTGAGTACCAAGCAACAACTACTGATCACGTAACTTCTAAGGTCCAAGATACAACTGAGAAGCCAGTTACTACTGAACATCAATCCAGTACAGATGTTACTTCAACAGAACAGACAACGTACAACAATATGACAGAAAAATCAACAGATACTCTGTCGACAACGACCTTGGAATCAACGACAGCTTGAAGGTCATGCATTCATTTTGGGAATCAAGCTTCAATAGCTCTGCGAAGCTGTAAACGATATTAAAGTATTGTATTTAAATAATAGTGTAGCAAAAAATAACATTACATGCATTCAAAATATTCTTTACCGACTAGCGAATCAACGACAACTTATAGATCATGCATTAATTTTTTGTACTGAGCTTCAGTAGATTTGCCTGGCTGTAAAGAATCTACTAGTAGTGTATTTAACTAAAATTGTAGCAGAAAAAGAGGATTAAAATACACATTTTAGCATATTCTTACCAACCGTGGAAATGTTTTAAAGCAAGTCAGGGTAGTTAAACAATCTCGTAGAACATTAGTAGAATCTGATATTCTTGAAAATATTGCCTAGGAATATAAGAACGATGTTCCAAAATGATAAGATTTCGTAGAAAATTAACTATGATACCTTCATTCAAATTTGTTACGTCAATACATTACAAAATTTAAAGATGTCATGCTGAGTTCAAACGTAATTCGAATTCGATTCGCATTAACTAATTCGAATTAGTTTAATTCGCATTGGAAACGTTTTACGTCCTAACGTCAATTCTAATTCGAATTACAATGCGCGTTAAATTCGCTTGACTATCCAAACGACGTTAACTTTTAATTCGTATTAACAAAAACGTATTTCTAATTCGAATTAACCAATTCGAATTAAAAAAGAAGAGTGTGTGAACGCGATAAGCGAATTCAATTTAATGAATAGTTTTAAAAGACAACTACAACTTACTTTCTAAAACATGTACATTAACCGTTATAAATATACGACTTAATGAATGGTCATCTCATGTTTATAGGTTTATGATCCGAATTATTGTTTTCTTTTCACAATTTTGAGTACCTTCTCTAAGCTTTGTCTTACTTTATTGATTACTATATTTGACCTATATTTTGTAACAACAAAAATATGGAAGTATTTTTTTTTTTATGAATACACATTTCATTAATACACTGATTTGCCATTGTGCGCAACAGTGGATGACACCGATCCGTATTGCCACTAAATTTGAAAATTTTAAACAGCCAATAAATATACGACGACACATATTTCTGTTAAAAAAAGAAAGTTTGGAAAATGTTTCAAAACCTTACTATTTCCATGGTAACGACGGACATTTTTATAATTTTAAAGTCAAATATCAACTGTTTATATTGCGTATTCTTAGATCAATCACGACAAGGCATTGAAGTTACCGCGTCTGAATGTTTTTCTGTTAGATTGGTTTTGAAGAAAGAATACATTTATTGTGAATTGTGTAAATAATGCCAAGAAACGTCGCACGATACTGGTGTTACTTTTGTAAAATCACGGTCAAGACACATTCATCTTATTAATTTTTAAATATAAAAATTGATATTATAAAGTGTTGTATATCATTTTAAAGCTTTTAAACTCTTCTTTCAAATTATTGCAATTTTGTATATGTAACAGATCAAATTTATTAATTAAAACTCAATAAAACCTTTATCTTGCAATATGATTTCCTTGTCCCGCGTTACACTTTCAGTTTTGTGAAATTCTGAATACCGTAAAAAACATATAAATTTTATTACCAAACGATATAAAAGTTTGTCTAGAACGAGCAATTCATAATTGGGCGATGACGTAATGTCGATATTTTCTCTCGAAAAGACGGAAATATAAAAAAAAAGGGATCAAGATGATACAAATTATGTGTCCCATGCACGAAAGGTTGCCGTAATTTTTGTTAAATTGTCCCAAAAAAGGGAATTCCAGAGCAATCTTCATGTCGTAAGTAAATAATTCTTATACTAATATTTTGTACAAAGATCACACTTTCGCCTCATGCAATAATCAGGATTTTTTAAAATAAATTCTTATTATTCGAGTTGAATAGCAATGTCCGACATTTTGTCCCCTTCAAACCAAATTAAACGTAGGGTTACGTTTTCTATTTTTTTCATGATGTTTATTTAATACAGTGCCATTCGCTACATAAAAAAATTATAATGGATAAAAGTACAAAAAATTATCTCTATTTTGATATCAAATCCCATAAAGTAAATCTAATATACGAGATATCAGATAAAACTAAAATGTCCGATACAATGTCCCCACATACGATTTTGACGTTATTTAATAAAATATACTTCTAACGTTCCGTCTAATTGTCATTATTGCAGTTTTCACAGACGATTTGGAATACGGCTATTTTATTTTGTTGCTTAATAAGAAAACTTTAAAATTAATGTTTTATGTTGAAGCTCTACCGATTCATAGAGAAGGGGTTGGGAGAGATTTTTTCGCGGAACTGAAGTGTTTTCCGGACTATAATAGTCGGATCCGCTATAATACAAATTAATAGAAAAAAAAAAAACAGCAATAATAATTGTTCCCGCTAATTCCCTTGCATATATTTGTGCAGAACTGACATGCTAGATATGCCGTAGTCCTTTCGCCTTGACATTCTGGAGTGCAAAGATGAGTGCATTTGCAGTGCATAGTTTATCCATAAAAAAAAGTAAAAGATTGCCTTTATAATTAAAATGTATATAAAACAAATGGTTTCAATTCAAGTTACTTTTTTATTTTTAATTTGTTAATAAAACTAAAGCTTAACATCTTTTATCTAAGAAAAAACAATTAATCCTTTCTAGGGGAAAAAAATCCTTTAAAATTTATTGTAAAAAGCCATCTGAACAACATGCATTCCAACATTTTTATTTTGGCTTACGTCTTTGAGTGTGTAACGTTAGGTGACACCAGTATCGTGCGACGTTTCCAAAGATTTGGAACCCTTAGAAAGAGCGCCAAGTGACTATAAATCTATGGCGTTTTAGTATAAAAATCCCTGTAAGTTGTATAATTATAAAACAGATCCAATATATAAGTGTACATTTGTCCTTTACAACTGCATTATATGTTTGTGTAATTATCTTCTCCATTTGTAAGTTCTTTTTTCTGTTTTAAATAAATAATTAAATCTTGTAGTAATCAATCTACATATATATTTGGGTTGTGTATCATGGCTAAACAAGAAAACATTTATTATTTCAGTTATTCACTTCAACCACAAATAATAAGATTGTATTTAATGAAACAAGTAAAATTACAACTAAAATTCAAAACGGGAAGTTTTTATCAAATGGCGAAATCAAAAGCTAAAAGACATCAAACGAAAGGAAAAAAAACCTGTCATATTCATGAATTGTTACAGGTATTTCCTTTGGTAGAATATGGTAGATTAAACCTGGCTAATTTAAAACCTATTACTAGTTTGGCAGACGCAAAAAAATCCATTATATTAACAACAATATGTGCGGGAAAAAACAGACATAATATTGTTGTTCGTCTGTTCGTTATTCTTTCTTTTCAGATATACACATTCATGTAATAAGATGTGGTATGAGTGTCAATGTGACAGCTCCATCCAAGTCATAACTTACATGTATAAAAGTATACTATTATACATTGTAAAATCAATGAACGGTCTCCAACAAGTGAATCATTCGATGAGGTAGAAAATGAGATGCTTAATATAAAAAACATAGAGAGTCTAAATTGTATTATTTTTGGTGTTTTAATGCAAACACTGGTAGTTTACCAGACTATATTATACCGGACGAGAATCTGGTTGATATCTTTGAATTTAACTCAGACGAGGATATACTTTCGTATATATTTGAATACGAAAATTTACCTAGAAACAGTGATCCATTACAAAGAGTTACAAGTTGTAATTGTGCCCCAAATAATTCTGGACACAAACTTTTAAATGTATTGCAACGTAAATGGGTTTTCGTGTGTAAACGTATTTTTCATTCATAATCTGTCTCGTGACATTATACCCCGCTAGCTCAGCCGTTTACGTTACTGGTAGAGAGGGTTCGGCCTGTGCTTTCGCTCCAGGACTTCTGACAGCATACTAACAATACAAGGAAACAATAAATTCAATAAATGACAGGTATAAGAAACCTAAAAATGACCAGTGATGACGATTTGTCAAGCAATGTATTTGCTCATATAACAAATGACCAAAATTCATAAAACAGTTTCATATTTAATAGACAAAGACATTATAAATACATAAATATCGCGGTATCTCCATGGAAAAATATCAATTCAGAATTTCAATACATTTTCGAACTTCCCCTTTTTGGACAAACGATGAGATGAAAAATACCCTTTACAAGTTAACCAATTTAGGGAAGCGTTTGGCCTAAGTGCTATCTACTTGAATAAAATAAAACGATACTAGAATTTTGAGGTGTCCGTTTTCTTAAAATATTGAGAGCTGTACACTAGTCGTCTTTAACTAAAATATTATCCAATCAATCAAGTTATGACGTCAACCTTCCGAGACAAAAAAAATATACCCACTGGTTCCCACCGACTTTGTTAGACTAGATCATGAACCTCATTATTCTATGACTAGGGAACAAAAATCGATCCAGTAAAAAAAAAACCATCGCATTTCTCTATACCCGTTTAATTTTCAATCCAACCAGAGCAATGTCTGAAAACGTTTTTCAATATCATTGACCAGTTCAAGATCCAAAACCAAAACATGCGATTATACAAAATTCTATTTCAGAGTAAGGCACGAACAATTCCGTAGATTGACGACCGTTACTCCAAAATACCCCTCGGATTAACCATCTGTCTAAATATCGCTATCAAAATGATCTCCATCTCTTTATAAACCCGAAATCATAAAATATCTAGCTAGTGTACAATTCCCTCTATTTATTCTGGAACGGAAACGTAATTCAATATTTTAGAACTGTTTGACTACAAAACCGAAAAGAGATATCAAATGTAAAGAAATAAATATTTATATAATAAGTCAAACATCGAAATACAAAATAAAATGGAATTTAAAGTACAACTTACCAGTACAAAAGTTTTCCCCAATCTAAAGAAATACTGCCCTGACGAGGTTTAAATATCCAAGTCAGGACATTGAGTTCAAGCACGAGATAAACGATCCCTGCGAAAAAGTGACCGGACAACTATAGTTATATATAGTATCTAAAAGTAGAAAAAAGGGAATTTACGATGACCCACAAACGTTACAATACCCCCTACCCAGAAAAACAAATCGTACGCGATTTGACAACATAGTAAGACAATTTAAAGGTCAAGACACGGTTGTCTTTAAACAGTTGAAAATTTACATAGTATTGTATATAATTTAAAATTTCAAAGTCTAAATGTTGATTAATGTCCAAACAGTGATGTAGGTCTAAATGGTGACGAAGGTCCAAACATTTCCATTGTTGAAGGCAATTTCTTCATAAACGTTCCACAGATATTTCCATGCGAATTAAGAATTGGATCCATATACGTCTTTAATATTCTTTTACTCCAACAATGCACAAACACTGAAAAATAATAACTGACAAAAATAGAATCAAATCAAATAAAAAAAAATTAAAAAATCTTTATGTTTTTGGAGATACCGACAACCACATATATTAACATTTTACGTGCAGAGTACGGAGATTGGGGAAGGTAAAAATACTAAATTAACGTAATTTTGGATACATATAATCTGTAATGAACTAAGGCCAAGCAATTATTTTCGAGAAAATCAGTACCGATTACATGATTGTGCTACCAGAACAAAACAATCACGAAATTAAACAGTATCCCCAATATAGAATATACTATAAATCAATATATCAAATGCAATGAAGTTAAATAAGTGTGTATGATGTGTGTACTAAACCCAACTTCAGATGTACAGTAAGCAAACTATTAAAGCATAAGAAAGATAACAATCACGTGCAAATGCTATTCTTTCATTTCAGAGTGCATTTTTTTTTCACCCATGACTCTATATATATCTATATGTATACTGCCATACTGTGAATCTTAGTTCACGTATCAATATTATTTATAGATCTACTATATTCAGCTTAAACTACTGCACCACCAAAGCTTATGGTAACGATGTATGGCCAGAGCAAAGCTAATACTTTCTATGTGCCTATTATATCCAGGCAGTTTCAACTGTATACTAATGTTCAACTGGTCATGTGCATGGGTGAATCATAAAATCATGTATTTACTGTCATGTATATGATTTACATGAATAAGATTAAAATAATGTATTCGTGAACTTTTTTTATGCACCTCTAAAATTGGGTTCAGCACACTGACTTTTTCTATATATCATCATCACATGCAATCTACACTGCAATAATCTTTTACCATATATATAAATAAACATATGTCATCACAAGACACCGTAAATATATTATCCATATTATAGAGAGCACCAGTGGAAGGCCAACTTTCATCACTAAACTCAATAATTTTTACATATTAACATATCAGGTTATTACCTTCCCAAATTACTTGAGTTAAGTTTAAATTCCTCCCAATGAATACGTTTGACTATTAACGTCCATGCGCAGGCAAACTTGACCATTCACGCAAGACGCAAATCTGAAGTCAATTCATAAAAAATGAACATCTGAATAAATAGAATAACCCCGAAAAAAAAACCGTATACTAAACCCCTTAATAGCAAATAATATATATCAGATATATTCGAGTATAAAGGCACCGACTGTGTGGAAAACAATCCCTTATTCACAACAAGTCTATGCACGGACTTGTAATAAAAAATAACTAATACGTAAATTTACAACATAAAACAACCTATCAATGAATATGACTTTTTATAAAAACAATCCACAAATAATCAAATTTGCCAACATACAAAAACAAAGGTTTTGTACCCCTTATCTTAACGAAGTATCAGTTCATGACACACAATGACTGTAAATAGTCCAAATTCCGTTATTCCGCACATATATAAAATAGTTCTTCAGCATAACGCATCCTTGCTGCAATCAAGAATATAATTCACATGCGTTGGTTCTGACCTTGGTCAGGTGTCAGAACCAACCTTTCAACATACAGATTGTCCATAGAAATAAATCCATCAATATAAACGTTCGACTATAGTTATACTTCGCAGATAAGAAGACACAGACAAATACATACACTCAAGGGAAAAAAACATTACGAAATAAAGTCTTTTTTATTTTCTTCTTATGAACATGAAATGAATGATAACAACATTATGTTACACAGCCGGTGAAAAATCTGACAAGCTATACAATTTATATTCCAAGCTCAGCCCTCCACTGTCGCTACCGATTTTCTCGAGAGAAAAAAATCAAAGTAATGAGGTGCGGAAGATCGGAAATGAAATGAAAAGGTCCTAAATCTAGTAAAGAAGAGGGGTGGGGGACTCTAGTAAAGCTGGGTTCCTACGTGGGCGCCAATGCAACGTAAATGGGTTTTCGCCCCTCGCTCTAATTTTCATAGTCTATACCTTTCTATACAATAACCGAGACGTAATTACGAACTCTCACAATTTTACAGTGAAAAATATGTCAAGTGGAGAAAAGAAAAGTGTTCAGAATTTTTAGATAATGTTAAAAGTGATCATGATTGTCAGTTAGAACAAATACTGTTAGAATTAGATAATTTAGAGGTACAACAAGGGATTCATCAAAATGAGATGAACAAAGTTGTAGAGAGAATTAGTAACTTTTTTCAATCAGTTACTACAATAACTTTTGGTAAATACAAGCCGTTTAAAAATCGCAAGCCAAAAAGCGACAATAAACCTTGGTTTAACAAGCAATGTTTTGATAGTAGAAAAAAATTTCATAAAGCGGGGAAAAGGTACAGTTTTATAAAAAAATGCTGAAAATCGAAAATATATGAAAAATGCAAGCAAAAGCTATAAAATGGAAATTTCTAAAGCATATGAACTGTACCAAAGAAATATTGGAAATAAATTACGCCAGACCAAAAAATCAGATAGTAAAAAGTTTTGGAATATTTTGAATATTATTGGGTCAAATAAAAAAAAGGCGTAGACCCTGAAATTTCTATTGAAGCTCTCTATGACTATTTCAAAGATATGAATAGATGTGACTCAAATACTGAGGAACAAGAAGTTAATTTTAATGTAAATAATTTACCAGATGAATTGTATAGCTTATTGAATGGTGCTGTAACCGAAGATGAGATTTTAAAAAGTGTAAAAAACTTAAAAAATGATAAAGCTAGTGGATGTGACAAAATAATTAATGAATATATAAAATGTACTGTATATGATCTTATGCCATTGTATGTTAAACTTTTTAATTTAGTATTAGATACAGGAATAGTTCCAGAGATATGGTCTCTTGGTATTATGATTCCTATTTTTAAGAATAAAGGTTCCAAAGCAGACCCTGCATATTATAGAGGTGTAACATTAAACTCTTGTTTAGGAAAGACTTTTTCATCAATAATAAATGAGAGATTAAATAGTTTCTCAGATGAAGTTGAACTTATATCAGAATCTCAGGCTGGATTTAGAAAAGGATTTTCAACTACCGATAATATTTTGTGCTGCATTCAATTTTATCTATATTTTTTTCGATGGGCAAAAAATTATTTTGCACATTTGTGGATTTTAAGAGAGCATTTGACACTGTTTGGAAAACAGGGTTATGGCAAAAGTTACAAAAATCTCACATTACTGGGAAAATATTTTCAGTTATTTATAATATGTATCAACATATAAAGACATGTGTTCGATATGGTAACCAAAGTTCAGCTTTCTTCAACTATGGTGTTGGTGTTAGGCAGGGTGTAAATTTATCACCGTTTTTGTTTTCGGTGTTTTTGAATTATTTAGAAATTTTTTTTGTGGAAAATGATGTAAAAGATTTAGAATATATTTCTAAAAACTGTGAAGAATTGTTACAAGTGTTAGTTAAAATTGTAATTTTGTACGCAAATGACACTGTTATTATGTCTGATAGTAAGGAAGAACTACAACATGCACTCGATGTTTTTGAACAATATTGTAACATATTGAAACTCCAAGTTAATATAGAGAAAACAAAAATTATTGTGTTTAGTAAAACAAAGGTACGAGACAACTTTGATTTTCATGTATAAGGTAATGCTATAGAAGTTGTAGATTCTTACAATTATTTAGGAATAACTTTTAATTATAACGGTAATTTTAGTACTGCTAGAAAAAGGATTTTTGATCAAGCACAAAAGCAATGTTTGCTCTTTACAGGAAGATAAAACATATATCATTGCCTATTGATATTCAGTTACAACTCTTCGATGCTGTAATCGCACCTATATTATTATATTCATCAGAGGTTTGGGGGTTTGAAAATAAACAGAATATTGAGAAAATGCATTTGCAATTCTGTCAAATTTATTCTTGGTGTTCGGAATAGTACACCAAAGGAGTAGGTTCAGTAAGACCCCTTTTTGGCCCCAAAATATAGCAGTTTTAGAAAATTGTGAAAATGTAATCTTTAAGCTATATTTTGGAAAGTAAAATGCTTCTCCTACATAAATATGAGCTGTTTTTGACAATACAATGCACAAATATCGCGTTCTAGCATCATTGAGTTATGCTAAATTACTGAAATCTTCAAAATTTTATCATTTTGGTTAACTTTTAGACGGTTTCCGTCTAAAATGAAAGTGGCCGCATTCGTGTTCATTCATAATATTGAAATTTAAGTTGTATTTGATGATAATACAAAACATATGTAAAGTTTGAGGATGAACACGGATGCGACCACTTTCATTTTTGACAAAAACCATCTGAAAAGTGACGTTTTTTGACATATTTGATAGATTTTTCATATTTAAGCTTGAATCAGAGCGTTGTTAATGACTAAATCAGTTAAAATATTTCACATAAACTAATCGAATCAATTGAAATAGACACTTAAGTGTTAAGAAAGTGCCCAAAAACTTTCGTTAGATGAACCTGAAATTTGAGGCCAAAATCGGCCCTTACCGGACCTGCTCCACCAAATTTTATGGTTTACGGGGAATTAGGTCGGGTTCCGTTAGATATCTCTATAAAACTTAGGATGGCATCATTTTGGTGCAGAACTATTAAAACAGAGAGCAAACTGTCAAATATCCTTCTAAGACTTATGATTAAACTACATGAAACTAATTCTACCAAATTTAAATGGATTCAATATGTAAAATCTATATTTTATGATACAGGTCTTAGTTTTATATGGAACGATCAATTAGTTGTAAATATTGATTGGTTAAAAAGTATGATTAAACACCGATTAACAGATCAGTACTATCAGCATTGGTTCTCGCAGATACATAATGCATCAAGGGGTGAATTCTATTCTTTATTCAAACTCGAGTTTGGTTTGGAACCGTATCTATTGCGATTATTACCCAAGGATAGATATTACATATCTAAACTTCGATGCTCGAATTTGAAGTTACCTATTGAGACACCAGTCCTTGTTCATTTATGTTAATTTTTAAAATCACAGCTCCCACATATGCATGGCGGACTAATTTTTTAATGAGAGTCAAAAATCTGTGTTCCTCATCTCAAGGTCCTTTAGGGGTATTGTCCCAGATCCCCACCCCTAAACCATATATATTCTTGTAGGGGACAATAAAACAAATGAAATGTAATACATGGGAAGTCCCGAGGGGGTCACCCCATCCCTTTTTGTTTGAAAACTTGTAAACGGTCAACATCACCACCCCTAAACCAGATATGTTCTTGTATGGGACAATAAAACAAATCAAATGAAATGCAGGTAAAGTACCTGGGGGTCACCACCACCCCCTCCTGTTTGAATACTTGTAAATGGTGGAGATCCCCACCCTTAAGCCATATATATTCTTGTATGGGACAAAAAATCAAATCAAATGAATATGGGACCATACGAATGGCAAGTTATTGGAGCTTTGTTTGTGAGACTTCGTAACAGCATCCTGTTACAATTACTTTTTGTTATAAATGTTGTTTTTCCATTCCTCCATGGAATTGTCAGTTTTCGGCTTGTGTGTTTGAATGCTCTTCAGAACAGCAATTGTAGCAAGAACCTGTGTTTTACACATCTTCATTTGATCTGTTTCAATTTAAAATAACTAAATACCAATTCATTTGTTTTTTTTTCTAGTTTTTTGTGATGCAACTGATAATATGAAAGAGGGAAACTTCTTTTTGTACGTTACCTGGTTCACAAAATAGACTTGCCATTGATTGTGGGTCTATATGTTCTGCAAAGAAACAAGATATATGTTTTATCGTTCAACCTTTATTTATAGAAAAAAAAAACCGAATATTAATTCTTTTATTCACATGTGAGGATAAAAAATATTGAAATTGTGAAACTCTTTTCGTATCTTATTGATATTGTTATAGTATATATGTGAAAGCGCCATCATTTCTTGACATAAGTTCAATGGCTATTAACAGTATATTAAAGAAAATCTGATTATAAAATTACAGATAAATGAAAAATTATCAATACAACATACAAATGAAAATGCATTGCGAAAGATGGACTGATAATAGCTATAATGATTGTAAATTATGTAAATTAAGGCTTCAAAAAATTACCGATGTTAACAATCAACTTTGAAGAAACAATCGAGGTAAATAATCAATAATACAAACATCGCATGAACTCTAAATGTAGCAGACAGCGTCGAATGAGTTTTTTTAACGACATTGACTACCCAAGACGGTCGATGTAGACAGGATTCGTCCACAGAATCAACGTTCCTTTATATGTATTTCTTAAAAATGTCCAGTATAATATTCTTCTTAAAAATGTATGGATGAGGTGTTTATTTTTCATCGTAATGTTTTTTACAAAAGACTGTGATCCAACTCACTTGACAATTGAACATGACTTGAAACGCATGAAAGTTTATGTTGAAAATGGTTGAAATTAGTGCAGTCATTGCGAAATCATTACCAATTTAAATTACCTGGCTCTTTATGCATATTTCTTCCATTCCTGTGACATCTTGTTTGATACCAAAACCCACAATATTAGCATCACTATAGATATTAAAAGTAGTACCAGAAGTGAAACACCTATCCTAAAAAGGACAATCAAATTGAGAATAATTGGAACTAATGTTCAAATCAAAGAGACAAAGGAGGTGTCAAAAAATATTTAATTTTCTGTTTGGCTTGCAGTACCAGCTATTCGAAATGCCAGTCTTTAGAATTACAGATTTGATGCCTTTACTGGTATTTAAAGATCTAAGACATAGAACACAGTGATTTATGACAAATACATAACGTAATTGTAACTAATTCAATAAAATTAAGAAATAATTCATGGAAGCCATAAATTGTTGGAAATTTACACATGGCCTGGGCCGTGATATTCGAATTTTATCCTGAGCGTTAGCCAAACTGAAAAACAATAGTACACATGACAAAATATAGAAAACTAAAGAAAAATCAACACGAACCCTATAAAAAACTGGGGTGATCTCAGGTGCCCGGAAAGGTAAGCAGATTCTGCTCCACATGTGGCACCCGTCGTGTTGCTCATGTTATAACAAATTCGGTAAATAGTCTAATTCGGTAGGTCACATTCATGAAAGGGAATGGGATTGTAGTTACAACGTAAGGAACACATCCGATATCCTCTGAGAAACGGTTATTCCATAACGGTCAACCAACCTGTGATTGCGTCCGTAGTGTTATTCGAGCAAAGCAAATGAATTGAGAAAAACGTAAACATTCAACAAAACATCAACTCGCTATATTATAATCTTTATTATCGCACCGCGAGTAACATATCACGTTGTGATTGGGTTAACGCCGTCACGCACGTGGTGACCCTCTATGAGACCGTATGGGGTTAGTAGATTTCATAGGGGGTTCATGACGCGTTAATGGTGACGTCATCTATTGATGTCGTTGTGTTTCGTTGTTTATTTTTCAACATAACGCAGGAGAAAAGTCCAGCGTGCGATAAATTCGTTATACGGTTAACTACTGACCCCCTACGGACCATAGAGGGTGAATAAAATCCATAGGGGATTTGGCCTCCGGCCTCACTCCCTATGAATTTTACTAACCCTCTATGGATCCGTATGGGGTCAGTAGCGAACCATATTACTTATAGAATATTGCGAATGTATACGTTTATATGAGAGATTTCCCCCACCTACGTGTAAAACCGTTGGTTTGTCGAAAATCTTTTATATTTTCTAATATTTCGGACCCAAAAGGATACGTATATACGTATGAGTTTCACTGTTCCTCTGGTATCTTTCGTCCCTCTTTTATAAACAAATTTGAAAACGTATGAATAAAACAGAAGATGTGGTATGATTGCCAATGAGACAACTCTCCACAAGAGACAAAATAACACAGAAATTAACTAATAGATCACACCGTATGGCCTTCAACAATGAGCAAAGCCCATTCCGCATCGTCAGCTATAAAAAAAAACAGAAATGACAAATGTTGAAAAAAAACCAAAAAAAACAACTAACGGCCTTATTCATGTACAAAAAATGAACGAAAAACAGATTTGTTAAACATCAACAAACGATAACCACTGAATTACAGGCTCCTGACTTGGGACAGGCAGAAATATACAGAATGATAATAATATAATCGGGATCCCAACCCTCTCCCTAACCTGGGACAGTGGTGATAAAAAATGCGAGGCACTGAAATATTCTATTTTGCTTAAGAATTGAATGCTTCTTTATATAATTTCACTGTCTAAAAAGATGAAGAAAAGAACGTGTAATAAATTTCAAGTTCCTCGTTATGATAGTGGAGAGGTCCGGCATTTACCGCAATTACAATTTGTTTGTATTCTTTTTTTTTGTATCTTAATAATGTACACTTTTCTTGGTGTTCCGAGGGTTATAACCCCCCCCCCCTTTTCATTTTATTCCAAATGACTTGATACGATCTGTGTATTATTAAATATTCTACCCATTTTTCTAACTATTCTTTATACTTTTGGCCATTTTTTCTGCACATTTTGTCCATTAAAATCTATTCTGTAAACCCAAGTCACTCCAATAACCTTTTATATAACAATGAGTATAATTGAAAAAGTATCTATGGAAGGAATTTTGTTTCATGACTCATTATATTTTTAATATGTTGACACCTCCCTCCGGCCGCCTCCCTTAAAAAACAAAACAAAACAAACAAACAAAAGAACTTCAGAAATAAAAAAAACATGTAAAGTACTTTTAATCAATAAAAAAATTCTTAAAAAAACAGACAATAATTGCAGCGTAGAATAACAGACGGAATCCATAATTAGAGATTTTAAATTGGTAATGTTTACTGAAACAATAATTATGATATAACAAATAAATATATTTTAGAGTTGATGATCGGTTTCCGATAGTAAGGGATCAATACAAAACCATCATACAAATATTGAACTGCAATCTCTATACTTTAATTGAAGTTAAAAGCGTATTTTGACAGTTTGCTCTCTTTATTGGTTGGTTGGACTAGTGTCATACGGAAATCTTCAAATTCTAATGAAAACATTTCTTATCATTTACTAATTGCATGGTTTTGAAGGAATTTAAAACTGGAGTAATGTTAGTATCCGAATAAACATTGTTTTTTAGATACTTTTTAGAAAAATTTAAAACTTAATTTTAAACGGATATAACATAGCAGTAAGTAGATTTTTACTTTTAATTGACTGAGCAGATTTCAAAATTAATTTTAATCATAATCAGCAAGCCAAATAAATTTTCTCTATCCTCATAACTAACTTATATATATTTATATATTTATATGTATAAAAAAAAAAGATGTGTTATGATTGCCAATGAGACAACTGTCCACAAGAGACCAAAATGACACAGACATTAACAATTATAGGTCACCGTACGGCCTTCAACAATGAGCAAAGTCCATACCGCATATTCAGCTATAAAAGGCCCCTGAATGTATGTTTTAATTCAGCGTAAACTTCTAATCAAACAGAAAAAATTGAGTCCAGAAAATAAAAATCAGAAAAAAATCAACTATTTTGTTTTCCTCAATGGTTTGCACCGGAAAGTGGAGTTGTAATACAAGACTGGTACCTAGTGCACATTCGACGCGTGTAATTAGTTACAATTAAGGCGCGGTTCCAGCAATTTTAAAAAGAAGATTTCAACCTCCGGAAACCCAAACTTCTTGTATACCCCGGTTTTTTCTAAATATGTTTTCCTTTAATATCCAAATGATACAATTAAAAACAGTGTTTTGGACGTGGGATCAATATTAAAATGCGTGCTACACGCTGCACGTTCATTCGGAGTCCCACTATAAGAGTTAACAAAAATGACTTTTACGGTTTAAAAATAATTCAGAAAACCTGTATTTTTTTATTAAAACTCAAACATAAACATACATAATGATATACATTCATTATTTAAGTAAAACATTCTAAGTGTCTTCTGTCCTCAGTTCCTTAAGTGTCTGCAAAAGGTATAGCAAACCTCAATACTTCGCAA
Source organism: Mytilus galloprovincialis (assembly GCF_965363235.1). NCBI lineage: Eukaryota > Metazoa > Mollusca > Bivalvia > Mytilida > Mytilidae > Mytilus > Mytilus galloprovincialis. Next base: position 22,366,464 of record NC_134848.1, on the reverse strand, counting down.
TATTAGGCAAATTTTATCGTACATATATAACATCGTCGTGTGTTGTTATATTAAAGTTCGTTTATGTGTGTGTTACATTTTAAGGTTGTGTTTCTGTTGTGTCGTAGTTCTCTTATATTTGATGTGTTTACCTCAGTTTTAGTTTGTAACCCGGATTGGTTTTTCTCTATCGATTTATGAATTTCGAACAGCGGTATACTACCGTTGCCTTTTATTGATCATTGTTTACATATCAACTATACTTCTAAATATATTTTGAAGACATGTGAATATATAGTTTAAAAAAGAAAATTAATGTTAAGAGAAATGAATTTCACCGTTCTATCTTCGTATTTCATATATTTTCTTTTTCTATTAGAAAAGACAAGTTTCCCTGACCTCACGATTTGCGTAAGAAAACCAGCAGTTAATTTCTTAAGAGTCTCATTGAAAAGTATTTTTCTTTACTGATATTTCATGCAGTTGTTTAAGAGGGCTCGCAGGTATAAATCAATTTTTGTTTTTAAATATAGGATTTTGCTATTTTTTTTCTAGAAATAAACTTTACCCTATACTTAATAGAAAACTGTAATAAAAGTATACGGTCGCCGTTCATTTAAGCTCACAATCTGCCTTCGAAAGAAGTGTGCATTGTCGTTAAGTTACTTTTTTTCTGTTCATCTAATAGGAGAAAAAAGGTAATGTCGAAATAAAAAAAGAACTAAATTACAGAAATCGCTTTAATTTTAGTAAAGTTAAGTTTAAGTACAGTTTATTTGAAAGAAAAAAAAAATAAATAATAAAATAAAATATAGGTCACCGATGAGTTAAAAAAGATATTTCAATTTTAATGCAAAAAAATGACATTTTTTTCATCAAAGGGAGATACGTAGAGCTTTTTCAATGATATAAACATTTCAAAAGTCATCTGGTGCCAAAACGGATCGTTTTTTTGTTGTTGTTGATTTTTGAGTACCATACCATAAAGTAACTACTAATAGTGTGAGAAATAAAATTTTGAATGAAAAAATGTTTAAATTTTTGCTGAATTTTTATACCCTCGAGCCTCCTTAAGGGAATTGATTCCATTTTGGAGAAGTCTAGCCATTATAGCGAATGATGGTTATCTGATATCTGATCGTGTTTTGTTTCACAAAGGTTCTCAACCCTGCGTTAATCGCAACTGTAATTCAATAAAAAAAAGTGGTCTAAATTGATGTAATGGTATGTAATGGTATGTAATGGTATGTAATGGTATGTAATGGTATGATTGCCAATCAGGCAATGACACAATTCTGCACAATGTACTATTTACAATGAGTTCTGAAATTAAACAGATAAATTAATTAAAAATTAAGTTAATTTAAGAAAAAAATACAAACTAATTGCTTTTGGTATGACAACACCACATAAAATTGATATGATAGAACAAAAAGCAATGTTTAGTTAACAAAAATTTTAAAACTTCTACAATGGAAACTGAACAGTTGTGTTTAAACTAATTTGTAACTCAATATGAAATATCGATTTCAGCTTGTTTATTAATCGTTTTATCAAAGTCATATTGAATCGAGTTTCGTGAAATTTTAATGTTTAATAATGAATTATTTAACCAATGCAAATAGATGCCTGCTAATGCTCCGTGTTGACCGTACTTGGACCTATAATCATGATAATGGTTTACTTTTACAAATTGTGAATTGGATGGAGAGTTGTCTCATTGACACTCATACCATATCTTCTTATATCTATGTATACTATACTAGGTTTTGCATGCTTGTTCTTTTATATGTATTATAAAAACTAGAGGCTCTCAAAAGCCTGTGTCGCTCACCTTGGTCTATGTGCATATTAAACAATGCACACAGATAAATTCATGACCAAATTGTGTTTTGGTGATCATGATGTGTTTGTAGATCTTACTTTACTGGACATTCTTCTTGCTATAATTATCTCTATCTATAATGAACTTGGCCAAGTAATTACAGTGGAAAATATATTCTAAAAATTTACAAAAATTTACAAAAATTTATGAAAATTATGAAAAAAAAATGACTATAAAGGGCAATAACTCCTTATTGGGTCAACTGAAAGGTTGGCCCAGTAGTTTCAGAGGAGAAGATTTTCTAAAAGAATACTAAAATTTTAGAAAAATGGTTAAAAATTGACTATAAGGGGGAATAACTCCTTAATGGGTCAACTGACAATTTTGGTCATGTTGACTTATTTGTAGATCTTACTTTGCTGAACATTATTGCTGTTTACTGTTTATCTCTATCTATAAAAATATTATAACAACAGGTTGTCCGATTTGTCTGAAAATTTCAGGGCAGATAGATCCTAACCTAATAGATTATTTTACCCCATATCAGATTTGCTCTAAATGCTTTGGTTTTAGAGTTATAAGCCAAAATCTACATTTTACCCCTATGTTCTATTTTAGCGACACATTTTTTAAACTAGATACCCCAATGATGATTGTGGCCAAGTTTGGATTAATTTGGCTCAGTAGTTTCAGAGGAGAAGATTTAACGACGGACGACGGACGCAAAGTGATGGGAAAAGCTCACTGGCCATTCGGGCCAGGTGAGCTAAAAAAGATGTTGTATGATTGCCAATGAGACAACTCTCCACAAGAGAAAAAAAATGACATTATTCCGTTTGAAATTGGTTTTCTACAGGTACAGTCAAACTGGAAAAAAATCTTTTGTATCTGTCGAAGAATTTAGTAAATGTTTAAAGTAATTTTATTGTGGTAACTAAATTCCTGACTTAATAATTTGCCAACAATACACCGATTACGCTCACCGAAATAAAAGGAGAGTCTTGGAGTAATGGTTAGTGCATCGGACTACTAACAAAAAGGTTCGGGGAGAAAATTTCCAGCTCTACCTAAACACCATTTGCGAGTATGGTCTTGAGAACATACACAAGAATTGTGGACAGCTCAGCTGGATGGCCTTATCAACTATCCCAAAGAGAGCAGTTATCATTGAATATTTTTTAACGTTATTGTCTATGGGGAACTCTGACCACTAGTTAGATAAACGAATACTTTGCCTACACTATAGATATCATATAAGATTAACAATTTTAAGAGATTGCATCAATTTTATAGCTTTAAAATGGTGTAATAAAATTCACTTTATCTTGAAATTTACTGGTGTCCTCATCGTGTTAAACGTTGGGGCATCTTCTGGTTGAATATAGCAAATACGAAGTATACATGTCTAATAAAAAAAATCATATTTAGTTCATTTTTTATTGTAAATTAAATTAATGAATTATACAGTATTGACAAAAAGTTTTCCTTTCAAATGGTATAAAAATCATCATTTTAAAATAATGTTTACTGTTGTCCCTATGCTTTTAAAAGTGGAACTTCTTAATTTTTGTTATGCATTACAACGAATATTCATACAACCATGGAAGTAATAAATATTACTTCTATGGGACAACTAAGATTGACCGTATTCAAAGACAAATTGTGGTTGGTGTTATTTAGTTGAATTCTCCTTTTTATGATGTGAATTTTATTTTTATTTTACATCCATTATCAAATAATAAATATATCTATTTAGGTTTTAAGGAGGTAGACCTAGGTTAAGGGAAATAACTCTTAAAATCATCAGTACGTTTGTGTCAACCATTTTCAAAAACATATTCTAAGCTTCTAGGTTACATAGATTATTTTCAATCTGTTTCAGGTAAATGCTTAAAATACATTGATGAACTTGACTTTTACAAACGCTTGACTGATTTAAAGAGTTATCTCCCTGAACCAAGGTCTACATCCTTAAGCAATACATTAATTTCTGTCATACCAAAGAGGTCTTTAGAGTAACATCAACATTAAGTAGTGTGGTCCTGTTGACATCTTTAAGAAAAGTACAGAAAAGGGATGGGGTTTTTTTTCTAAAAAGAGGCTCTGTCTAATTTAATTTGTATAGTTTCGAGTAATAATAGCATTACTTTGTAATCAATTAATTGATTACACGATGCTTGTTTTGTTGAAAAAAAATGATAACATAATCTGAAAAAGTAAATTGAAATAGAATATAGATGGCAGCGTGAAATTTTAATGTTATTCAAAACATATAAAAAATATATTCGTTTCGTATTATGAAAAAAAAAGTAAAATCACAAGAATACTGAACTTAGAGGAAAATCAATTCGGAAAGTCCATAATCACATGGCAAAATCAAATAACAAAACGCATAAAAACGAATGGACAAGAACTGTCATATTCCTGACTTGGTACAGGCATTTTCAAATGTAGAAAATGGTGGATTAAACCTGGTTTCATAGCGCTAACCCTCTCACTTTGATGACAGTCTCATTAAATTCCGTTATATTTACATTGATGCGTTAACTAAAATTTCTCGCTACATTAAAGACCTGTTGGTGACCTTCTGCTGTTGTTTTTTTCTATGGTCGGGTTGTTGTCTCTTTGACATATTCCCCATTTTCATTCTCAATTTTACAATAAATAAAATAGTCAAAATATGGGTACATCATTCATCATCGTATAACAATTTTAAAAGGAACAATTTAACACAACACAAAAACATCTATCTACAATCACATTCATTGATTCTCGTGTCTGACGTCAGAAGATTAGATACGTCACATATATTTGTCGTTCAATGTGCATACAAACAATTTTAAAATTTATCTAGGCAATGTTAGCATACAGGGTTAAAAAATCAAAAGTATATAAGAATAAATTTCAGAAATAGACCGAGATTTAAAATAGTCCAAACGTTATATATAGAATTTATAAGAATCCACAAGTAGTTAATTCCACTACGCGATTGAATGATTTTGGCGTTTGTGGTTCAACGTATATTGTAGTTCATAATAGAAATATATCATAATGACATAAAATAGAATATCATACTGACGGGATTTTTTAAAGTACAGAGTCACGTTATAAGAACCAAAGAAATACATAAAGTCGCATATACAAAACACCCCACTAAAAATTGAAAGATAATACAAACACATTGGCGAGATGTATAAGTATACGTACCGAACCACGTCAAACGGATATCATATAATACCATTCAACAGTAAAAGTAATATTAATAATAGAACAAAGACAAATGAAAGAAGTATAAGACACGTTGTTAAGATGATAAACATCATCAGTACGCAGAATCTATACATCAAGACCATCGTGTATTGTTAGTGAAGTTGATACGGAATATTTATCAACAAGATCTTGGTACATTCCGATGAACTTTTTTAGAAAAAGGACGAGATGTTCTTTGACATACTCCTGGTTCATCAACTTTCTACTCAGACACTTATGACATTTTACAAAGTCTGAGTAGGAGCTGCAAGCTCTTGAATATCGAATAAAGGGGGAAAGATATATTCCATATGCAGGTGAAGTTGGTATATTGCTACTAAGGTGGGGGAAATTTATAATTTCAAACTTAAAATCGTTTCGTTTGTCATAGATTCTGGTACTGAGATGACTGTGTAAGTCAAATTCGAGATATAAGTCTAAAAATGAGGCGGAGAAAGCCGTGCCCGTTGTTTCTTTAATCTCTAGTACTGGGGGATATATTAATGGAACCAATGTGGCCTGTTATTGCTTTTAGTGGGTATTGTTGTTGTCATTATATGAAAGAGCTCAATGAGGTAAATCCAAGTATTTTAAATGTAAACAGTAAGATAGTATAGCGTCAAAATCATTGGTACATGTAGGATATGTTATCTTTATGTTCTCATTCGTTCATTGATTGAATGGTTTAGTATATTCATAAAATGTCGTCTGAGAATAAAAATGACAAAATACATCGAAAATCCTTTTTAAGAAAAGCTCCATAACTATCGACATAATATGGAAGGAAGTATTATATAATACTTCCATGATCTAAACTGCCATATAAACACGAATGTTTTAATACTTACAAAGTATATATGCGTCCCATGGGGCCACGACAAATCATTTCCAGTGCTGTTTGGTAATTATATGCGATTCTCTCTATTAAACTTGCGAATAAAGAAGATTTCCTACTTTGCGTCTATCACTGTTGGATTGATTAGGTCTAGTTGAGTTTCGAATATTTGTGAATAAATTAATGCTGATAGTCGTCGGAAGAGGATGATAAATGGCTGACCCGTGTTAAGAGAGAAACATATTTCTAAGTCATGCACGTAAAAGACACCCTTGTAGATTTCGAAAAAGAGGGAGATTATGCCGCTACAATGCAGCACTCGCACCTGCAAAGTGGAAAGGGATAATTATAAGTTGCAATAACTTGTTTGCCAATCCACTATAAATAAATTTGCAAAAATTGAATTGAAATAAATAAAAACGTCTTTACAGGCACGGGCATAGTGAACGATTTGGGATATACAGTGAAACCTGATTAAACAGAATCCTGCATAAACTGAACAACTGTCCAAACCAAACATGTTCTTAAGCACTGTTATATCAAATTATGTGCGTTGTGAACCTGATAAAACCGAACATCGACCAAAACCGAACAAAAACTTAAGTCCCGAAGAGGTTCAATTTAAACAGGTTTCACTGTATAAATATCCTAAAATCGTGCAAATGGACATCACCGCCCAAAATAGGAAATTTACAATAGGAAAAGAAAATCTTCCCATTTGTCGTAAATGTTTGTGTATAGTTTTGGGTGTAGAATTGAAATATCTAAATTAATGATAGTACAGTTATTGTCGTTAATAATTGATTTATCTTAAGTTTGTTGCTTATTATCTAACGAAAAAAATATCAAAATATATACGTTCAAATTTTTATAAGGCATGAATGAATACAATATATATAGTATTGCCGATAGCCCATGCAGCAAGCATAGAAATCCCCAATGTTGTTTTAGTCTAATTATGAAAGGGTGGAGAAATGTGATCACACCATCTGCAAAAAGTTCGATTCCAGGCAGTGTTAAATCTGAAGTTTACCTTCAAACATTTTCAAAATGAAAAAGCATTTACATAACGGTGATTTAAACCATTATCACATAACTCGTTAGTCAACATTTTAATTGTTTTCAATTGACAGCGTTTATTAACTGCTAAATCGAAGACTCATCATGGTCATATCCGATTTCTACTTTTTTATTATATTTTTGATAACTTGTTCTATTGATCTCTTTAAAATTAGTCATAATAAAGAAATGTATTTTTTTTATCTAGGCTAATGATTTTTATTATAACCATTAACTTTTTCAGAGTGAAAAAATCTGTACATTACATAAAATTAAGAGTTGGTGTGTTCTTATATTTCCAGGGTAGAATTGGTGTGTTTTAATATCGATATACACGAGGTAAGATAAACCATATTTTAATTAATAATATCATTCAAGGATTCCCTAAACATTTCACAACTAAAATGACTAAATATCAATAATTTCCGGGTAAATGAGAAATAGTATACTTGGACTAATTACATAGAATTACGACACGCCACGACAATATATACATCAACCAAAAAAAAAAGCATCAATAGCAGCAGTTACAGTGTAAGAATGCAGTTCTGGAAAGTTTTTCTTGTTATCTCTCTTATGTCTCGTGTTGAATCGGAGGGTGAAAGGACACATGCAGAGTAGCCGAAGTTTATCTAGTAACCACGATAATTCTGCATGGTTTATGGATGTTGATGAAGCAGGTGGACAGAATTGAAACCAAACTTTCTGAATCTGACGAAAAAATTGAGAAATGTGTCAAATAAGGTTAGTCTTTTCCCACGTTAATGTTATGTCATTATTTTTTTTCTTTTCTTTACTTTTGTTGGTTCATTGTTCTTTACACTGTAAATAAAAGTGTTTAGAATCTGAACACTTTTTGAACGCCCTTTTGTAACACTTCTGGAATGCGTAACAGTGTTCTAAATATTAACGTTGGTGTTTCAGTTTTTAACATTATGTGTGCCTCTTTCGAACTTTATATGTGTTATTCTTGAACGGATAGTGTGTACTCCTTGAACGCGTAGTGTTTGAATCCGGAACACATAACAGAGTTCTAAATATTAACGTTGGTGTTCCAGTTTTTAACATCATGTGTGCATGTTTAAAACGCTATGTGTGTTATTCTTGAACGGATAGTGTGTACTCCTTGAACGCCTAGTGTTTGAATCTGGAACATGTCCTTGTGAGCAAAATTGGATGCCGTTACGCGTTCAACGCCTTGTAACAATTCTGGAACGCTCGTTCCAGAAATATGTGTTAATATCCAGAACACATAGTGTATATTACTGGAACACAATTTCACATGTTCCAGAAAAAAGTGTTCTATTCTCTGAAATATTATTGTGGTCTTGTAAATCAAATAATTTAATTGATAAAAAGAGGTAAAATTTAAAAAAAAAGTACAATAAAATGTGAAACATTGAAGCAACTTTAAAATGACAAGTTAGACAAATTGTATAATTAGGTCGTGTTCACATTGAGCTAAACTCGGTGTTGTATTAGTGTGACTCACACATAAACTAAACATAAACGTTCCCATTGATAAAACTCGATGTTTACATGTAGTTTAAATCATGTTTTGTCTACATGCAGTCGATAGTCGATGTAGGCCTTGTGTAGGTTAAGTGTACACAAAACTAGGCATTCAGAACTTTAATTTTCCCATGTAAATTTAAAAAAGAAACAATTTTTATATAAAATTGGTACTTATAATAACACTTATTAATAAAGTTCTTTACAGAAATATTTGTCTAAACTTGATATATTTATTTGTTATCAAGCACTTTACGTAGCCTTATTAACCTCTTATCCCATCCATCATCATTGCCGAACACATACAATTTGAAACAAACAGAAAAGATAGAAATGTAGTGATCCTTAACATCGCAATTCATTTTCTTCGTCTGTAAGCAAGCTGATGCAGCCTTCGTTTTTACGTTTTTAATGCGTAATCGAGACATCTTTAAAATACTGCAAATCATCCAAAATGACTTTCTTAAAAGAGCAACCACTTTACTTTAAAAAAAAGGGGGGGGGAGGGGGTTCTGGGTCAGATTTTTTTTTCGCGCGATGTTTGACCCGATTTTTTTCCTAAATCAAATTGTGGAAAATCCATCCCCCTTTTATTTTAAATCAAATGGTCGTTCCTTACTGCGAGAAAAGTTGTTTGAAAATTTGAATTCGGTTCTAAGTAATGAACATTTAAATGACATATAGTTTAAAAGTGTGAACAAATTTTATGTACAGGTAGCTAAACAAGGTGTATAGATGTGAACAAATTTAATGTGAAACTAGTGTACATTACATTAAACCAAATGTAAACATGTTTACTGTACACGGCACATTGGTATATATGCAGTTTCTGCTATGTTTATTGTACGTACAAGCGTTGGAGGTATTAGCAGATGAAAAAGAAACGATGCGAAAGAGGAACAATGTTATATGTCATGTATTTATATGTTGTTTTAATCAAAGAAATCTGTACAATGAAGTAAAATAAAACATTGTATCACAAGAGAAAATAATATGTTACTGCGAGCAACTAATCCTATGTCTTTGTTTGTCTTGTTTATAGCCTATTGAATTTAGAGATTAAATACTTTAAATTCGGACGAGCAGGGCGAGGGAGAATTTAATATATGTGTCTTTTGCCATGTTGTATATATTTTTATATCATTTGTATATGTAACTATAGTAATGAGACTGTAATAAGTATTTATTGTGTCTTGTCTTGACTTGCTATCTGAGTAAACGTATATTATAGTATTTTGGACCTCATTATATGACAAAAGTTTAAAAGTTTATAATTGCATTTATCAATGTCAATAATTGTACTTTGTCTATAGACTGAATGAAAACATAAAGCATAAATCATTAAGCAATCTATTAGATATGGTTGGAACCATTTGATAGAATATTGATTGTGTACATAACTCGTTGTATTCGTTGTGCATGCATTTATTTAATCCATAGGTAAAGGGGATGCGAAATATTTCAAACGAATATTAAAACTCATAAGTCGAAAACAAACTACAATGACATGGCAAAAAAAAAAAAAACGATGAAAAGACACAACATAGACAACTAGACACATAGCACACCGAAAAAACGGGGGTGATCTGAGGTGCCCCGGTAGGATACGCAGATCCTGTTTCAAACATCGGAACTGGATATGGTGACAGCCCCTGATTCATAAATTTATCAGTTTTGGCATCAAGTATTTTTATAAGATGCAAGTTTTAAATTTGTAAATTATGTTCGACTAAGTGTTCTTGCCAATCTGATTGAATATAGATCGTGTGTCCAAGCTACGCTGTAAAGTATTTGAGATGTGCGGTATACGTCATCTCCCAATGAAAGTTTTTGAAGGTGTTTATGAATCCGACAAAACCAGAGAACCCCGAAAGATCTTTAAAACAGAAGATAGAATGTTTTCAGATCTGCGTAACTTGGTCACATGATTTGCATGTTGATGCGACTGGGTTCTGGTTGGCGAACCTAAAGAAATTGAGCTAATATTACTTGATTTTTCATAATTGTATCCAACTCACTTTATTTTTACAATTACAGGATTGCAGTTATACAACATTAGGAAATTCCGGCACAGAGTAAAGCCTGTGGATAGTTGTTTGAGAAAGCCAACAAGATTCCATCCTATTTTTACATTACCATACAAACTTATACATTACCATATATACTTGTACATTACCATAAAGACTTGTACATTACAATAAAGACTTGTACACTACAGTATAGATCTGTATATTACCAAATAGACTTGTACATTACCATAAAGACTTGTACACTACAATATAGATTGGTGCATTACCTCAAAGACTTGTACATTACATATATAGACTTGTACATTACCATATTGACTTGAACACTACCATATATAGATTTGTACATTACCATATTGACTTGTAAATTATCATATAAAAATGATACAATTTAAATATTGCTACCTTATTTCGGCTCTGATATTCTTATCAAAGACGATTTTCGGACAGATTTGTCAAACTGGAGCTTTGCGTGTTAGTCCTGATAAATATGGAGAGAGACTGAATGGATCTGTGTATGTAACATTTCACAACTACGGACCAAACAGTTGCTTCGATGAATGCATCCGAAGACCAAGATGTCATTCGTTCAACTACAACATGGATTCTTTCCACTGTGAGATAAATGAAAAACCATCACCGGAAGTGTTCGTATCAGAATCCGGATATGAATATGTTTATATTTCCCCTTATAGAAAGGTAAGACGTTTTGCTTGGCCGACCAGGGGAGCCCAAGGAAGGGAGATGGGACTCCCTTTTGTGGGAAAATTTGTTTTATTAAAGAAAGAATCACTGAGGCATAACTGGAACAGATCCCTCGATAGAGCAGTCAGTGGGACCCCTTTTGTGGAAAACAAATGTTTTGTTAACTTTAAGAAAGCAGCATTTAAGAGTTACTTGAGCAGGCCCCCTCTTAGTGCAGTCCTATTAACATTTCTTGATCCGCCACTGCTTTGTGTCAGAAATTAAATTTAACATCAGACAACGAAGGCATCATCAAACAAGTTTGATCTATGAGGTGACATTGTCCTGACAATAACACTGAAAATTTTCCATAGCTAATTCACAGAATTACAATTAATACTCAGATCAATATATTTGAATTTTTAATGACTTTTATTTAGAAACTTGATAACGACTGTTTTTTCATATCTCTTTGTAATTAACAAAGCTCAATATTATTAAAAAAACGTGCTTGTAATTCTAGCTTTCTACATTGTCACTTTAGATGTTATAACCGAATTTATTATTGCAACTTCATCAAGAGGTTACAGAGGTTAATCTAGGGAATACGACCAAAGATGACAATTGCGACTATATGTAATCAAATTATGGAAAGAAAATGGGTTAGTGGGCACAATTTGTTAATGGCAAAACATTGAATAAACCAGAGGAGCGAATATCCTTAGTATACTAATTAATTGTTCACGACTTTCGATAAAGTTCGGAAAATGTCGTCACATATTTTGTGAAACTGATCACAGAATGTTAAATGTAAACAATCAAATTTTGGATGTAACACGTCTTCTGATTGGCTGACAAGTTTTGTCTATCAGTTAATATATATATAATTTTGTCATGTGACCGTGACGTCATTAACGTTTTTCCAAGATTTACTCCTGCTACAAATGGAATTCTGAATAAGATTATAATTAAGGAATTACTGTAATATTTTATCATTCTAAGCGAAATAACGTTCATTAAAAATGTGGTTCACACTTTAGAATAACGCACTACGCGGGTTATTCAGTATGTACCACATGTTTGATGTTATTTCTTCATTGACATCAACTATATTATAGTAATTCCTAAAATAATGTCCAGACAAAACAAACAAACATATTTTCCATAATATGCAACTATATAGGTCACTGTGCGGCCTTCAGTTACATGTCTGTTTTGTACATCTAATAAGTTCTCAAACTTTATTATTTTCAGAATTTGAAAGACACATGTTACTGTCTTTAGCATTTCATCATAATTATGCTCATATTCTAAGTGACTACAATTCATGAATTATATAATTTTTATTCTATTTTTAGACATCACGTGATCCCTGTACCTCAGATTGTGCAGAAGGAGAAAAATGTATCACCTTGTATAATGGAATGTGTACATGCTTGGTTGATGGTAGGTTCACTGTTTATTAAAAAAATACAAAAATGCGATGTAGAGTATACATCAATGAGATGTAGAGTAACCGTCAATGCGATTAGAGTATACGTCAATGCGATGTAAAGTATACGTCAAAGAAATGTGTAGTATAGGCCAATGAGTTGTGTAGTAAAGGTCAGTGAGTTGTGTAGTATACGACAATGAAATGTTTAATATACGTCAATGAAATCTGTGGTATATGTCAATGAGATATGTGGTATGTGTCAATGAGATATGTGATATGTGTCAAATAAATGTGTGTTATACGGTAATGAGATGTGTGTTAAATGTCGAAGATATGTGTCGTATCATACGTCAACGAGATTTGGTTTATATGTCAATGAGAAAATGACTAGACCATATAAACGAATAGAATATTTGGTTACACGCCATTATTCCGACAGCCCATTAGTCCGACAGCCCATTTGTCCGACATCCCATTAATCCGACAACCCAATAGTCCGACAACCCATTGCTCCGACAGTCCAATACTCCGACAACCCATAAGTCCGACACTTATCAAGTCAAGTATCAGGGTATTAGGGTAAAACAAAATGTGTCTGTCTGTATTATTACGTTTAAATGTGTAATCACATATTTTTAAAAATCACTCCGTATATATAAAATAAGGCTTAGGTAGTTCAAACACTTTCTATATACTCAATTCGAAATCTGTATATAGAATAGAACAGAAAGAATATTTCATTTTCCAAATTAAAGGGTCTATAAAGAACATATAAATCAAGAACAACCAGTGATGGTGCGAGCTACTGATGATTCAAAAATTTCGCTGTTGAGTTATGAATCTGAAAAAGCATCACGCAGTATAACTGACTTATATAAACCTTGAAACCAAATTTCAGAAATCATTGTATTTTAGTTCCTTAGAACAATGTGACGAACATTTTTAACTTGGCTGTCATGTGAAAAGTGTTCGGTAAACAGGAAGTTGTTGACAATGAATCTGAAAACGCATCAAACGATATAGCCGACTTCAATAAACCTTTCAGAAATCCTTGTATTATAGTTCATGAAAAAAATGCAACGAAAATAGTCATGGGACGGACGGATGAACTGACTGACTAACTGACGGACGGACGGTTGGACGGATGGACAGACAGAGGCAAAACAGTAAGCTCCCGCTTTTTCGAAGCGGTGGTATAATGATTGGGTCAACATTAAGACTTTACAATACTAATATGATATAATTATATTTATAGCAACATAAGCCTCAGTCACTATCGGAGCCAAAACAAAATAGAAAAAAAACCCTCAACTAACACATTGATATTAAATAACAGTCCTTATCAAGACATGCACTATATAATTCAAAAGAACTAACAATATAATCATCATTTCCCCCCTCTTAATAGTAAAGTTTTCTTGTGTTATTAAACATCGAACATTTATTTAACTTTTTAAAGTTCTGACATGTGCTAGATAGATGCTAAAAGAGTTCCTCCCTCAAATTATTATGAAGTGAGCATTCGATTGAAAAATGACACTCATCCTCAACTTTATCAGCTGTACAATACGATTGTTTGAATATCTGACATTTTCAATTCTTAATTTAATGGGTGAGCATCGATTCTTGATTAACATATGAAGTACCTTTCTTAAAATCAATGATATCTAAATATTTTTCTTCTTGAACACAATCTTTAAATGAAAAATAAGTGTCAAGTTTGCCATAAAACACATAATGTACTAAGTTATTACAGTTAGACAATTTGACAAAGACACAAGAAGGACAAGAATGTCACACATTGTCTTAGATTTCTTACCAGTCAAACTGCGTTGACTGTATATTTCTATGTCAAATACAGTCACTGACCCGATATCACTTTTCCTCATGACTATTTAAGTAGAAGACTCAGTTACCGAAATGTTCCTGTCCGTCATATGTGTCTTAATACGACCGCAAAACTTTTTTTGGGGATCTTATAATGGTATGATGTCGTCGTCTGTGTCGTCTGTTTCGAGGGTAAGGACTGAGCAGTTGAAATAAGCATGTGTTTCAACTCCAATATAATGAGGCAAATATCCCGCATGGAAAGAATAATTGGAATCAAAACGGATAACCCCAAATATTAGAGAGAACAGGGTTGGTCTTTTTAGAGAAAATTTACCCATACACACAAGACAGATGCATTGTCAGAATAATGGGCTGTCGGAGTAATGGGCTGTCGGAATAGTGGGCTGTCGGAATAATGGGCTGTCGGAGTAATGGGCTGTCGGAATAATGGTTGTAGGAATAATGGGATGTCACCGAATATTTAATGAATCATTTGAATATGTAAGTCCATCATCTGATTTTATTATTCCAAATTATACCATAATCTACATATTTTTTAAATCCCAAAAACAAACAAAAAGGACAAAAGCGAAAATGTAGATTAAAAAGAGACCTCTCAAAACAAAAACATTGGGGTGTGTGACATAAGACAAACACTCACAAAGTGGAAACAATATGGAAGTTTAAAGTATCTTTTAAAAAAAAACATTTCAATAAAAAGGACGTGAAAATGTATTGACTTAAAGTTTCAGATAAAATTGTATAATAGGAACGCAAGAACGTCTTGTTTTTTTTTAAACTTTAGTCAAAGAAAAAGGCACTTTGTCAAGCCGCTGACACCAGTCTTTGGTTTGCATTACCAATTACAAGTTAAATATCCTGTACCTTTAATTGGGAATTAGTATCAGTACCAGGCGATATCAGTCTGTATTGGCTATTCTGCAGCAGAGGATAGCAGACAATTTTACCTTATTTATATATGCTGTACCCTCCTCTAATTTTAATTTTGTTTTAATATTTCTATACTGTCAATTTAAATATTATAAGGAAAATACGGCTTTTCAGAATACAATGTAACACATAATTCTTCCTTTAATTTCAGATGACGACACAATCAGGTATGAGACGACAACTCAAATGACTACTGAGAGCGAAACTACCAGCGGAACTACAACTGTGGTTGAGATAACTCAATCAGAGACAACAATGACGGAAAAAACAATTCAGTCAGGGGCGAAAACGAAAGAAAAGACAACTCAATCAAGACCGTCAACTCAATCTACAACAAATACGTCACCGACAACTAACAATAATATGACAGAAAAATCAACAGATACTCTGTCAACAACGACATTGGAATCAACGACAGCTTAAATGTTATGCATTTATTTTGTGAATCAAGCTTAAGTTTGAATTACGGCTGGTTTCACGAGTCTATGACTAATCTTTACAGTAATGCAAAATAAAATCATGTCTATATTTACTTCCATTCTATTTTGGAACTATTTTAGTTCTGTAGGCTTTTTCTTTTACTCTTTGATATCCTAATCTTATAATTTTGTAGTTTTTGTTTGATTTGTTTGGTTTTTATATTGAGGATTTCTTTTAACGCATGCTTACTTTAGTTGGTTCATGTGGTTTGATTGTCCCAATTTCCTGACACAGTTAAAAATACATTTGTAAACAACAAGAGTTCCTCCCCCTTCTATGTAAAGTAAAATGTAAACACTCGTGAAACCAGCTGTAAATGTTTTACCTCAGGTTAATAAACATGCATGTTTGTTTCAGTGTCTTGGAGGGTAAGAGGGAGGGCTTTTATCCCATTTTCATTTTTTTTAGCAGTGTAAGATAAGAAACTTTTATTTGAGTAAATGATTCATGCATAATGAAATGTGCAGTTGTCACCTCGGGGAGACTTAAATTTTAAAATTAAAAATAGAACAAACCACAGTTTAAGATGCAGCATGTAGTTAGGATATGTTGTGCCATGCAGTTCATGAGTGGTGCATATTTGTGAAGCTACACAGACCTTACGGTGGTTATTTAAATCATGGGGCTCAAAAATTATATAATCAGCATTAACACACAAGGCATTATGACAGAGATGCGAGGCATCTAAATTTCTACCAATATCAATTGTTTTTAGCTGCGGTAATGTTAACGTTTTCTTCTGTTGCTCAGGCCATATCATAAACTTGGATATGTATGATAGCTCGTTTTGAAGCTGAGACACTTGCACATGTGTGGTGCGATTTTCGGGGTGGCAAGTGTGATTCGTTTTCCCGTCAAGTGCCCAACCCCGAAAGATGGTGAAAAATGTCACTCTCCACAGGAAATAATCCCAAAATTCTGACCATAAAAATCATTAAAAAATATGTCCTTTGTAATTTTTTGATCAGGTTTTTTTTTTTATACTTTTTTCCACATCACATCAGCTCTATAAAACACCAGTCCTTGTTCATGTATGTCAATTTTTAAAATCACAGCTCCCACATATGCATGGCGGACTATTTTTTTAATGAGAGTCAAAAATCTGTGTTCCTCATCTCAAGGTCCTTTAGGGGTATTGTCCCAGATTCCCACCCCTAAACCATATATATTCTTGTAGGGGACAATAAAACAAATGAAATGATATAAAAGGAAAGTCCCTAGGGGGTCACCCCACCCCCTCTGGTTTGAAAGCTTGTAAACGGTCAACATCCCACCCCTAAACCATATATATTCTTGTATGGGACAATAAAACTAATCAAATGAAATTAAAGGGAAGTTCCTGGGGGTCACCCCCACCCCGTTCAATTTGAGAATGTGCTATTATCTTTTAAACGGTCCAGATCCCCACCCCTAAACCATATTTATTCTTGTAGGGGACAATAAACAAATGAAATGAAGTAAAAAGGAAGTCCCGAGGGGGTCACCTCACCCCCTCTAGCTTGAAAACTTGTAAACGGTCAACATCCCCACCCCTAAACCATACATATTCTTGTATGGGACAATAAAACTAATCAAATAAAATTAAAGGGAAGTTCCTGGGGGTCACCCCCACCCCGTTCAATCTGAAAATGTGCCATTATCTTGTAAACGGTCCAGATCTCCACCCCTAAACCATATATATTCTTGTAGGGGACAATAAAACAAATGAAATGTAATACATGGGAAGTCCCGAGGGGGTCACCCCATCCCCTTTTGTTTGAAAACTTGTAAACGGTCAACATCACCACCCCTAAACCAGATATGTTCTTGTATGGGACAATAAAACAAATCAAATGAAATGCAGGTAAAGTACCTGGGGGTCACCACCACCCCCTCCTGTTTGAATACTTGTAAATTTTGGAGATCCCCACCCCTAAGCCATATATATTCTTCTATGGGACAAAAAATCAAATCAAATGAATATGGGACCATATGAATGGCAAGTTATGGGAGCTTTGTTTGGGAGACTTCGTAACAGCATCCTGTTACAATTACTTCTTGTTATAAATATTGTTTTTCCATTCCTCCATGGAATTGTCAGTTTTCGGCTTGTGTGTTTGAATGCTCTTCAGAACAGCAATTGTAGCAAGAACCTGTGTTTTACACATCTTCATTTGATCTGTTTCAATTTAAAATAACTAAATACCAATTCATTTGTTTTTTTTCTAGTTTTTTGTGATGCAACTGATAATATGAAAGAGGGAAACTATCTTTTTTGTGCGTTACCTGGTTCACAAAATAGACTTGTCATTGATTGTGGGTCTATATGTTCTGCAAAGAAACAAGATATATGTTTTATCGTTCAACCTTTATTTATAGAAAAAAACCCGAATATTAATTCTTTTATTCACATGTGAGGATAAAAAATATTGAAATTGTGTAACTCTTTTCGTATCTTATTGATATTGTTATAGTATATATGTGAAAGCGCCATCATTTCTTGACATAAGTTCAATGGCTATTAACAGTATATTAAAGAAAATCTTATTATAAAATTACAGATAAATGAAAAATTATCAATACAACATACAAATCAAAATGCATTGCGAAAGATGGACTGATAATAGCTATAATGATTGTAAATTATGTAAATTAAGGCTTCAAAAAATTACTGATTTAACAATCAACTTTGAAGAAACAATCGAGGTAAATAATCAATAATACAAACATCGCATGAATTCTAAATGTAGCAGACAGCGTCGAATGAGTTTTTTTAACGACCTTGACTATCCAAGACGGTCGATGTAGACAGGATTCGTCCACAGAATCAACGTTCCTTTATATGTATTTCTTAAAAATGTCCAGTATAATATTCTTCTTAAAAATGTATGGATGAGGTGTTTATTTTTCATCGTAATGTTTTTTACAAAAGACTGTGATCCAACTCACTTGACAATTGAACATGACTTGAAACGCATGAAAGTTTATGTTAAAAAAGGTTGAAATTAGTGCAGTCATTGCAAAATCATTACAAATTTAAATTACCTGGCTCTTTATGCATATTTCTTCCATTCCTGTGACATCTTGTTTGATACCAAACCCACAATATTATCATCACTATAGATATTAAAAGTAGTACCAGAAGTGAAACACCTATCCTAAAAAGGACAATCAAATTAAGAAAATAATTGGAACTAATGTTCAAATCAAAGAGACAAAGGAGGTGTCAAAAAAATATTTAATTTTCTGTTTGGCTTGCAGTACCAGCTATTCGAAATGCCAGTCTTTAGAATTACAGATTTGATGCCTTTACTGGTATTTAAAGATCTAAGACATAGAACACAGTGATTTATGACAAATACATAACGTAATTGTAACTAATTCAATAAAATTAAGAAATAATTCATGGAAGCCATAGATTGTTGGAAATTTACACATGGCCTGGGCCGTGATATTCGAATTTTATCCTGAGCGTTAGCCAAACAGACAAACAATAGTACACATGACACAATATAGAAAACTAAAGAAAAATCAACACGAACCCCATAAAAAAAACTGGGGTGATCTCAGGTGCCCGGTAAGCAGATTCTGCTCCACATGTGGCACATGTCGTGTTGCTCATACTATAACAAATTCGGTAAATAGTCTAATTCGGTAGGTCACATTCATGAAAGGGAATGGGATTGTAGTTACAACGTAAGGAACACATCCGATATCCTCTGTGAAACGGTTATTCCATAACGGTCAACCAACCTGTGATTGCGTCCGTAGTGTTATTCAAGCAAAGCAAATGAATTGAGAAAAACGCAAACATTCAACAAAACATCAACTCGTTATATTATAATCTTTATTATCGGACCACAGATGAATTATCACGTTGTGATTGGTTACATGCCGTCACGTGGTGACCCCCTATGAGACCGTATGGGGTTAGTAAGTTTCATATGGGGTTCATGACGCGTTAATGGCGACGTCATCTATTACAATGTAATGTTGTTGTGTTTCATTGTTTATTTTTCAACAAAACGCAGCAGAAAAAGTCCAGCGTCCGATAAATTCGTTATACGGTTAACTACTGACCCACTACGGATCCATAGAGGGTGAATGAAATTCATAGGGGACTCGGCCTGCAGCCTCACCCCCTATGGATTTTACTAACCCTCTATGGATCCGTATGGGGTCAGTAGCGAACCATATAACTTATAGGATATTGCGAATGTATACGTTTATATGAGAGATTTCTCCCACCTACGTGTAAAAACCGTTGGTTTGTCGAAAATCTTTTATATTTTCTAATATTTCGGACCTAAAAGGATACGTATATACGTATGAGTTTGACTGTTCCTCTGGTATCTTTCGTCCCTCTTTTATAAACAAATTTGAAAACGTATGAATAAAAAAAGAAGATGTGGTATGATTGCCAATGAGACAACTCTCCACAAGAGACCAAATAACACAGAAATTAACTAATAGATCACACCGTATGGCCTTCAACAATGAGCAAAGCCCATTCCGCATCGTCAGCTATAAAAAAAAAACAGAAATGACAAATGTTAAACAAACAAAACAACTAACGGCCTTATTCATGTACAAAAAATGAACGAAAAACAGATATGTTACACATCAACAAACGATAACCACTGCATTACAGGCTCCTGACTTGGGATAGGCAGAAATATACAGAATGATAATAATATAATCGGGATCCCAACCCTCTCCCTAACCTGGGACAGTGGTGATAAAAAATGCGAGGCACTGAAATATTCTATTTTGCTTAAGAATTGAATGCTTCTTTATATAATTTCACTGTCTAAAAAGATGAAGAAAAGAACGTGTAATAAATTTCAAGTTCCTCGTTATGATAGTGGAGAAGTCCGGCATTTACCGCAATTACAATTTGTTTGTATTCTTTTTTTGTATCTTAATAATGTACACTTTTCGTGGTGTTCCGAGGCTTATAACCCCCCCCCCTTTTTCATTTTATTCCAAATGACTTGATACGATCTGTGTATTATTAAATATTTTACCCATTTTTCTAACTATTCTTTATACTTTTGGCCATTTTTTCTGCACATTTTGTCCATTAAAATCTATTCTGTAAACCCAAGTCACTCCAATAACCTTTTATATAACAATGAGTATAATTCAAAAAGTATCTATGGAAGGAATTTTGTTTCATGACTCATTATATTTTTAATATGTTGACACCTCCCCCCGGCCGCCTCCCTCAAAAAACAAAACAAAACAAACAAACAAAAGAACTTCAGAAATGAAAAACATGTAAAGTACTTTTAATTAATAAAAAAATTGTTAAAAAAACAGACAATAATTGCAGCGTAGAATAACAGACGGAATCCATAATTAGAGATTTTAAATTGGTAATGTTTACTGAAACAATAATTATGATATAACAAATAAATATATTTTAGAGTTGATGATCGGTTTCCGATAGTAAGCCGTAGCATATTAATCTATTGTAATAAAAATTCATAATATCTAATAAAATTTGTAGATTTAGCTAACAAGGTCCTTACATTTGGATAAAGTAACATTTGTTTATAGTGGAAAGTTGTTTTAACGTTAAATAAGCTACAATTAAAAATTGCTTGCTAGTCCCTCTCTGTGATTACCTTTAGATAAGTCTGGTTCATTTCCCAATCAATCTATCATGAAGGGAATACGAATTTCAATCATAGTCTTTTTCAAAAATGATGAACGGTTCTTTATATTGGTATGTAATCATTTTAAACGTTTCAAATTTATGAATTTATATTCGTACATCAATGTTTTTGATACACCAATAACAAAAACTGAAATAAATTGAATTGATACATTTTGTAACTATTCAAATTTATATCAGAAACCTAAACTTAATTATAAAATAATGAACCTGTTAAAGGGAGACAATACTCGCATAACTTTTTCGAATTGGCACATATACAACGGAATGTCACTCTTGCATACAAATGGCACATCAATATAATTAATTAACTGTGCAATCGCGCTCCACCTTCAATGATGATTCTAAATTTTAAATATAACCAAAAGTTGTTAATCTATAGATAGTAAAGACTAATGAAATCTAACCCACTGTTTAAATATTTCTTTGCATTTTTTTAAAACTTCCTCAGTAAAATGCTTGAGCCACTTGACTTTCATAGCTCATAATTAACGTTTTTACACAATATTTAAATAAAGTAGCTAAAGATTATTCGCTTCTCAAAGTGTAAGACGCAATAAAAATCGTATGCTTGCACCATCTTACCCAAAAACAGATTTAATTAAGTTCTGAACATTTCGACTTTTCTTCGTTAAAACCGGTTTTAAACAAATCACAAGTACGTGTTAAGATCCGACTAAATACCCATATCCAGATATCGTCAGGTAAGTTTGCTAAGTAAGGGATCAATACAAAACCATCATACAAATATTGAACTGCAATCTCTATACTTTAATTGAAGTTAAAAGCGTATTTTGACAGTTTGCTCTCTTTATTGGTTGGTTGTATTAGTGTCATTACGGAAATCTTCAAATTCTAATGAAAACATTTCTTATCGTTTACTAATTGCATGGTTTTGAAGACATTTAAAACTAGAGTAATATTAGGATCATCCAAATAAACATAATATATAGCGGTAAGTAGCTTTTTTCCTTTAAAGTGACCGAGCGGATTTCAGAATTTACTTTCATTAATCCATATTTATACTGGTATTGCGGCGCGTGACGTTTGCGCTTTTTCATAGGACATTTGCGCTTTTTTATTTGGACACTTGCGCTTCAAATCATAGGACATTTGCGTTTTTTAAAAAATGACATTTGCGCTTTTTACATAGGACATTTGCGCTTTTGCAATATTTGGTTTTTATGACTATCCTTCTCTTTTATCCGGGCTTGGGACCGGCAGGTTTGACCTGGTAGACTTAATTTTTTTTTAAATCATTGCATAGCACATTGCATAGCACATTGATACATGTATAAGAGTCTATATACAGCTAAAACTAGTAAAAGTGAACATTCTAAAGACATAAAATAAACACGTACAGTCATCACAGGTCAGTTTTCGCTTGATATCTGAAGCCTGGGGACTGAACAAATTAAGCTCTTGTTATCTGTTCTGACTGGTATTCTGCCCATATTTCAAATAAATTATCAAGTTCTCTTTCTCAATTCTGGGGTGCATGTTCATCAATATAACGAATCTTAATGTTTAAATTCACCGACTGATGTTAAATGATACTCTTCAAAAAGATAAAAATAAAACTCGTAATATATGAATTTTAAATCTTTTTTTTTTGTCATAATATACTACAACAATAGAATAAAACCAAACCGAAACATAAACAATAATATACATTACTTTTAAGTTAACGTTCTAAGTGTTTCCTGTCCTCAGTTTCTTTAGTGTCTTCGAAAGGTAACAAACTTATCTATCTGAAATGTACGATGATCTACGGTTGAGGATATGTATTGTGTTGATTTTTTATAGTAGTTTTATCTATTATATTAAAATTTTCAGTTATTAAAATATACTAATTAAATTTTCTAATCTAAGTGTTAATTCCGCAATATATTTGGCAAATTTTATCGCATATCACATCTTCATGCCTTATATATCATGTACTGTAGTACGACGCTAGATTAAAACTGACGTGGAAAGGTAACACCCAGCCACCGAAAGCTTCATTTTTATGAAGCCCAGGTGATCGTGTGGTCTAGCGCACCGATTACAGTGCAGGCGATTTGGTGTCACGATATCTCACTGGCATGGGTTCGAATCCCGGCGAGGGAAAAACCAAAAATTTGCGAAAGCAAATTTACAAATCTAACATTGTTGGGTTGATGTTTAGACGAGTTGTATATATATATATATAGAGAGAGAGATTCTATCACTGCATCGAGTGTGATACAATATTTATCCACTCGTAACAGTTAAATTTTCAAATTTAAAACGCGAGTCTCGCCGAGCGTTTTAAATATTTAAAATTTAACTGTCGAGAGTGGATAAATATCGTATTACACGAGATGTGGTGGTCGAATCTGTTTAAGGTATCCTTTCTAATCTGTTCTAATGTATCCGGTGCCCTCAGGTAACCGGGGGAATTACACGGATCGTATCAAGCGCAAATCAAACCATTTGGAATAAGATGAAAAGGGGAAGGTTATAACCCTCGGAACACCAAGAAAAGTGTACAGTATTGAGATAAAAAAAAAAAGGAAAAAGAAAAAAGAGGGTTCATTCTCTGGATACGCCAGTTCTTATATCAGTTATTTATCCTTAATATTTAATACAAAGTCCTTTAATTATCATCTTACATTGAGTGTGATTATTTTAGCAGTATTTGGCATCTATTTATCTTTTGGCATTATGGGTCCTCATTGCTCTTCAACTTTAATATATTTGTTTGGCTTTCTAACTTTTTTTTCATCTGAGCGTAACTGATGAGTCTTATGAAGACGAAACGCGCGTGTTACGTTTCAAATTATACATTAGGTCTGATTCCTTTGGTACATGTATAAAAACGAAGATGTGGTATAATTACCAATCATGCAATGAGACAACTCTCCACAATATACCTATTTACAATGAGTTCTGAAATTAAAAAGATCTATTCATTAAAAATTAATTTAATTTAAGAATAAAAGTATTAACTAATTGCTTTTGGCATGACAACACCACGTCAAATTGATATGATAGAACAACTACCAATTTTTAGTTGACCAACATTTTTAAAATTTCTACAATGGAAACTGAGCAGTTGTGTTTAAACTGATTTGTAACTCAATACGAAATATCGCTTTTCGAATTGTAAAGTTGATCTACTCAAACAAGCTAAAATCATAAAGTATTGACAAGCTAAAATGATCTACTCTAGCCTTTTCGATTTAAAATTCCATTCAGTTAAAGAAATGACAATGTAAAACAATTCAAACGAGAAATTTAACGTCCTCATTTATGTACAAAAAATAAACAAAAAACAATTATGTAACACATAAACAAACGACAGCCAATGAATTATAGACTCCTGACTTGGGACAGGCACAATCATACATACAGCACGTTGCTGGGTTAAACATGTCAGCGGCCGGATCCCCCTTTTACCTGGTACAGTGGTAAAACAGTACATCATAAAAACGAACTATAAAAATCACCTGAAAAGGCTTAACTCATCAGGCGGACAAAAATACAAGTGGTTTGCATGCTCTTTTTTATATTTATAACTGCATACGGAAAATCATCGGCGAATTAGTGTATAGGAAGTCAATAATTTAATCAGTACATTTAGGCAGATTTCGATAAAATTAATGATGTTCTTTTTTTAAAAAGTTACAATAATAGCAATAATAAAATCAAAGTACTGGAGTACTGAACATCGGATGATCGAAAGGCAATCGAGTTGAGTTGAGATGATCAATGATGATTTGTTTGTCGCTTTTTATCCTACGACGACGATATCAATTTTATGTCAATTTCCTTAGCAACGCCACGTGTCATTTTTCCAGATGGAATCAAGAGAATTAAATAATTAAATTTACAGTCTAATGTTTATATTATTATATTCAGGATTTTGGATTAAAATCAATCGACCAAAACTTACCTATATAATTACTGATCTATGTTTACACCTTATACATTATATATCAGTATTGTTAAAACTTTTAACACTGACGAAGGCCATTTGTTGAGCCAAAATATTTGCAATTATTGTATAATTTATATCACCTGTTCAGTTTTTCCATCTTTGTGCGATGATATGCAACACTTTTTAGTGTTTTGTTTTCCATCTATTTATCGGTATTGTTAAACAATCTTTTAGACTCATATATATATACATAATATTTCTGGTGCACTTTCCTACCCGGGCATTTTCATGAATAAAAGGGTCTGGGACAAGCTTTCAATCCCACTAGGTGTGGGTAAAAACTTTGCCGTAGGGAACTGTACAGAAAGAATGAAAACATGAGCCCATACCCATTACTGTAAAGGTACCTCAGACTTTGGATGGACAGTGAAGTCTTCAGGTGCACTTCAGTGGGACTGAAGCTTGTCCCAGATGATGTTTTTTTGTGTCCAACGTACATTCTTTCGGCAAGCCTCGCAAGCTCCATACGGCAAAATTTGTCGCCGGACATGGCTCAAAAATTTGTCGCCGGACATGGCTCAAATAAAAGGTAATAAATCAGAGCAGGGCCCACTGAAATGATTTTTTGGGGGTGAAAACCTTCTGGAAATTGAAACCCACCTACACTTTGTCAACAATATCCAAATATAAGAGAAACATTCATTGACTCTAACTCCAAATATGGACAATTTTATGTTAAGGGGTCCTGAAATCTTTTGAAAGCTTTCGATGTGCTATTTTTTTTAACCTTTTCTTATTAACCGGACTAAATCACTACTTTATTTTAAAATTCATGACCCAAATTTTTTTACATTGGGCTTTAATCCCCCTACTTGCTATTTGAGGCATAAACATGAAGAAATACATTAGGAAGAGGTATAAAAAAAAATGGCAAGTAACACACTGTCCACACTTAGGACTATATTTGTGGACAACGAAAAAGCAAAGGACGATAACTGTGTACTCGGACCACTTGAGGATGCCGAATGTATAGAAAGCCAGTATATAGTAATTCTTTCGAACATAATATTTCTTATTTCGTTTATTTGAAAGCTTATGCATTGTACATAGGAACGAGTTTAAGTCAACTCACATTAAATAGTTATTATATGCTACGTCTACAACAGTAAAAACCATAATATTTCTGGTCTGTAGGTTTGTTTGTCCGTGTATCCATCCATTTATAATGTATTAGATGGAATCTAAGACGACGTTGTAGTCAGATCAAGTTTAAACTAGGTACACATATTTATTAAAATATGTTCTTTTTAAAATTATTTACGGTTCTCTGAATTTGGAAAATAATTGTGCGAGCAAATCATCATAGACAAACACTGTTGTTTTTTTTTTTCTTTCTATAATTCAATTCGTTTACTTTTTATTGTCATTTCGTATCCGTAAATTACTCG
This sequence comes from Mytilus galloprovincialis, assembly GCF_965363235.1. NCBI lineage: Eukaryota > Metazoa > Mollusca > Bivalvia > Mytilida > Mytilidae > Mytilus > Mytilus galloprovincialis. Next base: position 22,339,590 of record NC_134848.1, on the reverse strand, counting down.
TATATAACTATTATGTTATTGGTGGATATACGATCCGTTTTTAATTTTTTTTTATTTGCAATCCTTGATTTTTATTTACGATTTCGGTTAATACATGTAGTTTGGAAAACCGAGAAACGTAAAGAAGACCTCAAAATATAGTTTACATTTTTTCCCAACTAGTGTCCTTCTCAATAGAGTAAAATACGTAGAGGAGCGCACTTTCCATTCTATAAATACATATATAATAACATAAAGTATGTGTTTATGTAGGGGAATAAAAATCGCTCGCTAAAAAAGATTGTTCTGTTGCTTTGCTTTTTGTGTATTTTTCGCTGTGCATTTGCTGATTACAGATACCTATCTCCTTTGTATTTCTATTGTATTACGATATTTTGACTTTTTACGATTTTCTGGGACGTTCTCCCTTTACTGATCTATATTGATGCTGACATTTAGCAGCCAAACTAGTCAGTACATTAGGCTACAAACGACATTGATGTTGTAGTGTCTCTTCTGACTTGATATGATGGATCTCTCTAGTTATTTAAAGGTTAAAAAAACAATATAAACCGTATTGGTAGCAAGATTTCATTTTTAACAGAACGTTGTTTCATTATATCGTTTTGTGGTTTTCTCATATACCACATTATGATTCTTTGACAAGTTGATTCTCATTGTGTTCTTAAGTGGTCGCTAGAATTGGTCGCTAGCTTGATTGGTCGCTAGGATTGGTCGCTAGCTTGAGTCTGGTCTAATCTATCATAATTTCTGTCCTAAGAACATCTTATGGGACCGATCTTAATAGGACAGTTTCAATAAACATGCCCCAGTTCTCATAATGTTATTATGTAGCAAATATATTTTTATTTAAATGAATAAATTTCCTTTACTTACTTGCATTTATATTTTAGGCATTAAGCTTAATGCCTGCAACCATTTTTCAGGATTTAAGCTTAAATCCTAGGATTTAAGACTAATGCCTAACACCATTTAGGCAATAGACTTACTGCCTAGGCGTTAGCTTATTGCCTAGGATTTAAGCTTAATGCCTAGTTTCACTTATTACCGCTAACACGAGTCTAAATTGAAAACTACGTTCAAACCTATGATTGCGTTGGATAAAAACCGCAATTTTTATACGTGTGCATGTAAAACAAATTTCGTTGTAGAAGGGTCTAAAAACAGCACAAACAACATTTTCCAAAAGACCAAAAAAGTGAAAAAGTATATTTAGACAAAACGCATTTGACTAACAGGTCGAACAACTGATGTTCTTTAACCCTGCTTACTGCCATTGGCGATTGCCAAATAAAATTGATCACAAGATGTAACAAAATGGATCTTAATATAAATTTAATACTAAACATAAAAAAATTTTAACTTGTGGCCACGATGTTATGCAACAAACATACGGTGTCAATATTTATTTAGTACACCAGATCCGGATTTCGACAATAAATGTCTGTTCAGTGATGTTAGGGATCAAAACGGTATTTGGAAGGCCATATAAAAAGTACCCTCATTTTTAGATAGACTCTTGAATTTTAAGAGTCAATATAGGATGAACGGATCATATAAACCGAAGGGAAAATATGATACAAGCCCCAACGAAAAAATATAAACGAGTCTAAATTGAAAACTACGTTTAAACCTATGATTGTGTTGGATAAAAACCGCAATTTTTATACGTGTGCATGTAAAACAAAGGAGTAGGTTCAGTAAGACCCCTTTTTGGCCCCAAAATAAAGCAGTTTTACAACAGTATGAAAATGTAGTCTTTTAGCTATTTACTGAAAAGTAGAATGCTTCTGCTACATAAATATGGGCTGTTTTTGACAAAACAATGCACATATATCGGGTACTAGCATAATTAAGTCATGTTAAATTACTGAACTCTTCACAATGTGAGCATTTTTGTTAAATTTTAAACGGTTTCCGTCTAAAATGAAAGTGACCGCATTCGTGTTCATTCATAATATTAAAACTTAAGTTGTATTTGATGATAATACATAACATATATAAAGGTTGAGGATGAACACGGATGCGGCCACTTTCATTTTTGACAAAAACCGTCTGAAAAGAGACGTTTGTTGGCATATTTGATACATTTTTCATATTTAAGCTTGAATCGGAGCGTTTTTAATTACTTAATAAGTTAAAATTTTTACAGAAACTAATTGAACCAATTTAAATAGACACTTAAGTGTTTAAAAAGTGTCCAAAATCTTTCGTTCGATGAACGTGAAATTTGAGGCCAAAATCGGCCCTTACCGGACCTACTTCTTTCGTTGTAGAAGGGTCTAAAAACAGCACAAACAACATTTTCCAAAAGACCAAAAAAGTGAAAAAGTATATTTAAACAAAACGCATTTGACTAACAGGTCGAACAACTGATGTTCTTTAACCCTGCTGACTGCCATTGGCGATTGCCAAATAAAATTGATCACAAGATGTAACAAAATGGATCTTAATATAAATTTAATACTAAACAGAAAAAAAATTTATATATATATATATATTTTTTGCGAAAGCAAATTTACAGATCTAACATTGTTGGGTTGATGTTTAGACGAGTTGTATATACATAATATACACAGCCATGTATTACCATCATTGCTCGTGATCCGATGGATAAATCTGTTGTAGAGTTGTCACTGACTCAGACGTACTTATGAATATAATTCTGTGACTGTATCTTGTATTAATTTGTAGGATCCTTTACTATAGATAATTGAGCTGATCTGTAACAATAACATCTCCATGTCTTATATATCATGTACTGTAGTACGACGCTAGATTAAAACTGACGAAGAAAGGTAACACACGGCCACCGAAAGCTTTATTATTTGAAGCCCAGGTGGTCGTGTGGTCTAGCGGGACGGCTACAGTGCAGGCGATTAGGTGTCACGATATCTCAGTAGCATGGGTTCGAATCCCGGCGAGGGAAGAACAAAAAATTTGCGATAGCAAATTTACAGATCTAACATTGTTTGGTTGATGTTTAGACGAGTATATATAATATATATATATAACAAAACATTTTAATAAATTATTAATTTACCTTCTTCAGAAAGTATTTGATGAGTATTCATTGACGAAACGAATTTATAACAAGCGATCAGGAATTTCCATTGGCACTCGATGATTTCTGCGTCTTCATAATGTTTATAGATCGGCTAAAAACCCAAAACGAATGTAAATCTAGGCGACAGCAATACACCGAAATTCCTTCACGGTCATTCTCTGTAAAAGTCTAAGACTAAGATTTTGGGCAATTGGTACACATCTAACATTTACTGGATTTAATGTATAGACAGAGAGAGAGAGAAAACCACGACTTTCCTATATCTGTACACTTTGCTACGATCTGTCTGTACCATTATTTTTAAATTGCAATGTCAAAATAATGGTACAGACAGATCGTAGCAAAGTGTATAGATATAGGAAGATGTGGTATTAGTGCCAATGGTACAACTCTTCGTCCAAGTAACAATTTATAAAATTAAACCATTATAAGTTGAGGTACGGCCTTCAACATAAAGTTTGGCTCACACCGAACATCAAGCTGTAAAGGGCCCCAAAAATTACTAGTGTAAAACTATTTAAACGGGAAAACCAACGGTCTAATCTATCTAAAATCGAAAAACGAGAAACAAGACTATCTTCCAATTGTCGGCTTTCCAACTGAAAGTCGGTGGTTCTCTCCGGGTAATCTGGTGACTATTAGAAAACCAGCAGTGCTCATTCGTCACAACTCGGCCGATTCCGTAGAAGGAGAGTAGCGGAGACACCCGAGGATTACCGATTGCAGCTGTGCTGAAAGTGTCGTAAAAACCAAGAATCAGAAGTTTTTACATAAATTTAGACCACTTTTTTATTGAATCACAGTTGCGACAAAAGCCAAAGTACTCTCAATTTTGAATCGTTCAGTAGTATGGTTTAAACTTCATCAATATGATATTTCAAAGAAGGGCGTAAAGAGAGGGGGTATCTGAACGGAAGAACGTGAAATAAAATTGCCAATTTACGATGAACGAACAATTAATAATGTCCTGCACGTTGATATTTTTAATGATTTCACGAAACACGGTGAATAGCGAAACTTTTTCACGGCTGCTCATGAAATAAAAATGCCAAAACACGTTGCACGAAAATAACCCTCTGTAAAGATTTGATTGGCTTGCCTACACAGTTATACATAATTGATATATTAATGTTCTCTGTATAACAAAGTAGGACTATTATATTTTATTAATAATAGTTTTGTTAACTCTCTAGGCAAAATGTACATGTACGACATGCATGAATTTATGCAATTAGTTAACATTTTAAAGTTTAATATAGATTCTAACAAGATTAAAATGTTTTCTCGTTTTAAATGAATAATTGAATTTTATTTCTCATCAACTACAAATTACATGAAACAAAAGAAAAGATTTTCATTAGTGATACAAATACACAATTCAAAACCAATAGCGAATAGAACCAATGGAAGATATCGATAATTAGTTACAGTGTACAACAAATGGAAGTTTTAACGATAGGCGTGGATCAATTTATTTTAAAACGGGGGAGGGGTTCAACCCCGGAACATCATGACACTGCACATAAGTATAAGCTTATAATTTCTATATGCTTTGCATTTTTTGGTTTACACTTCGATAAACCATGTTTCTGAAACTACGCATGGATTTCGAGATTTTCATCAAATTGAAATTGAAAACAATTACATTGTTGTAAATAACAGTTGTTTTTATTCTATTGCATCGGACTTTTATTCAGTACTTGTATATTATAATGGTTATGTGGTGTTCCAAACTAGATTTCATGAATTGTAAATGGTTGTTTTTCGTTTAATCCAAAACAGCTGGTATGTAAAATAGTTATCCCATTCGGACTTTGTGTGTCAGTGTTAGATCACCCTCTGGCCATCGTGGTGATCTTACACTGACACACAAAGTCCGAATGGGATAACTATTACTTACACATCAATAACCTCTAGAAAAAATGTGTGTAATCCTAGTACATGTATAACAAAAACATCGTAAAACAAAATCCAAAGAAATGAAGTTTCAACACCCTGTATCATCTCATTTTCGGGATATTCCAATGCAGGGTCTGTAAATTCCACCTACAAATGTAGAGCATAATTCTCGATTTGTCAATTAAGCTTTGGACTGCAAGTTGATTAAGAAATTAAAATATAAAAATACACTACATCTTTGATAATATGCATGGTTTAACTTAAATACTTGCAGTAGTTGTCGTTTGTTTATGTAATTTATACGTGTTTCTCGTTTCTCGTTTCTTGTTTTTTTTATTTTATATAGATTAGACCGTTGGTTTTCCCGTTTGAATGGTTTTACACTAGTAATTTTGGGGCCCTTTATACCTTGTTGTTCGGTGTGAGCCAAGTCTCCGTGTTGAAGACCGTACATTGATCTATAACGGTTTACTTTTATCAATTGTTTTTTGGATGGAGAGTTGTCTCATTGGCACTCATACCACATCTTCTTATATCTATATATACCGTAAATTCAAAATTATTGCCTGCTTTTATTATTGCAATTATTTCAAGAACAAAAGTGCAAGTTCTATTGTTACGATTTCGAAAAAAGGCATACAGTTCTATATTTCAGTTATCAGAATATGGCATGGTATTGGTTGCAAAAATTCGATATTTTTCTTTTAAATGCAATATTTTATACTTAATTGGTATATATTTTTCATTTAAATGCAATATTTTTCATTTGAATGGCATATTTTTTTCATTTAGATGCAATATTTTTTTATTTAAATGGTATAATTTTTCATTTAAATGGTATAATTTTTGATTTAAATGGTATAATTTTTCATTTAAATGGTATATTTTTTCATTTAAATGCAATATTTTTTATTCAAATGGTATAATTTTTCATTCAAATGGTATAATTTTTAGTTCAAATGGTATAATTTTTCATTCAAATGGTATAATTTTTATTCAAATGCAATATTGTTTATTCAATTGGTATAAAAAATCATTTGCATGCAATATTTTTTATTCAATTGGTATAATAGTTTATTTTATTTATATGCAATAATTGCATTATGGGAAATTCTTTGACGTCTTAAGGGCATACGATACAGTTTTGATCCCGTATTGACAGTTTGATGAAAATTTCCATATAGACTATTTTTTACCTGATTAAATCAAATATGTAATAAAAAATATACCTTCGTGTGCTCTTTTTTGAGTTAAATGAGGTCAACATTTTGTATATTTGCTCAAAATTCGGATTTGTGGCCGTATTTTCCCTTTCGAAAGAAAGCCATAACTGTTTTGTTTTAAAAGATAAACACAAATTGTTTTTTATAAGTATCATAAAAACTTATGTATTTTTTATTCAGAAATAACTCATATTTATCAAATGGTTATGAATTGAGAAAAAAACGTAATTTGTTGCTGTATATTTATCAACATTAAAAAAATTGCACTATTTACAGTTTTATAAAATTTAGTTCACATAATCTCCCTGCAAAAAGAAACAAAATGTCGTTTTAAAAAATAGGGGTCCATGCACTCGTTTTCAAATTAAATCAGTTTGAATGATAAAAATCAGTCGAAAAATGCATCTTTTCCCGGTATGTCACAGTTTGACGTCGCGAAAATAACATTTTACGTTAGCAACGTCATTACCTCCCCTGTAACTGTATCCTATGCCCTTAAGGTCAAATTTGCAACAACGTTTGTGATCTGTCGATCATTGTTTGGATTTCTCCCCTTTCTTTCTGAAAATGGGTGACCAATAATTAAAAAAAAAACGTTTCAGAATATCGCCCCTCTAACTTAATCTGGCGTTCGTGCGAGTCCTGCACTGGCTGTTTTATTAAAATCTTGAATCCCAACATGTATTTCTATTGCAAAATTTCGATGGTCACAACGTTCGACCGGCCACTTTCCAAAAACTTCCGTTGTATATAGATATATATGCAAGTATATCTTTTTTTAAATAGATTAGACTTTAAAGGGTTTCACACTAGTAATTTTTTTGGTCCTTTATAGCTTTCCGTTCGGTTTGAGCCAAGGCTCCGTGTTGAAGACCGTACTTTGATCTATAATGGTTTAAATTTACAAATGTTGACTTGGATAAAGAGTGGTCTCACCGGCACTCATACCACATCCTCTTATATCTATATACAACGTAAACTAGACGTTTTTCAGACTGTCTTCTTTATTTTCAATCTTTTGCCGCGCGTTGTGTCTGTTTGATAACTCAATCTTGAAGAACAATATTTATTATAGTTCTAGTTGTTATAAGCTTTGAGCAAATTTCTAGTAATTGCAAATACTCTTATGTTAGTGCTTTTTATATTGTCTTAAAATTAGTTTTTTTTTTGTTTGTGTCTCATTTCGATCTTTTGAGTTAATCTAATTGCAACTGATTGTATAGGTTGCTATTTTACTGTACTGTTACACCACTGTCCCAGATTCGGGATGGATTGAGTGCTCACAAACATGTTGTTGTACTGTTACACCGCTGTCAGAGATTAGGGAGAGAATTTGGAATCCCGCTAAACTATATGTATGTGCTTGTCCCAAGTCAGGAGCCTGTTATTCATTGGTTGTCGTTTGTTGCTTTGTTATATATATTTGTGTTCGTTCATTTTTTTGTACATTAATTCGGCCGTTTGTTTTCTCGATTGAATCGTTTTACATTTGTGATGAGCGTTAGCGAGGGATAAAATTAACGAATATCACGGCCCAGGCCATGTGTAAATTTACAACAAATCTATGGCTTCCATGAATTATTTCGATTCTAATAGGACAAATACGATCATTAAAAAACTGAAGCGATGATGGGTATACCGTGTGTGTGGCTGTTCTATTTTACCCACTGTTCGATAAATATGAAACAAATCTAATAAACCTGCATGAATGATTTCTTAACTAACCGCTAGAAAGAAATGTGATTACTTTATTTACTTCCCAGTACAATGCAGTAAACCCAATATTTGCAATTTTAAATTTACATTGTTTATCGTAAGCTACCGTCAAATTCACTGTTGACATGTTGTAACCAATGAGCCGCCATGTTGTCTTGCTGAAATCAGTAAATGCGCGAATAATGCAATACAACAGAAAACAAGCAACCAATCATAAAAGTTGTTGCAAATTTGACCTTAAGACGTCAAAAAATTTCCCATAATGCAATTATTGCATATAAATAAAAAACTATTATACCAATTGAATAAAAAACATTGCAAGCTAACGATTTTTTATACCAATTGAATAAAAAATATTGCATTTGAATGAAAATTATACCATTTGAATGAAAAATTATACCATTTGAACGAAAAATTATACCATTTGAATGAAAAATTATACCATTTGAATAAAAAATATACCATTTAAATGAAAAATTATACCATTTAAATAAAAAATATGGCATCTAAATGAAAAAATATACCATTCCAATGAAAAAGTATTGCATTTAAATGAAAAAATATACCAATTAAATATAAACTATTGCATTTAAATGAAAACTATCGAATTTTTACAACCAATACGATGCCATATCAGAATGCGAGTTCTTATTATTGCGATATAAATCCAGTCGCATTATATATAACTTGAAAACCTCGCAATATTAAATTTCTAAATTAACAGTAAGTTTAATGACTCAAGTTATTATATATTCTTAAAAGTTTTCAGTATATAATTTTTTTTTTTTTTTTAATTTTTATTCAAATCGCAACATTGTAATCAATGATACCATATTACGAAAAATAGAGGGGGAAAATATGAAAACAAAATATGAACATTTACAGTTTTGTGTTAGATCAACTTTCAAAATCTTGGGGAAACTATTTTTTACTTAATATAAAAACCAATAGACCACTTTCGAGTTTGTCCGTCACCGGAAAAAAAACCTACTCAATTATGCGCGTATGATGTCATTTACCAGACAGCGGGGACGTCTGTGTTCCTGCACTATAAAGTATAAACGTTCATCAAGCGTCTCTGTGATCGGCAAGATGTCATTGCGCAGGATAAACTAGAATTAATATTTGTTATGTCGGTACTTAATAATCTTTATTGCAAAATTACACCCATAAGGGTCAAGTAAACAATAATTCTATACAATAAAATAAATAGCATGGAGGATCTGTGTATTCACATTATTTGTAAAATTCTTCTTATTCCTGTGAAGCGTGTGCTTTACATCAAGGCGTGTTATGCTTATCATCGACGCCACAGTACTTCAACCAATCAAACAATGTTTATTTGGGGCATTCGACCTATTTTAACTCAAATTTTGGAATATTTTAATCGAAATTAGAGAAAAATGGTATGTTGTTAGTACGTTTAAAATAGAAAATGATGAATACTTTTAGCTAAAGATGATTTGGAGGGGGTTCTGTGTATTTACATTATTTGCACAACTCTCCTTACTGATGCCATATTTTGGAATTTCCGTGACCTAAATGGTTCGCGAAAATTAGTATTTTTATATACATAGTATAGTAATAATGTAATACAATGAAATACAATGAAATACAATGTAATACAAGCCTTATGACAGCAGTGCTGAAAAACAATTATGAGAATTCAGTTTGCCGAATAATAGTGCAATATAGCTTTATAATTTGCCAACCACTTGCTCAACATTGGAACGGAAGTGACGACGCCACTAAACGCACGAATGATGTTCACTAAAACCAAAGTTTTTGACGGAAATGCATCGAACTCGAAAGTTGTCTATTATTGTATTTTTTTTTTTAGATTAAATGTTTTTTTTTAATATATAACTTTAAATTAAAAAAAAACCTATTTAACAATATTTTATTTATTAAAGAACAGGAGATTTACAAATCCCTAAAGTTGTTTTAGTCTAATTATGAAATGTGGAGAAACGTGAACGCATCTGTAAAAGATTTGATTCTGTAAATATACCTTTAAACATTTTCGAAATGAAAAAGCATATCATATAAATCGTTAGTCACCATTTTAATTGTTTATAATTGACAGATTTTATTAACTGCTAAATCGAAGAAGGAATCCGATTTCTATTTTAAATATTGAATAATCAAGGGTCCTGAATGGGGTTCTCCATATCAGTTTCATCTCAGTCTTTAGGCCATTTTGCTCCATTCTTTATAATTCTTTTAGCCTATTATTCTGTATGCTTTACTTCTTTGGTCCATTTTTCTCTATTTTTAATATATTTGTCTCTATTATTCTCTGTTCTGTAAAACTCATCCACACCCTGATAACTCGTAAATAATTAAGTTTGTTTGAAATTTGATCTATTGATTTCTTAATTAGTTACATATTTGTACAATCATAATAAAGAAATGTATTCTTTTTTATCTAGGCTAATGATTTTAATTATAACTATTAACTTTTCCAGAGTGAAACAAGTTGCTTACTTTAAAAGAAGAAAAGCAATACATGAACCTAAGACCGCTGAATGCCAGGTCACCAAAAGATTGTTGCTGAAATTGTGTTTGCTTTTGAATTAAAATAATTGACTGTGAATAGAAGAAGCCAGTTGAAAGTATATATTTACAGCTTCTATTTGAATAGTTATTTTATTTATTACTTGGGAATGTATTTAATTTTTCCAATTATAACCCTTTGGCAAATCCTAATTTCTACTAACCGGATGACTTATGCAAATTGCACAAACCTATCGCAATATAAATTTATGCACTCAGTTTGCTTTATAATCTGGAATTCTGGATGCATTTATTTTATGTATCATATCTTTATATTTTGTTTCCTACATGAATGCCTTTATTTTCTCAACTCGTATTTGAAGCTGTCTTGGCATGCAATTGATTATCTTATGAAGAGACTTATTTTGGTCTCATGAAACATCTCAAATTTTAAGGATTTCATGATTTTACTTAAATCAATTCAAACATTCTACAGGGAAACTTAGTTTTGCCGAAGAATTTCTTAATTCAGAAGTTTATGAATACCTGTACACACTTTCAAAATAACCAATGTATATAAAAAGGTATGTAGATATAAAAACGCCAGACACGAGTTAAGTCTACAAAAAAAAAACATCAGTGACGCTCGAATGAAAAAAGTTAAAAGGCTAAATACATTACAAAGTTAAGAAATCTATTCCTTGGGTAGACAATCCTTAGCTTTTCGAAAAGGTCAAAGTTTATAATAGGACAGTGACTCAAAAAAGAAACAAAAGAGAAACAACTCGAGGTCAGAATACCGTTAGTAATGATGACCGTGCTTGAAAGTCACATGTAAAGCTCTTCTTGCCGTGTCCTGAATTTAGATAACAAAAACGAAAATAAACTTTCACGAGTGAATTTAATAGTATTACATGCAAGTACATGTAGTATTTTAGCGCACTAAATAGTAAATAGAAAGCATTTCACTGATACTCAGGAAAAGAATACGCATTTGCGTCATCACATACATGTATCTTAATCTAATATTGAAATCGAATGTCAAACGGCAGGGGCGGATCCAGGAATTTGGAAAGTGGGGGCGAAGGTTTTAATGTTTGCCGAGCGGAGCGAGGCGAAAAAAATTTGGGACCTTATTTAGGCTAAAAACCATAAAATAAGTGTAAAATGCACTTTTTAAACGGTTCCTGGCGTGGGGCATGTATATTCTATAGTTGCTGTAAAATAAATAAATTTGGTGTATTTACTATCTTCTGATTGGTTAAAAGTATTAGTTTTATTTTCAATGTTGTCAATTTTTATGGCGACACGCCCACTCTGACGTTGTGTATTCATACACCAACATGTGTGTACGTTGTTATTGTTAATATAAATAATATAAAAAGTTCTTTGAGCCTTATTTTTGATAGAAATTTATTTATAATGAATGGCAATAATTTATTTTGAATTTATTGACCCATAAAATTAATTTTTGACTTCACATTTTACATAATCCGCTTCGCGGATTATTCAATGTGAAGAGTCAAAAATTAATTTTATGGTTCAATAAATTCAAAATAAATAATAGCCATTCATTAATATTCTATGAAATTTACAATACGACCAACACGAGTTTAAAAAGTCAAACAAGCAATTTTTATCTAAATGTTTGGTTGATATGTTTCACCCAACAAAATTAAGGGAGGTGAGATTTCCAAATCAACCAAAGGCTACGAATGAGTCTGAAATGACAACGAATTTATGAATGACGGTCGACAAATGGAGACATAAAGGCCACACTCAGCAGACAGGTTGCAGTCTGGTCTTGAAAAAAGTATTCAATATATCAGTTCAGCGAAACAGACATTCCGGTCAGACATGCAAACCCCGGCCTCAAACAAATATGCCCGTTTTGTATTCATCATGTTCATTTAATACTAAATAATTCTGTTGGAAATTTTCGTTTCTGATAGCAAAAAAGATTATTGTTTTCAATCCAGTTACGGCCTGAATTTTTATTTAATGCAAAAATCAGAGTCAGATTTTTTTCTCTCAAATACCTTAGACTGCCTCCTCAATGGTTCGTACCTTAGACTTTAAAAATATCTAGAGCTTATACTGACTGGGGATCATTATTCAGCTATTACGCTATTTTAAAATAGGCTGGGGCGTTTGGGGTTAAACATGTTTTCGTAGGTAAATAATATTGCTGTGGATTTTTTTCATGAGAGTGTAATAGAGTATTAATTTCTGTTTAGTTGAATTGTGAAATAGATGTCACTACGTTCTTACTCAACCCTGTGTCGCTTTGAAGGTATCATGGTTGTCATCCTCAGCCTAAGCAATGTGTTACTGTAATTTGAATTTCAAAATAACTAAGTGACGTTTTATTTTACGCACTGATCAACTCCACCATGTAGCGAATCACATGACTTTGACATAATCAGTAAATACCAGCGAAAAATATCTTTATAAGTAAAGAATTGTCGCATGAAAATTAAATACACGGGAAATGGCAAAGTTCACAAAGTCTAGTCTGATTAATCATTTTACAAAAAAAAAAAAAAAAAGTCCAAGCAAAAAGGGGGGGGGGCGTACGCCCTCTACACCCCCTCTGGATCCGCCACTGAAACGGCCTACATTAAATGTTTTGATTCCGGATTCATTGACATTTTATCCGGAATTTTTGAGAACGCAAACCGATAGTGTGCTTTTAAAATGTGATCTATAATGTGAATGAATCAAGACGTGTAGGATAGTTGGACACACAATGAATACAATTTTCAAAACCTTACCATGATAGTACAAATATGAAGATGCTATGGGGTTAAACTATTAAAACAAACAAACAAAAAATTAATTAAAATTTTATAATAAATTAACGTTCCTGTTAGTATTTTTTTTCAAATTTTAAGTTATATAATATCAATAAACACGAACGTCAAGTATTTACGGATGGACATTTTATTTATCGAATGAATCTATTTTTAAATTCTAACATTCCACTATGTGAATATATTACTATACAAATATAAGCAAAGACTTCGAAATCCATACTAATAGTATAAAATAATCAACATTATGGTTTGAAATTAAATTTAGTTGTGATTATTGTAAATTATTTTAACGGTTGTTGTGAGCTGCAAGGATTTAAAATCATGCTTTATGAATTGAAAACACACAAGTATATTCACGACCGTTTAAAATTTAAATATTTAAAAAATTGATCTTACTTTCCGTTTTATGGATATATTACAATACACAAAAATAAATAATAATTCAGTACTCATAAAACCTAAATACTAAAATGATATGAAATATTTAACGTAGAAGTATAATGATTATTGTTTATACACATATTTTTTGTAGGATGCAAGAATTTATTTAGATTTAATTTTTATGTTTCCTTTACAAATGAATATTTAAAAAAAATACCAAAGCAGAGTAACTTGTCATATAAAATACTTTAATTGCAACTCTGAAAATATTCTGATTTCAATCATTGTTAGTTTCTTCAGAAACATAAGTACAGTATATATTTTGTATATATTTCTTTGATTCCGATTGTATTAAATACTTTTGATAAGAATATTTATCTTTCCGATCTAAATATTAATATTTTAACCAGAATGTTCTCTCCCGTAAGTCTATGATGAAATACACAGTAATTCCGTGGTTAAATATTCAAACATAATTAGTTTACATGTTATGAGACCGTGAACAGACAATACCACGTTATAATTGACCCAGATATATACACACAGTGTACTGTACAGTGGTCGTTTTAAAACAAATATAATTGCGTCGTCAAGGGCCATCAAGGGACCATATCAAAGACGTAGATAACAACCTGTTAAGACCTGTATAAATGACCGAAAACTTTAGAGACGTTCCGAGAATTTTATTCTGACTTCCGGCCGAGAGATATCGAGTGGCCCATAGACACATCCAAAACTCGCCAATATATAAGCATGAACACCTCAGGGGGTTCATGCAAAAATCTGTGCATGTATTTATTGCGTCTTGTCTTGACTTGCCATCTGAGTAAACGTATACAACCAATTTTATTTGCTAGTTGACAATTAAGCGGAATAAAATAATTTAAGACAGCAGAGAAGATAATTCTGTTTTAATTGGTTATTACTATAAATGTATTACATCTAAGTTATTAATAACCGACTTAAATAAAAGAGTGAGATATTAATACTCTAAATGTATGATGTCTCTAGTCTGGTCTAAGGGTCAGAGTGTCCTACTTAATTAAACGATAAATTGTAGAAATTAGATAACATGTTTTCACGTGCAGAAAAATTTCACTTATGACCAATGCATGATTGGATTTCATCTTTCTTATTGGTCAATGATCTTGCGGGTCAGCACGAGTTCACGTGTAAGTGCTTTATGTTCACTTCCTTTTATCATCAGCATTTGATGTGTTAACTTGTGATTCTTATCAAACAATTTGTTCAAAATTCCCACCCTCATACCTCCCTTAATGTTATCTTTTGAAGTAGATATGTATATATGTTTATTTATGGGACAGATTGTTCTCCCCACCTTTGCTATTCTTTGTCATTTATTCAATTGATGTGATATTAGTTGATCTAATTTCGTATTAATTATGTATTATTATTTCATATTAAATATGAACTTTTATGTCAAATGTTTTATTTGCAAAATGTATTTTTTGCATTTTATGATTTTCAATAAATGACCTTTTTTCGTCAGTTTAGTTTTTATATCATATAGCAAATCAAGCTCAGACTCTGGCATGTGTATACATAGTATGTTTTTGGTATCTAGCCGTCTGTCTTATATGACAAAAGTTTAAAAGTCTATAATTGCTTTTATCAATGTCAATAATTTCTCTTCACGACTGAATGAAAACCTAAATAATAAATCATTCAGCAATCTATTAGATATGGTTGGAACCATTTGGTAGAATATTGATTGTGTACATAACTCGTTGCATTCGTTGTGCATGCATTTATTTAATCCATAGGTAAAGAGGATGCAAAATATTTCAAACGAATATTAAAACTCGTAAGCCGAAAAAAACTAACAATGACATGACAAAAAAAACCCGACGCAAAGACACAACATAGACAACTAGACTGGGCAACACATAGCACAACATAGACAACTAGACTGGGCAACACATAGTACACAACGAAAAAACGGGGGTGATCTGAGGTGCCCCGGTAGGATACGCAGATCCTGTTTCAAACATCGGAACTGGATATGGTGACAGCCCCTGATTCATAAATTTATCCGTTTTGACATCAAGTATTTTTATAAGATGCAAGTTTTAAATTTGTAAATTATGTTCGACTAAGTGTTCTTGCCAATCTGATTGAATATAGATCGTGTGTCCAAGCTACGCTTTAAAGTATTTGAGATGTGCGGTATACGTCATCTCCCAATGACAATTTTTGAAGGTGTTTATGAATCCGATAAAACCAGAGAACCCCGGAATATCTTTAAAACAGAAGATAGAAAGTTTTCAGATCTGCGTTACTTGGTCACATGATTTGCATGTTGATGCGACTGGGTTCTGGTTGGCGAACCTAAAGAAATTGAGCTAATATTACTTGATTTTTCATAATTTTATCCAACTCACTTTATTTTTTTCAATTTCAGGATTGCAGTTAAACAACATTAGGAAATTCCGGCACAGAGTAAAGCCTGTGGATAGTTGTTTGAGAAAGTAGATAAGATTCCATCCTATTTTCACATTACCATACAAACTTATACATTACCATAAAGACTTTGTACATTACCATAAAGACTTGTACATTACAATAAAGACTTGTACACTGCAATATAGATTTGTACATTACCAAATAGATTTGTACATTACCATAAAGACTTGTACACTACAATATAGATTGGTACATTACCTCAGACTTGTACATTACATATATAGACTTGTACATTACCATATTGACTTGAACACTACCATGTATAGATTTGTACATTACCATATTGACTTGTAAATCATCATATAAAAATGTTACAATTTAAATATTGCTACCAGATTTCGGCTCTGATATTCTTATCAAAGACGATTTTCGGACAGATTTGTCAATCTGGAGCTTTGCGTGTTAGTCCTGATAAATCTGGAGAGAGACTGAATGGATCTGTGTATGTAACATTTCACAACTACGGACCAAACAGTTGCTTCGATGAATGCATCCGAAGACCAAGATGTCATTCGTTCAACTACAACATGGACTCTTTCCACTGTGAGATAAATGAAAAACCATCACCGGAAGTGTTCGTATCAGAATCCGGATATAAATATGTTTTCATCTCGCCTTATAGACAGGTAAGAAGTATTGCTCGGCGGATCCAGGGAGCCCAAGGGAGGGAAATTGGTTCCCTTTTGTGGGAAACAATTGTTTTATAAAAGAAAAGAATCACTGAAGCATGACTGGAGCAGTCGCCTTCATAGAGTAGTCATCGGGCCCCCTTTTATGGAAAACAAATGTTTTATTAAAGAAATTTAAAGAATCACGTAAGAGTGACTGAGCAGGACCCCTCTTAGGGCAGTCAGTGCCCCTCTTTATAAACATTTCTGGATCCACCACTGTTTTGTGTCTGTAATTGTTTTTAACACCCAACTGGCAACAACGAAGACGTCATCAATCGAGTTTGATCTTTGTTGTGAAATTTTCCTGACAATAAAACTGAAACTTTCCATAGCTAATTCACAGAATTACAATTAATACTCAGATCAATATATTTGAATATTTAAAGACTTTAATTTCAATTCAATTCAATATTTTATTAGAAAGAGCACAAAAGCGGCGTGATCCAAATACAGACAATTGTAATATTAAAACAACATATAAATGAAATAAAGATGCATATAACAACAAGTCATAAGCCAATTATATGTATACCATTACATTATAAACTGATATTGATACCATAAACTTATACATCAGTATTATTCTAAATTTTCATAAATTTACTTAAAACACACAATATAAAATATATGTGTATATGCATAAACTACTGTAAAAGATTATTATCTGATGAAACGGTATGGTGGTCTCTCAAATCAAGAGCTTCTCCAGTATACATACAAATAGATTTTAATTCTTTTTCAGACATAGGATTAAACATTTTGGTAAAATTTTCATCCAAAATATTTGAATGAATATCATTAATTTTATATTTAGATCTAATTTTGTTATATTGCGGACATTCAATCAAGAAATGTATCTCGTTTTCAATTTTTCCTGTGCAAAATTTACAAAATCTCTCATTAGAGGGTATTTTTGGTCTTGCATACCTACCAGTTTCTATTGCTAATGAGTGTGCACTTATTCTTAATTTAGTGAGTTTTTTTCTAAGGTATTTAGGAATATTAAAGTTTAAATATTCTTGTTGTTTAAATTTAGTATAAATTTGACTAAAAAAACAAACTTTACCACAGTTTCCATCTTTTATCTTAGATAGTTCAAATATAATTTTATTTTTGTAGAAATCTTCTAGTTTGTGTTTGAAATTACTATTACAATGCTTGTTTAAGGGTTTTCCAATATATTTCAGTAATTCAGATAGTTTATAAGACCATGAATTTTCTCTATTTGTGAGAGTTTTGTCCACTTCAAAAGCAGCCTTGAGAATTTTATGTGGACCACCAGACCGTTCACCAATATCACTGAGACGCACATAGTATTTATACATAAGTTGATAACATTTATAAAGTGTCCAATTCACACCGCACTGCTAGATTGGAAGACTGTCCATGAACCCCAAGTATGTTTTTAAATATGGAGTTTTGTGTTTTTTCTAATTTACTTTTGTCTAATGCTTAAAAATTTGGTTTGAATTCTGATATCCATACTTCTAATCCATAAGTTAAAATAGGAATTATCATTGAATTAAAAAGCTTGAGCCAAGTTTTAACAGACAAATTTTCACTATATGGTAGTTTTGACTTCAATGCAAAATATGCTTTTTTAGCTTTATTTGAGAGGTTTGACACTGCCTGCATAAATTGTCCAGAGCTATGAAAATCAACCCCTAAGTATTTATAACAATCAACAATTTCAATTGCATTAGAACTGTAACAAAAGTAAAAGTTTTTTTAATTTACTTTATTTTTAGAGAAAATTATAATTTTAGTTTTCTTAAGGTTCACGTCCAGTTTCCATTCAGTACTATATTTTTGTAAAGAATCAAGAGAGTTCTGGAGACCATCTGCAGATTCCGATATCAATAATAAATCATCAGCATACAATAAATGGTTCACTTTTTGACGGTTTAAATTAACAGCACTAGTTGAGTTTGTATCTAAGTATTTTCCTATGTCATCAACAAATATATTAAATAAAGTTGGACTTAAACTGTCTCCTTGTTTGACTCCCTGATTAGCAAGAAAATGCTTAGTAAACATATTTTGATATTTACATGAATATAAGGTATTAGAGTACATGTCATGCAGTATATTATAAAATTTGCCTTGTATTCCTTTATTTTGTAATTTTAAGAATAGAGCTGATTTCCAGACACTGTCAAAAGCCTTTTTGAAATCTACAAAACACACATGTAGTTTCTTTTTACATTTAAACAAATATTTGTTTATTATTGTTTTTAAAATAAAGACATGATCTACAGTTCTGTAATTTTTTCTAAAACCACCTTGATTTGAAGATAATAAATTATGTGTTTCAAGAAAATCACTAAGTCGTTTTTGTAAAATGGAGGTAAAGATTTTACCAAGACAGCTTGTTATGCTTATACCTCTATAGTTCCCACAATCAGATGGGTCACCAGATTTTTAAATTCATGTCAATAGAGAAATGTTCCAAATTTTGGGGAATTTTTCTGAGTTAAGTATCTTATTCAAAAGTTTTGTCAGAGGTGAAACTAGAGTGTTTGACCCCACCTTTAGAAATTCATTAATTATCAGATCAGGACCTCCAGATTTTCCCTTTTTAGAAACTAGATAACGACTCTATTTTTTCATATTTTTTTGTAATTTACAGTAAATATAATTGAAAAAAAACATGTTTGTAATTTTAGTTTTCTACATTTGTCACTTTAGAAGTTATATAACAGAATTTATTATTGAAACTTCATCTTACAGAGGTTTATCTTTGGAGTACAACCTAAGATGATTTTTTCGACTGTATGTTAATCAAATTTTTGAAAGAAAAGTATAGGGGTTAGTGGACAAATTTTGTTAATGACAAAACATGGATTACACCAGAGGGTTCCGAATATCTTACAAAACTTCAAAAAACAAGAGGAACGGACATCCTTAGAGCCAGAGATCAGTTTCACAAAACATCTTATGATTAAAGTAGCTGGATTATTCACGACTTACGATAAACTTAACTCGTGAGCTATTTTGTGAAACTGATGAAGATTATTGAATGTAAATAATGCGAATGAGAAAACCAGCAAATATATTTTCCTAATGAGATTGAAAAAAGTTGAATCTTTAAAAAAAATCACTTTGATAGTTAAAAAAACTGACATAATAAAATAAGAAGATGTGGAAGGTTTGTCAATGAAACAGCTCTCCACTGGAAGCCAAATGACATTGAAGGAATGACTGTAATATTTTTTCTGTCTATGAAGAAATAACCAAAAAAAAGTTGGTGCAACCTGAATAACGCGCGTAGCAGAAACAGTCATTTCTTATAATTTAATTCTAAATTCCATTTTAAACCGTAGAAAATCATGAAAAAAACGTTGATGACGTCACGGTCACATGACTTAATTATGTCTATGGGCTGTTAACAAAATAACGTCAGTCAATCAGAAGACGCGTTACATCCAACATTAAATTACACAACTATTAGCAAACGTCTGGTCTTCAAAGACATGTCTGTATTGTACATTTAAAAAGTTCTCAAACTTATTTTTTTACAGAACTTGGAAGACACATTTTCTGTCCTTTGCATTTCATCATAAATATGCTGATATTCTAAGCGACTCCAATTCGTGAGATATATCATTTTTGTTCTATTTTTAGACATCACGTGACCCCTGTACCTCAGATTGTGCAGAAGGAGAAATATGTATCACTTTGTATAATGGAACGTGTACATGCTTGGTTGATGGTAGGTTCACTATTTATTGATCTTTATTAGAGAGGATAGATGTGTAACATTACGTCAATGAGATGTGTGGTATACGTCAATGATATGTGTGGTATACGTCAATGAGAGGTGTAGTATACGTCAATGAGATGTATGGTATACGTCAATGAGATGTGTGGTATACGTCAATGAGATGTGATATACATCACTGAGGTGTGTATTATACGTCAACGAGATGTGCGGTAAGCGTCGAAGATATGTGTAGTATACGTCATAGAGATGTGTGTAAACGTCGAGGAGATGTGCATTACACATCGATGATATGTGTGGTATACGTCAATGAGATATGTGTTATACGTCAATGAGATATGTTTTATACGTCAATGAGATATGTGTTATACGTCAATGAGTTATATGTTATACGTCGATGAGATATATGTTATACGTCAATGAGATATATGGTATACGTCAATGAAATAAACGGTATACGTCAATGAGAAATATGTTATACGTCAATGAGATATATGTTATACGTCAATGAGATATATGTTATACGTCAATGAGATATATGGTATTCGACAATGATATGTGTGGTATACCTTAATGAGATGTGCGGTATCCGCCGAAGAGATCTGCGGAATTCGTAAATTGAAAGTGTGGTATACGTCAACGAGATATGTGGTTTACGTCAATGAGATGTGCGGTATACGTCAACGAGATGTGCAGTTAACGTCAATAAAATTTTCGGTTCACGTCAATGAGATGAGCGGTTTACGTCAATGAAATGTGCGGTTTACTTCAACAAGATGTGTGTTATACGCCAGAGAGATTTGTGTTATAGTGAAATTGAATGTGTGTATACGTCAACGGTTATGTGGTATACGTCAATGAGATGTATGGTATACGTCAACGAGATTTGTGGTAAACGTCAAAGAGATATGTGGTATACGTCAACGAGATATGTGGTATACGTCAACAAGATGTGTGGTATACGTCAATGAAATGTGTGGTATACGTCAATGAGATGTGTGGTATACGTCAATGAGATGTGTGGTAAACGTCAATTAGATGTGTGGTATACGTCAATGAGATGTGCGGTAAACGTGAATGAGTTGTGTGGTATCTGTTCGTCAATGATATGTCAGGTAAATGCCAACGAGATTTGTGGTATACGTCAATGATATATCTGGTAAATGTCAACGAGATTTGTGGTATACGTCAACGAGATGTGTGGTATACGTAAATGAGATGTGTGGTATACGTCAATGAGATGTATGGTATACGTCAATGAGATGTGTGGTAAACGTCAATGAGATGTATGGTATACGTCAATGAGATGTGTGGTAAACGTCAATGAGATGTGTGGTATACGTCAATGAGATGTGTGGTAAACGTCAATGAGATGTGTGGTATACGTCAATGAGATGTGCGGTAAACGTGAAAGAGTTGCGTGGTATCTTAACGTCAATGATATGTATGGTAAACGTCAGCGATATATGTGGTATATATCAATGAGATGTGTGGTATATGTCAATGAGATGTGTGAAATACGTCAATGAGATGTGTGGTAAACGTCAATGCATTGTGTGTTATATGAAAATGAGATGTGTGCTATACGTCAATGAGATGTGTGATATATTGTCAATGAGATGTGTGGTATACGTCAATGAGATATGTGCTAAACGTCAATGAGTTGTGTGTTATATGTCAATGAGATGTGTGGTATACGTCAATGAGATGTGTGGTAAACGTCAATGAGATGTGTCGTATACGTCAATGAGATGTGTGGTAAACGTCAATGAGATGTGTGGTATACGTCAATGAGATGTGCCGTAAACGTGAAAGAGTTGCGTGGTATCTTAACGTCAATGATATGTATGGTAAACGTCAGCGATATATGTGGTATATATCAATGAGATGTGTGGTATATGTCAATGAGATGTGTGAAATACGTCAATGAGATGTGTGGTAAACGTCAATGCGTTGTGTGTTATATGAAAATGAGATGTGTGCTATACGTCAATGAGATGTGTGATATATTGTCAATGAGATGTGTGGTATACGTCAATGAGATATGTGCTAAACGTCAATGAGTTGTGTGTTATATGTCAATGAGATGTGTGGTATACGTCCATGAAATGTGTTTGTAAACGTCAATGAAATGTGTTTGTAAACGTCAATGAAATGTGTTTGTAAACGTCAATGAAATGTGTTTGTAAACGTCAATTAATGTGTGGTATGCGTCACTTAATTGTGTGGTATACGTCAATGAGTTGTCTGTTATATGTCAATGAGATGTTTGGTATATGTGAATGAAATGTGTGGTACACATCAATGAGATGTGTGGTAAACGTCAATGAGTTATGTGTTATTTGTCAATGAGATGTGTGGTATATGTCAATGAAGTGTGGTAAACGTCAATGAGGTGTGTGTTATATGTCAATGAGATGTGTGGTATACGTCAAAGAAATGTGTTTGTAAACGTCAATTAATGTGTGATATGCGTCAATGAAATGTGTGGTATACGTCAATGAGAGGGAGTATATGTTAATGAGATCTTTTTTTTTAGGTTTTAGATCTTTTCAAATTTGATTCCGTGGATGTTGAAAAATTTCTTTTATTATTTTTCTTAGTTGTTTATCTTTTGTGTTCACCACTTTGGTGTAATACATGTTTGATTTAGAATTTAAATATTATTTTTATCTTTATTCCTATTGTAGTATCTAGAAATTGAAGAATGACAAAATCATTAATGATAGCATCTTCCCGCCACTATCTTTAATCCGTAGTTAACCTTCACCATAACGTTCGTTGTTCACAAATACTCAAGAAGATATGTTTTCTCACTAAGGAAAAGTACCTTTTTAAAAATATATTTGCATAAAAAGGACGTGAACATTAATTAAATGAAAGTAGCTGACACGGATATATCAGGGACACACCACATTCGAAACCCACTGTCGTTGGCTTGCACTTTAAATTATCAATTACAAGCTAAAAATCCTGTACATTTAATTTGGCATTAATTATATTACAAGACAATATCGGTACAAAATAATAACAGTCAATGTAACGTTGTTTCTATATGCAATATAAATTAACTCTTCAACTGTTAATCTTGTTTAGGATTTCTATTACTTTCAATTTACAATATTATTAGAAAAATATGACTTCTCATTATAAAATGTCACTTATAATTATTAAGAGTGTTCACCTATTTATTTCAGATGACGACACGATAAGGTATGAGGCGACAACTCAAATAACCACTGAGAGCGAAACTACCACTGTAAGTACAACTGTGGATGAGACAACTGAATCAGGGACGACAAATGAGGAAAAAACAACTGAATCAGGGGCGACAACGGAAGAAAAGGCAACTGAATCAGGGGCAACAAATGAGGAAATGACAACTGTATCAAGGGCGACAACGGAAGAAAAGACAACTGAATCAGGGGCGACAACGGAAGAAAAGACAACTGAATCAGGGGCGATAACGGAAGAAAAGATAACTCAATCAGGGGCGACAACTACCACTGTAAGTACAACTGTGGATGAAACAACTGAATCAGGGACGACAAATGAGGAAAAGACAACTGAATCAGGGGCGACAACGGAAAAAAAGACAACTGAATCAGGGGCGACAAATGAGGAAAAGACAACTGAATCAAGGGCGACAACGGAAGAAAAGACAACTGAATCAGGGGCGACAACGGAAGAAAAGACAACTGAATCGGGTGCGATAACGGAAAAAAAGACAACTCAATCAGGGGCGACAACGGAAGAAAAGACAACTCAATCAGGGGCGACAACTACCACTGTAAGTACAACTGTGGATGAGACAACTGAATCAGGGACGACAAATGAGGAAAAGACAACTGAATCAGGGGCGACAACGGAAGAAAAGACAACTGAATCAGGGGCGACAAATGAGGAAAAGACAACTGTATCAAGAGCGACAACGGAAGAAAAGACAACTGAATCAGGGGCGACAACGGAAGAAAAGACAACTGAATCAGGGGCGACAACGCAAGACAAGACAACTGAATCAGGGGCGATAACAGAAGAAAAGACAACTCAATCAGGGGCGACAACGGAAGAAAAGACAACTCAATCAGGGGCGACAACTACCACTGTAAGTACAACTGTGGATGAGACAACTGAATCAGGGACGACAAATGAGGAAAAGACAACTGAATCAGGGGCGACAACGGAAGAAAAGACAACTCAATCAGGGGCGACAACTACCACTGTAAGTACAAATGTGGATGAGACAACTGAATCAGGGACGACAAATGAGGAAAAGACAACTGAATCAGGGGCGACAACGGAAGAAAAGACAACTGAATCAGGGGCGACAACGGAAGAAAAGACAACTCAATCAGGGGTGATAACGGAAGAAAAGACAACTCAATCAGGGGCGACAACGGAAGAAAAGACAACTCAATCAGGGGCGACAACTACCACTGTAAGTACAACTGTGGATGAGACAACTGAACCAGGGACGACAAATGAGGAAAAGACAACTGAATCAGGGGCGACAACGGAAGAAAAGACAACTGAATCAGGGGCGACAAATGAGGAAAATACAACTGAATCAAGGGCGACAACGGAAGAAAAGACAACTGAATCAGGGGCGATAACGGAAGAAAAGACAACTCAATCAGGGGCGACAACGGAAGAAAAGACAACTGAATCAGGGGCGACAACTACCACTGTAAGTACAACTGTGGATGAGACAACTGAATCAGGGACGACAAATGAGGAAAAGACAACTGAATCAGGGGCGACAACGGAAGAAAAGACAACTGAATCAGCGGCGACAAATGAGGAAAAGACAACTGAATCAAGGGCGACAACGGAAGAAAAGACAACTGAATCAGGGGCTACAACGGAAGAAAAGACAACTGAATCAGGGGTGACAACGCAAGACAAGACAACTGAATCAGGGGCGATAACGGAAGAAAAGACAACTCAATCAGGGGCGACAACGGAAGAAAAGACAACTCAATCAGGGGCGACAACTACCACTGTAAGTACAACTGTGGATGAGACAACTGAATCAAGGACGACAAATGAGGAAAAGACAACTGAATCAGGGGCGACAACGGAAGAAAAGACAACTGAATCAGCGGCGACAAATGAGGAAAAGACAACTGAATCAAGGGCGACAACGGAAGAAAAGACAACTGAATCAGGGGCGACAACGCAAGACAAGACAACTGAATCAGGGGCGATAACGGAAGAAAAGACAACTCAATCAGGGGCGACAACGGAAGAAAAGACAACTCAATCAGGGGCGGCAACTACCACTGTAAGTACAACTGTGGATGAGACAACTGAATCAGTGACGACAAATGAGGAAAAGACAACTGAATCAGGGGCGACAACGGAAGAAAAGACAACTGAATCAGCGGTGACAAATGAGGAAAAGACAACTGAATCAAGGGCGACAACGGAAGAAAAGACAACTAAATCAGGGGCGACAACGGAAGAAAAGACAACTGAATCAGGGGCGATAACGGAAGAAAAGACAACTCAATCAGGGGCGACAACTGAGGCAAAGACAACTCAATCAAGTCTGATAACTGAGTCCACTACAAATTCGTCATCAGAAAAAGTATCAGTTTCTACTGAACTCCATGGCACCACTGAGTACCAAGCAACAACTACTGATCACGTAACTACTAAGGTCCAAGATACAACTGAGAAGCCAGTTACTACTGAACATCAATCCAGTACAGATGTTACTTCAACAGAACAGACAATGTACAACAATATGACAGAAAAATCAACAGATACTCTGTCGACAACGACCTTGGAATCAACGACAGCTTGAAGGTCATGCATTCATTTTGGGAATCAAGCTTCAATAGCTCTGCGAAGCTGTAAACGATATTATAGTATTGTATTTAAATAATAGTGTAGCAAAAAATAGCATTACATGCATTCAAAATATTCTTTACCGACTAGCGAATCAACGACAACTTATAGATCATGCATTAATTTTTTGTACTGAGCTTCATTAGATTTGCCTGACTGTAAAGTATCTACTAGTAGACTATTTAACTAAAATTGTAGCAGAAAAAGAGGATGAAAATACACATTTTAGCATATTCTTGCCAACCGTGGAAAGGTTTTAAAGCAAGTCAGGGTAGTCAAACAATCTCGTAGAACATTAGTAGAATCTGATATTCTTGAAAATATCGCCTAGGAATATAAGAACGATGTTCCAAAATAATAAGATTTCGTAGAAAATTAACTATGATACCTTCATTCAAATTTGTTACGTCAATACATTACAAAATTTAAAGATGTCATGCTGAGTTCACACGTAATGCGAATTCAGGGGCGATAACGGAAGAAAAGACAACTCAATCAGGGGCGACAACTACCACTGTAAGTACAACTGTGGATGAGACAACTGAATCAGGGACGACAAATGAGGAAAAGACAACTGAATCAGGGGCGTTTTAGTATAAAAAAGTTGTATAATTATAAAACAGATCCAATGTATAAGTGTACATTTGTCCTTTACAACTGCATTATATGTTTGTGTAATTATCTTCTCCATTTGTAAGTTCTTTTTTTTCTGTTTTAAATAAATAATTAAATCTTGTAGTAATCAATCTACATGTGCATATATTTGGGTTGTGTATCATTGATAAACAAGAAAACATTTATTATTCAGTTATTCACTTCAAACACAAATAATAAGATTTTATTTAATGAAACAAGTAAAATTACAACTAAAATTCAAAACGGGAAGTTTTTATCAAATGGTGAAATCAAAAGCTAAAAGACATCAAGCGAAAGGAAAAAAAAACCTGTCATATTCATGAATTGTTACAGGTATTTTCTTTGGTAGAATATGGTAGATTAAACCTGACTAATTTAAAACCTATTACTAGTTTGGCAGTCGCAAAAAAATCCATTATATTAACAACAATGTGTGCGGGAAAAAACAGACATAATATTGCTGTTCGTCTGTTCGTTATTCTTTCTTTATAGATATACACATTCATGTAATATGATGTGGTATGAGTGTCAATGTGACAGCTCCATCCAAGTCATAACTTATAAAATTATACTATTATACATTGGAGCACTTGGCTCGCACTGAACAGCGAGATTTAAAGGGCCCCGAAATCACAAATATAACAAAATTCAAACGAGAAAACTAACGGCATAGTTTATGAACAAAATTAGGAACGGAAAACAAATATGCAACACAGCAACAAGCAACAACCACTGAATTACGGGCTCCTGACTTAAGACAGGCACATCTTATATGCATGATTTTTTTTATTAATTGTTAGTGGCTTTGAACTACATGTAGCTGTCAGATAACTGTGAGTACTCTTAGATCTGTTCCCAGTGTCTTTTTGTTGTCGGGATGTACAAGTACCCGGCCACGTCCACTTGTATTTTTGTCCATATGATGAGTTAAGCCTTTTTCAACTGATTTTTATAGTTCGTTCTTATGTTGTATTGTTATACCACTGTCCCAGGTAAGGAGAGGGTTAGGATCCCCCTAACATGTTTAACCCCGCCACATTGTTTTATGTATGTGCCTGTCCCAAGTCAGGAGCCTGTAATTTAGTGGTTGTCTTTTGTTTTTGTGTTACATATTTGTTTTTCGTTTATTTTTTTAATTTAAATAAGGCCGTTTGTTTTCTGGTTTGAATTGTTTTACATTGTCATATCGGAACCTTTTATAGCTGACTATGCGGTATGGGCTTTGCTCATTGTTGAGGCCGTATGGTGACCTATAGTTGATTTTTAATGTCTGTGTCATTTTGGTCTCTTGTGGACAGTTGTCTCATTGGCAATCATACCACATCTTCTTTTTTATACATACCTACAGAATTATACATGTATCCATCTGCTCTTTGAACTTTACCCTCATCATATGTCGTTCTCCCTGTTAAAGTGCATGCTTGTTCAGTAATGCGATTGGTTTTGCTTTGTCAGTTGTGTTTTTGTCTCATCTATCTCAAAAGGACTCAAACAGACAATTCTTCTACACATACTTGATTGGTAAGTAAAAGGTTTAATTTGTATTTATTGACAAACAATGATACGTTTTAAGT
The DNA here is from genome assembly GCF_965363235.1 of Mytilus galloprovincialis. Taxonomy (NCBI): domain Eukaryota; kingdom Metazoa; phylum Mollusca; class Bivalvia; order Mytilida; family Mytilidae; genus Mytilus; species Mytilus galloprovincialis. Next base: position 22,311,053 of record NC_134848.1, on the reverse strand, counting down.
ATCATAACGCGGAATATGTTTAGTTGAGCTTAATCAAACAACTGTTTTCTGGAATTCTAAATTAAGAACAGTCATTCATTTCTGGTTTCCAATTCATATGACACAATAACACAAAATGTTGAACAGACATCGAACAACCAATCAAGACAACAACAAAAAACTAGAGACTTTTGTCGCTCACCTTGGTCTATGTGCATATTAAATGAAAATACGGATTTTTTGTGTTATTAAAATTTGCTGTTACAAAATGAAAGAAATTATTATAAATTAAGGAATGTATCTCCCTCATGCAAAGCTCTGATTCCTCTCACGGATTTGGCTATACTTTTTGGACCTTTTGGATTATAGCTCTTCATCTGTTATATAAGCTTTGGATTTCAAATATTTTGGCCACGAGCATCACTGAAGAGACATGTATTGTCGAAATGCGCATCTGGTGCAAGAAAATTGGTACCGTTAATTTTATTAAACAAAGGACACAGATGGATTCATAACAAACTTGTGTTTTGGTGATGGTGATGTGTTTCAAGTTCTTACTTTACTGAACGGTCTTGCTACTTACAATTATCTCTATCTATAATGAACTTTGCCCATTAGTAACAGAGGAAATTATTTTGTAAAAATTCACCAAAAATTCCCAAATTAATAAAAATTGTTAAAAATTTACTATAAAGGGAAATAACTCCTTAAGGGATCAACTGACCATTTTGGTATGTTGACTTATTTTTAGATCTTACTTTGCGGAAAATTATTGCTGTTTACAGTTTATCTCTATCTGTAATAGTATTCAAGATAATAACCAAAAAACGGCAAAGTTTCTTTCAAAATTACAAAGTGGGGGGCAGCAACCCAACAACTGGTTATCCGATTCATCTGGAAATTTCAGGACAGATAGATATTTACTTGATAAACAATTTACACACTTGTCATATTTTCTCTAAATGCTTTGGTTTCAGAGTTATAAGCCAAAATCTACATTTGACCCTTATGTTCTATTTTTAGCCACAGCGTTACAAAAATTTTTGAAAATTGGTTAAAAATTACTATAAAGGGCAATAACTCCTTAAGGGATCAGCTGATCATTTTGGTCATGTTAACATATTTGAAGAACTGATTTTGCTGAACATTATTGCTGTTTACAGTTTATCTCTATCTATAATAGTATTCAAGATAATAACCGAAAACGACAAAATTTCTTTAAAATTACCATTTTGGGGGGGGGGGGGGGGGGGGGGCAGCAACCCAACAACCGGTTGTCCGATTCATCTGAAAATTTCAGAACAGATAGACCTTTATTTGATAAACAATTTAACCCCATTGTCAGATTTGCTCTAAATGCTTTGGTCTAAAACCAAAATCTACATTTTACCCCTATGTTCTATTTTTAGCCACAGCGGCCATCTTGGTTGGTTGGCCGGGTCACCGGACACATTTTTAAAACTAAATACCCAAATAATAATTGTGGCCAAGTTTGGTTAAATTTGGCACAGTAGTTTCAGAGAAGAAGATTTTTGTAAAAGTTAACGACGTACGACAGACGCCAAGTGATAAGAAAAGTCCACTTGGCCTTTCAGGTGAGCTAAAAAATAAAAGTTGGATGAACAAGAGTACTCCATAATGACAAGTATTTCACTGACATCATCCAATATAAGACACTCATTGTGTCGCTCATTGATAGCTAGTATTGTAACAATTGAGGAAAAGAGGGAACTTGGTGGTAGAAAAATTTATAAAAGATAGACGAGAAATAATAAAGCTAGGGAAACTCAAATGCATCAATAAGATAAAAGCTAACAACAGCTTGGATAAAAACGGAAAAGACAAAAAGAAAAACCTACATTGAACTATAAAATTGAGAATGGAAATGGGGAATGTGCCAAAGAGACAACAACCCGACCATAGAGCAGACAACAGCAGAAGGTCACCAACAGGTCTTCAATGCAACGAGAAATTCTCGCACCCATAGCCGTCCTACAGCTGGCCCCTAAACAAATATATACTGGTTCAGTGATAATGAACTAGTACACTTTTTTTAGGGGCCAACTGAAGACCCGGTGGTAGTCTTGTGATGTTTTCTTGCTCTCCTGTCAGTTTGTGGTTTTTTGGCAGATTCCCCATTTTCATTCCCTTTTTTAAACATACAAACACAAAACACTACATAGAAAACACAACAGAAACTGAGTAACCCACCAACAACTTCGATGGATACCACGTGTTAAGAAAGGTTAAGCGGATCTTGCTTCACATTTGGCACTCGCCGTGTTACCCATGTAAGTACAAACACGGTGATACCATATCCATGTTAATCTGAGATACAGGTATTCTAGAAAGATCAACCATATTAAAAAATTGTGGATAAGATGACTTTATATAATTGACTGTATTCTAAGTACGCGTTGATGCAATAAGTTACTTGAAATCAGTAACGTCATCATTTGAAACACATGCCCTAACAATTCATTTTTAATTACCTATTCATGTAATGGTAGAAGGTTACTGTACAGAAATGAAAGGTTCATATTGGAAAATTTGAAATATTTTTTTTTTGTCATATTAAAGGTTTAATTCATTATCGATCCGAAGCTTCAATTTCATGAGGTAGGTAAAGCGCTCAAATGATTAAGATATAATATTTGGAAAAAAAAAACACTTTGTAGTTTTCAACTACTAGTACATTACATCAACCAACAGAAGGAATGAAAAACAATTGTAATATTCCTGACTTGATTTATGTTGATATATTTTGCTATCGAAGCAACACTGAACGTTAAGGATGTACATGTATGTTACTCCTTGTTTTTGAATTTTTGTCAGATTTTAGGAATTTTCTTGTTTAATCAATCATTATGGATTGTCAATAAACTTTTAGCCCGCTAATATCTTACTTTTGATAATTTCATTACACATTATAATAATAGATTAAAAAGTCATTTGTGAAAATCTAATAAAAACCTAGTCTTTTCATACATGTAATATTCAAAAGAAACATTTTGCCAATTTTAAAGTAAAAGTCTACAGAATCGCTCTACGTCAGACATGGCGCATTTCGTCTACAAAAGACGCCCGAAGCAGTTAAACCAACAAAAACTTACATATGACGAATAGTGCACTTAAGTCCGTCATACAAACGAAGTAAACTATAAACAAGGATGCACGTTGAACTAATCCTTTGTAACCACGGAGTCATGTTTTTTTTGTAAATACAAATGTATTTATCTTTACTAATCCGGTACATTAGAATAAAATAATAAAAAAAAATGTTGTAATGTCTTCCAGGCCACAACAAGGATGTAAAAGTTTTTGTCCAATACTATTTATTACTTTATTTTAACAATAAACATAATAAATCATCGAATCGGTCAACAAGTACACAAAAGGTGAATTTACTTTATTCATTCAACGGACTACATGTACATGTACAAAAGAATGTTTAAATGCGTGCCAAAAACATATTGTTCAGGGCAGGACCATTTGATATTCTAAGGGAATAGCGCGGTTTTTTTTTTTGCGGATTGGCTATTCGTTTACAGCTAATGCGATAAAACAAAATTGAGGCCCCTCATGGGGGGGGGGGGGGGGGGGTCCTAGTAATCACATAATCACCATTTTTTTGCCAATATAATCACATAATCATTAAATATTTTGCTTATCTTTAGTAATCAAATAATCATAAACTAAAAATACAGTCCTAGGTAATCAAATAATCATGAAATATTTGGCTTAATAATCAAATAATCATTAAAAAAACGGCCAAGTAATCACATAATCAAAAACCCCATGAGGGCCCTCAAAATTGAGAATGGAAATGTGTAATGTGTCGGACAAAAATCATTTTACCGGTCGACAAGTACATGGACAAGCTAGTGTATGATATGACTTAACGGACTATATACATGTACATAAGAAAGTTTAAAAATGAATTATTAAATGCGTACCTCATCAATATAAGTTTATACACTGTTAGCTGGTTTAAATATAATAGATCATACTCTGCATTTAGATTGTATTTAAGGGGATGACCATTTGATATTTTAGAGGAATAAGGTGGGATTTCTTTGCAGATTGGCTGTTGGTTTTTAGAATCAATGTATGAGCAGTGAAGTTTCAAGAAAGGGGAGATATTATTGGAGCCCCTCTTTTTATATTAGAATTTATGTACACATACGTCTTATTATTTTGTTTATTTTTTTCTTTCAATTAAGGGATCATATTTCCTTTCAAAGTGCTTTGATTCGCGATTAGAGTGAAATGGATTTATAAAATAAATAGTAGAATAAAAACGGAATAATGATAATTATAGAACAGAAATAAACCCTCGATCGTGTAGGCGCCCATTGATTTCAATTAAATTACAACACATTTAAAAGCACAATTAATGGTTTATCAAAAGCTTTTAATAAGTCAGTAGTACTTCTAGAAGTTTTCTTGTAATTTGTTTTATTAACATGGTAATTTGCATAATTATACATGATTTATAGAAAAAATGTATAAAAGTACGTAACATTTGTAAGATTGAACAAGTCATAAGGATTTAAGAATATATATTAATTTGCAATTCTCCTTTTCAGAATCTTAAAAAAACTATTGGTAATCTCATTGTTTTTTGCTTTTTTTGCCAAAACAAAAGTAAAATCCCGTTATTGGATGAACTTTCATTCTTTAGAATGGCGTCTTGTTGTACCCCTTTGAAAATATTACCCAGAATGCATTAGATTCGGAACCGGCAAATTTTTGACTAAATTTAATAAATTTTATGAACAGAGCCAAAACTATTTCATTCAAAGTATTGGGCACCCTCTTAAAAGGTACTTTATTTGCAAAGAAGATAGTTCCTTTACGATCAAAATTGGTTCGTTTAACTTTGCACTGTAATTAATTTATAATTTCAAAAAAGACTTTTAATGATATTTTCCAAGATGATTTAGTGGGATATATTCATCGTTCTGAATAAACAGTTCTATTTACTTAATTTAGGTATTATAGGGTTATTCAATCTTGTCCAAAATTCTCCCCGGTATATTTCTTTAATATATATACATTGCATAACTTCCGAGAGATATACATGTAATATTTGCAACTGGACATAAAGCAACTAACAATCAATCAATCTTAATATTGAATTAATATACTGTAATTTTTATATATATTAATGTATATGTAAAAATATGTACTTTTCATTTTGCATTAAATGATTTATGTGCAGTTTGTAACATGCTGTTGTGACATTTTTCTTGCAGATTTTCTCTATTTAAAGGTCTATTACAAGTATATTAAACTTGTAATTACTTCATTTGAATTCCTTAACATTGCTGCACGCCCACTAAACAGATTCAATTTCATTTTTGTATATTAATGACATATTTATCAATGCTTAACCCGGCCTCTGGTCTGGGGCCTCTGTTGGTCTCATTTTTTTTTAATTTTGGTATTCTTGTGTGTTTTTTAGTATATTGTGACTTCTATTTTCATTGAACTAGTACTAGTATTTTGTTAAGGGACCAGCTGAAGTCGGCTCCGGTTGCGTGATTTTCTCGCTGTATTGAAGAACCATTGGTTGCCTTCGGCAGTTTTCTGCTCTTTTGTCGGGTTTTCGTCTCTGAAACATTCCCAATTTCCATTCTAAATATTTAAATGCCGAGTTTTTGATAAGTCTTTTGTCTTTATTTTGGGCATGTTTCTGGTTTTCAAATTCATAGCATACGTTTCAAGAACTTCCGACATTAAGCACCAATCAATCAGGGAAATCAATCAATCAATCAATCAATCAATCAATCAATCAATCAATCAGTCAATCAATCAATCAGGGAAATTAATGTTTATTGTTCGTTCTATCTGGAAATACCTTATAGGAACTGCAAATAGTTCTAGTGGACGGCCAACACACTGATTTGAAAAGCGGAATAGTACTTTCCATTTATAATATGTAAAAGTAACTTTTTCGTATTATCAACCTCCATCGAAAGGTTACCTTTTCTGTGGTAGGACATTTGGGTTACTCGGTCAAGAAAGAGCAACCAAAATAGGCAAAGTCAAACATATAATCGGCGCAATTAGATGGGAAAGCTTACTATTTTCCAATGATTTTGTTGTGTACAGAATCTATATAGAGCAGCATAAATTTAAAAATGTGTGTCAATCGGGTCAGATGGATGAAAATTTGGAAAAAATAAAATTACGGTATGTTAAATCGAGACATATACTTTGGTCATATACTGGTGTGACAGAGGTGCTATGTCGTGCAAGAGATCGAACCATTTTCGCTACACGAGGCATTTGACTTTACATGTATGATTACACATCTTTGGCCTTTCTAAGAAACATGCATGCATATAATTGAGTTGCATTGGAGCAGCTGAGGTCACCCAATTTTTTTTATGTGTGAGTTTGAATGTCCTTTTAGTGTCTTTCGCATCTCTTCTACAAAAACAGACCAAACTTCATTTTTATTTCTTATTTGAATGTTCCAAAATCAACAAATGTATAATATGCATGACATGGTATACTTGTCCGAGACCACAATTAATTCGTAGTGCACTTCTTTTAGAACATAAATGAAAATTAAAAAACTCCCACCTGCGCTTTCTCAATGAAATTTTTACAGTGTGTTATACAACTTTTGGGACAAATTATATCAAAATTATAGAAAACTTCATCGGCGCTAACTCAAAATTAAACAATTTTATGTTTAGGTCGTCTTGAAATCTTTTGACAGCTTCCGGAGTGCTAATTTTTAACCTTTTTCAGCTGGACCAAATCACTACTTTCCTTCTGGACCCCATTTTTTTTACTATGTAATTTCACCTCCCTACTTCCAATTTGAGGCATAAAACATGGAGAAATAAATTTGGAAGGGGTATGAAAAATATTGGCAAGTAACCCACTGTCAACACTAGGGACTATATTCGTCAAATCAAGGGACGACAATTGTGGTCTCGGACCTACTACGTGCGCTTCCAGAAGGTCGATTTCTATCCGACGCAGCTCAGTTATATATAGAATGTTTCTACATTTCATAACTGTTAAATTGATTTTAGGTTCATATATTATTTTGCATTACTCAGGCCTTACAAACAAATTAAACCAATTATCAATAAAACAAGTATTTATATATTAAGTAAGATTGGTGTGTACTGTACCATGATTTCTTATACGTCCCACGCAGCCTATCTTTGTATATTCATAATCATTTGTAAGCGTATTACAAAAACACAGATTTGTACTTTTTGAGAATTAGTTTCACAGATTGTGTCAATCGTCCTCTTGTTTGCTACCACCCAACCCCACCCGGGACGCGTTTCTTGTATCAAAAGTACATACCAGGCGTCCGTCTGACCTGATAAAAATCAGTGCCGAACAATTTTTTTTAAAAGAGTTTAATAAGATCTTCGGAAATTTTTTGTTATAGGCCTTGCATATGTGAAACTCTTTTATTTTGTATTCATACACAAACGTTTGAATATATCACAGTTAGTACATGAGCTTCATGTTTTAACGGATGTAAAATTGTACTGACAACGAAAGTTTTGAAGCATGTACTAAATCACACATTCACTGCAAATTTGCATAATATTGATATTAACTTAAATAATTGTTAATATTATACAAATACAAGAAATTCTTAACCCGAGTTTGAACTTTACCCAGCTGTTTGTGACAAATTAACAATATTCAAAAAGGTCATTAGCGAAAGATCGAGAACAGTGGTGTACTTCTAAAAGAGGGACAAAAGATACCAGAGGGACGAAAGATCCCAAGGGGACAGTCAAACTCATAAATCGAAAATAAACTGACAGCGCCATGGCTTAAAATGAAAAAGACAATGAAAAAGACAAACAGACAAACACTAATACACAAGACAAAACATAGAAAACTAAAACATAAGCAACACGATCCCCCCCCCCCCCCCCCAAAAAAAAATAAAATAAAATAAATACAAAATTTAAGTTTGAATGCTTGGGTTATTACAACAAAATTGTTCGCATTTATATTTTTTGCTTTGACCCAGACTATTGTCATTGCAACAAATCATAAATGTATACAGTTAAGAAGATAAAAAGTGACATTTCAACATTCTTTGACAAGCGATTCGAGTATGTTTGTTGTGACGTTTATGACACAACTAAGTTCTCTGTGTATTTGTTAGGTGGGAAGAACAAGCAGTGTGATGAAGTATTGGACAAGCTAACTTTCAGGTGTAGCGTGCTTCTTACAGAAAGCTGACACAATTGTCTTTTGCAGGCCTGAAAAAAAGGCAGTGAAAAAACTATGTGAATTAAGTTTTTTATCCTACATTGAACTTTTGATGTCGTCCCTAAATCATTTATGTGTTAACCCTTACAAAGGAACTAATGGAGACATTACATATTTTAATCTGTCGCCTTGCTTTTTCATAGACAAGATAATACATACAGGATTTTAAACTTGAAAATAATCTTTTCTTGGTTTAGCTGATTTGCACCTTATATTTCTGTTTTAAGATAGATAATAAAGTGAAAGAAAACATGTGAACTAAACTTCGAAATGTTTAAGCCAAATATAAAATTATATATTTACAAAATGTCCAAACTATTGAACATAAAAATAAGAATATTCCCTATAAAAAATCTATCGGAAATTTAATATAATTTCTAACTATGACAACTAGATCCAACAGTTGTACTAGTTTCAAAGGAGAAGATTGTTTTGTGAAGTTTTCTACGTCTATTCTGTGTATTTTTCTTTTTTCAATTTTGTATCGATTTGACAAGTTAAGCCCTTGAAAACTGATATTTATCGTGTTGTACTGTATATATACAATAAGGTGATATGGAAATATTGCCAATGAGACAAATACTTACACCTCTCTCAGAACAGGGACGAAAGATACCAGACGGACATTCAAACTCGTAGATCGAAAATTAACTGACAACACCATGCATGGCTTAAAAAGAAAAAGAATTTTGGAGCCTTTTCATAACTTGCTGTTAGCTCAGTGTTGAAGACCGTAGGGAGACGGAGTTATAAAAGTTTTTCCAAACTTGTTTCCGAATCCCATATTTGAACTTTATGTAACATTGTAATTTTCATCTTGTAATTTTTCATTAATAAATACTGATTAAACTAAGACCGTACATAAATTAAGCCGTTACTTTTCTCATTTGAATTGTTTAACCTTATCATTTCGGGGCCTTTCATAAATGACTATATGGTATGGGCTTTGTAGAAGGCCGTACGATGACCTATAGTTGTTAATTTCTGTGTAATTTGACCTCTTGTGGAGAGTTGTCTCATTGAAAATCATACCACATCTTCTTTTTTTATTTGACCTAGAATGGTTTACTTTTACAAATTGTGACCTGGATGTAGAGTTGTCTCATTAGCACTCATACCACATGTTATATCTAAATAATAGTACACAAAACACAACATAAGAAACCGAAGACCAAATGACATGAACCCCATAAAAAAACTGGAGGTAATCTCATGTGCTCCTGAAGGGTGAGCAGATCCTGCTCCAAATGTGAAACTCGTCGTGTTGCTCATGTTACAATGTATTACAAACTCGGTTAATAGTCTTAATCGGTAGGTCACATTCGTGAAAAGGAAACGGGATTGTAGATACGACATAAGGAACATATCATCTGTGAAACGGATTATATACCATAACGGTCAAGCAACTCGTGACTGAGGTTAGATGGAGGGTTTGGCGACCGCACCCGGAGGTGGTCACCATACAGTGATTTCATATTTATATTGTGAATTGTTTATGTGTGTTTCTATTTAGTAGATCGTGATGATTTTGAAATAAGAATCTATTTTTTGTCTGAACGAGTAGAAATTGTTATTGTAGAACACATCATATTTTTCTGTTTTTGCTTGCCTTTGAGGTATATGTACGTACGTAATCAATTATCAGATTAATATATTTTTATTCTTCCTAATTTGCATATGTTAGTTTCTGCGCAATATACTAAATCAATTTGAATGATGAATTTTGTTATATAATAACATATTGTTCCTGCGAGCACACCTTTATCGTGTATCGAACAAGAAATCACATGTAGTCGGTTAAATATCGATAAATCATAAGTTATAAATTCAAGAGGTTGTCCGAGCTGTATTCATTTACGAGATTTAACGTTATTGTACGAGATGTGGCAAGCTGGAATCTTGCTCGCTTGTCTTATTCATTGTGTACATGTAAGTTTTTAAAAGAAATTAATGATATTATTATTCAAATAAGTGGATATTTGTTAGCAATATGATGCATTTGTATATTTATAAAGCAAAATGGAACAATTCCAAAACAATAAAAACTAAATGATATATTTTTATATTTTTATAATATATTTTCGTTTTCGACTTGAAGTGTTACATGTTAGAAGATGAAAAACATTTTTTTTTCATTAGATTGTGAATTTTAAAAAAAACAAGAGGAACCGAGAATCGATTTTTTTTATAATTTGTAATAACTTTTCTGATGAAGAAATGTGATGTTTATGCATACTCCATCTGCACCATCACAAGTAAATACATTGGTCACCTTTATTCAAAAGTCAATACATTTTTGTAGAAGTAAGGCCATGGTACACTGGAATATTTACAGTTATTGACTGATTATGCAGATGATGTAGAGTTTTTTTTTACTTAATTTGTATTTGTCACAAACTTATTGTTAGAAGTTTATATTGCAATTTACATTTGAATCTTTAATTTGAATTTATATAATTATACCTAAAAATCAATCACTTTATAGATTGAAATACTTTAAGAAAACAAAAGATCGTAAACCCCGACAAAACTCTAATTTAAGAGGATAAACAAATATATGTCAATTGAGATCTTTTGGTGTTTTACATAAAAATATATCAAATGGTTCTTGAAATATATGTGCGGATTTGTAATCAACCCTCAATCAATGAATTATTTCCATTTTTAATACTGTTGACATATGAACTAGTTATGTTTAACGACCCAAAAAAATACAACATTTTGTTACGCTTACTTCGGTCTATAGACACGGATGTTACCTAGATCACAACAAAAATATTACAAATTAAATGAGGGTTAATATTACATATACATGTATGTTGAATCCTATAACTTTACAAGCGATTAATTTGATATGCGGTGTCTATATACAAAAATGTAGCTACTCGAAGAGACCATATATATTACATTTATAACATTTATATACAGAAGTTGACAGATTTGTTCAAAATTTATTAAGATTGTTTTTTTTATAAAATTTTAGATTAATTGAGAGAATTGCTTAAAAGTTTTACCGGAAGAAAAGTGACGTTAGGAACTTCTACAATAATTCGCAAAGTACTTTATATGAACTCTCGTTTTGAATTGAATAGTTATATGAACTCTCGTTTTAAATTGAATATTTCCCATTTTAGTTTTAAGTTGAATATTTCTTGTTTTAAATGTTTCTTTATTCTTTAATAGTATGTTCTTTGATTTCAAATACTCCAAGAGATTATAAGATTGACTATTTTACATCTTAATCCGATGGCTGTCAAAAGTTCGAAACTTACACTCAACTTCAAAAGAAGCAATTATCGCTATTTTGCTAAGTTTCGCAGCTAGATATCGAACCGGGATACCAGGCTAGAGGACAATAACCGGATTATTATTACATAAGATTGGACAATTATATTTATATTTTATGAGAACCTTTTATAATGTTTTATTTCCCTTATATTTAAATTAGTTTATGTTTTGTAAACTGTTGCTTGGGCAGTCTTCCCTTAGCTTTCAAACTATAGACTTGTGAATAAATTTGTATATAGCCGAGATTAACGGAGTTAGCCCGGAAAACACGGGGTTATACATGTATCGTCGCGTGACCCCAACCCCAACCCCCCTTATTGTAATTGTGTATGCAATGGTATAAATCTAGCAAAGTGGACAGGGATTAATATAAGTTGCAATAACTTGTTTCCCAATCCACTATAAATAAATATGTTTTAACTAATGAAATATGTTCAATCATTTTTCTTTTGATTGGTCATCTGTTTAACTGTAAAACAGAAAATGTAGTATTATACTATAATATTCTAAATTTTTTTCCAGTTTTTTTTACCAAAGGTCGGTTATTCTCCGAGCATTACGGCATCTTCCGCGAATAAAAAACTGACCACCATAAAATAGCGCAATAGTGTTGAATGTAACACCAACCAACTAATCAGATCACTTTTCTCTAGGTTATAACTCTTATTTAAATGTATATGTAAAGCAGATTTCTCTTATACGTTTGCTAGTAAGAACATAAATGCAGAAGAACTGTTTTATTTTTTTACTTTATTTCCTAAGTCTTTTTTTACTTAATCATGAACGGAATTGAGTTTTAATGATAGTACGTCAATATGTTATGCTATTAAAATAATGGACGCGATTGTTTGAAATATTGAACGTTCAATGGTATTTTTAAACGCAATTTATTTTATAAGAATAATTACAATGTCATTGATTTACTGTTTAAAATAAATATTGATAAAATGTTAGAACCCCGAATAATCCAGTCATTATATTTCACTCACTTCGATCGCTTCATTACATACATGTACATACTCTTGAGGTCAATGGCCATATGGGGGGGGGGGGGGGGGGGGGGCGCTGTAATTATTCTTGTATATGTTAGCTGACTTGGTAAAACTTAAGAGTGTACAAGAATAAGTTACATTGTAAAAAGAAAAAAAAAAAAAAAACTGATTCAATAGCATGTGTCAAAGGACAAAATGTTCAGAGAGATTACTAATCCTAAATATAACGTTCGCGTCGGCATTTATGTAATTAAAAAGTCAAATGTTATAACTAAGTACATTTTATTCGTTCAAACCTGTTGCGCTAAATAGATTTAATGTATATTGTAATTTCACAGTGAGGGAACATTATAAAAAAGGGATTTATTTTATCATTATAATACCGGATTAGGCGTTTCCAGAACATCTCCATTATTACAATTGGGGTCAAAGATCTAATAATTACACGTATGCTCACGACAGATACGTGTTTATAACATTTAAATGCGTTTTATATTCCTATATTCGTGCTATGTGTGGAAACTTTACGGTATTGTGAAGAAAATAATCTTTTATTTGAAATCAATGAGTTCACACACGAATTGTAAATCAATTGTAAATAAATGGTTGTTTAATTGATTGTTGGTTGCTAAACGTCCAGCGGCAAGTATTCCATGATTGTTCAGAACGAGAACAAATTAACTATGAATTTTGTAAATAGGGTCCTATAAAATGGAACGTCCACGATTGGAAATTTAGACTGCCACTGCAAAATCTTTTCCTTACAATAGGCCACCTTGACCCTTAAAATGATTGTTGTAAGGTTTTTTCTTAAGGTGCAGATATCTTGGCAATTACTTTATACGAGACATCGGATTTAACTTTTTAATTCTTATTGGATGTGGTTACGAATGTCTTCATCCTTTCATAGCCAAACAGACGCTTCACTAGTGTACTTTGGCTAGGGTTTAAATGCCAGTCGGAAAAAGACAAATGTGACCTTATTATTTTATTATGTAGATAAAAAAAAAAAAAAATTTCAAAAGTTGTTTCATTTTTGTGTAATGGTATTTGTGTTCATACCTGAAACTAATTCATTTTTATGTGTATTTTGCTTGCGTAAAACTCTGGTATTACTCACGAACAGCTGCACTTAAAGAAACGAACTGGTAGCCAGGCTGTCTCGAAGGGCCAGGGGAGCTATTTGGGATCGTGAACCTCTGATGTTTTAATAGTCAATAATGATCATAAGAGTACTATGGGCGCCAAAGCCAGTCACCATAATTGTAGGGATCTCCAGATTAACATTAGATAGAACCTACCGTCTAAATATTTCTGTTACAAAACGTGCTAATTTTATGGTTTGGAGGTGGCAATTAAAAAAATGCCGGTACATCTCAATTAAGAAATCATAACTTCATAATTTGAATCCTACACCGGAATGAAGAAGTACTAGTGAAATGACATTGAATTTCAATTAGTGAAATGCTTTTGTATAATACACTTTTATGTTCACCAAAATGAGAATCTTTTTCATTGGTTGTAATACGCATGTTCTCTGAGACTGTTGTATTTATGTATCTGAATTTTCAATATAAGCATTAATTCTATCTCCTTTTTATTATTCACAGACAACAAGCTATCCACGATGTCCAGTATTGAACCCAAGAGACAGATGTAGTAGTTACATAAAAAATGATGAATGTCAGACAGATTCCAACTGTAATGGTGGTAAGTATCTTACATTATTTTACCTCATATACGTTTATAGTTATATGATTGGTTAAAAGTAGCCCCGTGGAGACCGTATATATTCCATATTAGGTTAGTAGGGCTCCATATTAGGTAAATAGGCGGGGCCTATTTCAAAACACCGTCACGGTTAGAAGTGGTGTAATTAATCGTATTAGGTCACTAGCACACTATATAAATAATAATACTCAGTTATATTTGGAGCCAGTCCATAGACAATTAAAGTTTTATCATTTTTAATACCAACAATTATTCTCCGAGAAGTCCAGAGTTGAAGTATAATCTCGTGTTTTGTCAGATATTTTAAATTCTCTGTTATGTTTACATAAACGTTCATTGCAGTGTTCGGTCAATACGCTTAAACCCGAATAGAATCATAAATAGAAAGTTTCAAGGCACACAGGTTGTGCAAGAGTTTATAAAACAATGAAAACAAAAACACTCAGAAATTTAGTAGGTTCGAAGCACATTTATGTAATCATTTAGAACGATCATAGCCACAGTTGAAATCGAATGACGTAAGTGGGCGTTTCTCAATAAAAACGTATCTTTCAGACCTAAAAAAATGGAAAATCAACTTGTCTAAAATTTTATTTCAAGAGTTAATTTGAATACCTCTATTATAGACCTGTTTGTAAACAAAAAGTGCAATCTTAAATACTATTTAAAATGATATTATTTTCATAATTTGTGTGCTGTTTCGTAAGGGACATTTGTCCACTACGAAACTGCTTCTAAACACACATCTTATTTCAATTTTAAATGTCTCCTATAGACATTCCAGTTTGTTTACTTTATATACTAGAAAGATCTCATTTTTTCTGAATTGCAGAACCATTTTTTATCGATAAAGATTAGACAGTACTTCACATATGAAGGTACAACTCATGTTACATTGTACGTAGTGGACATTTTTATGAGTTTCGTAGTTGACAAAACCGTTCCGTAGTGGACAAACAGTTTCGTAGTTGACATCAACCCTATTCTATGTTAATAAAAACATACTAAAAATTACACTAATATAATTGAAAAAAGAGTTAAAAAAAAGACTGCATGGTAGTGGTAGTGTCCCATACTTGTTTCGTAGGTGACCGTTTCGTAGGGGACATAATCACATGTTTTATTTTTTCCCACAATCCCTATATTGCAATAGTAACAAGACTGATTGTATTCATCAAAGCATGTATTAAGCTGTACACTAATATTTTTTTTTCATAATTTTAAAACTAGATACTGAAGGAGATTTGACCCGTTTCAAATGGACATTAACAAAAATACGGTATCACTCTGGTCTATTTGATGTGCTCAATTTTTCTTACCAACAATTTAACTGCCGTTATAAAAGCATCACTTCTTTTGACAGACCTTAATGTTTATATCTCTTTAAAACTAAATTACACATTGATTTTATAATACTGTTTATTAACAAATTTTAATGACTTCGTTTCATAGTAGGCATTTTGTGGGAGAGATCCGTTTGCGCCAAAAATGCGTCCTTATGCGCCACAACTTTTTTCTCCAATAATACGTAGCGCAACCTGTTTTAAAATACGATACCTGTAACTTGGCATTGCACAAGGTCATGTATTTCTCTGGCTATCGATGACTTCTTTACACTAAGTCCATGGGATGTTGGATGTGTACGGATTGATAGTTTAGTCTTAGTTCCATGATTTTTTTATTAGTTGTTAGTGGCTTTGAACTAGCTGTCAGATAACTGCGAGTACTTTCAGATCTGTTCATTGTGTCTTTTTGTGTCGGGATGTATAAGTATCGGGCCACGTCGACTTGTATATTTGTCCATCTGATGAGTTAAGCCATTTTCAATTGATTTTTATAGTTCGTTCTTATGTTGTACTGTTATACCACTGTCCCAGGTTAGGGGGAGGGTTGGGATCCTGCTAACATGTTTAACCCCGCCACATTATTTATGTATGTGCCTGTCCCAAGTCAGAAGCCTGTAATTCAGTGGTTGTCGTTTGTTTATGTGTTACATATTTGTTTTTCGTTCTTTTTTTTACATAAATAAGGCCGTTAGTTTTCTCGTTTGAATTGTTTTACATTGTCTTATCGGGGCCTTTTATTGCTGACTATGCGGTATGGGCTTTGCTCATTGTTGAAGGCCGTACGGTGACCTATAGTTGTTAATGTCTGTGTCATTTTGGTCTTTTGTGGATAGTTGTCTCATTGGCAATAATACCACATCTTCTTTCTTATATGGTATCATTTGCGCCAAAAATAAAACATACAATTGCGCCAATTAGAAGAAAAATCACTCCCCTCCTCCTTTATTCGCACTTGGAACCATCAGTTTACACGTCAAATGTTTCCTTTTCTGAAACATTCTTTCTTCTTACTGCTGCTGCATGTGTATTTCCCAATTTAATGCATGTTGTAGCTTGAAACTCCACTTTATTGTTCAAAAATGACAAAATGCATAAAACAGGTCATAAAAATTTCTGTGAAATGCCTCTGCTCCGTTACTGATATGTCTTGCGGTAGATAGAGTTAAAGCCAATACGGATGGTGGGAACGAAGAACGGTGTCATCAACATATGTGGCTAAAACATAATCAGCATAAGCTTTTGTTTTCTTCTCTTTTGGCATATCTTGTATTAAATATTTAGCAAAGCAATAAGTTATCTTAAGACTTATTTTAGAAACAGGGAGATTTAGTCCATAACAATTATTTTTATCTGAGACAACATCGGGTCAAATGACATACACATATAAAGTTAGAAATATTTTATTTGGCAAAAGTACAAAATTGTACGGCCACGGCTTGACAAATAATGGGACTGCCGAAAAACATAATTGGCAAGTCCCTAGTATATATAATTAAACCTTATAGTCCATTCCTTTTTCCTTATTTCCACATTATTGTCCATTCCTTATTCCTTATTTCCACATTATTCTCCATTCTTTATTCCTTATTTCCACATTATTCTTATTCCTTATTTCCACCTTATTGTTATTCCTTATAATGCCATTTTCACATATATCTTATTAACATTGCTTCCAAAATATATCGGATGCTAGCCCTGGGAAACAGAAGCTCATCGGGTACACAATTCCATTATAAAAAGCATAATATATTTGTAGATGTTGTGTCGCTATTTTCGCCATTAAATGGTCGGAGCCTTTGTCTGAAGCCGTGACGGAGGATTGGGATTACAATCGAGATAAACTATCACCCATTTCAACCTGAAAAATAGAACAAAAACAGCAGAAAAACGAACAACATGATATAACATATTATATACATATGAACACGTGCATGTTAATTACATTTTAGGAGTACATGTATATCTTTAATTTAAGTGGTGGGTGGGCGAGTGGGTTTCTTTTGAAACGACATTTGTTAATTCATACGGAACCCAATTTTCTACGTCTTGTCTCTGCTGCATCGTGGAAAAGAAAGGGACAATCGTTAGACTTCCTTTGAATTATTATAGAACTTATATTTAGTAATAATAACATTTATTTCTACATTTTTACGATATTTTAGAGTATGAATGTTGAATAGGCGGTCTAGGGACATGCCATTTTGGTTGTTTTGGACCATTCAGGAATCAATATCTTATCAATCCCTCTAAAAATATACTGTGTCTTTGCTTTAAAATATTAAATCTAATTCAATGTACTGACTGCACAAAAAATTACTTGCAAAGATAAAACACATTCTTTTAAAAGTGGCTGGAACAAGAAAACACGTTTTTATTGAAAAACGCCTAAGTACGGAATCACGTGTAGAGCAACCAGACCTCCCTGTCTGAATCAATTATAAATATTTGCATTTAAAATTCGACATAAATTGACTCATCATTTTGAGATGGATATTTGTATGTACATGCACGTTTAACATAAAATTTACGTTTAATCTAAGAATTTGGGTTTTTTCATGATAAATGCGAACGTAACTATACGACGACTAGTTTAGTTAGGTTATACATGGTGTAGAAACGCAATAGTTTAAGAATATTATTTTCATTATTTTTTAGGCAAAGTATGTTGTCCACAAAAATGTGGAAAAGAATGCATCAAGGTGACCCCAATCGTAAGTAATGTTCATTTTTTTACATAAATAAGGCCGTTAGTTTTCTCGTTTGAATTGTTTTACATTGTCTTATCGGGGCCTTTTATAGCTGACTATGCGGTATGGGCTTTGCTCATAGTTGAAGGCCGTACGGTGACCTATAGTTGTTAATGTCTGTGTCATTTTGGTCTTTTGTGGATAGTTGTCTCATTAGCAATCATACCACATCTTTTTTTTTTTATTTGTTTGAAGTAATACGGAAATGATCAAACAAATAAGGACGGAATTCATAATTATTCATTATCGTAAAGTAGAAATGACCAAGATATGTATGTATATGTTTCATTTCAACGCTTGTACCTGTTGTATGTGATCTATCAAATTAAACAGCATTGTGGCACCGTTAAAGTCCCAATTCATCTAGAGTCAACAACACCGCTAAAGTACCCAACAATTTTTTGCTAAAGTCCATACCTCCGCTAAAGTTCCTAATTCCTCTAGAATCAACTTCACAGTCACCCCTCCCCCCCCCCCGCACACACACACACACACACACCATTAAAGTCAACGATAATAAATACATAAAAACAACAAACAATTTTTTTATATGATGAAAAAAATCCAATTTGCTTTTTTTTATTCCCGTTGGTATGATAAAAATCATGAACTTTTGTTCTTGCCAGTTTTTTCGTATCAGCTTGTTATATGTTTGATTAATGAAAAGATAGCTGCAGCAGATTTTTATCCGTTAAACTAAATCTTTCTATTGTAATTTTCATTGAACCAAACATGCAACAGTTGGAAAAGGTTATCTAGGTAAAGACACAATGTTCTCTGTATGCATATGTTATGGACACTGACATATCTGTAAGCGTACATTTGACATTGATAATTCCTTTGCAAATATCTATAAAATATAAAAAGGAAACCCTTTCAGTTTCTGTGTGGCTCTACAGCAGCCAAAAACAGGTGCTAACCTGAACACTAATTAAGGGCAACAGTAGTACACAGCTTTTTGAAATTCATAAATCAATTAAAAAAAAAATCCGGGTTACAAACTAAAACTAACGGAAACACAGTAAGTTTTTTTCTTATTCGTCATGAGGCTCATTCCAATCATACAAAGAAACATAAAAGAGTTCTGTTTTAGTGTATTTGCATTATTGGAAGGTAAATAATACTCTACTGTAATTGATTAACTATTTTTAATTGTCTTGAATGTTACGTGATAAATACACTGATTTGTTTTTTCTCTTTAGCCACCAAGACAAGGAGTTTGCCCAGCAGTTCCTAAAGTCGTACCAGAAATTTGTACACGTAGTCTAGTAGTCTCCAACTGTAAAGTGGACAGAGACTGTAAAAGTAGTAAGTATCATTTGTCTTTTTGTTTTAGCTCACCTGGCCCATATTGTAAATTTTTACAAAATATTTTCCTCTGTGTAACTAAAGGGCAAAGTTTATTATAGATAGAGAAAATTGTAAGTAGCAAGAATGTTCAGTAAAGTAAGATCTACAAACACATCACCATCATCAAAACACAATTTTGTCATGAATCCATCTGTGTCCTTTGTTTAATACATGTATGCACAAAGACCAAAGTGAGCGACACAGGCTCTTAAGAGCATGTAGTTATGATCTATATTGGTTTATTCTTTAAATTGTGACTTGATACCTCATACCACATCTTCCTTTATCTATTATTGAATTATAACATAATTCATATACAACAACTGGGTCAATGCCACTGCTGGTGGAGATTTATTTCCCCGAGAGTATCACCAGCTCAGTAGTCAGCACTTCTATGTTAACTTGAATAATAATTGATATGTTCATAATTATATATAAACTGTTAACAAAACTTAGAATTTTTGAAATAATAAGGCTTTTCTACCTCAGGAATAGATGACCTTAGCTGTATTTGGAAAAAAAAACCATTTAGGAATTTTTGGTCCTCAATACTCTTCAACTTAGTACTTTATTTGGCATTTTTAACATTTTTTAATTCGAGCGTCACTGATGAGTCTTTTGTAGACGAAAAGCGCATCTGACGTAAATATTAAATTTGAATTCTGGTATCTATGATGTTTTGAAATCATAAATCCTCCTTATCAGCAATATACCAACTTCAACCGACATTGTGTTGTTGTGCGTAAGTTAATAAGGAATTCTTGATTTTCATGAACATGATGTTCAGTGGTTGTCGTTTAGTGTGGTTCATAAGGGTTTCTTGTTTCTCATTTTTATACGCCCGTCGTCTTTTAGACGGGACGTATTATGGTATACCGTTGTCCGTCCGTCCGTCCGTCCGTCCGTCGTCCACACTTCGGACAATAACCCAAAAACACTTTCACCAATTTCCATGAAACTTAAGTGAATTGTTTATATCTATTGACGTAAGCTCCCTTTCGTTTTTTTTTTTAATTTCAGACTTTAAGTTTTGGATTTATGGGGCTTTATTCATAAAAAGGGGGGATTTTCAACACTTCGGACAATAACTCAAAAAGGCTTTCACCAATGTCCATGAAACTTTGGTAAATTGTTTATATCTATTGATGTAAGCTCCCTTTTAATTTTTATAAATTTCAGATTTTAAGTTTTGGATTTATGGGGCTTTATTCATAAAAAAAAGGGGGATTTTCAACACTTCGGACAATAACTCAAAAAGGCTTTCACCAATGTCCATGAAACTTTGGTGAATTGTTTATATCTATTGATGTAAGCTCCCTTTCAATTTTTATAAATTTCAGATTTTAAGTTTTGGATTTATGGGGCTTTATTCATAAAAAAAGGGGGATTTTCAACACTTCGGACAATAACTCAAAAAGGCTTTCACCAATGTCCATGAAACTTTGGTGAATTGTTTATATCTTTTGATTTAAGCTCCCTTTCAATTTTTATAAATTTCAGATTTTACATTTCCGTGTTATGAATTTTTATGCTTAAAAAAAGGGGGGGATTTTCCAATTTTGGGACAATAACTAACACTTTCACAAAATTTTATGCAACTTTGATAAATTGTTTATATCTATTGACATAAGCTCCCTTTCCATTTTTATAAATTTTAGATTTTACGTTTTCTTAAGTAATGAATTTTTATACTTAAAAAAGGGGAATTTTATGAAACTTTGGTGAATATATATATAACATCCCTTTTGATTTGTATATATATTTCTAGTTGATCATATAAATTCATTTAAAGCATAAAAGACAAGTTAAAAGAGCAACGGGCGTATCATGCGCTAAAGCGCAGCCCGTTATTCTAATATAGATTAGAACGTTGGTTTTGAATGTTTTGAATGGTTTAACACAAGTTATTTTGATTAGACATTTATAGCTTGCTGGTCGGTGTATGCCAGTGATACGTGATGGCTAGCGGTATCGATGACACTATTTGGAATTGCATGTCATAAATGTGATTTCCTTTCATTTGCTTATGTTTTTATATTTTACATTTCAGGAAATCAAAAATGTTGTAGAAAACCATGTGGAAATTTTGCTTGCACTGATCCAATAACAGTATGTTACTTATGTTAAGGAAGCTGGCTTGTCATGTTTTGGATATTTTGTCAGATTTTAGGAATCCTCTGGTTTCATCCATTTGAATGCCTTGCGAAAATTTGCCTGGTGACCCCCATTTTTCTTTTTGTAAATCTTTTACATGTATAATAATAAGCCATGTGTAAAAGTCTTATAAAATTTTAATTACTTTTTAACAGTTTTTGAGAACTTTGTCAATACTAAAGCTATGAAAAGTCAAGAGAGAATATTTTCCCGCCAAAATTTCATTGGCTAATATCTCGAAAACAAGCATGGTGACGTATATATTTTTTTTGCTCTATTGATTCCTTTATTAATCCCCTATCAATATAAACTAGTGTTTTAAAAAGTTAATAACTTTGAAACTGAGAAGCGAACTACTTTAATAAAACAGCTGTCGTAAGTTGAACGAAAAGGGGAATTTAAATGCCACAAAATTCGCTAAAACAAAGAAGATAAATTATTGGCACTATTGATTGTGTTTACATTTACTTATGTTTTATTCTTCGCTATACTACAGACATAGTACATTATGAGGTGGAATCTTAATTCCTATAATACATTGATCTGTTTTGCATCTCAAATAGGGTAACCGTCCAGGATGTCCAGTTTGTTTAGGTACCCAAGCCACCACAGAATGTCCAGTGTGTGTTCGTTACCAGCAACTATGTAACGCAGATACAGAGTGTAAACCAGGTATGTTATTGCTTATCTTACCTCCTAAAGAATTTAAGAAAATATTATTGGTTGTTAATGACCACGTGGTGACCGTGTATATTTGATATGGGGTTAGGGGGTGTGGTCATTATCAGCAGCTGTGTAACACGGATACAGAGTGTAAACTAGGTCACTGTATTGTTGCGTATCTGACATCCTAAAGTTTTTATGGGAATAGTATTGGTAATAAACGACCACGTAATGACCGTGTATATTTGATATGGGGTTAGAGGGTGTGGTCATTACCAGCAGCTGTATAACGCAGATACAGAGTGTAAACCAGGTATAGTATTGCTTATCTTACCTTCTACAATTTTTAGGAAATGTCATTGTTTATAAACAACCACATGCGGACCGTGTATATATAATATGATGTTAGTGGGTGTGCTTATTACCAGCAGCTGTAAACCAGGTCAGTGTATTGTTGTACATAGATCCAGAACACACATACTCCACAAACAATATCTGCTTACCCTTTCGGAGCACCTGATATCACCCCCATTTTTTGGTAGGGTACGTGATGCTCAGTCCTTCGTTTTTTATGTTATGTTTTGTGTACTAGTACTTGCTCGTTTATTTCGTTTTTTTGCCATGGCGTTGTCAGTTAATATTCGATCTATGAGTTTGAATGACTTTCTTGTATCTTTCGGTCCCTCTTTTTTAGCCTGTAAACGTATTTTCATCTGTTAAAGTCATGATGATTATTAGGTGCACAGTTTTCTCTGCTTTTGCAATCTTTCAACTCAAATCATTCCTGGTTTTCTAACTACGACCGGACCCTTAATTAAGCAGTAACTGTTGTTATGGGTATCATTTCGACCCACAGCTTACCCTTCCGGAGCACATGAGATCACCCCTAGTTTTTGGTGGGGTTCGTGTTGTTTATTCTTTAGTTTTCTATGTTGTGTCATGTGTACTATTGTTTGTCTGTTTGTCTTTTTCATTTTAGCCATGGCGTTGTCAGTTTATTTTCGATTTATGAGTTTGACCGTCCCTTTGGTATCTTTCGTCCCTCTTTTATTAATTACTTGTAGTATTGATAATGGAAATCAAAATGGCCTTGAATGGTATAATTTGTAATTTGTAAATCCACAATAATCACATTGTATTCAAAACCATGTTCATAATATGCAACCATATTTCTTAACTTCTCTAATATCTATGTTATACTTTCAGGTCAAAAGTGTTGCTTCAATCCTTCCTGTGGAACATCGTGCAAAGGCCACGGTATGTCAAATATTTCATGCAATGAAATTTAAAAAGCACAAACAAAAAAAAAACCCCAGCATATTCGTTATGCAGACAAATCTTTCCATTATCTTCATTCTCTAATACCATTGTTTTCAATGATAATTATGATAAAAACGCTTTAACATCATACTAAAAATTCAACATAAGAAGACCAGAAGGGTCAATCAGAAGGACTTGCAAGAAATTTGGACTGCCTATGGAAAATTAGGATATATAAGATAAGAACCAAAAAATGAGTTTTATTTCGAACTTATTATACATTGTAGATTCCTCAATGCCATCATATTTATACCTCCAACAAACAAACAAAAGGAACAATTTGGCAAGGGATTTACTACCGGTCGAAAGAAGAAACTAAGTGAATATTTTCCTGTTTCCTACCAAAAATATTTTTTTTAAATCGAATATCTTAAATGTTCAAGTTTCAATCGAATGTCACAAGTACAATATACGAATAAATCAAATAAAATAAAATCACAATTTACAACAGACTCAACATTACAACTAAATTTAACGACTAGGAATTTCGTGAAAGTGTGATAATGCATTCATTAAAAGTAATTCTGTTTAAACTATGTTATTTCAGACTTGAATTTCTTTTTTAGTATGCCCCAAAATTGTATGTCCTACAATAAAATGTTCATTAGGATTTGCAAAGGACGAAAATGGCTGTGAAATATGTAAATGCAGACAAGGTAAGTACACACTATCTTTGTTATTTAAACATTAACAACAAGGATGGTCTTGATGTGTGTCCTTCAATTACTTATTTCTTAATGTTTTCATCTTTGAATATCGTATAAACTGTGAGAAAAAACTGTAAAAATAGATGTATGCAGGCCTTGTTCGAATGTTCGCATGTAGAAATAAAAAGTTGACAATAAGAAAGCTGAAATCATCTCTTTTGTCGTAAAGTTTTGTCAATTTCGAGATTTAAGCCTAAGACACGAGGCATACAGTATAGCGGGTTATTTTCGCGGGATGTAAATTTTCGCTTATATTCGCTGATGGAAAAATAAGTCCCGCCAATTCAAAAGTGCACAAAGGTATTGATAAAAGTTTTGAATCCGCCAAAATAAAAACCGGCAAAGTATTTCGTATACCTGATTCAATGAAAATCGCTAAATTTTACACCCGCGAAAATAACCCGCTATACGTTACTTAACTGTATCTGTATCTGTTGTATACTTTATCTGAAGTTATATATACATTTATACGTATGTATGATAAGTTCGATAATGAAAATAAAACTCACATTGTTTTGATGAACGCCTTTATTTTATGCCAGTATTGCAGCAGTTGTAATGTGTCTCTTATTTGTATTTTTTTTAGATCCTTGTCCACAATTCGCCCCTCTACCACCATGGCTCTGCTCGGATGGTAAACCAAAAATATTTTATGTGGATGGTGTGAAATGTTATGGACCCCCTACAGTCATTCCATGCAACAAAGGTATCATTTATTATCTTACCTCCTATACATTCCTAGGAATATGATTGGTTAAAAACGTCCACGTGAAGACCGTGTATATTCGAACCTCTTCCACCATGGATCTCCTACAGTCATTCCATGCTATAAAGGTACCATTTCAGGAAGTTCGCTCCTCATTTTTTTGAATTTTGACCGATATTCGGAATCCTCTGGTTTTATCCATATAGTGCCATTAAAATAACTTGCCCATACCCCTTACTTTTCTTTCCATTATTTTATTAAATATAGTTTAAAATGTCATATTTGAAAATCTTATAAAATCCTTGTTATGTTTTCATCGTTTTTGAAAGAAAAGTCTACAGAGAATTATTTCCCGCCAAATTTTCAATGGAATATATCTCGAAAACAAGCACACGCAGTGCACCCATAATGTTTTTTGCTTTTTTCGTTTCATTATTTATATATTTGTCACTTATTTTATCCTGTATTATAACATTGATTGCAGTTAAATACCGCGATTTCGTAGTAAAGTAAAAACCGATAATTTTATGTTTCACTCCTATGACATGATACGACAATAGCAAGACTTTTTTGTCAATGACGTCACATCTAAGGAAATTGTGAATGCGTAGAAAAAGATAAAGTTCCTTGCATTTTCTACTTTTACTCATTCTAAAAACAATTGTCATTGCAATAAAAAGAATAAATGATCAAAGAATTAAAAGAGGGAGAATTATCAACCCGTGACAGAAAAATGTTGACGTTAAATCCATACGCTACGTAAATTACTGAATAATGTGCTGTTCGTTCACTCTTTGATTATTTTTCAATATTTGTCCTGAATCATTTTGTTGATCGGTGGTCGTTTCGAGTGTGGGAGGTTGTGGACTTGATCCGCGACCGTGTCAATCCTGAGATATGGTTGATTTGAAAGATTTTACAATTATTTATACTATTGAAAGCATCGCTCACTTAAACAACATTAAACTTGTTAAATTTATGATTTGTTCTATTTTTGGAGAGTACACAATTATTTATATTTTTTAGATTGTCGCTTACCAAAACTACCCGGACCTTGTAAAGGAAGTTTCCCAAGATATTACTTCAATCTTGAAACAAGCAAATGTGAGAAGTTTATCTATGGGGGATGCCAAGGAAATGCGAACAATTTTGAATTACTAACTGAATGCCAAGATAAATGTATAGATAAAGAAAGTAAGTTACTGCGACCATTATTATCTCTTAGACGTAAAAGACACCCTTGTAGATTTAAAAAAAGAGTAGGCTAATGCCGTTACTAGGCCGCACTCGCACCCACAAAGTGGAAAGATATTAATACAAGTTGCAACCCCGCCGCATTTTTGCGCCTGTCCAAAGTCAGGAGACCCTGGCCTTTGTTAGTCTTGTAATATTTTGAATTTTAGTTTCTTGTGTAGAATTTGGAGTTTAGTATGGCGTTCATTATCACTGAACTAGTATATATATTTGTTTAGAAGCCATCTGAAGGACGTCTCCGGGTGCGGGAATTTCTCGCTGCATTGAAGACCTGTTGGTGACCTTCTGCTGTTGTCTGTTCTATGGTCGGGTTGTTGTCTCTTTGACACATTCCCCATTTCCATTCTCAAATTTATTGTTTCCAAATCCACAATAAATAGATATGTTTAAATGAATGTCTGTTTCTGATCTCACAAGCGACATGGTTTCACATTTCGAAATAACTTAAAAAAAAAGTGGTATGATAACCAATGAGACAACTCTCCACAAAAGACCAAAATGACACAGAAATTAACAACTATAGGTCACCGTACGGCTTTTAAAAATGAGCAAAGTCCGTACCGCATAGTAAGCTATGAAAGGCCCAGCAATGACAATGTAAAATAATTCAAATATATGCTGAAATGAGCCGTTCGATACGATATGTAAAGTAAGTACATATAATGTGTGACCTTTGTCCCTTTGTTATCCGCAACCTAGGGACCAGATATTTTTCAGACAGCCCGTCTGTCCCGCTTTAGGTTATTTTTATGGTGAAGGTAGATTTTGATGAAGTTGAAGGCCAATCAGCTTGAAGCATTGTACACATGTATCCTCGAATATGATCCTTCTAATTCTTATACCAAATTAAAGTTCTGCCCCTATTGTCACGGTACACTAAACATAAAACATAATAGTGCACGTGGAGCATCCGTGTACAATGGACACATTTAAGTCACAAGTCGAGAATACATTATTGGTGTATGTAATGTAATTGTTAATGTGTTCTATTAAACAATGAACATCTGAAAAAATAATCTAAAGCAAGTTTGAAATTTTAGCAGCGTGTAGTATCCATCTGATGTGTTGTTGGGATTTTCAAGAACCAAGCTATGTGTCCCCTGTGGTAGTTAGTTCTTATGATGTATTGTAACACAACTGTCCAAGATTAAGGGTTGGCATTAACCCCGCCTCATTCTGTATGTCACAAGTCAGGAGCCTGTTTGTTAGTGGTTGTCGTTTGTTGAAGAGTTACATATTTGTTTTTCGTTGAGTTTACTTTTTTTAACATAGAAAAAAGAGACTTTTAAAGAAAAAAAATATTATCCAAAATATATGTATCTTTTTATTAATAAAGAGCCTGTGACTAAGCCAGGGAAATGTCCACCTAACAAACCCGGTCTTATTTGTCCGGCAGTTGTTAGACCAGGAGATTGTTTTAATGATGGAAACTGTCCGGGAAAACAAAAGTGCTGTCGACAAGGATGTTTCAAAAGTTGTGTTAATCCTGGCACATATTACGGTATGTAAATATAGTGTGTAAGCCTTTATGAATAATTCAAATTACTGTAATTTGTAATTTCTAGAATATATTTAATTAAAAATTGAAAAGGAAAGCTACGATGATACATGCAATTAAATATGAAGGTAATTTAGATGTAGTATTCAGCTAGACATATCACATAATATGTTTCACATAAAAGCACCACCAACCCACCATTCCTGAAATGTCATATACCGAAAGCGAAATATGTTATCAAATACTAGTAGTCCGTTTCTGTATGTTGGCGTTTTTGTGAGCAGTGCAGTGTTTCTGTTGTTAGTGTTTTTCCCCTTTTATAGTTGATTTTTCCCTTCAGTTTTGGTTTGTTACCAGGAATTACTAAATTGATTTATGACTATTGAACAGCTGTATACTACTTTGTATTCTTGATTGATTAATGATGAATTTGTGTAAAACTACACTTTCATCACATTTTTGTTATTTCGTGGAGGTCAGTTTTTATTGATGGAGGAAGCCCGAGTGCATAGAGAGAACCACCAACAGTTAGTAGGGAAAAATGACAATTCTAGATTGCAATGGAGTGATCTGCCGCCCTGTGATTTGTCAAATTGTGCCACTTAATACGCTGTAATACGCAAATGTGCCACTTCGATGTGTCGATATTTCTGACGAAGCGTCGCCGATGGTAATTTACGAGTAACGTCCCTTTTTTTGACACTCTCATGAACAAACTAGTATGCCTATAATTATATTAAGCACCATATGCTGTTATTTACATGTGGATATTATTAAAATAATTTTGTTAAATATTTTTTTATACTAAAGACATGTGCAAAAAAAAAAAAGAGAAACACGTTTATCACTCTTCAGAAATCAGTCTCAGTGAAGTAGGCATTATGTGCCATAATAGGGATAATAATTTTAATAATATTATATTCCAAGACTTTATTTAATATTTATATTTTGGTAAGTATTTTTAATGTTGTGACTAAATTATTTCAACATAGAAGTGAATGTCTGCTACAGTAATGCAAGGGGTAGCCAAAATAATCATGAACAATGGATCAAGACAGGATTAAAATGATTAAAAACTGAAATTCAGTACTGATACCTGGTACTTCCTTTTTCATTTAAACTTAAAAGAGATCATGGATGTATTCTGAATGTTAATTCTTCATTATTTGAAATAAAAGGAAATTAGTTAGCAATCCTTGTATGAACAAACTAAATAACAATAAAGTATGTTTCATTAATTCCATACAAGTTCTACTAATGAATGGACTCAAATAATATATATATAAAAAACCACTATACCAATGAATAATTGATTCTTATTATGAGCTTAAAAAAAATAAGAAAATAACAGACTTGGTCTTGTATTTTACTTCTTCTATTTAAAAAAAATAATAACAATGCATTTTTATTTTTATATTAAAATATTTCAGAGCAGTTTCTGAGTGCTAAGTCAACACATATGCTTTAGATCACAAGTCACACTTCATGTCAGTATGAACATGGTTTGAATAAGAGTGATTAAAATGCTACTAGTCTGAAAGAGATGGTTTTAAGTTCAAATTAGGACAAGACATTTTCAATTACTTTTCATTCCTGACAAAAAATATTTATAATATCTAATATAAACAATGAATGAGTTTTGTTTAGTCATCTTAAGTCGTTTAGGTTGTGCAAAGATAGTATATAAAATTTCCATACCTTGTTTTAGTTAAGTCAAACATTTCACTGACTTAGAGAATAATTAATCCAGTCAAATATTCACAGCTGAAATCGCCATTGTTTTTCAAACAAACACACTAAATGTGTGAACATTGTGTTCAGGATGCAAGTTGACATCGATGTGTAAGACCAAAAAACTACCGTGTCAAAATATTTCTTTCTTTTGGAATTTAGTTCGAAAGTGGTGTTCTATGGGGTGATTGAACGTTCGATTTGATATACGTATTATTATTCCCTTATATAGTATATATAATATTTGTTTATTTGTGAATAAAAGAAGAAAAAATAACAGACAAGTTCGCATCATTTATAAACGACGACGAAAGGCGTTATATAATTGTTGAAATAATTTAACATATTATTTACTTTTAAATAAGAACCATAGTGCTTAAAAATCAAAAGCAATCTATTTCTGACCCTAATTGCAAGTAATAAACAGAAAAAAATAAAAATTTCCAAATTGGCGTCAAATTATTTTTTTCCGCGAATTAACGCATTTTCAGAATGGCGGGTTTAAATATCAGTCCCATTTTTGTCTTAAGAATGTAGCAACAACGGTCGTTTCTAAGGGCTTGTTTTCCGACTGGATGAGCTATTCTATAACTATTTTTCATTTCAGGACCGAAGTGCCCACCATTATGTGAAATATTTTGTCCATTTGGTAATGTGGTAGTGAATGGCTGTCCAATTTGTAAATGTAAAACAGGTAAACACAAATAAAGGAAAATAGTATGAAACGTTATTTTTGTATTGATTCATCATGTTCATAGTTATTAACAAAATAAATAAGGTTAATTTACCAGAGGTTAACGAAGCAATGTACAATGCCAGTGAAAGAGCTTCACCGATTTGTAGACTGTAAAGCAACGAATGTTTTCTTTTCTAACTAATGCTTATAGTTTTTGCTCTTTAATGATTTTGATTCCCTTTTTTGCGCACCTGGCCCATAGGGCCAAGTGAGTTTTTTTCATAACTTGGCGTCCGTCGCCCGTCGCCTGTAAACTTTTACAAAAATCTTCTCCACTGTAACTACTGGGCTAAATTTAACAAAACTTGGCCACAATCATCATTGGGGTATCTAGTTTAAAAAAATGTCCAATGACCCGGCCAACCAGCCAAGATGGCCGCCATGGCTAAAAATAGAACATAGGGGAAAAATATAGATTTTGGCTTGTATCCCTGAAACCAAAGCATTTAGAGCTAATCTGACATGGGGGTACCATTGTTTATAAGGTCTAGATTTAGCTGTTCTGAAATTTTCGGATGAATCAGACAATCAGTTGTTCGGTTGCTGCCCCTGAATTGGTAATGTTAAGGAAATTTTGCCATTTTTTGGTTATTATCTTAAATATTATTATAGATAGAAATAAACTGTAAACAGCAATAATGTTCAGAAAAGTAAGATCTACAAATAAGTCAACAAAATAGTCGTTTGATCCCTTAAGGAGTTATTGCCCTTTATAGTCATTTTTTAACAATTTTTATTAATTTGGTAAACATTTGTAAATGTTTACAAAATATTTTCCTCTAACTAAAGGACCAAGTTTATTATGGATAGAGAAAATTGTAAGTAGCAAGAATATTCAAATAAATTAAGATCTACAAACACATCACCATCACCAAAACATAATTTTGTCATAATCCATCTGTGTCCTTTGTTTAATATGCACATAGACCAAGGTGAGCGACACAGGCTCTTAAGAGCCTCTAGTTTTACTTTCTCAACAGTATCTCCTGATGTGTGATGTTATTATTACGCCATTGTCTTAGTACACTGTAATACAGTTCCTGTTTTGCACGATTTAAATTTTCGGATAGTTTTAGTACTCTTTTTTTCAACATATTTAAATCGAAGAAAAATGGACTGCAATTTTTTTTTTTAATATGTTTGATATAATTTTCCAGGATGTAGGAATAACGCAAATCCTTTACCGTCAGCCAGGTGTAGTAGAGCCAAGCCGTATTGCCCCTCGAAACACCAGTGTAAAATAGCTGAAAATGGTATAGGAGTTTGTTGTCCATATGGTATGTTATCCCCAAGTTTGTTTTGTCTACTGGTTGTGCTTAATTTTAACCGAAATGTTAAAAGTGAAATGTGTCCGATGCGCTTTCTGGATTCACTTAAAAAAAAACACTCAGAGACCAATATTTGAAAGCCTAGGAAGTATAGAAATCGAAACAGTTGAAGATGAAAAGGACCATAGAAAATAGCCAAATCAATCGAAGGTCAACTTTGCCTGAGGGAGTTGAAACATTATATTCTTCATATTACTCTCAAATTCTATAAACAGAAAATTTAAGAAAAATGCTGATGACTGACCCATATCCGTGATAGATAATGTAAATCTCGACTCCATTTATTAGCAAAGAACATTCAGAAACAAAAAAAAAAAAACAAAACAAAATAAAATAAAGCAAAATAAAACTTATCTGTCATCATGATTTGTGCAAGGCCAAACTCATAATGTTTATTACATTCTAAAATACTTTAAGATATTTCTAAAAATATGCATTTATCTTTCAGAATGCCCTGTTTATAAGTGCAAATCCTGTCCATACGGTTATGTAATTGATGCTAATGGCTGTCAGACATGTACATGTAGTAAGTAAAACATACATAAACAATTAAGGATTTTGTTGATATTACATGTAAAAAAAACCATATCTGTTCTTTATATTTACTGGTAAGATGATTAAAATGTTTCATGCCATCAGACGTACATGATTCGATTTACACTTATGTTCCTTCTTATTCAAACTATCGTTCAAAAGGATCCAATAAAGGCAACAGTAGTATACCGCTGTTCAAAACTCAAAAATCCATGTACAAAAAACAAAATCGGGGTAACAAACTTAAACTGAGGGAAACGTATTAAATATAAGAGAACAATGACACGACATTAAAATGTGACACACACAGAAACTAGACATAATCCTATGAGAATAACAACTATAACATCAAAACAAGATACATGAATTTGGGATAGATAAGTACCGTGACACGTCTTATAGTAATGTGAATTCACACTAAAAATAGAGAAAACAAACAACACAACGGAACACAACGTTAAAATGTAACACACACAGAAACGAACTATAATATAACAATGGCCATATTCCTGACTTGGTACAGGACATTTTTAAAGGAAAAAATGGTGGGTTGAACCTGGTTGTGTGGCATGCCAAACCTCCCTCTTTTACAGGAAACAACCGAAATACATTATAACCGAACAAAATGCAACACACAAAAAAAAATAAACACATCCGAATAAGTCAAAACCTCAACGCCAAGTGACGTCATATTAGAAATTGTAAAAAAATGACAAAAAAATGACATCACAATTGAATCTGTTAAACAGATCATCAAAAAATGAAAAATGACGTCGCATTTGAATGAATAAGATAGAATTAGGATTGATTTAAGATTATATTTGAACTAAAAACTGATATTACATTTAATAACAATGCACATTTCAATACTTATTAATAGCAAACTAAGGCAGCAATTAACTATATTATATAGCTATGTCCAGTTTGTATTGAATCTAACTTCAAACGTGAAACATCGTACAGATTACGCTGATCAAAATCAAATCTAATAAATGAAGGCGGTGATTAATTTTCTTTACCATAACACATGAATATAATAGAAAAGACGTCAACAATGTGATGGTACTTTTCTATGTCATAACGTTTTAATATTCGTTTTTATTTTCTTCTAAAAAATCACAAACATATAAGAAAAGGCTTATCAAAATAATGTAATAAATGTTAATGATTTGACGTTTTTTTTTCAGAACCTAGATGTCCACCTGTTTGTGCTATATTCTGTCCCTTTGGTAATGTAATGGATGCAAACAACTGTCCAACTTGTGCATGCAAAACAGGTAATGACGTTCGGTTATTAAATGTGATATACCAAATGTAATTAAATTTTACATTATTATACGTTTTTTAAATGCATCGAATTATTGCTGGGTACATTTCAGTATTATCAATATTGTCTTATCGATTTTACTTTCAGATATATAAATGTAATTGGGAAATATGTTAACCGGTCAATAAAACATGATTACTAATTACAAGTATAGTTAAAAAGGTCTTAACCTCTGAATATAGTATAAGCCGGAAACCTATCTTAACCACTCATATTTAAGTCTAGTCATATACAATATATAATCTTGTGTGAATATCCTCGTGTTTTCCTTGGTTCTGTTGATTGAAAACTTTAGCTGTTAATCATCTTGTGTGAATATCCTCGTGTTTTTCTTGGTACTGTTGATTGAAAACTTAAGCTGTTAATCATCTTGTGTGAATGTCCTCGTGTTTTCCTTGGTTCTGTTGATTGAAAACTTTAGCTGTTAATCATCTTGTGTGAATATCCTCGTGTTTTCCTTGGTTCTGTTGATTGAAAACTTTAGCTGTTAATCATCTTGTGTGAACATCCTCGTGTTTTCCTTGGTTCTGTTGATTGAAAACTTCAGCTGTTAATCATCTTGTGTGAACATCCTCGTGTTTTCCTTGGTTCTGTTGATTGAAAACTTTAGCTGTTAATCATCTTGTGTGAACATCCTCGTGTTTTCCTTGGTTCTGTTGATTGAAAACTTTAGCTGTTAATCATCTTGTGTGAACATCCTCGTGTTTTCCTTGGTTCTGTTGATTTATACCGTTTGATTGTGTCATTTTCATGGACTTTGCCTTTTTAAATTTGCGTTGAAGATCGGTATTTTAGTTATACTTTCTAATAAAGATTTAAAAAAACAGAAAACAGAACTTAAACTAATGTACCAGCTTGTGGTAGATATTGAATACTATATATGCAAGAAACTTATATGTTTTACTTTCTGTTTTCCTTTTCAGGTTGTAAGGGTAATGTTAAACCATTATCAGTCAGCTGTGGTCCTGGTCAGACAAGATGTCCTGGAACCTATCAATGCATTACACCTCCGGCCGGTGGCAAAGGAGTATGCTGTCCTTATAATGGTATGTATAGCAGTGTTTTAATAACTGAAAAACACATGTTTCATTCACCGAGGTTCTTATAAACTAACTGTTTTCGGGTACTTTTATAGCTGGGTGACAATACGGTATTGAGCATTGGGTAACATCTGTATGTCAAAAATGTCAACGGTACAAGTCTTTTGTAAACCAGTTGTTAACTAAAAAAAATGGCTTATCGACCAAATTGACCGATAGGAACGTTAGAGAGATTTCGCGCTATAAAGCCAGGTTAAATCCACCTTTTTTTATATTTGAAAATACATTTACAAAGTTGGAAACATGACCGTTGTTGTCCATTTGTTTGATGTGTTTTATCATTTTATTTTGCCATTTGATTAGTGACTAACTTTTCGTTTTGAATTTTCCTCGGAGTTCAGTATTTTTGTGATAACACTTTAAGAGGATTTATACATACAGCTACTTACAATAATGGAAATAAGTTTGGATTTTCGATTTACTTTAAAATAAGCAGAGTTGATTTGTTTGTAAATGAGCTAACTTTCTACAAGAGAGCATATGTGACATAAATAACTAACTATAGGTCACCGTCGGACTTCAACCATGTTTAAAACCCATATCACATTGTCAGCGATAAAAAAAATCCCTAAATGACTATATCCCTCACTGACAAAATCCCTAAATGATAAAATCCCTAAATGACAAAATCCCTCACTGACAAAATCCCTAGATGATAAAATCCCTCAATGTCAAATATAATATAGAAATAACCAACTTTACGGTCTTCAATATTGTATAAAAATCATATCGCATAGTCAGCGAAAAAAAACATAAAATAACATATCTTGATTTTGAGATATAGTTTTATTTTTTTCAGATGATGTACCATCCTGTAAAATAGGAATACCTCTAGCGAACTATTTCTGTGGACGTGGTCCAAATCGCAAAGATTGTCCAAAAGATTATTTCTGCAACATCCATCCTACTGACAGATATGCTGTTTGTTGTAAAAAAGGTACAAAAAAAATGGGAAAAACAAACATTTCTAAATTACTTTCTCGTATGTTAGCTCAAAAATATAGGGATGCACAAACCCAATTACCAAAGAGAAAAGAAGTTGGACTATGTTCTTCCCAACCCTCCCTCTAACCAGGGACAGTGGTACTTGTACTTTTATACCACTGTCCCTGGTTAGAGGGAGGATTTGGAAGAACATAGTCCAACTTCTTTTCTCTTTGGTAATTAGGTTTGTGAATCCTTATATTTTTGAGCTAACATACGAGAAAGTAATTTAGAAATGTTTGTTTTTCCCATTAATACGTTACTATTTCTTTATTTATGCGACATGGTGTTCTTCATCAGCATTATCAAGCAAAGTTTTGTTACTGCTCTTCATGCTCCGATCAGGATATTTTAGGAGTTGACCTATCTTTTGCCATAAAATCTGATAACACGAAATATAAAATTTTAAGTGCGTTACAGTTTGTCTTAATGGAGATACTCTATGAATCAAATATTTTAATTTTTTTTTAATACACTTTCAAAAGTATTCTTTTCAAAGGACACGGCACAATTATCAAAATAATCAGATGGTTGGTTTTTTTTTAAAAATCTATGATGTTTTTTTTTATAATATTCTGTGAAAACAATCTAAAACTGAGGACAAAACAGTTTTTTTATATGCGTTGGTCATTGTCGAAAGACTTATGGTGACTTATAGTTGTTAATTTCTGTCTCATTATCAAAATAAGTCACATTGTCAATCATACAACTTCTTCTTTTTATTTTATCAAGAACCATTCTTATCAATAAAATGCAAATTGATCAATCGCATTGTATGATACTAGTTTTAGGCACAACAATTTTGAACAATAAATTTAGACATTAGTTTTAAATCAAGCATCTTCTGGAAATTTTGATGAATATGTTTTTAAAAATAGTGTTATAAAACATGTAAATGGTGTTCTACACTTTTTTTCAGAACCAATATGCGGACCAGTTTGTCTTATATTTTGTCCCTTTGGAAATGTTCTGGATGAAAACAACTGTCCTATTTGTAAATGTAAAACAGGTAATGGTGTTATGCTGTAGAGATTGAAAATATGATATGATATACCAGAAAATTTTCCAGATTATATATGTTTTATTTCATTATGTTCATAAATTAATATCTGAATACTTTTCGTTCCATGCGTTCCTATTTGTAGATAAAACGTTATCATGGCAGTTGTTAAATTATTATTTTTTTCATTCAGAATCAATAAATACTGTATTATTTTAGGGTTTGCTAACTTTCTCTTCCTTTACGGCTTTCCTTCGCACTTTCCCTAAACAATTGTGGAATATATAACGAAAGGTGTTCTGGTTAAGATTACTGTATACGGAAAAACTGTCAGCGAATAAACGTTCGGGGAGACAATAATTCATTAGCACTTTATTTAAGATGATTCATCAAAATAAAAGGATTGTCAGTTCAAATGAAAGTTTATACGTGTAATGTAGGAAATTTAGTCATTTAATCTAAACAGTAATCTTTTTTGTTATAAGATTGATTATATGACTTTACTAATTCGTATCCCGTCTTTCCCTTCGTTACGTTTGATGTTGGATTTAATCATCTTGGATTTGCGTTGGAGTAGTTTTGTTTTTCTTTTTGTTGAATAAAAAACACTAACAAATACAGAAATTGAAGTCAAAACCAATGTAACAGCTTGTGTTATGTATTTTTAATATACGTTTTCATTTATTGGTAACTCATAGTACAACGACAGGTGCCACATATAGAGGAGGCAGTGGTTACCCTTCAAGAACAGAGTCTTTAATGCTATGTTTTGTGCAATGTTGTTTGTTTATTAGTATTATTATTTGTAATCCATGTTGTAGTCGACTTATTAGTTTGAACGTCCCTTGAGTATCTCTCGCTGTCGCTTCTTTTTCACATTTTGTTATTATTTTAGGATGTAAGAATAATGTTAAACAATAAGGATCAATCAGCTGTGGTGCAGGTCAACAAAGATGTCCCGCTCGATATCAATGAAAGACACCTTGAGTATCTCTCGCCTTCGCCTCTCTTTCACATTTTGTTATTGATTGTAGAATGTAAGAATATTGTTAAACCATTAGGATCAATCAGCTGTGGTGCAGGTTCACAAAGATATCCCGCTCGGTCTCAATGCAAGATACCTTGAGTACCGTTCGCCTCTCTTTCACATTTTGATTTCCGTTTCAGGATGCGCAGGCAATGTTAATCCATTAACATCAGTCAGCTGTGGTTCAGGACAACAAAGATGTCCTGCTAGATATCAATGCAAGACACCCTCAGCAGGCGGAAGTGGAGTATGCTGTCCTTACGGTATGCTAAACTGAGTTCTATTTCGCCATTGTGGAATAAAATGCATTCTGGGTAATTTTGTGAAAAATGTACGTCATAGTGGTGTATGCTGTCCTTATGGTATGCTAAACTGTGTTCTAGTTCAATATTGTAGCATCTAATGTATTCTGGGTAATATTGTCAAAAACGTACTTCAAAATATTGTGATTTGTTAAAAACGTCATATTCAATAATCATCATTTAAAATATTGTTCAGAACTGCGTTCAATATTTACGATTAGCATATTTCAGTGCAAACAGTGACAACTATTTCAAAATTGAATACCGTAATAAAAAAAAAAGGAAGTAGTAATTATACACGGTAAAACTTTTTAAAAAGAAACAAATATCATTACAAAAACACGTTTACTTAATGATCTGTACAACAAACAAT
This sequence comes from Mytilus galloprovincialis, assembly GCF_965363235.1. Classification (NCBI taxonomy): domain Eukaryota; kingdom Metazoa; phylum Mollusca; class Bivalvia; order Mytilida; family Mytilidae; genus Mytilus; species Mytilus galloprovincialis. The sequence goes on along the minus strand of NC_134848.1, from coordinate 22,272,605 downwards.
TTGAAATTACTTAAAGTAGTTCAAAATGCTAGTACAATTGACATTTAGGAATAAATAACTCTATATATTCATATGTATCTTTATACAATGTTGACATTTTGTTGTAGAATGTCCACTTGTAAAATGCAGTGAACCATGTCCTTACGGTTTTGTGATTGACGTAAATGGCTGTCAAACATGCAGATGTAGTAAGTAAAGTGTACGAAACATCAGAAATATTTGTCTTATCTTGATACAGGGTTAAGGTATACGCCATAACTCACAGCATGAATATAAATTGACATTGTCGTCTACGTCATTGGTTTATGATTAAAAGTTTAGTTAGCAATTCGGATATGTTCCTTAACTTTCGTAACTACAATACCCTTCTCTTTCATGAATGTGACCTTCCGAATTAAACTATTTACGGGATTTGTTATCTCATAAACAACACGACGGGTTCCACATGTGGAGCAGGATCTGCTTACCCTTCCGGAGCACCAGGGATCACCCCTGGTTTTTGGTGGGGTTCTTGTTGTTTATTCGTTAGGTTTCTATGTTGGGTCATGTGTACTATTGTTTTTCTGTTTATCCTTTTCATTTTTAACAATGGTGTTTTCTCAGTAATGAAAAAATCAAAGTTCGTCTTTTTTTTTACGCCACGCCATGTCAGTTCATTCCTTTTTAACTTTGATGTCCGTTAGGTATCTTTCGATTCTCTTTACTTTTAGATTTCTATGGTTAATTACTTTAATTATTTCTTCCTTTTTCTCTATCGTTAGTTTTGTTCTAGCGTGTTTACCTCGAGTGAGGAAGGTCATGGGTTCTATCCTTGACTTGGTCAAACTATAGATTTCTACTACTTCTCTGCTAAGCATGGTGTATTAAGGAGTAAATGCAAAGACTGACGGCTCCGAGTCTGAATGTGTCTTGGTAGGGTTACTATTCTATTTGTGCGGACTGTTATCTTATAAAATAACGAGTGAAAACCCGACTCAAAGAGTCGGTCTAGAACATATTTGATATTTATATTACATTAACATGTTCTCGTCAAGAATTTGCATTTCATTTGCTGCTTGACATTTCGCGGCCATCAATCATCAGCTCATTACATTTAAACATATGCAATAAGTCACTGAACAAATATGTCTTAAACATTGAAAGCTTTCTTTTTGTAAAGTTTTCGGGTGTAAAAGCGTCATCGAAGTTCATTTCATATGTAGCACAGAAGCGCTTCGTTCTGAAAATGCGCGTACGATCATTGTTTTTACAATTTTTTAAAATTATAAAAGAACAATATTTTTGCCATTGATGTTGAAAATTCGATTTTTATCAAGTTTGGGTTTTATATATCTTTAGCACTTTTTTGTGGAAGCTCGTGTCATCATTAAATTACATTTCATTTTGAAATGAAGTTAACTATAATAATGAAGCGAGAGCTCTGTTTGCCAATCAATCTTGCGTATTATAATGCATGTAATACTACATGTATGTGTAAAACATTTGCAATCTTTACAGAACCTAGATGTCCACCTGTTTGTTTAGTGCACTGTCCCTTTGGTAATGTTTACGATGAAAACAACTGTGCAACCTGTAATTGCAAAACAGGTAAACAGTTTCTGTTAAGAATTTTGAATGATACATGCATTATCAAATGAGACTAATCTTTTTCGGTATGTGTTCAACATATACGTAGTTTAAGACACTCGTTTCACGGACATATACGGATATAATAGATAGTGACAGAAAAAATAATCATAAAGGGTGTGTTCAGGATCTTGGTATTATACAGAAATGTGTGTTTATTCACTAAACAAAAGTATGTGCTTAAAGAAAGTGGGATATACATCAATGAAAGAACAACAAGATTTGTCAAATTTGTCAAACTCCTCTTCAAGATCTCAACATCACTGATTCTAAACAATTTAGATTTGACCTAAATTTGTCTACATTGCAACAAAGAAAAACATGAACGAAATATTTAACACGTGGTGACTGTTAACTAAAGTAATTATTTTCATTGTTCCCAGGAATTGCAAGTTATTTAAATCCGATCAGAAAACATTTACATACTATTCTAAGGATCCTTAATGCTGTTCAACTCTGTATTGTTCAGCTTTATAAATATTTTGATATGAGCGTCACTGATGAGTCTTATGTAGACGAAACGCGCGTCTGGCGTACTAAATTATAATCCTGGTACTTTTGATAACTATTGACATACTATTCTAAATATTCAAGTCTTTAGTGTCAAAAGGATAATTATCAATGAAGAGGAATTACCTAGACATCTAGGCCAACGACGCCACTTTTTGTTTTATTTTAACTGATTGATCAATGTTTCAAACTTAAAGTAGTCATCCAGGAAATATGTATTTATAAAAATATTGCTGTTTTGAATGTCGGCTACAATTCGAAGTAGATTCCAAAAAAAAAAAAGATGTGAATATAGCAATCGGATATAAAAGTCTGCATTGCAAACATCATGAACATTGAATTTTGATACATACCCTGCACAAGTTTACCAAAAAAAAAATAAAACATTTAAGTATGTGCTTAAAGAGAGCACTACTTGAGCAAATATGCCACACATGTATCAGGCATATACAACAGTATAACTTGAAATAAAAGCGTTTCATTTGATTACATGCATGACTCGCACATTCAACCCCATTTATGTTGATCGCACGTGTCTGAAAATACGCAATTGATATAGCACAACAACCTACATTGAGAAAGACGTTATGTTCTTTATATCAAAGCATAATAGATAAAATACTTTTATGAAATATTCGACAGACGGACAATGTTTTTTTTTACAGACGGACAATGTTAACATTAAACAAACCATATGATTTTACCATTCGATAAGGGACTTTCTGCTTAAAATTTTCCTTGACGTTTTATATGTTTGTTATTTTGTTTCACATTTATCTGCTTTCTTTCAGGATGTGCCGGTAATGTTAAACCATTGTCATCGGTCAAGTGTGGCACAGGAGGACAAAAATGTCCGGCTGGATATCAATGTAACTCACCTCCACATGGTGACCCGGGAGTTTGCTGTCCTTATGGTATGTTCGTAATGTATTGTTCTACTTCTGGTGTGTATATTTTTGTAATATTCATTTGACGTGGCTCGGTACTTATACATCCCATCATTGTGTTATTGTACTATGTGAAATTTTTGAAGTCTTATCTTTCGTTTTTGTGAATGTGCTTATTCTATATGTCTTTTTGTGCGGCTTTGTTACATATTTGTTTTGTTTTTATAGTGATTAAGATAATAACACCATATTGACTACTGTACTCCTATTTAATACAGTTTTACCTAGTTTGTTCTTTTTGTTTTGTTCATAGATCGTTGTCAATATTGTATGTTTAAAATATTCCCATACTGGCGACAGGTTTAGCTTGCTACATGTACAGAATAAGCTAAACCGACCATTATCTACGTAAGAAAATGTTTTGCCAAATCAGGAATATGGAAGTTGTATTCCATTTGTGTGATGGGTTTGGGCTTTTGATTATGCCATTCGATAAGGGACTTTTCGTTAAAAATTTCATGAGAGGTCAGTATTTTTTTCTTAGTTTATAGGTCGTTAGTTTTCCAGTTTTAATTGTTTGAATTGTTTAACATTTTTGGGACATTTATAACTGACTATCGATACTGGTTTGCTCATTGTTGAAGGCCGTACTATGATCTATACATGCTACAGTTGTAAATTGATTTGATCTTTGGTAGAAGTTTGTCTCATTGGCAATCATACCACATCTACTTATTGTATATCTACCTTGTTTTAAAAACTATTAACAAAACATGCATTATAAAGGCAACAGTAGTTTGGATTTTCAAATACTGTCAACGAAATTATTTACACGGATACTTTATTTCGCGTTTTACCCTTTTTACATGTAGTACACTTTGCGGCTTTTCAATTTCGTCATTTTCTAATTAACTTGGTGCATTTGAATAAGGAATGATCCAAATAATACATGTTCGCGATGATTTATATTTACGTTGTTTTTCTCCTCGCAACAGTCGCAAAAATAAAACGCTCGCGAAAATTAGTTTTGCCTCGATCATAACTGAAAAACATGTATTGTCGATATGCACATATGGGACCGTTACATTGTATCTTATTTTATTCTAGTCCATCAACATAGCATTAACATATTGTTAAAGCGCCAAGAGGGATATTTTATCTTTTTGTCTTATTTAGATATAGGAAGATGTGGTGTGAGTGACAATGAGACAACTCTCCATCCAAATAACAATTTATAAAAGTAAACCATTATAGATCAATGTACGGCCTTCAACACGGAGCCTTGGCTCACACCGAACGAAAAGCTAAAAAGGGCCCAAAAATTACTAGACTAAGTGTAAAAGCATTCAAACGGGAAACCCACGGTCTAATCTATATAAAAAACGAGAAACACGTATAAATTACATAAACAAACGACAACTACTTTTGAATTGTCGTTCTGTCTAGGTACTGTTTGTTTTCAATCTCTCCAACGTTTTGGTACTTGAAAAAAACTTTGGCAGCTAGCATACCATATTGTTCAAGAAAACTCTGAAACCGGTTGATAATTAGAACATAATGTTATTCATAACTTTCATATAAATATATATATCTAGAAAGTGTACAGTTTATCAATTATTTTTGTTTGTTTCAGTATGTCCTCAAATAAAATGCAGCCGCCAATGTCCATACGGATATAAACATACCGTTAATGGATGTCAGACATGTCAATGTTTACCTGGTGAGTTAGTTCCTTCAGCTAAAGTCGACAACAGAGGCTGGTTAAGGAAGTTCGCTTGTCATGTTTTGGGGATTTTTGTCAGATTCTCGGAATCTTCAGGTTTTATCCATTCGAATGCCTTAAAAAATTGCCCATTGACCCCCATTTTTCTTTTTATAAATCTTTTACGTGTATCATAATAGGCCATCTGTAAAAGTCTATATTTTTTTTTTGTTATTTTTTGATAGTTTTTGAGAACTTAAACTTGTCAATATGAAAAGTCAAGAGAGAATTTTTACCCGCCAAAATTTCAATGGCTATCATGTCAAAAACTAGCACACTGACCTTTATTATTTTTTTGCTCTTTCTCTTTTGATTCCTTTATTAAAATCAATATCATTATCAATATAAACTAGTGTTTTGAAAAGTTAATTATTTGAAACTGAGAAGCAAACTCTCTTAAGTGGGAAGCCTAATAGGCTTTGCTCCCTCTCCCACGGTTGATTATTTATGGAAACACTGAAGCATGACTTGAGCGAACCACCTTTTATCAGTCAGTAGACCCCTCTACCCAATCCCCCTTATGGAAATATCTGGATTCCCAACTGAAAAAAAGTATCGACACACACTGGGCTATTGGCCTGACATTAAAATATGGTTGTGAGTTAGTATCGTCTATTGTAATGCAGTCAATAGCCTTCGAAGAAAAAAAGACTGATCGATTGATTAGTGTTTCACGGTACATTCAGCACTGTTTTGCTTTTTCGTGGTGGTCAGTTTTTTATAGGAAGAAGGTGGAGTGTCGTGAGGAAGTCACTGACCATTGGTTTGAGCGTCACTGATGAGTCTTATGTAGACGAAACGCGCGTTTGGCGTACTAAATTACAATCCTGGTACCTTTGATAACTATTTACACCACTGGGTCGATGCCAGAGGGTCCCCGAGGGTATCACGATCGAGCCCAATTGTCAACACTTCAGTGTTGACATGAATATTAATAATGTGGTCATTTTATTAAATTTCCTGTTTACAAAACTGAAATTTTCGAAAAACTAAGGAATTTTTTATTCCAGGTATAGATTATCTTAGCCGTATTTGGCACCACTTTTTTGGAATTTTGGATGCTCAATGCTCTTCAACGTTGTACTTGTTTGGCTTTATTAATATTTTGATATGAGCGTCACTGATTAGTCTTTTGTAGACGAAACGTGCGTTTGGATACTAAATTATAATCCTGGTACCTTTGATAACTTTTTACACCACTGGGTCAATGCCACTGCTGGTGGACGTTTCGTCCCCGAGGGTATCACGAGCCCAGTAGTCAACACTTCGGTGTTGACATGAATATTAATAATGTGGTCATTTTATTAAATTTCCTGTTTACAAAACTGAAATTTTCGAAAAACTAAGGATTTTCTTATCCCAGGTATAGATTACCTTAGCCGTATTTGGCACAACTTTTTGGAATTTTGGATACTCAATGCTCTTCAACTTTGTACTTGTTTGGCTTTATAAATATTTTGATATGAGCGTCACTGATGAGTCTTATGTAGACGAAACGCGCGTCCGGCGTACTAAATTATAATCCTGGTACCTTTGATAACTATTTGAAATGCCACTGTGTTGACGTTGATACTGTAATTGGACTATGTTTTTATCCAAAAAATCTTTGGAAACAACTAGGTCTAGTGAATTGGTAACATATTATTGTCCAAGAAAATTTTAACAAATGAATATTGATAATTTCTTCTAATGACAGTCAAAGCATTACTACGGCTGTTGTTTCAATTTTCCAAGAACAAACACGTGAACGTTATTTCTATTGTATTGTAAAATTTAGATCAACAAAATTCCTATATTGCACATTTACATTTTTATAGCCTGTGAAAAAGGAAGCCCTCAAGGTAAATGTAAACTTGGACCATTTGAAAACAAACCGTGCCCATCGGGAACCTACTGTAAGAACTCAGTCTGCTGTAAAATCCGTAAGTACCTTAATGATAACCAAAGTTCCCATAGATATACAAATAAATATTAAACAGGGTTTCCATAGATATCAAAATAAGAATATGTGATTGCCAATGAAACAACTCTCCAGCAGAAACCAAATGATTTAGAAATTATCAACTATAAGTTACCGTGCGTCTTCCAACAATGAACAAACCCCAGAAAGCTGTTCCTTTTCTTTATCCAAATCTCTCAGCTCAAAGTGGTTTAAAAAGATATTTGTAATCAAACTAGAGCAATGTTTCTAAAAGATGTCTAAAAGAAACTTACAATTTTTTAGGCCAGACCTCAATAAATACCAATAGGGGTGTACACGGATCCACTAGTAAATACATACTTACACGTACATATGTACTAAACAGCATTATCAATGCTATTTTATATTATAGCCTTTAAATTTGGCGATCCTCATACAACAATTTCAATGATATTTTGTCTATTTACAGCCTGTAAATTCGGCGAACCTCATCCATCACTATCCTGTGGAATGGTTGTCGGCTCCAACAAGTGTCCAGCTGGATACAGTTGTTTAGGAGGACCAGCTGATGAATACTTTGCTTGCTGTCCAGATAGTAATTTTTTAAATATTTTTCATGCGTGTGGGTTATCTTATATGGCGAAAAACTCCGTCATAAACTTTCATCAAATATGTCATCTTGGAATTCAAATGTCCTTTATTTGGCCTTTTGACTTGTGTTGTTCGCGCTGCGGATGAGTCTTTTATAGACGGAACGCGCGTCTGGCAAAATCATAATCCTGGTATCTAGGATGATATCTATTATTTCAATCCACATCTAAAAATTACCGCGGTTGCTATGAATAGAATGTACTTCTCAAATATAGATATTTTAGTCAAGTATTCTGAACTGCAAAGCAACGATATAATGGTCAAGTCATATAATGAGCCAAGTACAGATTTAATTATCAAGTATTCAGAGCGACCGAGTACAAATATAATTGTTGAAATATCTGGTTGGCGAAGTACACAGTCAATTATTTCGTCAAATTTTTCTCCAAAACTACTGAATCACTTATATTATAGTCATGTGCTAAACAGACCAATCAATACAAGTGTGATATTTTCGGACTTGTACCACACTTACTTCTTGTTCAAAATCTAAAATATAAGTCTGAGTATGGTAAGCGTGACAAGACTAAATAATGCCCTTTCCTTTGTAGAAAATAAGCCGACACCAGACAAATGTCCCAAAGACAGATATCCAACGTCAAGATGTTATGTCAGACGAAGCTGTAGAAACGATTCATCATGTCGAGGGAATAAGAAATGTTGTAAACAAGGATGTCGATATAAATGTGTAGCTCCTGTTTACTAATCAGTAATACGGAAATAAACACTACGAAAGTGTGTTGTTAATTCATAATTGTGAATTTATAAACTTTAGCTAAATAAAGTTAATCTAAATACTTTTCTGTTAGTTTTCATACCTGTTTTTTCTTGTATAATAGACAGAATTTCGTACATGAGACAAATAGTCAAACAAATGATGTAAACACTTGTGAAATAGTGTTTAATAGTATCAGTAACATGTGTATGCTCCTCCTCTAAGACTAAAAGGGCTTTAGTCCTTTTTAACTCTTGTCTGTCTTTAATTCGTACGTCCCGAAATATGTTTCTGTTTTGTAGAGAACGTCGATTTGAAAAGCTCAACAAAGATTGTGGTTATAAAGTTTATTGAATATGAACTTTGAATAAAACTGAATCTTAAAAGATACAAAAGGGCATATTCAAACTCATAAATTGTAAATAAACTGACAAAGTCATGGCAAAAAAAAATATAGGAAAAGGCCAAAAGATAAACAGAAAACAGATAAACAACCGTCTTCAACACTCAACATGAAACAATCAGGCACAAGAAACCCATCAACTTTACTTTGCCTCAACACAATACTCATTATTTCCAAAGACACACAGACAAGTCTGGAATTTGAGTGGCGTCACTTTCACCGTCTCGAGTTATGTCCCTTAATAAATGAAAAAGTGATGAATTTGCCGTTTGCGGACTTTAATTCTACCTAGCCTCGATAACATGATTTAAAATTTAAACATAATATGTGATGTCAACAAACACATATTCAGTTAATATTTGGTGGCCTCATGTCCACAATTCTCGAGTTATTTTTCTTTATAATTGGTTAAATTTCCGAAGATACAGTATAATTACAAGCGGGGGGTTGTGTGTCTAATAGATCTGTTATTTTTCTGTTTACATCTTGATGATGTACATATGAAGTGTCATAAACAAATGGTTCTGATATTTGTCTTTAATATTAATGAATTTACATTTAAACCTGTTTAAACCGAACCAATTCAGGACTTAAGATTGTGTTCGGTTTTGACCTATGTTCGGTTTTATCAGGTTCATAACGCATACAATTTGATATGACGGTACTTAAGAACATGTTTGGTTTATACAGGATTTCGGTTTATGCAGGATTCGGTTTAGTCAGGTTTCACTGTATTTTTCCGAGTGTATCACAAGCCCAGTAGACAGCACTTTTTGTGCTGACATGAATTGTCATTGATATGGTTATTTATTGATATTGATTCGAGCATCACTGATGAGTCTTTTGTAGACGAAACGCGAGTCTGGCGTATATACTAAATTTAGTCCTGGTATATATGATGAGTTTATTTACAACCACTGAGTCGATGCCACTGCTGGTGGAGATTTATTTCCCCGAGGGTATCACAAGCCCAGTAGTCAGCACTTTTTGTGCTGACATGAATTGTCATTGATATGATTATATTCATAAATTTAGTGTTTACAAATTTTTGAATTTTTTGGAATACTAAGGATTTTCTACCTCAGGCATAGATTACCTTAGCTGTATTTGGCAAAACATTTAGGAATTTTGGTCCTCAATGCTCTTCAACTTAGTACTTTATTTGGCCTTTTTAACTTTTTTGGATTCGAGCGTCACTGATAAGTCTTTTTTAGACGAAACACGCGTCTGGCGTATATATACTAGTCAACAAAAGAAACGATACACGACTTTGAAATAAAATTTATTAAAAAGTATTAAATATAAAACAAAATGAAATACACTATTTTAAAAAACTTTCATTTGCAATGTATGCACATGTGATAATGAAAATCAAAACATGTCGGAAGGTATCTAAATTCCCCGTAAACGACTATAGGGCGCAAATAAGTTTTGCGGAAAGTTGAATAAAAAATCGACACGTAATTTTCTAAGTACTAAATAAAATTTCATCTTTGTTTAAAAATATTCAATATGCTAATCAAGTTGTGTTTCATGTTGTAACTAATGGGTTGAAATATTGTTTTTTTCAAATTTTTGGGAAAAAAAGTGTTTTTTTGAAATCTCAAAAAATGCTAAAAAAATTTTTTTTTATTTTTGTCTCAAATCAATGCTTTGGATATGAAAACAACACACAGTAAATTTGGAACATTTCGGATTAGTTTTAAGATTGTGACCGCTTTTTTGAATATCACTTTACACATACTGTCTATGGTAAATCAGTTGATAATGTATACATTTTAACGATTTCTCGTGGGGCCGAACTTTGGTAAACAAATAAACGAAGAAACTGTATGATTTTTAAAAACAAATTGACGGCAAACATTGTCTTTACCTTTAAATGAGAGGTTGGCATCATTAGTTGAAACTTCTGTTTTTCAAGTTGTCGTTTGATGTAAATTTTGTAAAAAACAAACAAAATCGTCAAAAAACATCACGAAAGCAAAAAAATATTTTTTTTAAACGGATTTATATTTCCATAATGATTAAGTATTACTACCTTCTATATTGGTCCAATAAACGGAAAACTGTATCATAAATTTGAAAAAAAGTCTTATATCGTTTCTTTTGTTGACTAGTATACTAAATTTAGTCCTGGTATCTATGATGAGTTTATTTAGTTTTATGACCTCCTTTTATAGCCTCAACATTATTATTATAAAAATCACGTTCACCGCATGAAGCTTCATTTTGAAAGAATACGAAATAAAAGGGAGTTGTCCAATCCCCACCAAAGCAATTTGAAAATATTTGCTTTGTGTTCCTAGTTAAACAGACTAATCTTCTACTAAAAACTTTTTTTTTTTGTTTTGTTTTTAATTTTTAGTAATTTCCAAAATTACTAAAATAATTAAAACTAATAAGACCAAAATTGACCTGTTATACAAAACATATTACAAATACTAATGAAATTACCATTCGCTCAATGTGGATAACAGTAGACTTTATTGGTATAATTTCCAATAAAGCAAGACTTTGTTTTGCAAACCTTAAACTGAATGGGATTGTTTTGGTCATTTCTGAGACTGCCAAAGTGGACCTCCGCAAACTGAACTATAAATAGTTGCTGAACATACTGAATGTACATTTTTTTATCAATACAATTGTTACTACATAAAAACAGAATTATATAAGATAAAAATAAAAAAGAATCAGTCGTCCCTCAAAATTTTAACTTGTTTGTCTTTTGAACACGAAGTTTTGAACCAATTGAAAATTATTAATTTATTCGTGTAAAAGTACAATTGGAATCACTTTCACAATATAAAGATAAAGAAATTTAAGATTCAAAATAAAAACAGACTAGTGTCTTTGTTGAAACGCCGTATACATAAACGACTGATGTCAATATTGAATGATCAAGAAATTCCAAAATAAGTCGTTTGTGGAAGCTGCAGCATTGACAAAAACCTAGCAAAACTTGGAAACTCATCTCAGCTTAGGGGTCATCCATAATTGTCAACCATTTTCCAAAGTGTACGAAACATATTCTTGGGGGTGTGGGTAAAAATCAACATTTTTAAAGTACGCTTTTTTTAATTATCAATTAAAACAGTCAGATATGTTTCAGTTATTTTCAATGCAAATTTCTATATTAAACTAAACTATAATAGACTTGATCTTAAATTTTTTTAAGAATGATTGAATCTTGTCTTGAAATCTGAAAATGGTTGATGTACACTTTCTAAGGGAGGGTAGGGGGTCTGACAAAGTGTATGTTTTGTACACTTTGGAAAATGGTTGACAATTATGGATGACCCCTTAATCCGTATCTGTTGTAACGCGTCGAGTTTCCGCAAACTCTCTCTCTCTCTCTCTCTCTCTCTCTCTCTCTCTCTCTCTCTCTCTCTCTCTCTCTATAAATATATATATATATATGTATAGGAAGATGTGGTGTGAGTGCCAATGAGACAACTCTCCATCCAAGTCACAATTTATAAAAGTAAACCATTATTGGTCAATGTACGGCCTTCAACACATAGCCTTGGCACTCATCGAACAACAAGTTATAAAGGGCCCCAACATAACTAGTGTAAAACCATTCAAACGGGAAATCCATCGGTCTTATCTATATCAAAATGAGAAACGAAAAAACACGTACGACAACTACTGTACATCAGATTCCTGAATTAGGACAGGTGCAAACATTTGCAGAAGGATTAAACGTTTTAATGGTACTAAACAGTCTTCCTTTTCTGAAACAATAGTATAACATCACAACATAGAAAGACAGACTATAAAATATCAATTGGAAGGCTTAACTAAATCAAAAAAGCAATATATATGTTTTTGAAACAGTGACTGACAGTAAACTCGACATGACCTGTCCGATAAACTGTAATCTTAACTCACGAAATGTGAGTTGTAAGTTGATAGACCTTCGATGATAGAGAATTGTCTTTTAAAAGACAAACCAATATTTAAAAAAGGCAATGATTGTTAATGCAGCAAACATGCTATGAAGCTGATTTTATCCTGTCAAATGTACAATGTAGCATGAATGAAATAAAGTGGCGAAGGGAATTGCTTAGACAGCTAATAAACGGAACGAAACAATTTTTCCATTTTCATTATTTTTACGGCACTGACCTGGCTGTTTGGCTATAAATATCTAAACGTTAAACCCGCTGCAAAATAGGGCCGAAAGACACCCGAGGGACAGTCCAACTCATAAATTGAAAATAAACTGACACCGTCATGTCTAAAAATGAAAAAGACAAACAATAGTACACATGACACAACATAGAAAACTAAAGAATTAGCAACACGAACCCCACCAAAAACTTGGGGTGATCTCAGGTGCTCAGGAAGAGTAAGTAGATCCTTCTCCAATTGTTTACACCTGTCCTATGTTAGGTTCGCGATGTTCAGTTGTTGTCGTTTGTTGATGTGTTGCATAGATGTTTCTCATGTTTCGTTATTTTTAATATAAACAGATAAATTAGACCGTTGATTTTCCCGTTTAAATGGTTGTACAGTAGTAATTTTTTTGGGGCCCTTTATATTTACTGTTCGGTGTGAGCCAACGTTGAAGACAGCATGTTGACCAATAATGGTTTACTTTTGCAAATTGAGACTTGGATAGAGAGTTGTCTCATTTGCAATCATATCACATCTTCTTATATCTATCTGACAACCGTGATTGATGCCTGAAAAATCTAAAATGGGAAACTACAATTTGTTTAAGTGTTGTGACAGAGGTGCTCTGCCGTACAAGAGAGCGAGTCATTTTGCTATGAGTACACGAGACATTTGACTTTACTTACTAATATTTGATAACATTTATTTGGAATTTCTTGGATATATCTGCAAAGAATTATAATGTTTCCACAGTCCATACCTGTTAAATTCATTTCTGGCTATGTCAAATCAACATATCAACACTTAATATATGATTTTGCATTAAGGAAGACATCAAAAAAATTCATTGGGGATAAAAAAAAACTTAATTCAAATAGTTTGGGATGGGGTAAAAAAAGTTTTGTTTAATTGACATCGATTTTATGTATATCCTTATTTGTCAATCAATTTTTCCCAATTTAAGTTAAGAAGGGTAAGGGGGTCAGTGAAAAAACCGTATGAATTAAATTTTAATCCTTCGTTGAACTTTTGATGTCGTCCCTTATTTGCCTTACAAAAAATATAATAAAAATAAACCAATAAAACAAAATATAATCATTGCTGCTTGATGTGTTGATGTGTATTAAACCATGATATCTTGTACTCCCTTACAACCTATAGTTTTACTTTTTTTAAATTATTTGTAATTGATATATTTCTTTGAAGTTTAATTTCGCCAGATTTTACCATTCATGGCAATTTTTGTGATTAAGTGCATGCTAATTTTTCTACGCTTTTATTTTCAAACGTCTGAATCATGGCTTTGTATTTTTGACACATAATTTAAAACCGATTTCAGTTTTAGCATGCACTTAATCACAAATTTACATAATAATTTGTATATGATTACATAATTTGTCAATATAAAAAGAAATTCTTGACCCCGAATTTAACATTTGCCAGCTGTCAGTCACCAAAATAAATCCAGTCATTAGCGAAAAGTTCAACAAGGGTTATGTACTTTTAAAGTGTGTATGTATGAATAATGAAAAAACATTTTGTCACATTTATGTAGTGCTAGGACTTATATGATTTTATGCCATTGCAATGAATTATTAAAATAGATGTTATAAATGTATGCGGACGGTGTAGATAATGTTAAGCACATGCAAGTCCAGGGTATGTTGATTGAACAAAGATTTTCTGATTGATGGTTTTCATTTTATTTTTGTGACGTATAAAATTTTATGACGTCAGACACACAAATCAATGAATATGTTTGTAGATAGATGTTTTTTGTGTTCTGTTAAATTGTTCCTTTTAAAATTGTTATACGATGATGACTGATGTGCCCATATTTTGACTAGAAAATGCCTGTACCAAGTCAGGAATACATGTATGACAGTTCTTGTCCATTCGTTTTTGATGCGTTTTGTTTTTTGAGTTTTGATTTTGCCATGTGATTATGGACTTTCCGAATTAATTTACCTCTAAGTTCAGTATTTTTGTGATTTTACTTTTCATAACCTTGTCATATACAAAAGACGATGTGGTATGATTGCCAATGAGACAGCTCTCCAACAAGAGGCCAAAGGACACAACACTGCAAGAAAATACATGAAATAACACAATTAAAAATCCATTTCCAATCCTATAGTCTTGTATATAGTCTATAATAAAACAAATCTATTCCGTTTTAGGAAATGTATCTGTGATAGTATAAACGTCACAAAAAATACGTTACTTATGCTGTTTAAATGTCGCTGGTGGAGTTCTGGTGAACTATCGTCAAATCAAAAGAGTTGTCTATTATTATTATGTTGTATTTAGTTTATACATAAAACTTGTTTTGTATTTCCCTGTCCTGAGTGTTCCTTCGTCTATTTGTACTGTATTCCTGTCACATAACGTTGTCATTGTAGTGGTATCATTGCCATATACGCGTAAGGTTTGGCTAGCCATAGAATAAGATTCAACCCGCCATGGTTTTCTCACAATGTTCAGTATCAAGTCAGCAAAATTGGTAGTTGCTATAAAATAGTTCGTTTCTATGTATGTTTGCGGGTGTGTTTTTGTATCAGTTCAGCGTTTCTGTTGTTCTGTTGTTTATCTTTTATAGTCAATGTGTTTCCCTCGGTTTTAGTTTGTAACCCGGATTTGTTTTCGCTTAATAAATTTATGAGGTATATTTCTGTTGAGTTTATCGATAAACAGTAAAATTTATTGTCTGTACCAAGTCAGGAATATGACAGTTCTTGTCCATTCGTTTGATGGGTTTGTTCTTTTAATTTTGACATTTGATAATTAGGGACTTTCCGTTTTGATTTTCCCTCGGTGTTCAATATTTTTGCGATTTTACTTTACATAATTGATGTTATTATCTGAATAGGATTATTACTGATTTTCATAAGTTTCACGACCGATGCTACCAATGGTGATGAACCTAATGGTCTTTCCGGAAAATCCAAGTTTATGAATTTAATCAAAACGATTATTACTTGTTGTCCATTCGTTTGATGTGTTTTATCATTTGAATTTTCATTTTGATTGGGGACTTTTCGTTTTGAATTTCAGAGTTCAGTGTTTTTGTGGTTTTTACTTTTTGAAGTACAATTAAAACGATAACAATGTCTATGCAATCGAAACTTGTCTTGGAGAAAAATTGAGGAATTGGCATTATAATTAGATCAGAATTGCATTTGTAAGTTCATGGATTAAGAGTTTATATATTTGTATTTATACAAGTGGACAGTACCACAGTGCGTCCGAGGCAGATACATGTATTGCCCGCGGTGCTAATAGTTTAATAATTTTCGCTCGAATTGTAAATCTATTATTGTTTAAAGAATCGGATTAATTATTTAGTAGAATGCATGTAGTGCAGATTTTTCTGTCTTGATTTTAAGGTATGCGTGCGTAATCAATTATACGATTAATATATATTTATTTTACCTAATTCGCATAAGTTTGTCGTGCGCAATATGGTGCATCAATTTTTATGATGAATTATGTCGTGTATAAACTGTTTATAAATTCAAGACGTTGTCCGAGCATTTTTCATTTACGAGATTTAACGTGATCGTACGAGAATGTGGCAAGCCGGCATCTTGATCATTTATCTTATTCATCATGCACATGTAAGTTTTTTTTTATATACAAACTAATGATATAATTCTTTAAATGAACAGCCTTTTCTTTGATACTTCGTTTATTAACTGTAAAAATGTATATAAAAACGTGGAAAGGCAATCAAGGTCTTTTTTCCGTACTCCCAACAACAAATATATTATATTTTATTTACCTGTGTATGTTACTTTATTGAAAGTAATGTTGTCCTTTAGGTTAAAGTTGTCTTTTTGTCAATTAATATTGTATTTATATTGTGTCATAGGTCAAAACTAGATTTGTAATTGCTAGCAATAACGGATGGCACCCTTCCCCCATTGCCAGGATAACAGCAGCCATTTTGAAAATTCCAAAGTCAAAGACCGGAATTACACATGCCTATTAACATTTTTGTAAAGTTTTAGAAAGATTGGAGCATTTTGAAAATTTTGAAATTTTTTCGCATTTTACCAGTTTCCATGGTAACGGCGGCCATCTTGGTGGTGCCAACCCTTATTTGCAAATCTGCACATGGTGGTTAACATTATTGTAAAGTTCCATTTGCATTGTTCCATACAGTTCCGAGAAATCGCCTGGACAAAAAAAGTACATGTTTCTTGGGTGTTTTATATGTCTTTTTGATCCAGTTAAGTCATTTCAATTGATATTTAACAATGTATCTTTTTATGTTGCAATGTCAAAAATAAAGGTAACATTAGGATATCACTGTTCGAAAGTCATAAGTCGAATGAGAAAACAAGAATCAGGGTTACAGCCGAAAACCTCGGTAAAAACATCAACTATAAGAGGAAAACAACGTAACAACAGAAAAACTAAATTGAAAAAAAACCGACACACACACATAAATGAACTATAAGATAACAACAGCCATTTTCCTGACTTAGTACAGGACATTTTAAGAAACAATGGTGGGTTGACCCTGGTTTTGTGTTTAGCAAAACCTCGTGTTTTAATGGCAATGTTGAATATAATGCTAAAAGGACAACATTACATGATATGACTACAGTACAAATAAACGCAAAAATATTCAGAACGGAGAAATACACAAAAAATAATACAATAATACATTTTGACAAGATTATAGCTTTTAAAGATACCAGGCTCATAATTGAATACGCCAGACCCGCGTTTCATCTACATTAGACCCATCAGTGACGCTCAGATTTAGAAGTCTGATGTTTAGTGTTTGTCGTTTGTTGCTGTGATTCATCAGTGTTTTTCGTTTCTCGTTTTTTATATAGATAAGACGTTATCCTATTTGAATTGTTTTACACTAGTCATTATGGAATCTTTTATAACTTGCTATTCTGTGTGAGCCAATTATTCGTGTTGAAGGTCTTTCACCTATAATTGTTTACTTTTTTTCACATAGTAACTTGGATGGAGAGTTGTCTCATTGGCACTCATACCACATTTTCGTATTTTTTTTAATATTTTGTTTTCTTAGCTTTAAATGTGTTTTCTGCATTAATTTCCAATCATTAATAACAATTCGTCATCTGTTGTCCGGAGTAAATGTTTTAACATTTTTCCTCAACGTCATGTTATTTTTATGAAGGAATGCCTAGCTACTAATCGTATTTTCGAATGGAACACGCCTTTTAACGTTATTTTAAATATACAGAGTCTTAAAAAGTTTGCTTTTAACCAATGATATTCTTACTATCATCACTCCAACAGTTCCTAAGCGTATTGGTCCATTTCTGTTCATGAATTGTAGAATTCGCGAGGACCTGAAGCGACCAAAATGAAGAGTAGAATATGCGGAGAAAATGATGAAGATACAACATTACAATTGCTTTCATTAACAAACTCCCTTCGAGCTGTTTAAAGTAAAATATTGCTCTGTGCATGCATAATATATGACTTACATAAAATGGATTTAGGGTATCGAAAAGCTAAATATGTATTTGTTATATTTATTGTGTCTGTTTATTTAACGCATCAATGTAAAAATATCGGAAATTGATGAGACTGTCATTAAAGTGAGAGGGTTAGCGCTATAGAACCAGGTTTAATCCACCATTTTCTACATTTGAAAATGCCTGTACCAAGTCAGGAATATGACAGTTTTTGTCCATTCGTTTTTGATGCGTTTTGTTATTTGATTTTGCCATGTGATTATGGACTTTCCCAATTGATCTTCCTCTAAGTTCAGTATTTTTGTGATTTTACTTTTTTCAGAGACGTTTGTAATGTGTTGTTATCTTTATTAAAGGTTTCATCGCAAAGAACGTAACACGTTACTGTGGAAAAGCCAATCTTACATTGATTTGCCTCTGATTTAGCCATGTAGAAAGAGTAGAAATACTTTATATTCGGAAGAACTTATGAATGAGTATTTCAAGATCTACTAGTAATTGCTTGGACAGATCAATGTAATATACTGTTAAATATAACGTTCAAAAGTATTATCACAAATTGTGCACTCAAAGGTTGTAAAGAAATATATTTAATCTATTCACATATGCTGCACTCATAACCATAAAAGATCACTAAATATATTTAAAATATTTTGCAATTTTACGGTGCAACACTATAAAAAAGAATTATTTTTATTTTCATTCTAATACTGACTCAACGTTTATAGTACATCTCCTTTGATGGAAACGGCCGCACACCTATTGAATATACATATGCACGCGACCTAGATACTAAATAACATTTACTCTTCCGTTTCGCTTCGCTCTCACCTCATGTGAAATTTACTGACCCCATATATATCGTATTAGGTCACTAACAAACCATGTAATTAATAGTATGAGAACTTACCGGTTTTGTGAAGAAAGAAACTTAAAAAAGTTTTTTAACATGCAAATACCGATTACACCAATAAATTGTAAATAAATGGTTGATTGATTAATGTGTGGTTAATTATCATCCCAGTGGCAAATATGTCAAGTATTCCCTCGATGTGATCAAATTAACCAACAATCCAATAGGGAAATTTTGAAAGAGAGGTCACCCGGGCTAAAAGTCGGGTAAAGCGAGAGCAATTTTGATAGAAACAGATAGTTTGCAGGCCATATACGGACCCCTTAAAAGAGCTGTTGTTATGTTTTTTAACGTGCAAAGATCGTGACACTCTCTTCTCGATGCATTGGATTTAACGACTTCGTCTGACTGTTTGTGTACTTGAACATCTTGCACAGTTAAATGTACGCGTCACTTAAGCATGATTTATTTTTAGTCAGGTTGAAATAAGACCAATGGGACCCTATTTATATTCCCTAGTAATCCATATAGGTGTATAAATAAAACTTGGTTTTCAAAATTTGTTTGTTTTAATGTTATGATACTGGTGTACATACTTACAAAATACGTAATGAACACTCTCGTAAAGTGCAAGAACAACAACATTTTTTTATACAAGCTGACCTCCCACCCGTATTCAAGGTTAAGGTTTGTGTTGGTTGGTTATGTAGGATCATTACAACTTGTACTGAAATGATATGTATGACATAACTTAAGGGTACTTGACCTTATACAGATTAAACCACGGATTGACCCATGATTTGGTGTTGTACAACGAGCGAAAGCAAACCGGTCCCAGGTAAAACTTCACATAAATTCAATCACCCATGAATTAATTCGTTTGATGTGTTTTATCATTTGACTATGCAATTTGGTTAGTTTTGAGTTTTCATCGGAGTCTGACCGCAGGTAACTCATTCATAAATGCAAATCAAATTGGGAGTAAGATTCGAACAGTCCTAATAATTCATGACGTTGATGGTCAGTTGACAAATTTTACAACAGAAAAGTGTATGAAACGTCATGTTAGAATGGCAGTTATCTACCTAGTAACATTAAAAAACTCATCAGAAATGATTCAAATTAACATTTTACAGAGTTGACAACAACAATAAACATCGATTATCATTATTTAGGGCCAAAACGGACTTTAAGACCAGATTCAAATTTCCCAACATATGGCCTTGAATTAATATGTATATAACTTAATATACAAAAGGTGATTTTAAATTGGTTCTAAAGTCTGTATATATATCTAAAACCCCTAAATGATGAGCACATCTTGCATCTACTGCTTAAACGTACAATTCATTCTGTTATGATACAAAAATGTGCCAATTTTATTGATAGCAGGTTGCAGCCAAAGTAATCTCTGTTATTACATTGCTGTAAATTTAAGAAATAACAATCATACATAATTTAAGATTCATAACGTCATAATTGATAATGTGATAAGCCAAAACAAAGCTATTCATATGAAAAAGATAATTAATAAGAAGTAATCCTTTCGTAAACTCAATGGTATAAGCATAAGTGAAGAAAAACAGATCGATAAATAGTGCATTGTACGAATGCTACAGCTATTACAGATTGGTGGTTTTTTTTTACCTCGAGATAAAACTATTTTTATAGTTGCGGATCTCTTTTTTTAATTGTAAATTATATTCAGTTACTCTCACATTGTTGTATTAATGAAGATTTGCGTCTTTAATATAAAAAATAATATTTTTTCATTTACCACAGACAACATCTCATTCCCGTTGCCCAGCATTGAACCGAAGTGTGAGATGTGAAAGTTACCCAAAAGTTGATCAATGTCAAACAGATACAAACTGTCATGGTGGTTAGTATTTACATATCTCACACAGCGCTCAACTGATATTGTGTTGAGTATTTAACAAATCAACACAGATACCAACTGTCATGGTCGTTAGTATTTAACATATCATACATTGTCTAACACAGATACAAACCGTCATGGTGATTAGTATTTGCAGATACCAACTGTCATGATGGTTAGTATTTTAAATATCTAACACAGATACCAACTGTCATGATGATTAGTATTTGACATATCTAACACAGATACCAACTGTCATGATGATTAGTATTTTACATATTTTACACAGATACCATCTGTCATGACGATTAGTATTTTACATATCTAACCCAGATACCAACTGTCATGCTGGTTAGTATTTTACATATCTAACCCAGATACCAACTGTCATGCTGGTTAGTATTTTACATATCTAACACAGATACCAACTGTCATGATGGTTAGTATTTTACATATTTTACACAGATACCATCTGTCATGATGATTAGTATTTTACATATCTAACCAAAATACCAACGTTCATGCTGGTTAGTACTTTACATATCTAACACAGATACCAACTGTCATGATGATTTGTATTTTACATATATATATGTTACAGTGAATTTGTATAATCAGGGATTATGTAGAATCCCTGATTTTTCAGGGAATATGTAGAATCACTAAAATCATTAGTAATTATATATAATCCCTGAAAATGACCAGTGATTTTATATAATCACTGAACATTTTAATAATTATTCTTCAAATTCCCTAATATTTTTTTTTTAGGGATTATGAATAATTTAAGGATCCTTTGTTTGATAAAAAAGAAAACTACATATAGACTAATTATCATTTTTTACTTTCATAGTTAGTTTAAACATATTTTATTTGCTGAATTAAAGCAAAATGGATTAGACACAAGTAAATCATACTTTCATATTCCTTGTAGATGAAATAATTTTGCTTTTAAAACACAGAGGATGATCTTAAAGATACAACCAACTGAAGGTTTAGAGATAAAGTTGATGACTTTCAAAATTAATATTATCAAGATTCACTTTAAGGCGATAACTTTACATGTTTATTAAAAGCCAGAGTCCAATGGATATTCATGTTCTATTTGTAAATCCACAGAGCATGTTATTTGTAGTACATGGAAAACAAATGGTGAAGACGATTATGGAACATCTGTTTTTTTGGTTTTTTTTTTTGTTTTTGTTTTGTTTTGTTTTTGTTCAAATGAACAAGAAATTTAAACAGAGAGAACTTACGCATCTAAATGTATAGAAAAACTAAGGCTTGACAATTAGAACAAAGGTTAAGAGGAAACTGGCATTTGGTGTAATATTCTCTTAAAATGATTCCACAGGGTAAAAAAGGAAAGGGGAAGCCAAAAAACTTAATGATATTTGTTCACCAAAAGTCTGAAAAAGGATATCGCCTGGCCAAAAAACATGGTTTCTTGCTCGAACCAGTTCGGTATTGCTAATTCCCTTTTGGGGGGGATACCTACAGATGTTTTTACTGAACACTTTATTTCTCTTAAGCGGGTCATACATTTGATTCGATATGTGAATGAAAATGGTTGCTAAAATGTGGATATTGTGGTAATAACAGATGTGAGGCATATATTTTAATATATTGAGTTTAACATTTTAATATATTGTGCCTAACATTTAAAAAAAATAGGGTTATCATTTTGATATTTTGTGCTGAACATTTTACAATTATGTTTATACAGTGTAAAGCTATTTTATAATGATCATTTATAGCATAAATTATTTGACTTTTATTCATTTTCTTTATAAATTAAAACTATTTCTTCATTTCAGTTATTATGTATAATCCCTGACGTTTTTTCTAGTAATTATACAAAATCCCTGAAAATTTTAGTGACTATATATAATCCCTAAACTGGCCAGTGATTCTACATAATCCCTGAAAAATTCAGGGATTATGTAGAATAATACATAATCACTGATTATACAAATTCACTGTTACATATATATAACACAGATACCAACTGTCACCATGGTAAGTATTTTACATATCTAACACAGATCCAACTGTCAGGATGGTTAGTATTTTATATATCTAGCACAGAACTGTCATGATGGTTAGTATTTTACATATTTTACACAGATACCAACTGTTATAGTGATTGGTATTTTACATATCTAACACAGATACCAACTGTCATGATGATTAGTTTTTACATATATATATATAACACAGATACCAACTGTCACCATGGTTAGTATTTTATATATCTAGCACAGATACCAACTGTTATCATGGTTAGTAATTTACATATCTTACACAGATACCATCTGTCATGATGATTAGTATTTTACATATGTAACCCAGATACCAACTGTCATGCTAGTTAATATTTTACATATGTAACACAAATAACAACTGTCATGATGGTTAGTATTTTACATATTTAACACAGATACCAACTGTCATGGTGGTAAGTATTTTACATACCTAACTAGATACCAACTATCATGATGGTTAGTATTTTACATGTTTAACACAGATACCAACTGTCACCATGGTTAGAATTTTACATATCTAACACATATACCAACTGTCATGATGATTAGTATTTTACACATATATATATATATATATATCTAACACAGATACCAACTGTCACCGTGGTTAGTATTTTACATATCTAACACAGATCCAACTGTCATGATGGTAAGTATTTTATATATCTAGCGCAGATACCAACTATCATGGTTGTAAGTATTTTACATATATCACACAGATACTAACTGTTATATTGATTGGTATTTTACATATCTAACACAGATACCAACTGTCATGATGGTGATTATTTTACATATCTAACTAAAATACCAACTGTCATGGTTGTAAGTATTTTATATATCTTACACATATACGAACTGTTATGGTGGTTAGTGTTTCATGTATTTTACATATCTAATACAGATACCAACTGTGATGATGGTTAGTGTTTCGTGTATTTTACATATCTAACACAGCTACCAACTGTGATAGTTGTTAGTATTTTGAATATCCACACAGATACCAAATGTCAATATGGTTGTAAGTATTTTGCATATCTTACACATATACGAACTGTTATGGTGGTTAGTGTTTCATGTAGTTTACATATCTAACACAGATACCAACTGTGATGATGGTTAGTGTTTCATCGATTTTACATATCCAACACAGATATCAACTGTGATGATGGTTAGTGTTTCGTGTATTTTACATATCTAACACAGCTACCAACTGTGATAGTGGTTAGTATCTTAAATATCTCACACAGATACCAAATGTCATTATGGTTAGATAGATAGATAGATAGATAGATAGATAGATAGATAGATAGATAGATAGATAGATAGATAGATAGATAGATAGATAGATAGATAGATAGATAGATAGATAGATAGATAGATAGATAGATAGATAGATAGATAGATAGATAGATAGATAGATAGATAGATAGATAGATAGATAGATAGATAGATAGATAGATAGATAGATAGATAGATAGATAGATAGATAGATAGATAGATAGATAGATAGATAGATAGATAGATAGATAGATAGATAGATAGATAGATAGATAGATAGATAGATAGATAGATAGATAGATAGATAGATAGATAGATAGATAGATAGATAGATAGATAGATAGATAGATAGATAGATAGATAGATAGATAGATAGATAGATAGATAGATAGTTTATTCTCATAAAACCATGCAAGTACAAAGGTTACTGATAATATACCTAAAAATACAAAAATGCATTAGCATTTTACATATCTTACACAGATTCAGTTACCAAAAGTTTATAATTTCGTATTCACAAAATCCCAAAATTTTAATCCTTAGTTAAAGGATAAATTTTACGTGTTTGGTATCTTATATGTATACATGTTTAAGCATGCAATTAACTTTTTATCTGAAATTTTTTCAAATGAAAATTGTGTAAAAATACAAATGCTGTTGTTCAACATGAATGAATTCTTTAATTTTTAGGTAAAGTATGTTGCCCACAAAAATGTGGAAAAGAATGCATAACCCCAACACTCCCAATCGTAAGTAATATTCGTTTGCAGTGATGAGAAACAGCATCATTTTCTTATACGACAAAAAATCATATACATTATATATATTGCAGAAATGACTAACACCATTATTGATATAATATGCTATATTTCATTTGAAAGCTAGTAGAAAATGTAGGTGATTTATCAAAATATCTGAACAGCATTGAAAGAGGACGTCCAGCTACAAAAACATTTGTATACTTTGTGTTCAAAATTAATATATTTAATGCATTTATACTTTTGTTTCACACATCTATACTCTACCATATAAAGACACCCCGTTTTAATTTGTTTATTCCAAAAGGTTTATCTTATTCAATATACTAGTAATAGATTCGTCAAATATTTCAGCAAAATTTATAAACTATCAATAATGTCCGTAATAAATAATTAAAAAACAAAGATAAAATTAGGCTTTGATAAGTAAGACGAAACATAATTCATCTCAATTGTTTGTTTTAACAGTTTCTAGTGTATGTATTATTCAATCGCAGTAGAAACAAAATGCAGATCTGTTTTTTTAATAATCAAATAGGGTAACCGTCCAGGATGTCCAGTTTGTCTAGGCACCCAAGCCGGCACAGAATGTCCATTGTGTGTTCATTTCCAGAATCTGTGTAGCGCAGATACAGAATGTAAACCAGGTCAGTGTATTGTTCGTATCTTACCTCCTTAAGATTGTTTGGGGATATCATTGGTTATAAACTAGCACGCGCTAATTGTTTATAATAAACACAGGGTTAGTGGTGCCTTCATTTTAATATTGTGTTAGTCGCAATGTTACGTTACTTAGTAAAGACAACATGACAGTGAAGAAAAATCGGAAACGTTTTGCCCAAACAACAGATACAGATATTAATTATGAACAACGAAAAATGGACAGCCAAATGAAATATATTTTTAGATTTACACAAGTCAAAATCCAAAACACAGTGCATTTCAAATACACATTTTGTCTAATGAAAAGATATATTTTTAGGTCAAGTGTGTTGCTACAATCCTTCCTGTGGTACATGGTGTAACAATAAAGGTATGTGAAATCTATTTGGCGACGATAAGTAAAATTGTTTGTTTTAAGTTTGCAAAAGAGGGACGAAAGACACCAGAGGGACAGTCAAACTCACAAATCGAAAACAAACTGACAACGCCTGGCTAAAAATGAAAGAAGACAAACAAACAAACAATAGAACACATGACACAACATAGACAACTAAATAATAAGTAACACAGGGATGACTGCTCTATCCATATTTTGACTATTTTATAAATAAGGTCTGTTTTTGTTCACGCATAGTTGTAAATATAACGGAATTTGATTAGACTGTCGTAAAAGTGAGAGGTTTTGGGCTATAAAACCAGTTTCAATCCACCATTTTCTACATGCCTGTAACAAGTCAGAAATATTCAGTCTATTCGTATGATGTGTTTTGTCATTAGATTTTACCATGTGATCAGGGACTTTCCGATTGAATTTTCCTCGGAGTTCAGTATTTTTGAGATTTTACTTTTTACCAATAAACAGCATACATGTAGCTGATATGCAGATCTTTCTTCCCATTTTTATACAATTCATTTTCTTCATTCTGTTATTCACTTTTTTTTTAATGATATAGTTTACATGGTTGACGCGCTTTTAGAAAAAAATAAAATTTCAAAAGAATGATAATAATGTATAGATAAATAAAGTAAGTAAATGTATAGATACAGAAAGTACGTAAAACAGGCACAAAAGATGTCAGACGGACATTCAAACTCGTACATAAAAAAAACTGACAAGCCATGGTACAAAAATAGAAAGACAAACAGACAAATAATAGTACACAAGACACAACATAGAAAAATAAAGACTAAGTAACACGATGTATAGATGCAGAAAAACGGTATATGTATAGATAAAGAAATTAAGTAAATGTATAGATACAAATAAGACACGTTCCTACTTACAAAAGCGTTTTCCAACATTACTATTATCTGAATACTAGGAGAAGAAACGTAGACTCTTATAGAAATAAAATATCATTTCATTAAAATTGATTTTTATTCAGAGCCCGTAAACAAGCCAGGACAATGTCCACCTAACCTACCCGGTCTCATCTGTCCGTTATTTGTTAGGCCAGGAGATTGTATTAATGATGGAAGTTGTCCTGGTAAACAAAAGTGTTGTCGTCAAGGATGTTCCAGTGGTTGTGTCGATCCAGGTAATAATCTATATTTGATGTAACGCGTCTTCTGATTGGTTGATATTGTCCATCTAACACATTCGGTCGTAACTGTCCGTTATTTGTTAGACCAGTAGATTGCATTAATGATGGAAGTAGTAAACATTAATATATTTCGCAGGCGGTAAAACAATAATGCTAATAATATGTCTGTGGTGCTTAATTTTTGGCAGACTGTTTATATATATTCTTTTTTATATACAGCTTATTTATGTATAGGTATTTAACCATACTATTCAATTACGAGAACTCTGTTAAAAAATCATTTCCTTTGTTTGTTTATAATCTGACAATAATTTACTAACTGTTTGATTTTGGCCAATTATATCTATTTAAGTGAGCGTTGTAAAATTAACCCACATGAACATGAGATTGGAAATCTGCATTCCTGCTAAAAAAAATATCTGCGCATTTATATTATAAGATCGCTTTTATGAACATTTTGACTTAGTTCATTCCAGGTTTTCAGTTCTAAATAGTTAGGTTCGTAACATTTTTAAGGTACTGTTGTTTGTATTCTTAACTCGTTTTTTTTTCTGCCGGAATCCATATAGGTTTCGGTTGACATCTATGTTCCTTCTTATTTTACCTATAAATCAAGAGAATCCGAATGTAGTAGTCAATAATCTGATTCAGTAAGTATTTAATTTCCTTCTCAGTTTCTTCTCGAAAAAGAGCTATAAATATGTTGCAAAAAACAAACCTTATTAAAATTAAAAACCAATTGTTCAGAGAACAATTGAAGGTCTTTCCATCAAAACAATGTATTTTGATATGAAAAGTTGTGAAACTAACAATTTAGTAAAAATAATTTGTTGATATCTTATACAGTCTTTGGATATAAGTGAAAATAAGCCAAATTCAAATATTAGAATATGACCTTGACCTTTGACATTGACCTAATTTTTATTTTTTGGGACCAAGGACGTCAAATCAAAAGATCCTAGGTCTCTATCACTTATGATTTATAAGATAGAAATTCATATCACTTAAATCAGATGCATAAGGGGAAATAACTCTCATATGGAGCGGTCATATTAAAATGTCATTTCAATCGTCAAATGATAGCTCCTAGTAAGCTGATTCCAAAAATATATTGTTTCCATACATTTTTTTTTAGATAAGGGAGATAATTTGTTACTTCCGGTTTGAAAAATGTTACTTCCGATTATATTCGAAGGACACTAATTCCAAAAATATCTGGTTCTATATACTTTTATATTAATAAAGTACAAAAAAATAGCTACTTCCGGTTTACAAAAGGTCACTTCCGGTTGTTTTTTTCAAGGTTAAATGGTTTGATACCTTTTTCTAAAAGTTGTATATCTTTATCATGTAAACATATAGAATAAAAGCAAAGGTCAAAATGTAGAACGTCAAATTAAGCTATGACCTTGAGATCAATTTCAAGGTCATAAACCAAGGACCTCAAATCAAAAGACCATAGGTCTTAATTATATTTAGTTAATGAGTTATATCACCAAACGCGTATTTTTAAATACAAGAGGGGAGAAAACTCCCTTTTACATTCAACGTACGCTTGCAATCAAAATTTACATCTTACGACATGTCGCAACTAACAATTTAGTAAAAATAATTTGTTGATATCTTATACAGTCTTTGGATATAAGTGAAAATAAGCCAAATTCAAATATTAGAATATGACCTTGACCTTTGACCTTGACCTAATTTTCATTTTTTGGGACCAAGGACGTCAAATCAAAAGATCCTAGGTCTCTATCACTTATGAATAATAAGATAGAAATTCATATCACTTAAATCAGATGCATAAGGGGAAATAACTCTCATATGGAGCGGTCATATCGCTTCGGTCAAAATAGGACAAATCATGCGAAGGATATAACGAGCAATTTTGTAAAAAAAATTTGTCATAATCTTTTACGGTTGCGAAGGAGATGCGCTAACAAGGAAAACAGTGTTTGGGGAGATAACTCCTACAAAGAAAAGTATTTGTTTACGCAGGGTAAATTTCAAAAGCGCATAAACTGTTCGATATCATATACAAAATATCTAAGCGACATATTGCGAAACAAATGTTTATCGCAAGAACAAAATTAGGCGGAAGAAAAAAAAAAAAAAAATAATCAGAAGAAAAACAATAGGTCTTTCCACAGAAAAGTGGAAAGACCTAATAATGTCATAAATGTTAATACATTTACACTTGTTACAGAACCTAGATGTGGAGACCGTCCCCCACACACTTGTGCTATATCCTGTCCCTTCGGATATGCTCTCGATGAAAACAAATGTCCAAATTTTTGTAAATGCAACACAGGTATGTTCTGTTGTACTATCAATACTATTGACATTGTTTCTCCTCAATACACAGATATTATATTTTATGACTTAACATTCGACATAAAAACACACACAAACAAAACACATTAAGACATTTCATAGAATTAACGGAATTGCAAAAAAAAAAAAAAACGAAAGTGCCTTTACCAATTTTGGAATATGACAGATGTGATCCATTTGGTTGATGTGTTTGAGCTTGAGATTTTGCAATTTGTTTCGTGTCTTTCCGTTTTGAATATTTCTTAGAGTTTTATGATTTTACTTTTTCTTGCGTTAATGTGTGTTACAGAAAAAATTTATATATGCTGTCAAATATGTGTGTTTAATTTACAATTCTTTGTCTATGTAGTTCAATTATGTAATGATATGCATTTATTTGCATCCAACTGCTTACAAAACTACGTTCTTAATTTCTCAATTCAAGACCGGTTTCCGATGATTGTAGCATACATACCTATCCTCCTTTACTGTTTTGGATGGTTAAAAGGTGTACTATTGTTTTAACACTTCCTGTAATAATTAAGCATTTTCAAGTTGTTTTTTGTGCTTTGTTATCGATCTAAGGAGATAGTCCCTTATAACTTGATATTTATTGTTTATTGGTATGGTGTGCTGTGAAACCGTTGTCCCAAGTTGTACACCCGCAAACATGGTTTACCTTTTCTTATTACACAACGTGCCAGGTCAGAAGCCTGTTATTCAGTGACTGTCGTTTTTTGTTCTGTACATAGACATGTGCGTTTCTCTGTATTGAAAGTCGGTGCCGTATTTCTGTCACGAAGGGTTGTAACTTTTTGGTTTGGCTAGCAATAAAACCAGGTTCAACCCAGTATTTTTCTCTGAGAATGTACTGTACTAAGACACAAATATGGCAATTGTTATAAGAAAAATAGTTTCAATATATGTTGGCGTTGGTTTTTGTTGCACTTTAGTGTGTCTGTTGTTCC
Organism: Mytilus galloprovincialis; assembly: GCF_965363235.1. Classification (NCBI taxonomy): domain Eukaryota; kingdom Metazoa; phylum Mollusca; class Bivalvia; order Mytilida; family Mytilidae; genus Mytilus; species Mytilus galloprovincialis. The sequence continues at coordinate 22,242,239 of NC_134848.1, read as the reverse complement.
TTTGTTTTCCTTTGATAGTTAATGTGTTTACCTCGGTTTTAAATTTTAGCCCAGGTTGTTTTTTTACTGAATTTGAATGTTGAAATTTATAAATGTGACGTTAAATCTATATTGAAAAAAAAACTTAACACCGAGTTCTTACTGCTCACACAACTTCGTGCTTTTCTTTGATGAGTTTTTACATATGCAAGTGTATAAGAAAATTTAATATAAATTGCAACGATCAGGATCTTTTTTTTTTTGTACTTTCTGACCAAACTAAATATTGGTGATTATGAATAAAAAATAAAAACACAAAAATACAGCACTTCGATTGAAATTCAAAACGGAAATTTTCAAATCAAATGGCAAAATCAAAAGCTCAAACAAATCAAAAGAACGAATTACAGCTGTCATATTCCTCACTTAGTACGGGCATTTTCTTTGGTGAAAAATGGTGGATTGAACCTGGTTTTATAGCTTGCTAAACCTCTCACGTGTATGTCAGTCGCATCAAATTCTATTATAATTACAGCGATGCGTAGTTGTTTTTTAGCATATTAAAAAAAAAAACAGAATTTAAAGTCAAATCAATTCTTCAAGTGTGTGGCAGAAATTTTAGATTATACGCAATCTATGCATTGGAACTCATATCTTTTAAATTTTGTGTTCTGTTTCAGGATGTGCGGGTAATGTTCTTCCAAAACCTTTCATCAACTGTGGTTCCGGTCAACAGACATGTCCCTCTCGATATCAATGCACCATACCCCCAGAAGGTGGCAGCGGAGTATGCTGTCCTTATGGTAAGATTTTCTTTGCGTTAAGCAATATCAACCAAACAATCAAAAAAGGTATGTGTATCAATAAAATGAATTAAGCCTTTGTTTTGTTCATTGTTGAAGGCCATACGGTAGTTGTTAATTTCTATGTTATGGCTGTCCACACTTGCTTACATCAACTTCATTTGAGCTTTGGTAGATTGTCGCTTTGGCAATTATACCACAATTCCTTCTTTTAGTATTTCATAGACATCAAGAGATTTACTTTACGTTATAACAGCTTATTTTTGTTTAATAAGGGATTTCCTCGAGCATCATTGAGGACATATTTTTTGTCGATTTCTCATATGGTGCAGCACAATTAATACAGTTAATGCTTTTATGGAACATTCTGTTTAGTCAATTTTGTGGTTCAGTTTAGGTATAAGATTTTTTTTATATATAAAATGAACCAAGTCACGTACAAACATTTCATTAAGGTCCTTAACATGTAGTATACTGGTTCCAAAAAAAATATAAAATGTTCAGTACAAACAAGGTTAGTGTAAAATTGAATACCATGGTCTGTAGTAAAGTTATACTGCTACATGTTTACGTATAAAATTTTGTGAAGGAAAAGGAAAAAGAAAAGGAAACAAATACTGCAGGTTTTTTTCACTGTGTTGAATACCCGTTGGTGGTTTAAGGCTTTTTTCTACTATTTGGTCGGGTTGTTGTCTCTTTGACACATTCCAATTTTCAGTTTTCAATTTTATCATAAAAAAAGAATAAATGAAACGAATATTATCTGTGCAAGGGCAAACGAATAGTTTGCAATTACTAGTAGTTTATAGTACTAGTGCATTTCACATTCATTTACATATTACAATGTACATCTTTATTTTCAGAATGTCCTCAAGTAAAGTGCAGTAAACCATGTCCATATGGTTTTGTCATTGATGCAAATGGCTGTCAAACATGTCAATGTGGTAAGTGTAACTTTTGTTGATGCAGGATTGGAGTACACCATTGCATACGAATTATCATTGTTAATATTTTTCTTTTGTCTCTGGTGGACAGTTGTTTAATCGGCAATCATACCAAATCGCCGTGATTGATATTTGTACAAAGTAAAACCACAAAGATAAGTACTGAACGCCTGGGTATTTAAAACGAGAAGTCCCTAATCAAATGACAATATCAAAAACTCAAACACACCAAACGAATGCATACCTATATTGGTACAGGCATTTTCTTGTGTAGAAATTGTAGATTATTTTACGTTCCATTGATACAACACGCTTTACAAAAGTTAACATTGCATGACTTCGTATAGAATTATTATAGAAACAACAGATAAGAGTTTATTCTTGAAAAAGAAACCACGAGACCGCTTATTCATTGTGGTAAATCTTTCTTATAGGGTATCACCAGCCCAGTAGCCAGAACTTCGGTACTGGCATGAAAATACGTATTTTTTTTGTGTTATTAAAGTTTGCTGTAACAAAATGTTAGAAATTATTATAAATTAAGGAATGTATCAACCTCATGCGAAGCTCTGATTCCTTTCATGGATTTGGCTATACTGTTTGGACCTTTTGGATTATAGCTCTTCATCTTTTATATAAGCTTTGGATTTCAAATATTTTGGCCACTAGCATCACTGAAGAGACATGTATTGTCGAAATGCGCATCTGGTGCAGGAAAATTGGTATTGGTAATGTTATTATACTATTGTGTTGATGTCTTTTCAAAATTAAAACAATTTCTTAACCAACATGTATTGTTTGTGAGTTTATATTACAATGTTATTATGTTTAACGATGAATTGCTAATCAAAGGTCATAACTAATTGAATAAGTTAGAGAAAATCAATTTTATTATGATGTTCATCAAACGCTTCAGACACGGCTTCCTCCGCTTCATTTGTAGGCCTATATCTCGAATTTGACTTACACAATCACCTCAGTACCAGAATCTATGACAAACGAGACGATTTTAATTTTGAACTTATAAATTCCCCCACCTAAGTAGCAATATACCAACTTCACCTGTATATGGGATATATATTTCCCAACTTATTCAATATTCAAGAGCTTGCAGCTCCTACTCAGAATTTTTAAAACGTCATCAGTGTCTGAGTAGAAAGTTGATGAACCAGGGGTATGTCAAAGAACGTCTCGTCCTTTTTCTAAAAAAAAGTTCATCGGAAGGTACCAAGACCTTGTTGATAAATATTCCGTATCAACTTCACAAATAATACATGATGGTCTTGATATATAGATTCTGCGTACTGATGTCGTTCATCATCTAACAACGTGTTTTATTGTTCTTTCATTTGTCTTGTTCTATTATTAATATAACTGTTACTGTTGGATAGTTTTATGTGATATCCATTTAACGTGACTCGGTACTTATACATCCCGTCAATGTGTTTGTATTGTCTTCTTCTTCGCATTTAAAAGTGTTTTGATTTTAACTTAGGAGTACTTTATTATATCACTTAGCATTTAATTAAGTATATACACATAAGTAGTATAATACTTGTTACATGTTACATTCCCACGACTGACTTAACTGATTGTTCATTAACAATTTTGTTTTCCAAAAGTTGGGCTCTTTTAGCATGCAATGCATAGATCCAGTCTTTGCAGATTCGTTCTAAATCTCTCTGCTGAGACGCACCTATAAGGTTGTTCCTAGAACAGTCAACTAAGAATTCGAGAAGGTCCTCGTCAGAATTAAATATACTGCAATAAGGGATATGATTCTCCTCTAGTAGGGATTTTAGTCTATTGTTGTGAGTTTTTCTCACACTATTCAGACTTTCACACAAAACTAGGAAGTGTTTATAATCCTCAGGTCCTACCATGCACAATTAACATTCTGCAGATTTTGTTTCGTCAAATCGGTTGGTTATACTTTGTGTTTTGTAAGTTCCTGTAAGTATCCTGGATTTTATTATCCCTTTGCTAACATCTCTTTTGTGATAAATGACACTGCTCCAACAGAAGTCTGTTTTTGTTAAATTCCAGTTGTTAATTTCCATGTATTTGAGTGTTGTTTAGCTTCTAGCAATTTCGGTCCATCTATTTTTCCAGGTTTTGTCTATGACGTCGTGAGTCAATCGTTTCCATTTTTTTCTCTGGATTTAGTATAATCTCATGTGCGGATGGAAGATCATAAGATTTGAGGATTTTGTCCACGTTTATGTATTAACTATTTGATTATCGTCCTTTGTTGCTAGCTGTATAATTCCAATTTTACACTCAATTGAGTTGGGATCTTTTGATATTCTTAGAAATAGTGAAATGACAGCTGTATGTATGAGTTGCATAATAGATTCTGCTCCGAGCAAGTTATAGATAGCAGCATCGGCAGTTCTTTGTGGTAAACATGGAATTTGTTTATATGTTTTTTTTTATTTCTGAAAAGCTTCTTATTTTTGGATATCAGTTTTAGTAATGTTGAGAATTTCAATTCCATAGAGCATTCTCGGTATAACGTATATCTGCCATAGTTTATACCATTTATTCCATGTAATCCTGCACCTAACAGTGAATACAATGTAGCTCTTGCAGCAGAGATTCTTTTCTCTACGTTTGGATTATTTAGTCTTGTCCCTCAATACCTGAATGTTTGATTTTTGCTTTTCATCTATTTTTTCATTAAAAAGTTGAAGATTTATATCTTAATTCTTCTTGTTAATCAGCAGAATATCAGTTTTTTTTTGCTGTTTAACTTTACCCGATCGTTTTTTGTACAGTTTCCATTTTATGTCATTAAGATATATTTCTATTATGAATTACAAAATACGTTGAACCACAAACGTCAAATTCATTCAATCGCGTGGTGGAATTAACAATTTGTGGATTCTTATAAATTCTATATAACTTTAGGACTATTTCAAATCTCGGTCTATTTCTGAAATTTGTTCTTGCATACTTTTAATTTTTTTAACCCGGTATGCTAACATTGCCTATGTGAAATTTTAAAATTGTTTGTATGTACATTCAAGGATAAATATATGTGACGTATAAAATTTTCTGACGCCAGACACGCGAATCAATGTATTTGTGTTTGTAGATAGATGTTTTTCTGTTCTGTTAAATTGTTTCTTTTAAAATTGTCACACGATGATGACTTCTGTACCCATATTTTGACTATTTTATTTATTGTGTCTGATTAGGTAACACATCATTGTTAATATAACGGAATTTGATGAGACTGTAATCAGAGTAAGAGGGTTCGCGCTATAAAACCAGGTTTAAGGTAGCACAATACAAAGATTTTTCATTCCCAATCAGACGCCTTTAAACTGATGTAATTCCACTTATCTTTCTTTAAATTTTATAAATGAAGTACCAAAAGAAAGAAGAAAGATTAATCTTTCAAATTGTGATAATTTCATTATGACATAATTATTACATAATTGATTGTTATGTAATTAGTTGCTATATTGTGATGTCCATACTTGAATGAATTTAGCTTCCTTGTTATTCCTTGCATCCCAAAATATTTTATAGATTCTTACACAACACAGTTTGACCTCAAAAACTGTGCCTCAGATTTTTCCTATTGCATTTCATTCTCTCATAAATCTTCAATGAAGTATGCAACATCAATTCATAAGAGACCTCTAAATTCAATTGGGTATAAGATTTGTTCTATTGATGTTTTTGGAAATCTGAGACACAGTTTTGGAGGTTAAGCTGTGTTGTACAAGAATCTATAAAATATTTTGGGATGCTATGAAGCACAAAGACGCTAAATTCATAAAAGTGTGGTCATCACAATATAGCAACTAATTACATAATAATTAATTATGTCATAATTATGTCATAATGAAATTATCGCAATTTGAAAGATTAATCTTTCTTCTTTCTTTTGGTACCTCATTTATAAAATATAAAGAAGGATGGAATGAATTACATCAGTTTAAAGGTGTCTGATTAGGAGTGAAAAAATCGTTGTATTGTGCTACCTTAATCCACCATTTTCTACTTTTAAAAAAGCCTGTAACAAGTCAAGAATGTCCATTCGTTTTTGATGTGTTTTGTAATTTGATTTTGCCATGTGATTATGGACTTTCCGACTTGATTTTCCTCCAAGTTTAGTATTTTTGTGATTTTACTTTTTGCAGATAAAAATTTTAAAGATATGAAAATAAACCCAGAAAAATTACTCTAATATTAATGTACTTTTTAAACAATCAAAAAATGTGTTTAAATGTAATATTAAAAGTGTGTTTCAGAGGAATATGTAAAAACTACTTTAAATAAACTTTTAAAATTGAATTCCTCTTCCAAACTTTGTCTTAAAGGGAAATAAAAAACTAATTGTCAGTCTGAGGAATATTTAAATTGCAACAATTTTATACATAAGCAGCTACTCTCAAAATTTAGACTTAGTGATCATTCCCTATGCATTGAATTGGGAAGGTACAGAAACATTCCAAGAGCACAAAGATTATTTAAAAATGTGGATGTGGAGTCCTAGATGACGAATTTCATTTATTGTTGTATTGTGACATTACCATATCATTGCGTTCTATTTTATTCCTTACCTAAAAGACTATGTACCATTATTTCAACATCTTGATGCATTTAATAAACTAAAAAACATTCTTAACCCCATCCCTGAACTTGTTTGTCATATTGCAGTCTTTATTTAGCAGTCTTTAGAACTGAGGGGGTCAGACCCATTTCAGACAAGCTCATGTTTGTGTTTTAAACATCAATTTATAATTTGAACTCATAAAATACATGTATGTTATATTATATTGTATTGTATTTCATTGTATTGTATTTCATTGTATTGTATTGCATTGCTTTTTAATTGTGAAATTGTTTGTTTGTATTGCTTGACCCTTATGTGTGTAATTTTGCAATAAAGATTATATAAAATATATATCCAGGTACATGTGATATGCGTGTTGATATATGCTGTAAAACATTATTTTACATTTCAGTGCTCGTCGAACCTTGTTGTTTATCAATATATGTGTCCCTAATGTCTGAACTCGCGTGTGTGCTACAGTTATAACTAACGAGTTATTTGACATGCTTCATCGTTATTTAAATTTCTCAAATTTTATCAATGTCAATATGACTAGTGAAGAATACAATGCAGGACTATATCTAAATATAAACGATGAATGGGAAAAGTTAGAAATATTTGGTTAAAAAAGAGGGGGGAGTGAAGATCTTGCAATAGAGCATTTGGATATAAATAGACTACACTCATACTATCCAATGATTCGTGTTGACACACTTACAATTTCGTGTCATTTGATTTGTATAAATGCTTTTTTCGCCTTTTTCAGAACCTAGATGTGGAGCTGTTTGTGCTATATCCTGTCCCTTCGGTAATGTACTGGATGAAAACAACTGTCCAATATGTGAATGCAAAACAGGTAATTATGTATTACCAATTGAAATTAACCTTATTATGTATGTATTTAACACGTACGTAATTGTTCGAGCCCTTGATAGCTTGCTGTTCGGTGTGAGCCAAGGCTCCGTGTTGAAGACCGACCTTTAACCTATAATGGTTCACTTTTACAAATTGTTATTTGGATGGAGAGTTGTCTCATTGACACCCATATCACATCTTTTTATATCTACCCAAAAAAGGAAACTCATTTCATAAACCGAATGTATACGGATATAATAATAGCTATGACTCAATTTATTTCACTTGACCGGGCGGAGTTTATCCAGTTCGCTCATAATAAACCAGTCCATCTATAGATAGGTGTTTAAGGATACACTCATCAATGCATTGTCCAGTCATTCTTTTGTAAATTCCTTTGAGGTCACTGATAGGTGATTAGAAATCAGTAATAACTATAACGGCAATCATCGTAATCACACACATTTTCAAAATCGACTGTCCTCATGCAAATTAAAACGTCAGCTCCGCCCGATCAGTTGAAATAACATTGGTAATACTAATAGTAAAAGAAACAATTGTTCATAAAAGGTATGTTCAGTATTAAAGGTAGCTTTTTGATAAATAAATGCATGGTAATAAAAGAATATATAAGCATACCTGACTAAAAGATAAGTAGATTTAAAAAGAAGATGAGGCATACATCAATGAAACAAGACTATACTTTTTGTCAAACTCCTCTTCAAGCTTCGTGTCATCACTGACTCAAAATAAGTTTGTTTGCATGGCAACAATTCTAATCACAATCATACAACTTATAAGAAATGGTGATTAATAAGTCTTGATAGCATCAAGTAAGCGTTTTGCAACCCAAGGATAACAATTTATTTGAATCCGTTCAGAAAATTGCGTTTACACACAAACTATTCTGAATATTTAAATCTGAATAAAAACAATCTCAAAGTACCCATTCAAAACTTATACTTGTGTTTATTGAAAGCTTGCTATTTTGAACGTCGGTTACACTTTAGAATAGATTTCAAAGACACGACGGTGTATATTGTCAATGCCATGAGCATGGAAACGCGTGCACAAATTAATAAATAATAAAAAATAACATGTATTGTGTTTGAAGAGAGCAGTGCACCACGATATGTAAAAAACGCAACATCCTATACATAATATTATGAATGGAAAAGATTTTATAAAACGAACGACTTTCAAATTTTGAAATTTCGAAAAGGACGAGCAGACCCTCGGAACGCACGAAACGTTCATATAATAAAAAAAGATGATAAACAAAATACTACACCAATCAAAAACGGGGGTTCAACCCCGAAACACCCCTTTAATAATGGGGGCATGATGTACATTCAAAAAACAAAACTCGAATGGAGTCAAGGTGCGGTTTTGGAATTTCTGTCAAATGTTCGGACTCCTGTTTTTTCTACGGTACAAGATAAAATAGTTTTCCCATTACACCCATTCTCTTTTCATATAAGACTTAATAACGACTTAATTGCTTATAAACAGTAATTTACCAAAATTAAAGCAGAATCCATATTGTTTTTCTTTTTAAATGAGACCCAAATAGTACCTATGCAAATATAAGGTAAAAGTCCGAGTCAGCATTTTGCCGTCACACTTTCATAAAAATGAAATATCTCGAAAAGTAGCTCCATGACCTCTCGAAAAGTAGCTCCATGACCTATCAATATAGCTAGGTCATTTGTTTCCTTAAATATAATTGTTCTTCCGACTTATAGTAACAATATTAAAGTGGAAAGGGATTAATATAAGTTGAAAAACTGGTTTCCAAATCCACTATAAATAAATATGTTTAAACTAAACAAGTCTGTTTTCCTCAAAACTCACATTTATTTTTTTCTGTAGGATGTGCAGGTAATGTTAAACCAAAACCTTTAACCAGCTGTGGCGCAGGTCAACAAAGATGTCCCCCTCAATACCAATGCAACACACCTCCATTAGGTGGCAGTGGAGTATGCTGTCCTTATGGTATGTTCTTTTTTGTGCTAAAATCCCATCAACCAAACATTGAATTTTACTAATATATATATATATAATTGACGCCCGTCAAGCAAAAACCACCCTTATCGCATTTGACGTCGTTGTCGGTAGTCAACGCTAGAATGTAACGTAGAACAAACCGATTTAATTGCACGTTGAAATTGAGATATTTTTTCTAAACATAGCGTTATCCATGCGAACTGAATAGTATATTCTTATATTACATTTAAATACTTCTGTAAAATAATGCCGTATTTACGATTTAAAATTTAATTTTGTGATAAATTTCTATCAAAACTTTCCAAATGCTTGTTTGACATACGCTGTATATTCTTATTGTCTTGAGAGGGATGATTTATAAACAATATAATAAAATCCCACACATCACCAAGTCTCATTATGACATAGTACCACGATATGTGATGATACACGTATTAACCTTCTACAATATATAAATAATACCAATGTTGTGTAAAAAAAAACACTTAAATATTTTCTAAAAACCACTAAAAGTGTTTTTCCGCAGCTAGATTTCTTTTTTACTTTTAATACGGCAAGTTATTGTATGAAGAACCTAAGAAAATAATTTTATATTTGGCGCAACATTATGCATGCCAAATGCGGAAAATCTTGCATGGTTAATCACACGAGAGAGTTTGCTTACAAGAAATCAAGTACGACAGAGAAGAAAGTCTGTCTGAAATTTTTCGTCTTTTATTTTGCCACGCTTTAATCTGCAATATTTACTACTGTACATAAAACAATAAACCAATTTGTTCAAATGAAAACATTCTATGAGTATTTTATCAGAAAATATATCAAACAAGAATGTGTCCAAAGTACACGGATGCCCCACTCGCACTATCATTTTCTATGTTCAGTGGACCGTGAAAATTGGGTAAAAACTCTTATTTGGCATTGAAATTAGAAAGATTATATCATAGGGAACACGTGTAATAAGTTTCAAGTTGATTGGACTTCAACTTCATCAAAAACTACCTTGACCAAAAACTTTAACCTGAACTGGGACGAACGAACGGACGAACGAACGGTACGACGAACGAACGAACGGACCCACAGACCACATAATGCCCTCTACTATCGTAGGTGGGGCTTAAAAATTTGCAATGCGTTTAAAACTGTTAGTATGAAACAAATATCAGTTCATAATTATATCACTCACTTTAAAAAAAGTGGGGGTATACTGTTTTACCTCTGTCTGTCCATCCGTCAGTCCGTCCGTTCGTCCCATGAATATTTTCGTCGCATATCTCCTAGGAACTACATTGCAAGGATTTATGAAATTTTGGTTTCAGGGTATATATAATTCAGTTATATCGTGCGATGCGTTTTCAGATTCATCACTTAACAACTTCCTGTTTACCGAAATATTTCGGCGGGGGTATTATCAGTAAGCAGAAACTCAATGTTTCACTTGTTTTAAATGCTTTAGAAGTTTACTTAAATCTCCTACTAAAATCGCCAAAATCGGCTTTAGAGGTCCCGGTCACTCATCTTCTAAGTGGAAAGTGGATGGAATTAACTCGGCTCCGGCATACGGCACAAAAACTATACTAAACCTACAATTCGGTTCTTTGGCCAGGATGTTGTCTTTTTGACAGATTCTGCATTTCCTTTCTCAATTTTATTCAGGACAAGTTTTATCTTTATTCTTGTTTTACATTTTCTAAAAGTAAACAAAATATAGGTGTTCTGCTTCCATTCGAAAACAACTATTTTAATCTTTTATTCTTAAATGGTCTGTGTGGTAGGCCATGAAGAAACAAAACAACAAAGAAAGGAAGAAAAATCGTCAGTAATCATTAGAAAATAAAAGATGCTAGAGGCTTGAGCTAGTTCGAAAAATGATTAACAATGTTGGATGCATACAAGAGATTGTTTAAGCTGGTTAATCATTGTTACAATGTTGTCAAATATATGTATACTATTTAATGGTCACAGTTCAATTTCGTTGTATTAATTTTCTTTGATTGTGAATAAAATGAGATGCGGGATATTGTTTGACTTAAATTGAGTTGTTAACTTGATTGAAATAAATATGCAACTCTAGTACGAAAGGTTATACAACGACGAGGAGACAATTTTTAAATTGATTTTTTTTTACTTAATGATCAGAAGTCACTGACTGTATCACCCGTTGTGTAAATCTCTAAATTCACGGAAAGATAAGGTTAACATTCCGATAATAAACTTTCAATGGAATTTTTAAACGCCATGTAAAATCAGAAACAGAAACAAATGCAATTTTGCAATGTTGCGTTAATTTTCAAAAAAGATGATGCTGGATATATTACAATGATCTGTAAACATGAGGCAAGGACTAATTGAGGCAGCACAAGCTGAAAAAAAACCATATAATTAGATCACATCAAATATTCTTGTTCTTCGTATTTTTTTCAATCTTGAAATGTCATACTTTAGATGTTAAAAAACAATCTATTTTACTTTTGCATAATATTGAAATTTTCAAGTTCACTTCGAATCAAATTTCTCTGATAAGGGATACCCAGGCGAAACTTATTATAATAATAGTAATACATAAAAATAGTTAATATTTATTACGAACACGGACAGATTGAAATTTCGCACTTGAGATATATTTTTAATGTTATTTAATAAAGTTTTCAAATGTTATTTTTCGTTTAAATCACTTTTAGTTTAACGTGCATTTTAGTTTGTTTTGTAAACATTGACATGCGTATATATTTATTGCAAGAAATACGGTGACGGATGAAATTGCACACGCAGCTGAAGTTCTCATTTAACGATAGCATTGAAGATAATGCATGTAGAAATGAACTATCCAAAGAAGGCAAAGATATGTATTTATTGGGTAAATTAAATTAAAAGGCGTAGATAAACCCCGTTCTAGATACGGAGAGCGAAAGCGAACACAATTTTACATATACTTTTGACAACAGATAAGTTTGTCGAGATGTATTTCTGTTACCTATAGTATTCGAGAGTCCCGTTTAAAATCTTTGATTAAACACATCAACAGTAATAGAAATACCAAGACAATATCAAAATTTTAATAGACGTCCAAAAAATACATTTTTCATTTGAGGGAATTTCAAATATGGTACAATATTTGAAAAATTATGCTAGTCTGCATGGTTTACCACAAACAGTACATCATAACAGACATGACTCTGAACCTCAGATTGTGTTATCTTCTTGTGAATCAAAACAGTCGGGTTTTGACACATATGTATCAGCATTTCAGACAAATGGAACTGGATGTAGATATAAGAAGATGAATATGAGTGCCAATGAAACAACTCACCATCCATGTCATAATTTAAAAAAGTAAACCCTTATAGGTCAAAGTACGGTCTTCAACACGGAGGATTTATAGACTAGATAAGCCCACTGAACAGAATGGACAAATGTCTGGTCGCCTTGCTGTCCGCACATAATATTTGCATCTATATATTCTGATGTGTGTCGTAGATGGGACTCTTATACTAGTATAATAGTCCCAGGTCGTAGTTATAGACCTTCAACATTGAGATAAAACATACCGTATCGTCGGCTAATAAAGACCCCGATTTGAAAAATATGAAACAATTAAATTAATTACAGCCGATTCCATTGAGTGTGTAGGCAAAGGTAATATCTTTGGTTAGCTAAGGTATACGACCATCCTTTCGGAGTAGCCTGGTCTTACAGGCAGATATATTGGTTATCTGTCGGATGAGTCTACTTTTAAAGGAGTGTAGTTTACCTGAACTAAAAATGACTTCACGGTTAAGCTAGCCGCGAATCAAGCTAACCAAAGCTATTACCTTTGCCTTCACACTCAATAGAATCGGCTGTAAATTGATATCAGTATATTAAACGCCCTATTGGCAAAATATATTCCACTCCTTTAGATTAAATGTTCAAAACATTGACCTTCCACGACAAATTCCAATATTGAGCTCCTTTAATCTATATTTCATTTCTAATTTTATTGTCAATTTGATTTTGAATGGCCAAACTGTTTTAACTGGCAATATGAATTGATTCAATCTGAACCTGAGAAAGATCGAATAAGAGTAAAAATTAGTCAAGTTGATCCTTAATATCAAATAAATACAAACAGACACCACGCGTGAAATCATAAATCATAAACAGAAAACTCAGATGACCATGTCTTAAAATCAAACGAGTGAAACAAAAAAAAAACACAGAAATTTAAAAATTGAGCAACACGAAACCCATGAAAAACAGATAGTGCCTCGGAAGAATCAGGAGTTCACACTTCAGTGTGTTTTTTTCTTTATTACATTTAAGATAACACTGAAATCGCTACCAAAATAAAAAGAATTCTTTTATATTTGAAATCCAACAAATGAAATCTTTATTGTTCTGATATTGTAGGAGAAAAAAAAAATCGGTATATGACTGACTATCTTGCTTTGTGTGTGCTACATGTAACTGGACATTATTAGAAAAATAAGCCTTTGGTCATACTAAACGTTTGGTAGATTTTGTCAAGCTAAAAAAAAATATTGACGATCAAACTGTGATACTGTATCGCATAGGGCACAATTCTTCCAAAAATCATCATCAATAAGATAAGTTGGTTAACATTGTAAGTAAGAGAACGATGAATCTACTTAGAACATGGAGAGATTAGAAACCAATTTTATCTGTTTTGATTAAACCTATTCTATGGTATCAGAAAGTACCATTATTTCATCGTTGCTCATGATAAATCAGAAATTAATTTTGCAAAAAAATGCACAAAATAAAAAGAAAAACATACTCTTTATCGTACTTATAATAGTTCGATAAGTTGGCTCGTCCTGTAGTTATTCCTGCATTCAGAATTGCACGTGTTCGGTAGAAACATCTATATTTAAAAAATCGTCCATATGCTAGGAAGGAATATCAGGCTACATTTTGTCAAGTACCAGGAGTAGAGTAAAGTAGTAAATGGCAGCAAACTTATATCGACGTCAAAGTGTATGATTCTAACGTTACGTTGAATTTTACGTTAGAACACATTTCATGTGTTACTAAAATTGAAATTTCTCAACTAATTTTTCACCGATCGTTTTCAAATTTTTTACATTGAGTTGGCATAAGTATTTTCTGTTTAATTAATAAAAAATCCGATAATTCATAATTTTTGCCATAAGGGTCGTTTTTGCTTGTCGGGTGTCATATATTATATACATATTCATTGAAGTTTACAAACATGTTCAACCCCGCTTCCTTATGTTTGTGCTAATACCAAGTTGGAATCCTGCAGTGAAGTGGTTGTCGTTGGTTCATGTCGGTTATATTTGTATTTCGTAAATTGCCTTTTTGTAGATTAGGCTGATAATTTTCTCAATTGAATTGTCTCACTTTTTCATGTCGGAACCTTTATAGCCAACTGTACTGTATGGGTTTTTCTCGGTGTTGATGGACAAATAGTTGCCTATACTTGCTTACATCAACAACATTTGAGCTTCGGTGGATAGTTGTTTCTTTGGCAATCATACCGGTTCTCTTTTTTTTAATATTTCATAGACAACAAGAGATTTACTTTACTTTTTGTCCTTTTTTTGGTTTTATTTTTATTGTCCTTTTTTTATTAGTTTCTCAATCATGTCAACTTAATAAGTTTGACCTCGAGCATCACTGTTGTCGATTTTACATATCGTGCAGTACAATTGATTCAGTCAATGTTCGAGGGTATCACCAGCCCAGTAGTCAGCACTGGGGTGTTGGCATGAATATCAGTTATATGGTCTTTTTGAGAGGTTTCCTGTTGACAAAACTTTCAATTGTTTGAAAAACTAAGGATTTTCTAATCCCAAGAATAGATAAGCTTAGCCGTATTTTGCACAACGTTTAGAAATCTTGGGTCCTCAATGCTCTTCACCTTTTTACTTGTTTGGCTTTATAAATATTTTGATCTGAGCGTCACGGATGAGTCTTTTGTAGACGAAACCCTCGTCTGGCGTATTAAATATATAATCCTTGTTCCTTTGATAACTATTTGGAACATTCTGTTTTAGTCGATTTTGTGGTTCTGTGTAAGTATCTTTTGGATTTATTCTATGCAACGTTATCTACTTTTTTTGTCTTAAAACTTAAGCAGCGTTACTTGATATTTTTATTACAGCAAACCAAAAAACTTTTAGATTCAAAACATATAGTTTTGTATACATGTTACTATCTTATGCATTTGTATCTATAATGTGTGTATATATATATATATAGCGCCTTATTCAAGGAATTTATTGGTATATAAACTGGACCAAGTCACTTTCAAACATATCATTAAGGTCCTTAACATGTATTATACTGGTTCCAAAAACATTGTTTCAGTACAATCAGGTAAGTGTTATATTGAATACCATGATGTGTAGTGAAGTTATACTGCTACATGCTTTCGTATGAAATTTTGTAAAGGACACGGAAAAAGAAAAGGAAACAAATACTGCATGATTTTCTGACGACTGTGTTGATGACCCATTTGTGAACTTCTTTTATTTCTGCTCTTTGGTCGGGTTGTTATTTCTTTGACGCATTCCACATTTCCATTCTCAAATTTATCATAAAATTCATAAAAAAGAATGTGATGGACGAACAATTTTAAACGAACATGATCTTTGCAAGAACAAACGAACAGTTTGTAATTACTGGTAGTTCATAGCACTAGTTTATTTTACATTCATTAATCATTTAATTTTGAATGTAACGCGTCTTCTGATTTGCTGACGTTGTTTTACTTATCAGCTCATAGACATAATTTTGTCATGTGACCATGAAGTCATCAACGTTTTTTTCATGATTTACATTGAAAATGGAATTTAGATTTATTATGAATGACTTTTCATGACTATTCGGTACGCTGGTTATTCAGTGGGCACAACATTGTTTATGTTATTTCTTTAAAGCCAGAAAAATATTACAGTCATTCCTAAAATAATTTTATATATTTATTTATATCTTGCAATATAATATTGCAATGTACGTCTTTCATTTTAGAATGTCCTCAAGTAAAGTGCAGTAAACCATGTCCATACGGTTTTGTGATTGACGGAAATGGCTGTCAAACATGCGAATGTGGTGAGTATAGTGGAAAGTTGTTTAATCGGCAAACATGCCAAATCACTGTGTTTTACTTTTGTAGAAAGTAAATTCACAAAAATACTAAACTGCGCGGAATTCAAAACGGAAATTTCCTAATCAAATGACAAAATTAAAAGCTCAAACACATCACACGAATGGATAAAAACTGTCAAATTCCTGACTTGATATATGCATTTTCTTGTGAAGAAAAGATATTTTCAGATTAATACGACATAACTGACGGGGACTTAATATAGAATGTATAAAAGATACAACAGAAAACGTTTAGGAATGAAGGATGAATGGGAAAAGTCAGAAAGATTTGGTTAGATATTTTTTTTAATTGAAGATTTTGCAATGACGCATTGGATATGTAAATACGCAAACACTCAAACAATCATATGGTTCGTCCTGGACACGCATACAATTTAATGTATACACATATTTCATTTGATTTGTAAACATTCATTTTCGTATTTTACAGAACCTAGATGTGGACCTGTTTGTGCTATAGTCTGTCCCTTTGGTAATGTAATGGATTCAAACAACTGTCCAACTTGTGCATGCAAAACAGGTAATGACGTTCGGTTATTAAAAGTGATATACATTTGACCTTATTATTCGTTTGTAAATGCATTGAATTATAGCTTTGTACATTTCAGTATTGCGATATCAATTTGCATTCAGATATATATAAGTAATCGGAAAATTTGTTAACCCATCCATAAAAGACTATAACAAGTACAGTGTCTAAATCTTTCATAAACGAAAACCTGTTTAAACCATTTATATGTCAGTCTACTGATATCAAATTGTATGTGTTGTGATCCTGGTTCAACCGAATATCTGCTAAAACCGTACAGAATCGTAAGTCCCGAATATCATGAAGAGGTTTGGTGAAGGCAGGTTTCACTGTATATACGAAAACAGCGGAAATACACCAGTGGAAATACATTAGAACTTTGTCGAACTCCTCATCAAGCTCCAGATCATGAAAAATTCTACAAAAACATGCAAATAATTTTGAATATATTCTCCAAACATAGAAATTTCGCTGTTATAATTTCGACGGATTCGAAAATTTAAGCAATACTTTTGCATGTGCACTTTTAAATTAGCGGAATTTATTTTGGAAAAAAAATCGCTATACGGTATTTAACGGCACAAACCATGTCATGCTGGATTTGTTGATCGAAACCTTTAGCTGTTAATCATCTTGTGTGAATCTCCTCGTGTTTTCCGTGGTTCTGTTGATTGAAAACTTTAGCTGTTAATCATCTTGTGTGAATATCCTCGTGTTTTCCTTGGTTCTGTTGATTGAAAACTTTAGCTGTTAATCATCTTGTGTGAATATCCTCGTGTTTTCCTTGGTTCTGTTGATTGAAAACTTTAGCTGTTAATCATCTTGTGTGAATATCCTCGTGTTTTCCTTGGTTCTGTTGATTGAAAACTTTAGCTGTTAATCATCTTGTGTGAATATCCTCGTGTTTTCCTTGGTTCTGTTGATTTATACCGTTTGATTTGGTCATTTTCATGGACTTTACCTTTTTGCATTGGGGATACGTATGTATTTGTGTTATACTTTCTAATAAATAACTAGATAAAAAAAAGAAATCTAATTCAAACCAATGTACCAGCTTGAGCAACACCACGGGTTCCACATGTGGAGCAGGATTTGCGAATGTTTCCAGAGCATCTGAGATTACCCCAGTTTTTTTTGGTATTCTTGTTGCTTAGTCTGTAGTTTTCTGTGTTGTGTCATATGTATCGTTTCTTTTTTGTTTTTTTTTGTCTGTTTGTCATTTTCATTTTTAGCCATTGCATTGACAGTTTTGATGGATATCACAGGAACAACTTAAGTAACTGAATTGAAAATTGATGGCTTATATCTTTTGGTTATAAAATTAACATGTATCGATGTCTTTGTATTTGGTGAAGTATAAGGGCTATACAATCAACATGTATCAATGGTTTTGTATTTGATGATGTCTTTGGGTTATACAATGAACATATACCGAT
This sequence comes from Mytilus galloprovincialis, assembly GCF_965363235.1. Lineage (NCBI taxonomy): Eukaryota > Metazoa > Mollusca > Bivalvia > Mytilida > Mytilidae > Mytilus > Mytilus galloprovincialis. The sequence goes on along the minus strand of NC_134848.1, from coordinate 22,223,985 downwards.
GGCTATGTATTTGATGATGTCTTTGGGTTATACAATGAACATATACCGATGACTATGTATTTGATGATGTCTTTTGGGTTATACAATGAACATATACCGATGGCTTTGTATTTGAAGATGTCTTTTGGTTATACAATTAACATATACCGATGGCTATGTATTTGATGATCTCTTTGGGTTATACAATTAACATGGACCGATGGTTTTGTATTTGGTGATGTCTTTCACGATTGCTAACTATCTCTTCCGTTACGATTTTCGTTCGCACTTTCCATAAACAATTGTGGATTTTATAACGAAAAGTTGTCTAATTTAGATCTACTCGATGTGTTTATCCTTCTAGACCAGCTGAGATCGACCAAATTTTTTAGCAGTTTTAGTTTTCTATGCTGTTTTGTGTTATAATGTTTCTTCTGGTAGTCTTTTATCTTGTTATCTATGTCATAGTCGACTTATGAGTTTGAACGTCCCTTAAGTATATATCGCCCTCGCCACTCTTTCATATTTTTATTGATTTTAGGTTTAAGAATAATTTTAAACCATTAGGATCTATCAGCTGCAGTTCAGGTCAACAAAGATGTCCGGCTCGATATTAATGCAAGAAACATTAAGTATCTCTCGCCCTCGCCTCTCTTTCACATTTTGTAATTGATTTTAGGATGTAGGAATTATGTTAAACAATTGGGATCAATCAGCTGTGGTGCAGGTTCACAAAGATGTCCCGCTCGATATCAATGCAAGACACTTTGAGTATTCTCGCCCTCACCTCTTTTCACATTTTGTTTTTTGTTTCAGGATGTGCAGGTAATGTTTATCCATTAAAATCAGTCAGCTGTGGGTCAGGTCAACAAAGATGCCCGGCTAGATATCAATGCAAGACACCCTCATCAGGCGAAAGTGGAGTATGCTGTCCTTATGGTATGCCTTACTGAGTTCTAATTCTCCGTTGTAGAATCTAACGCACTCTGGGTAATATTGTCAAAAACGTTCTTCAAAATGTTGTGATTGGGTTTTGATTAGTTAAAACGTCAATTTCAATAATCATCATTTAAAATATTGTAAAGTACTGGGTACAATGATAACGATCAGCATATTTTAGTGCAAACAGTGAATACCGTAAAAAAATAGGAAGTAATACTTATACACGGTAAAGAAACAAATATCATAATAAAAACATGTGATGGACGAAACGTTTATGATCTGTACAAGGCCAATCTTTACAACGAATAGTATGTAATTACTGGTAGTTCATAGTGCCAGATCATTTAACATTCGTGAATAATTTTATATATTCAATAGTATCTTACAATGTACACACTTTTTTTTAGAATGTCCACTTGTAAAATGCAGTGAACCATGTCCTTACGGTTTTGTGATTGACGTAAATGGCTGTCAAACATGCAGATGTAGTAAGTAAATTAAACAAAAAACTATGACAGAATTCTCACAAAAAGTTTTAAGCAATAAACATATATTGTTTTTGAGATACAGCAGGACAAAAAATGAATATCACTATAATAAAAACCTACCCCTTTACAAAATACTCAACAACTCAATAATAAAATTTTGAATCATCACCAAAAAATATACAGATCTTTAGATTAATATAACAAAGAAGTATGTAAAGTTTTAAGCAATAATCATAAATCTTTTTTGAGTTACGGTGTGACATGTGAAAAAAACACCCCCTGTTTTTTGTAACAAAGTGCCGTATCTCAAAAAGTTTTAATCTTATTTTCATCAAAAAGTATACAGATCATTTTACCATCCTACGAAACAACTATATAAAGTTTCATGACATTTAGATAAGTCGTTCTTAAGTTACGGTGCGACAGGTTTACGCCGGACAGACAGACGGACAGACGGTCACACAGACAGACGGACGGACACCGGACATTTGTATACCATAATACGTCCCGTCAAAAGTTTGACGGTCTTATAAAAAAGAAAATATATCAAGGATTTCTCTTATAAATTAAAGCAATAACATTGCTAATGTTCCTTTTTGTCCCATAAGTTTTAATCTTATTACATGTGTGATTTTTTTTTTGCACACTAAATATATTCAATTATCAGCTTGAGCGCTTAATACAAAATGCACTTCGATCAACGCTTTTGCATTCCAAAAAAGAATACAAAAAAGGAGCATTCAATCCCTAATAAAAGTTAAAAACCAATTGTTCAGAGAACAATTGAAGGTCTCTCCACTAGTAAAGATCTATTTTGATACTGAAATATGAAAAATCAGTTTAAAATGTTAGTTCCTATGGCTTTATGATGTATTTATATGAATTTAAAACAAATGTCAGACTAGAACGTCCTATTAACCTATGACCTTGACCATAATTTCAAGGTCACAACCCAAGGACCTTAAATCAAAAGACCCTAGGTCTTTAATATGTTTGGATAATGAGTCATATCACTTTACTCATTATTCTAAATATAAAAGGGGAGGAAACAACCATTTACTGCCAAGGTCTCCTCGCAATCAGAATTTAAGTGTTACGACATGTCGCAACTAACAATTTAGTGAAAATAATTTGTCGATATCTTATACGGTTTTTGAAAATAAATGAAAATAAGCCAAAATCAAAATTTAGAATATGACCTTGAACTTTGACCTTGACCTCATTTTCATTTATTTTTTTGGATCAAGGACCTCAAATCAAAAGATCCTAGGTCTCTATCACTTATGGTTTACCATTTCAGTCAATTCAAATGGAAAAGGGGAATTACTCTCATATGGAGTCTCCGGAAAGTTTCGGTCCAAATGAATATCCTAATCTTTAAGGTGTAACGAGCAATTTGGTAAAATAAATTTGTTGTAATGTTTTACGGTTGCGGAGGAGTAGTGGCCACAAGAAAAACAGTGTTTGGGGAAATAACTCTTACAACGTAAAGTATTTTGTTACGTCGTTGTAAATTTTTAAAGCGTATAAACTACCATATTATATTCCAAATATCTAAGCGACATCTTTTGAAACATCAATACTACGCAAGAAAAAAATTAGACGGAAGAAAAAAAAAAATTATAATAATAATAATAATCAGAACAAAATCAATAGGTCTTTCCACGGAAATTGTGGAAAGACCTAATAATCAGAACAAAACCTATAGGTCTTTCCACGGAAAGGTGGAAAGACCTAATAATAATCAGAACAAATTCAATAGGTCTTTCCACGAAAAGGTGGAAAAGACCTAATAATCAGAACAAAATCAAAAGGTCTTTTCACGGAAAGGTGGAAAAGACCTAATAATAATCAGAACAAAATCAAAAGGTCTTTCCACGGAAAAGTGGAAAGACCTAATAATCAGAACAAAACCTATAGGTCTTTCCACGGAAAGGTGGAAAGACCTAATAATAATCAGAACAAAATCAAAAGGTCTTTCCACGGAAAGGTGGAAAGACCTAATAATAATCAGAACAAAATCAAAAGGTCTTTCCACGGAAAAGTGGAAAGACCTAATAATCAGAACAAAACCTATAGGTCTTTCCACGGAAAGGTGGAAAGACCTAATAATAATCAGAACAAATTCAATAGGTCTTTCCACGAAAAGGTGGAAAAGACCTAATAATCAGAACAAAATCAAAAGGTCTTTTCACGGAAAGGTGGAAAAGACCTAATAATCAGAACAAAACCTATAGGTCTTTCCACGGAAAGGTGGAAAGACCTAATAATAATCAGAACAAATTCAATAGGTCTTTCCACGAAAAGGTGGAAAAGACCTAATAATCAGAACAAAATCAAAAGGTCTTTTCACGAAAAGGTGGAAAAGACCTAATAATCAGAACAAAATCAAAAGGTCTTTCCACGGAAAAGTGGAAAGACCTAATAATAATAATAATAATCAGAACAAAATCAATAGGTCTTTTCACGGAAAGGTGGAAAAGACCTAATAATCAGAACAAAATCAAAAGGTCTTTCCACGGAAAAGTGGAAAGACCTAATAATAATAATAATAATCAGAACAAAATCAAAAGGTCTTTTCACGGAAAGGTGGAAAGACCTAATAAACAACAAGTCATAATACAGATATGTCATTAGTAAATTCTATTTTTACAGAACTTAAATGTGGTCCTGTTTGTGCTGTAATCTGTTTCTTTGGTAATGTACCTGATGAAAAGGGCTGTCCAACTTGTGCATGCAAAACAGGTAAAGAGTTTATGTAGAAGTTTTTCGATGAGACATGCAGTGAAGGCATGACTGTAATATTTTTATCTGTATATGAAGATATAACATCAAAACTGAGTTGCATACTGAAGGACTTGCGCAGAGGGTTATTTTAAAATGTGAACAATAGTCTTGATATTTACATAATAGAAACAGAATATACAAAAAATACAGTCATACTTTATAATTTTAATAGAATTCCATTTTAATCTGGAGTAATTATGAATATTCCTGTATATAATGAAAGCGACCTCGAAGTAATCATCCAAGAAATTTGTGAATAGTAAAAGAGCTGTTTTGAACGTCGGCTACAATTTGTATTTCAAAAAACAAAACTGTGTAATAATAAAAAATGAAGTTCTGTATGAGCATGGAATTTCGATACACAAATAATACAACCATCGAACAATTAAGTGTGTTTGTGTTTAAAGAGAGCACTAATTCACGGCCGACACTCGGCTAACCGAGAGATTGGTCAGTTAATCTATATTGAGTATGCGGCTATATCGGCGGTTGGTCTGTTAATCGGGTTGGCTAAAGTCTGTTAATCAGGTGTTATCGAGAAAATCATTGAAAGTTCAGCATGTTTCATTGTATAACTTTCTAAATAAATTTTCATCATAAAAAGTATTCATGTCTAACAAAACAATTCAATGTACTGAATTCAGTGGTGTAATTATTATTTTTCTAGCTTCGATGTACGATCTATAAAATGAAAAGGCGGGTTACTCATCAATAAATTTATACACATTTTACACACATAAAATGTACACAAAATGACATATTGGTTAAATTTACTTGCATTCGATATTTTGAACATCGAAAAAAGAAAGCATTATGTTTGTTAACCATATTGATATCATTGTGTGAAAAATCTACACGAAAATCTGTATTTTGGTGACATACATCAATCTTTATTTAAAACCTGGTCTGTTAATGGGTCGGATGTATAAAACCCGGTCTGTTAATTGGTCTGTTTAGAGTTATGAATGGCAATAAGAGTATAATTTTATTGCTATATGGGGTGTTATCGGATCAAATGAGTAGGCTCAAGACGAGCGGCTAAAATATACGAAAACAAAACATGAGCAATAAAACATAACATATACGGAAACAACACATGAAATTGAAAATTGATAAAAATGGTTTCAAAAAGTGTAATAATAAAGTAATATTAATTTCATCCAAGAATGATCGCATATATCATGTTGGTTCTGTTTAATTGTCATGAATGACACAAATTTGTCATCTACATTGGTAACCAGTATATAAATCAGAGATAAACGTCGTAATGTAACTAAACAACAGTAAGTAAAATATATTGGGATGACAAAATATGAAAAATAAAGAAAGAATAAAGAGAAAGATAAATAAAATGTAGAAAAAAATGACATAACAATTTAAAGAATACAGAAATAAAAAATACCCCCAATCCGGACCCTCATGGTATACACGAAAATCTGGATGGAAACGCAGAATATAGAATAATATATAAGGACAGTAGAGAGTGAAACATTGCTAAAAACGAGAGAAAAATAATACTTGTTTAAGAATACACACATGAAACACCGATGGCTATTGAAACAGTAACGGATTGCGATGTACTTATATTGGTGACAAATACTAGAAGTTTACATGTATGGTGTAAAGTTTACGGACAACTATGGTGGCAGGTTAATGCCATTTTGCGTTTAAGTTCTTTAGCGTTTTCGCCTTACATATTCTATATGGCGAAAACGCGAAACTGATTTCTCGTTTTCGACTTCACGTTTTCGCGTTTTCGACTTCGCGATTTCGTGTTTTCGCTCTATAGAATATGAAAGGCGAAATCGCGAAAACGCAAAATGGACTTCACCGGCCACCATAGACAACTGTAGTTCTCCTCTGCACTCATGTAGAAAGGAACTAAACGGAATAAAATGAATTGAAACTTAAAATAACCAAATGTAACTGCATTCGCTCCTTCCGTTTACTTCTTTAGAGTGATTTGTAAACAACATATGATTAAGTAATAGAAGAAAAGAACCAATTGGATGATGCTGACGAACTAGGGTTTAACGTTCAGTGACAAATATCATGTTTATATGTGAACGAGAACACGTTATATGTAACCTGTGTTGTATTAGAAAGACACTTTCAGTCGGAATTGAGAATGTGGTACTTCGAATAGACACAAAAATTAAGGCTGATTGAAAACGTCAATAAAAAATTCATGCATATTCCAGAGGCCAATCCATATCACGCTATATTGAAGTGACACACCCTTCAATAAAATGCAAAGAAAGTCAAAATAAAAATGCTCTTTCTAGGATACTGTGGCACCGTATTGTCATTTTTATTTACTCAGGAACATCTCATTCTTAAATTTTTCAAGGGGAAAATATAAAGGTAGCAAAAGTATTGTCGTGGCTAAATAACTCTTAACTGACACAATTTCAATTGTCCAACCCATTTACAGACTTTATTCCCATAATTTTCACTAAAACGTGGTATTATTCACGTTATTTTACAATTATGAAATATTTACTAATGTTCATTTATGTTTTAGAACCACAGTACGATTTTTTGTCCTTTAAATGATATCTAAATTTGTTTGTTTCGCCTTTTATTAAAAAAATTGCTATGCGTATAAGCATAAATTCTACATACTTGCGCGACGCCTTTTAGTTTTACTGAAAACTGCGCAGACTAAGAAATGTTTTTACAAGTGCAAAATGTTCTATGATAGATATCATTTTGTCAGACACTTTTCTTTTTTCGATTTGGTTCTTATAACATGCCAAAAATCTGTATATTTAATAGAATTTAACATTAAATTAAGCGTTTTACTCTTAACAGACGTATAACCAACCCGATTAACAGACCAATCGCCCATATAGCCGCATACTCATTATAGATTAACCGACCAATCTCTCGGTTAGCCGAGTGTCGGCCGTGTAATTGGGCAAATTTGCTACACATGTTTCACGCATGTACCAAAATATAAATTGAAACGGACCCAGTTGTCCGTAACCAGGCTTGTCAAGTCACATGTCGATATGTTTGTTATTGTGCTTTCACATTTATCTTCTTCTTTCAGGATGTTCAGGGAATGTTAAACCATTGTCATCGGTCAAGTGTGGCACAGGAGGACAAAAATGTCCGGTTCGATATCAATGTAACTCACCTCCACACGGTTACCCAGGAGTATGCTGTCCTTATGGTATATTCTTAAATTGTATTGTTCTACTTCTGCTGTGTATATTTTTGTAATATCCATTTGGCGTGTCTCCGAACTTTTACGTCTATGGGTTATCAAAATCAGAAGGTGCAGAGCCGAACCCAAAACGTGCCAAACAAAATAGATTGAGCTTTTTGACAATCATTTTGGGGTTTGTTACAGGCAGATATTGCTTTTATGGTGACGAGATCATTGGTAAGGGAGAAACTACCAGGTACCAAAATATTTGAACAATGAAAATGACGCGATCAACGCAACTTTCGAACTTTGCATTTTTCTTTAAAACATTGCAGGAATGAAAGAACTTTCTGTTCATAAGTTTGTTTATAAAAAAATGCATTTTGAAAATGGGAATTACAAAGAAAAATTTAGTGTTGCGTTTCTAAAGTCGGTCAGTATAGTATGTTTGAATGACTGCCATACAAGTGACAGGTTGAGAATGCTACAAAACTAGTTTTAATCAACCATTTCCTAGATCAAACGTGTATGTACCAAGTTAGAAATATGGCAGTTGTTATTCACTCCTTTGAAATGTCTTGGCTTTTGATTTCGAAATTTGATTTGGAAATTTCTGTTTATAATTTCTTCAGATTTCTGTACATTACCTTAGCTGTATTCGGCAAAACTTTTTAGGAATTTTGGTCCTCAATGCTTTTCAACTTTGTACTTTATTTGGCCTTTTTAACTTTTTTGGATTCGAGCGTCACTGATTAGTCTTTTGTAGACGAGACGCGCGTCTGGTGGATATACAAAATTTAGTCCTAGTATCTCTGATGAGTATATTTAGTTGTCAAGTATTTCGTCGCTATAAGACAGTTATGTCTTGTTCCGATACTTTTAATTACGATTTGGGGTATGGAAAGCACGACAACACGTGCACTCTTGTTGTATTATGTCTTATATAATCAATATTTTTTATTTTTTAGAAACTAAGCCAACACCAGACAAATGTCCAAGAGACACATATCCGAGGTCCAGGTGTTATGTCCGACGTAACTGTAAAAATGATTCATCTTGTCGTGGGAACAAGAAATGTTGTAAACAAGGATGTCAATATAAATGTGTAGCTCCTGTTTACTGAACAGTTCTACAGAAATAAATACTAACATGACTATATAAGTGTTGTAAATTTATAAACTTCAGTTAAATAAAGTTAATTAAAACGTCTTGTCTTGACTTCCAGAAGACCAAATGACGCAGAAATTAACAGCTAAATGTCAACAATGAGCAAAACCCATACTACAAAGAAGTTTGTGTAAGAGACAAGAACTCATAATAATGAAGTAAACAATTGTGAAATAACATTTTTATTCACACCCTGATTTATTTTTGTCCGTCTAATAGTCAATTATAGATGTGGTATGATTGGCAATGAGACAAGAATCCCCTATGGTTCAAATGAATCAGATGTAAGCAAAATTAGGTGATCATACAGCCTCTAACAATGAGAAAAGCACATACCAGGTGTTATGTCAGACGAAGCTGTAAAAACGATACATCTTGTCATGGGAATAAGAAATGTTGTAAACAAGGATGTCGGTATAAATGTTACATATTTGTTTTTCGTTCATTTTATTACATAAATAAGGCCGTTAGTTTTCTCGTTTGAATTGTTTTACATTGTCTTTTCGGGCCTGACTATGTGGTATGGGTTTTGCTCATTGTTGAAGGCCGTGCGGTGACCTATAGTTGTTAATGTCTGTGTCATTTTGGTCTTTTGTGGATAGTTGTCTCATTGGCAATCATACCACATCTTTTTTATAAGCTCCTGTATACTGATGAATAGTATAGAAATAAACACTATATAAGTGCATTGTTAGTTAATAAACTTTAGTTAAATAAAGTTTATTTAAACTTCTTATATATCCGTTAGCGTTATTAACTTATTATCAATTTTTGCAAGTACTATAATAAAGAAAACATAAACAGAAGTTGTGGAATGATTGCAAATGAGACAATTCTTCTTGGAGACCAAATGATACAGAAATAAACAGATAAAGTTCACCGTTCATCCTTCAGCAACGTGCAAAACTGTATATATAGATACGACAGTACGCCCTACATTGAAGTTCATGCGTGAGACAAAAGCTCAAATAAAAGACTGAGTAAACAATTGCTAAATTACAATTTTATTCACACCCTGATAAGTTTTATCTTCATTTTTATATCGACCGTTAGGGCATTCCGATGTATTTCTATCGCCTTTAGTACTTTGATCAATCATACTTCATCTCTTTATGTGTATAAATTACATACAGTTAGAGAACGAAAAGTGATGTTCGGACGTCCCAATTTTGTTTTCGTTCTCAAACTGTATATATGGATAAGAAGATGTGGTATAATTGACAATAAGAAAACTATCCACCAAAGTTGAAACGAAGCAGATATTAGCAATATACGATAGTACGCCCTTCAACAATGAGAAAAAACTCCATACCGTATGGTCGGCTATTAAGGACTCAATATGAAAAATATGCATTTCAATTGAGAAAAAATAATGGCCTTATGTATAACAAAATAATTAACGAAAAACAAATACGACGGACATGAACCATAATTGACAACCACTGAACTACAGGCTCTTGGTTCTTGCTTATGATTGAAGGCCGTACGGTCGTCTTGAGTTGTGTTAACGTCTATGTTATTTGGTCTCGGGTGGACGTTGTTTCAATTATGGCAATCATACAAATTCTTCATATTTTTATATTCTTATTAGACATGTTACGAAAAGGTATATTCTCGACGCTGAGGTTGACAAATTAGACTTTAAATTTGGGGACGATGTCAAAACATTGAATATAAATTTAAACAGGTAAAATTTAAATTCTGCACGTCTTGGTTACTTCAAATCACATTTATCTAGAATCTCATTATGTAACATCTTACATGTATATAACAATTTCTTTTGTGTTATCATTGCTGACAGAGGCATATCCAGCCATTTAAAAAAGGGGGATTCAAACCATATGTCCCCATTCAAATGCATTGATCGTCCAAAAAGGGGGGTTCCAACCCCCGGACCCCTCGCCTTCGATCCGCCTCTGTCCAGCCTATCGTGACATGAAAGGTGTACGCGTGCAGGAATGGGCGGCTAGAAAAGGGAGGGCTGAGAGTTATACAAGTTCATTCGATTCCAGATTGATAACATAAATATAGTAAGATGGTTAGATATTAGTCAGTTTTATTTGTTGTATTACAGTTCCTGACAAAGTTCAACCTGTCGCTCCACTAATCCCGCACAAAGCTCTACAGTCTGATTGATTCGTCAGTCTGGTGTCTCCATAAGCTTCCAATGACTCTGAAAGTTTTGAAGCGCCTTGTAGCGTGTTCGACATATACCCGATACTCTGATATATGCAAATTCATTTTTTTTTTATATTTTCTTCTTTCTGCTCGTGGTTTAGCTCTAAGTTGATGGCGCCTGTAGCGGATAAAGAGGGGCGATCGACATGGATAATTTTTTCCCGCTAAGATGACAAAATTCGGTGGGAAATTTAACTCCAAACCTGGTCGAATGAAAGGCAATAGATTATACTGTTGGGCATCATTTTGGTGTCCTATATATGAAACCACTTCGAATAAATCTTGTATGACTTCTGTTGTCCACAATCACCTATGTATGAATGCAATGTCCGCAAAAAGTGGAGTTAAGGTGTAAATGCAAAGTCATTATGCAATGCTTTTGAAACTCTGCAGGGAAGTTCAACCGGTGAGTAGTGAGTCATATTTTACACAAACCTCTTATCGTTCTAACATGCATGAAATATTTGCAACTGGACGTTAAGCAACCAACAATCAATCAATCACAAACCCCTTATAAAGAAAATACAAATTGAGCTGAAACTGTTTAAATTAAGACAAAGTTGGAAGGAAATAAAGGAAGAAAATACATGCCTTCGCCGCTATATGACCGGGAGTAAATTTTCTAAAACTATTATGCAACAAGTTCCAAGTTGAAATTGCATAAAAATCGTATTTTAGGTGTTTTAAAACATACCCCGTTAGGTAAAAATTTAGGTGGCAAACAACTGGATCAAAATACATACACTCCTTTGTTTGCTTTTCATAACTATATAAAAATAATCGTTACATATATATTCACGAGTAGGTATAAAACAGATTATAATACTTTGATTATTTGTAAGGTCTATTAAGGACTAGCCGAAGAATTCACACACTCCGCTATCCCCCCCCCCTCCCCCATCTACTGCTGCATTTATATGACCGTGTCCCTCTCCCCCCCCCCCACCTTTTTTTTGCATTATAGTTCCTTAAAAAATATTATGGAATTTATTAATATCAATTTCCTATATTTTCTTATGGTACAAATGTCATTGAATATTCGATCCAGACGAATTGCCTCCAAAAGGAGTAATGCAATTTTTAAGTTATATTCAATGTTATTCAGGTAATATATTTTGTGTTTTGATACAGTCCCCACATTTAAAATGTAATTTGTCAACCTCAGCGTCGTGAATATACCTTTTCGTAACATGTCTATTCAAAGAGAGATAACGCATAACTAAATTGTGAATTTTTTTTTTTGGTTCGTTACTTTTTGTCCTCTGACTTTTTGTCCACTGAGTTTTTGTTCGTAAGTTTTTGTCTGTGACATTTTGTCTTTGACTTTTTTTCCTGTGAGTTTGTGTTCGTAAAGTTTTGTCTGTGACATTTTGTCTTTGACTTTTGTCTGTGAATTTCTGTCCTACATTCATCTATGGTATGCAGGCCCTTACATATCTGACTCGTAATTATAATAGGTAAAGGTCACTTTAATGAAATTCTCATAATTTTGTATCCCTCTCACTCAAAATTATATCTAGTATTTAGTTGGTTAAAATGCTCAAATCCAAGAAAATTTGTGCTACGAAAGATTATTATTTTGGTGCATGAAACCTGAGGTTAAGTGGTTGACGTGATTCATAAATATTTTTCGTTACCGCATCTTCTTACATCTATTATAGTTATGGATACAAATTCCAATAATATAATAACCTAAGTTCTGCCACAAAAGGAATAAAAATAGGGGAAAACCATCATAGCATCATAGTATTATAGCTAGCTCAACCACTCACTTGAAACGCATTTTTTATATCTACTTCAATTCGTCAGCAAATAAGTGTGGACACAGATCTGTGTGGATATCAATAGATTGATTTGAGTCTTGAATCAATCGTGCAGAGCGAGCGGACTGAGAAAGTTTGGTATTAAAGTGCAAATGATCGTACCAAGTTTTGTAATGCTCAAAAGGAGTCTGTGAATTTGAATTTAGAATTTAGAATTTAGAATTTATAGAATTTAGAATTTAGAATTTAGAATTTAGAATTTTGTTGAATTTTGAATTTTGAAATTTAAATTTTGAATTTTGAATTTTGAATTCAAACAATGTCACCATGGTCACGAATTAAGTTTGTCCTGTAAATTACTGTCCTCCTATCTAGGAACGTATCGATTGCTAGATATACTGTTCCCATGCCTTTCTTACTAATGAATACTTTTATCAAAGAACTTACTTTAGATTTTTGTTTTGACTCTACAATAAAAAAAATACAGGTGACTAATAACCGTTTACCTGGTCAAGTATATAGCTAGGTGTGTCAATTTAATTGCTAAAACAACAGCTCCCAATAAACGTTGACATAACAAGGGACGAAAGTATAATAAAAGTGTTATTTGAAGACTTTTTATAGCAATTAAAATATTTCTTGTCTTTTCAGCTTTTCAGCTGTGGAACAGCAAAACGGTCAAATTAAAATTATTAGCGTTAAAATTCTTAATCGAACACCTTTTTGAGTGTTATTAGTTCTCTTTTAACAACTTCGTGTGATAACGTTATTGTTATATAAAAAACAGTTTTGGAGAAAATTTGATCACCAATAAGTCGAAATTTAAAATCTCTAACTTATAGGTAGTTTTCTTTGAGAAAAAAAAGTTACAATCCTCCTTTTCTGTTTATTTGTCATCAAGACGATCGGTGCATGGCCGAAGAACTGATGATCATCGATGTTAGACTATTCAAGGGGTTTATTCCTTGAATGCCAACATCCTTTGATCTTCCGACAATTTACCTGTAAAATTATGTTGGCATTCGAGGAATAGGTGCAAGTAGATATCACAACAAAAGTGCATGCTTATCAAAACAATCACATTAATTAGACATAGGTAGATTTCAGGGGCCGATTTCAGGTAACCTTAATCTAGTTCATGTTTGTCCAGTCGTTGAACATTGTTTTGGCTGTTACTGCTTAAGGTACCAGTCTTGTATTTCAAGTGAGCATTTTTTTCTGATTTTTTTTTTCTGCACTCATTTTTTTCTGATTGATTGTAGGTTTATGCTGAATTGAAACATATATATATATATATGTCGTGTAAAAGTTGCAATTTTGTACAGGTTATAACGTGTACAAAAATATTGTACATTTTATAATTTGTACAATGCTAAAATACAAGTTATAACATGTACAAAAGTACCTCATACATGTTGTAACATGTACAAAATATTACTTAAAAATGGTTCTAACCTGTACAAAATTTGGAAAATAATAATAAAATAGAATATACATGCATGATTGAAATTTATTAAATAAAACAAACAATAATCAAAAGCAAAAGAAGGTGCATTATTTTCAGCATGCATTACATACCAAATTTTCATTCATTTTAGAAACAAGTTTTTTTTACTTGTTACTACAAGACAGAGACATGTGACACCTTGAGTTGCACAAAACTTTCACGCCTCTACATTTGCACCTACCAGACTTACACTGCCTTTCTTATAGTGACAACGCACAAAACCTCAATCAATGATAACTTACGCACTATCTCTCTCACTCATTGGGACTTCAGACACATTTAAAGTTGCCTTTGCTAAAAATTGAACCTGGTTCCTACTCAAGTATCCCTTTATTTCAAATTTACCTCCAATTGTGTAGCCTACACGTTCATTCACATTGATCACCATGCCTTTTATGTTTCTCTCGTCGTTAGGGCCCCTATGAATAAACTCATCATAGATACCAGGTTTAATTTTATATTACGCCAGACGCACGTTTCGTCTACAAAAGACTCTATCAGTGATACTCGAATCAAAAAATGTTAAAAAGGCCAAATAGAGTACAAAGTTGAGGACCAAATATTCCTAAAAGTTTTGCCAAATATAGCTAAGGTAATCTATTCCTGAGGTAGAAAAGCCTTAGTATTTCAAAAAAAAAATCAAAGTTTTGTTAACAGTTAATTTATAATTATGAACATATCAATGATAACTCAAGTCAACACAGAAGTGCTGACTACTGGGCTGGTGATACCCTCAGGGAAATAAATCTCCAGCAGTAGTGGCATCGACCAAGTGGTTGCAAATAAACTCATCATAGATACCAGGATTAAATTTTATGTTACGCTAGACGGGCGTTTTGTCTACAAAAGACTAAAGGACAGAATATGAATGATAACGTTATCACCTTGGGAGAGAACATTTAATCTAGTTTTAGTGTTTCTGATCAAGGCATTTGCTTATACCTACTGGCCAGAAAGGATCCTTTTCCGTGCATGCTTGCTGTCAATATTTGAAATTTCCGAAAACAAGTATTGACAGCAGGAATATCACTACCAAAAACTATGATGGCCACTTACGAGGAAGAAAACCAGTAGATGTCATGCTGATACTGATTCATTAGCAATGTTAGCCATGTTGACTGTTCCTTTGGTACCTTTCGTCCCTCTTTTTTTTAGCCAAGTTAGCATCACTAAATTCAAAAACCATTGTTTCTGTGTCTAAGTCAATGTATTTTTCATCGTTGTCCGCTGAATTATGACCACATCGCCATCGGTTTTAGTGTTTGTGTCAGTAATAATGTCCGTCTCTGACATTCTGATCCCCAATTTGATGCAAAAAATGTTCTGGTCAAGCAGATGACACAAACAAAATATTCTGAATGCTAATTCCATCTATACTTTATAGTGTTATATTTTGAAAAAAAAAATCTGATTTTTTCTAAATAAAACTAAATAAATTTGTTCGTCGTTTGCGCAAAAAAAAAAAATTTACTAAGAAAAAAACAATCACCTCACATGAAATTAAATCATTGCACTCGAACTGCACTGAAAAGGTATCTCACTAACATGAATGGAAAATAACAAAAAATGATGAACAGATTATGGAGGTTAATGGTATGTGTTGTTATAATAGATGAATAGAAATATATTTTTATTTTCTAATTTTGTACAAGTTCAACCCATTTTTAAGCAATATTTTGTACATGTTAAACATGTAGGAGGTACTTTTGTACATGTTATAACTTGTGCTTTTGCATTGTACAAATTATAACATGTACAATATTTTTGTACATGTTATAACCTGTACAAAATCGCAACTTGTACACGACATATATAGACTTTAAAAAAAATCTTGCATCTTTTGGGGGATATCAATCCAGGAAAGTGGAAGGATATCATGTTTCCTGGAAGTGGTGCGGCCTAGTAAAAACAGCAAACAGAAAGTAGAAAAAAATATTTTGACGTAACTTTTTATTCTTCGGGGCATGACCCTCTTTTTTTTCGATTAAATCACAATTTCACAGTAGTACATACATGATATAAAAACGAAATTTTTTTTTATATGTAGCATTTTTTATTTTTTTATTTTCAAAGATCAGCTGTTTTGCATGTAAGCCAATGGAGCAGTCAATTACAAGACTGCAACCTTACACCAATATGACCTTCTCTTAACATAAAACAATTTTATTTTAATTGTTGCATCACAAAGTGTGTCTATTATCAGGAATTCTAGGTTGCACAAATTCTACAATAGACTCTTTGGACTTTGAAGTTTCTTTACAATATTTCTATAGTTGTGTGTGCTGTATTATCCTCCCATAATACTTGATGGAATTTCTCGCAACTTTGTATCTCATGTTAGTGACACTATTTTATTTTGTTCAGTTGTTTAGGATTTTTTCTTGGTTATGATATTACACCATTCTTGTTGTAAGTAATTCATAGCACACAGAAAAGAGGTAGTCGGGTAAGTGCCGATTTTGGCCTCAAGTTTCAGGTTCATTTGACGAAAGATTTTGGACACTGTTTAACCACTTAAATGTCTATTTCAGTTGATTCAATTAGTTTATGTGAAAGATTTTAACCAATTTAGACACTAAAAACGCACCGATTCAAGCTTAAATATGAAAAAATGCGGCCACTTTCGTTTAAGACAGAAACCGCCTAAATTTTAACTCAAATGCTAAAAATGTGAAGATTTAAGTAATTTAAGCAATGACTTATTGATGCTAGTACCCGATAAATGTGCTTTGTATTGACAAAAACAGCACATATTTATGTAGCAGAAGCATTCTACTTCCAATAAATAACTAAATGTCTACATTTTAACAATTTTGTAAAACTGCTATATTTTTGTGCCAAAAAGGGATTTTACTGGACCTATTCCTTTCAAAACAATACATAATATACCATAACATTAGCAAACATTTTACGGCAGATTGACAAAAAGCACTACTTATGTGATATGATTACAATTGTTGAATATTTCATACAAGCAATTTTCAAATTTAACAGTCTATTACAAGTGAAAAGTTAAATTTATTGTTCATTTGAAATGTTTATATCAAATAATAATTTAAAATATTAAAAGGATTTGAAATTGAATAAATCTCTATCTTTTTTTCTAGATTGAAATAATTGTTTTTAACTAAAATTGCTTTAATATTTGTAATATGTCTTATGAGAATAAACATTTCCGTTTTCAAAATATATTTTTGTAATAAAAAGTAAAAAAAAATGTTTTATTTTCTTTATTTCTTTAAAATTCATAATAATTTTAACCCCAAAATCGACTATTTTTTTCTTATCAAAAAGTGATAAAATGTTTTAATTTTATCAAATTCATTAATTATTTTTAACGTTTAAATACTTATAAAATAATTTAGACTTTTATAAAAACACTTATTGTTCTTATATAAACATCTATTGAAATATTTTTGTTGGCGTTCAAGGAAAAGGTAACATATAAAATGTTGGCATTCGAGGAAACATAATTGGTTTATTCCTTGAATGCCAACATCCTTTGATCTTCCGACAATTCACCTGTAAAATTATGTTGGCATTGGAGGAATAGGTGCAAGTAGTTATCACAACAAAAGTGCATGCTTATCAAAACAATCACATTAATTAGACATAGTTATGGTTATTTATCAAAAAACATCATAGATGATCAAATGATTGTTAAAGAAACAAAATGTCAAAGAGGCTTGGCATATAAATGGCTTCATAGTGCCAAGAAATCTTTCTTTTGCATAAATAAAATCAAATAAATCTTCATTTCACGACACATTTCCTAAACTTTCTTATGAATATAAAATTATTGTATTAATTAAAAGTAAATATTTCGAGACATTTCTCTTGTATATTCAAACAATTATCAACAGATTATTTGTGACTTTTTGTCTTGACGTGACTTTTTGTCCTAAAGAATTTATGATTTATGTCCTGTGACTGTTTTTCCTGTGACTTCCTGTCTGTTAACCATTATTTGACACCATTTGACAAATTGTTTTCCTAACAATTATATGATCATCATTATTGTTTTCGGTGCATTACGTTTGCGCGCATTACCATTATATTTGCGCGCAAAAATCATTACATTTGCGCGCAGCTTTTAATTACATTTGCTTTACATATATAATAATTCAATAGAAATACTATTCATGCTTTCCAAAATAAAAGTTCTTTTAAAAAATATATTCTCGAAAATAATCTGTAACTTTCTGGCCGATAACTTACTTCCCAAATAAATATGTTTAAACTAACTTTCTGACGTACATTCGCTGACTATGTAGAAAAAAAATCACAAATCATGTGGTACCTACCGGTAACTGCTACGCTAGTTTTATAATGAAAATACAAATGTAAAATAGAGACATTAAGTAATTACCCAGGAGATTCTAGGCATTTAATAATAATTCTTATAAACTTGCACAGATTGTTTAGTTGTTCAGACGGGTAGCTACTATTCATGAGACCTTGAAATTTTAAAATATTTATATGTGACATAAACACAAAGTCAAAGTTTATTTAAGAACATTCACATAAAAAATTAATGTGGGACCATCAGAACTTTTCATGTGGGACAATCAGAACTCTAAAATTTTAAAAAGTGGGACAATCGGGAATAAACTCATTACAGACATCCGAGTCCATTATTACTGACCGAGGACATATAACAGAGTCATTATAAAAACACCCATTAATACATTTATTAATCAACTGAATAAAAGTGTATGTGTTGCTGCCAACTTGATGTACTCTCTACTCTTTTAATAACAGTTTAGTTTTAAAAAAAAAAGTAATTTGTACTTCACCATGATAAATCTTTTAATATACCAAATATCCAAAACATTAAGTTGACAGAAGTTATGTGTTGAAAAACAGGATGAATAGTGATCCCTATGTATGGTTCTTTAATGTTCACTTGGTTGCTGGTTACTAAATTAAATAAAATACAAAAGAGTATTATACTCTTTTAATACAACTTAATTTTATTAACTTTATTAAAAACCCTTACTGTGCTTTATACAAACAAACCGGCCATTAATACAGGGCCATTACAGAAAAACAGGGCCATTACAGAAAATATATAATTTTTAATAAACAGTCATTTTTGGCAATAATGTACTTAGTTGGTTAATAAAAGTTAATTGATAACTTCAAAAGGCATATACCTGTCACATACAGTTTTGAACACCTGATTTAGGTTAATCATACGGGTATTTAATGACCAAAGAGGTGTGAGGCAGGTATTTGGGTTTTGCCACTTTGTCTATTGTTTACATGTACCAGCCCTACTAATTAATGAAATATCTATAAGTATTTTAGGACTAAGTTTACCCTCCCAATAAACAACATCAGCATCAATTCGCATTATGGAATTTTATTTTTTTTTTTGTCGTCCGTCCGTTCTTCTCTGTCCCTCTGTCTACCCGCTCAAGGTTAATATAGTTAATCAAAGGTACCAGATTATATTTAGTATGCCAGACGCGCGAAACGTTTACATATGCATTAGACACATCAGTGACGCTCAAATCAAATAATTATAAAGTCAAACAAATACAAAAGTGAAGAGCATTGAGGATCTAAAATTCCAAAAAGTCATGCCGACCGACCTGATTTTGCCGATTTCCGGAATAAAAATAAAATTGACTTTTCATACTTTTTTATTCCCGCCGACCCTAACAAATGCATTATCCCTCTGTAGTGAAAAAATAAAACTTTACATTTCTAAAAATAGACAAATCAATCATAACTGACCTTGAAATGTCAGTTGCGCAAATAATTTTGCAAAACGAAACCTGTGTTTAAAACCAATTACACAATAAGTTCGTTTCCCGTATTTGTCATCAGTCCGTAAGATGCATCATCTGATAGCAATAGACTTGTCCAAATAGGGACAGGTGGAAGACATCAAGTTAAAGTACTGAATATTAAATGATCATTTGGTACTTTCTTGTTTCATAGATAATAAAAAAAATATCGTCCATTTGTATAAAAAACAGGAATGCAGGACAACAGATTAACCCGATATTCTCGTTTTTTTTTCTTGTGGACGAGTCTATTACATGTTTGACACGTGTGTTGAAACTTATTTTCGTACGACGTTTTTACATTTTTTTTTCTTTATCAGTTTTTGTGCTTGAATATCATAATTCACCAAGTTTTCTGGATTTGATTTTAAGAGCTACGCGAATCTGTTTTTCTTGTTTGTGAAATGACGATTTAATTTCGTCTTTGTCCGTGCACCCCCTTTTTTTACGAGAAATTATTAGAATGTCATGCGATGTTTATGACAGCTGAGCAATAAAATATCATCGAACTAAAATCTAAGAAATGATGACAAAATAGCATAACAAACATATTGTTAGAAAGATATTTATTTTGCATATTTTTCTGTCTAGAAAGATATTTGTTTTTCTTTTTTTTTTCCGACCGACCGACCCGAATTTTTCATGGGGAAAATCCGTAAACCAACAAATTAAAAAACCCTGGCCTTATAGACCTAAAGACAAACATGAGAACACAAACTGCTAAAAAAGAACACAAAGGTGATGTGTGTGAGAAAGAGTTTGTTGGAAGTACTAGTAACCTAAAGGTACACATGAGAAAACATACTGGAGAAAAATCTCATGACTGTGATGTATTTGGTAAACGTTTTAGTCTGCTTTGTAATCTACAAACTCATACGAGAACACATACAGGGGATACACCTTATGGCTGTAATGTGTGTGGTAAACGGTTTAGTCTGCTTTGTAATTTACAAACTCATACGAGAACACATACAGGCCATAAACCTTAGGGCTGTGATGTATGTGGTAAGGGATTTAGCCAGCTTGAAATTTTACACAGACACATCAGAACACATTCAGGTGATAAACCTCATGACTGTAATGTATGTGGTAAACGGTTTAGTCTGCTTGAAATTTTGCATAGCCACATGAGAACTTCAACACATACAGGTGATACACATTATGACTGTGGTGTATGTGGTAAAGGGTTTAGACAGCATAGTTATTTAAAGAATTACGTGAGAATACATACAGGTGATAAACCTTATGAATGTTGTGAATGTGGAAAACGGTTTAGTCAGCATGGTCTGACATTTATTGATTCACATGAAAACACATACAGGCGATAAACCACACAACTATGATGTATGTATTAAAGGATTTCGTCATCGTGGTAATTTACAGAGACACATGAGAACAGCTGATAAAACTTATGACTGATATGTGTGGTAAACGGTTTAGTCAACAAGGTTGTTAACAAATTTTATTATGGAATCACATCAGAACACACACGAGTGATAAACCCCTTTACTGTGATGCATGTGGTAAACGGTGTTGTCAGCGTGGTCATTTACGGAATCATATACGAGTGATAAACTCCTTTACTGTGATGCATGTCAGTGGTAAACGGTTTCGTCAGCGTGGTCATTTACTGAATCACATCAGAACACATACGAGTGATAAACCCCTTTACTGTGATGCATGTGGTAAACGGTTTTGTCAGCGTGGTCATTTACGGAATCATATCAGTACACATACAGGTGATAAACCCAGTACCTGTGATGTATGTGATAAACAGTTTCGTCAGCGTGGTCATTTACGGAATCACATCAGAACACATACGAGTGATAAACCCCTCTACTGTGATGTAAATGGTAAACGGTTTTGTCAGCGTGGTCATTTACGGAATCACATCAAAACACATACGAGTGATAAACCCCTTTACTGTGATGCATGTGGTAAACGGTTTCGTGAGCGTGGTCATTTGCGGAATCACATCAGAACACATATAGGTGATAAGCCCCGTACCTGTGATGTATGTGGTAAACAAACGGTTTTGTCAGCGTGGTCATTTACGGAATGACGCCAGAACACATACAAGTAATAAACCCCTTTACTGTGATGCATGTAGTAAACGGTTTCGTCAGCGTGGTCATTTACGGAATCCCATAAGAACACATACGAGTGATAAACCCCTTTACTGTGATGCATGTGGTAAACGGTTTCGTGAGCGTGGTCATTTGCGGAATCACATCAGAACACATATAGGTGATAAGCCCCGTACCTGTGATGTATGTGGTAAAGGGTTTATTGGAAGTTACAACTTAAAGAGAAACATTAAAATGCATAGAGGGGAACTTTCTCCTAAATTGGATTTATGCTCCTGATATTTTAATTTATATTGAATAAATTTTTTAAAGATTCGGTATCAATGATGTAAATATGACAGCAGATTTGATATGATTGCCCATGAGACAACTCTCCACAAAAGACCATATGACACAGACATTAACAATTATAGGTCACAGTACGGCCTTCAACAATGAGCAAAGCTCAAACCGCATAGTAATCTGTAAAAAGCCCGAAATGACAAATGAAAAACAATTTAAACGAGAAAACTAACGGCCTAATTTAAGTAAAAACAAAAATGAACAAAAAGCAAATATGTAAAATATCAACAAACGACAACCACTGACTCTACTACAGGCTCCTGATTTGGGAAAGGTAAATACATACAAAATACGGCGGGGTTACACATGTTAGCGGGATACTTACCTGCGACAGTAGTGTAACCCTACAACATTAAAACAAACTATAAAATTTAGTTGAAAAACTCATCAGAAATACATTTAACAATTTAATTCAAATCCTTATTGCCATGAAACTACATATTTATATTATGTGACACAACATAACAAAATAAAAATAGAAAATATTTTAAGAGTCCCTGTCCTCAGTTCAATAGACTGTTTTAAAAAGGATCCTATTATCCTTTATAGGTTATTTACCTGAATGTGTGAAATTGGGTAGAGTATTATTACTATATATGTTATTTTATCTATGTCATTTAAATTTATAAAGTGGATATTCTCATTTATCAAAAAATCAAAATTAAACTTTTTTATTATTATGGTTTCTATTACAATAAAAAAAAATCAATTTCATCTTCAATTTGTTTAACAAAAACACATAGTGCATGGCGGTGGCCTGGTAGGATTTTTATGCATACTGGACTGACATACATAGATGAATATGATAGAGTGTGCATTGTTTCATTTACATACACACGAGGAGACATACTTGTGATAAATGTTATTAATTAAATGTTTAGCTCAACTGGCTGGAATGTGAGTGTGTATTATAACTTGGCGTATGTCGTCGTCTTTTACATCTTACAAAGATCATCTCCTCAGAAATTGCTAAGACAAATATAATCAAACTATGCAAAAACCACTTTTTTTTCTTTCTTTTTTTTTTTTTTTATTAAAACCAAACTTGGCCACAATCAATACCACGTGAAAATATGTCTGACTGCTGCCAAACACGGCTGACATTGCCAAAAATAAGACATCATGATAAAGTGCATTTTTTCGTCTTTTCTCTTGAAAACTTTTACGTTTAGTCAAATTTGTTCAATTATAATGAGATTTACATATGTCTATTACTATCAAAACTGTGAGACGACACCTTATAGGCCCTTAAACGAGATTTATTTTCTTTTTCACCTATTATCTTGAATATGAAAATTTATCAGCAAGACGAGATCTACAGATGTGTCACTGTCAACAAGATCAAAATTGTCAGTCGGCATCAATTGAGAGTTATTGCCCTTTAAGGACGATAGTTTTTAATGTTTGCGTTTTTTCCCATTATGATTGATAAAAACTACACAGGTTATTCAGCGTGCACCATATTTTTTATGTCATTTCTTCATAGACAGAAAAAAAAATTACAATCATTTCTTAAATAAAATTGGAAATGGATGATGGCGGTATTCATTTAGTCTATATTGAAATTTGCAGCCTGTTCTACATTCCGACATGATTCTCTATAAATATGCTAGAACAATCAAGTGGAGGGTCATAAGAAGATGTGGTATGATTGTCAATGAGACAACTATCAACAAGAGACCAATGGGATATGAAAACAGCCCTCTCAAGCAATAAACGCTAACTTAAAAAATATACGAGCATACACTACAGGGACGGGGACAAATTAGTTTAAACATATTTAATTATAGTAGATTGGGAAACAAGTTCAGCAACTTATATTAATCTCTTTCCACTTTGTGGGTGCGAATGCTGCCTTGTAGCGGCATTAGCCTGCTCTTTTTTCGAAATCTACAAGGGTGTCTTTAACGTGCAAGAGATATGGCTCTCTCTTAACACGGGTCAGCCATTTATCGTCCCCGTCCGACGGACTATCATCGTTTCCTCAAGACCATACTCGCAAATGGTGTCAAAGGAGCGCCGAAAATTCAGTCCATGAAATTTTCATCCAAGACGGGAATCGAACCAGAAAGCTTTGCGTTAGTAGTCCGATGCACTAACCACTACACCACGGGGACGCATTAGACTACAACCATCACATACAGCACGAGTAACAAATTAAAACCCTGCAGTAAATATAAAAAAGAAGTTGTGATATGATTGCCAATGAGACAGTTCAGAGGCGAATTTAGGGGGGGGGCCCAGGAGGCCCGGCCCCCCTTTTGGGGAAAAAAATTGGTTGCTTATATAGAGAATTACTGAAGCGTGACTGGAGCGGGCCCCCTCTTAGGTCAGTCAGTGGGCCCCCACTTATGAAAATTTCTGGATCCGCCACTGCAGTTCACCACAAGAGACCAATAAAATAGGCAGACAGCTTTCTCACAAGTTTGTATGCCGCCTCTTTGGAGGTCCTAGCTCGGCAAAGTTTTCTTTTTATGTCTGTGAGAGCTAAGATGCCAGCAACTGTCAGGCTATTACTAAACCGTGCGAACACTGTGCGTAACGACTGTTTCTCTTAGTGTGTAAATGCAATGTTTCAAGACCATAAGGATAGTTACTAGTTACTATGAGTATAGAGCCACTGCTAGCTATTGATCTTTTTAGGCTTCAGTGTTCATTCAGTTGGTGGTTCTCAGTATATTACTTGTTTACTATTAAAATTTATATTGACACCGACAACTGTAAAGTTCAAGGTAATAAAGAATTTGAAATTTATTGTATAACATTTAACGCAATGTTTGCTCTCTTTTGTACTGTATACTTGTGCAGGTCAATTTTGATTTTTTTCATCCAACATTAGCCCAACGTTATCATATTGTTATGATCTATTATGGCAAGGATTTGTAAAGCTTCATACTATACAAATTCTAGATTATGGCATTGTTTATAACCAGAGACATATAAAACGTAGTATACATGTTCAAAAGTCTAGATCTGGTATAACTTTAAGTTCCCATTGAAGCTTTTGTAATGTGTCACACATATAAAAGTTGGCACTATGAGCAAAAATATATGTTTTTAAATTAAATAATAGATGATAATAAATAATAAAGTATCACAAATAAATGTAACCGCAATTAGATCTATAATATATTTATTATACGCATATTAACTTCTTGTTGCCAATTTTGTTTTCTTTTTGCATATTTTAAAAAAAAAAATATTTGGAATAAATATTCTTAATAAAAACATATGTTTTCTTTCGCTAAATGATATTCTTGACGCTTCTTGCAGCTAAAATTCATCTTGTTGACAATTAGTGCGACCGGTTTTTAAAAGCAAAAAAGTGAGTCTTGAATTGTTGCAAAACATAATATAAAGCATGGGTACCGATTTAAACAGGTGCGGATTTATGCCCAAATCAAATGCCTGAATAAACCGTTAAGTGGTGCGCCTAACAGAGGGACGATTTACAGATTAGGTAGGGGAACTGTACAACGAATGATGACGTTGGTCTCTTTCCCTCGACTTCTTTTTTCCCTCTGAAGACAAAGTAGTTTTGAGTTACAGAGTAGACAACGATTAATCTTATTTAACAAGATGTAGTGAAACATAAATGAGTACATTTAATACTGTAAATATTTAAAGGTGAAAACTAAGAATCTAGTATCTACTTTCAGACTGATATATTAGCCATTTTGGGCCGTAAATTATTTAAATTACATGTTGTGTTATGATAATTTTGTCAAATTACATTGTGCATGTCTTTTTATATTAGAAATATATCCTACAGAGATGCATCATGTAAGAAACGAAATGCAGCTGCATGGACTTCAACAATGAGAAAAACCCATATCACTAGAGGGAGGGTAGGAGGGTCCTGATCCCGAAATCCCGGGCTTAAAAAAACGGTATCCTGAGGTCCCGAATTTAAATAAATTGAAATCCCAACATCCCGAAAGTCTAAATAAAAATTCCCAGATACTGAAAGGGTCAATCCCAAAATCCAGAGATTAAAAACCCGATCCCGGAGTCCCGATAAATGTCCTATCCCCCCTCAAGCTATAATCATGTTTAAAGGCCTGAATTTAAAAGCCTTGAACAGTTCATTAATATTTGGAATGATTGCCTCAATTAAGTACAAAACAAAAAACGAAACATATATGATATACAGCAACAAATGACAACTAACATGACTAACAAATCCCAGACCTCAGACATGTCACAACTGTGTCAGACAGGCACATCATGCACATGCTTAAACTTTGAACTGTATAACATGTTTGCAAGCTACAGTGATCGGGAAGGACGTGCACACTGTGCCTATAGCGCATATCGACCAGAAATGGCGCATAGAGTGACTTATGTAAGCACCCACGTGGCGCACAATATTTTTCACTTCGTTTTGAAACGTTTAAATATCATCAAAATGGATTAATGATCGTATTCCGTGCCGCCATGTGTGTTTACACAACTGTGTAATGTTCCTCCAATGATAGGAGCACCTATATATTTTTGGGACGTCTTGGGTGTTTTCATATGGTAATAATAGAACCATGCAGTACAACTGATTACCTGAAAATGTAATTAACCATCATTCATGGTATGATTTTTCATAAACAACTTTAAACTTGTGAAATTTGGCTAGTACAGAGGAGATTTATCTCTAATTATAATCTTTTAAGGTGGTATGGGAGTCTAAAATAAAAATGATAAAATTTGTTCATCATGTTCATACTTTGCCAAAACGTAGTATCTATTGATAAATGTTGAAATATATAATATAAGTGATAGGTCACCGCGCATTCTCTCAAGCTACAGGACGTGACAAAGTGACACATTTTGTAAGGATTACACAGGAAAAAACACCCTTTTGTGGTTAGAAACTAAACAAAATGATAGAATTGTTTAATACTTAACATGCTTAAGGAAAAGATAGCTTTCAGACAATGCTTTGAGAATTTCAAAAGAAAAGATAGGGTCACCGTGAGTTTTTATACGACCGCAAAAATTTAAATTTTTCGTCGTATATTGCTATCATGTTGGCATCGTCGTAGTCGTCTTGCGTCGTCGTCGTCCGAATACTTTTAGTTTTCGCACTCTAACTTTAGTAAAAGTGATCATGAATAGAAATCGATGAAATTTTGACACAAGGTTTATGACCACAAAAGGAAGGTTGGGATTGATTTTGGGAGTTTTGGTCCCAACATTTTAGGAATTAGGGGCCAAAAAGGGCCCAAATAAGCATTTTCTTGGTTTTCGCACTATAATTTTAGTTTAAGTGAATAGAAATCTATGAAATTTTGACACAAGGTTTATGACCACAAAAGGAAGGTTGGGATTGATTTTGGGAGTTGAGGTCCCAACAGTTTAGGAATAAGGGGCCAAAAAGGGGCCCAAATAAGCATTATTCTTGGTTTTCGCACCATAACTTAAGTATAAGTAAATAGAAATCTATGAAATTTAAACACAAGGTTTATGACCATAAAAGGAAGGTTGGGTTTGATTTTGGGAGTTTTGGTCCCAACAGTTTAGGAATAAGGGGCCCAAAGGGTCCAAAATTGAACTTTGTTTGATTTCATCAAAAATTGAATAATTGGGGTTCTTTGATATGCTAAATCTAACTGTGTATGTAGATTTTTAATTTTTGGTCCCGTTTTCAAATTGGTCTACATTAAGGTCCAAAGGGTCCAAAATTAAACTTAGTTTGATTTTAACAAAAATTGAATCCTTGGAGTTCTTTAATATGTTGAATCTAAAAATGTACTTAGATTTTTGATTATTGGCCCAGTTTTCAAGTTGATCCAGATCGGGGTCCAAAATTAAACTTTGTTTGATTTCATCAAAAATTGAATAATTGGGGCTCTTTGATATGCCAAATCTAACTGTATGTAGATTCTTAATTTTTGGTCCCGTTTTCAAATTGGTCTACATTAAAGTCCAAAGGGTCCAAAATTAAACTAAATTTGATTTTAACAAAAATTGAATTCTTGGGCTTTTTTGATATGCTGAATCTAAACATGTACTTAGATTTTTGTTTATGGGCCCAGTTTTCAAGTTGGTTCAAATCAGGATCCAAAATTATTATATTAAGTATTGTGCAATAGCAAGAAATTTTCAATTGCACAGTATTCAGCAATAGCAAGAAATCTTCAATTGCACAGTATTGTGCAATAGCAAGAAATTTTCAATTGCTCAGTATTGCGCAATAGCAAGAAATCTTCAATTGCACAGTGTTGTGCAATAGAAAATATTTTCAATTGCACAGTATTGCGCAATAGCCAGAAATATCTAATTGCACAATATTGTGCAATAGCAAGAAATTTTCAATTGATTGGAGTTATCTTTCTTTGTCCAGAATAGTAGTTGAGTCAACTTAAATCATTGTTTTATACAATATACAATGTATATTCACTTTTACTACCAACTGATAAATTAAAACAATCTTTAACATTCAGTGATAACAAGCACCTTTTGTTACATTTTAATATTTTATGATGTATTTAAATGAGTAGTTATTGTTGCAAACTCCATTAGAAATTTGAATTGAGATCAGTTTTGGAAAAAGGGAAAGGGGGATGTGAAAAAAAAGGGGGGGTAAATTTCTCTCATTTCAGATTTCATAAATAAAAAGAAAATTTCTTCAAACATTTTTTTGAGAGGATTAATATTCAACAGCATAGTGAATTGCTCAAAGGCAAAAAAAAATTTTTAAGTTCATTTGACCACATTCATTCTGTGTCAGAAACCTATGCTGTGTCAACTATTTAATCACAATCCAAATTTAGAGCTGTATCCAGCTTGAATGTTGTGTCCATACTTGCCCCAACCGTTCAGGGTTCAACCTCTGCGGTCGTATAAAGCTGCGCCCTGTGGAGCATCTGGTTTCCGGCTAAAATACAAAATAGGAAAATTCCATGTAGAATCCTTCAGAAAATGCACTATTTTAGAGTTACCTCCCCTTAAAATGGCAATTTGAAAAAAATAAAAAAACAAACAAAAATAATCAACATTTGCTAAAATATTAATATTTATAAGTTATATTCTTATAAATTGGTTCTTTTAAATGAAAATTCAAATTAAATATCTGCATTCCTGCATCAAATTTTGCTAACTTGATAGAAAATCTGGACCTTTGGTTCACTGTTTTTTACAATCCAAGATGGAGGAAGACACTCATACCACCTTAAATTAGTTTAGCTTGCTATTATTTCAATTAAAAAACCCAAAAGCTTTTTTATGACTATATTTTTTGTCTCTATAAAACACACTTAACTGTCCTTGTCACTTTTTGGTCTGTGGCTTGTTTTGACATTTTATAAACATGCCTTCAACATGTTCAATGAATTGTTGTTTTGTTCTATCATTTAATGATACTCTCTACTGTTACTGTTGTCATTGTGATGAAGTAATAATAATACAAGAAGTGCAGAGGATATGCCAGAGACGTCCTCTAATACGGAACGTTGGAATAAGTATGGTATCGACGAAGACCCAAATTTAATGTTAAAAAAACATGAACATGAACATGATGAACAAGACAACAGTACCAGTTTAAACATTGTAAATAAAGGTTATCTTAAATATTGTCTGGTTTGAAAGAACTTATTTTATATTCTTTGAAATTGAAATTACAAAATCACATCAAGAATATCCATGATTTTATTTAGAATCAGTAAGGTAAGAACAAAAAATGTACCACCACCTCTTTGGCGAAATATACACCATTAACTTTTTTTCACTGTAGTCAATTCAAATCATGCAAATGGCCCACTCATTTGACAACATGGCCCATATTTTTTTTTAAATGGCCCATTGAATTTATTTTTGAGAGGCCCTGGGCCCATAGAGAAAAAATCCTTCCAGATCACTGAAGCTATAAACCAACCCCCTGACCTCCCAAACCTGAGAGTGCTGTAGCATGGTAACTTCAAAATTTTGTGACATCGACACATATTATAATTTATTATTATCAGTCATGTCAGTTAAAAAGGGTTTCTGATTATTTTTACTTGTCAGGTAAATACACAGCTCAAAATTAACAAAAACACAAATGACACAATAGCACAGGCTGAAAAAATAATACATGTGTTTTACAGTGCTGGGAAAATATAGGTATATGTAGGAAGGCAATATCATCTTATTTACAATTTATTTTAGCCGGTTAATACTAGAGAATCTGTCTGAGTGACTTTAACGGTGCTCATTCAAAAATAGCATAAAAGGAGTTGGGGTAGGCATAGAAAAAAGGGTTAGAATGGTTAGCTAAAACATGTGTTTTATTTTGTTTGGCCTTACTGAAAGATGGTCCCAAACAAATACATGTACTGTAAATCACATATATAATTATGTGCATTTATTATTGTGATTTTCAAAGACCAAAAAACAAAAAATGTGTGTTTAAATATTAAAAAAAAGGCAGGTGACACACTGTACTGTGTGTAGTTAGTTACTGATTAAATGTTGTTTCTAAAAGATTAATCGTACATTAAAACATGTTCTCTAATTTTTGTGCTATTTTCACATTTCCTGACTGGTGCGAGAAAAATATTTCTCCTCACTAGTGAAAAATCTGTTATCGGCAAATGATTAGTCGAAATTGGATTATCTTGATTATGACGTCTAAATGTTTTGATTTCTTCTGAATTTTCCTATTATGACGCCATGAAAAAAGGCGGCAATGCCTGATGACGTCGCATATAAGAACACAAGTTTCTGAAAATCTTTGAAAAAGAAGGATAAAAATCATAAGAGAAACAGATTCCAACACTATAACTCGTGTATCATGTGTATTACGATATTTCTCTACTCTCGATAGTTAAATTTTAGTTATTTAAAGAGCTGGGCCAGCCTCGCACTTTAAATAATAAAATTTAACTGTCTTGAGTGGAGAAATATCGTAATACACTTGTTGCAGTGTAGGAATCTATTTATATTTGTTTAAATGTGCTTTAAGAAATATTGTAAAGCGGGTAAATTTCGCGGGTGTAAAATTTTGCAATTTTCATTGAATATTAGGTATACAAAATATTTTGGTGGATTTAAAAACTTTAATCAATACCTTTGCATGTTCACTTTTAAATTGGCGGAATTTATTTTTGCGTTTAAGTTAACGTTCCATTTGCGAAAAAATTTACACCCCTAAAAAATAACCTGCTATACGATATATGCAAGGACAGTGTTTTATGTCCATTATTTTACAAACATGTACATGACATAATTATGATAATTGCATTAGAAGCTGAAATTTAAAAATGTTGATCTTTTGTGCATATTGATATAGGAGAGCTTAGGAGTAATGGACTTGCCTCAAAAGCAAGTGGAGGATGATGCTAATGGAGGTAACTGTAATCAGGTACAGGAAGTAGAGGTAGAGGCAAGTGCAAAGAAGATACAGGAGAGCTTAGGATTAATGGACTTGCCTCAAAAGGAAGTGAAGGATGTTGCTAAGGGAGGTAATTCTGAACAGGAACAGGAAGTAGAATTACAGGCAAGTGCAGAGAAGATACAGGAGAGCTTAGGATTAATGGACTTGCCTCAAAAGGAAGTGGAGGATATTGCTAAGGGAGGTAATTCTGAACAGGAACAGGAAGTAAAATTACAGGCAAGTGCAGAGAAGATACAGGAGAGCTTAGGATTAATGGACTTGCCTCAAGAGCAAGTAGAGCATGGTGCTAAGGGATGTAATTCCGAAAATGCTGAAGTAAATGCAACTGAAGAAAAAATGGATGTTGATCAGAGTGAAGAGGGTACAAAGACTAAAGAACATAAGAATCAGGAAGAAAAAGAGAAGCACAAGGTTAGTACTTTTACAAGCAGTATGTAGTATACATGTACATTTTCACAGTTTTTAAGAGAAAAAATAGAAAAAAATCATGTACATACAAAACCTAAAGATCTTTCAGGTCAAAAATTTCTAGAGTGTTCCTTATCCACATACATGACATACAGCATTGTACAGTCAGGGGTACTACTTCAACAAGTAACTTTTATTTACTTGAAAAAGTAAAAAGAAAAATACACATATAAGTTAATTATAATGTTTGAATAATCTCCCCTTAGTTTTAACAGCTTAACAACTAAACCACAAATTAAAATGTTCAACAAATTACATATTTTATAAAGGCTATGTATGCAAGATTTACATAACCACGAAATCAAATATCCATGAAAATGAAAATTTTCCTCGATCCAAGGTTGATTGCTGTGTGCTTAACTGAGGGGGAGGACAGGGGGGTACCCTTCTCCCTTCTCCCACCCCTCTTCTCCTTTCTCCTACCCCCGTTCTCCTTTCTCCCATTAGAATAAAACATCTCCTTTTGAGATATTTTTTCTTGAAATATTAGAAAAATTTTTAAAAGGAGAGATATTTTATTTTTTCTCCTTTCTCCAACTTTTTCTCCTTTCTCCCAGCCTTCCTCTCCTTTCTCCTACCCCCTTTCTCCTTTCTCCCTTACCCCTGTCCTCCCCCTCTTAACTTGGCATCAGCACAAAAAGGCTATATATTGGGGCGACATAAAAACATGATGAACATAATGAAAAAGAAGTTATAGTATGATTGCCAATAGACCAAAATTAACACTTATCATACTATAGGTCACTGTATGGTCTTCAACAATGAGAAAAGTTCATACAGCAAAGTCAGCTTTAAAGGCCCCGAACGACAACCACTGAATTACAGGCTCCTCACTTGGGAAAGGCACATACATACAGAATGTGGCAGAGTTAAACATGTTAGAATGGAAGCGCTTCATTCTTAAAATGTGGGCATGGTCAACGCTAAGAAATTACAAAAAAAGAAACATTCAATACCTTTTTCACTACGATCATGAAAAATCGCGTTTTATTATTTATTTCTTTATGGTGTAACCTGTGCACTTTTTAACTCACCTGACCTGAAGCTTTTCCCATCACTTTGCGTCCGTTGTCTGTTGTCTGTCGTCATTAGCTTTTAAAAAAAATCTTCTCCTCTGAAACTACTGGGCCAAATTAAAGCAAACATGGCCACAATCATCATTAGGGTATTTAGTTTAAAAAATGTGTCCAGTGACCCGGCCAACCAACCAAGATGGCCACCATGGCTAAAAATAGAACATAGGGATAAAATGCAGTTTTTGGCTTATAACTCAAAAACCAAGGCATTTAGAGCAAATCTGACGCGAAGTAAAATTGTTCATCAGGTCAAGATCTATCTGCCCTGAAATTTTCAGATGAATGGGACAACCTTTTGTTGGGTTGCTGCCCCTGAATTGGTAATTTTAAGGAAATTTCGCTGTTTTTGGTTATTATCTTGAATAATATTATAGATAGAGATAAACTGTAAACAGCAGTAATGTTCAGCAAAGTAAGATCTACAAATAAGTCAGCATGACCGAAATGTTCAGTTGACCCCTTTAGGTGTTATTGCCCTTAATATATTCAATTTTTAACCATTTTTCGTAAATCTTTGTAATCTTTTACAAAAATCTTCTCCTCTGAAACTACTGGCCAAATTAATCCAAACTTGGTCACAATCATCTTTGGGGTATCTAGTTTAAAAAATGTGTCAGGTGACCGGGCCATCGAACCAAGATGGCCGCCACTGCTAAAAATAGAACATATGGGTAAAATGCAGTTTTTGGCTCATAACTCAAAAACCAAAGCATTTAGAGCAAATCTGACATGGGGCAAAATTGTTTATCAAGTCAAGATCTATCTGCCCTGAAATTTTCAGATGGATTGGACAACCTGTTGTTAGGCTGCTGCCCCTGTTTTGGTAATTTTAAGGAAATTTCGCCATTTTTTTAGCTCACCTGGCCTACAAGGCCAAGTGAGCTTTTCTCATCACTTGGGAGTCCATCGTCGTCGTTGTCTGGCGTCCGTCGTCGTTAACTTTTACAAAAATCTTCTTCTCTGAAACTACTGGGCCAAATTTAACCAAACTTGGCCACAATCATCATTTGGGTATCTAGTTTAAAAAATGTGTGTCGTGACCCGGCCAACCAACCAAGATGGCTGCCATGGCTAAAAATAGAACATAGGGGTAAAATGTAGATTTTGGCTTATAACTCTGAAACCGAAGCATTTAGAGCAAATCTGACAGGGTTAAATTGTTTATCAAGTGAAGATCTAGCTGCCCTGAAATTTTCAGAAAAATTGGACAATCGGTTGTTGGGTTGCTGTCCCTGAATTGGCAATTTTAAGGAAATTTTGCAGTTTTTGGTTTATATCTTGAATATTATTATAGACACAATGATAGATAGAGATAAACTGTAAACAGCAATAATGATCAGCAAAGTAAGATCTACAAATAAGTCAATATGACCAAAATTGTCAGTTAACCACTTAAGGAGTTATTGCCTTTCATAGTCATTTTTTACCAATTTTTAGTAAATTTTTGTAAACTTTTACAAAAATCTTCTCCTCTGAAACTACTGGGCCAAATTTAACCATACTTTGCCACAATCATCATTCGGGTATCTAGTTTTTAAAATGTGTGGCGTGACCCGACCAACCAACCAAGATGGCTGCCATGACTAAAAATAGAACATAGGGGTAAAATGTAGATTTTGGCTTTTAACTATGAAACCAAAGCATTTAGAGCAAATCTGACAAGGGGTTAAATTGTTTATCAAGTTAAGATCTATCTGACCTGGTAATTTTTAAGGAAATTTTGCTGTTTTTGGTTATTACCTTGAATATTATTGTAGATAAAGATAAACTGTAAACAGCAATAATGTTCAGCAAAGTAAGATCTACAAATAAATCAAAATGACAAAAATGGTCAGTTGACCCCTTAAGGAGTTACAGCCCTTTACAGTCAATTTTTAACAATTTTCATAAATTTTGTTAATTTTTGTTAATTTTTAACAAAATATTTTCCTCTGTAACTAATGGGCCAAGTTCATTAAAGATGAAGATAATTGTAAGTAGCAAGTATGTTCAGTAAAGTAAGATCTACAAACACATCACCATCACCAAAACACAATTTTGTCATGAATCCATCTGTGTCTTTTGTTGAATATGCACATAGACCAATTTGAGCGACACAGTCTCTTAAGAGCCTCTAGTTCATTATTATATGGAATATTATTATAGATAGAGATAAACTGTAAACACCAATAATGTTCAGCAAAGTAAGATTTACAAATAAGTCAACATGACGGAAATGGTCAATTGACACCTAAGGAGTTATTGTCCTTTATAGTCAATTTTTAACAATTTTCATAAAATTTGTAAATTTTAACTAACATTTTCCACTGAAACTACTAGGCCAAGTTCATTATAGATAGAGATAATTGTAAGCAGCAAGGATGTTCAGTAAAGTAAGATGAAAACACATCACCATCACCAAAACACAATTTTGTCATGAATCCATCTGCTTGAACTTTGTTTAATATTCACATAGACCAAGGTGAGCGACACAGGCTATTTAGAGCCTCTAGTTTGTGATAGCAAGTGTCATCATGAATATTAATCTTTATTGGGATATGAAGGTGAATTTAAGTATGAAACACAAGCATTGTTATCCAATCAAAATAACAGATTCTTCTGAAATACATACATGTAATGTAATTATAAGGTATACATGGATGACTTTATTTTTAATTTTTTTTTTATCATTACCATGATTACAGAGTCGTGCTAGATCTTTCATCCTGAAGATAAACATTACGAACAAGATGTTAGATGGAAGAAGAGACAATTTAATCACAACCAATAGTGCTCAACAGACAGGTAAAAGACTTCATAAATGTGATATTTGTGCTAAAGAATTTAGCCAAAGTAGTAGCTTAAACCGACATGTGAGAGAACATACCGGTGAAAAGCCTCACAAATGTGAAGTTTGTGGCAGTGAATTTGTACGCAAGAGTAGTCTAAAGACACACATGACTACTCATACTGGAGATAAACCTCATGCATGTGATATATGTGGTAAACCGTTCAGTCATCTAAGTAATTTACAAAGACACGTCAAAACACATTCAGGCGATAAATCTCATGGTTGCGGCGTATGTGGTAAAAGTTTTAGTCAGCATGCTAATTTACAGAGACATATGTTAACTCACGCCAATACTGAAACTCATGACTGTGATGTATGCGATAAACGGTTTAAGCGGCATACCAGTTTAGAGAGACATATGAGAATACATACAGGTGATAGAAATCTTCACTGTGAAATATGTGGTAAAGGGTTCAGTCGACTTGAATATTTACAGATGCACATAAGTGCACATTCAGGTTCTACATCACATGATTGTCATGTATGTGGGAAAGTGTTTCGTCATCTTAGTAGTTTAACAAGACATATGAGAACTCACACACTAATTATAAACCCTATGAATGAGTCTGAGATGTATATGGTTGAATCTGTTTAGTGACGTAAACGTTCACACGAGAACACTTCACTGATGATAACCAATGCTTGAAAGTGATGTAAATGGAGAAAGATTCACATGAGAATACACACTGTTGATAAACCTATTGAACGTGATATATGTAGTTAAAGTTTTAATCGGAGGAGAACACACATGTGTGAAACTTTTTAAATATGATATATATGTAGTTAAAGTTTCAATCGGAGGAGAACACACATGTGTTAATATTTTTAAATATGATATATGTGGTTAAAGTTTCAATCGGTTTAGTGAGTTATCTAAAGGTTCACATGAGAATACACACTGTTGATAAACCTATTGAACGTGATATATGTAGTTAAAGTTTTAATCGGAGGAGAACACGCATGTGTTAAACTTTTTAAATATGATATGAAGTTAAAGTATCAATCGGAGGAGAACACACATGTGTTAAACTTTTTAAATATGATATGAAGTTAAAGTATCAATCGGAGGAGAACACACATGTGTTAAACTTTTTAAATATGATATGAAGTTAAAGTATCAATCGGAGGAGAACACACATGTGTTAAACTTTTTAAATATGATATGAAGTTAAAGTATCAATCGGAGGAGAACACACATGTGTTAATCTTTTTAAATATGATGTATGTCATGTATGTGGTTAAAGTTTTAATCAGTTTAGTGCGTTATCTAAAGGTTCACACGAGAACACACACTGTTAATAAATTTCTGAATGTAATGTAAGTGGTTTAATCTGTTTGTTAAAGTTCACATGAGAACACACAATGTTGGTAAATCTTATGAGTGTGATGTATGCGATTTAATCTGTTTAGTGACTTAAGGGTTCTAACTTTACATGAGAACGTTTATTAATGGGTCACAAGAGAACAAACACTGATCACTACCCTATGATTATGATATATATGTATGTGGTTTAATGGGTCTAAACTTTAGAGACTTAAACCTTCACATGTGAACACACAGGTTCACACAGGAGAACACATACACTGTTGATAAACTTTATGATGTGATGTATGTGGTTTAATTTGTTTTTTAAAGGTTCACACAGGAGAACACATACACTGTTGATAAACTTTATGATGTGATGTATGTGGTTTTAAGATCTGAATACTTTTTTGTGATGATTTAAAATTTCATTTTTGAGTTATTGAGTATTTTGTAAAAAAGGGGGAGGTTTTTTAGCTCATCTGGCCAGAAGGGCCAAGTGAGCTTTTCCCATCACTTTGCGTCCTTCGTCTGTCATCCATCGTCGTTAACTTTTCCTCTGAAACTATTGGGCCAAATTAAACCAAACTTGGCCACAATCATCATTGGGGTATCTACTTTAACAAATGTGTCCCATGACCCGGCCAACCAACCAAGATGGCCGCCATGGCTAAAAATAGAACATAGGGGTAAAATGCATTTTTTGGCTTATAACTCAAAAACCAAACCATTTAGAGCAAATCTGACTAGCTAAAATTGTTTATCAGGTCAAGATCTATCTGCCCTGAAATTTTCAGATGAATCGGACAACCCTTTGTTGGGTTGCTGCCCATGAATTGGCAATTTTAAGGAAATTTTGCTGATTTTGGTTATTATCTTGAATATTATTATAGATAGAGAAAAACTGTAAACAGCAATAATGTTCAGCAAAGTAAGATCTAAAAATAAGTCAACATGACCGAAATGGTCAGTTGACCCCTTTAGGCGTTATTGCCCTTTATAGTCAATTTTTAACCATTTTTCGTAAATCTTAGTAATCTTTTACAAAAATCTTCTCCTCTGAAACTACTGGGCCAAATTAATCCAAACTTGGCCACAATCATCTTTGGGGTATCTAGTTTAAAAAATATGTCCGGTGACCAGGCCATCGAACCAAGATGGCCGCCACTGCTAAAAATAGAACATAGGTGTAAAATGCAGTTTTTGGCTCATAACTCAAAAACCAAAGCATTTCGAGCAAATCTGACATGTTTATTAGGTCAAGATCTATCTACCCTGAAACTTTCAGATGAATCGGACAACCCGTTGTTGGGTTGCTGCCCCTGAATTGGTAATTTTAAGGAAATTTTGCTGTTTTTGGTTATTATCTTGAATATTATTATAGATAGAGATAAACTGTAAACAGCAATAATGTTCAGCAAAGTAAGATTTACAAATAAGTCAACATGACGGAAATGGTCAATTGACCCCTAAGGAGTTATTGTCCTTTATAGTCAAGTTTTAACAATTTTCATAAAATTTGTAAATTTTAACTAACATTTTCCACTGAAACTACTGAGCCAAGTTCATTATAGATAGAGACAATTGTAATCAGCAAGAATGTTCAGTAAAGTAAGATGTACAAACACATTACCATCACCAAAACACAATTTTGTCATGAATCCATCTGCTTCCTTTGTTAAATATTCACATAGACCAAGGTGAGCGACACAGGCTCTTTAGAGGCTCTAGTTTTACATGTCGCGCCGTATCTCAAAAATGATTTATTGTTATTGCTTAAAACTTTACACACTTCTTTGTTATATCAATCTTAAGATCTGTATACTTTATGGTGACGATTCAAAATTTTATTTTTGAGTTATTGAGTATTTTGTAAAAAAAGGGGGAGGGTTTTTTAACATGTCGCTGTATCTCAAAAACAATTTATGATTATTGCTTAAAACTTTACACACTTCTTTGTTATATTAATCTAAAGATCTGTATACTTTTTGGTTTTGATTCAAAATTTTATTTTAGTGATATTTAGTTTTTTGTATAAAAAAAAGAGGGGGGGGGGTTTCACATATCCTGCCATATATCAAAAACAAAATATATGGTTATTGCTTAAAACTTTCTCAGTATTTATGATTATTGCATTAAAATTCCACATCAGGCGTCGGGCGTATCATGCGCGCATGGCGCAGCTGTTTATTTAAAGGTTCACACGATAACACCCACTGATGATCATGATGATAAATTTTATGAGAGTGACACACATTGGAGATGACTTTTTTAATATAATTGTTGTTTCAATCTACGTCTGGTTCTTAAAATAAAAACCTCATAAGTAAAGGTTCTTGCTTAATGAATGATTTTATTTCAATGACATCAATACAAAATCAAAGGATATGGGGTATCCATCCATGATCATTAAAATAAGACACTAACAGAAAGCAAGGGAACTGTTCTTCATCACAAATACACAGTGAAGCCTTCAACATGGAGCAAAACAAAAACTCTTGCATCACTACAAGTTTAAGACAGTCCATACAAACAGGTTGAGTGGAATTCTTTGCAAAAATAATTCGGATACTTTAGACTTTTTAAGATGCAGCACCACAAAAAAAAGAACAAACTGGAAAGTAGTACATATTCAAAGCATGTTGAATGACAAGTTTTACCATTTCAAAAGTAAGTATGAGAATGATTGCCAAAGAGGCAACACTATGTTCCAGACCAAATGAGTATTTAGACCTTATTCGTGCGGTGTGGACCGTATGCATACTTTTTCAAAATACTCATACGGTCGGACCGTATGCGTACGGTCTGACTAATATTAAGAAGTTGGTGAACTGAAGACAAGTTTATTAAATACAATGCATATAACAGATCAACATAACGTAACTCTCAAATTGATATAAAAAAAGTGCAATTGTAATTTATATAAATAGCATATATACAGGTTTACATACCTATATATAAAGATGTCAATCTTAATTACCATGATTACAGAGCTTGAGTAAACATTAATACTAAAAAGCAAGGAAGCCAACCAAAGTTTTACTCTACATGCATTAGGAAATAACTGTAAGGCAAAAAAAATTAATAAAACTAATACTCAGCGAATGTGTATTAAAATCAAAATTTTCGGTGTTTAAAACTAAATTGCTGTAAATTTAACTTATGACAAAAACAATTGCCCCAAGAATAATATCTTACATAAAATCGCTCCCTTTCATTTAGCTACAACTGTGACTGGAAAGATTGAAAACAAATTTCGATTTTTCAATGCCGGCAACAACCTTTTCATTGTTTTAACTTTGTAGTTTTCAACGGAAAATTATTTCTAAATTAATTTTTGAATCAAAAACTTTTTGTATTTCATATTTACCGTCTCGTTTATTGAAAGCACATGAGGTACATTAAGATAGATGTCTAGCGTTTTAGAATCAAAACTTTTCATTCATATATTATAACTTTAATTTTAATTTCCTTATCTTAAATATTAAAAAAAAAACTCGATGCAATAATTTCTAAACGTTCGTCTTAGTCGAGAAAAATAATGGTAAAGAGAACTCCGTCCATGCTTTTGTATGTCCGTCTTTCAACAGTACCGAATGAGTTCGTTACGGCAAACTTCTGAACTATTGACGCAAAAAGAAACAAGCACATCTAGTTTGGTATAGTCAAATACTCTAAGTTAACCAGTGCCGTCTTTCATTTCTTTTTTTATTTTCAATAATTTTGCTTATGCGGGACAGAGGACAAAAACAGACTTTCAATACAAAAGCGGCGTGAAAGGTTATTTCAAACAATTTTCCATTCCAATTGATGGTGTTTCTGCAGGTTTAACTTGATTGTGCGTCAATAACATCATAAAAGATCTGAAACTGATACATGCTTAATCTCTAGTATTACCG
This sequence comes from Mytilus galloprovincialis, assembly GCF_965363235.1. Lineage (NCBI taxonomy): Eukaryota > Metazoa > Mollusca > Bivalvia > Mytilida > Mytilidae > Mytilus > Mytilus galloprovincialis. The sequence goes on along the minus strand of NC_134848.1, from coordinate 22,182,853 downwards.
GATAATAAAGCCACGTAGGTGAATATAGTCATTATTCTTGGAAATTTAAATGTGGGTTTCAAACGTCCAATTTCGCGATTTCTTTTTTCAAATAGTGCGCCAGCAAGGAAAGTTTGTACATGTACTATGACGTCAGATGCAATGTTCTAAAGAAAGACAACTCTTTTCTTCAAAACGAACGAGGAAAAAACATGAAAATTACTCATAACTTTTTTGAAAGGTCGGTGACATACACTTTTTTTTGCTTCATTTTGAAGAGTACATATGGCACTTTCCTACTTTAAATTTTTATGAAGAAATCACTGGTAGATATTTTTTAATACTGGAAACGTTTTTCAGTTTAACGTTTAATTTTTGGCGGGAATGAAATAAATCATATTTTTAAAGATCAAATCAATATGAGCCTTTAATAAACTCTTGGACCTGTATTTAAAAGATACAAATCGACTGTTTAACGTAAAACAAGAATTATGACTGTAGGTTTGATATCAAGCATTTTTTTGAGAGTTTATATAACAAGCAAATATTGTTAATATTCGGGAAAACACGAAACTGAGGTTGCTATATAGTGACAAAACTAAGTCGGTGACCCCAAATTTTTGTCGTCATATTTTGTTCCTCAAATCATGCAACACCTTCACACAAAATTTGAAGGAAAAACCACTGGTAGAAATGAATAGGCTGTTTGGTCTTTAATTAATACTTTTAACTATTTAACATATTCACACTAATTAGATCTGTTTATCTCTTGTTTAAAGCATGCCGATCAGTAATAGTTAACATTATTTGAATAAGATCACTGAGATTGAAGATATCGGAAGTAAACATAATGTAAGAGAATAACTGTTTTCGAATATTCAGCAACTTTACAAAAAACATTCAAATACAAAGGAAGATGCATTAACTTCAAACATTTAAGGGGGTGTCCATGGAAAAACTAGGCAGTGGATGGCACATGACAAATTTTGTTTTCAAAATTTGTTCATCTATTTCATATCACAAATTCATTCTCTCTCAAAGTTGAATTTTGTTTTTTTATTAACTGCAACAATTAAAGAGAAAAAAATACATAGAAAGCACTGGAAATTCATTGAAAAGGGGAGATAACTCTTCATTTTGTACAAAATTTTGTTGCATTGTTTGTGAACTTTAAAATCATTTTCTGACCCATCCACTGTTGAATCAAAATTGTGTTTGACATACATGACATATATATATCCTTTGTATGATATAAACATTGCATTGGAACCAAAAATTCAGTGGGAAAAAAATTATGTTGTGCCACCCATATTATATATATATATATATATAGGATTTGCCTGATATTTACTTGCACAGCCTCTTAAATATAAAAAAAATCACGTTACTTGTGGAACTTGTGGCAAGCATCACCTTGGGCGAGAGTCCCAAAATATATAGGATTCAGATATAGTATACAATCAAAAAAATATTTAATTTCAATTATTCGTTTGTTCATTTAATCCATCTCATTGTAATAATAACAATTTGTAAAACGTTTTAAACAAAAGATTTTGATAAATGTTTGTTTAAATTTAACCCATATGATGAGTGAATGACGTATGGTTAGCTGGTACTGGACCATACGCATATATATACTGTTACGGCCAGAAATCGCCTTTAAATTGTAGCCAACAAAAGACACAAATCAATAATAAAATTTAACAATATTTAATATACAAAAGTTTACAAAAGGTATTACACAAATATTACTGTTAACTTAACTGTCAAAATATGAGTCCAATCAGTTATCTTTATCTGTATCCGGAAATCTTTCGGAATCCAATTTGAATATTACGTTCACTACTAATGTCACAATCCAGTATGATGTTGTTTGTAGAATAAAAGTGTCAATCCAAATGCTGTGAATACTAATGTCTATCAATGTCTATGTCCAAGTTTTAATTATGAGAGTTTAACTTTAGTGTCTGTATATATAGTGTTGTCAATGGAAAATTCTAGAACACTCTATAATGGAACATTGTGGAAAATCCTGGAAAGTTACAACGGAAGTTTCTGGAATAACGTAGAAGTTTAAATTACGCATCTTTTATAAGGATCATTCTAGAAAGTTCCAATCATTCTGTGATTGTTCCAGTGATTCCTAAACTGCACAATTATAAGATTATTTGGTAAACAACTATCAGGCCATACAACACAAATTAGGCCAACATAAATAAACATAATAATTACAATATCATAACACCTCCCCCCTTAAAAGAAGTTTTAGTGTAACAAAAACTTATCATGAATAATATGAACAAAAATACATAATATATACAAAGTGATTTAATAAGCTCTAGATAAAGCATCAGCTATTACATTATCTTTACCCTTAATATGTTTTACAATTACATCATATTCCTGTAACAATAAACTCCACCTAGTCAACCTCTGATTCTTGTTTCTCATTTTATGCATGAAGGTGAGAGGATTATGATCAGTATAAACAAGAATAGGATATACAGTGGGATTCAAATATACATCAAAATGTTGAAGTGCTGACAACATTGCAAAACACTCTTTTTCAATAGTTGAATAATTTTTCTGATGTTTATCTAATTTCTTAGAAAAATATGATATAGGTTTTTCAACATTATCATCTGTCTCTTGATATAAAACAGCTCCAATTCCTACATCGCTTGCATCAACGGCAAGTTTAAATTGTTTTTCAAAGTCTGGAGTAATCAGAACTGGACTATTAATTAAAAGTGATTTGCTATTTTCAAAAGCGTTTTGACAATTTTCACTCCAGATAAATTTAGAATCTTTTCGTAAAAGATGAGTCAATGGTTGAACCACAGTAGCAAAATTTGAACAAAATTTTCTGTAAAATCCAATCATGCCTAAATATCTCATAAGTTGTTTTCTATTTGTAGGAGGTGGAAATTTGGAAATAGCTTCCACTTTAGCCATAATAGGTTTTACTTGACCTTGGCCAACTGTATGCCCTAAATAATCAACAGTGGCCTGACAAAATTCACTTTTACCAAGATTAACAGTCAAATTTGAATATGACAATCTATCAAAAGTATCATACAAATGTGTTAAATGCTGTTCCCAGCTATCACTACATACAATAAGATCATCAATATAAGCATAACAACAGTCTAAATCATTTATAACATTATTGATCATTCTTTGAAATGTAGCTGGTGCACTTTTCATGCCAAATGGCATTACAGTATATTGAAATAAGCCATCTGGTGTAACAAAAGCTGATATTTCACGAGCTCTCTGTGTCAATGGAACTTGCCAATAACCTTTCAATAAATCAAATTTGCTCACAAATTTTGCTTGACCAATATTGTCAATACAATCGTCTATCCTTGGAATCGGATAGGAATCAGATTTTGAGACTGAATTTACTTTTCTGAAATCAGTCACGAAACGAAAAGTTTTATCTGGTTTTGGCACAAGGAGACAAGGAGAGCTCCATTCACTGTGACTCGGTTCAATAATATCATTGTCAAGCATATATTTAATTTCTTTTCTCATAACTTCAAGATTGAGTGGATTGAGCCGATAAGGATGTTGCTTAATTGGAGAAGCATCTCCTACATCAACATCATGACAAACAGCAGTGGTTTTGTTTGGCACATCTGGAAAAAGATTTTTAAAAGAAAATACCAAAGTTTTTATTTCTTCTCTACGATCAAAAGACAGATGTGCAAGTTTTGAATCTAAATTTGACAAAATTTCTGAATTTTTCAATCTAACTGTCTCTTCCATAGTTTTACAACTAAAAGTTGGTTCAATTACATCTGGTTTGTCATGATTGTTCTCAAATTTAACCATGCCTAAAGTGGCAACTGGTTTACTATCACATAGTACATTAGTACGCTCAAAATATGGTTTTAACATATTAATATGACACACTCTATTTTGTTTGCGCCGACCTGGAGTTTTTACAATATAATTCAAATCATTAATTTTACTCTCTATTGTATAAGGACCACAATATTTAGCCTGTAAAGGATGTCCAGGGACTGGCAGAAATACAAGTACCTTATCACCAGGCTCAAAAATTCTGTCCCTGGCATCTTTATCATACCATATTTTCATTTTGTTCTGTACATTTTTTAAGTTTTTCTGAGCAATTTGACAAGCAGTAAACAATTTTTCTTTAAATCTAGATACATAGTCTAAAAGATTCAAGTCAGTATGTTCAGTAAGCCACTTTTCCTTAATCAATTTTAATGGTCCCCTTACAGTATGACCAAATACCAACTCAAAGGGACTAAATCCAAGGGATTCTTGAACAGCCTCTCGAACCGCAAAAAGTAGAAAGTGAACTCCATCATCCCAGTCTCTGTCAAATTGAAGACAAAAAGTTCTAATCATGTTCTTCAATGTTTGATGAAAACGTTCTAAGGCACCTTGAGATTCTGGATGATAAGCACTTGATCTGTACTGAGCAATCCCTAACTGGTATACGACTTGCTGAAATAAACCCGACATGAAATTTGATCCCTGGTCGGACTGTATAGACTTAGGAAGTCCTACTAATGTGAAAAATTTGATCAAAGCTTTGACGATAGTAGGTGTCTTGATATTTCTGAGCGGAATAGCTTCAGGAAAGCGGGTAGATGTACACATGATCGTCAATAAATACGCATTTCCAGTCTTGGTCTTTGGTAAAGGTCCAACGCAGTCAATTAGAACTCTGCTGAAAGGTTCGTCAAAGGCTGGAATAGGCAGAAGAGGTGCTGGTGGTATTTTCTGGTTAGGCTTACCAACAACCTGGCATATATGGCATGATTTGCAGTATTCTGCAACATCGTTTCTAAGTCTGGGCCAGTAGAAATGTTGCAATATTTTTAGGCAAGTCTTCCTTATACCTAAGTGTCCAGCCAAGGGGGTGTCATGGGCAAGACCAATAATTTCTTGCCTATAAACTTTAGGCACCACCACTTGGTACACCACTCTCCATTCCTCCTCTGGGGTAGCATCAGGAGGCCTCCACTTCCTCATTAAAATGCCGTCCTGATGGTAAAAGCATTCGGCCACTTTGTCTGCTTCCTCCTGTGGTTGAGCCCTCTGGCTGAGCTGAAGAACCTCAGGGTCTTTATGTTGTTCTTCGAGTAAATTATTTCGGTCTAATGAATGGCTGTTTACATCTGGCCATGGCATAATAACATTTTTGTTAACACTAGGTGGTTTTATAATAGCCTTTTCTGAGTTACCAGGATCTTCAATATCAGCTATAAAAGTGTCAGAAAGGTCCATGTAATCAAACTTGTCTTCTTGCAAATTCTCATTTTGTTGTTTTCTAGCCATCGCCCTAGTAACAACACAAGCTGGATACAATTCAGCATCATCTTCAGGTGATTTAACATCCACCACCGGTTCACTGGTAACAATTGGTTCAGCAACCACTTTGTTCCTAGCTAGATCATTTCCTAGCAATAAGGTAACACCCTCAACAGGGAGATTAGGACGAACACCTACAACAACTGGTCCAGTTATCAAATCTGACTTCAGATAAATACGATGGAGAGGAACATCTATACAACCTAACTCTACACCTTGTAACAAAACGGAGGCACCAACAGAAGTCTTCTCGGACAAAGGCAACACACCTTCTAACAATAAAGACTGAGAAGCTCCAGTGTCCCGTAAAATCTTAATAGGCTGAAGAGTGGTATCATCAACAATAGAAACAAACCCATCAGACATAAAGGGTTTGTATTCCTCCATGTAATCACAAAAACTGGACTTAAAAGCCTGACTCGCAGGACATTCCAATGTACTGGTAATATAAGGTGTCGTACAAGCACTGGTCTTCGGCTTATTATCTCGTTCATTCTTCTTCTGGAGTCTAAAACAATCAGCCATCAGGTGACCAATATTCTTACAATAAGCACAAGTCAGTGACTTCTTCTCAAAAGTATCAAATTTTGGACTAGACATATTATAACTGGACTGACTCTTATTCTGTGGAACAGGCTTACTATCAGTACGCTCAGTGCTTTGATTTTTGTAATTTCCACTGGAAGTATTAACATTTTGACTCTTGAAACTTCTTTTATGTGAAAGAGTATAATTATCTGAAATTACAGCCGCATCATGTATTGACTCAACAGTTTTGTCGTCTAAATGTGTTTTTAATTCTGAATGAACACATTGTTTAAACTCTTCTAATAACATCAATTGTCTTAGTTGATCAAAATTGTTTTTTGTTTTCTTTGAAGTAAGCCATTTATCAAATAGATCTTCTTTTTCCCGAGCAAATTCCACATAGGTTTGCGAATCAAACTTTTTATAAGATCTAAATTTCTGTCTATATGCTTCTGGTACTAGCTCATAGGCTTTCAAAATTTCCTGTTTCACGGTGTCATAATCGGAACTTTTTTCTGATGGAAGTGCAGAGTATATTTCAGCGGCCTTTCCTTCAAAAACACTTTGTAGCATTGTAGTCCAATATGGCTTTGGCCATTTCAAATTATTAGCAATTTTCTCAAACTGTGGAAAATATTTATCGACTGTTTTTTCACAAAATTTTGGAACCAAACGTATATTTTTTGCTGCATCAAAATAATCTGATTTCGACTGGACTTTAGTGTTGCTTTCTTCTTTGACCATTTCAATTTTCAGTTTTTCCATCTCTAGCCTTTCTCTCATTTCAAGTTCTTTTAATTTTAATTCATCTTCTTTTATTTTCTCCCTCTCCTTCATTTCCAGTTCTTTTAATTTAAATTCATCTTCTTTTTCTTTTCTCTCTATTTCCAACCTTTCCTTCATTTCCAGTTCTGCTTGTTTTAATTTAAATTCATGTTCTAATTCAAGCTGTTTTAATTTAAAGGCATCTACATTTTCGACCTTAAGTTCAAGAGCCTCTTCACCTAAAATTTCTGCGTCAACTAATTTGTCTATAACCAATTTTTTTATAATTTGTTTTCTCATAGATACTTTAAAATTTAACTGCAGATGTTTAGCAAGCAACACTAATTCGTCTTTCTTTAAATTATCAAAACTCTCCAGGTCTGGCGTTTTCAAAAATTTACCGGCATCAAATGCCATTTTGTAGAATTTTGTTGGCTAGTTATAATAAAAATATTGAAAAAATTTTGAATAATATATTTTCAGTCTCCCGGACGAGCCCCCAATTTCTGTTACGGCCAGAAATCGCCTTTAAATTGTAGCCAACAAAAGACACAAATCAATAATAAAATTTAACAATATTTAATATACAAAAGTTTACAAAAGGTATTACACAAATATTACTGTTAACTTAACTGTCAATATATGAGTCCAATCAGTTATCTTTATCTGTATCCGGAAATCTTTCGGAATCCAATTTGAATATTACGTTCACTACTAATGTCACAATCCAGTATGATGTTGTTTGTAGAATAAAAGTGTCAATCCAAATGCTGTGAATACTAATGTCTATCAATGTCTATGTCCAAGTTTTAATTATGAGAGTTTAACTTTAGTGTCTGTATATATAGTGTTGTCAATGGAAAATTCTAGAACACTCTATAATGGAACATTGTGGAAAATCCTGGAAAGTTACAACGGAAGTTTCTGGAATAACGTAGAAGTTTAAATTACGCATCTTTTATAAGGATCATTCTAGAAAGTTCCAATCATTCTGTGATTGTTCCAGTGATTCCTAAACTGCACAATTATAAGATTATTTGGTAAACAACTATCAGGCCATACAACACAAATTAGGCCAACATAAATAAACATAATAATTACAATATCATAACAATACTCATACGGTCCGACCGTACAAGTATATATACACGGTCCAGACCATATGTGTACAGTCCAAATACTCATATGGTCACATACATCAGCGCTGTAAAACAAATTTTACCAATTCTTCATTTTTGTTGAGCCTGCGACTTTTGACTGCAGAAAGCTTGACATAAGGAGAGTGATCCGGCGACGACAGCAGTGGCATTAGATAACTTATTAAAAGCTTTATACTTCGGAAGGTGGAAAACCTGGATACTTCATACATTGTTTATAGATGCCTTATGTGACAAAGTTACATATCCAATGTCCTTGACCTCATTTTCATGATTCAGTGACTACTTGGAAAAAAAGATAAGATTTTTTTGTAATGCTAGATTCTCTCTTATTATAAGTAATAGTATAACTATATTTGGTATGTGCATATCTTGTTAGGTCATCATGACCGTCAGACATTTTACCTGACCTCGACCTAATCCATGGATCAGTGAACAAGGTAAAGTTTTAGTGGGCAAGTCCATACATGTATCTCAGATACTTTAAGCAATAGGGCAAGTGTATTTGGTGTATGGAAGGACTGTAAGGGGTACATGTCAAACTGGCAGGTGTCATCTGACCTTGACCTCATTTTCATGATTCAGTGGTTATAGTTAAGTTTCTGTGTTTTGGTCTGTTTTTCTTATACTGTATACAATAGGTCTACTATATTTGGTGTATGGAATGATTGTAAGGTGTACATGTCTAGCTGGCAGGTGTCATCTGACCTTGACCTCATTTTCATGGTTCAGTGGTCAAAGTTAAGTTTTTGAGGGTTGGTCTTTTTTTCTAATACTATATGCAATAGGTAAACTATATTTGGTTTATGGAAATATTTTATGATCTTTATGTCATTCGTGGCAGGTTTTATTTGACCTTGACCTCATTTTCATGGTTCATTGCTCAGTGTTAAGTTTTTTTTTTCTGTTTTTCCTTCACTATAAGCAATAGGTCAACTATATTTGTATGGAAGAATTCTTAGCTGTACATGTCTGCCTGGCATGGTTCATCTGACCTTGACCTCATTTTCATGGTTCATTGGTCAATGATTTGTTTTCTTGGTTTTAGCCATGTTCATTTTATTAGACAGTTGTAATAAAGCTTTAGAACTATCAACATAATTTCAATGATTAGTAAAGAAGCCGAAACATTTCAGCGTGTGCACTTTTGTTTATAAAATATAAAATTTAAAAGATGTGATTTTCAATGAGACAACTCATTTGTCACGAATCGGTCGATTCCGTACCTTTATCTAAAGACGGAGAATATCGAATTTACCCGAGGATTGCCGATTGTGAGACAAAAGAGGGACGAAAGATACCAAAGGGACAGTCAAACTCATAAATCTAAAACAAACTGACAACGCCATGGCTAAAAATGAAAAAGACAAACAGAAAAACAATAGTACACATGACACAACATAGAAAACTAAAGAAATAAACAACACGAACCCCACCAAAAACTAGGGGTGATCTCAGGTGCTCCGGAAGGGTAAGCAGATCCTGCTCCACATGCGGCACCCGTCGTGTTGCTTATGTGATTACAAATCCGGTAAATAGTCTAATTCGGTAGGTCAAATTCATGAAAGGGAAGGGGATTGTAGTTACGACGTGAGGAACATATCCGATATCATTTGTGAAATGGTTATTCCATAACGGTCAACCAACTCGTGATGGCGTCCGTAAAATTTACGAAGGGATGATTTCAACTTCACCATTTGGAACTCTTGATTTAATAGAGACAACTCTCCTTAAGAGACCAAATAACAGACATTAAATAATAAATGTGATGTTTATGGTTTGGTCAGAATTGTAGATTACATATTGACATGAGAACACATACAGGTGATAAATCTGGTGACTGTAGTGTATGTGGTAAAAGGTTTAGCTAGATTCGAAATGACTTTTATGTAGTACATTTTTGTAGTAGTCTGCCCTTCTGTCATTGTCTGTGTTGACAAGAATTATATAATTATAAATAAGTTAATTTACAAAACTTTCTATCCATACGAAGGTCAACTATCCATATATATCTATTTATGTGGATAGTCGACCTTCGCATGGATTGAAACAAGTGCCTGTGTTACCGTATAGCTGTATTTGGCAAAACTTTTAGGAATTTGTGAGCTCTTCGTCATTGTACCTTAAGTGGTCTTTCACTTTCTTATTCGAGTATCATTAATCGGTTCTTTGTATACAATAAGAAATACCTTGTTGGTCAACTATCTTTGGTGCATGAAGTGATTGCAGGGTTAAAATTTTCCCAAGACGCATAAGTTTTAAGAATTGATTATCTGTACTTGTACTTGTGCATGTGTATAAAATTTTAGCCCACCCTTCCAAAAAGATATAGGTTGTTAAGTGACGGATTCTAGCCTATTTATCGTGATTGAGCTAGTCAAAAAATTCTAATTCTAAAAAAACTAACATAAAAAATATTAATTATTTTTTAAATTGAGAATGGAAATGGAAATTGCGTTTTAAGGATGTCTGCTTGTCATGTTTTGGAATTTTTGTCAGATTTTCGGAATCCTCTAGTTTTATCCATTTGAATGCATTAAAAAAAAATCCCCGTGAACCCCCATTTTTCTTTTCATAAATCTTTTACATGTATAATTATAAGTCAATAGTTAAAGTCTTATAAAATTTTATTTATTTTTTAATAGTATTTGAGAACTTTAACTGGTCAATGATAAAGCTAGAAAAAATCAAGAGAGAATATTTTCCCGCCAAAATTCCAATGGCTCATATCTCGAAAACAAGCACATTGACCCCTATATTTTTTTTGCTTTTTTGATTCCTCAATTTATTCCCTATCAATACATACTAGTTTTATGAAAAGTTATTTATTTTGAAACTGAGCAGCGAACATCCTTAAGAGACAACAACCCAACCAAAGAGCGGAAAACAGCCCATGGCCATCAAACACAGAGGCGGAGAAATTCCCTCTCCAGGAGGTGTGCATCAGCTGGCCCCTAAACAAAAATGTGTACTAGTCCGGTGATAATGGATGTCATAATAAACCCCGAAATATATAAACGAACCAAAATTAAAAATCATACAAGACTAACAAAGGCTAGAGCTGAGCTATCGACTTTAGCCAGGTGCAAAATTAAAGATGCGATGAGGTTAATCATGTTTTGTGAGATCTCAACTGCTAATCATATTTTGTGATCTCAACCGCTTATCATGTTTTGTGAGATCTCAACCCCTTATCATATTTTGTGAGATCTCAACCGCTAATCATATTTTATGAGATCTCAACCGCTTTTGCGTTCATTTATAATAAAACAGTTCTTTCTTTCTGTTTTATGCAGTACTCGAGCTAGTCAAGTTTGTATTCTAATTTAATTAATCTAATTAAATTAAGAAGGTTGATTCATTGTTCTAGACCATAAGTATTTATTGTGAAAAAGACGTATATATGTACGTTCGGCTATGTTATTCTGATCATGACCTCATGTTCATGGATATATTTAAGTTTATGTGAAACATGCAGTTATCGTGTGTTTTTCTATGTTGTGATGTTATACTAATGTTTCAGAAAAGGGAGACGGTTTGGTACCATTAAAACGTGTAACCCTGCTGCAAATGTTTGCACCTGTTCTATATCAGGAATCTGGTGTACAGTAGTTGTCGTTTGTTTATGTAATTTATATGTGTTTCTCGTTTCTCGTCTTTTATATAATTTTGCAATAAAGATTATTATGTAGATTAGACTGTTGGTTTTCCCGTTTGAATAGTTTGACACTAGTAATTTTGGGGGGCCTTTATAGCTTGTTGTTCGGTGTGAGCAAGGCTATGTGTTGAAGACCGTACCTTGACCTATAATGGTTTACTTTTATACATTGTTATTTGGATGGAGAGTTGTCTCATTGGCACTCATACCACTTCTTCCTATATCAGTAAAACTATGTATATTAAATCATTACAACAAAAGGCCTTCAGTGTGTAGGTATTGTTTTAGATAATATCTTTGGTTAGCTGGCTTTCTAGCTGAACTGTGAATTCATTAACTAATATATCTGTCTGTAGGACTTCTGTACACTACGCAAAAAGGAGGGTACTACTAGTATACCTTTCCTTATAATGTTTTCACGTATTAGTTATAGCAAGCAAGCTAACCAAAATATTACCTTTACCCACACACTTAAGACATCTTGCTGTATTTGTTAGTAAAGCAGCCAGACGAGTCATTTCAGCGTGTGTTCTCTTTGTGAATACAAGTGAAAACAACGTGTTATAAATTGCATGCGTCCGAAACGCTTTTCTGGATTTACTTTTATCTAAAAAGCTCAAAACCGAATATTTGAAACCATATAAGAACCGGAATATAAGAACCGGAACAGTTGAAGAGCTAAATGAAAAAAAAAAACGACCTTAAAAAATAGCCAAATCCATCCAAGGTCAACACTGCCCAAAGCAGTTGCAACCGTTACAGTTGTTTCCCATAATTTCAAAATGCATTAATGGAAATGACAAGAACTTTTTTTAAATATTACAGCTGATTTCATTGAAGAGGTAGCTTAAGGTGATATCTTAGGTTAGCTTGCTTGCTAGCTGAACCGTGAAGTCATTGTTAGGTAAGGTAAACTATCTTCCTTTAAGAGTAGACTAGTCCGACAGGTAACCAATCTATCTGTTTGTAGAACTAGGCTACTTCGAATAGTTATCAAAGGTACCAGGATTATAATTTAGTACGCCAGACGCGCGTTTCGTCTACATAAGACTCATCAGTGACGCTCATATCAAAATATTTATAAAGCCAAACAATTACAAAGTTGAAGAGCATTGAGGATCCAAAATTCCAAAAAGGAGGGTAGTTTACCTTACCGACCAATGACTTCACGGTTCAGCTAGCAAGTAAGCTAACCTATGATATTACCTTTAGCTACAAACTCTTTGGAATCGGCTGTAATCATATATATTTATTGAATAAGATATCCTGTGAAAAAGCTCCAAAGTCCGTGCATTGTTTCTGGTCCGAAGGTAGGATGGTGGCGCACTTTAACTATATCTCCAGTCTTTAGATATAATACTGCAATCATTGAACCAGCATCTGCATTACTTGTCTCTGCATGTCCCAATTGTACCTCAATATCGTTCTTCATCATCTGAACACGCAGGAAGGTAGAACGTTGCTTCAAGAATGTACACGAAAAGAAATAAAGTCCAGCGTAGGGCGCTTTGAATAGTCCTGTGTGTGGGTTATAAGCATTGCCAATGTTAGTTATATCCTTGTCAAAAATAACAGTCTGTGCTCCATGAAGCGTAACACTTTTTGCCAAACGTGCATGAAACGCAACTTGTGTTGCGAGGGTTAGTCCATTTTTATCTGAAAATTAAACAAAAACTCATATTTTAATGCAGAATGTCTATACCAGACAGTTGTCAAATGTCAAATCGATTTCTAACGGGACGACCATTTGCAATGATATTATAGGGGGGAGGGGGGGGAGGTTGTTTTCAAATAGATTTGTTCGTTTGTTTGGTTCTACAAGCCTATTATTTTTTCAAATCTTCATGCCCTTCCACAACGAACCAAACCATCGTCCCTCAAGTGAACATACTCATTAAATTTTACACATGCTCACGATATATGTATAATTGTTCAATATATATATATATGTATATATATATTGTTCGTTTTATTGTGTTTTTGGTGATGTTGTACCCTTTTTGACTTGTTATATTATATTTTTTACTCGAAACCAAACTTCTTTAACGGAGACTCGACGTTGACTTCAACAGAGATTCTACGTTCACTTTTACGGTGACTGCGTTGAACTCGTCGATCAAAATGTATCGTGAGACTTTGTATCGTGGGATTTTGTATCGCGATATTTCGTTACAAAATGATTACAATTATTTGAGTACAATTAAATCAACAGAGACTCTGTGTTGACTTTACGGTGACTCTGCGTTGATCTCGCCAATCAAAATGTATCGCGAGATTTTGTATCGTTAGTTATAGCTCTCTCACTGCATGTAAGAGGGTCCGAATGTGACTTACAGAATGGTCCGAATGTGACTTACAGAATAAAGAACAATGGGTCAATCCTGCCGCAAAAAAATAGATAAAAAAATAAATATAAAGAACTGAAAAAATGCCGGAAAAAAACCAAAGAATAGAGAACAATGAACCAAAAAAGTAAAGAAAAGAAAAAATAATGACATAACATTAAAGTGGGAAAAGACTAACCTTGTTTGACACATTTCTCAATTTTTTCGTCATATTGAGAAAGTTTGGTTTCAAGTCTGTCCACCTGCTTCATCAACATCCATAAAACAGGATTATCGTGGTTACTAGATAAACTTCGGCTACTCTTCAGCTGTGTCTTTTCACCCTCCGATTCAACACGTGACATAAGAGAGATAACAACAAAAACTTTCCAGAACTTCATTCTTACTGTAACTGCTGCTATTGATGCTTTTATTTTGGTTGATGTATATATTGTCGTGGCGTGTCGTAATTCTAAGTATTAAGTCCAAGTATACTATTTCCCATTTACCCGGAAATTATTGATATTTAGTCATTTTAGTTGTAACATGTTTAGGGAATCCTTGAATGATATTATAAATCAAAATGTGGTTTATAATCTTATCTTGTGTATATCTAAATTAAAACACACCCAATTATACCCTGGAAATATTAGAACCAACTCTGCTCAGGGAAATATTAGAACATCAAAGTGTATCCCGGAAACATTCATATGAGAACACTTAATGAAAATCGTATACATGATAAAAAATTATGTTTAAAATCATACTAAAAGTCCTGCGTAATTACTTATTATCATTTTGACTCAAGTTTAAATATTCTGTTTTTTTTCTTCAATATATTATATTTGATTAAGTTACAACAACACCATAAGGCACCATACCTGCCGACTGTCACTAGTTGCGGGGGTATCCCCCATGGAGGCTCCCAAATTGGAATTTTCAAAGAGCAATTATGTCCACAATTTTAACAATATAAAAAAGAAGATGTGGTATGATTGCCAATGAGACAACTATCCACAAAAGACCAAAATGACACAAACATTAACAACTGTAGGTCACCGTACGGCCTTCAACAATGAGCAAAGCCCATACCGCATAGTCAGCTATAAAAGGCCCCGATAAGACAATGTAAAACAATTCAAACGAGAAAACTAACGGCCTTATTTATGTAAAAAAATGAACGAAAAACAAATATGTAACACATAAACAAACGACAACCACTGAATTACAGGTTGCTGACTTGGGACAGGCACATACATAAATAATGTGGTGGGGTTAAACATGTTAGCGGGATCCCAACCCTCCCCCTAACCTGGGACAGTGGTATAACAGTACAACATAAGAACGAAAACAATTAATTTTACAATAAATTGAGGCTTATAAAAGTATGAAGAAGCAAAAAAAAAACCAACATTGCACTGTATTTAAAGGCCCCTTGAGTGAATTTCAACTTGTTATTCCTAAACAATTGATTTTGCAAATTTTAAAATTTGTTCATGACTCCCAATTAGGTGGACACAGTGGAATTCAGAATACTTTAGACTCTGTTAGAGAGCGTTATTATTTTGCGCGAATGGGTAAAATAATCAGAGAATAAATGTATGTGCAATCTTGCCATGAGTGCCAGTCACGTAAAGTTAGCAATTTAAAAACGAAAGCAAAAATGGTAGCTTATCCTACGCCTAGTGAACCATTACAAGTATAGCAAATGGACATTTTTGGACCACTCGTTTCATCAAATACTAGTAATGCCAATACATAATTGTTTACATCAGTTGATGCTTTCAGTAATTTCTTGTTTCCTGTGCCATTAAGAAATAACGATGCAATATCAGTATCTCAGGCAATTTTCATTTTTTTCTGTAATTTTGGTGTGTGTAGCACGGTTATTTCAGACCAAGGATCAGAATTTACTGGCAAAATTTGAAATGTACAATGGAAGTGTGCAAAATGTTGAATGTAGAGCAAGAATTTACACCTAGTATGATGCATCACTGTTTGGGTCGCTGTGAACGAACGCATAGGACCTGGAGCGTGTAACGCCTTATGTTTTAGACAATAAACAATGGGAAGAAAAGCTTCCTGGGATAGTATTCTCAATCAATAGTTGTGTAAATTCAGGATCAAAATACTCTGCTTCTGAAATTGTCTACGGAAAAAGGCCAAATTTTCCGTTATCGCCTTCTTACATAGTTGATTTTAAAGATATTCCGAAAGATGTTAAAACCTATGTTGGGAATACCAGGCAGAAGCTAGCGAACAATAGCTAGCGAACAATAAGCCAGCGAACAATAAGGCGATATATCGAGAAACCAAAAAAATGAATAAAACAGCAACGGCCGTTAAATCAAAAAATGTTTAAAAAGGCAGAAAATCAGTCCAAATATTGCAATTTAAACTCAAGCTTGAAATGGTTTTTATCCCATCCATTGATAAAACAAGTCACATCTCTTTTAAGGCTAATATTCAGTACCATAGTAAATCTGCATCTATCAACGGATTCTTTGTAGGTGTAGGGCCACCAATGTACCAAATCAATTTAGAACGTATGTAAAAGTAGTCCTACCCTGTAAATTATCGCACCTGTGATGTCATTGTTTAATTAAGCTAACATACAAATTTGAAGAAATGGGGGTTGCCCTATTCCAGGGCTCCTAAAGAAAAATAATGAGGGGTGTCACGGGGTATGACTATATAGGTCTTGTAGAGGAGAAACAGGCGCTTCTTTTGAGCAAGGTATCGAAGGGTGCTATGTTCAAAAATCTGAAACTAGAGCCCAAAATTTGAAAAAAATGGTCCAAAATAGGGGGGTCGACCTATTCCACGGCTCCTAGAGAAAAATAATGAGGGGTGTCACGGGGTATGACTATATAGGTCTTGTAGAGGAGAAACAGGCGCTTCTTTTGCGCAAGGTATCGAAGGGTGCTATGTTCAAAAATCTGAAACTAGAGCCCAAAATTTGAAAAAAAATGGTCCAAAATAGGGGGGTCGACCTATTCCACGGCTCCTAGAGAAAAATAATGAGGGGTGTCACGGGGTATGACTATATAGGTCTTGTAGAGGAGAAACAGGCGCTTCTTTTGAGCAAGGTATCGAAGGGTGCTATGTTCAAAAATCTGAAACTAAAGCTCAAAATTTGAAAAAAAAATGGTCCAAAATAGGGGGGTCGACCTATTCCACGGCTCCTAGAGAAAAATAATGAGGGGTGTTACGGGGTATGACTATATAGGTCTTGTAGAGGAGAAACAGGCGCTTCTTTTGAGCAAGGTATCGAAGGGTGCTATGTTCAAAAATCTGAAACTAGAGCCCAAAATTTGAAAAAAATGGTCCAAAATAGGGGGGTCGACCTATTCCACGGCTCCTAGAGAAAAATAATGAGGGGTGTCACGGGGTATGACTATATAGGTCTTGTAGAGAAGAAACAGGCGCTTCTTTTGCGCAAGGTATCGAAGGGTGCTATGTTCAAAAATCTTAAACTAGAGCCCAAAATTTGAAAAAAATGGTCCAAAATAGGGGGGTCGACCTATTCCACGGCTCCTAGAGAAAAATAATGAGGGGTGTCACGGGGTATGACTATATAGGTCTTGTAGAGAAGAAACAGGCGCTTCTTTTGCGCAAGGTATCGAAGGGTGCTATGTTCAAAAATCTTAAACTAGAGCCCAAAATTTGAAAAAAATGGTCCAAAATAGGGGGGTCGACCTATTCCACGGCTCCTAGAGAAAAATAATGAGGGGTGTCACGGGGTATGACTATATAGGTCTTGTAGAAGAGAAACAGGCGCTTCTTTTGAGCAAGGTATCGAAGGTGCTATGTTCAAAAATCTGAAACTAGAGCCCAAAATTTGAAAAAAAATGGTCCAAAATAGGGGGGTCGACCTATTCCACGGCTCCTAGAGAAAAATAATGAGGGGTGTCACGGGGTATGACTATATAGGTCTTGTAGAGGAGAAACAGGCGCTTCTTTTGAGCAAGGTATCGAAGGGTGCTTTGTTCAAAAATCTGAAATTAGAGCCCAAAATTTGAAAAAAAATGGTCCAAAATAGGGGGGTCGACCTATTCCACGGCTCCTAGAGAAAAATAATGAGGGGTGTCACGGGGTATGACTATATAGGTCTTGTAGAGGAGAAACAGGCGCTTCTTTTGCGCAAGGTATCGAAGGGTGCTATGTTCAAAAATCTGAAACTAGAGCCCAAAATTTGAAAAAAAATGGTCCAAAATAGGGGGGTCGACCTATTCCACGGCTCCTAGAGAAAAATAATGAGGGGTGTCACGGGGTATGACTATATAGGTCTTGTAGAGGAGAAACAGGCGCTTCTTTTGCGCAAGGTATCGAAGGGTGCTATGTTCATAAATCTGAAACTAGAGCCCAAAATTTGAAAAAAACGGTCCAAAATAGGGGGGTCGACCTATTCCACGGCTCCTAGAGAAAAATAATGAGGGGTGTCACGGGGTATGACTATATAGGTCTTGTAGAGGAGAAACAGGCGCTTCTTTTGCGCAAGGTATCGAAGGGTGCTATGTTCAAAAATCCGAAACTAGAGCCCAAAATTTGAAAAAAAAGGTCCAAAAATAAGGGGGTTGACCTATTCCACGGCTCCTAGAGAAAAATAATGAGGGGTGTCACGGGGTATGACTATATAGGTCTTGTAGAGGAGAAACAGGCGCTTCTTTTGCGCAAGGTATCGAAGGGTGCTATGTTCATAAATCTGAAACTAGAGCCCAAAATTTGAAAAAAATGGTCCAAAATAGGGGGGTCGACCTATTCCACGGCTCCTAGAGAAAAATAATGAGGGGTGTCACGGGGTATGACTATATAGGTCTTGTAGAAGAGAAACAGGCGCTTCTTTTGCGCAAGGTATCGAAGGGTGCTATGTTCAAAAATCCGAAACTAGAGCCCAAAATTTGAAAAAAATGGTCCAAAAATAAGGGGGTTGACCTATTCCACGGCTCCTAGAGAAAAATAATGAGGGGTGTCACGGGGTATGACTATATAGGTCTTGTAGAGGAGAAACAGGCGCTTCTTTTGCGCAAGGTATCGAAGGGCGCTATGTTCAAAAATCTGAAACTAGAGCCCAAAATTTGAAAAAAAAATGGTCCAAAATAGGGGGGTCGACCTATTCCACGGCTCCTAGAGAAACATAATGAGGGGTGTCACGGGGTATGACTATATAGGTCTTGTAGAGGAGAAACAGGCGCTTCTTTTGCGCAAGGTATCGAAGGGTGCTATGTTCAAAAATCTGAAACTAGAGCCCATAATTTGAAAAAAAAAATGGTCCAAAATAGGGGGGTCGACCTATTCCACGGCTCCTAGAGAAAAATAATGAGGGGTGTCACGGGGTATGACTATATAGGTCTTGTAGAGGAGAAACAGGCGCTTCTTTTGCGCAAGGTATCGAAGGGTGCTATGTTCAAAAATCTGAAACTAGAGCCCAAAATTTGAAGAAAAAAATGGTCCAAAATAGGGGGGTCGACCTATTCCACGGCTCCTAGAGAAAAATAATGAGGGGTGTCACGGGGTATGACTATATAGGTCTTGTAGAGGAGAAACAGGTGCTTCTTTTGCGCAAGGTATCGAAGGGTGCTATGTTCAATATACTGAAACTAGAGCCCAAAATTTGAAAAAAATGGTCCAAAATAGGGGGGTCGACCTATTCCACGGCTCCTAGAGAAAAATAATGAGGGGTGTCACGGGGTATGACTATATAGGTCTTGTAGAGGAGAAACAGGCGCTTCTTTTGCGCAAGGTATCGAAGGGTGCTATGTTCAAAAATCTGAAACTAGAGCCCAAAATTTGAAAAAAATGGTCCAAAATAGGGGGTCGACCTATTCCACGGCTCCTAGAGAAAAATAATGAGGGGTGTCACGGGGTATGACTATATAGGTCTTGTAGAGGAGAAACAGGCGCTTCTTTTGCGCAAGGTATCGAAGGGTGCTATGTTCAAAAATTCGAAACTAGAGCCCAAAATTTGAAAAAAATGGTCCAAAAATAAGGGGGGTTGACCTATTCCACGGCTCCTAGAGAAAAATAATGAGGGGTGTCACGGGGTATGACTATATAGGTCTTGTAGAGGAGAAACAGGCGTTTCTTTTGCGCAAGGTATCGAAGGGTGCTATGTTCAAAAATCTGAATCTAGAGCCCAAAATTTGAAAAAAAAATGGTCCAAAATAGGGGGGTCGACCTATTCCACGGCTCCTAGAGAAAAATAATGAGGGGTGTCACGGGGTATGACTATATAGGTCTTGTAGAGGAGAAACAGGCGCTTCTTTTGCGCAAGGTATCGAAGGGTGTTATGTTCAAAAATCTGAAACTAGAGCCCATAATTTGAAAAAAAAATGGTCCAAAATAGGGGGGTCGACCTATTCCACGGCTCCTAGAGAAAAATAATGAGGGGTGTCACGGGGTATGACTATATAGGTCTTGTAGAGGAGAAACAGGCGTTTCTTTTGCGCAAGGTATCGAAGGGCGCTATGTTCAAAAATCTGAAACTAGAGCCCAAAATTTGAAAAAAAATGGTCCAAAATAGGGGGTCGACCTATTCCACGGCTCCTAGAGAAAAATAATGAGGGGTGTCACGGGGTGTGACTATATAGGTCTTGTAGAGGAGAAACAGGCGCTTCTTTTGCACAAGGTATCGAAGGGCGCTATGTTCAAAAATCTGAAACTAGAGCCCAAAATTTGAAAAAAAATGGTCCAAAAATAGGGAAGTTGACCTATTCCATGGCTCCTAGAAAAAAATAATGAGGAGTGTCACGGGGTATGACTATATAGGACTTGTAGAGGAGAAACAGGTGCTTCTTTTGCGCAAGGTATCGAAGGGCGCTATGTTCAAAAATCTGAAACTAGAGCCCAAAATTTGAAAACAATTGTCCAAAAATAGGGGGGTCGACCTATTCCACGGCTCCTAGAGAAAATTAATGAGGGGTGTCACGGGGTATGACTATAAAGGTCTTGTAGAGGAGAAACAGGCGCTTCTTTTGCGCAAGGTATCGAAGGGTGATATGTTCATAAATCTGAAACTAGAGCCCAAAATTTGAAAAAAAATGGTCCAAAATAGGGGGGTCGACCTATTCCACGGCTCCTAGAGAAAAATAATGAGGGGTGTCACGGGGTATGACTATATAGGTCTTGTAGAGGAGAAACAGGCGCTTCTTTTGCACAAGGTATCGAAGGGCGCTATGTTCAAAAATCTCAAACTAGAGCCCAAAATTTGAAAAAAAATGGTCCAAAAATAGGGGAGTTGACCTATTCCACGGCTCCTAGAGAAAAATAATGAGGAGTGTCACGGGGTATGACTATATAGGTCTTGTAGAAGAGAAACAGGCGCTTCTTTTGCGCAAGGTATCGAAGGGCGCTATTTTCAAAAATCCGAAACTAGAGCCCAAAATTTGAAAAAAATGGTCCAAAAATAAGGGGGTTGACCTATTCCACGGCTCCTAGAGAAAAATAATGAGGGGTGTCACGGGGTATGACTATATAGGTCTTGTAGAGGAGAAACAGGCCCTTCTTTTGCGCAAGGTATCGAAGGGCGCTATGTTCAAAAATCTGAAACTAGAGCCCAAAATTTGAAAAAATGGTCCAAAAATAGGGGGGTCGAATGAGGGGTGTCATGGGGTATGACTTTAATAAGTCATATAGAAGAGAAACAGGCGCATCTTTTGCGTAAGTATTTTAGTGGCGCTATGTTCGAAAATCTGAAACTTAATTGCTCAAAACTAGATATAAAGGATTAACAGATACAGTTAAGTCTGCCTCATATCTTAACTTTCATCTAGAAATTGACAATGAGGGTCGGTTGAAAAAAATTCCGACAAAAGAGATGATTTCAGCTTCCCAATTTTGAACTTTCCATTTCTATGTAGCAACATTCCAACAGCGCCTACATACTGAGTACATATCTCCAAATCGATACTATTGCCGAGGCTTGTATTTCCTATCATGATTTCCTTGAAAGAGTGTTGGTGATCACAACGAAGCTGTTAAATCAAGAGTTCGAAAATATAAAGTTGAAATTATCCTATCGTAATGTTAACGGACGTCCCGAGTTGGTTGACAGTTATGGAATAACCGTTTCACAGATGAAATCGGATATGTTACTTACGTCGTAACATCAACCCATTCCCCCATAAACAACGAATGTGACCTTCCGAATTAGAATATTTACGGGGTTTGTAATAACACTATCAACACGACGGGTGCCGCATGTGGAGCATATCTGCCTCCCCTTCCGAATCACCTGAGATCAACCAGATTTTTTGGTGGTGTTCGTGTTGGTTAGTCATTAGTTTTCTATGTTGTGTTCAAAGTTAAAGGGTGCATATCCGATGTATTTATCATTGTTTTCAGATCGTTGTCCGAAGGTTAAGTCTACATCATTAGATATATTTAAATGTAGATACTCCTGTTCACGATGTCTGAGGATAGCATGTTCAGCTGATTTGATAGGTTATGCATCTGCAAATCAGATGTTGGAGAGCCAATGCATGTTGCGGTAAGATCGCAAAGAGGTCGTCATTCGTGTTGGTGGTCTGAGAAGCAGTTGTTTTCTCTGGACAAGCTACGAATGGTTGGAAGACTTGTTGAGTTCTTTACTCAACCTTGTTTGTTAAGTCTTTATTGTAAGTTACTAGACTTGATGGTGTGCTTTTATCCTGGATTTCTTGCAACTAAAGAGTTTCATGCTGTTTGGGATCGACAATTACTAGTATTACAAACATCATTTTATGTAAATCGTTTGTAAAAACTCCCTTAAACGTTTGAAAATGTTTTAGAAACCATCCCTTAGTGTTTGATAGCATTTGAAAAAAAAAATCGATGCAACTGACTGTCTCTGTTTCATGTCAAATGCTAAATATGTTTCGAAGCTTTTAAACACATACCCTATAATGTAGTTGAATATAAGTGAAGGTAATTTAAAGTTCGATTCTCTCTTAATCGGTTGCTGTGGTAGTCTGTAGATTTCTTGAACTCTACAGATCGGCCTACATGATGATATCATCACCAATGTTGATGTTGAAACTATCGCGGGAACATACCGTCTAAACTATTGTACTTTCTCATGATCGACGTCGTTTTGTCAGTGACGTCGCCTTTGGTGGAAATAAGTACTTGTAGATTTAATGTAATGGCTGTTGTTGTAGTACACATTGACTTAACTATCATCTATATGTATGGTGCCGTGACCGATGGATCTCGAAAAATTGAAATCATTCATATCGGGGAACAGGAGTGCTCTTACCAGATTATTCAGAAGATTAGATAAAGCAAAAGAGAATTCAAATTTCAATTAAATAGAAATCATTGCAACGCTTGCAAAACTGATGCAAAAACAAACATTGTTTGAGGACTTAAACGAACAAATTTTAAAGTTAACAGAACCGGAAAATGTGGAAAATGAGGTAATCGATTCAGTGACTATGGAAACGAAGATTCGACACATACGTAAGTTCATAAAAAATGTCCAAACCCCGCAGTCCAGTCATATTGAATCACATACAACAACCCACACTATTTTAATCCAGAAACTATAACGTTCGTTCCAACGCACAACATAGCCAACCCGAACAACGCATAGTCGTTAGAAAACCCATCTGTAAAACCCAGTTACACATTCAACATGCAGCAAAGTACGTTTTCGTCAGCTAGTAATCAGAGTCACCGCCTACCAAAACTTTCGCCTCAAACATTCTCAGGTAACATTTTAGAATGGCAACCTTCTGGGACTCATATGAGTCGGCCGTACATCTTAACCTGTCACTTACAAATATACAAAAATTGAATTACTTGAAAGCACAGCTAGAACATGAAGCCCTAGCATCAATAGCAGGTTTTGCACTCACAAATGTAAACTACGATGACGCCGTAATTTTTTTAAAGAGAGGTTCTGTCAATAAGACAAAATAATAAATGCATACATGTAGCCATTATTAGAAATCCCTTTGCTTAGAAATCAACTAACAAGCTTACAAAGTTTTTACGATAAAATGGAAGGTTACGTCAGGGGATTAGAAGCTTTGGGTCAGACACAGGAAACATACGGCCCTCTACTTGTTCCCATTATCATGAACAAATTACCCGGAGAAGTCAGACACCATCTCGCATGAGAACACAGAACAAAACATGGCTATTACGGGACCTCCGTAAAAGCATATTAGATGAGATCAATATAATTGACGCAGGACAAGAGATGGAGTCGACATACGATTTGCCCGCAACACTGTTTTTCTTTTGCCGGAATATTACAAGAATATTGATACTAGACCTTGCGCTTTCTGTCATGAAATATACGCACCTACTCATTGCAGTTAAATAACCGACGCAGAATCCCATATGATCATAGTAAAACGTTATAAGTTATGCTTTAACTGCGTTAGTAAACACAGAATAAATGAATGTTAATCTAAACACACATGAAAACATTGTAATAAGAAACACCATACAAGCTTGTGTAATGCACGTCCAACAAACAACATAAAACCAGCGAATGAGGTAAGCCATAGAAACGGGAATAGCAGCTCGTCAGGAATATGGCCATTGTTTTATTATAATTCTTTTCTGTGTGTGATACATTATAACGTTGTGTTTATGTTGTGTCGTTTGTTACCTCATATATTTGAGTGTGCATTCACATTACTATTAGACGTGTCACGGTACTTTTCTATCCAAACATCAACCCAACAATGTTAGATCTGTAAATTTGCTTTCGCAAATTTTTTGTTTTTCCCTCGCCGGGATTCGAACCCATGCTACTGTGATATCGTGACACCAAATCGCCTGCACTGCAGCCGTCCCGCTAGACCACACGACCACCTGGGCAAAAAAGAGCTTTCGGTGGGCATGTGTTACAAATGTACCTTTCCACGTCAGTTTTAATCTAGCGGCGTACTACAGTACATGATATATAAGGCATGAAGATGTTATTGTTACAGATCAGCTAAATTATCTATAGTAAAGGATCCTACAAATTAATGTAAGATACAGTCACAGAAAATAATTATATTCATAAGTACGTATATATATATATATATACGTACGTCTGAGTCAGTGACAACTCTACAACAAATGTGTCCATCGGATCGCCATTAATGATGGTGATACATGGCTGTGTACATAATGTATATACAACTCGTCTAAACATTAACCCAACAATGTTAGATCTGTAAATTTGCTTTCGCAAATTTTTGGTTCTTCCCTCGCCGGGATTCGAACCCATGCTACTATGATATCGTGACACCAAATCGCCTGCACTGCAGCCGTCCCGCTAGACCACACGACCACACGACCACCTGGGGAGCGTCTTTGCTCGTATTATTAACGGACTCAATATTCCTAGTGATTCACATATTTTCGAAGAATGTTTCAAAATCTCCCTTACAATGTCTCGTAATAGAATCTCACATTTCTGGTACATCAGATCATCGGATTTGCTGTTCCATAACATACCAAGCACTTTTGTGTTCATGTCCGTATCTTTTTTCCGTACATCGGAAGTTCCCCCATACTCTAAGTTCAGCGAAGCCAAGACCGAACTTCCGATGATTGCATTGATGTCCTTGTATCGCTACAGAATGGTTGTTCAGCTTTCGATTAACTTACGAAGTTTTCGAATATATATATAGCCAAGACCGAAAATGTACGGAAAAAAGATACGGACATGAACACAAAAGTGCTTGGTATGTTATGGAACAGCAAATCCGATGATCTGATGTACCAGAAATGTGAGATTCTATTACGAGACATTGTAAGGGAGATTTTGAAACATTCTTCGAAAATATGTGAATCGCTAGGAATATTGAGTCCGTTAATAATACGAGCAAAGACGCTCATACAGGATCTATGGAAAAGTAAACTTGATTGGGATGAACAAGTTCCGGAAAACTTGAAGGCTACTTGGATTAATGTTGCAAGCGACTTACAGAAAGGGACACAAATCGTATTTCCGAGATATAATTTTCCAGTAATTTTACTTCGGAACGACATGAACTACACGAATTTTGCAATGCGAGTCTAAAAGCGTATGAAGCGACTGCATATCTGAACAACGGAAACGAAAAAACCTAACACTACAGCAACTAGAACTTATGGTCGCAGCTATCGGAACTAGATAATCGTCACATGTAAAATCAACTTTTGAATGTAAAAAAGTAGTTTTCTGGTCGAATAGCATATTATTACACTGGTTCAAATCGTCGAAACCGTTGAAACGATTTAAATGCGATTTGAGTGCGAGAAATTATGGAATCTACAAATCAATATGAATGGAGATATTGTCCAAAAGAATGCAATCCAACAGATCTCTTAACACGAAGAATTGACGCCGATCAATACATCAATAGCGTCATTTTGTAAAAAAGACCGAATTGGTTAACGAATCGGACAAAATGACCAGAAATAACTCCTACAAGTAAAACAGTATTGACAATTACAAGAAAAAACGACGACGAGGATTTTAAAACAATGACGTTCATACTGGTTACTATGGTATTAGTAACATTATATTATTTCCGAACTTCCGATGATTGCATTGATGTCCTTGTATCGCTACATAATGGTTGTTCAGCTTTCGATTAACTTACGAAGTTTTCGAATTACTAAGGAATCAATACCATTTAAGCCTCGGTCACACCTTACGCATGAACGGACGCCTAACGGATGAACATAAAAGTTGTCCGTTGACAAAATTGGGATGAACAAGTTCCGGAAAACTTGAAGGCTACGTTTAACGAATGCATAACGGACTAATATCGGATATGCAACGTACGAGAAATGGAAACGTTCCGGACAGAACGGCTGTCGAACGTACATCCAACGGACGAGTACCGCATAAAACGGACACCTAACGGAAGCGTACCGATTAAAACGGATGAACAAGATATACGGAAAAATTAAAGGCGACAATAATAATACATGTAAATCTCATAAATATTCCAAATGATTCTGTGTAACTGGTTTTGGTTTGCTCTTCAAAATGCCACCAAAGTGCAGTGTTTGGCCTGAATAAGAGCTGCTTGATTGTGAAGGCGTCCCCATACTCTAAGATCGATTATGAATAAAAAGAATTCACGAACCTTAAGAAATCTGACAAACCAATAATTGGCATTTCTGACACGAATTTTTCAATTGGCATTTATCCGTTTCAGATCCGTTCATCATCCGTTTTATCCGTTATACGTCCGATAGAAGTCCGTTTCTCATTCGTTCAATATCCGTTTTATCCGTTAAACGACCAGTATAAGTCCGTTGGTAAAGCCTCGGTCACACCTTACCGGATAGCTCGAACGGTCGCCTAACGGATAACTTTTTTCAATCCGTTCATGTCCGTTAGACGTCCGTTCTTATCCGTTAGACGTCCGTCCATGTCCGTTAAGCGTACGTTTTATCCGTTAGACGTCCGTTCTGTCCGGTGGAAAATTTTGAGCATGTTCAAAACTTTGAACGGACGTCCAACGGATAAAATGTCCGTTGAACGTCCGTTAGGCGTCCGTTTTGTACGGTATTCGTCCGTTTCGTTTCCGTTTTGAATCCGTTACGTGTCCGTTATACATCCGTTGGAGGTCTGGAAGATAAATTCACCAACGAACTTCTACCGGACGTGTAACGGATAAAACGGATGTTGAACGAATGAGAAACGGACTTCTACCGGACGTATAACGGATAAAACGGATGATGAACGGATCTGAAACGGATAAATGCCAATTGAAAATTTCGCGTCAGAAATGCCAATTATTGGTATGTCAGATTTCTTAAGGTTCATGAATTCATATTATTTATAATCGACCTTAGAGTAAGGGCGATTCTTCACAATCAAGCAGCTCTTATTCAGGTCAGACACTGACCTTTTGCGGTATTTTGAAGAATAAACCGAAACCAGTTACACCTAAACATTTTTATGCGATGTATATGTACTATTATTGTCGCCTTTAATTTTTCCGTATATAATGTTCATCCCTTTTATCCGGTACGCTTCTGTTAGGTGTCCGTTTTATGCGGTACTTGTCCGTTGGATGTACGTTCGACATCCGTTCTGTCCGGTACGTTTCCGTTTCTCGTACGTTGCATATCCGGTGTGTGTCCGTTAGGCATCCGTTACACGTCCGTTTTATTCGGTCAGTACATCAACGGACTTCCAACGGATAACAATTTTGTCAACGGACAACCTTTATTTTCATCCGTTAGGCGTCCGTTAGTGCTATCCGGTAAGGTGTGACAGATGCTTTAGTTATCCTCCAGACCTTCAACGGATGTATAACGGACACGTAACGGATACAAAACGGAAACGAAACGGACGAGTACCGTACAAAACGGAAGCCTAACGGACGTTCAACGAACATTTTATCCGTTGGACGTCCGTTCAAAGTTTTGAACATGTTCAAAATTTTCCACCGGACAGAACGGACGTCGACGGATAAAACGTACGCTTAACGGACATGCAACGGATATGGACGGACGTCTAACGGACATGAACGGATTGAAAAAAAGTTATCCGTTAGGCATCCGTTCGACCTACCCGTTTAGGTGTGACCAAGGCTTAAGGAATGAATTACCCTATCTATTTTTGGTAAAACCTTTATGAATTTCGAGTTTCCAATGCTTTTCAACTTTATACTTAATTTGGTTATTTAAGACTACCCGTGTGATCTTTCCAGCATTGTAGTATATACTACAAATTTAAAACCTGGTACAACCCCATGAAGGGATCGAACTCACATACGAACATACATTTGGAGGACCACCTATGGTTCGACCATCACTGGTTTTCTACGAAGAAGTATTTGTATAGATACTTTCTTTATAAAAGATAACATCTGGTTCTATTTTTTAGCTCTCTGTATATCCAAATATCCTTGGTTCTAATAAATTGAAGGTAACAATACGTAAGGCTAACACTAACAGCTGTTGCATGAGGTTTTGAACTCTTTGAAGGCTATGTCCGAACAATGATCACCGTGAATGTGTTGGATATTCGTGTTGTCTTCCTAAAAGCTAAATTGACAAACAAAGTTGGATTGACTGGCGCGAGAGTGTGGGGTAGAATTGACAGAGACAGAATCATTCAGCGTTGTTACATCCAACTCGGACGTAACAGTCTTTGCACTGAATCTGTCTACTCATCACCAAGTCATCATAGATTATACAGTGGATGTGAATGCCCTTGAGGGTCTAGCATATAACATTCTCCTAACAGTGTTCGTAGACGAAAGCCTCGACGCTGCCATACTGCTATTGTTGGGAAAATACATCAATGAGAATGATCAGTGATGGGAGACACTCATCCCTTCGTAAGTTTTTCGCACCCCATCACGAGTTGATTGAACGTTATGGAATAAGCGTTTCACAGATAATATCGGATATGTTCCTTACATCGTAACTACAATCCCCTTCCCTTTTATGAATGTAACCTACCGAATTAGACTATTTACCGGATTTGTTATAAGATGAGCAACACGACGGGTGCCACATGCGGAACAGGATCTGCTTACCCTTCCGGAGCACCTGAGATCAACCCTAGTTTTTGGTGGGGTTCGTATTGCTTATTCTTTAGTTTTCTTTGATGTGTCATGTGTACTACTGTTTGCCTGTTAGTCTTTTTCATTTTCAGCCATGGCATTGTCAGTTTATTTTCGATTTATGAGTTTGACTATATCCCTCTGGTATCTTTTGTCCCTCTTTTAGTTTTACCAAACAGGAGGTTGCGTGTGTCTCCCTCTTTTAAGAATATCTTCCCCAGTGTTGTTTCTAGGAGTTGATACATAGGTGGAGGAAGAGATTTACCAAAGACGTACAAACTATCGTGACATAAACAATCCAATCGGAGCAGTAAAAATTTAGCAACGTCGTTTTACGGCAGTCTGAAGTATAAGAGAAGTACAGAGACAATTAGTTTTTTTACATTTAAATCTTTCAACGGGCGACGATGGAGGGTGGATCGAGGAAATTCCACCTTATGGGTACTACCAGTTGATGGTTGATAAACAAACTAAATAAAAACTCCCCGGTAGATGCATCGATTGAAGCAAAACTTTACGGGACCTGGTACTACGTCGAACAAACGATTACTACAAAATCCTAAAACTTTGGACCATACCAATACGTGGTTCAAGCTGCATATCTTCGTGAATTCTGCTGTTTGTACACTCACTTCTTTGGTCCACTGAAAGGTGTGTTTACATTCTCAAAATACGGTTGCCAGGTTTCGCCGCCAAAGAATAAGACAGGTGTGACGATCAAGGATGCTTTTTAAACGGTATTTAAGTCACGCATTCCCACAAAACTATGGACGGTTAAAATACACAACAAAGAGGTCAAGGTGCTATTAAAAAAAAACGACGTTGTTATCTACTCTACCTATCCCAATGTAGCTCGGAAAGTCGAGTGTAGCCGACCGTCATAACCACATCATGAAGGAGAATTCGAAGTAGTACACAAAGCATGATTGGTCCTTTGGGTTATCACGTTGGCCAACAAAAACACTACCAACCAGACTTTGAAATGAATCTATTATAATCTGTTTATCGCTATTTTACCTATAACAACATTGTTAATTTCTTGGTTTCTATGGCTTATTTTTCATATCATTTTACTGTACTGAGAATGGAAATCATGTAAAAATTTCAAAATGTGAGTTTAAATTATAGCGCCACTCAAAACCTTCCGCAACATATGCATCTGTATCTCCTCTACAAGACCTATATAGTCATACCCCGTGACACCCCTCATTATTTTTCTCTAGGAGCCCTGAAATAGGTCGACCCCCCTATTTTTAGACCATTTTTTTCAAATTTTTGGCTCTAGTTTCAGATTTTTGAACATAGCGCCCTTCGATACCTTCCGCAAAAGAAGCGCCTGTTTCTCCTCTACAAGACCTATATAGTCATACCCCATGACACCCCTCATTATTTTTCTCTAGGAGCCGTGGAATAGGTCGACCCCCCTATTTTGGACCATTTTTTTCAAATTTTGGGCTCTAGTTTCAGATTTTTGAACAAAGCGCCCTTCGATACCTTGCGCGAAAGAAGTGCCTGTTTCTCCTCTACAAGACCTTTATAGTCATTCCCCGTGACACCCCACATTATTTTTCTCTAGGAGCACTGGAATAGGTCGACCCCTTTATTTTTGGACCACTTTTTTTCAAATTTTGGGCTCTAGTTTCAGATTTTTGAACATAGCGCCCTTCGATACCTTTCGCAAAAGAAGCGCCTGTTTCTCCTCTACAAGACCTATATAGTCATAGCCCGTGACACCCCTTATTATTTTTCTCTAGGAGCCCTGGAATAGGTCGACCCCTTTATTTTTGGACCATTTTTTTCAAATTTTGGGCTCTAGTTTCAGATTTTTGAACATAGCGCCCTTCGATACCTTGCGCAAAAGAAGCACCTGTTTATCCTCTACAAGACCTATATAGTCATACCCCGTGACACCCCTCATTATTTTTCTCTAGGAGCCGTGGAATAGGTCGACCCCCCTATTTTGGACCATTTTTTTTCAAATTTTGGGCTCTAGTTTCAGATTTTTGAACATAGCGCCCTTCGATACCTTGCGCAAAAGAAGCGCCTGTTTCTCCTCTACAAGACCTATATAGTCATACCCCGTGACACCCCTCATTATTTTTCTCTAGGAGCCCTGGAATAGGTCGACCCCCCTATTTTGGACCATTTTTTTTCAAATTTTGGGCTCTAGTTTCAGATTTTTGAACATAGCACCCTTCGATACCTTGCGCAAAAGAAGCGCCTGTTTCTTTTCTTCAAGACCTATATAGTCATACCCCGTGACACCCCTCATTATTTTTCTCTAGGAGCCGTGGAATTGGTCAACCCCCCTATTTTGGACCATTTTTTTCAAATTTTGGGCTCTAGTTTCAGATTTTTGAACATAGCACCCTTCTATACCTTGCGCAAAAGAAGCGCCTGTTTCTCCTCTACAAGACCTATATAGTCATACCCCGTGACACCCCTCATTATTTTTCTCTAGGAGCCCTGGAATAGGTCGACCCCCCTATTTTGGACCATTTTTTTCAAATTTTGGGCTCTAGTTTCAGATTTTTGAACATAGCACCATTCGATACCTTGCGCAAAAGAAGCGCCTGTTTCTCCTCTACAAGACCTATATAGTCATACCCCGTGACACCCCTCATTTTTTTTCTCTAGGAGCCGTGGAATAGGTCGACCCCCCTATTTTGGACCATTTTTTTTCAAATTGTGGCTCTAGTTTCAGATTTTTGAACATAGCACCCTTCGATACCTTGCGCAAAAGAAGCGCCTGTTTCTCCTCTACAAGACCTATATAGTCATACCCCGTGACACCCCTTATTATTTTTCTCTAGAAGCCGTGGAATAGGTCGACCCCCCTATTTTGGACCATCTTTTTCAAATTTTGGGCTCTAGTTTCAGATTTTTGAACATAGCGCCCTTCGATACCTTACGCAAAAGAAGCGCCTGTTTCTCCTCTACAAAACCTATATAGTCATACCGCGTGACACCCCTCATTATTTTTCTCTAGGAGCCGTGGAATAGGTCGACCCCCTATTTTGGACCATTTTTTTCAAATTTTGGGCTCTAGTTTCAGATTTTTGAACATAGCGCCCTTCGATACCTTGCGCAAAAGAAGCACCTGTTTCTCCTCTACAAGACCTATATAGTCATACCCCGTGACACCCTTCATTTTTTTTCTCTAGGAGCCGTGGAATAGGTCGACCCCCCTATTTTGGACCATTTTTTTTCAAATTGTGGCTCTAGTTTCAGATTTTTGAACATAGCACCCTTCGATACCTTGCGCAAAAGAAGCGCCTGTTTCTCCTCTACAAGACCTATATAGTCATACCCCGTGACACCCCTCATTATTTTTCTCTAGAAGCCGTGGAATAGGTCGACCCCCTATTTTGGACCATCTTTTTCAAATTTTGGGCTCTAGTTTCAGATTTTTGAACATAGCGCCCTTCGATATCTTACGCAAAAGAAGCGCCTGTTTCTCCTCTACAAAACCTATATAGTCATACCGCGTGACACCCCTCATTATTTTTCTCTAGGAGCCGTGGAATAGGTCGACCCCCTATTTTGGACCATTTTTTTCAAATTTTGGGCTCTAGTTTCAGATTTTTGAACATAGCACCCTTCGATACCTTGCGCAAAAGAAGCGCCTGTTTCTCCTCTACAAGACCTTTATAGTCATACCCCGTGACACCCCGAATTTTTTTTCTCTAGGAGCCGTGGAATAGGTCGACCCCCCTATTTTGGACCATTTTTTTCCAAATTGTGGCTCTAGTTTCAGATTTTTGAACATAGCACCCTTCGATACCTTGCGCAAAAGAAGCGCCTGTTTCTCCTCTACAAGACCTATATAGTCATACCCCGTGACGCCCCTCATTATTTTTCTCTAGAAGCCGTGGAATAGGTCGACCCCCCTATTTTGGACCATCTTTTTCAAATTTTGGGCTCTAGTTTCAGATTTTTGAACATAACGCCCTTCGATACCTTACTCAAAAGAAGCGCCTGTTTCTCCTCTACAAGACCTATATAGTCATACCCCGTGACACCCCTCATTATTTTTCTCTAGGAGCCTTGGAATAGGTCGACCCCCCTATTTTGGACCATTTTTTTCAAATTTTGGGCTCTAGTTTCAGATTTTTGAACATAGCGCCCTTCGATACCTTGCGCAAAAGAAGCGCCTGTTTCTCTTCTACAAAACCTATATAGTCATACCGCGTGACACTCCTCATTATTTTTCTCTAGGAGCCGTGGAATAGGTCGACCCCCCTATTTTGGACCATTTTTTTCAAATTTTGGGCTCTAGTTTCAGATTTTTGAACATAGCGCCCTTCGATACCTTGCGCAAAAGAAGAGCCTGTTTCTCCTCTACAAGACCTATATAGTCATACCCCGTGACACCCCTCATTATTTTTCTCTAGGAGCCCTGGAATAGGTCGACCCCCCTATTTTGGACCATTTTTTTTCAAATTTTGGGCTCTAGTTTCAGATTTTTGAACATAGCGCCCTTCGATACCTTGCGCAAAAGAAGCACCTGTTTCTCCTCTACAAGACCTATATAGTCATACCCCGTGACACCCCTCATTATTTTTCTCTAGGAGCCCTGAAATAGGTCGACCCCCCTATTTTTAGACCATTTTTTTCAAATTTTTGGCTCTAGTTTCAGATTTTTGAACATAGCGCCCTTCGATACCTTCCGCAAAAGAAGCGCCTGTTTCTCCTCTACAAGACCTATATAGTCATACCCCATGACACCCCTCATTATTTTTCTCTAGGAGCCGTGGAATAGGTCGACCCCCCTATTTTGGACCATTTTTTTCAAATTTTGGGCTCTAGTTTCAGATTTTTGAACAAAGCGCCCTTCGATACCTTGCGCGAAAGAAGTGCCTGTTTCTCCTCTACAAGACCTTTATAGTCATTCCCCGTGACACCCCACATTATTTTTCTCTAGGAGCACTGGAATAGGTCGACCCCTTTATTTTTGGACCACTTTTTTTCAAATTTTGGGCTCTAGTTTCAGATTTTTGAACATAGCGCCCTTCGATACCTTTCGCAAAAGAAGCGCCTGTTTCTCCTCTACAAGACCTATATAGTCATAGCCCGTGACACCCCTTATTATTTTTCTCTAGGAGCCCTGGAATAGGTCGACCCCTTTATTTTTGGACCATTTTTTTCAAATTTTGGGCTCTAGTTTCAGATTTTTGAACATAGCGCCCTTCAATACCTTGCGCAAAAGAAGCGCCTGTTTCTCCTTTACAAGACCTATATAGTCATATTCCGTGACACCCCTCATTATTTTTCTCTAGCAGCCCTGGAATAGGTCGACCCCTTTATTTTTGGACCATTTTTTTCAAATTTTGGGCTTTAGTTTCAGATTTTTGAACATAGTGCCCTTCGATATCTTGCGCAAAAAAAGCGCCGGTTTCTCCTCTACAAGACCTTTATAGTCATACCCCGTGACACCCCTCTTTATTTTTCTCTAGGAGCCGTGGAATAGGTCGATCCCCCTATTTTGGACCATTTTTTTCAAAATTTGGGCTCTAGTTTCAGATTTTTGAACATAGCACCCTTCGATACCTTGCGCAAAAGAAGCGCCTGTTTCTCCTCTACATGACCTATATAGTCATACCCCGTGACACCCCTCATTATTTTTCTCTAGAAGCCGTGGAATAGGTCGACCCCCCTATTTTGGACCATCTTTTTTTTCAAATTTTGGGCTCTAGTTTCAGATTTTTGAACATAGCGCCCTTCGATACCTTGCGCAAAAGAAGCGCCTGTTTCTCCTCTACAAGACCTATATAGTCATACCCCGTGACACCCCTCATTATTTTTCTCTAGGAGCCGTGGAATAGGTCGACCCCCTATTTTGGACCATTTTTTTCAAATTTTTGGCTCTAGTTTCAGATTTTTGAACATAGCGCCCTTCGATACCTTGCGCAAAAGAAGCGCCTGTTTCTCCTCTACAAGACCTATATAGTCATACCGCGTGACACCCCTCATTATTTTTCTCTAGGAGCCGTGGAATAGGTCGACCCCCCTATTTTGGACCATTTTTTTCAAATTTTGGGCTCTAGTTTCAGATTTTTGAACATAGCGCCCTTCGATACCCTGCGCAAAAGAAGCGCCTGTTTCTCCTCTACAAGACCTATATAGTCATACCCCGTGACACCCCTCATTATTTTTCTCTAGGAGCCGTGGAATAGGTCGACCCCCCTGTTTTGGACCATTTTTTTTCAAATTTTGGGCTCTAGTTTCAGATTTTTGAACATAGCACCCTTCGATACCTTGCGCAAAAGAAGCGCCTGTTTCTCCATTACAAGACTTATATAGTCATACCCCGTGACACCCCTCATTATTTTTTTCTAGGAGCCGTGGAATAGGTCGACCCCCCTATTTTGGACCATTTTTTTTCAAATTTTGTTGGCTCTAGTTTCAGATTTTTGAACATAGCGCCCTTCGATACCTTGCGCAAAAGAAGCACCTGTTTATCCTCTACAAGACCTATATAGTCATACCCCGTGACACCCCTCATTATTTTTCTCTAGGAGCCGTGGAATAGGTCGACCCCCCTATTTTGGACCATTTTTTTTCAAATTTTGGGCTCTAGTTTCAGATTTTTGAACATAGCGCCCTTCGATACCTTGCGCAAAAGAAGCGCCTGTTTCTCCTCTACAAGACCTTTATAGTCATACCCCGTGACACCCCGAATTTTTTTTCTCTAGGAGCCGTGGAATAGGTCGACCCCCCTATTTTGGACCATTTTTTTCCAAATTGTGGCTCTAGTTTCAGATTTTTGAACATAGCACCCTTCGATACCTTGCGCAAAAGAAGCGCCTGTTTCTCCTCTACAAGACCTATATAGTCATACCCCGTGACGCCCCTCATTATTTTTCTCTAGAAGCCGTGGAATAGGTCGACCCCCCTATTTTGGACCATCTTTTTCAAATTTTGGGCTCTAGTTTCAGATTTTTGAACATAACGCCCTTCGATACCTTACTCAAAAGAAGCGCCTGTTTCTCCTCTACAAGACCTATATAGTCATACCCCGTGACACCCCTCATTATTTTTCTCTAGGAGCCTTGGAATAGGTCGACCCCCCTATTTTGGACCATTTTTTTCAAATTTTGGGCTCTAGTTTCAGATTTTTGAACATAGCGCCCTTCGATACCTTGCGCAAAAGAAGCGCCTGTTTCTCTTCTACAAAACCTATATAGTCATACCGCGTGACACTCCTCATTATTTTTCTCTAGGAGCCGTGGAATAGGTCGACCCCCCTATTTTGGACCATTTTTTTCAAATTTTGGGCTCTAGTTTCAGATTTTTGAACATAGCGCCCTTCGATACCTTGCGCAAAAGAAGAGCCTGTTTCTCCTCTACAAGACCTATATAGTCATACCCCGTGACACCCCTCATTATTTTTCTCTAGGAGCCCTGGAATAGGTCGACCCCCCTATTTTGGACCATTTTTTTTCAAATTTTGGGCTCTAGTTTCAGATTTTTGAACATAGTGCCCTTCGATACCTTGCGCAAAAGAAGCACCTGTTTCTCCTCTACAAGACCTATATAGTCATACCCCGTGACACCCCTCATTATTTTTCTCTAGGAGCCGTGGAATAGGTCGACCCCCCTATTTTGGACCATTTTTTTTTTCAAATTTTGGGCTCTAGTTTCAGATTTTTGAACATAGCGCCCTTCGATACCTTGCGCAAAAGAAGCGCCTGTTTCTCCTCTACAAGACCTATATAGTCATACCCCGTGACACCCCTCATTATTTTTCTCTAGGAGCCGTGGAATAGGTCGACCCCCCTATTTTGGACCATTTTTTTTTCAAATTTTGGGCTCTAGTTTCAGATTTTTGAACATAGCGCCCTTCGATACCTTGCGCAAAAGAAGCGCCTGTTTCTCCTCTACAAGACCTTTATAGTCATACCCCGTGACACCCCGAATTTTTTTTCTCTAGGAGCCGTGGAATAGGTCGACCCCCCTATTTTGGACCATTTTTTTCCAAATTGTGGCTCTAGTTTCAGATTTTTGAACATAGCACCCTTCGATACCTTGCGCAAAAGAAGCGCCTGTTTCTCCTCTACAAGACCTATATAGTCATACCCCGTGACGCCCCTCATTATTTTTCTCTAGAAGCCGTGGAATAGGTCGACCCCCCTATTTTGGACCATCTTTTTCAAATTTTGGGCTCTAGTTTCAGATTTTTGAACATAACGCCCTTCGATACCTTACTCAAAAGAAGCGCCTGTTTCTCCTCTACAAGACCTATATAGTCATACCCCGTGACACCCCTCATTATTTTTCTCTAGGAGCCTTGGAATAGGTCGACCCCCCTATTTTGGACCATTTTTTTCAAATTTTGGGCTCTAGTTTCAGATTTTTGAACATAGCGCCCTTCGATACCTTGCGCAAAAGAAGCGCCTGTTTCTCTTCTACAAAACCTATATAGTCATACCGCGTGACACTCCTCATTATTTTTCTCTAGGAGCCGTGGAATAGGTCGACCCCCCTATTTTGGACCATTTTTTTCAAATTTTGGGCTCTAGTTTCAGATTTTTGAACATAGCGCCCTTCGATACCTTGCGCAAAAGAAGAGCCTGTTTCTCCTCTACAAGACCTATATAGTCATACCCCGTGACACCCCTCATTATTTTTCTCTAGGAGCCCTGGAATAGGTCGACCCCCCTATTTTGGACCATTTTTTTTCAAATTTTGGGCTCTAGTTTCAGATTTTTGAACATAGTGCCCTTCGATACCTTGCGCAAAAGAAGCACCTGTTTCTCCTCTACAAGACCTATATAGTCATACCCCGTGACACCCCTCATTATTTTTCTCTAGGAGCCGTGGAATAGGTCGACCCCCCTATTTTGGACCATTTTTTTTTTCAAATTTTGGGCTCTAGTTTCAGATTTTTGAACATAGCGCCCTTCGATACCTTGCGCAAAAGAAGCGCCTGTTTCTCCTCTACAAGACCTATATAGTCATACCCCGTGACACCCCTCATTATTTTTCTCTAGGAGCCCTGGAATAGGTCGACCCCCCTATTTTGGACCATTTTTTTTCAAATTTTGGGCTCTAGTTTCAGATTTTTGAACATAGCAACCTTCGATACCTTGCTCAAAAGAAGCGCCTGTTTCTCTTCTTCAAGACCTTTATAGTCATACCCCGTGACACCCCTCATTATTTTTCTCTAGGAGCCGTGGAATTGGTCAACCTCCCTATTTTGGACCATTTTTTTCAAATGTTGGGCTCTAGTTTCAGATTTTTGAACATAGCACCCTTCGATACCTTGCGCAAAAGAAGCGCCTGTTTATCCTCTACAAGACCTATATAGTCATACCCCGTGACACCCCTCATTATTTTTCTTTAGGAGCCGTTGAATAGGTCGACCCCCCTATTTTGGACCATTTTTTTTCAAATTTTGGCCTCTAGTTTCAGATTTTTGAACATAGCACCCTTCGATACCTTGCGCAAAAGAAGCGCCTGTTTCTCCTCTACAAGACCTATATAGTCATACCCCGTGACACCCCTCATTATTTTTCTCTAGGAGCCGTGGAATAGGTCGACCCCCCTATTTTGGACCATTTTTTTCAAATTTTGGGCTCTAGTTTCAGATTTTTGAACATAGCGCCCTTCGATACCTTGCGCAAAAGAAGCGCCTGTTTCTCCTCTACAAGACCTATATAGTCATACCCCGTGACACCCCTCATTTTTTTTCTCTAGGAGCCCTGGAATAGGGCAACCCCCATTTTTTCAAATGTGTATGTTGGTTTAATTAAACAATGACATCACAGGTGCGATAATTTACAGGGTAGGACTACTTTTACATACGTTCTAAATTGATTTGGTACATTGGTGGCCCTACACCTACAAAGAATCCGTTGATAGATGCAGATTTACTATGGTACTGAATATTAGCCTTAAAAGAGATGTGACTTGTTTTATCAATGGATGGGATAAAAACCATTTCAAGCTTGAGTTTAAATTGCAATATTTGGACTGATTTTCTGCCTTTTTAAACATTTTTTGATTTAACGGCCGTTGCTGTCTTATTCATTTTTTGGGTTTCTCGATATATCGCCTTATTGTTCGCTGGCTTATTGTTCGCTAGCTATTGTTCGCTAGCTTCTGCCTGGTGTTGGGAATTTAGATGCCCGTTTGAATATTATTCGAGAGCATGTAAAATTGAATACCATTGTTGCTCAATGGAAAATGGTAGAGACCGAAAATAAAAATGCACATGAGCTAGATTTGACTGTACATAGCCGACCATGTTTATTTATCCAGAGAGCCCGTTGGACAAGGCAGAACAATTTCAGCATATTTATGGTGGACCGTTTACTGTAACATGTCTTCCGAGTGCACATCTAGTTATCTTACGAGATCCAACAGGGAAAAGAAACTTTCGCCGTCCCGTGCACATCAATTGATTAAAGCTTGCACATATAAGGGTGTCCTTACCAGCACCTTATTTTAACCTACAAACCGATGAAAGTGAAAATTCTACCTGTAAGTCGGATAATAGTTCTAGCTCCGTTGACAGAGACACAATTGGAGAATTCTAAGTCTATTTGTACAAATGTTTCGACAGAAAGTGAAGCTCTGGATACAGATGTGGTTTCTCAACATGATACTACAAATTTAAATAGACCAAGAAGGAATATTCAGAAGCCTGTGCAGTACCGTGATGATAACTTCATTGACCCCAATAAATTAGTCGAATCGTGCGATGATGAGTGCATCGGGCAAATTAGTTACACTCCGTTAAGGGCAATACCCCTGGTTGGACCTTTGGTGGAGATATATATATATAGCCCAGGTGGTCGTGTGGTCTAGCGGGACGGCTGCAGTGCAGGCGATTTGGTGTCACGATATCACAGCAGCATGGGTTCGAATCCCGGCGAGGGAAGAACCAAAAATTTGCGAAAGCAAATTTACAGATTTAACATTGTTGGGTTGATGTTTAGACGAGTATATATATATTGCTGTTTTGTTGATGATTACATCGCTAAACTAACATAACATTCGATTGCGGGATTTAGACAGTTTATATGAACTATGCAGAAGGATATAATCTTCTTGATTTGTGACGTTTTTGGTGATGATAGCATCACTTTAATTGAATTGCACTATTGCACTTTTATTTACTGTTATTTTCGTATGATATTACGATTGATTGTTGTGATTTTTTCTTAAAAGTATTTCTATCATAGGTTAAATTCAAAAAATATATATATATCATGAAGCTAGATAAGGCATTAATATGAACTACAGAATGTAGATGTGTTACATGCAACAGAATTGAAAAGTTTTTCAGATACTTGCGAAAGTTTATCTCAGTTGAATTTATAACGGTGTACAGAGTGTTAGTGTCTGCTAGAGTGAAACCTGTACATTTTTAATAACATTGTTTATTGAGACTGAGAGTGTATGTATACATGTATATCAAACTTATTTCACGTTCAAACTTTTGGCTAGTTATATAAGAGTGTATGAATTGATAGTGTTATACTAGATTGTCTTATTCAAAATATAACATTATATACAGTGGACTCAAGTTTGCTATATATTGGTGACAATTTGTGCTCTAATCACAGTGATGCTAGCAGAGACCAGAAACTCTTTATGGAATTATTTTGAATAAGACAATCTAGTATACATAACAAAGTATACAGTCCCGTAAATTTGAATAAACAGGCTAAATTAAGTCCTACATTTCCGGTAACCAGAAATACAAAATAAGAGGTATATAACATCCCCCGCCCAAATATAAAATTTGAAAAATTTTGGTCTAGTCACTGGAAATGCAGACAGCAATATAACATAATACAATAATAATAATAAAAAAAATACATTTCAAATTTGTATACACCCTTTCTCACCCTGGCATTACTAACTCCGTACATGGACAGTTTTGTTTGTACTTCCATATATATTTAATTTAGCCTGTTTATTCAAATTTACGGGACTTTTTACTTTTTTTTTTTGTCTGTCGGCGGAGTTAGTGTCGTCTGTTACCCATGTGTTTGATAAAATGGCTGTAGAATAAAATTTATATATTGATATTCAAAAGCGTGACTTCAATCTTATTAGTCCCCCAAGACAACAAAAAGGATTGAGGCCCAATACACTTGCCCCAACTGTTCAGGGT
The DNA here is from genome assembly GCF_965363235.1 of Mytilus galloprovincialis. Classification (NCBI taxonomy): domain Eukaryota; kingdom Metazoa; phylum Mollusca; class Bivalvia; order Mytilida; family Mytilidae; genus Mytilus; species Mytilus galloprovincialis. The sequence goes on along the minus strand of NC_134848.1, from coordinate 22,141,460 downwards.
TCGACCTCTTCGGTCGTATAAAGCTGCGCCCTGTGGAGCATCTGGTTAAACCATGTAATGATTGTTAGGACTTCATGTAACCTTGACCTCGTTTTCGTTTTTGTCGAGCCTTCGACTTTAGTCGAAAAAGCGAGACTAAGCGATCCTTCATTCCGTCGTCGTCGTCGTCGTCGGCGGCGTTCACAAATATTCACTCTGTGGTTAAAGTTTTTGAAATTTTAATAACTTTCTTAAACTATACTGAATGTCTACCAAACTTAAACAGAAGCTTGTTTATGATCATAACAAAGTATCCAGAAGTAAATTTTGTAAAAATGAAATTCCATTTTTTCCGTATTTTACCTATAAATGGACTTAGTTTTTCTGCAAGGAAACATTACATTCACTCTGTGGTTAAAGTTTTTAAAATTTTAATAACTTTCATAAACTATCCTTGATTTGTACCAAACTTGGACAGAAGCTTGTTTATGATCATAAGATAGTATCAAGAAGAAAATTTTGTAAAAATAAATTTCCACTTTTCTGTATTTTACTTATAAATGGACTTAGTTTTTGTGCGAGGAAACATTACATTCACTAGTACTCTGTGGTTAAAGTTTTTAAAATTTTAATAACTTTCATAAACTATCCGTGATTTGTACCAAACTTGGACAGAAGCTTGTTTATGATGATAAGATAGTATCAAGAAGAAAATTTTGTAAAAATAAATTTCCACTTTTCCGTATTTTACTTATAAATGGACTTAGTTTTTTTGCCAGAAACTAAACATTCACTCTGTGGTTTAAGTTTTAAATTTTTTTATAATGTTCTTAAACTATCCTGGATTTCTACCAAACTTGGACAAAAGCTTGTTTCTGATCATAAGATATTATTCAGAAGTAAATTTTGTAAAAAAAAAAATCACTTTTTCCGTATTTTATTTAGAAATGGACTTAGTTTTTCTTCCAGTTAACATTACATACAGTTAAAGTTTATAAAACATTTATTAGATTCATAAACTATCCTGGATTTTTTACCAAACTTGGAAGCTTCTTTCAATCAAAAGACAGTATCGATAGGGAAATTTTTATTGATGTTTTTCCTCATTTTTGTTGAGTCTGCGATTAACAGCAAAAGTAGGCGAGACACTGGGTTCCGTGGAACCCTTACGAATTTTTCTATGTTGAGTTTCCTGGTTAAGTTTGTTTCTTAGATACTATGTGCAATAGACCAACTACATTTAAAGCACATTTAGTGTATTGTTTTTAAAGTGTGCATGTATTTCCTATTTGGTTTATCTGACCTTCATGGACCATTCTCAGTTTATGTGATAGCTTTACTGAAAACTATATTTATCAATATACAAGCAATGGTCAGTATAGAAGGCGAGACATTTCATGGTGTGCACTCTTGTTATTTTTTGTTGCATATCAAATGTCCAATGATTTCTTTTGTCTCACCTGCAATGAACGTCTCATTAACTCCAAAACATATTAAAGGAACTTAGATTAAAAAGAACCAAATATAAAATACAAAGGCCAAGGTTAAACATGTGTTGTGAGATGGCAATACTCCCCCTATACCTCAAGATACTGAATAATCAAAGTGCGTGTAAGCATGGTAAGTAGTGAAGGATTGCTTTAATTTATCAATGGGAAGTAATATTAAATATTTCTTCATAAAAAATTGGCGTTGTCTTCCTTTGTCCAGAATTTTCGTTAAATCAACTAACACCAATGCTTTATCAAACAAAACTCAGTTAAAAAAAACTCGAATTATTTTTCAAACGTTTATTAAGGTAAGTCCATACAAAAACGTAACTTTTGTAGAGTTTCCTCCTTTAAAAATATATATTCATGTAGGATGGAGTATCACCTATCATGGCTATATGAATTCAGGGGTTAAGAAATCCACTAGCCCGACGCCCGGGACTACAACATTTAGACCTCGGGCAACCAAGACTTGTAACCAAAAATGCCCGACGGACTAGTAACAAAAAATTGTTGGCGTTTCTAAAATTGAAAGGGGAAAATCCACTTTTCTATCTTATCCAATCAGATTCAACTACGTCATCCGGGATTCCCAGAATTTGAACTGATTTTGTACAAGTTTTAAAATAGAACAAATGACTCTGGGTGGATCTTGTACTTTCAATATCGATATGTCAGTACAGGGGGTGGTATTGTACATTGCTTATGCAACCTGATTTTACCTTCTTCTGATTAATTTATTTCAATATAAATGTGAATCCCTTTTGACAGCAGAAACCTGACTTTTATCAGATATAAATTTGAAACATGTGCTGATAATTCTTTTACACAAACGTGATGATGCTATTGTATCTGATAAAACCCCCTCCGATCCTTTTACATACCCACGTATAGCAGTGATCAAGACTTGTATCATCCCCGGATTTGGTCAACTCATTATATCAGAATTTTCAGTGAATATTCAATTATCGATTAATTGAATATATATATGCTAATGGAATATTTTTTGCTAATGTAAACTTTGAATATCCAATTTGCAAAAATCTACTGTACAATGCCATGAATGGATAAAAATTGTTAAGTTTATAGAATTCATTGTTATTGCAGTAAACTCTGAATTTGTAAGGCATACTAGGGCTAGCAGGTCAGTTTTGTTGATCTAGTAGTTCTTCCAACATGTCCAACAGGGCTAGTAAAATCTTGCAACCAATTAGCCCTGGGCTAGTGAGCTATAACAAAATTTCTTAACCCCTGAATGAATTTCTTATCTATTTTGAACTACAAATAAGTTTGGCCTTCTCAGCATTATGTTTAGTCACGTGTGTAGCATACAAAATTGACATGCTAAATGTTTGACCACATATCTCACACATATATGCTTTTTCGCCCGTATGTGTTCTCATGTGTTCTTTTAAGTTTAGTTTCCGAATAAAATCTTTATCACAAATATCACATTTATAAGGTCCGTGATCATGCGCATTATGTTTTAAATGCCTTCGTCTGTCGTTTTGATTAGTAAAACCTCTACCACAGATATCACAAGCAAACGGTTTATCACCAGTATGTGTTCTCGTGTGTGATTGTAAGTGTTCCTTCCTACAGAAAGCTTTATCACACACATCACATTGATAAGGTTTATCACCAGTATGTGTTCTCATATGTCTACTTAGGTGAGATTGCTGACTAAATTCCTTTTCACATAAATCACATTTACATATTTTACACGGTTTTTCATCTGTATGTGTCTGCATGTGTCTTCGCATGTGATGAGACTGACTAAACGCCTTATCACATGTATCACATTTGTATGGTTTATCACCTGTATGAGATCTCATATGACGCCGTAAGTGATGACCCCGACTATAAGTATTACCACATAAATAACATGTGTATGGTTTATCTCCAGTATGTGTTCTCATGTGCATTTCTAGGTGCTCTTTCCTAGTGAAATCTACTTCACAGACTCCACATTTGTAAGGTTTATAGCCTTTAGGTTTTATAGTGCGACTCTTTAAGACCCGAGGTTTACGAAATCCTTTATTACATAATTTACACGACTTTCCCTGGCACTGTTTAACACAAACATTACCAAGACATTCTTTACCACTTGTATTAACAACACCAATCATTTCCCTGGTCTTATATGCATCGTTCATCAGTTGGTCCGTACTAGTCTGATCAAGAGGGATGATTGTTAGTATATTTTTCTTTTCAGTATCAGAAACCATATTTGTTTCTTTCTTGTCCTGTCCGACTTGGAACGTCTTTAAAATGTCTGAAGGTTGTTCATAGGATATTTCAGTTTCAGACACCATATTTGGTTCTGTCTTGTCCTGTCCGCCGTGGAACGTCTTTAAAATGTCTGAAGGTTGTTTATTAGATATTTCAGTATCAGAAACTATACTTGGTTCCGTCTTGTCCTGTCCGCCGTGGAACGTCTTTAAAATGTCAGAAGGTTGTTCATGAGATATTTCAGTATCAGAAACTATATTTGGTTCTGTCTTGTCCTGTCCACCTTGGAACGTCTTTAAAATGTCTGAATGTTGTTCATAAGATATTTCAGTATCAGAAACCATATTTTTTTCTGTCTTGTCCTGTTCGTCGATGAATGTCTCTAAATTGTCTGAACGTTGGTCAGGGGAGATAACTGTTAACATCTCTTTATTTTACGTTTCTGAAAATCTTATCTGCTCCTGTTCTTTTCTGTTCACCATGACCACTGCTGCTTAATATCCTTTAACTATCAAGTCAGGTAAGAATAACAGAGATTGTATAGTGGGGCCTGTTATATTTCTAGCCGGGTTAGAATACCGGAGATCGTATTGTGGTGCCTGCTATATTTCTAGCCAGGTTAGAATACCGGAGATCGTATTGTTGTGCCTGCTATATTTCTAGCCTGGTTAGAATACCGGAGATCGTATTGTGGTGCCTGCTATATTTCTAGCCAGGTTAGAATACCGGAGATCGTATTGTGGTGCCTGCTATATTTCTAGCCTGGTTAGAATACCGGAGATCGTATTGTGGTGCCTGCTATATTTCTAGCCTGGTTGGAATACCGGAGATCGTATAGTGGTGCCTGCTATATTTCTAGCCAGGTTAGAATACCGGAGATCGTATTGTGGTGCCTGCTATATTTCTAGCCAGGTTAGAATAACAGTTCCTTATCATGATGATTAAAACTTTTACTAATGTTATGCATATTCGTATCCACTCTTTGAAACACAATTCAGCCAGATTATCTAAAAATAATAAAATCTACGTATTACGAAAATGGATTTTAACTTAAGGTGATAGGGTGTCTTCCTCCATCTTGGATTTGAAAATAAGGTATATATATCTTTAATAGAATGTGCAAATTTTTAAAGAAGTACTAGGTAATTCATGTGTTAGAACTTTCACTTCAAAATCGAAATGACATGTTTTATTATATTTATGGTTGTATTTTACAAATAAAAACAAAAAAACTTTTGATTGTTTTAATTTTTCTAACTTTGCCACATGAAGTGGAGGCAACTCATATACAAGGGCAGATAATTCAGATTAAGGTATTTTCAGAATGTATAAGTATTTACCTATTTCATAATGTAGCAGGAAAACGTGCCCAGTAAATCAATGCCAATCAGATTTGCTCTAAATGTGTTGGTTGTTGAGTTACAAGCCAAAAACTGCATTTTACCCCTGTGTTTTATTTTAAGCCATAGGGGCTATCTTGGTTGGTTGGCAGGGTCAACGGAAACATTTTTTAAACTAGATACCCCAATGATGATTGTGGCCAAGTTTGATTTTATTTTGCCCAGTATTTTCAGTGGAGAAGATTTTTGTAAAAGTTAACGACGACAGACGACGATGGACGCCAAGTGATGAGAAAAGCTCACTTGGCCCTTAGGGCCAGGTGAGCTAAAAAATACACCCCACTTCTGAAGTTAAATGGTTGATCTCTCTTATAAAAATAAGTCTTCAAATATCAGGATGTATTAACTTTTAAATATTTATTGCTTATCGAGTTCATGGTAAAAACTGCGAGAAAAATCCTGAAAATTTATTAATGTTAAATAGGCTTTCCATACTTTGTACAACCTAACAGAGAAATCGATTGTTTACACAATATTAGTATTATTTGTGGTTCAGCGAATAAAGATAAGGATATATTAAAATGCAACATATATAAAAACTTACATATTGTTAGACTAGTAAAGGTAAATGAGCTTTATTTCACAGTTACGTGACGTGCGTCTCAAAACAAAATTCAAAGGGAGATAATAAAGATATACATATGGAACGCACGATTGCAAAAATCCTTATACAGATAATTCTACGGAACCTAATAAAAAAAAGTTGGTTATCCATACGTTTGTGTACCTTCTATAATTTTGAAAAAAATATAAAATAATCTGAATAGTTGGTGAGTATGTCTTTGATCTCTGAAGCCATATATATAATCATCTATAGACATTAAAAAATGAGTTACTGTGAAAAAGTTCATTTCGATTGAAGGTCTTCATGGTCTTTTCGAAAAACAGACGGATTATTTTTTTTCTTCAAATAATACTTTTGATATAAAATATCGTTTACAATCCTCAATCCTCAATCTGAAGGCCTGTTTGCACGAATTGTCCCAATGTGCCACAGCGCTAATTGACTTTAACAGGAGGATACCATTTTAACTGATAAAGTAAAAGTTTGTATTGATCATGCATTGTCTTTTAGAGCTTTCACAAGGATTTCTTTTTACAGTGTTTACAGTGTTTGAATTGTTAGTATTGTGGTAGGTCCTTTATTTTGAATTTAAATCGACCGTTGAGATTTGTGAAGTAAAACACTAACTGATCCCGATACATAGTCCCATGTTTCATATAAGAACAACGTCGATCGGTCATATATATATATATAGATTCTTACATTGATACCAGTGGATTATCGGATTTATCCAATCGAGATAGTTTAATTATCAATTTTAAAGTTCGAGCCGCCTCGGCGAGTACTTTAAAATTTATAATTTAACTATCGAGATTGGATAAATCCGATAATCCACGAGTAACTATGTAAGAATCTGTTTCTCTAATGATTAAAAAGACATTTTCTTTTTTTGTTTACCGAAAATCCCCTTCGAGTGCCTTTCACATTGCACGAAGTTGTCAATTTCATTAACACCTGTTATCATATTTTGGTTCATCCAGTCAGCCAAAAAGGTCATGACCCTTAAAATCAACCAATGATCTTCTGAGATCACCAGCAACCACACGTTGATTACATTTTTTTATACAATGGGTTCGAAAAGGGATAAATTTCCAAAGAATTAGAGAAATATATATATATCATTCATATTTTAATGAGGTTTTTTCTTTTCATAAAAGTTGGTATTCAAAGCAGATTTGTGATAACTTAGTTTATGCTTTTTTTTGTAATTGTGCAGATGTTTAATGCTTTAATCTATGCTGAATGAATTTAACTTGGTCACAAATTTATAAAACTCGGAAACAGACAGTCTGAGTCATGGAGTGCTTCAAGTATAGCGCGCGTATTGAATAGAAACCTGTCTTTTTTTTCTCACTCGGAACAAGATAAAGCTTAAAGTATTAAATACAACGATGTAGCTACTTGTCTATAATTACGTGTTGCACCTGTGGAAGATAAACATTGACCAGTGGCGGATCCAGCCATTAAAACAAAGTGCGGGGCGGCTGGGGGTTTCCAACTATATGCTCCCATTCAAATGCATTGATCGTCCAAAAAGGGGTTCCAACCCCCTAAACCCCCGCCCTCATGATCCGCCAATGTTGACGTATTCAATAAATACCTGTTTACTTGATACACTCGGGACAAGATGGAGTGTAGCGTATTGAATATATACCGATCTACTTATATTATACAAGATAGAGCTTGGCGTTGCGAATAATTAAAAAGAAATTTCTGTCTACAGTCTATTCTTCGTATTAAATAGATAGTTGTTTACGTGTTACAAACAGGACAAGATAGAGCTTGGTGTTTTAAATAGATACCTGTCTATAGATATAGGAAGATGTGGTATGGGTGCCAATGAGACAACTCTCCATCCAAATAACAATTTAAAAAAGTAAACCATTATAGGTCAAAGTACGGCCTTCAACACGGAGCCTTGGCTCACACCGAACAACAAGCTATAAAGGGCCCCAAAATTACTAGTGTAAAACCATTCAAACGGAAAAACCAGCTACACACGGGACAAGATAGAGCTTGGGGTATTGAATAGATACCGATCTACTTGCTACATTCGGGACAAGATAGAGCTTGGTGTGTTGAATAAACACCTGCTTTTTTTCTACATTCGGGACAAGATAGTATAAGAGCTTGGTGTATTGAATATATACCGGTCTACTTGCTACACTCGGGACAAGATAGAACTTGGCATACCGTAAAGATACCGGTATACCTGTTACACTCGGGACAAGATAGAGCGTGGCATACTGTAAAGATACCGGTCTACCTGTTACACTCGGTACACGATAGAGCTTGGTGTACTGTAAAGATACCGGTCTACCTGTTACACTCTGGACAAGATAGAGCTTGACGTACTGTAAAGATACCGGTCTACCTGTTACACTCGGTACACGATAGAGCTTGGTGTACTGTAAAGATACCGGTCTACCTGTTACACTCTGGACAAGATAGAGCTTGACGTACTGTAAAGATACCGGTCTACCTGTTACACTCTGGACAAGATAGAGCTTGACGTACTGTAAAGATACCGGTCTACCTGTTACACTCGGTACACGATAGAGCTTGGTGTACTGTAAAGATACCGGTCTACCTGTTACACTCGGGACAAGATAGAGCTTGACGTACTGTAAAGATACCGGTCTACCTGTTACACTCGGGACAAGATAGAGCTTGGCATACTGTAAAGATACCGGTCTACCTGTTACACTCGGTACAAGGTAGAGCTTGGCGTACTGTAAAGATACCGGTCTACCTGTTACACTCGGTACAAGGTAGAGCTTGGCATACTGTAAAGATACCGGTCTACCTGTTACACCCGGGACAAGGTAGAGCTTGGCATACTGTAAAGATACCGGTCTACCTGTTACACTCGGGACAAGATAGAGCGCAGCATACTGTAAAGATACCGGTCTACCTGTTACACTCGGTACAAGGTAGAGCTTGGCATACTGTAAAGATACCGGTCTACCTGTTACACCCGGGACAAGATAGAGCTTGGCATACTGTAAAGATACCGGTCTACCTGTTACACTCGGGACAAGATAGAGCGCAGCATACTGTAAAGATACCGGTCTACCTGTTACACTCGGGACAAGGTAGAGCTTGGCATACTGTAAAGATACCAGTCTACCTGTTACACTCTGGACAAGATAGAGCTTGACGTACTGTAAAGATACCGGTCTACCTGTTACACTCGGGACATGATAGAGCTTGACGTCCTGTAAAGATACCGGTCTACCTGTTACACCCGGGACAAGATAGAGCTTGACGTCCTGTAAAGATACCGGTCTACCTGTTACACTCTGGACAAGATAGAGCTTGGCGTACTGTAAAGATACCGGTCTACCTGTTACACTCGGGACAAGGTAGAGCTTGGCGTACTGTAAAGATACCGGTCTACCTGTTACACTCGGTACACGATAGAGCTTGGCGTACTGTAAAGATACCGGTCTACCTGTTACACTCTGGACAAGATAGAGCTTGACGTACTGTAAAGATACCGGTCTACCTGTTACACTCGGGACAAGGTAGAGCTTGGCATACTGTAAAGATACCGGTCTACCTGTTACACTCGGGACAAGGTAGAGCTTGGCATACTGTAAAGATACCGGTCTACCTGTTACACTCGGGACAAGATAGAGCTTGACATACTGTAAAGATACCGGTCTACCTGTTACACTCGGGACAAGGTAGAGCTTGGCGTACTGTAAAGATACCGGTCTACCTGTTACACTCTGGACAAGATAGAGCTTAACGTCCTGTAAAGATACCGGTCTACCTGTTACACCCGGGACAAGATAGAGCTTGACGTCCTGTAAAGATACCGGTCTACCTGTTACACTCGGTGCAAGATAGAGTTTGGCATACTGTAAAGATACCGGTCTACCTGTTACACTCGGTACAAGATAGAGCTTGGCATACTGTAAAGATACCGGTCTACCTGTTACACCCGGGACAAGATAGAGCTTGACGTCCTGTAAAGATACCGGTCTACCTGTTACACTCGGTGCAAGATAGAGTTTGGCATACTGTAAAGATACCGGTCTACCTGTTACACTCGGGACAAGGTAGAGCTTGACGTACTGTAAAGATACCGGTCTACCTGTTACACCCGGGACAAGATAGAGCTTGACGTCCTGTAAAGATACCGGTCTACCTGTTACACTCGGTGCAAGATAGAGTTTGGCATACTGTAAAGATACCGGTCTACCTGTTACACTCGGTACAAGATAGAGCTTGGCATACTGTAAAGATACCGGTCTACCTGTTACACTCGGGACAAGATAGAGCGCAGCATACTGTAAAGATACCGGTCTACCTGTTACACTCGGTACACGATAGAGCTTGGCGTACTGTAAAGATACCGGTCTACCTGTTACACTCGGGACATGATAGAGCTTGCCAATGGCGTATTGAATACTGGTAGATATCCGTCTACATGTTACACTTTGGACAAAATAGAGCTTGGAATTGTGTGTATGTGCACTATTTTATACTTTCGAATTCTCTGACTGGTAATTCAAGCGTTTGTATGTTCTCTTTCTTGTACTGTGTCCGAGTTATTGTTCGGGTGCGTGTATGTGCTCATCTTAATATATTGCCTTTGAGTGGCAATTCAGGTGTGTGTAAGTGCTACTTTTTATTATGTTCGTGTGGTAATTCGGGTCTGAGTATGCCATTTATTTTATACTGTCTCAGAGTCGTAATTCGTGTGTGTGTGTTTTTGCTCTTTTTTAACTGTATCCGTGTGGTAATCGATTATTTGTATGTGGTCTCACCTAACTGCGTCCTCAGTGGCATTTTGAGTGTGTGTATAATTTATTAAACTATATTTGGGTTGTATTCGTTTGTATATGTGCTCTTTTTAATTTATTATACGGTATCCTGAAAAGTATATGTAGTGTGTATGTGATCTATATGAAGTGGCGGATCCAGTTTTTTTTTTTTGACCGATCAATGCATTTGAATGGGGACATATAGCCGATCCCTCCTTTTATCCTGGGTTGGGACCCACTCCTTTTTTTAAATCCTGATATGGGACTGTGTCTTTACGTGGTACTTCGGTTGTGTGTTTGTGCTCTGTATTCTGTATACTACGTCTCTGAATAAAAATTTGAGTGTGGTCTATATCAGAGAGTGTTATTCTGGTATGTCTATGTTCTCTATCTTATACTGTCTCCGAGTGGTAATTCTGGTATGTCTATGTGATCTATCTTATACTGTCTCCGAGTGGTAATTCTGGTATGTCTATGTGATCTATCTTATACTGTCTCCGAGTGGTAATTCTGGTATGTCTATGTGATATATCTTATACTGTCTCCGAGTGGTAATTCTGGTGTGTCTATGTTCTCTATTTTATAATGTCTCCGAGTGGTAATTCTGGTATGTCTATGTTCTCTATTTTATACTGTCTCCGAGTGGAAATTCTGGTAAGTCTACGTTCTCTATTTTATACTGTCTCCGAGTGGTAATTCTGGTGTGTCTATGTTCTCTATATTATACTGTCTCCGAGTGGTAATTCTGGTATGTCTATGTTCTCTATTTTATACTGTCTCCGAGTGGTAATTCTGGTGTGTCTATGTTCTCTATTTTATACTGTCTCCGAGTGGTAATTCTGGTATGTCTATGTTCTCTATTTTATACTGTCTCCGAGTGGTAATTCTGGTGTGTCTATGTTCTCTATTTTATTCTGTCTCCGAGTGGTAATTCTGGTATGTCTATGTTCTCTTTTTTATACTGTCTCCGATTGGTAATTCTGGTATGTCTATGTTCTCTATTTTATACTGTCTCCGAGTGCTAATTAGGGTGTGTGTAAATTTGTATGTGCTCTATTTTATACTGTCTCCGAGTGGTAATTCTGGTGTGTCTATGTTATCTATTTTATACTGTCTCCGAGTGGTAATTCTGGTATGTCTATGTTCTCTATTTTATACTGTCTCCGAGTGGTAATCCTGGTATGTCTATGTTCTCTATTTTATACTGTCTCCGAGTGCTAATTAGGGTGTGTGTAAATTTGTATGTGCTCTATTTTATACTGTCTCCGAGTGGTTATTCTGGTATGTCTATGTTCTCTATTTTATACCGTCTCCGAGTGGTAATTCTGGTATGTCTATGTTCTCTATTTTATACTGTCTCCGAGTGGTAATTCTGGTATGTCTATGTTCTCTATTTTATACTGTCTCCGAGTGCTAATTAGGGTGTGTGTAAATTTGATGTGCTCTATTTTATACTGTCTCCGAGTGGTAATTCTGGTGTGTCTATGTTCTCTATTTTATACTGTCTCCGAGTGGTAATTCTGGTATGTCTATGTTCTATAGCTATTTTATACCGTCTCCGAGTGGTAATTCTGGTATGTCTATGTTCTCTATTTTATACTGTCTCCGAGGGCTAATTAGGTTGTGTGTAAATTTGTATGTGCTCTATTTTATACTGTCTCCGAGTGGTAATTCTGGTGTGTCTATGTGCTCTATTTTATACTGTCTCCGAGTGGTAAACTAATTCTGGTATGTCTATGTTCTCTTTTTTATACTGTCTCCGATTGGTAATTCTGGTATGTCTATGTGATCTATCTTATACTGTCTCCGAGTGGTAATTCTGGTATGTCTATGTGATCTATCTTATACTGTCTCCGATTGGTAATTCTGGTATGTCTATGTTCTCTATTTTATACTGTCTCCGAGTGGTAATTCTGGTGTGTCTATGTTCTCTATTTTATACTGTCTCCGAGTGGTAATTCTGGTATGTCTATGTTCTCTATTTTATACTGTCTCCGAGTGCTAATTAGGGTGTGTGTAAATTTGTATGTGCTCTATTTTTTCCGTCTCCGAGTGCTAATTCGGGTGTGTGTATTTGCTCTATTTTATACTGTCTCCGAGTGGTAATTCGGGTGTGTGTACATTTGTATGTGCTCTATTTTATACTGTCTCCGAGTGCTAATTCGGGTGTGTGTATGTGCTCTAGTATATACTGTCTCCGAGTGCTAATTAGGGTGTGTGTAAATTTGATGTGCTCTATTTTATACTGTCTCCGAGTGGTAATTCTGGTGAGTTTATGTGATCTATCTTATACTGTCTCCGAGTGCTAATTCGGGTGTGTTTATGTGATCTATCTTATACTGTCTCCGCGTGGTAATTCGGCTGTGTGTATGTGCTCTATTATATACTGTCTCCGAGAGGTAATTCGGGTGTGTGTATGTGCTCTATTTTATACTGTTTCCGAGTGGTAATTCTGGTGAGTTTATGTGATCTATCTTATACTGTCTCCGAGTGCTAATTCGGGTGTGTGTATGTGCTCTATTATATATACTGTCTCCAAGAGGTAATTCGGGTGTGTGTATGTGCTCTATATTATACTGTCTCCGAGTGGTAATTCGGGTGTGTGCATGTGCTCTATCTTATACTGTCTCCAAGTGGTAATTCGGGTGTGTGTATTTTCTCTATTTTATAACATGTATAATATGTCGGGTTCGTCCGAACATGAGCAACACGACGGGTGCCACATATATGTGGAGCAGGATCGGCTTACCCTTCCAGAACACGTGAGGTCACCCCCAGTTTTTGGTGGGCTCATGATGGTTCTTCTTTAGTTTTCAGTGTTGCGTCGTGTATACTATTGTTTGTCTGTTTGCCTTTTATTCGTAAGCCATTGCGTTGTTAATTTGTTTTCGATCTATGAGTTTGACTGTCACTCTGGGATCTTTTGACCCTCTCTTTTGTGTCTAAAAAATGTCAATTCGTGCGTGTACCTAAGTGTCAGTTATATGCGTCTTTTTCGAAGGAAACGACGATTTTAACTTCGACGGTTGGTGGTCAGTGTCATTCTTTTATTTCCTTTATAAATTAATTTCGAAGCACGCAAGCTTTAATATATTTTTTTTAAGAATTTATCATTAATTTTAATAACGAAAACATTAATCAGAATATATTTTAACGAAAAAGGCTGGCATTATATTTTAGCGTAAACATGGTAAAAGGCTGGCATTATATTTTAACGAAAAAGGCTGGCATTATATTTTAGCGAAAAAGGCTGGCATAAACCCCTACCATCAAAGTTAAATGATAATTTCCTATTTATTAAACACTATATATATCAAATATATAATATAATGTTTAATACGACTTGTCAGATAAGGCCATACAAAAGGTAATTTGTTCAGAGTTTCCTCCCTTAGAAATATAGGTAAGAATGGCATGAATGGCAGCCTTAGGAATCCCTGATTTTGCTTATTTTGAACTAAACTAATTTGTCCTTCTCAGTATTATGCTTTGTCATATGTCTGGCATAGAAAATTGAAAGGCTAAATGTTTGACCACATGTTTCACATTCATATGGGTTCTCGCCTGTATGTATTCTCATGTGATTCTGTAAGTTATGTTTCCGAATAAAATCTTTTTCACAAATATCACATTTATAAGGTCTTTCAACACATTTAGAATGCCTGCTTGCGTGTCGTTCAACGTCGATTTTATAATTAAAACCTCTACCACATACATTACACGCAAATGGTAGATCGCCAGTATGTATTCTCATGTGTAGTCGTAAGTGTTCCTTCCTAGTGAACGTTTTATCACATATTTCACATTGATGAGGTCTATCACCAGTATGTGTTCTCATATGTCTCGTTAAGTCAGGACGCTGACTAAATTACTTTTCACATACATCACATTTACACATTTTACACGGTTTATCACCTGTATGTGTTCTCATGTGGGTCCGCATGTGAGAACTCTGTCTAAATGCCTTATCACATATATCACATTTGTATGGTTTATCACCAGTATGTGTTCTTGTGTGTTTTTGTAAGAGATTTGACAGGCGAAATACTGAGCCACAAACGTCACATCTATAAGGTTTATCAACAGTATGTATCCCCACATGTTGATGTAGGTATTTATTCTTACTGAAATCCACGCAACACATTCCACATTTAAAGTGACACTTTTTTCCTGTCTTGTCCTGTCTATTTTAGATCGTCCCTAAATTGTCTTTAGGTTGGTTAGGGGAGACAACAGTTACAATCTCTTTATTTCGATTCTGATAATCTATCTGTTCCCGTCCTCTCCTGTCCACCATGAAAACTGTGAAACATCTGAGAATTGTCAACTGCCTTTAGGTTTCAAATGCGACTCTATAAGACCCGAGGTTTACGAAATACTTGTTACATAACTTACACGGCTTTCCCATGCACTTTTTACCACATACATTACTACGGTATTCTTTGCCACTTATTGCCAGCATGAAGAGGGGTGGACGTTAGTTGATAAAAATGACAAAATTTAAGTATTACTTAATCCAACTACATATAACATATATAAGTCTAAGAATATTAATCAGACAGACAGACAGACAGACAGACAGACAGACAGACAGACAGACAGACAGACAGACAGACAGACAGACAGACAGACAGAATTTAAGAATCACCTCCCTTACACTGCTTTTAAATTGTCTTAATTGTCCATTGACCAGAAATACATAGTTTCCCCCCTTTTTTGCCACTTATTCCTAACATTTTGAGCCATAACCCCCCAAAGTCAATAATAACCATCCCTTCATGATATGGAAACTTGTGGTTTAGTTTCAGAGAGATTCATACACTTAACAAAACCTTTAAATAGACTTATTAGAAGGGGATATAGTTACGATACTGTTGTCAGGTCATTAAAGATTGCATATTTTGGCTTTAATATTGATTCACTGATAGGGTCTTTGCATCGGAACTAAACACATTTATTTATAAAAAAAACAGTTGTTGGCATGACACGGGTTATGTTCTTCTCATATATTTTATGATAGTAAGTATGATACTAAACCCTAATGGGAGGGATTGTGCCTGATATTCATATGATGAAGACATAATCTTTCAATCAGTTTAATTGAGGTCTGGAGCTGGCATGTCCGCTAACTGCTAGTAGTCTGTTGTTATTTATGTATTATTGTCATTTTATTTATTTTCTTTTGTTACATCTTTTGACATCGGACTCGGACTTCTCTTGAACTGAATTTTAATGTGCGTATTGTTATTCTTTTACTTTTCTACATTGGCTAGAGGTATAGGGGGAGGGTTGAGATCTCATAAACATGTTTAACCACGCCGCAATTTTGCGCCTGTCCCAAGTCAGGAGCCTCTGGCCTTTGTTAGTCTTGTATGATTTTAAATTTTAGTTTCTTGTGTATAATTCGGAGTTTAGTATGACGTCCATTATCACTGTATTATTATGCATATTTTTAGGGACCAGCTGAAGGACACCTACGGGTGCGGGAATTCTCGCTACATTTAAGACCCATTGGTTGCCTTCGGCTGTTGTCTGCTCTATGGTCGGGTGGTTGTCGCTTTGACATATTCACCATTTCCTTTCTCAATTTTATTTTACTTAAACATATTTTAGTTATTGTTTGAAAACTACAAAAATGCTGATTATTTTGGGCCCCCTTTTTGGCCCCTAATTCCTAATCTATTGTGACAATTACCCCCAAAATCAATCCCAACCTTCCTTTAGTTGTATTGAACCTTCTTGTAAAAATTTATAGAGATCCATATACTTAAACACAAGTTAGTGTCCGTAAACTAGATAAGATAAGATAAGATAAGATATTTTATTTCCAATTATGGGCCCCAAAGGGCATAAACATTACAACATCAATAATTTTTTCATAATACAATACAAACAATGAGATAAAAAAAAAAGAAAAAAAAAAAAAAAAAAAAAACTAGAAAAATGCTGATTTTTTACCCTTTTTTGGCCCCTTACTCCTACATATTTAGGAAAATTAACCCCGAACTGAATCCCAACCTTCCCTGTGTTATATAGAAACTTGTGGAACAATGTCAGAGATCCATACGGTTACACACAAGTTATTTTGATAATAATAATATAATAATTATTTTTTTCATCTATTTTAAAGAGGGTAACTCAATTAGAACTAGTCTAATTTTCATCGAGGACCTCAAACAAAATACATGTATACAGTTAACATTCATACATTCATACATTAAAATACAATATATATATTACAATATATATTACTAGTATATACACAATTCAGTTATTGAAATATACAAATGGTAATAAATGGCAATATTTGATAAAGTTTTGTTAAAGCCCCAGTCCCACTAGACCACGATCGCACCACGCTTACCGCGATCTAAATTAAATTCAGATCGTGGTGAAGTCGCGGTATGAGCGGCATGAAAATGTAAATTTTCGTTGCTTTCACGATGCTACAACGTCCTCATTACGCTTCTACAACGATCCCGCTACGATTATAACACGTTCTCACCGCGCTTATTCTGCAACCTTACTACGCTTATCAAGATTTTTCTATACATTGGTGAAAATACTAGACTAATTTATGATATTTTATTGTATACAGAAGAACATGATATACCTGGTATTCTCCTCCTTATTGATTTTGAAAAGGCATTTGATTCAATTTCTTGGAGTTTTATTGAAAGTGTTTTAGACTTTTTTAATTTTGGACCTTCTATTAAACATTGGATCACTACTTTTTATACCAAAACTCAATCTGCAGTAACTCAAAATTGCCATCTCTCAGATTTTTTTGAGATTCAGAGGGGCTGCCGACAAGGGGATCCCCTATCACCCTATATATTTTTACTATGCGCAGAAATACTTGGTATACTTATACGAAATAATGACAAAGTTAAAGGAATCACTATAGATGACTCAGAGTATCTCATCTCACAATATGCAGATGATACCTCTCTTATACTTGATGGATCACCCGAATCTTTGGATGCATCTCTCCGTACTCTAGATAAATATGCAGATTTATCAGGTCTTAATATAAACTTAGACAAGACCAAGGTTGTTTGGATTGGGAAGAAAAAGTTTAGCCAAGAAACTATGTGTGTTAAGTGGGGATTGGAATGGGGTTCCAGCAGATTTACACTTCTTGGGATAAATTTCTCAGTGGATATTAGTGAAATTGAAAATTTAAACTATAACCCCAGGTTGAAAGAAATTGAAAACATTATAAAAACTTGGACTAATCAAATACTCTCACCAATTGGAAAAATAACAGTGATAAAAACACTTATAATATCAAAATTAAACCATCTATTCCTGTCCATACCTAGTCCAAATAGCACAATGCTTAAACATTTTACTGAAAAAATATTTTCCTTTATTTGGGATAACAAACCAGATAAAGTCAATAGAGACACCTTATCCAAACCGCACTGTTTAGGAGGACTAAAAATGATTAATATTGAAAACTACATAAAAGGTCTTAAACTAACCTGGATAAGAAGAATAAATAGAAATAATTCAAAACTAGTAAAACTATTCCTCTTTTCAGAAAATCTGAATTTTTTGGAAATGCAATTTCTTGGTCCTTATAAAAAGTTGAATAGTCCATTTTGGAAAGAAGTATTTGATGCTTGGCAAGATCTTCAAAATGTACAAAATAACTCTCAAATTAAAACATGCCCCTTATGGAAGAATGATGGAATAAAGATTGGTAACCATTCAGTATTATATAAAGATTGGACAAAAAAAGGGGTTTGGCTGATCAATGACTTGTTACAGGAAGATGGAAACTTTATGACTTTTGATCACTTTAATAATGTATACAACATGTACAATATTAAAACTAATTTTCTCACATATCAAGGCCTAATTTTGTCAATAAAAAAGTATTTAAAAGAATATCAAATATGTCCAAATGACTTAAAGAGAGAAAACGGTCCAGTTTTGCCCTCAGTATTAAAGGTTTTTTTTAAATCCCAGAAAGGTTCAAAAGATATGTATAATATTTTGAATGGTAAAAAGTCAAATCCTAAACAAAAATGTGAACAAAAATGGTCATTAATTCTCAATGCGAACTTCAATTGGAAAAATATCCATGTATTGCCCTTTTATATTACAAAAAATTCAAAATTGCAGTGGTTTCAATACAGAATAATACATCGAATTTTAGGCACCAATGAACTTCTCCTTAAAATAAAAATTAAAGATACAAATATTTGTAGTTTTGGGTGCGGAGGGGTCGAAACAATAGAACATATATTCTGGACTTGTCCATATATATCAAAATTATGGGAAGACCTTGACTCCTGGATATTTGAGAAGACAGAAATAGAACTAACTTTAAATATTGATTTGGTTTTATTTGGTATTTTAACAAAAACCGATAAAAATGATATAAGAAACATAATACTTCTGTTAACAAAATTCTACATTTATAGAAGCAAATTAGCTATGGAACAAACCAATATAATAGCACTTAAAAATTATTTAAAGGAAAACTTATTAATAGAAAAAAATATATTCTATAAAAATAAATTACTCAGTAGGGCAGAAAACTGCTGGAACCCCTGGACTCCTTTATTATCATAAAAACAAAAAACAAAAACCAAATAGACTCCACATATAATGTATATATTTCGTATCCAAACAACCTCTGTCTTAAAATCATTATCTGTAATGTATCAAACTAAAACTACTGTGTCTATTAAATAATATATTATATATCTTCTTTTTAGTGTATATAACTATTATGCATACAAAAGTGTGTAACTTATTATGTTTATGTGCAAATAAGAAAAAAAGAAATTTAATACAAAAAACAATATATATATATATTTTTTCTAAACCTGTGCATTTGTTATACAGATAATTATGTTTGGAAATCTTAATAGTAAACTTCTTTCTTTTTGAAATTACTGACATGGTATATTTTTTTATTTTTTTCCAAATATTGAAAATTGAATGTATAATACTAACATTTACTAACAACTGTATAAATATGATATTTACTAATGTTAACGAGGCCGGGATAAGGTACCGGTACTGGATGTTTTAAACTAACAAATGTACAGATTTCAATAAAATATGATAAATTTAAAAAAAAAAAAGATTTTTCTACGCTCATCACGTTCTCACTACGACCATACCACGAGTTATCCGATTGCAACACGATCTTACCACGCTTCTACTGCGATTATAGCACGTTCTTACCACGATTACACTACGTTCAAACCGCGATCTTACTACGCTCTCAGCAACAACGTCAATATCGTGTTCCATATCAAAACAGTATCATTCCTTCAGTTCCATTCCTGATTAATACGTAGATTTCTCGAAAAAAAAAATACAGTCATACCATCAAAATCTACTAGAACAGGTGGGCGTGGTGTTAGGGTTGATGTAGAGGCAGATGGAGATCTGATATCATAGTAACGAATCTTGATCAAGTAGAGATGTCGGACCGACCAATCCGACCTAAATTACAACCTATTGCTGGTCCATAAAGCTGAAATGACGATATTTTAGTGAACTATATCAGATATGAAACAGATGTGTCAATAGATATAAGAAAATGTGGTATGAGTTCCAATGAGACAACTCTCAATTCAAGTAACAATTTTTAAAAGTAACAATTATAGGCCAAGATACGGCCTTCAACACGGAGCCTTAATTGGCTTACACCGAACAGCAAGATATAAAAGGCCCCAAATATTACTAGTGTTAAACCATTCAAACGGGAAAACCAACGGACTTATCTTTATGAAAACAAGAACCATGGTTGAGCCGTTAGAGAAAAGGGACAAGACATTACATACATACAAACAAAACCTGGAGAGAATTAATATATTTTATGGGAAAATGACAATGAGAATAATTGTCGTAGTATGAACGTAGTCAGGTCGTAAGAAGAGCGTGATGAGGACGGCAAGGGCGTGCTAGAATCGTACTATGGTCGTGAACAGCGTGGTATAGTCGTAGTGGAAGTATAACCAGGAAGATTTGGACTATTTGCGATTACAAATAAATTAAGATCAGACATTATATTTTAAGTGCTAAAGTGACAATTTGTTAATCCGTCTATCTAACCTTTTATATTTCTTTGTGTTTAATTAATTCTATTGTTAAATATATATGTTTGTCGTGATGGAAATCACTCTGACCATGACAAGTTAATCCGTTGGACACTAATCCTTTGCTATAGAAACTGTTTTCTATAGATGCTTTTGTATGTTATTTTGTAGTCAGTTTAAGTTTTAGGTCTGGTACTGTCCGGACCTTGCTAATAAAGTTTTAAGTATTGGTATTCCGTCTTTGAATTACTATAAAACGGAAAACACCCGGTTATAGAAGCGTAGTTTGGTCGCGGTGAGAACGTGATGGTCGTAGTGAGGTCGTAATTTAACGTCGCAATGAGATCGTAGCGCAGTTTCTCAGAATAGAATCACGCTTTCGCTACGCTCTCACTACGATGGTACAGCGACCTTTGCGATTTTACTACGATCTTAGTGCGCTCTCACTACGCTTCTACTACGACCTGATTTCGCCACGACCGCACCACGATTGTTTGTTTTGAACATGTTCAAAGTTTGCCACGCTCATCACGATCTTGAAAACCTCACCACGACCGTGATACGACCTTACTGCGATCTACACGATCGTACTACGATCATCAAAATTTGCAGTTTTTTACAGTCACAGGTCGTAGTGCGATCGTGGCCTAGTGGGACTGGGGTATAAAGGAAAACAATTTATTTGACTTGCATATAATTTCCAAGGAAAAAGATCATAACAATGTTTCTCGAATAATTCCACATTTCAACATTTTTTTTATTTCGAGTGGTAAATTATTTCATACTTTGGTTGCCTTAAAGTGAAAAGATTTTTTTTTAAATTGTATTTGGTCTTGGAACAAAACGATCATTATTGCATGTACAATGATGTATTGAGACAGATCGTAAGTTCTGGTGTTGCACATCATCAATATTTAGCATTGCTAAGTAATCAGGTGTATTTAAAATTTTATACATTAGAATTGATTGTTGGTATTTTATTCTTTTGGTAGAAGATAGCCATTTTAAAAATTACATGACTATATGATTAGACGGAATAGAAATGTCGCATTCCAGTATAATTCTTCCTATTCTTTTTAAAGTTTTATCATGTTTATGATTCTATCTGAATCTGAAAGATTTTGACCACTTTTTAAACACTTAAGTGTCTATTTTATTTGATTCTGTTAGTTGACGTTAAAGATTTTAACTAATTGTGTCATTAAAAACGATCCGATTCAAGCTAAAATATGAAAAATCTACAAAATATGCCGAAAAATGTCACTTTCAGATGGTTTTTGTCAAAAATGAAAGTGGCCGCATTCGTGTTCATCCTTAACCTTTATATATGTGATGAATTATCACCAAATAAAACTTACATTTTAATGTTAAGGATGAACACGAATGCGGCCACTTTCGTTTTACACGAAAACCGTCTAAAATTTAACTAAAATGCTAGAATTGTGAAGATTTCAGTCATTTAGCTTGACTTAACGGTGCTAGTACCCGATATATGTGCACTGTATTGTCAAAAACAGCCCATATTTAGATAGCATAAGCATTCTGCTGTCCAATAAATAACTAAAAGTTTACTGTACATAAATTTTGTAAAACTGCTATATTTTGGGGCCAAAATGGGGTCTTACCGGACCTACTCCTTTATATTTTATTTCCTTGTATTACAAGAAACATAGCTCCTATGGCTAAAATAGAACATAGGAGAAAATGATTTTTTTTTGCTTTTGAAGAAAATATGACCTAATATCAATATTTTTTTCATAATACAATACAAACAATGAGATAAAAAAAAAAAAAAAAAAAAAAAAAAAAAAAAAAAAAAAACTAGAAAAATGCTGATTTTTTACCCTTTTTTGGCCCCTTACTCCTACATATTTAGGAAAATTAACCCCGAACTGAATCCCAACCTTCCCTGTGTTATATAGAAACTTGTGGAACAATGTCAGAGATCCATACGGTTACACACAAGTTATTTTGATAATAATAATATAATAATTATTTTTTTCATTTATTTTAAAGAGGGTAACTCAATTAGAACTAGTCTAATTTTCATTGAGGACCTCAAACAAAATACATGTATACAGTTAACATTCATACATTCATACATTAAAATACAATATATATATTACAATATATATTACTAGTATATACACAATTCAGTTATTGAAATATACAAATGGTAATAAATGGCAATATTTGATAAAGTTTTGTTAAAGCCCCAGTCCCACTAGACCACGATCGCACCACGCTTACCGCGATCTAAATTAAATTCAGATCGTGGTGAAGTCGCGGTATGAGCGGCATGAAAATGTAAATTTTCGTTGCTTTCACGATGCTACAACGTCCTCATTACGCTTCTACAACGATCCCGCTACGATTATAACACGTTCTCACCGCGCTTATTCTGCAACCTTACTACGCTTATCAAGATTTTTCTACGCTCATCACGTTCTCACTACGACCATACCACGAGTTATCCGATTGCAACACGATCTTACCACGCTTCTACTGCGATTATAGCACGTTCTTACCACGATTACACTACGTTCAAACCGCGATCTTACTACGCTCTCAGCAACAACGTCAATATCGTGTTCCATATCAAAACAGTATCATTCCTTCAGTTCCATTCCTGATTAATACGTAGATTTCTCGAAAAAAAAATACAGTCATGCCATCAAAATCTACTAGAACAGGTGGGCGTGGTGTTAGGGTTGATGTAGAGGCAGATGGAGCTCTGATATCATAGTAACGAATCTTGATCAAGTAGAGATGTCGGACCGACCAATCCGACCTAAATTACAACCTATTGCTGGTCCATAAAGCTGAAATGACGATATTTTAGTGAACTATATCAGATATGAAACAGATGTGTCAATAGATATAAGAAAATGTGGTATGAGTTCCAATGAGACAACTCTCAATTCAAGTAACAATTTTTAAAAGTAACAATTATAGGCCAAGATACGGCCTTCAACACGGAGCCTTAATTGGCTTACACCGAACAGCAAGATATAAAAGGCCCCAAATACTACTAGTGTTAAACCATTCAAACGGGAAAACCAACGGACTTATCTTTATGAAAACAAGAACCATGGTTGAGCCGTTAGAGAAAAGGGACAAGAAGTCCCAATTACATACATACAAACAAAACCTGGAGAGAATTAATATATTTTATGGGAAAATGACAATGAGAATAATTGTCGTAGTATGAACGTAGTCAGGTCGTAAGAAGAGCGTGATGAGGACGGCGAGGGCGTGCTAGAATCGTACTATGGTCGTGAACAGCGTGGTATAGTCGTAGTGGAAGTATAACCAGGAAGATTTGGACTATTTGCGATTACAAATAAATTAAGATCAGACATTATATTTTAAGTGCTAAAGTGACAATTTGTTAATCCGTCTATCTAACCTTTTATATTTCTTTGTGTTTAATTAATTCTATTGTTAAATATATATGTTTGTCGTGATGGAAATCACTCTGACCATGACAAGTTAATCCGTTGGACACTAATCCTTTGCTATAGAAACTGTTTTCTATAGATGCTTTTGTATGTTATTTTGTAGTCAGTTTAAGTTTTAGGTCTGGTACTGTCCGGACCTTGCTAATAAAGTTTTAAGTATTGGTATTCCGTCTTTGAATTACTATAAAACGGAAAACACCCGGTTATAGAAGCGTAGTTTGGTCGCGGTGAGAACGTGATGGTCGTAGTGAGGTCGTAATTTAACGTCGCAATGAGATCGTAGCGCAGTTTCTCAGAATAGAATCACGCTTTCGCTACGCTCTCACTACGATGGTACAGCGACCTTTGCGATTTTACTACGATCTTAGTGCGCTCTCACTACGCTTCTACTACGACAGTTAGGTGCGTCCCTTAACATTCGGGAAGTCTCAATCAATTTTGTCTAGTCGAATTACAATCGTTATTATGTCGTGACAAATTCTCTAGTATCGCGATGATCAAAATCGTAACAATGATCTGTGACTAAGAATTTCATTATCCCAGGAATTGATCACCTTAGCCGTATTTGGCACAATTTTTTTTTAATTGTTGGTCCTCAGTGCTCTTCTTCTTTGTATTTGTTTGGCTTTATAACTATTTGGAACTGAACGTCACTGATCAGTCTTATGTAGACGAAACGCGCGTCTGCCTTAAAAAACTATAATCCTTGTGTCTTTGATAACTATTTTCTGGACAGTGTCATGTGGAACGGGCATGATCTAGAAAGATTTACCATTGCTGTTTTTTTGCCGATTGAGTCCAGATTGCATCCCGAATGCGAACAGTCCAAGATACGAATGAGTCCAGCATGCCGTCTAATGACGGAAATTGATATATGAGATTTGAAAATTTTCAAAACTTTGTACTACAATGACGCACTGGGTCAGTTTATTAAGCGTGCTAGTTCACAAGGCAAATATAGAAAAAAGAAGAAATGGTATGATTGCCAATGCATCAACTCTTCACAAACGACCAAAATGGCACAGAAATTAACAACTATAGGTCAACATACCGCAAAGTCAGCTATAAAAGACCCCAAAATGATAATGTAAAACAATTTAAACGAGAAAAATAACGGCCTAATTTATGTACCAAAAAATGAACGAAAAACAAATATGGAACAGAAACAAACGACAGCCACTGAATTACAGGCTCCTGATTTGGGAAAGACACATACATACTGAATGTGGCGGGGTCAAACATGTTTGCGTGATCGCAACCCACTCCCTTACATGTAACAGTGGTGTAATAGTACAACATAAGAACGATCTATAAAAATCAGCTGAAAGTCTTAACTCGACAGATGATTAAAGATACAAATACTACATGAAAATACACGTGGACGTGTCCGGGTACTTGTACATCCCAAACAAAACCAAATAGACACTTAAGTACAAATATGAGAGTACTCACAGTAAGCCTAATAAACTCATCGTAGATACAAGGATTTAAATTTTGTATTTGAGCCAGACGCGCGTTTCGTCTACAAAAGGCTCATCAGTGACGATCGAATAAAGTTCGAAATTGAAGAGTTTCTACTCGAATACATTATTCTGACTCCTGGCAGACAAGATTTTCTTTTACACCTGTCAAGCGGAAAAGCAGCAAAAACTGATTTTCAATTTATATGTTTGATCGCAATTTTTATACTCGTGCATGTAAACCAAATTTCGTTGTAGAAAGGTCTAAAAACAGCACAAACAACATTTTCCAAAAGACCAAAATAGTGAAAAAGTATATTTAAACAAAACGCATTTGACTAACAGGTCGAACAACTGATGTTCTTTAACCCTGCTGACTGCCATTATATATATACATGCCGCATTTGTGCGGCTATTCTAAGTCGGGATTCTCTGGCCTATGTTAGTTTAGTATGGGTTTTTTTTACTACTTATTTTGGTTCCTTTATATGTTTCGGAGATTTTTTTTTTTATTAAATTTCATATTTGCAGAACTTGGATACAAACATACTGTTTAGATGCAAGCAAAACCTCACTTGTGGGATTTCCTCACTGTGTTGAAGACCAATTGGTGGCCCTGTGCTGTTTTCTGCTCTTTGGACGGGTTACTGTCTCTTTGACACATTCCCAATTTTCATTCATTTTCATTCATTAAGTTCTAAAGTTTCCAATGAGAATAATGTCATGCTTTATACTATTCTAATATTGATAGACATTATATTTGTCAATATCTAAATGGTCAGAATTTTTTCACAACAATTAAAATCGTGATGTTTAAACTCCATACAGTTGCATAAAGGACCTACATGTTGTACTTATGATTTATCTGTTCTTGTCCTGAACATGTTCGAAATATTTGTGACTGGACGTAAAGAAAATAACAATCAATTACAGCGAATCAGTTAAAAGTAATATGTAGTAATATAATAATGTTTTAGAAAAAAAATGTATAAAGCTAGTATACTAAAATGAAACTCGCATTTTATAACGTCCAACACATGCATTTCTTCTTTAGTATAGCGGATAATTATTGAATATATCATTGGATCAAACATACCACTTGGTGTAAATTACCAATTAACAGAATTGACGAACAGACGCCATTGATGCCTTGATTTGTATTTCAGTACAACAAATAACAAACTCTGATTTTGTTTGGATATTGAATTGTCATGGCAACATTTAATCAAAATTCATTCATAAAACAACAACAACTGTTACAACAACAGTACACAACCAAAATATTTGTCAATCAATAAAATGTTGATGACGATTGAACTAATCATTGTATCACAGCTGGGCGATCCAAAGCTGGTGTACTGAAGGGCGGTCCATTCAGCAATATTTCAGAATTAGCAGCTGGGCTATCCATAGTCTGCATAAAATGAAGTAAATTTCGCTCCGGTTGTGTGACTGCTTCAGCATGTTACCATGACGGATTTGTGTTGAAGACTGGAGCATCTGAAAAATAAATAGAGCCAGCAGCAAACAACGTTCAATTCTTAAGGGTGGGCGAGGAGGGTCTTAATTTTTTAACGTCCTCTCCGTTCAGTTTTCAAGGTAAAAGAGACCGTTAAATTGCACGGACTTTTACTACTCGGCTGTCACATGCTCAAATTAGCATAATAAGAGTAAAGGACGACTCGATTTGTCGAGTCTCAATACATGTATATATGTTAATTCAATAAATGAATTTAATTTTCATTTAATTAAATTCTATTATTGAATATATCATTGGATCAAACATACCACTTGGTGTAAATTACCAATTAACAGAATTGACGAACAGACGCCATTGATGCCTTGATTTGTATTTCAGTACAACAAATAACAAACTCTGATTTTGTTTGGATATTGAATTGTCATGGCAACATTTAATCAAAATTCATTCATAAAACAACAACAACTGTTACAACAACAGTACACAACCAAAATATTTGTCAATCAATAAAATGTTGATGACGATTGAACTAATCATTGTATCACAGCTGGGCGATCCAAAGCTGGTGTACTGAAGGGCGGTCCATTCAGCAATATTTCAGAATTAGCAGCTGGGCTATCCATAGTCTGCATAAAATGAAGTAAATTTCGCCAAAATTATCAATCGGACTTTAGTACAGAATGATAATCCGCCACAAAATTTACCCATGACAATTCAGTTATCTCCAATTCTACGAGCAACTTACAACTGATTTAAACAATCAAAATGATAAAAGATATTACGAATTCAACATTTATGTAACAACCAAATTTCATAAAATACATGTATTTAATCCATTAGATTATGAACTGTTTATTTTAAATTAAAGATGATCGTGGGGAAATACAACACAATGTGGATACTTTATGAATGTTTCTAGTGCTGACTGAATTTGATTCAAGAAAATATCATTTCCAATAAAAGATAAATGTACTCCATCGTCAGAATATAGCGCTGGATGACGATCGTCAAAATCTGGATATTTGATAACGTATCCTCCATGTTTGAGTATATAAGATCTCACTCCCCTATTTATTCTCTTTCTTGTAACTTCCATGGCATGGTCATCACTTGAGTAACGCCATGATCGCCTGGGAAGAATGCTTGACCATATAAGAGAACAATTTGGGAGCATGCGAGACAGAATTGCTATTGTGAATTTAACATGATATAGCAGAGCACCACATGGTACATTTCCTATGTCATTCCCACCACAATGCAATATCAACGCATGTGGAATTTTGTTGCATCAATTAGTGATGCTGTTAACTGTGCCAACAACATCGTCCCATTTCATACCAGATTTGCCTGCCCATCGCAAAAAACAATTATTATTTTTCAAAAGACCTAAATTACTACCTGAAGGTCTGTTCTCTGAGTGATCACGAGCACTGCATATTATTGAAGAACCAATAATCCATATTTCATTACTAAGACAAGCTGAAATTATAAGTTATTTGGTTAGCTCAATTCTTATATAACGTTTAAAGGATGCAGATTTCCAACGACCTAAAGTCATAATTTCTTCATCAGTATGACCGTTCATAGCAAAATGTGTAGCTGCTCCTATTCGAAATGAGTGTGTGTTGTACTCATTTGGATTACAATCAATAAATTTCATGGTTTTGCATAGTACACTAGAAAATTGATATCGTGTTACACCAGTTTTGTTAAAATGACAAAAAAATGGTCCCTTGTTTTGGTGTCTGATTGAAATAAAGTTTAATAACAATCTCACCGGGCAAATATCTACTTGATTAAAACTTTCAACTGTTAATGTTGTAGATAAACCTTTTTGGTCTGTTTTCGAAAAGGGAATTGTGATATATGCAGATTGTGAATGATGTGAAACATTGACATCGTCATTGTTAATGACATGTTGCGTATTTCTATTAATTGTAATTTCCCCGATTCTCAAAAATGCAAAAAATGCTAATGAAAACATGGATCTAAATAAAGTACATTCATATACTGAAGAGCAGACAAATTGCAACGAGTTTATTAATCGAGCTAATATTTCTACAGTTATAGGTTTGCGACTATCCACTTCGCCATATAATTTGTCCATTCCTTTCAACATTTTTTGTATAATGAACGATGAAGTCAAATCAGTGAGCTCATTTATTCGTAAATAATAGCTTAAGCCTGACAAGTACACCTTAACCGTTGCAGGGGCATATCCTAATTTTGATAAATAAGCAACATAGTTAACTAAATGCGAAATACTGGGTGGCCATGTATTTCCTAAACCTTCTTTTAATCTAAATGAAACAAATGAAGTCAGTCCATTATTATACGTTTTCCATGTATTCTGAGAATTCGAGGCGTCCAATAACTTTGCTATTTCTGGTCTAAAATGTTCCAAAATTCCTCCGGAATTGTAGCTGGATGTGTATCTGCTGTTAGAGCCAGACTTTTGAATTTCTGAAATTTTTTACGAGAAATACAATCTGCAATTATATTTGTATAACCAGGAATGAACTGTGCCTTAATGTGAAAGTTGCCTAATAATGACCAATATACTATGTGTCTAACAAGGTTCATAATTCGTATAGATTTTGACGTCTTCTTATTTAAAATTTCAACTACGGCATTATTATCCGAATTAAATAAAATTTTCTTTTTTTGAAAAAGATTACCCCATAAGTAAACAGATAGTGCAATAGGTATCATTTCTAAATATGATATATCCCTGAGAACTTCAGTACCAGACCACTCTACAGGCCATTTAAGAAAAGCCCATTTACCTTGGAAATAGCAGCCACACCCTTTTGTTGAACCACCAGCGCTGTCAGTAAATAGTTGTAAAACTGAATTTGAAGTCCAATCAATGTCAAGCATGTAACTAATACCGTTAAATTTTTCTAAAAACAATTCCCATACCAATAAGTCTTGATACATGCCTTCTGTGATTCTGACATAATGATGTGGTTTCTTTGCGTGACTACTTGCCAAATAAATTCGTCTGCTAAATGCTCTGCCTGCAGGTAGAGCTTTTGCACAAAAAGCTAATGACCCACACAAAGATTGTAGGTCCCTTAAAGTTATCTTTTTCCTACCTAATACCCACTTAATTTTTGACTTTAACTCCAATACTTTGTCCTCCGGAATTTGTATAAGCATTTTTTCTGTGTCTATAAGCAAACCTAAATAACTAAGTTTTGTTGTTGGGCCTTCTGTTTTTTCATGAGCAATTGGGACTCCAAGACGACAACATACCCTATCAAAACTATTCATCAAATTTTTACAATCCTCAGTATTGCTTTTACCAGCAAATAAAAAATCATCCAAATAATGATCAAGATTATCTGAATTGGACTCAGTCATGACAGCCCATTGAATAAAAGTTGAAAATTTTTCGAATAAGCAATTTGATTCTGAGTACCCCATAGGCAATGATTTATCTATGAAATAATATTCATTAAGTTTAAACCCTAATAGATCAAAGTCCCCCGGATAGATTTTTAACAATCTGAAGGCGGATTTAATGTCCTTTTTTCCAATTTCAACATTTGAACCCAATCTTTTAATCATATCAATAGCATTATCAAAAGACGAATACTTTACTGTAGTAAATTTTTCATCAATAAAGTCGTTTACACTCAAATTCGGCGGAAAAGATAAGTGCGTAATCAATCTAAATCCACCCGTTTTCTTAGGAATTACACCTATAGGCGAACACCTTAGATTAGATATAGGTCTAGTCAAAAAAGGACCAGCTATGCGACCATTTTTTACTTCACTCATGACTTTTTCCCATGCCACCCCAGGATTTTGGATGACTGAATGTAAATTTTTTGATTCAATCCTACATCGGGGTCCAAAATAATTTAACCTAAAACCTTCAGAAAATCCCTTGCATAATATCATTGCATCATATTGATTTGGGTAATTGAAAAGAAGTTTATTTAATTCTGTGATATTGATCGGAGTAAAGCCAAGACACCATATGTCCAACGGATTAATTACAGATTCTGAAAAATATAAAATTTAATTGTTAAATGTATGTGGTGCGACCATTCGAATGGCAGGGAATCTGCTTCCTCGAGGTCTAAATCCTTGATTCAAATTCGCTCCTCTTTGAAAATTTGTTTGACTTCTAGGTGCAAAATTTCTAGCACCTCTATTTTGATATGTACCTCGGGCTGCATTTTGAGAACGAGCATATGCCTGGTTGCTATTTACTTGTTGACAGCCAGCGAAAGGGTGGGCCATTCCGCATTTCATACATAAATGGGTGTAAAAACAATTTTGACGATTACAAGCTCCCTTGAAATTATAATCATAGCATGGTCGATTACCTACACTTGTCTGTTGAATTGTATTACCCTCCGGTTCCCAATTAGCTATGACGGTGTACCATAAAATGCCATCAATGGAAGACCAAGATCTTGTAGGATTATTTGCCATTCTTAATCTAAATTGCTGGTCATAACAATAAATCTTCTCAAAAGACACTTGTGTACCTCTAATGATTGACATATAAGTGGTCAATTCACTAGCTAAATTTGGAAAACGTTGAATAAATATTTTCATATAATTTATAAATGCATCAGTCCATGACTCAATGTTTTGAATAGATTTAACTTTGCTGTTTTTGTTTGATGTAATTACAAGTGAACCAGCTGCATTATCATAACTTATAACATTTTGAGGTCTGTCAACTTGGCTAATAAAATTTTGATAAAGAAGTAATGACAAATCTATAAATTCTCTATTCCAAATTTTTTCTTTCAAATTTTGGGATACGTAAACATCACATTCTGATTGATTAGGTATAAGCATAGGATCATTATTTATCTCACCATTTTGATTAGGCATTGGCACAGGAGCTGGTATTTCAACTTGCGCAAATGGCGCTTGTACGTTCATTGCTGGTGCTACAGGACCTTGCAAGGCAGGTTGTCTTTCAATTGGCAAAGGAGGAGCCTGGATTTGTAGAGGAAGAGGTGCTTGTACCTGTACTTCACCAACAATTGCCCCCACATCTTGATTTCTTGGTGCAGCAACTGCACGGTTTCTCCTTCCGCGTCGTCTCTCTGGTGGTTGCGCTTCAACAACGGGCACTCGTACGCGCCCATTCCCATTTCTTCGTCGACCAATTCTAGGCATTTGTATAAACAAAATAGGTTAAAAATTGAAGTACTTACTAACATCACATAGCTAGTATTCTGTCTTTTAATTTGATTTATTTTTGTAACAGTTTCAATGCATCGGCTTCATTATTAATTTTATTCATATATATCAACTCTGTCATTTGAGCTCAATAAATTAATTCCTTAGATTGTCTCTTATCTAAACATATTTTTATTTATTTATTTTTTTTTTGTACATCACGAATTGTGATATGTAAAATATATAAATTATTTATGATCAACTTAACCTGTAAACATGCACCTACCTGTCTCTACGCATTATAACAGGTGTACTTTAACATTCTGCATCAAGGATGAATAAACTGTGAAATTAAACATGTCTAGGCAATGCATATACTAATAAATTTTTTTTTTATTCATTTAGAATTTCAATGCCACGTGGCTCAACCGCATATTTAATTCGACGAAGTAATAAGTTAATTTAAATATTAAAATAAAAACAAACATAAATAAAATCATTAAATCCGAATCAGATTTAAAATATGAATTCTTAAATAAACTTATTAAAACAATACTTATCTTGATAGTGTATGTAAAATCTTTCTCTTAATTTTTTAACGTCCTCTCCGTTCAGTTTTCAAGGTAAAAGAGACCGTTAAATTGCACGGACTTTTACTACTCGGCTGTCACATGCTCAAATTAGCATAATAAGAGTAAAGGACGACTCGATTTGTCGAGTCTCAATACATGTATATATGTTAATTCAATAAATGAATTTAATTTTCATTTAATTAAATTCTATTATTTCGACAGGAAATCTCAATTGTTGACAGTCTAGTTGGAGCGTTTGTCTGAGATTTATTATCGGAACTCCCAGCCTGTTTATTCTAATTAGCAACAAGCCTAACTTTAACATTCCTATCTTGTTTGATAATCGCATTTGATTGTTTCAACAACGCGCCTTTTTCTATCTGCGGTAAATATTGGTGAACTTTGACATATATTTTCAAGGTTGTATAAAATATGTTGTTTTAAAATGCTACACAATAAATTTGCAATGAAACCTAACATAACGTATACTTGAGAGGCGGATCCAGCCATTTAAAAAAAAAGGGGTCCAACATATGTCCCAATTCAAATGCAATCATAGTTAAAAAAAAAAGGGGGGGGGGTTTCAACCCCTAGAACCTCACCCACCTCCACTCCGGAATCCCCAAACTGTAGTAAAATTTTAATTTACAAATCTACAAAAGTTACTTGCATGAAAATTGTTTTCCATTTTGTTTATAAAACTTGAGGAAGTCATAAAATTGAGAAAGGAAATGGGGAATTTGTCAAAGAGAAAACTACCCGACCATAGAAAAGACAACAGCAGAAGGTCACCAACATGTCTTCAACGTAGCGAGAAATTCCCGCACCTGGTCCTGGTCCCTATTAAACAAATATATACTAGTTCAGTGATAATGAACGCCATACTAAACTCCAAATTGTACACAAGAAACTAAAATTAAAATTAATACAAGACTAACAAAGGCCAGAGGCTGCTGACTTGGTACAGGCGCAAAAATGTGGCGGGGGTAAACATGTTTATGTTTATAACATACATGTATGTACATGTTTATATAAAATCTGCTATTTTCGGTCGTTAAATTATTTATAAAAAATACGTTTGGCGTTACAGAAAAGAGGGATGATTCCTACTTTCAATTTTCTTAACTCCTATACGAAAATCTGTCAAATCATTTTTACCAGAGTATCTCATCTTTTACCTCTTCTCTTCATCCAGATCCTAATCCCTTGACCCCAACTGCCCGCCCGCTAACCCCCGCTTCCCTTCCCATGTTCCTTTACCTCTGTCCGTCTCTCAGGAAATAACGGGTTATGTGGGATCGCTTCATTTTTAAGTGATACATGTATGTGTTTACCATAAATATGTGTCTTTTAAAAGGTGTGTAGGTTCCCTAGATAATTATTTACCAAACTGTAACTTGTACAATGTAAATGTGTTCTTAGTGTAATATTTGTATGTTCCCCTAACAGAACACTTCAATGGTGAAAATTGGCACATTTCACTTGAAGACCATTTAATATAAAATCCTCAAAGAAACATTGTATTCAATGTTAAGTTGATGTGTTTTCCTATATGCAAATCAATATAATATATGTTCCTCCCAATATTGTTTCGCTAAATAATAATTTTATTAGGTGTTCCACATGGAATATTTCACTAAATGATGTATTTGTAATTCTTGTTTGATATTTTTTATTCATCTTGTTTTGGTAATCAGTTTTTCTATTTATATAGTATACATATATATAGGAAGATGTGGCATGTGCTAGTGGCAATGAGACAACTCTCTATCCAAGTATCAATTTATAAAAGTAAACCATTATAGGTTAAGGTACGACCTTCAACACGGAGCCTTAGCTAACACCGAACAACAAGCTATAAAGTGTCCTAAAAATTACTAGTGTTAAACCATACAAACAGGAACGGTATTGGGTTTTTTTTTGGGGGGGGGGGGGGGATTGACAGTCAAATGATAAAATCTGAGTCAAAACGTAGCGGAACTTTAGCCTTGTTTTTATTTACTTGGTGTATATTCAACCCATTGTCCTTTAAACTATCGATTTTCTAGACGAAAAGGTAATATTAAAAAAAAAAAATGTCACTCTCATGTGATAGAGTAAATTAACACCCTCGTATCAGCCATCAAAATATTGCATTTTCATATGAAGTATAATTCATTTTTTGTCGTTCACCAATTAAACCATAAGTCAGGCTGTTTGTTAACTTGTTTGAATTGTTTTACCTATCATTTCGAGGCCTTGTAACTGATTTTGCAGTTTGGTATTTTTTTATTAGTGAAGGCCGTACGGTGACCTTACGTTGTTAATTTTTGTGTCACTTGGTCTGTTGTGAAAAATTGACTCATTGATTACAATATCACATCTTTCTTTAAATTATGTTAATTAAGCGAGCAAAAATTTAATGCATTACACGACGGTTCCCCAACGAATAGCCTTCATCTATAGATATAAATGGTTAGGAATCTGATATGCTACTGTGTAACAGTAATTGTAATATTTTCAAAAGTACACAAAGTCATCATGGTCACATGCAGTTGTGATAATACTAATTTGATTGAAAACCTTATACATATTTTTCTTAAAAAATTACAAGTTGAGAAAATTTAAATAAAAGATGATCTAGTCTTAAGGTGGTATTAGTGTCTTCCTCCATCTTGGATTGTAAAAAACAGAGAACCAAAGATCTAGATTTTCCATCAAGATAGCAAAATTTGATGCAGGAATGCAGATATTTAATGTAAATTTTCATTTATAAGAGCCAATTTATAAGAATAGAACTTATAAATATTAATATATTTGCAAATGTTAACTATTTTGGCTTGTTTTTAGGTTTTTTTAATTGGCATTTTAGGGGGAGGTATCTCTAAAACAGTGCATTTTCTGAAGGATTCATGGAATTTTCCTATTTTGTATTTAGTACGGTGACCCTATCTTTTCTTTTGATATTCTTAAAGCAGTGTCTGAAAACTATATTTTCCTGAAGTATTTAATAATTCTATCATTTTGTTTAGTTTCTAATCACAAAATGGTGTTT
This sequence comes from Mytilus galloprovincialis, assembly GCF_965363235.1. NCBI lineage: Eukaryota > Metazoa > Mollusca > Bivalvia > Mytilida > Mytilidae > Mytilus > Mytilus galloprovincialis. Next base: position 22,105,791 of record NC_134848.1, on the reverse strand, counting down.
TTTCCTGTATAATCCATACAAAATGTGTCATTTTGTCCCGTCCTGTAGCTTGAGAAAATGCGCGTTGACTTATCATTTTTATTATATTTTTCGACATGTATCAATAGATACTACGTTTTGGCAAAGTAACGAACAAATTATATCATTTTTATTTAGACTCCCATACCACCTTAAGTATTTTCTAGACTGATTTAACTCATTTCTGTACAATAGTTGGTACAATCAGGGAGAATCCATGAAATGTGAAAAGGGAGTGTAAATCCCAAAAGACAATTCATACCGGCGAGAGGAGCTAGGTGAAGGACAACTTTATCCTTTAGATACATATAACTGTGAGAACCATACTATTTTCTGTCTATTTCGATGAAAGGAGGGGGGTGAACATCTTGCACACGCCCTATCATAGATCGCCACTGGCAATGACAAGACTCGATTCTTTGATGATTAAGTGGTAAAAGATATGACATGGGTATATAATCTGTTTTAATCTTCATAAGTAGAGTTTGAATATTGATTATATTTTTTAGTAAGACTAGACATCGTGGTTTCGTCCTTGAATCAAAGTACCTAGTATGCTTATTTTTAGACTGGACTTTAAGTACACGTATTGACGACTAATAAACCCATGCTGATCTTAAGGTGCACAGTTATCTTTGATTTCAAAACCTTTCTGTTTGAACCCGTCTCTGTTTTCTTGATACATTACACTTACAATAAACGAAATTTAACTTTTCAACTTATTAACCAAAATCGAGTGGTGTTATGGTGGGAGAGGACTGACATGTAAGAATGGTGTACCAAAGATTAACATAGATATAAAATAACTACTGAAAGAAGTCCATAATTTATTATAAATTACGTCTTGTGTGCATAGAGGAGCTTTGATACTACAGTTTATAAAAAAAATATTACATGTAATTAGTCACTTGATATAAATTATATATACTAGTCAACAAAGGAAACGATTTGATTGGACTCCAGTGGCAAATAGTTCATGAATGGTTCCGGACGAACACAAGAAACAATACAAGGCAATGTATATCATTAAATTGGATACACTGTAATAAGGAAAATAATAGGCCAATTGGTCCTATATTTACAAAGTGTTATGCTCTTATTAAAACTATTGAAGACAATTACGCGATTTCTGTTGTTGCAATAATTGATATTTCAAAAATCTTATTTTCACCAAAAAAATTCATGAATCGATTTTGAACTGAAAACTTCCAACTTAATCAAAGTACTGAAGTACTGAACATCGGATGACTCAAGTTCTTGTGGATGGTCAAAAGCAGATGTCACAGAAAAAGATCACACCTCTGTACATTTGCTATACCTGAAACTGAGTTTAATGTACAGAGTATATTTTTTTCTGAGACAAGTTCTTGCGCGGATGATAAATAAATGACAGGAAATTCAACCGCACCGTAATAACTATGATATTGTTGAGATACAAATCAGTATACCTGGGACTATTATACTAATATAATAAACGTCACAGAGTATGCACTGGTTTGTTGTTATTTTATTATTAATATAACAGTTACATGTACAGTCCTTGGATGGTGTAAACTTCCCACTAACGTTACACCATACACCATTACACCATACACCATACAGCATTACACCATACACGTTACACCTTTGCACCATACACCTTTCACATTACACCATGCACCATTCCCCATTCTATCTACACGATCCGAAATTACCCATAATGCAATTAAATTTCAAATATTAAGATTATTATTATTGTTTATGTTTACAATTCGAAAAAATAAAATAAAAAGAAATTCGTTTCAACCAATGAGATGTCGTACACCATCATTCACACCATTCCCGATCGCACGTTACACAATCATACCATTCCTCAATTACCATTACACCATTCCCCTTACACCATACACCACAGCACCATTACACCATTACACCAGTACACTATACAATTTTTTTGGAAAGTTTACACCATCCAAGGGCTGTATATATAATTTCCACATTATTTATGTATATGCCTGTCCCAAGTCAGGAGCCTGTAATTCAGTGGTTGTCGTTTGTTCAAGTGTTACAAATTTGTTTTTCGTTCATTTTTTAAACATAAATAAGGCCGTTAGTTTTCTCGTTTGAATTGTTTTACATTGTCTTATCGGGGCCTCTTATAGCTGACTACGCGGTATGGGCTTTGCTCATTGTTGAAGGCCTTACGGTGACCTATAGTTGTTAATGTTTGTGTCATTTTGGTCTTTTGTGGATAGTTGTCTCATTGACAATCATACCTTCACATCTTCTTTTTTTTTTATACTTCATCCATTTGTATATCAATATATTCTACTATGCTTTTAATAGTGCAGTGTAAGTGCATGGTGGACACTCTTTTGTAAGAAATCGATTTTTCTGAAAGATTAGATATGAGAAGCCATTCATATTTTCCCGCAAAAAAATACAGAGTTACCGGTCCTTACCGGGAGTGTCGTAAAACGTTTTTGAGATATTCTTCCGCAAGCTTTAACACAATTTACAACTTCAAACGTTTAATGTTTTGCATGTTATTTTCTGTAATAAAGCACTAGCATGAATTTTATTAAATGGTGTGCATATATATTTCCAATTTCCTATACCTTTCCTAAGATTATAAATATAAGGCGATGTTGTATGATTGCCAATGAGACAATTTTCCACCAAAGTTCATATTAAGTAGATGTTAGCAATAAGAGGTAACGGTACGACCTTCAACAATGACAAACACCGATACCTTAAAGTCGATTATGAAAGGACACGGTATAAATAAAAAGTGAAACAATTAAATTGAGAAAAATAACGGCATAATTCACAAATCAATTGGGAAAAACAAAAATTAATGACATGAACCATTACAACCACTAAATTGCAGGTTCTAGACAAAAGACAGGCGCATACAAAATGTGGCGGGTTTAAACATGTTTGTGAGCGCTCAACCTTCTAACATATGAACAAACTATAGAAGCCAGTTGAAAATGGTTTATCTCATCAGATCGATACAAACAGAAAAAAAACTAACTAAAACATAGACCGGGTGTGACAGAGTATTTATACATCTCTTACAACAAAATATAAAAAGTAGAGACCTAAGACTATATATATTGATGTTTCAACTCATGATGGGGTTCAACTTGATTTTTTAGACTTAGCCTTTTGAATATATGTTTAGGCTACAACAGTGAACTAATGGAAGAAATAAATGTCTAAAAAAAAAACGAATGATATAAACATACAACAAAAGTGCCTAACTATATAAGTTTAACATAGAAAAGTATACGACGTATAATTGATTTTAAGACCGAGAAATATTTTCCAGTTAACAAACATATATACATAAGTACGTGTACGTACAATTGAAATTAAAATGAGATTTATAGAATAAATTATCGAAGAATCCAAAAAGAAAAATATTCAACGAGTGACCGAACAATACATGAATTTGCTAATGCGCGCAGCCTATTTGAATTCTTTGATTAGTTATTCTTTTTATTACATTGGCAAATGGCCTTTTTTAAGTAGAAAGGGTAAGAAACTAACATGTATATCTAAAAGAGATTTAAATTTCACACACATTATTTGATAAGAAGATACCAAGTCAATAGCTGATAAAGAAATTAAGAAAACAAATGGCACACATACAGGTGAACTCGTTTGGACCCTGCAAGATGATTGACCAAAAGGAAAAATGTAAATCCTATAATATTAATGCACTGGTCATTTAATTTAGTCATTTCTTTGCATGTCTTCTGTCATAATCATAACAGACTAAATGCACTGATCCAGGGTTTGGTGTTTGAAGGCTCTACCAATGTTAGGAGTTAAAGAACCATATTTTACCCCAAAAAAATGGATGTAGTCTAATCTATGAAATATATTCATTTCTTAAAAAAAAAGGGGTGAGATATAATTGAAGAAAAAAAAATAATAAGCAACTTTGCATCCAATTTAGGATTTCAAGCATGTCAGTCATTGTGATTACAATTTCTAATACATATCATTTATTCATTTTTTTTTCTAATATATTTTTCGGTGTTAAAGAAGTTATCTAGTCCTCCCCTGAGTGCTCCGTATAAAAACATTTTGGGGGAAAACACAGATACATTGGATTTGACAGTTTGACACCACCATTTAATTGCTTTTGTGCTGCTACTCGTTACTCGACACGTTACTAGGATAACCTTGGGGTGATATGTATAAAACTACTTATCCGAAAGCACGGATTTTTTTCTACATGTCCTACGATAAATAAATAATACGATAAGATCTGTCCTACTAAAAAACGCTTGGGAACGCCCGAGAAAAGAAAAAGCGCCCGAGGAAGAAAAAAAGGCCCGGGAGAATAAGTGATTTCCTGAATGAAAAAAAAAAACATTGCGCGTTTCACCCGTATAAATGGGGATATTTACGATGCTAAATCTAAAGTGTGTAGATAGTGTTGTTGCACTTTTACATTTTAGATTTAAAAATTGTATATAAGTTGGTAAATATAAGTATATAGAAGAATCATGAACGATATTGTCCTCGATCAAAACGTATATTTAGTTAGTTTAAAAAAAATCAGTGCCCGAGGTCTCATATTCGCAACTGCATGGTGAACACTTGTTCAATTACTTTTACCGTTCTTAAATAATGTGCAACTCCTTTAATTTTATAAAATTAATATTAATCTGGGAAATTTGAGAAACGTATCTGTCGGTGTTTAACGATTTATAAATCTTCAGCATAAACTGTGATCCATTATTATCTTTTCGAAATAGTATTCATATATTATTGTTAAAATTGAAACATTCATCTCTATATATTTTCCCCGGGCGCTAATTTTTTTCCCCGGCGCTTTTTCTTCATCCGGGCGCTCCCGACGCTTTTTAGTAGGACCCGATTAGATATCTTAACTTAAGTAGTTTTAAATTATTGAAAAACAATAGTTAATAGTTTTAAATAGTTTTAAGGAGTATGATTGAATTTAAGTAGAGTAGAACTCGTTTTTATAGTTTTACTTATAATTTTGCAAGTTAAATTAATCTAATCGTTATTTTTCAGTACAATATGAATTATGTTGAAACAAAGTTACAATTTCTTTTACAAATAACAGTATTTTTTAAATAGTTTATTACAGTGTAGAAAGTTGAACGTTAATCTTAACGGGATTCCTAAATGTTATGACACCTTCAGTAGGCCAGTCTAGTCATTAAGAGTTCAAATAATAGTCGTCTGCAAATGCAGCTGGTGGATATTTAATTACATTGTTTTTATCATCTCTGGGAATCAGGTTAACTTAGTGTGAAATTTTCTGTCTAATGTTGCAGACGTAAACAGTTCGCTTTTATTACAGCGAAAACAATGTTGTGAAATTATAATAAATGTTGTAAATATTGGATAAAAAAATTAGTTATAAGCAAACATTCGATGTCACTGCTTTAGAGGAGATGATACTTTTGCAAATTTAAATGTGAAATTACAAAAAATCCTAATGCAATTGTTATAAAATATATCATATAACAAATACTATGAGAAAAATATAAAAATATTCATAACTGTCATACAAGCGCGGAATATAGTTTCAATTGGGAGATATATTCTCCGTAACACATTCGAATATCAACCAGAATACAGGTGCGCCTATACATGCGATTTCTTTATAATAAATAACTAGAGGCTCTAAAGTACGAAGTCCTGTTGGTCTCACACAGATTATTAAGTGTCTTTTAAAGTCCTGCGCTGTGTAAAGTGTAGCGCTGCAGATATAGAGTCTAGCGCTAGAGATGTAAAGTCTAGCGCTGGATATGTAAAGTCCAGCGCTGAAGATGTAATGTCTAGCGCTGGAGATGTAAAGTCCAGCGCTGGAGATCTAAAGTCTAGCGCTGAATATGTAAAGTCAAGCGCTGAAGATGTAAAGTCTAGCGCTGGGGATGAAGTCTAGCGCTGGGGATGTAAAGTCTAGCACTGGAGATGTGTAAAATCTAGCGCTGGAGATATGCAAAGTCTAGCGCTAGAGATGTAAAGTCAAGCGCTGCAGATGTAAAACCAAGCGCTGCAGATGTAAAGTCTAGCGCTGAAGATGTACTATCAAGCGCTGGAGATGTAAAGTTAAGCGCTGGAGATCTAGATGTAAAGTAAAGCGCTGGAGATATAAAGTATAGCGCTGGAGATGTAAAGTCAAGCGCTGGAAATGTAAACTCCAGCGCTGGAGATCTAAAGTCTAGCGCTGAATATGTAAAGTCAAGCGCTGAAGATGTAAAGTCTAGCGCTGGGGATGTAAAGTCTAGCACTGGAGATGTGTAAAATCTAGCGCTGGAGATATGCAAAGTCTAGCGCTGGAGATGTAAAGTCAAGCGCTGCAGATGTAAAACCAAGCGCTGCAGATGTAAAGTCTAGCGCTGAAGATGTACTATCAAGCGCTGGAGATGTAAAGTTAAGCGCTGGAGATCTAGATGTAAAGTAAAGCGCTGGAGGTATAAAGTATAGCGCTGGAGATGTAAAGTCAAGCGCTGGAAATGTAAACTCCATGCAGCGCTGGAGATCTAAAGTCTAACGCTGAATATGTAAAGTCAAGCGCTGTAGATGTAAAGTCTATCGCTGTGGATGTAAAGTCTAGCGCTGGAGATGTGTAATATCTAACGCTAGAGATATGCAAAGTCTAGCGCTCAAGATGTAAAGTCAAGCGCTGGAGATGTAAAATCAAGCGCTGGAGATGTAAAGTCTAGCGCTGCAGATGTAAAACCAAGCGCTGCAGATGTAAAGTCTAGCGCTGAAGATGTACTATCAAGCGCTGGAGATGTAAAGTTAAGCGCTGGAGATCTAGATGTAAAGTAAAGCGCTGGAGGTATAAAGTATAGCGCTGGAGATGTAAAGTCAAGCGCTGGAAATGTAAACTCCATGCAGCGCTGGAGATCTAAAGTCTAACGCTGAATATGTAAAGTCAAGCGCTGTAGATGTAAAGTCTATCGCTGTGGATGTAAAGTCTAGCGCTGGAGATGTGTAATATCTAACGCTAGAGATATGCAAAGTCTAGCGCTCAAGATGTAAAGTCAAGCGCTGGAGATGTAAAATCAAGCGCTGGAGATGTAAAGTCTAGCGCTGCAGATGTAAAACCAAGCGCTGAAGATGTACTATCAAGCGCTGGAGATGTAAAGTTAAGCGCTGGAGATCTAGATGTAAAGTAAAGCGCTGGAGGTATAAAGTATAGCGCTGGAGATGTAAAGTCAAGCGCTGGAAATGTAAACTCCATGCAGCGCTGGAGATCTAAAGTCTAACGCTGAATATGTAAAGTCAAGCGCTGGAGATGTAAAGTCCAGCGCTGGAGATCTAAAGTCTAGCGCTGAATATGTAAAGTCAAGCGCTGAAGATGTAAAGTCTAGCGCTGGGGATGAAGTCTAGCGCTGGGGATGTAAAGTCTAGCACTGGAGATGTGTAAAATCTAGCGCTGGAGATATGCAAAGTCTAGCGCTAGAGATGTAAAGTCAAGCGCTGCAGATGTAAAACCAAGCGCTGCAGATGTAAAGTCTAGCGCTGAAGATGTACTATCAAGCGCTGGAGATGTAAAGTTAAGCGCTGGAGATCTAGATGTAAAGTAAAGCGCTGGAGATATAAAGTATAGCGCTGGAGATGTAAAGTCAAGCGCTGGAAATGTAAACTCCAGCGCTGGAGATCTAAAGTCTAGCGCTGAATATGTAAAGTCAAGCGCTGAAGATGTAAAGTCTAGCGCTGGGGATGTAAAGTCTAGCACTGGAGATGTGTAAAATCTAGCGCTGGAGATATGCAAAGTCTAGCGCTGGAGATGTAAAGTCAAGCGCTGCAGATGTAAAACCAAGCGCTGCAGATGTAAAGTCTAGCGCTGAAGATGTACTATCAAGCGCTGGAGATGTAAAGTTAAGCGCTGGAGATCTAGATGTAAAGTAAAGCGCTGGAGGTATAAAGTATAGCGCTGGAGATGTAAAGTCAAGCGCTGGAAATGTAAACTCCATGCAGCGCTGGAGATCTAAAGTCTAACGCTGAATATGTAAAGTCAAGCGCTGTAGATGTAAAGTCTATCGCTGTGGATGTAAAGTCTAGCGCTGGAGATGTGTAATATCTAACGCTAGAGATATGCAAAGTCTAGCGCTCAAGATGTAAAGTCAAGCGCTGGAGATGTAAAATCAAGCGCTGGAGATGTAAAGTCTAGCGCTGCAGATGTAAAACCAAGCGCTGCAGATGTAAAGTCTAGCGCTGAAGATGTACTATCAAGCGCTGGAGATGTAAAGTTAAGCGCTGGAGATCTAGATGTAAAGTAAAGCGCTGGAGGTATAAAGTATAGCGCTGGAGATGTAAAGTCAAGCGCTGGAAATGTAAACTCCATGCAGCGCTGGAGATCTAAAGTCTAACGCTGAATATGTAAAGTCAAGCGCTGTAGATGTAAAGTCTATCGCTGTGGATGTAAAGTCTAGCGCTGGAGATGTGTAATATCTAACGCTAGAGATATGCAAAGTCTAGCGCTCAAGATGTAAAGTCAAGCGCTGGAGATGTAAAATCAAGCGCTGGAGATGTAAAGTCTAGCGCTGCAGATGTAAAACCAAGCGCTGAAGATGTACTATCAAGCGCTGGAGATGTAAAGTTAAGCGCTGGAGATCTAGATGTAAAGTAAAGCGCTGGAGGTATAAAGTATAGCGCTGGAGATGTAAAGTCAAGCGCTGGAAATGTAAACTCCATGCAGCGCTGGAGATCTAAAGTCTAACGCTGAATATGTAAAGTCAAGCGCTGTAGATGTAAAGTCTATCGCTGTGGATGTAAAGTCTAGCGCTGGAGATGTGTAATATCTAACGCTAGAGATATGCAAAGTCTAGCGCTCAAGATGTAAAGTCAAGCGCTGGAGATGTAAAATCAAGCGCTGGAGATGTAAAGTCTAGCGCTGCAGATGTAAAACCAAGCGCTGCAGATGTAAAGTCTAGCGCTGAAGATGTACTATCAAGCGCTGGAGATGTAAAGTTAAGCGCTGGAGATCTAGATGTAAAGTAAAGCGCTGGAGGTATAAAGTATAGCGCTGGAGATGTAAAGTCAAGCGCTGGAAATGTAAACTCCATGCAGCGCTGGAGATCTAAAGTCTAACGCTGAATATGTAAAGTCAAGCGCTGTAGATGTAAAGTCTATCGCTGTGGATGTAAAGTCTAGCGCTGGAGATGTGTAATATCTAACGCTAGAGATATGCAAAGTCTAGCGCTCAAGATGTAAAGTCAAGCGCTGGAGATGTAAAATCAAGCGCTGGAGATGTAAAGTCTAGCGCTGCAGATGTAAAACCAAGCGCTGCAGATGTAAAGTCTAGCGCTGAAGATGTACTATCAAGCGCTGGAGATGTAAAGTTAAGCGCTGGAGATCTAGATGTAAAGTAAAGCGCTGGAGGTATAAAGTATAGCGCTGGAGATGTAAAGTCAAGCGCTGGAAATGTAAACTCCATGCAGCGCTGGAGATCTAAAGTCTAACGCTGAATATGTAAAGTCAAGCGCTGTAGATGTAAAGTCTATCGCTGTGGATGTAAAGTCTAGCGCTGGAGATGTGTAATATCTAACGCTAGAGATATGCAAAGTCTAGCGCTCAAGATGTAAAGTCAAGCGCTGGAGATGTAAAATCAAGCGCTGGAGATGTAAAGTCTAGCGCTGCAGATGTAAAACCAAGCGCTGCAGATGTAAAGTCTAGCGCTGAAGATGTACTATCAAGCGCTGGAGATGTAAAGTTAAGCGCTGGAGATCTAGATGTAAAGTAAAGCGCTGGAGGTATAAAGTATAGCGCTGGAGATGTAAAGTCAAGCGCTGGAAATGTAAACTCCATGCAGCGCTGGAGATCTAAAGTCTAACGCTGAATATGTAAAGTCAAGCGCTGTAGATGTAAAGTCTATCGCTGTGGATGTAAAGTCTAGCGCTGGAGATGTGTAATATCTAACGCTAGAGATATGCAAAGTCTAGCGCTCAAGATGTAAAGTCAAGCGCTGGAGATGTAAAATCAAGCGCTGGAGATGTAAAGTCTAGCGCTGAAGATGTAAAATCAAGCGCTGGAGATGTAAAGTTAAGCGCTGGAGATCTAGATGTAAAGTCAAGCGCTGGAGATATAAAGTCAAGCGCTGGAAATGTAAAGTCCAGCGCTGAAGATGTAAAGTCTAGCGCTGAAGATATAATAAAATTAATGGTATCAATTTTCTTGCACCAGATGCGCAATTCGGCAATACATGTCTCTTCAGTGATGCTCGTGGCCAAAATATTTCAAATCCAAAGCTTATAAAAAAGATGAAGAGCTATAACCCAAAAGGTCCAAAAAGTATAGCCAAATCCGTGAAAGGAATCAGAGCTTTGCATGAGGGAGATACATTCCTTAATTTATAACAATTTCTATCATTTTGTAATAGCAAATTTTAATAACACATAAAAAATCCGTATTTTCATGCCAGTACCGAAGTACTGGCTATTGGGCTGGTGATACCCTCGGGGACTAATAGTCCATCAGCAGAGGCATCGACCCAGTGGTAGTAATAAAATTAACGGTATCAATTTTCTTGCACCAGATGCGCAATTCGACAATACATGTCTCTTTAGTGATGCTCGTGGCCAAAATATTTGAAATCCAAAGCTTATAAAAAAGATGAAGAGCTATAATACAAAAGGTCCAAAAAGTATAGCCAAATCCGTATAAAGTGTAGCACTGAAGATGTAAATTCAAGCGCTGTAGATGTAAAGTCTATCGCTAGAAATGTAAAATCGTGTTTTATAGTGTGTTGCAAATAAGGATGCAAGAAAAGCCTCGGTCACATCTTACCGGATAGCTCGAACCCACGCCTAACGGAAAACCTTTTTTCAATCCGTTCATATCCGTTAGACGTCCGTTCTTATTCGTAAGACGTCCGTCCATATCCGTTGCATGTCCGTTAAGCGTACGTTTTATCCGTCGACGTCCGTTCTGTCCGGTGGAAAATTTTGAGCATATTCAAAACGTTGAACGGACGTCCAACGGATAAAATGTCCGTTGAACGTCCGTTAGGCGTCCGTTTTGTACGATACTCGTCCGTTTCGTTTCCATTTTGTATACGTTACGTGTCCGTTATACATCTGTTGGTGGTCTAAATGATAAACTCACTAACGGACTTCAACCGGACGTATAACGGATAAAACGGATGTTAAACGAATGAGAAACGGACTTCTACCGGACGTATAACGGATAAAACGGATGATCAACGGATCTGAAACGGATATATGCCAATTGAATTTTTTGCGTCAGAAATGCCAATTATTGGTATGTCAGATTTCTTAAGGTTCATGAATTCTTATTATTCATAATCAACCTTAACATAAGGGCGATTCTTCACAATCAAGCAGCTCTTATTTCAGACGCTGACCGTATGCGGTATTTTGAAGAATAAACCAAAAACAGTTACACCTAAACATTTTGAATATTTATGCGATGTACATGTATTATTATTGTTGCCTTTTATTTTTCCGTATATATTGTTCATCCGTTTTATCCGGTACGCTTCCGTTAGGTGTGCGTTTTATGCGATACTCTTCCGTTGGATGTACGTTCGACATCCGTTCTGTCCGGTACATTTCCGTTTCTCGTACTTTGCATATCACACCTTACCGGATAGCACGAACGGACGCCTAACGGATGAAAAAAAAGATGTCCGGACAGAACGGATGTCCAATGTATATACGGATGGTATGCTGCTTTCACGAAAAAATACTTTGGGTAGCACTTTACCAAAGAGAATAAGCCTTCTTCAAATCTCTTCGATCATAAGCTTAAGTTTTATAAAAATGTCTATGAACCAGAGTTTGAATAGTGTCGAAACTTTTATATTGACTGCTTTATTTGAATGAACGAATCAGTACATTGCTTTAAAATTAATGCACTTATATAATAGAATCGAAGAGTACATCGATACAGAATGGTTATTAAATTGGGTATGTTGTAAATGTTAGATGAAATTGTCTACGTTTTTTTATTCTTCTGTAATGTTTACTGTTTTCAGAGTGTTTTTTTTTTTCTTTTTTAGCCATGGCTTAGTCAGTTTATTTTCGACTTGTGTGTTTTTATGTCCTCTGGGTATCATTTGCCTGTTTTTTAGTTATGATTTTTTTAAAAGTAAAAGAAATGGAGGATAAATGGTTTATTTTTAAATAAATTGTTACCTATGTCAAATTCAAAACATTGCCAGTGTTTATCTTATGAGATCACCACATGGTAGACATGTCTACCGAAACAAAAAAACATATTCCAATAAAATCGTTATCACGATATGATCGATTTTTTAATATCTTGATGCATTGTAAGCATTTCCAAAATTATTTGATTTCATAATATTAATCCACACATTATGCTATCTTATAATATTATTGATTTTTATAATATATCTTAAATTATGGTGTACCATAATATTCGTTATGGTGTAATACTAGCACTTTACCAAAGAAAATAAGCCTTCTTTAAAAGTCTTCAATCATTAGCTTTAGTTTTTCAAAGATGACCATTAACGAGAGTTTGAATGGTGTCGATAGAGTATGCATGTTATTAAATGTGGTATTTTGTAGATGATAAATGATAGTTATGGATTAACCGTTTTACAGATGATATCGGATATGTTCCTTATTTCATAACTAAAATCCCCTTTCCTTTTCACGTATATGACATACCGAATTAAAGTATTTACCGGGTTTGTAATAACATGAGCAACACGACGGGTGCCACATGTGGATCAGGATCAGCATACCCTTCCGGAGCACCTGATATCATCCACAGTTTTCGTTGGGGTTCGTGTTGCTCAGTTTTTACCTTTCTGTGTTGTGTATTGGGTTCTATTATTTGAATGTTTGTCTTTTCTTTTTTTGCCATAGCCTTGTCAGTTTATTTTCGATCTATAAGTTTGACTGTCCCTCTGGAATCTGTCGCCCATCTTTCACAGAGAGTGGTTATATTGTTTTAGTATTTTGTAAGCGCGACATTTTTGTAAACTTAATAGGTAGTAACATTCATATATGTAATTTATTATTGTATTAGTTTAAAGCAATTCAATGGGACGTCGTCATACATCTTATATGAATTCACTCGTTTAAACTTAAATTGGAGAAAAACAGTTTCCTTACGACAAAACACGATAATACCATATCAACCCGGCTTTTTACTAGTCTGAAATGTTCACCAGGATTCAAGTCTTGCTAGTTCACAAAGTGTCAGTCTGTTGTCTGCTCTCTGGCCGGAGTTGTCTCTTTTACATATATTCCCTATTTCGATCTCAATTTTATGTAATTAGACATGACGTCCTACTCGGACATATTATTGTGAATCCGGAGCAATAAGTCATTACTCTCAATAAAAAAAAATACTACTTAATTCGGAAATTAAGGAATACAGGTGTTATAGTTTTAGAATATCAGCCGAGATAATAGAACAATTTTTAAACCTTTATACAACATTTCTCGTAGCTTTTATATTATATTTTATTGTTTGAATCAACTGATTTACCATTCAATGAATTGCGATTAACACGTAGTGATTGATATTTGTTTGGAGTGTTCAAATCTCTATATTATAAATATTTAATATATTTATTTATATTATTCTATATTATATTTTGACTAACAAACTTCGTGTTTTGACTAGTATGATGTGTAAAGAAGTCAACGAATAAATTTGGATAAATAGAAATAGAATATTTTTTTTTCGATTTTAATATTATATATTAACAAACAAAAATAAAAGTCTATTATAAATGTCGTCATGTATAAGTCATCATCCACATTTCATACAGTACTTATATCTTAATTTATTTCCAAAAGATTATTTTGGCAGGTTGCACTCCCATTAGTACGTTGTGATATAATTTCAACTAGGCATTAATATTATGAGTTCATTCTGCAATGTGTATAAATTTTCATATCAAACGTAAATTATGTCATCTGTTTCTTACCAATTAATGATACTGCTGAACTAAATAATATTGTATTACATATGACCTTGCTTCGCATTGAAATAGTTTAATATTTACAATTTATTTCTTCTGCTGTTTTTATACTTGTATATAAATTAATTTTGTGGTTCTCAAGAACCAATATGTTATTTTAATTTTTTAAGAATTTTTTTCTGCAGATATATAGAAGTGAAATGGACAATAACTGAATTTTGATATGCAACGTGTTATGTAGGAAAATAACAATCATACATGTCATTGTGCTGTTTTAAATACTCAGGTGTATCTATCATCAAATATTGACCGACGTCGAAATAAATATTTATTGGTAATACATCAAAATGAATATCTAATTTCTACCTGCCTATGTTTATAGATTATGATTTAAATTCTGTCTTGATGTCTCGATTTTTATTCTAAGATGTAATTTTTATTTACATGTAAGACAACACAAGAGACTTTTCTTTTACAGACACAATTTTATTTTTAAAGGATTTGAAAAGAAACATTTCAAATTTGATGGTGACAGAAAAAATACGTTGTATGCATGTGTATTCGAATTAATGTACCCACCTTACCCAATATACACAAATACACATAAGCAACATTAAAACGGTCTGCAACATAAACTGAATTTGAAACAATAACAATTGCATGTAATGAGTTTTTGTGGATCTGACCATTAATTAAATTTCGTCAAATCAAGACATATAAACACGTGAAAGTAATGTGTTTCTATACCTATTGAGTACATAGTCATTTATAATTTATAAAGACGTCTGAAGGATGTGTACTATTTTTTTTATAACATTTCCCCTTGATAAAACTTATGTATTGAAAACGAGGTCAACTGACACACTTATTTTCTACATTTATTTTCTAAAACACGATTTATTCATTGTTTACGGAACGATAATACACTTAACAATATATGGCTTATAAGACGACACGATTTGTCTCCCTTGTACAAAATACTGTTCTAGATAAAAGACATTGAAGACGAAAGCATTTTAAATAAGACGCGAGAAAGGCGACGATTGTCGGATGAATATAATCAATAGATGATCATAAAAATAGCATTTCAAGATTAATAAATTACGGAACTTGTTAGCAGTACCCAAAACATTGTTTTTCGGACACATCAAATTTTATTTTTTCATGCATAATTATGAAATTCAATAATATTCAAAATTATGGACACACATAATATTACTGGAAATATTATTTAATCTCATAATATTATGGCTTTTCATAAAGCAGTCAAATTTAGCCAATTCCATAATATTATGGAGTTCGCTAAGTGCCCCGACTGTACAATATTAAAACTAATTTTCTCACATATCAAGGCCTAATTTTGTCAATAAAAAAGTATTTAAAAGAATATCAAATATGTCCAAATGACTTAAAGAGAGAAAACGGTCCAGTTTTGCCCTCAGTATTAAAGGTTTTTTTTAAATCCCAGAAAGGTTCAAAAGATATGTATAATATTTTGAATGGTAAAAAGTCAAATCCTAAACAAAAATGTGAACAAAAATGGTCATTAATTCTCAATGCGAACTTCAATTGGAAAAATATCCATGTATTGCCCTTTTATATTACAAAAAATTCAAAATTGCAGTGGTTTCAATACAGAATAATACATCGAATTTTAGGCACCAATGAACTTCTCCTTAAAATAAAAATTAAAGATACAAATATTTGTAGTTTTGGGTGCGGAGGGGTCGAAACAATAGAACATATATTCTGGACTTGTCCATATATATCAAAATTATGGGAAGACCTTGACTCCTGGATATTTGAGAAGACAGAAATAGAACTAACTTTAAATATTGATTTGGTTTTATTTGGTATTTTAACAAAAACCGATAAAAATGATATAAGAAACATAATACTTCTGTTAACAAAATTCTACATTTATAGAAGCAAATTAGCTATGGAACAAACCAATATAATAGCACTTAAAAATTATTTAAAGGAAAACTTATTAATAGAAAAAAATATATTCTATAAAAATAAATTACTCAGTAGGGCAGAAAACTGCTGGAACCCCTGGACTCCTTTATTATCATAAAAACAAAAAACAAAAACCAAATAGACTCCACATATAATGTATATATTTCGTATCCAAACAACCTCTGTCTTAAAATCATTATCTGCAATGTATCAAACTAAAACTACTGTGTCTATTAAATAATATATTATATATCTTCTTTTTAGTGTATATAACTATTATGCATACAAAAGTGTGTAACTTATTATGTTTATGTGCAAATAAGAAAAAAAGAAATTTAATACAAAAAACAATATATATATATATTTTTTCTAAACCTGTGCATTTGTTATACAGATAATTATGTTTGGAAATCTTAATAGTAAACTTCTTTCTTTTTGAAATTACTGACATGGTATATTTTTTTATTTTTTTCCAAATATTGAAAATTGAATGTATAATACTAACATTTACTAACAACTGTATAAATATGATATTTACTAATGTTAACGAGGCCGGGATAAGGTACCGGTACTGGATGTTTTAAACTAACAAATGTACAGATTTCAATAAAATATGATAAATTTAAAAAAAAAAAAGATTTTTCTACGCTCATCACGTTCTCACTACGACCATACCACGAGTTATCCGATTGCAACACGATCTTACCACGCTTCTACTGCGATTATAGCACGTTCTTACCACGATTACACTACGTTCAAACCGCGATCTTACTACGCTCTCAGCAACAACGTCAATATCGTGTTCCATATCAAAACAGTATCATTCCTTCAGTTCCATTCCTGATTAATACGTAGATTTCTCGAAAAAAAAAATACAGTCATACCATCAAAATCTACTAGAACAGGTGGGCGTGGTGTTAGGGTTGATGTAGAGGCAGATGGAGATCTGATATCATAGTAACGAATCTTGATCAAGTAGAGATGTCGGACCGACCAATCCGACCTAAATTACAACCTATTGCTGGTCCATAAAGCTGAAATGACGATATTTTAGTGAACTATATCAGATATGAAACAGATGTGTCAATAGATATAAGAAAATGTGGTATGAGTTCCAATGAGACAACTCTCAATTCAAGTAACAATTTTTAAAAGTAACAATTATAGGCCAAGATACGGCCTTCAACACGGAGCCTTAATTGGCTTACACCGAACAGCAAGATATAAAAGGCCCCAAATATTACTAGTGTTAAACCATTCAAACGGGAAAACCAACGGACTTATCTTTATGAAAACAAGAACCATGGTTGAGCCGTTAGAGAAAAGGGACAAGACATTACATACATACAAACAAAACCTGGAGAGAATTAATATATTTTATGGGAAAATGACAATGAGAATAATTGTCGTAGTATGAACGTAGTCAGGTCGTAAGAAGAGCGTGATGAGGACGGCAAGGGCGTGCTAGAATCGTACTATGGTCGTGAACAGCGTGGTATAGTCGTAGTGGAAGTATAACCAGGAAGATTTGGACTATTTGCGATTACAAATAAATTAAGATCAGACATTATATTTTAAGTGCTAAAGTGACAATTTGTTAATCCGTCTATCTAACCTTTTATATTTCTTTGTGTTTAATTAATTCTATTGTTAAATATATATGTTTGTCGTGATGGAAATCACTCTGACCATGACAAGTTAATCCGTTGGACACTAATCCTTTGCTATAGAAACTGTTTTCTATAGATGCTTTTGTATGTTATTTTGTAGTCAGTTTAAGTTTTAGGTCTGGTACTGTCCGGACCTTGCTAATAAAGTTTTAAGTATTGGTATTCCGTCTTTGAATTACTATAAAACGGAAAACACCCGGTTATAGAAGCGTAGTTTGGTCGCGGTGAGAACGTGATGGTCGTAGTGAGGTCGTAATTTAACGTCGCAATGAGATCGTAGCGCAGTTTCTCCGAATAGAATCACGCTTTCGCTACGCTCTCACTACGATGGTACAGCGACCTTTGCGATTTTACTACGATCTTAGTGCGCTCTCACTACGCTTCTACTACGACCTGATTTCGCCACGACCGCACCACGATTGTTTGTTTTGAACATGTTCAAAGTTTGCCACGCTCATCACGATCTTGAAAACCTCACCACGACCGTGATACGACCTTACTGCGATCTACACGATCGTACTACGATCATCAAAATTTGCAGTTTTTTACAGTCACAGGTCGTAGTGCGATCGTGGCCTAGTGGGACTGGGGTATAAAGGAAAACAATTTATTTGACTTGCATATAATTTCCAAGGAAAAAGATCATAACAATGTTTCTCGAATAATTCCACATTTCAACATTTTTTTTATTTCGAGTGGTAAATTATTTCATACTTTGGTTGCCTTAAAGTGAAAAGATTTTTTTTTAAATTGTATTTGGTCTTGGAACAAAACGATCATTATTGCATGTACAATGATGTATTGAGACAGATCGTAAGTTCTGGTGTTGCACATCATCAATATTTAGCATTGCTAAGTAATCAGGTGTATTTAAAATTTTATACATTAGAATTGATTGTTGGTATTTTATTCTTTTGGTAGAAGATAGCCATTTTAAAAATTACATGACTATATGATTAGACGGAATAGAAATGTCGCATTCCAGTATAATTCTTCCTATTCTTTTTAAAGTTTTATCATGTTTATGATTCTATCTGAATCTGAAAGATTTTGACCACTTTTTAAACACTTAAGTGTCTATTTTATTTGATTCTGTTAGTTGACGTTAAAGATTTTAACTAATTGTGTCATTAAAAACGATCCGATTCAAGCTAAAATATGAAAAATCTACAAAATATGCCGAAAAATGTCACTTTCAGATGGTTTTTGTCAAAAATGAAAGTGGCCGCATTCGTGTTCATCCTTAACCTTTATATATGTGATGAATTATCACCAAATAAAACTTACATTTTAATGTTAAGGATGAACACGAATGCGGCCACTTTCGTTTTACACGAAAACCGTCTAAAATTTAACTAAAATGCTAGAATTGTGAAGATTTCAGTCATTTAGCTTGACTTAACGGTGCTAGTACCCGATATATGTGCACTGTATTGTCAAAAACAGCCCATATTTAGATAGCATAAGCATTCTGCTGTCCAATAAATAACTAAAAGTTTACTGTACATAAATTTTGTAAAACTGCTATATTTTGGGGCCAAAATGGGGTCTTACCGGACCTACTCCTTTATATTTTATTTCCTTGTATTACAAGAAACATAGCTCCTATGGCTAAAATAGAACATAGGAGAAAATGATTTTTTTTTGCTTTTGAAGAAAATATGACCTAATATCAATATTTTTTTCATAATACAATACAAACAATGAGATAAAAAAAAAAAAAAAAAAAAAAAAAAAAAAAAAAACTAGAAAAATGCTGATTTTTTACCCTTTTTTGGCCCCTTACTCCTACATATTTAGGAAAATTAACCCCGAACTGAATCCCAACCTTCCCTGTGTTATATAGAAACTTGTGGAACAATGTCAGAGATCCATACGGTTACACACAAGTTATTTTGATAATAATAATATAATAATTATTTTTTTCATTTATTTTAAAGAGGGTAACTCAATTAGAACTAGTCTAATTTTCATTGAGGACCTCAAACAAAATACATGTATACAGTTAACATTCATACATTCATACATTAAAATACAATATATATATTACAATATATATTACTAGTATATACACAATTCAGTTATTGAAATATACAAATGGTAATAAATGGCAATATTTGATAAAGTTTTGTTAAAGCCCCAGTCCCACTAGACCACGATCGCACCACGCTTACCGCGATCTAAATTAAATTCAGATCGTGGTGAAGTCGCGGTATGAGCGGCATGAAAATGTAAATTTTCGTTGCTTTCACGATGCTACAACGTCCTCATTACGCTTCTACAACGATCCCGCTACGATTATAACACGTTCTCACCGCGCTTATTCTGCAACCTTACTACGCTTATCAAGATTTTTCTACGCTCATCACGTTCTCACTACGACCATACCACGAGTTATCCGATTGCAACACGATCTTACCACGCTTCTACTGCGATTATAGCACGTTCTTACCACGATTACACTACGTTCAAACCGCGATCTTACTACGCTCTCAGCAACAACGTCAATATCGTGTTCCATATCAAAACAGTATCATTCCTTCAGTTCCATTCCTGATTAATACGTAGATTTCTCGAAAAAAAAATACAGTCATGCCATCAAAATCTACTAGAACAGGTGGGCGTGGTGTTAGGGTTGATGTAGAGGCAGATGGAGCTCTGATATCATAGTAACGAATCTTGATCAAGTAGAGATGTCGGACCGACCAATCCGACCTAAATTACAACCTATTGCTGGTCCATAAAGCTGAAATGACGATATTTTAGTGAACTATATCAGATATGAAACAGATGTGTCAATAGATATAAGAAAATGTGGTATGAGTTCCAATGAGACAACTCTCAATTCAAGTAACAATTTTTAAAAGTAACAATTATAGGCCAAGATACGGCCTTCAACACGGAGCCTTAATTGGCTTACACCGAACAGCAAGATATAAAAGGCCCCAAATACTACTAGTGTTAAACCATTCAAACGGGAAAACCAACGGACTTATCTTTATGAAAACAAGAACCATGGTTGAGCCGTTAGAGAAAAGGGACAAGAAGTCCCAATTACATACATACAAACAAAACCTGGAGAGAATTAATATATTTTATGGGAAAATGACAATGAGAATAATTGTCGTAGTATGAACGTAGTCAGGTCGTAAGAAGAGCGTGATGAGGACGGCGAGGGCGTGCTAGAATCGTACTATGGTCGTGAACAGCGTGGTATAGTCGTAGTGGAAGTATAACCAGGAAGATTTGGACTATTTGCGATTACAAATAAATTAAGATCAGACATTATATTTTAAGTGCTAAAGTGACAATTTGTTAATCCGTCTATCTAACCTTTTATATTTCTTTGTGTTTAATTAATTCTATTGTTAAATATATATGTTTGTCGTGATGGAAATCACTCTGACCATGACAAGTTAATCCGTTGGACACTAATCCTTTGCTATAGAAACTGTTTTCTATAGATGCTTTTGTATGTTATTTTGTAGTCAGTTTAAGTTTTAGGTCTGGTACTGTCCGGACCTTGCTAATAAAGTTTTAAGTATTGGTATTCCGTCTTTGAATTACTATAAAACGGAAAACACCCGGTTATAGAAGCGTAGTTTGGTCGCGGTGAGAACGTGATGGTCGTAGTGAGGTCGTAATTTAACGTCGCAATGAGATCGTAGCGCAGTTTCTCCGAATAGAATCACGCTTTCGCTACGCTCTCACTACGATGGTACAGCGACCTTTGCGATTTTACTACGATCTTAGTGCGCTCTCACTACGCTTCTACTACGACCTGATTTCGCCACGACCGCACCACGATTGTTTGTTTTGAACATGTTCAAAGTTTGCCACGCTCATCACGATCTTGAAAACCTCACCACGACCGTGATACGACCTTACTGCGATCTACACGATCGTACTACGATCATCAAAATTTGCAGTTTTTTACAGTCACAGGTCGTAGTGCGATCGTGGCCTAGTGGGACTGGGGTATAAAGGAAAACAATTTATTTGACTTGCATATAATTTCCAAGGAAAAAGATCATAACAATGTTTCTCGAATAATTCCACATTTCAACATTTTTTTTATTTCGAGTGGTAAATTATTTCATACTTTGGTTGCCTTAAAGTGAAAAGATTTTTTTTTAAATTGTATTTGGTCTTGGAACAAAACGATCATTATTGCATGTACAATGATGTATTGAGACAGATCGTAAGTTCTGGTGTTGCACATCATCAATATTTAGCATTGCTAAGTAATCAGGTGTATTTAAAATTTTATACATTAGAATTGATTGTTGGTATTTTATTCTTTTGGTAGAAGATAGCCATTTTAAAAATTACATGACTATATGATTAGACGGAATAGAAATGTCGCATTCCAGTATAATTCTTCCTATTCTTTTTAAAGTTTTATCATGTTTATGATTCTATCTGAATCTGAAAGATTTTGACCACTTTTTAAACACTTAAGTGTCTATTTTATTTGATTCTGTTAGTTGACGTTAAAGATTTTAACTAATTGTGTCATTAAAAACGATCCGATTCAAGCTAAAATATGAAAAATCTACAAAATATGCCGAAAAATGTCACTTTCAGATGGTTTTTGTCAAAAATGAAAGTGGCCGCATTCGTGTTCATCCTTAACCTTTATATATGTGATGAATTATCACCAAATAAAACTTACATTTTAATGTTAAGGATGAACACGAATGCGGCCACTTTCGTTTTACACGAAAACCGTCTAAAATTTAACTAAAATGCTAGAATTGTGAAGATTTCAGTCATTTAGCTTGACTTAACGGTGCTAGTACCCGATATATGTGCACTGTATTGTCAAAAACAGCCCATATTTAGATAGCATAAGCATTCTGCTGTCCAATAAATAACTAAAAGTTTACTGTACATAAATTTTGTAAAACTGCTATATTTTGGGGCCAAAATGGGGTCTTACCGGACCTACTCCTTTATATTTTATTTCCTTGTATTACAAGAAACATAGCTCCTATGGCTAAAATAGAACATAGGAGAAAATGATTTTTTTTTGCTTTTGAAGAAAATATGACCTAATATCAATATTTTTTTCATAATACAATACAAACAATGAGATAAAAAAAAAAAAAAAAAAAAAAAAAAAAAAAAAAAAAAAACTAGAAAAATGCTGATTTTTTACCCTTTTTTGGCCCCTTACTCCTACATATTTAGGAAAATTAACCCCGAACTGAATCCCAACCTTCCCTGTGTTATATAGAAACTTGTGGAACAATGTCAGAGATCCATACGGTTACACACAAGTTATTTTGATAATAATAATATAATAATTATTTTTTTCATTTATTTTAAAGAGGGTAACTCAATTAGAACTAGTCTAATTTTCATTGAGGACCTCAAACAAAATACATGTATACAGTTAACATTCATACATTCATACATTAAAATACAATATATATATTACAATATATATTACTAGTATATACACAATTCAGTTATTGAAATATACAAATGGTAATAAATGGCAATATTTGATAAAGTTTTGTTAAAGCCCCAGTCCCACTAGACCACGATCGCACCACGCTTACCGCGATCTAAATTAAATTCAGATCGTGGTGAAGTCGCGGTATGAGCGGCATGAAAATGTAAATTTTCGTTGCTTTCACGATGCTACAACGTCCTCATTACGCTTCTACAACGATCCCGCTACGATTATAACACGTTCTCACCGCGCTTATTCTGCAACCTTACTACGCTTATCAAGATTTTTCTACGCTCATCACGTTCTCACTACGACCATACCACGAGTTATCCGATTGCAACACGATCTTACCACGCTTCTACTGCGATTATAGCACGTTCTTACCACGATTACACTACGTTCAAACCGCGATCTTACTACGCTCTCAGCAACAACGTCAATATCGTGTTCCATATCAAAACAGTATCATTCCTTCAGTTCCATTCCTGATTAATACGTAGATTTCTCGAAAAAAAAATACAGTCATGCCATCAAAATCTACTAGAACAGGTGGGCGTGGTGTTAGGGTTGATGTAGAGGCAGATGGAGCTCTGATATCATAGTAACGAATCTTGATCAAGTAGAGATGTCGGACCGACCAATCCGACCTAAATTACAACCTATTGCTGGTCCATAAAGCTGAAATGACGATATTTTAGTGAACTATATCAGATATGAAACAGATGTGTCAATAGATATAAGAAAATGTGGTATGAGTTCCAATGAGACAACTCTCAATTCAAGTAACAATTTTTAAAAGTAACAATTATAGGCCAAGATACGGCCTTCAACACGGAGCCTTAATTGGCTTACACCGAACAGCAAGATATAAAAGGCCCCAAATACTACTAGTGTTAAACCATTCAAACGGGAAAACCAACGGACTTATCTTTATGAAAACAAGAACCATGGTTGAGCCGTTAGAGAAAAGGGACAAGAAGTCCCAATTACATACATACAAACAAAACCTGGAGAGAATTAATATATTTTATGGGAAAATGACAATGAGAATAATTGTCGTAGTATGAACGTAGTCAGGTCGTAAGAAGAGCGTGATGAGGACGGCGAGGGCGTGCTAGAATCGTACTATGGTCGTGAACAGCGTGGTATAGTCGTAGTGGAAGTATAACCAGGAAGATTTGGACTATTTGCGATTACAAATAAATTAAGATCAGACATTATATTTTAAGTGCTAAAGTGACAATTTGTTAATCCGTCTATCTAACCTTTTATATTTCTTTGTGTTTAATTAATTCTATTGTTAAATATATATGTTTGTCGTGATGGAAATCACTCTGACCATGACAAGTTAATCCGTTGGACACTAATCCTTTGCTATAGAAACTGTTTTCTATAGATGCTTTTGTATGTTATTTTGTAGTCAGTTTAAGTTTTAGGTCTGGTACTGTCCGGACCTTGCTAATAAAGTTTTAAGTATTGGTATTCCGTCTTTGAATTACTATAAAACGGAAAACACCCGGTTATAGAAGCGTAGTTTGGTCGCGGTGAGAACGTGATGGTCGTAGTGAGGTCGTAATTTAACGTCGCAATGAGATCGTAGCGCAGTTTCTCCGAATAGAATCACGCTTTCGCTACGCTCTCACTACGATGGTACAGCGACCTTTGCGATTTTACTACGATCTTAGTGCGCTCTCACTACGCTTCTACTACGACCTGATTTCGCCACGACCGCACCACGATTGTTTGTTTTGAACATGTTCAAAGTTTGCCACGCTCATCACGATCTTGAAAACCTCACCACGACCGTGATACGACCTTACTGCGATCTACACGATCGTACTACGATCATCAAAATTTGCAGTTTTTTACAGTCACAGGTCGTAGTGCGATCGTGGCCTAGTGGGACTGGGGTATAAAGGAAAACAATTTATTTGACTTGCATATAATTTCCAAGGAAAAAGATCATAACAATGTTTCTCGAATAATTCCACATTTCAACATTTTTTTTATTTCGAGTGGTAAATTATTTCATACTTTGGTTGCCTTAAAGTGAAAAGATTTTTTTTTAAATTGTATTTGGTCTTGGAACAAAACGATCATTATTGCATGTACAATGATGTATTGAGACAGATCGTAAGTTCTGGTGTTGCACATCATCAATATTTAGCATTGCTAAGTAATCAGGTGTATTTAAAATTTTATACATTAGAATTGATTGTTGGTATTTTATTCTTTTGGTAGAAGATAGCCATTTTAAAAATTACATGACTATATGATTAGACGGAATAGAAATGTCGCATTCCAGTATAATTCTTCCTATTCTTTTTAAAGTTTTATCATGTTTATGATTCTATCTGAATCTGAAAGATTTTGACCACTTTTTAAACACTTAAGTGTCTATTTTATTTGATTCTGTTAGTTGACGTTAAAGATTTTAACTAATTGTGTCATTAAAAACGATCCGATTCAAGCTAAAATATGAAAAATCTACAAAATATGCCGAAAAATGTCACTTTCAGATGGTTTTTGTCAAAAATGAAAGTGGCCGCATTCGTGTTCATCCTTAACCTTTATATATGTGATGAATTATCACCAAATAAAACTTACATTTTAATGTTAAGGATGAACACGAATGCGGCCACTTTCGTTTTACACGAAAACCGTCTAAAATTTAACTAAAATGCTAGAATTGTGAAGATTTCAGTCATTTAGCTTGACTTAACGGTGCTAGTACCCGATATATGTGCACTGTATTGTCAAAAACAGCCCATATTTAGATAGCATAAGCATTCTGCTGTCCAATAAATAACTAAAAGTTTACTGTACATAAATTTTGTAAAACTGCTATATTTTGGGGCCAAAATGGGGTCTTACCGGACCTACTCCTTTATATTTTATTTCCTTGTATTACAAGAAACATAGCTCCTATGGCTAAAATAGAACATAGGAGAAAATGATTTTTTTTTGCTTTTGAAGAAAATATGACCTAATATCAATATTTTTTTCATAATACAATACAAACAATGAGATAAAAAAAAAAAAAAAAAAAAAAAAAAAAAAAAAAAAAAACTAGAAAAATGCTGATTTTTTACCCTTTTTTGGCCCCTTACTCCTACATATTTAGGAAAATTAACCCCGAACTGAATCCCAACCTTCCCTGTGTTATATAGAAACTTGTGGAACAATGTCAGAGATCCATACGGTTACACACAAGTTATTTTGATAATAATAATATAATAATTATTTTTTTCATTTATTTTAAAGAGGGTAACTCAATTAGAACTAGTCTAATTTTCATTGAGGACCTCAAACAAAATACATGTATACAGTTAACATTCATACATTCATACATTAAAATACAATATATATATTACAATATATATTACTAGTATATACACAATTCAGTTATTGAAATATACAAATGGTAATAAATGGCAATATTTGATAAAGTTTTGTTAAAGCCCCAGTCCCACTAGACCACGATCGCACCACGCTTACCGCGATCTAAATTAAATTCAGATCGTGGTGAAGTCGCGGTATGAGCGGCATGAAAATGTAAATTTTCGTTGCTTTCACGATGCTACAACGTCCTCATTACGCTTCTACAACGATCCCGCTACGATTATAACACGTTCTCACCGCGCTTATTCTGCAACCTTACTACGCTTATCAAGATTTTTCTACGCTCATCACGTTCTCACTACGACCATACCACGAGTTATCCGATTGCAACACGATCTTACCACGCTTCTACTGCGATTATAGCACGTTCTTACCACGATTACACTACGTTCAAACCGCGATCTTACTACGCTCTCAGCAACAACGTCAATATCGTGTTCCATATCAAAACAGTATCATTCCTTCAGTTCCATTCCTGATTAATACGTAGATTTCTCGAAAAAAAAATACAGTCATGCCATCAAAATCTATTAGAACAGGTGGGCGTGGTGTTAGGGTTGATGTAGAGGCAGATGGAGCTCTGATATCATAGTAACGAATCTTGATCAAGTAGAGATGTCGGACCGACCAATCCGACCTAAATTACAACCTATTGCTGGTCCATAAAGCTGAAATGACGATATTTTAGTGAACTATATCAGATATGAAACAGATGTGTCAATAGATATAAGAAAATGTGGTATGAGTTCCAATGAGACAACTCTCAATTCAAGTAACAATTTTTAAAAGTAACAATTATAGGCCAAGATACGGCCTTCAACACGGAGCCTTAATTGGCTTACACCGAACAGCAAGATATAAAAGGCCCCAAATATTACTAGTGTTAAACCATTCAAACGGGAAAACCAACGGACTTATCTTTATGAAAACAAGAACCATGGTTGAGCCGTTAGAGAAAAGGGACAAGAAGTCCCAATTACATACATACAAACAAAACCTGGAGAGAATTAATATATTTTATGGGAAAATGACAATGAGAATAATTGTCGTAGTATGAACGTAGTCAGGTCGTAAGAAGAGCGTGATGAGGACGGCGAGGGCGTGCTAGAATCGTACTATGGTCGTGAACAGCGTGGTATAGTCGTAGTGGAAGTATAACCAGGAAGATTTGGACTATTTGCGATTACAAATAAATTAAGATCAGACATTATATTTTAAGTGCTAAAGTGACAATTTGTTAATCCGTCTATCTAACCTTTTATATTTCTTTGTGTTTAATTAATTCTATTGTTAAATATATATGTTTGTCGTGATGGAAATCACTCTGACCATGACAAGTTAATCCGTTGGACACTAATCCTTTGCTATAGAAACTGTTTTCTATAGATGCTTTTGTATGTTATTTTGTAGTCAGTTTAAGTTTTAGGTCTGGTACTGTCCGGACCTTGCTAATAAAGTTTTAAGTATTGGTATTCCGTCTTTGAATTACTATAAAACGGAAAACACCCGGTTATAGAAGCGTAGTTTGGTCGCGGTGAGAACGTGATGGTCGTAGTGAGGTCGTAATTTAACGTCGCAATGAGATCGTAGCGCAGTTTCTCCGAATAGAATCACGCTTTCGCTACGCTCTCACTACGATGGTACAGCGACCTTTGCGATTTTACTACGATCTTAGTGCGCTCTCACTACGCTTCTACTACGACCTGATTTCGCCACGACCGCACCACGATTGTTTGTTTTGAACATGTTCAAAGTTTGCCACGCTCATCACGATCTTGAAAACCTCACCACGACCGTGATACGACCTTACTGCGATCTACACGATCGTACTACGATCATCAAAATTTGCAGTTTTTTACAGTCACAGGTCGTAGTGCGATCGTGGCCTAGTGGGACTGGGGTATAAAGGAAAACAATTTATTTGACTTGCATATAATTTCCAAGGAAAAAGATCATAACAATGTTTCTCGAATAATTCCACATTTCAACATTTTTTTTATTTCGAGTGGTAAATTATTTCATACTTTGGTTGCCTTAAAGTGAAAAGATTTTTTTTTAAATTGTATTTGGTCTTGGAACAAAACGATCATTATTGCATGTACAATGATGTATTGAGACAGATCGTAAGTTCTGGTGTTGCACATCATCAATATTTAGCATTGCTAAGTAATCAGGTGTATTTAAAATTTTATACATTAGAATTGATTGTTGGTATTTTATTCTTTTGGTAGAAGATAGCCATTTTAAAAATTACATGACTATATGATTAGACGGAATAGAAATGTCGCATTCCAGTATAATTCTTCCTATTCTTTTTAAAGTTTTATCATGTTTATGATTCTATCTGAATCTGAAAGATTTTGACCACTTTTTAAACACTTAAGTGTCTATTTTATTTGATTCTGTTAGTTGACGTTAAAGATTTTAACTAATTGTGTCATTAAAAACGATCCGATTCAAGCTAAAATATGAAAAATCTACAAAATATGCCGAAAAATGTCACTTTTCAGATGGTTTTTGTCAAAAATGAAAGTGGCCGCATTCGTGTTCATCCTTAACCTTTATATATGTGATGAATTATTATCAAATAAAACTTACATTTTAATGTTAAGGATGAACACGAATGCGGCCACTTTCGTTTTACACGAAAACCGTCTAAAATTTAACTAAAATGCTAGAATTGTGAAGATTTCAGTCATTTAGCTTGACTTAACGGTGCTAGTACCCGATATATGTGCACTGTATTGTCAAAAACAGCCCATATTTAGATAGCATAAGCATTCTGCTGTCCAATAAATAACTAAAAGTTTACTGTACATAAATTTTGTAAAACTGCTATATTTTGGGGCCAAAATGGGGTCTTACCGGACCTACTCCTTTATATTTTATTTCCTTGTATTACAAGAAACATAGCTCCTATGGCTAAAATAGAACATAGGAGAAAATGATTTTTTTTTGCTTTTGAAGAAAATATGACGATTCAAAGAACATTTAAGGTGGTACCTAACACTTTAACTAAAATTAATTTGGCTCGTTTAATTGTAATTAAATTTTGCCAAAGTAGTTACTTTAAGGACCCTTTGACAAAAATATAAAATTTTCAAAAAATTTGAACCAACCGTTTTACCTAGAAAATTTACACTGGTTATATAGCAGTTTGACAAATACTTTTTTTGATCATTGAGAAGCTTAATATTCCATTTCCAACACAACGTAATTAAAACGTTTAGCTGATTTTACAGAGTTATTTCCCTGTAGTGTTAGGTACCACCTTAAATAAATTGAAAAGCCAAAATAATCAATGATGAGAGATTTAACCAAAATCAAAGTGATGGATATCACTCATGGAAAGATTAGAACAGAAGTTAGAATTATTTCATATTAAGGTACAGTGGGGAATAATGAACATTTATTAAGAAAGCACTATTGCTGAAAATTGTATTTACAGCAGGTCTTTAGAAGGAAACTTGCCTTTCCAGTATGAGGATAAATGAGCTCAAATCAAATAATATGGGTCTCTTAATATGCACAATTTTATTTAAACTGCAGTTTATATCTAATTGAAATTATGTTGCCGGTTCTAAACATGTTTCAAAAAAACAAAAAAATTGCATAAATTCTTCTAGAAAATGTTACCAAATATCCTTGTAAGACATAAATTTAGACCATCAGCTAAAAGCTTTAATGTGCCAACAAAAATAATCTAAAAATGTTGTTTTGGGGCATTTTGTAAGTTGAAACAGAGGTTATATGGCATTGAAAATTAAAGTTTTAGAGTGCCTTTTGATCAAATTTTGATGTATTTTTCAACCAATTTTATTTTTCAACGTAAACAAATTAAAAAACTAATTTTATTGAACTGTGGATTCTTTCTTGATTGCAAAAATATATATTTACTTCAAATGAAAATTCAAATGACTAAAATAGACAAAATGATTGACATGATTGAGGGAAATAAACTAATAAACAATGGTTTGTTATAATTAAAAATTTATAAATTTTAAAACTGTTTCAAGCCAATTCCTGATAAAAAAAAAGTGAACTAATCTAAATTGTTAATTAATTACAGATGATTATTGGAAATTTATTAAGTAAATTATAGGCCATACTTAAATACCTTTTATATATTCATATTTATATTCATATTTCATTTTTTTTTAGATCATGTTAATCCATTAATCATTTATCTTTCAGATATAATTTACAGAATTACTTTATGTAATGTAGATCAAAAGTAATTGGCAATAAATAAATCTATTATCCTTATAAATATCAAACAAACAATACACACATTTGTGTAATCAATTATGAGGTCAGATACTTGTGTATTAAGAATTAGATGCATATTGTAGTGGTCTGTAATTATGTAAGACTGAGGTTGATAGGTAATGTGGTCAATTTGATTGGCAGTTTAGGAGGTGGGGCATTGTAATAAATGTCCACCTTGTCTCTGATTGTTTAGTGATAATGGCAGTTGTCAATCATACTAGTTGAATCAATGCCCACTTACCTAACCAAATGTTTTTAAAAAAGCCTGCACATCAACACACCTTAATGACATACATTCTTGAATGAACTGCTCCAATAATATACCCAGTTTTTTTTCAGTTTATTTGTGTATTATGTGCACATACATGAGAACTATAGGGAACTATATTTTAGTGTGAATACATTTAGTAACAGCAGCTAACCTGTCCTGTTGTTAGGTAGGGTGGTGCCTAAGTAAAGATTTAGAACAAGTTCTAATCTTTCCAAAAATTAAGGTGAGCGATTCAGGCTCTTGAGAGCCTCTTGTTTTGTTTACCCCAAAACAATCCTTTTTTGGCAATACAAAATATTGGAAGACATTTTCTTTTAAATTTTTGAAATCTTAAAAAATAATTGTCCCACGCTAATTTCTGTTTTCTTTCCCTCAAGATATGGTCAAAACCTCAATTCAAATTTCCAATGGAATTTGCAACCATAATTACCAATTTAATCATTTAAAAGCAGCGTAAGAGAGTTAATCCACATATTACTTACATGTAAAAATAATTGTCCATTAAACAGGACACCCTTGTTTTCCCCCTTTTTTACCCCAATAGTTTGAGCCATAACCCTCAAAGCCCATCCCCAACCCCTTTTTTTACTGTTATGGAACCTTGTGGTATAAATTTAGATAGATTTATAAACCGTTCCATAAAATATTGTCTGGAAACTAGAAAAATGCTTATTTGAGCCCCATTTTTGCCCCTATGTCCTTAACTGTTGGGAGCATCAATTCACCAAAATTAATACTAAAAAAAATAACCTTCCTTTTGTGGTTATAGAACTTGTGTTTAAATTTCATAGATTTTTATTTACTTATACTAAAATAATTGTCCGGAAACCATCCGTCTTCGATGGACACTGGCGACAACGACCACTTGATAGCAATATACGACCGTAAAATTTGAAGGTCGTACAAAAACAAAATGGAACTCATGTCAATAGATATCAACAATTCACCAAATTTTCATGAATAGTAGTAAACACGTTTTTGAGTTAATGTCCGACATGTTGACGACGGACGGGCGGACGTGCGGTCAACGGTAAACTATTATACGTCATTTGAACGAGCGTTATTATAAAAATTAGAACTCATTTATTTTAGATGGTCATTGTGCATCGAGTTGGGGGTTAAACTATGTGTAAGGACATTTATATAACTTATTAGTGTTAAATTGGCTTTCCATATATTATCCAATCTAACAAAGAAGTTCGGATGAACGAGATTTTTATTAAAATTGCACACTTGTTTTCGTATCTGTTCCAGACCATATGAGTATTTGGACCGTACGCGTACGGTCCGGACCGTATACGTATACTCGTACGGTCCGACCATATGCGTACGGTCGGACCGTATGACTATACGCGTATGGTCCAATACGAGCTGACCATAATTGTTATTGTATCATATATGAGGGGGGATAGGAGGGGTCCTGATCCCGAAATCCCGGGCTTAAAAACACGAAATCCCGAAATCCCGGGCTTAAAAATACGAAATCCCGTGGTCCCGAAATCCGAAAAAAAGAATTTTCGGATCCCGAAAGAGTCAATCCCGAAATCCCGAGCTTAAAAACACCCGATCCCGGAGTCCCGATAAAGGTCCTATCCCCCCTTATATATAAATAAAAAAAAACAATTATCATTATCTTTATTTTTAGTTTTACAAATTGTTATTATTACAAATTGAATTAGATAGACCAACAATTAAAATTTAATATTTGTTCAATTGTAAATCTGAATTCTATTTTGGTACTCTCGACCAATGTGGCACTTGCTGCCACAAGTAACGTAATATTTTTTTACATTCACATACTTACAGTTCATACATGTTCTGTTTGCATTTGCATTTTTGTAAAGTTGCTAAATGTTTTAGAACAGTTGTCCTTCCACATTAAGTTTACCTCCTATATCTTCAATTTCAGTGATCTTAGTTCAATTAATGTATAATTACTTATCGACATGCTAAATACAAGACTAAGAGATTAGCGGATTTAATTCGCGTAATTTTTTAAATAGTTAAAATAGAAAGATTTTATTTTAACTACAATTGAACTTTTTTATATTAATTTAGATATAAGTTATGTTGATCTGTCATATGCATTTGTATCAAATTAACTTGAACAACTTCTTAATATTAGTCAGACCGTACTAAAAAAGTACGCATACGGTCCAGACCGTACGCGTACGGTCCAAATACTCATACGGTCTGGAACATATCCGTCTTGATTTAACAATGTTTAAGTAAATACATAAATTGTATTACTAATATAAAATTCAAAAACTAACTTTTTGTTAGACTAGTAAAAGTAAACAAGTACCTATGTTGGCAATCGTGCGTTCCATAGGTATATCTTTATTGTCTCCCTTTGAATTTTATTTTGAGAAGCACTGCAGTAATTAAGAGCGTTTATCAAAAGTTCACTATTCTACCACATTGTAAGTTTGTTTCGAAGTTTTTATATTGATTACATTTTTATATCACAATGTCTATGTTCACAGTTTCGTGGATAATAAATCGATAAAATTTTATAAATGCAAGGTCTTTGTTAGAATAAAAAATGTATGGAAAGCCTATTTGACATTCATTAGGGTTTTTTCCTCTCTCTTTAGTCTATATTGAGGGGGGATAGGACCTTTACCGGGACTCCGGGATCGGGTGTTTTTAAGGTCGGGATTTCGGATTGACCCTGTCGGGATCCGGGAATTCTTTTTTCGAATTTCGGGACCTCGGGATTTCGTGTTTTTAAGTCCGGAATTTCGTG
The DNA here is from genome assembly GCF_965363235.1 of Mytilus galloprovincialis. Classification (NCBI taxonomy): domain Eukaryota; kingdom Metazoa; phylum Mollusca; class Bivalvia; order Mytilida; family Mytilidae; genus Mytilus; species Mytilus galloprovincialis. The sequence goes on along the minus strand of NC_134848.1, from coordinate 22,072,080 downwards.
ATTTCGTGTTTTTAAGCCCGGGATTTCGGGATCAGGACCCCTCCTATCCCCCCTCTATATTGTATACGCAATGTACGATGCTCTCTAAGAATAGAGATTAAATTTCCTAGGATTTGTCTCCTATGAAAATACTGTTTGCTATAATTTTTACCATTGATTTTAATAAAGCAAAACAGCCAAGGACTTTTTACTGGCACAATATAGCGAACTTGACTATGTTATTTTACCATTTATTTGTAAAGAGGGTAAAACAGATTATTTTGACTTTTGAAGCCTTCTATAAAAATGTGCACTGTCAACTTAAAAGAATTAACTTATTATAATTTATTGATGTACCGAACAGGGGAAGTCATCATACAAAAAGGGGGTGGTCTCAACCCTGGGTAACTATATGTTCCCATTCAAATGCATTGATCGTTCAAAAAAGAGAGTTCTGTATTTTAATCAATAAAAATATAGACGTCTATAATCACATTGTATCAAAAATTTGATGAAACATTATGCAATATAAAATTGAGAATTGAAATAGGGAATGTGTCATAGAGACAACAACCCGACCATGGAGCAGACAATTAGAATATATTTATAAATAACTTTCTAAAGACAAACACGAGTATTTTGTATCGTACTGATGAAAATGGGAGGGGGCAACTAAATGGAATTATGTAACTGAATTTATTCTTAATATGATTATACAAAAAATGTATATTTAATGAATAGACAGTCTAATAGATATTTTTTAAGATATTTTTTATCACTTAATTTTGAAGTTAGTATTAATCAGTCAGGGGACTTACTGAAATAAGTGATTTTTAAATCACTTATTTGAGTAGCAAATTCGAGGTTTTGTCACAAATTGAGATTTTGTAGTTTTTTCAAAATTTTAAACACATAGGTTTAAATAATATCTTTTAATTAGTAAAATTAAAAAATATAAACTTTTTGCTTCTTTTAAGTAGCAAGGTTTATGCCTTTGATGCTATCATTTAGCTGAAAATTCTATTTTAGTTGAAAAAATGCTATAATAATGGCTTTACATAATGAACCGATACTTTCTTCAAAGATTTTTCACAGCAGTGGGAGTATTTTTCCTGTGAAGTTCAAGGTTTCATCTTTCAGATTATGTAATAAAATTCTACTGTTCGTGATAAAAATTTCACTGTTCGGGGGTGTTGAAATTAGTGGGGGTTATTAACAGAATGGTACTTAAAGAAGTGATTTTTTGGGAAGGAAATTGAGGTCTGAAACTTAAACAAGTGATTTTTATGTCATTATCCTAGATTCAGTACAAGGTCATCACCTGAAATTGACCTGGTCATCCTAGACAACACAGATGTTGGTTCTGATAAGTTTAGAAACATAATTAGTCCCTGGATCATTAGTATTCTATATTTAAAGCTACAATAAAATTAAATCACTTCTTCTAATGATTAATTTGTACTACTTAAATAGGTGATTATTAAAGAAAGATAACTCTAACTTCCAACCTTTATGGAAATAATGTTACTTGAATCAGTGATTTAGAAAATCACTTGTTTAAGTAAGTCCCCTGATTGTTAATCTGCACAGTTTGTAAAAAGCCTGAAGTCAATATACATATCGTGACAAGGAAACAAGTTGACAATGAAGTTATGTAAATAAAAGCAAATCGAAATTTTATATAGGCAATTAGGAGGGCTTATAAGCTAATCATGTGTTGATATACCAGTGCCCAGCTGTCAATCCTTGACCACAGTCAAGATGAAGAGTGAGGTCTTATCTTATTGTATTATATTCATTTGTATTGCAACAAAAGTAATTTATATATTAACATGGAAGTAAACAGAGAAAAGGGAAAAGATACAAAAAGGAGAAAATATAAAGGACAAATCTTACCCAAACAAACGAAACAATACATGCTATATACGGATAGGAATGTGAAAGTATCTTGATAAGCCTCTGACTTTAAAAGTTCTTAGTACTACAAACAGGTAGCTCCGAACCTTTCTTCTGTTTAGGCATTTTAACCAATTTAATTGTATGTGCACGTTTTCAATTCTATAAAACACAAAAATCATGTGGGACAACTCTATTTTCAGGAAGGGGGTGGTCTTGATTTTGTCACTCCTCAGGGGGTCACGCTTATATATTGGCGATATCTCGATTTCTCTCAGCCTGAAAAAATTCTCGGAACGTCTCGAAAGTTTTCTTTCATGTATACAGGTAGTTATAAATGAATATTCGTCTTTGATACGGTCCCTGAGGATCTATGGCTAGGCTACCACATTGTAACAATCAAACTAAAACAATATAGACTAAGTTGAAGTCAATTAACCATTAGAATATAAGAACTAATTTGCTTTTTCATAAAAACATATGTGTTTTTGATAATGTGAATGTTTAAAAGCGCTTTGATTTCTAGACAAGTATAATAACGAGGCATGCGAATATATTTGTTTTAAAACGACCACTGCACACTGTGTGTATCTAGCGGCGTTTTGCATTTGCGCCGTCGATCTGCATTTCATTTGCGCCGATTTTTTCATTTCATTTGCGACGATATTTTTACGGGTAAATTACAGGTCAATGTTTTTTTTCGTTATCCCTATTGACCTTTTCCTTTAGCCAGATGTACAAATGATATAAATTGTCTCACCACGGAGAGATGTAAGAGGGATCTCGAGCAGGATAAGTCAATTAAAACGCACTATGTTCACATACTTTACAATCAAGAGGCACTCTGTTTATATACTAAAATGATGAATTAAAAATCTATTTACAATAATAAAATTCATAAATACGGAATACGTTAAAATCACAAATCTGTTCTTGTCGAGTATTTAAGGGCAACACATCTAATGCATTCCTTTCTTGTGATTTCGTCTCTTCTATATTTGTTGTAATTGTCAATTTTTTTTAACAAAGTCCGTCTTTTCTATCTTTCCGCTTTAAATACGTACTGATGCGGGCATTTCTAAGAGTTCACATTTTAACATACGCAACGGCCTGGATTTAAATATAAGCGAACAACGTTTATAATCAAATTTTGCCAATATACTTACTTACATAGTACATGTACAAGTAGATACTCACCTGTGTTAAGCTGAAAATGCAATAAGGAGCCAATATAAAATCGGCGCAAATGAAAGAATGACAATTTGAAAATCGGCGCAAATGTCATACGCTCGTATCTAGGTTAATATATATATATATAATAATAAAACTTTATTCAGAAGCAATACAGCTTATAGAATATACAATTTTACAATATTTTTTGAATGCATCAGTGAAATATAAATACAATAATTATAATCAATACATACAGGCGGAGAATGAAAATTAATTCATTTGATAAATAATTAATACAACTACATATAACGAATTTTTATACGACCGCAAAATTTGAAAAAAATTTCGTCGTATATTGCTATCACGTTGGCGTCGTCGTCTGCGTCGTCGTCGTCGTCCGAATACTTTTAGTTTTCGCACTCTAACTTTAGTAAAAGTGAATAGAAATCTATGAAATTTTAACACAAGGTTTATGACCAGAAAAGGAAGGTTGGGACTGATTTTTGGAGTTTGTGTTCCAACAGTTTAGGAATAAGGGGCAAAAAAAGGGCCCAAATAAGCATTATTCTTGGTTTTCGCACAATAACTTTAGTTTAGGTAAATAGAAATCAATGAAATTTAAACACAATGTTTATGACCACAAAAGGAAGGTTGGTATTGATTTTGGGAGAAAAGGTCCCAACAGTTTAGGAATAAGGGCCAAAAAGGGACCCACATAAGCATTTTTCTTGGTTTTCGCACCATAACTTTGGTATTTATGAATACATGTAGAAATCTATGAAATTTAAACATAAGGTTTTATGATCATATAAGGAAGGTTGGTATTGATTTTGGGAGTTTTGGTCCCAACAGTTTAGGAATAAAGGGCCCAAAGGGTCCAACATTAAACTGAGTTTGATTTCATCAAAAATTGAAGAATTGGGGTTCTTTGATATGCCAAATCTAACTGTGTATGTAGATTCTTAATTTTTGGTCCCGTTTTAAAATTGGTTTACATTAAAGTCCTAAGGGTCCAAAATTAAACTAAGATTGATTTTAACAAAAATTGAATTCTTGGGTCTCTTTGATATGCTGAATCTAAACATGTACTTAGATTTTTGATTATGGGCCCAGTTTTCAAGTTGGTCCAAATCAGGATCCAAAATTATTATATTAAGTATTGTGCAATAGCAAGAAATTTTCAATTGCACATTTATAAATTCAGCAATAGCAAGAAATCTTCAATTGCACAGTATTGTGCAATAGCAAATATTTTCAATTGCACAGTATTGCACAATAGCAAGAAATATCTATTTGCACAATATTGTGCAATAGCAAGACATTCCAATTGGATTTCAATTGGAGTTATCTTTCTTTGTCCAGAATAGTAGTTGAATCAACTTAAATCATTGTTTTATACAATATACAATGTTTGAATGTATATTCACTTTTACTACCAACTGATAGATTAAAACAATCTTTACCATTCGGTCATTGTCAGTGATAACAAGCACTTTTTTTACATTTTAATATTTTATAATGTATTTAAATAAGTAGTTGTTGTTGCAAACTTCATTAGAAATTTGAATTGAGATCAGTTTTGAAATAAGGGAAAGGGGGATGTGAAAAAAAATTTGGGGGGTCAATTTTTTCATTTCAGATTTAATAAATAAAAAGAAAATTTCTTCAAACATTTTTTTGAGAGGATTAATATTCAACAGCATAGTGAATTGCTCAAAGGCAAATTTTTTTTTTTAAGTTCATTAGACCACATTCATTCTGTGTCAGAAACATATGCTGTGTCAACTATTTAATTACAATCCAAATTTAGAGCTGAATCCAGCTTGAATGTTGTGTCCATAATTGCCCCAACCGTTCAGGGTTCAACCTCTGCGGTCGTATAAAGCTGCGCCCTGCGGAGCATCTGGTTTAAATATTAAACTAAAATTTACCTAAATTATTAAGTTCCTTCACATTGTGAACTGATGACAAATGTATAAGTTTAAAAGTGGATGGATATTGCCAATAATATTTCTTTATGTATAGTTTTTTTACATCACTATATATATTTCATTCTAGAATAACATGGTATTCATCTTCTACCATATTGTTATTGTACATAGTACATCATCTGTTTTCTTTATCTAAATTATAATATCTGCCTGTTTCTATATTGAAGCTATGGGCGGAGATACGATATTTACATATAAAAGGTTTATATATTTGATTAACTAAATAATTGGACCTCATTGAATGCGTATTGACATGAACTTCAATTTAACCTTTTAACTAGAGATAAATAACGCATGAATCGTGCGTGATCAATTATTTAAAGGAAAAGAATGTCAACATTGAAAGTTGAACAAAGATAAATCAGTTGATTGTCTGATTCGATCCACACAAGTCATTCTTTTATAGGCAAAAGCGATAATTAGCATATATATATTTTTATCTATAATATGAAATTGAATAGACCTAGCCAAATCCAATTGCACGAGTTCGCTAAATCTATTTATATCTATATTTATGTTTAAATCCCTTGAATGACCATCGGAGGTCTTTGGAGTTCCACTCGATAGTTAGTTAGATGGCGTCTAGAATAGAATACACACGAAACGAAGCTAGATATTATCGAGCCCATGTGCTGTTAATTGTTTATTTTATACTTTTAATTATTTGGAGAAATGTTTTACATTGTTATAAATCAAATATGAGAATTTGAGTCAAATCGGTGAACATGAATTTGACAGCTAGTGCCCCTTTAACATGTTTAAAGATTTTTATTTAAAATAATTTTTTTTTACAGTTCTAAGCTACGAGTTCAAGTTCAGGCAATTCATTTAGCACAGTACGGAATATTTCTATAATTGGTCAATAACTTACAGCAAATTTCGAAATTTCGAGACTGGTTTACACCCATTTCATTAGCATGATATTGTGTTCATTTGTTTCTTACACTTTCGTCCCAACGTTTTCCTTTTTGTCATAATTATTTTCTTTTCATATTTAGTGAGTATAAAAAAAAAGTTTTTAAAAAGACATCAACATCAAAAAGGTACACCTTCAAGTGGACATAACATGCAAATTGTATTAATTGATCTTTCAATAAAATTAGTTTGCAGTTGTTTTCATGATTATTTTCTTTTAACTGACAGAAATCAAAAGCGGAGAAAAATGAACGGATCATCAGCTCCTTCTGTGATTGTCTCCTGTGATCAGACTTCCGATCTATTTATGAAGGAACGCATAGTTTGCTCTCGTGACAGAGGAATTAGTTATATATGTAAAGTGTGTGGTAAGGAGTTGAGTAGCAATGCAGATCTAGAGGAACATGTGATTACTCATACTGGAAACCAAGTTTTAAAATGTAATTTCTGTAAAAAAGAATTTCGTGCATATAATGTGTTACAGATGCATTTAAAGACATACGCTAGGTTTAATAATCATATCTGTGATCCAGGTTTTCGAAAGGATGATGACTTAAGGAAACACTTGAAAATTCACTCTGAAGATAAACCTAAGGCTTTGAAATGTGATGTATGTGATAAAAGGTTTAGTAAGCTCAGTCATCTACAGAGCCACATGAGAACACATACTGGTGAGAAACCTTATAAATGTGATGTATGTGGTAGAGGGTTTGCTTATAATGATTACATGCAAAAGCATATGAGAACACATACTGGTGAAAAACCTTATGTATGTGATGCATGTGGGAAAAGTTATAGCCAGATTTGTAGTTTACAGAGCCACATGAGAACGCATACATACAATGATAAATCTTATAAATGTGATGTATGTGGTAAAGGGTTTTCTAACAGTTGGTACTTGAAGAGACACACAACAACACACACTAGTGAAAGACCTTTCAAATGTAATATATGTGGTAATGGGTTTAGACAAAATTTCGAGTTAACGAGACACATGAGAATACATACTGGTCCCCATGGTCACGATGATAGACAGTATACATGTGAAATATGTAAGAAAGTGTTTAAGACCAATCAGCACTTAACAACTCACATGAGAACGCATACTGGTGATAAACCATTTATATGTGATGTATGTGGGAGAGGGTTTAGCCAGAAAGTAACCTTACAGAGTCACATGAAAACACACACAGGTGATAAATCTTATAAATGTGATGTGTGTGGTAAAGGATTTATTCAGAACGGGGCCTTTCGAAAACACATGAGAATACATTCTGGTGATAAAACGTTTAAATGTGATGTATGCGCGAAAGAGTTTAGTAAGTGTAAGGACTTGAAGTCTCACATGAGTTTACACAATGATGATAAACCTTTTATATGTGAGGTTTGTTGTAAAGGGTTTCACCATAGATTGACCTTACTGACACACATGATAACACACAACGACACTAAACCTTATAAATGTGATGTATGTAGTAAATCATTTCGTAGTTTTCAACCCTTACAAATACATAAGAGAATACACACTGGTGATAAACCTAATCAATGCGATGTATGTGGGAAATCATTTCGTAGTTTCCCTACCTTACAAATGCACACTTTAATACACACTGGTGATAAACCTCATAAATGCGATGTGTGTGGAAGAGGGTTTAGTCAAAGTGGTCACTTACAAATACACATGAGATTACATACTGGTGATAAACCTTTTAAATGTGATATATGTTATAAATGTTTTAGACAGAATATAAATTTACAGACACACATGAAAAAACACACGTGACATTTGATGCATGTAGACTAGGGTTTATCCAGAATTCGACTCTCCAGGCAGACACTCAATGACAATAAGCTACTGTATAGTTTGATATGTGTAGTTAATTTAGTCACGTACTTGTGATAATCTTTAACTTGTTTAACAAATGTGATAAAAGTGGTTCTAAAATGGCAATGCGTAGCTGTTGGATTTTTTAAAATTCCATGTTTACACCATGTGTACACAATAATGTTTCAGCTATAGGCATATACGCAATATATTGACACATGTGTTCATCACATTTGTGATCCTATGCTCCAACATGTATCCGATGGATCAGAGGCGGATCCAGGGGTTGGGGAGTTGGAGGGGATTCCAGAGGTTTAAACCGATCTTATTTGACGAACAAATTGTATTGAATTGTAAACAAGTTTGACAGTTACAAAATGTACCATGGTTACATTCACGAAGATCTTAAAGACCTACATGTACAGTTACGTACAAATTTAAAAGAATGTTACTATTTAAAATATAACAAAAAGAAAAAGTACTAATAAAAAACGAAGAAACTATCTTTGTTATTTTGACTATTTTTGTTAAATTATTATTATTTTTAAAGATTAAATAGTTGTACAGCAGTTGTACAGCCATACAAATAAGGACTCGGATGATCCGATATTTGTTTTTTATGTTAACATTTTTTTGAATTAAAATAAAATATAATATATGGAATAGGATCCAAGTTACAGGATACCCGAGCGGTACCCACGAATGGAGTCACTTTAACCTTCGCTTATAAATTGGATATTGTACAGAGATGATACTTTGGTAAAGATGTTTAAATATTTCTAAAGGAGGTTCATTAAACTATCAACTCTAAATTTTAATTGATTCTGATAGGTATAGGATGGATTTTCGATTTAACAAAATGATTCTATAATTTTGATACTCAAAAAAGTATTGTTGTCTTAAATGCCGGTCAATAATTCTCCCAGAAACCATGAACAGGGCTACTAGTACATGTAGTATGAGAAAGAAATTGAAATTTACAGTCTTATATAGAAAATAAAAAAATTGTCCCTAAATTTGGAAGAAACTGTATTAAGGTAATAAAGGAAATAATTCGGACCCTGTTCCATATTTACTCGTATTTGCTATTTAATGTTACCATAGCTTTGTGTCAGTTTCTATTATAACACATGTCACAAATGTACAATGTTTTGTTTCTTATTCTGGTTTTTTATAAGATGAATAAAAAGAATCTTGAATGCCAATATGTTATCAATTACACACAACCCGTACACTTATTTTCAAACGGTGCTGGAAAAATAATTTGACTAGTAAACTGACGTATAGCTGTGCACTGTATTCGACATATATAGAAAAAAGAAGATGTGGTATGATTGCCAAGGAGACAACTCTCCACAAGGGACCAAATGATACAGAAATTAACAACTCGTACGACCGTCAACAAAGAGCAAAGCCCATGCCGCCTTGTCAGCTAAAAAAGCAAACAATAAACGAAAAAAAAATGTAACACATGAACAAACGACAACCACTGAATTACAGTCAGAAACATACTGAAATATAGTTTATTTTTACGAACACTGAACATAAGTAAAAGCTCAGACTTAAACAGTGTAAATATAAGTAGCTATGATTGTCCATGAGACAACTATCTTCACATGAGTTTAAATAACTGGTGAATATAAGTAATTAATTACAGGTCTTAGTACCAGTGTATGTAAAGTGCGGATCCTAAAATATCATTTTTACTGTATATGCCATAAATGTCTAATGTAGAATGATAAATAAACAGACGAACTTTTTTTAAATTTTGAAGAAAATGAAGAAAATTAGTTAAAATGTATATGATCAGATCTACATAATACTAATAAAACAAAGTTAGAGATGCGAGCGGGGGTTTATCGCGCCTAAAGCCATCCAGCTGTGAAATATATACCAAAATAGGTGAATATTTAGGACATTTCACGATCAGATTGTGCAGGTGCTTTATAACTAACAGGTGAGATGTTGTTGCAGTAAAAAATATTAATTTTAATACAATTATTAAAGTTGTATAACGTAGAAAATGTTTTGTCATTCAGTTTCTTCATATTTAACTAAATTCCACTATGACGATTTCGTAATGCTAGTCATGTTTACTGTCGAATAATGATACTATTCTTTCATTTTCACTGTGGAGCGAATCATTAGTATTGTATATGCGGTGCATTTTCACTGTATAATTTTATTTATTTTATTTATTACAGCTCATTTCTTTAAGCATGTAGAGCAAGACTTTAGTTGATTATTTGCTTTTTTTATTGGATAATCATTATGATAACACCCAATTTAATTCAAATATTAAAAATACAGGTTACACTTTGCCTATTCATATTGTTTAAAAATGTCAATCTTATTTACAAAGTTTGTATAAACAATTATACAAACAAAGCAAGCAAGCTACCAAAGTTTTGCTTTACATGCATTAGGAAATTAGCTGTAAAGCCTTAATTTAGCCGACTTGCTCAAACAATAGATAAAGTAAGAGAAAGATTTGATAAAATTTAACTTACGGAGGAAAGTTTGGTTTTAAAACACTGTAATAAATTCAATAGAAATAACATTTATTTCAAATGTATTCCATTTAGTTTCTTATAAAGCGTATAGGGATCTTTATCCTTATTTTTTTTTTATCCATTTCCATTACACTTCACCGCTAATTACGAACATCTTGATATAGATTGCACCTTCGTTTTCCCGTTTAAAAGGTTTTACACTGGAGCCCTTTATAACTTGCTGTTCGGTGTGAGCCAAGACTCCATGTTGAAGACCGTATTTTGACGTACAATGGTCTACTTTTATAAATTGTGACTCGGATGGAGAGTTGTCTCATTGTCACATACGACATCTATATATGGCTCAAAAACGAAACGTGACGGGATAAAAAGGGATAAAAAAATCTACGCTACTTTTTTAATATATTTATAATGGGCATAATATGAGTCAAAATAGAGTAAAATAGTGGGTCGCATTTGGGTATAAGCGTCACGCCGGATTGCCGATTTTTTGCAAGCGTGACAGGTGAAAGTCAAATGATTGTGTAGTGAAAAACGGGAAATGAAGTCTAGCGGTACATTGATTATTACAAAAAATCAGAACTGCATAGTATAAGCGGGATACGGGAATCTGACAAAACAATAAGCGGAATACGGGAATCTGCCAAAACAGTAAGCGGGATCCGGGATCAGAACCCCCCAATGAGACCCCAGAATAAGATATTTTTGTATATTCATCCTTTTGTTACAGTCATGCCTTCAATAACAAATGTATCCGATGCATGCATTTTTTTTTATATTTTTGGTCCCTTTTTCAATTTTGTGGGGTTTCAAATTTATAGCTAGTCCTTTAATATAGATATTCGTTGACATGCTGAATCTAACCGTGTATCTAGTTTTGGTATGTTTTGCCTAGTTGCTGAAATAGCCCACATAGAGTTCCAAAGGGTTTATAATCAATAAAAATGAATTGTAGCATGCATTTCGTGTACAATAACCCAAATGTGCATGGTTTTACCTCTGCGGTAGTATCCATTCGCGGATCCATAATTTTTTATAAGTAGGGGCCCACTGACTGCCTAAGAGGGCCCGCTGCTGTCACGCTCTAGTGATTCCCTATATAAGTTAAAATCAAAGAGAAACGTAATCTGAAGAATACAATGACATTTTGAGAATCGCTTTTATTACAAGTTTGAAAAGCTATATATTTAATGAGGAATGAATGAGGAGTTTGTATTTCAATTTGAAAATACATGTATCATAAATCCTAAAGTCATCAACTAAGTTTTTTTTTCATTTGTTGCAAGTGCATTTATCACATAATTCTACAATAAAAATTCCTCGCATCTTTGAAAATTCTACATTAATAATGACTGCACTAACAGTGATAATTCATCGCATCTATAGTTAAAATGGATCGCTTTCAATAATCGATATGCTATATTATGATGCTTTTATAACCCTTATTTGAACTTTAATGCTTTGTTTGTATATTATAAAGACATATCACAATGAAAATATGTTAAAACTTAACTTAAAATCCTTTAACTTGATATTTTCAAAACGTAAACAAATACAGTTTTCCCATGATCCTTTATTCTACAATAGACATACCCGCATATAACAGTAAAAATGGACTAGCTGGATTCGCAATTTATATACAATGAGTACGGCCTTTAACAATAAGACAAGTTGTTTTCTTTAAAAAAAGAAATGCAATCGTAAACCCAAATGCTTGTTTGGCATTACATATATTAGATTCATATTAGATAATTGTTTAATAAAGATGTATTGTCTTATATTACTTTTGTTGTACATAAGAATTAGAAACTGACATTGCCTGTTTACTTAATGTAATACCGGCCTCACACATCAACGTATAGATCCGACGTACGTCGGCCGTGGTAAAAAAAAATCATCCATGCTACCAATACGCTAGTAATTTTGATGCATTAAACCTGTCAATCATATCTGTATCGTGTGCACAACGAGCTTAAAGAGTGTATTGGGTGTGCGTAAAGCGTACCTAAGCGTTTCTCCTAGTCTTTCTACATTCCCAACTGCAGGTCTGTCTATATGTGAATGTTTGTCAATAAGTCTGTCACATTCGCCCGTCTGTTTACATGTTAACCAGTCCGTCTATGTCCACTGGTTCGTCTGCATGTTCACTAGCTTTGAAATAGCTTTCGGTAAGTGCGATTATTTCTATAGTATTAATGTATGGACTTTTTCATATTGGCCCTGTAACATGCCCGAGGTGTTAATAATGGCCAAGGATGGTTGTAATGGCCCTGAGGCAACATAATATCAAGGGCATGTTACAGGGCCAATATGAAAAAGTCCATATATTGATACTTTTATTAACCAACTTTAAAAGGCAACTTCATTCAAGAACAGTCTTCGAGTCTCGGATCCAAAATCATGAGCGTAGCTACGTTTACGTCAAAACGCCCGGGTGTACACTTGCTTTTGATAAACACATATTGTAATCTTAAGAAAATAAAATAACCGTTTAAAATAACATCGGCTTTGTAATTCTTTCTTAAATGGCTTGTAATTCCGAGAAAAAAAAAGTAACAAAATTTACTTTTCAATAGACGAATTTTACTTTTCAACCATATGGTATCATATTATATATTTGTTCTTTAACAGTCTGATCCACTGTTAATTCTACTATCTTTCTTTATGTTTAAAGCAATTCATTACCTGCTGGGATTCGATATATGGTTTGCATTTATTTTTTACCCTGTGACATTACGATCTTAAATTTCGTCAAAAGTAGCCACTGAAAATTATACAGCTATCCACACACTACAACAGGACCAATACAGAAAAGCCCGTTTCATAACATTTCTATTTTAAAAATGGTTTTAATTCTTCGATTTAACAAAGAGTAAGAAACTTACCGTGAAGAAGATACAGGAATTTCATAGCTGAACTTAAACTTGTCTTTTCGCATTCAATTTCGCATGGAATTTTAGTCAACATTGTGATTGTCAGATGTAATTTCTGATTTCTCATCCAAGTACTTAATTTTATGCTATTAAATTTCATTTCATCTAGCAAATAAAAAGTAGCTGGGAAGAATAAATCAGACAGTTTAACTATTCTAAAGTCTGCATTCTGAGGATTGAACAACGGAAATGAAACAGTGATAATAATCGAAAGTCGTACTCGAAAAAGGCTGTGAAATATTTCCGTTTCAAGTCGTTACAAAACAGTGTCAATGAACATCATTTAAACTTGTTTTATGATATTAAGTTTAGAAAAGAATAAAAAAAATGTCATACTTATTTAAAGAAATAAAACGACATTTTGATTAAATCAATGTCCCGTTTCATCTGTTCATAATGCATGACTGTGATTTCGTAATGCACGGGTATGATTTCGTAATGCATGACTGAGATTTTGTAATGCATGAGTAATGACTGGCTGTAGCAATTTCTCCGTTCATGAATGACCAATGTCGAAATTTTCCTTTTATAAAGCATGGGCATTTCTATACATATTGTAGTAAGTTGGTTAATAAAGTGATTTAATTGTGTCTATTGTTTTTATGTAAGTGATTATTGTGCACCGTACCCATATTTTTAGGGACGCGAATTGCAACTGATATTTTACAGTTTTTTCTTGCGATGTGTTGTCCTTAAAGTTTGGTTCATTCGGAGGGTTGGGTTTATGGCCACCACATTGTTTATGTGCCAATGTCCATTCTAAAGCCAGGAACATGTAGTACAGTGGTTGTTGTTCATAATTCATGTCGGTCAAGTTTTTTTCGTAAATTATTTTGTTAATCAATAAGGCTGTTTAGTTTTGTTTGATTTTTGTTTTTAAGTCTTAATGGTCGGGGCATTTAATAGCCGACTAAATAGTGTTTGTTTTTATTTTTGGAGGCCGCTAGGTGGCCTTTAAAGACTTACTTCCACGTCATTGTAACTTTGGTTGGTATTTGTATCATTAGTGCTGGACCATGGTCGATACTATACACCTTTGAGGCAGGCGGGATATTTTTGTAGATCTTGTACAGCTCAAACTAATGGGAGTAGTTCCTGTACTTCTATGTCTATAGTCCCATGTTGCATGGGAGGAGAGGGTGTAATATCTTCTGTACCGGTAGGTTTTATGAAGTTTCACCCGTATCGGACTTCTTCTTCTGAATGAAAGCTTTAAGGCGACGAGTATTTTTTAAGCAACGTGCCCTTAACGTGTCTCAAACTTATCTATAGCGTTTTCAACGCTCGTGTAGCGTTTATATTATGTGCGTGCAGTTTACAGGTATATACGCTTGACAAACGCTTAAGCTGAATGAAATTTTTTATGTTCCATTAAAATTTTCCTGAAGTAAACGCGTTCATCAAGCGTATACCTTTGCATTTCGACGTACTTCAAACTTATGGAACGCGGGTTTAAACGTGTTTCTCGTTTCTCGTTTTGTTTATATAGATTTAGACCGTTGGTTTTCCCGTTTGAATGGTTTTACACTAGTAATTTTGGGGCCCTTTATAGCTTGTTGTTCGATGTGAGCCATGGCTCCGTGTTGAAGGCCGTACTTTAACCTATAATGGTTTACTTTTTAAATTGTTATTTGGATGGAGAGTTGTCTCATTGGCACTCACACCACATCTTCCTATATCTATTAAATTTGCAATATTAATGAAAATAAATACGGACATAACTTTCGTAATTAATTTTAACGTTATTTTCAATAAACGATTTTTTTTTTGGAAAAATCCTCGTTCTACACCTATTTGAGGCACGTTTTTATGATTATATTTCCATGTCTTTGGTCTATCCTAGGTTTATACAAATCCTTGCCTAGACGTAAAATTTCAAAAAGTGCTAATAGTTTTTTTAAAGATTTTATTTTTAATTGTTCTCGTTAAAATATTTTATTTTTTCATATTCAATATCTATTTAATTTTATTTTTTAACCATTTTTTTTTATTTATTAAAGTTGTAATATTTAACAAAAAAAATAACTGTAATTTAATCATATGCAAGAAAGACTTCCCTTTAATTCGCCAAAAATTGAGACGAATGCAAAAAAAAAACATCCCGTTGACCGACTTCTGAGGCCTGCTATTAATGATCCCGACAACAATGATAGTCGTGTCATATACCATTGTCTAGATTTACGGAATATTAAGTTTAAGTAGGTTTGACAACCGAGAAATAAAAAAAATAACAGGAAATTGGGACTGGGTATGTCATTATTCAAAAATTTATTAAGTACCTTGTGTTATATTAAGGTATATAGGATTTTTTTTGGAGACAAGTGCCTGTGCAACAGTCTCCAAATTCCCCTGGCCGTACACCAGTACTCCACAGAATATAAACTCTGTTATGCAGCCAATGGTGAATCCTTATTCAGACACAAATTGTAAACTAGACGATCTTACTCAAAAGGTTATTATGATATTTGACAAAATGTCAACACTTGATGAACTTTCAAAAACCTTCAGACATTTTAAAGACGTTCCATGGCGGACAGGACAAGACAGAACCAAATATGGTTTCTGATACTGAAATATCTTATGAACAACCTTCAGGAATTTTAAAGAAGTTCCACGGCGCACAGGACAAGACAGAACCAAATATTATTTCTGATACTGAAACGAAAAATATACTAACAATCATCCCTCTTGATCAGACTAGTACGGACCAACTGATGAACAATGCATATAAGACCAGGGAAATGATTGGTGTTGGTAATACAAGTGGTAAAGAATGTCTTGGTAATGTTTGTGCTCTATCTTATACTATCTCCGAGTTGTAATTCGAGTGTGTGTATGTGCTCTGTTTTATACTGTCTCCGAGTGGTAATTCGGTGTGTATGTGCTCTATCTTATACTGTCTCCGAGTGGTAATTCGGGTATGTGTATGTGCTCTATCTTATACTGTCTCCAAGTGGTAATTCGGGTATGTGTATGTGCTCTATCTTATACTGTCTCCAAGTGGTAATTCGGGTATGTGTATGTGCTCTATCTTATACTGTCTCCGAGAGGTAATTCGGGTGTGTGTATGTGCTCTATCATATACTGTCTGTGAGTGATTATTTGGGTGTGTATGTGTCCTCTATCTTTAACTGTATCCGAGTGTTAATTCGGATGTGTGTATTTTAGGGATGGCAACGAGTACTCGAGTACTCGGGTACTCGGTCGGAAGGCCGAGTACTCGAGTACCATATTACTACTCGGATACTCGTTAGCCTTTTTTATAATTATGAGACTTTTCCCTCAAATTTCAGCCACTTACGTACCTTTTGAAATATACCCCTCGTAGTTTTAATTTAAAATCTATTAACATCGTAAAAACAACTCAGATCAAAAATATCATTTAAATTAGCTAATTTAAATTCATTGCATTAAAATGCCTCCACCAAAGTCAGCCGTATGGAGTTATTTTAAACGATTGTTAAATGGAAATAATTCGGGTGTGTGTATGTGCTCTATCATATACTGTCTGTGAGTGATTATTCGGGTGTGTATGTGTCCTCTATCTTTAACTGTATCCGAGTGTTAGTTCGGATGTGTGTATTTGCTCTATCTTATACTGTCTCCGAGTGTTATTTTGAGTGTGTTTATGTGCTCTTTCTTCTACTATCATCGAGTGATCATCCAGATGTGGTTAAGTGCTCTATCTTATACTGTTTTCAAGAGGTAGTTCAGGTGTGTTTATGTGCTCTATCTTTTACTCTTTCCGAGTGGTATTTCGGATGTGTGTATGTGCTCTATCTTATATTGTCTTCGAGAGGATGTTCACAGTGTGTTTATTTGATCTATCTTATACTGTCTCCGAGTGATAGTTCGGATGTGTTTATGTGCTCTATCTTATGTCTTCGAGTGGTAATTCGGTGTGTGTATGTGTTCTATTTCATACGGTCTCCGAGTGTTAATTCGGGAGTGTTATGTGCTCTGTTATATACTGTCTCCGAGTGGTAATTCCGGTGTGTGTATGTGCTCTATCTTATACTCTCTTGAAGTGATAATTCGGGGGTGTAAATGTGCTCTATCTTAAACTGTCTCAGAGTGGTAATTCGGGTGAGTGTATGTGCTCTATCTTATACTGTCTCCGAGTGGTTATTCGAATGTGTGTATGTGTTTAATGTTATGCTGTATCTGAGTGGTAATTCGAGTGAGTGTATGTGTTCTATTATATACTGTCTCCGAGTGGTAATTCGGATTTGTGTATGTGCTGTATCTTACACTATATCCAAGTGGTAATTCAGGTGTGTGTATGTGCTCTATATTATACTGTCTCCGAGTGGTAATTCGGATGTATGTATGTGCTGTATCTTACACTATATTCAAAAGGTAATTTGGGTATGTTTATGTGCTCTATCTTATACTGTCTCTGAGTGATAATTCGGGTGGGTGTATGTGCTATATCTTATACTGTCTCCGAGTTGTAATTCGAGTGTGTGTATGTGCTCTATCTTATACTGTCTCCGAGGAGGTAATTCGGATGTGTTTTTGTGCTCTATCTTATACTGCCTCAAAGTGGTAATTCGGGAGTGAGTATGTGATCTATCTTATACTGTCTCCGAGAGGTAATTCGGGTATGTGTATGTGCTCTATCTTATACGGTCTCCGAGTTGTAATTCGAGTGTGTGTATGTGCTCTATCTTATACTGTCCCCGAGAGGTAATTCGGGTTTGTGTAGGTGCTCTATCTTATACTGTCTCCGAGTTGTTATTCAATTGCAAGTGTGTGTATGTGCTCTATCTTATACTGTCTCCGAGAGGTAATTTGGGTATGTGTATGTGCTCTATCTTATACTGTATCCGAGTTGTAATTCAGGTGTGTACGTGCTCTATCTTATACTGTCTCCAAGTGGTAATTCGGATGTGTGAATGTGATTCATCTTCTACTGTCTCGAAGTAGTAATTCGGATGTGCATGTGATCTATCTTCTACTGTCTCCAAGTGGTTATTGGGATGTGTGTGTATGTCCTCTATCTGATACTGTCTCAGAGTGGTAATTCGGGTGAGTGTATGTGCTCTATCTTATACTGTCTCCGAGTGGTTATTCGAATGTGTGTATGTGTTTAATGTTATGCTGTATCTGAGTGGTAATTCGAGTGAGTGTATGTGTTCTATTATATACTGTCTCCGAGTGGTAATTCGGATTTGTGTATGTGCTGTATCTTACACTATATCCAAGTGGTAATTCAGGTGTGTGTATGTGCTCTATATTATACTGTCTCCGAGTGGTAATTCGGATGTATGTATGTGCTGTATCTTACACTATATTCAAAAGGTAATTTGGGTATGTTTATGTGCTCTATCTTATACTGTCTCTGAGTGATAATTCGGGTGGGTGTATGTGCTATATCTTATACTGTCTCCGAGTTGTAATTCGAGTGTGTGTATGTGCTCTATCTTATACTGTCTCCGAGGAGGTAATTCGGATGTGTTTTTGTGCTCTATCTTATACTGCCTCAAAGTGGTAATTCGGGAGTGAGTATGTGATCTATCTTATACTGTCTCCGAGAGGTAATTCGGGTATGTGTATGTGCTCTATCTTATACTGTCTCCGAGTTGTAATTCGAGTGTGTGTATGTGCTCTATCTTATACTGTCCCCGAGAGGTAATTCGGGTTTGTGTAGGTGCTCTATCTTATACTGTCTCCGAGTTGTTATTCAATTGCAAGTGTGTGTATGTGCTCTATCTTATACTGTCTCCGAGAGGTAATTTGGGTATGTGTATGTGCTCTATCTTATACTGTATCCGAGTTGTAATTCAGGTGTGTACGTGCTCTATCTTATACTGTCTCCAAGTGGTAATTCGGATGTGTGAATGTGATTCATCTTCTACTGTCTCGAAGTAGTAATTCGGATGTGCATGTGATCTATCTTCTACTGTCTCCAAGTGGTTATTGGGATGTGTGTGTATGTCCTCTATCTGATACTGTTTCCGAGTGGTAATTCGGGTGTTTATAATTGCTCTATCTTATACTGTCTCCGAGTTGTTATTCGAGTGTGTGTATGTGCTCTGTCTTATACTGTCTCCGAGAGGTAATTCGGGTGTGTTTATGTGCTCTATCTTATACTGTCTCCAAGTGGTAATTCGGGTATGTGTTTGTGCTCTATCTTATACTGTCTCCAAGTAGTAATTCGGGTGTGTGTGTCTTCTATTGTATACTGTCTCCAAGTGGTAATTCGGGTGTGTGTATGTGCTCTATCATATACTGTCTGTGAGTGATTATTCGGGTGTGTATGTGTCCTCTATCTTTAACTGTATCCGAGTGTTAATTCGGATGTGTGTATTTGCTCTATATTATACTGTCTCCGAGTGTTATTTTGAGTGTGTTTATGACTGTGCTCTCTCTACTACTATCTCCGAGTGATCATCCAGATGTGGTTAAGTGCTGTATCTTACACTATATCCAATTGGTAATTCAGGTATGTGTATGTGCTCTATTTTATACTGTCTCCGAGTGGTAACTCTGGTATGTCTATGTTCTCTATTTTATACTGTCTCCGAGTGGTAATTCTGGTATGTCTATGTTCTCTATTTTATACTGTCTCCGAGTGGTAATTCTGGTATGTCTATGTTCTCTATTTTATACTGTCTCCGAGTGGTGATTCTGGTATGTCTATGTTCTCTATTTTATACTGTCTCCGAGTGCTAATTCGGGTGTGTGTATGTGCTCTATTTTATACTGTCTCCGAGTGGTAATTCTGGTATGTCTATGTTCTCTGTTTTATACTGTCTCCGAGTGGTAATTCTGGTATGTCTATGTTCTCTATTTTATACTGTCTCCGAGTGCTAATTCGGGTGTGTGTATGTGCTCTATTTTATACTGTCTCCGAGTGGTAATAAGGGTGTGTTTAAATTTGTATGTGCTCTATTTTATACTGTCTCCGAGTGCTAATTCGGTTGTGTGTATTTGCTCTATTTTATACTGTCTCCGAGTGGTAATTCGGGTGTGTGCACATTTGTATGTGCTCTATTTTATACTGTCTCCGAGTGCTTATTCGGGTGTGTGTATGTGCTCTATTATATACTGTCTCCGAGTGGTAATTCGGGTGTGTGTATGTGCTCTATTTTATACTGTCTCCGAGTGGTAATTCTGGTGAGTTTATGTGATCTATCTTATACTGTCTCTGAGTGGTAATTCAGGTGTGTGTATGTGCTCTATCTTATACTGTCTCCGAGTTGTTATTCGAGTGTGTGTATGTGCTCTGTCTTATACTGTCTCCGAGAGGTAATTCGGGTGTGTTTATGTGCTCTATCTTATACTGTCTCCAAGTGGTAATTCGGGTATGTGTATGTGCTCTATCTTATACTGTCTCCAAGTAGTAATTCGGGTGTGTGTGTCTTCTATTGTATACTGTCTCCAAGTTGTAATTCGGGTGTGTGTATGTGCTCTATCATATACTGTCTGTGAGTGATTATTCGGGTGTGTATGTGTCCTCTATCTTTAACTGTATCCGAGTGTTAATTCGGATGTGTGTATTTGCTCTATATTATACTGTCTCCGAGTGTTATTTTGAGTGTGTTTATGACTGTGCTCTCTCTACTACTATCTCCGAGTGATCATCCAGATGTGGTTAAGTGCTGTATCTTACACTATATCCAAGTGGTAATTCAGGTATGTGTATGTGCTCTATTTTATACTGTCTCCGAGTGGTAACTCTGGTATGTCTATGTTCTCTATTTTATACTGTCTCCGAGTGGTAATTCTGGTATGTCTATGTTCTCTATTTTATACTGTCTCCGAGTGGTAATTCTGGTATGTCTATGTTCTCTATTTTATACTGTCTCCGAGTGGTAATTCTGGTATGTCTATGTTCTCTATTTTATACTGTCTCCGAGTGCTAATTCGGGTGTGTGTATGTGCTCTATTTTATACTGTCTCCGAGTGGTAATTCTGGTATGTCTATGTTCTCTGTTTTATACTGTCTCCGAGTGGTAATTCTGGTATGTCTATGTTCTCTATTTTATACTGTCTCCGAGTGCTAATTCGGGTGTGTGTATGTGCTCTATTTTATACTGTCTCCGAGTGGTAATAAGGGTGTGTTTCAATTTGTATGTGCTCTATTTTATACTGTCTCCGAGTGCTAATTCGGTTGTGTGTATTTGCTCTATTTTATACTGTCTCCGAGTGGTAATTCGGGTGTGTGTACATTTGTATGTGCTCTATTTTATACTGTCTCCGAGTGCTTATTCGGGTGTGTGTATGTGCTCTATTATATACTGTCTCCGAGTGGTAATTCGGGTGTGTGTATGTGCTCTATTTTATACTGTCTCCGAGTGGTAATTCTGGTGAGTTTATGTGATCTATCTTATACTGTCTCTGAGTGGTAATTCAGGTGTGTGTATATGTGCTCTATCTTATACTGTCTCCGCGTGGTAATTCGGCTGTGTGTATGTGCTCTATTATATACTGTCTCCGAGAGGTAATTCGGGTGTGTGTATGTGCTCTATCTTATACTGTCTCCGAGTGGTAATTCGGGTATGTGTATGTGCTCTATCTTATACTGTCTCCAAGTGGTAATTCGGGTATGTGTATGTGCTCTATCTTATACTGTCTCCAAGTGGTAATTCGGGTATGTGTATGTGCTCTATCTTATACTGTCTCCAAGTAGTAATTCGGGTGTGTGTGTCTTCTATTGTATACTGTCTCCAAGTGGTAATTCGGGTGTGTGTATGTGCTCTATCTTATACTGTCTCCGAGAGGTAATTCGGGTGTGTGTATGTGCTCTATCATATACTATCTGTGAGTGATTACTTGGGTGTGTATGTGTCCTCTATCTTTAACTGTATCCGAGTGTTAGTTCGGATTTGTGTATTTGCTCTATCTTATACTGTCTCCGAGTGTTATTTTGAGTGTGTTTATGTGCTCTTTCTTCTACTATCATCGAGTGATCATCCAGATGTGGTTAAGTGCTCTATCTTATACTGTTTTCAAGAGGTAGTTCAGGTGTGTTTATGTGCTCTATCTTTTACTCTTTCCGAGTGGTATTTCGGATGTGTGTATGTGCTCTATCTTATATTGTCTTCGAGAGGATGTTCACAGTGTGTTTATTTGATCTATCTTATACTGTCTCCGAGTGATAGTTCGGATGTGTTTATGTGCTCTATCTTATGTCTTCGAGTGGTAATTCGGTGTGTGTATGTGTTCTATTTCATACGGTCTCCGAGTGTTAATTCGGGAGTGTTATGTGCTCTGTTATATACTGTCTCCGAGTGGTAATTCCGGTGTGTGTATGTGCTCTATCTTATACTCTCTTGAAGTGATAATTCGGGGGTGTAAATGTGCTCTATCTTAAACTGTCTCAGAGTGGTAATTCGGGTGAGTGTATGTGCTCTATCTTATACTGTCTTCGAGTGGTAATTCGAATGTGTGTATGTGTTTTATGTTATGCTGTATTTGAGTGGTAATTCGAGTGTGTGCATGTGTTCTATTATATACTGTCTCCGAGTGGTAATTCGGATTTGTGTATGTGCTGTATCTTACACTATATCCAAGTGGTAATTCAGGTGTGTGTATGTGCTCTATATTATACTGTCTCCGAGTGGTAATTCGGATGTGTGTATGTGCTGTATCTTACACTATATTCAAGTGGTAATTTGGGTATGTTTATGTGCTCTATCTTATACTGTCTCTGAGTGCTAATTCGGGTGGGTGTATGTGCTCTATCTTATACTGTCTCCGAGGGGGTAATTCGGATGTGTTTTTGTGCTCTATCTTATACTGCCTCAAAGTGGTAATTCGGGAGTGAGTATGTGATCTATCTTATACTGTCTCCGAGAGGTAATTTGGGTATGTGTATGTGCTCTATCTTATACTGTCTCCGAGTTGTAATTCGAGTGTGTGTTTGTGCTCTATCTTATACTGTCTCCGAGAGGTAATTCGGGTTTGTGTATGTGCTCTATCTTATACTGTCTCCGAGTTGTTATTCAAGTGTGTGTATGTGCTCTATCTTATACTGTCTCCGAGAGGTAATTTGGGTATGTGTATGTGCTCTATCTTATACTGTATCCGAGTTGTAATTCGGGTGTGTATGTGCTCTATCTTATACTGTCTCCAAGTGGTAATTCGGATGTGTGAATGTGATTCATCTTCTACTGTCTCGAAGTAGTAATTCGGATGTGCATGTATGTCCTCTATCTGATACTGTTTCCGAGTGGTAATTCGGGTGTTTATAATTGCTCTATCTTATACTGTCTCCGAGTTGTAATTCGAGTGTGTGTATGTGCTCTGTCTTATACTGTCTCCGAGAGGTAATTCGGGTGTGTTTATGTGCTCTATCTTATACTGTCTCCAAGTGATAATTCGGGTATGTGTATGTGCTCTATCTTATACTGTCTCCAAGTAGTAATTCGGGTGTGTGTGTCTTCTATTGTATACTGTCTCCAAGTGGTAATTCGGGTGTGTGTATGTGCTCTATTTTATACTGTCTCCGAGTGGTAATTCTGGTGAGTTTATGTGATCTATCTTATACTGTCTCTGAGTGGTAATTCAGGTGTGTGTATGTGCTCTATCTTATACTGTCTCCGCGTGGTAATTCGGCTGTGTGTATGTGCTCTATTATATACTGTCTCCGAGAGGTAATTCGGGTGTGTGTATGTGCTCTATTTTATACTGTCTCCGAGTGGTAATTCTGGTATGTTTATGTTCTCTATTTTATACTGTCTCCGAGTGGTAATTCTGGTATGTCTATGTTCTCTATTTTATACTGTCTCCGAGTGGTAATTCGGGTGTGTGTATGTGCTCTATTTTATACTGTCTCCGAGTGGTAATTCTGGTATGTCTATGTTCTCTATTTTATACTGTCTCCGAGTGGTAATTCTGGTATGTCTATGTTCTCTATTTTATACTGTCTCCGAGTGCTAATTCGGGTGTGTGTATGTGCTCTATTTTATACTGTCTCCGAGTGGTAATTCTGGTATGTCTATGTTCTCTATTTTATACTGTCTCCGAGTGGTAATTCTGGTATGTCTATGTTCTCTATTTTATACTGTCTCCGAGTGGTAATTCGGGTGTGTGTATGTGCTCTATTTTATACTGTCTCCGAGTGGTAATTCTGGTATGTCTATGTTCTCTATTTTATACTGTCTCCGAGTGGTAATTCTGGTATGTCTATGTTCTCTATTTTATACTGTGTCCGAGTGGTAATTCTGGTATGTCTATGTTCTCTATTTTATACTGTCTCCGAGTGGTAATTCTGGTATGTCTATGTTCTCTATTTTATACTGTCTCCGAGTGCTAATTCGGGTGTGTGTATGTGCTCTATTATATACTGTCTCCGAGTGGTAATTCTGGTATGTCTATGTTCTCTATTTTATACTGTCTCCGAGTGGTAATTCTGGTATGTCTATGTTCTCTATTTTATACTGTCTCCGAGTGGTAATTCTGGTATGTCTATGTTCTCTATTTTATACTGTCTCCGAGTGGTAATTCTGGTATGTCTATGTTCTCTATTTTATACTGTCTACGAGTGGTAATTCTGGTATGTCTATTTTTTTCTATTTTATACTGTCTCCGAGTGCTAATTCGGGTGTGTGTATGTGCTCTATTTTATACTGTCTCCGAGTGGAAATTCTGGTATGTCTATGTTCTCTATTTTATACTGTCTCCGAGTGGTAATTCTGGTATGTCTATGTTCTCTATTTTATACTGTCTCCGAGTGGTAATTCTGGTATGTGTATGTTCTCTATTTTATACTGTCTCCGAGTGGTAATTCGGGTGTGTGTATGTGCTCTATTTTATACTGTCTCCGAGTGGTAATAAGGGTGTGTGTAAATTTGTATGTGCTCTATTTTATACTGTCTCCGAGTGCTAATTCGGGTGTGTGTATTTGCTCTATTTAATACTGTCTCCGAGTGGTAATTCGGGTGTGTGTACATTTTTATGTGCTCTATTTTATACTGTCTCCGAGTGCTAATTCGGGTGTGTGAATGTGCTCTATTATATACTGTCTCCGAGTGGTAATTCGGGTGTGTGTATGTGCTATATTTTATACTGTCTCCGAGTGGTAATTCTGGTGAGTTTATGTGATCTATCTTATACTGTCTCTGAGTGGTAATTCAGGTGTGTGTATGTGCTCTATCTTATACTGTCTCCGCGTGGTAATTCGGCTGTGTGTATGTGCTCTATTATATACTGTCTCCGAGAGGTAATTCGGGTGTGTGTATGTGCTCTATTTTATACTGTCTCCGAGTGGTAATTCGGATGTGTGTATGTGCTCTATTTTATACTGTCTCCGAGTGGTAATTCTTGTGAGTTTATGTGATCTATTTTATACTGTCTCCGAGTGCTAATTCGGGTGTGTGTATGTGCTCTATTATATACTGTCTCCGAGAGGTAATTCGGGTGTGTGTATGTGCTCTATGTTATACTGTCTCCGAGTGGTAATTCGGGTGTGTGCATGTGCTCTATCTTATACTGTCTCCAAGTGGTAATTCGGGTGTGTGTATTTTCTCTATTTTATAACATGTATAATATGTCGGGTTCGTCCGAACATGAGCAACACGACGGGTGCCACATACATGTGGAGCAGGATCGGCTTACCCTTCCAGAACACGTGAGGTCACCCCCAGTTTTTGGTGGGCTCATGATGGTTCTTCTTTAGTTTTCAGTGTTGTGTCGTGTATACTATTGTTTGTCTGTTTGCCTTTTATTCGTAAGCCATTGCGTTGTTAGTTTGTTTTCGATCTATGAGTTTGACTGTCACTCTGGGATCTTTTGACCCTCTCTTTTGTGTCTAAAAAATGTCAATTCGTGCGTGTACCTAAGTGTCAGTTATATGCGTCTTTTTCGAAGGAAACGACGATTTTAACTTCGACGGTTGGTGGTCAGTGTCATTCTTTTATTTCCTTTATAAATTAATTTCGAAGCACGCAAGCTTTAATATATTTTTTTTAAGAATTTATCATTAATTTTAATAACGAAAACATTAATCAGAATATATTTTAACGAAAAAGGCTGGCATTATATTTTAGCGTAAACATGGTAAAAGGCTGGCATTATATTTTAACGAAAAAGGCTGGCATTATATTTTAGCGAAAAAGGCTGGCATAAACCCCTACCATCAAAGTTAAATGATAATTTCCTATTTATTAAACACTATATATATCAAATATATAATATAATGTTTAATACGACTTGTCAGATAAGGCCATACAAAAGGTAATTTGTTCAGAGTTTCCTCCCTTAGAAATATAGGTAAGAATGGCATGAATGGCAGCCTTGACATCCCTGATTTTGCTTATTTTGAACTAAACTAATTTGTCCTTCTTATTATTATGCTTTGTCATATGTCTGGCATAGAAAATTGAAAGGCTAAATGTTTGACCACATGTTTCACATTCATATGGGTTCTCGCCTGTATGTATTCTCATGTGATTCTGTAAGTTATGTTTCAGAATAAAATCTTTTTCACAAATATCACATTTATAAGGTCTTTCAACACATTTAGAATGCCTGCTTGCGTGTCGTTCAACGTCGATTTTATAATTAAAACCTCTACCACATACATTACACGCAAATGGTAGATCGCCAGTATGTATTCTCATGTGTAGTCGTAAGTGTTCCTTCCTAGTGAACGTTTTATCACATATTTCACATTGATGAGGTCTATCACCAGTATGTGTTCTCATATGTCTCGTTAAGTCAGGACGCTGACTAAATTCCTTTTCACATACATCACATTTACACATTTTAAACGGTTTATCACCTGTATGTGTTCTCATGTGGGTCCGCATGTGAGAACTCTGTCTAAATGCCTTATCACATATATCACATTTGTATGGTTTATCACCAGTATGTGTTCTTGTGTGTTTTTGTAAGAGATTTGACATGCGAAATACTGAGCCACAAACGTCACATCTATAAGGTTTATCAACAGTATGTATCCCCATGTGTTGCTGTAGGTATTTATTCTTACTGAAATCCACACCACACATTCCACATTTAAAACGTTCATTACCTTTAGGTTTTATAATGCGACTCTTTTTTTCTGTCTTGTGCTGTCCACCGTGGATCGTCTCTAAATTGTCTGTAGGTTTGTCGTAAGGGGAGATACCTGTTAAAATCTCGTTATTTTTCGTTTCTGATAATCTATCCCTGTTCATCAGTTGGTCTGTACTAGTCTTATCAAGAGGGATGACTGTAAGTTTATTTTCAGTATCAGAAAACATTTTTGTTTCTGTCTTGTCCTGTCCACCGTGGACAATCTCTAAATTGTCTGTAAGTTGTTCAGGGTCTGTCTTGTCCTGTCCACCATGGAACGTCGCTAAATTGTCTGTTGGTTGGACAACTGTTAAAATCTCTTTATTCTCCATTTCCAAAAATGTATTTTTTCCCGTCCTTTCCTGTCCACCACGACCAATGTGAAACATCTTAGAATTGTCTCGGCAGGTTAGAATAACAGGGATTGTAACGAAGAATGCTATATTTCCACGATTTTATCTTTTCTTCTTGTCCACTCAGCCAACCTTAAAATGATAAAATTTAAGTGTATATTATTTACTTAGTTAATAAATACATGGAATATTCCTCTCTGAACGTCGGGATTGCCTTGTGCGACAAAAACTTATTTCAAATCTTAAAACAAATAGAAAAGATTGAATAATAAATTTACTTTAAATCGGTACTGATTATCATATCATTGTGTGTGATGTGTTTAGTTATAAAAGAACACGAAAAAGAAAACAACTATGTTAATTCTATATTCAGAAGTTAAGTATAGACAGTAGAATAAAACATTTATTTCGCTTGGATTCGGGAGATATAAAGATTTGCTCACCCTCGAAGTGTCATACTGCCCTCGGTCGATGCCCTGATGAAATATGTTTTTCTTGGGTGAATAAATCTTCATATTTCCCTCAGGTACGGGAAATAAATGTATAGAATTAACTTATACAAATACACAATGGAAACATGCAAACTACTGTGCCATGAGCGCATGATACGTCCGTCACTATTTCGATAAAGTTCAATAATATCTCAATATGTTATATCAGTTTATAGAAAAAACCCACTAGTAACTAAATGGAGGTTATCTTAATAGATATGAATCAGTCATCAAAGTCTAATGACAACCGTTTTTAGCACTTTAAGGATATTGTACGAAAACGTGAAATTCACCCCTTTTTCCGACGTAGTCGGTATAGTTTCTGTTTGTGCCCTTTGAACTTAAGGACGCTTAACTATGGCAACAGAATACGCATGCTCGAAAATCCTTTCTGTGATTGGACAAAATGCTGTCATGGTGGGTGATTTGGTTGTGTTCGAAAAAACGTCTCGTTTATTATATCGTGATGGAAAGCAAGTGAAAAACTATAAATATTTGAACTAGATCTTACAAAGATTTATATTTTTATTAAAATGATTGTTTCTTCAATAGCTCTTTGCATCCATGACAGTTGTTTATTCGGGACAATCATATAATTTTCAATGTAAAATTTGTTGTACGAACGTACATTAATTTTAGAACGCACCTTCGCATGTGAGATTTCGACGGGGTTTTGGTGAGTATAACAGAATGATACGAGGACCGAGAATACTGAACACAAACAGAGAAAACGTTATTTGAATGGTCTATCGAAATGACAGTTTTAAACATATACTCAAATTTAAATACGTCGGATATCTTTTTTAAGTTTCTGCTTCCGGTTCCGGTCTACAGCAAGTAGAAATTTTTTCTAGTGAAAAAATTTTTGGTAAATCTGTGTCAATCATTCAAATTTGTGTCCATCCAAGCCAATTTATACATCAAATTACATCATTACATCATATTATCCAAATATATCACATTATCTTGACATTTGAACGCATAACATCAGAAATATGTAGCCATAAAGTCATCCACCACGTTTTTCTCCTTGTCCGCCATAGGGAAGCCCTATACGGACCAAATCTACTATTGATAATAAAATAACTACTGTTTAAACTTTTCCATATAACCACAAGTTGACTTAATAATACAGTAATATAATATATATATGTCGGTGACAAAAATATTGAAAGAAAGGAAGAAGTTTTACTCAAAAATAAGAGGTGCGGCGCTAGACCGAGAAACATACCTTTTCACCGATAGTAAAGGTGTTGGATTACAAGACTACACACCAAATTCCGTTAAAGGAAATTTCAATGTGATATACAAAAGAGGGGCGGCCATAGAAAATAAACATCATATTGAAGACCTACTTCATAAACTAAAATCAACATCATCAGATAACCCAATAGTTTACATATGGTTAGGCACTTGTGAAATTACAAGGAAAGTAAAAAGAACAATAGAAACAAGAAAATACCCTTACCAGAGCATAGAATTCATTCTAACCAAGTATAGAGAAGTAAAAAAACAAATACAAGACTTAAAACCAAGCAGCACAGTATTGTTTATAGACTGTCCATATTATTCTATAACTAGAGCAAACAAAAGATATGCAATAAGAAAAGAAGACAATGAAAGACATAAACCAAATAAAAAACCATCTCTAGTGATCGATAAATTTAAAACGAACAGATTAGTACAGTTATCTACAGAAATTGACAATCAGGTATGCCAACAAGTTGATTACTATAATCGTCAGATAAAACTAATCAACAGATATACAGCAACACCTAGGCTATCACAAGATTTAATTATATCAAATAAATCAAAAAAGGACAGACGGGTTAGATATAGGAAAAACTATAATCTGCTACAAGACGGTGTACATCCAACACGAACTATAGCAAAGCTGTGGATTTATAAACTTATTGATCTAGCGCTAGAACTATCGGAAGATAGGTGTTAGTCGAACTTATTATAAGGAAGCCTTATTATAAGCTGAATGACTCTTATAGGGAAGCCCTAAATGAGTTGGAGATATATATAGCAATTGTAACAATTTAGAATAAATAGGGAAGCCCTGTTTGTCTATATTTAGAATATAAGGAATTTAATTATAGGGAAGCCCTATAAAATAAACAAAGGTGACCCATACTGGAAAGAGTACAAACAAGAGTGAAAAATATTTTTATTTAGAGTAGGGAAGCCCTATAATATAATAAAATAAAGGTGTCCCAGTCTGGAAAGAGTACAAAAGAGAGTTGATAATATTTTATTTAGGATAGGGAAGCCCTATACTACAAGCTCAAGGGTAAATCAATAAAGGATATCATAAGAAAACAGAAATAGCTAGGGAAGCCCTACTATACATGCAAGGACAGTTATTTTAATCTTAAGAGTAAGATAGAGAAGCTCTATCATACAACAAAAACAATTAGGTGTATAATTAGAGAAGCTCTATCATACAACAAAAACAATTAGGTGTATAATTAGATTCTTAGGGAAGCCCTAAAATCACATTATCACTGTCACAACTAGATAATAGATAGAGAAGCTCTATCAACTATCAAGAGCAGGCGTTATAATGTCTAGACGAAACAGAGGTACATCAGTTGACGTAATGAACGAGGAACCATGGGAATGTAAAATCTGCTCAATAGTATATAAAGACCAAAATGCTAAACTTCTAGAATGTCAGAGATGCAAGGATCACTTCTGTGTCAAGTGCCTTAACAAATCAAACGCAGAATATGACCTCTTAAGCAAATCAGACTCAATGTGGTTCTGCGTCCCATGTAGAAAGATAGTAGAAGAACATATAGTTACTGATCTAAAGATAGAGGCGAGATGCAAGGAGATAATGACAAATTATGAGCAGAGAATACAAGCTATAGAATTAGCTGTTGACACTAAATGTGATGAGACAAGAGTTAGGGAAATAGTAGAAGAATCAATAATTAAAAATAGCTGTGATAAAGATATGATCAGAGAAATAGCTAAAGATGAAGCTACTAAAACAGGGGCTGCTGTACATAAACAAATGGAAGAAGCTGAAAATAAGGGAACAGGGCCACAAAAGAAAGCAACAGTTACAACAGTGATAGAAGAGATGAATGAAAGAAAAGCAAGAGAGAATAACTTAATCATATTTGGCATTACAGAAAATAAATCTGAGGTTAAACAAGAAAGAATAGACCATGATATTCAGAATATAAATGAACTTTTCTATGATGCAAAAATAAACCTGGAGGAAGGAAATATAGTGAAAACCAAAAGGCTAGGGAAGTACGATAGTGAGAAAGATAGGAGACTCTTATTGGTTAATCTTAAAAGTATAGACTCAAAGCTTACCCTATTCAAAAATATGCACTATATCAGAGGTATGCCAAAGTATGAAAAAGTCAACGTTAGTAACGACCTGACACAAAGTGAAAGGGAACAGGAGAAATTACTATGGGCAGAAGCAAAACAGCTACAAGAACAATGCTTATCGGGGGAATACCAATACAAGGTAAGAGGACCACCCTGGGCCCGAAAAGTGATAAAAATAAAGAAGTAGTGAAAAAAAGTTCAAAGGATGTAAATAAAACTGTAAATAATAGGGAAAAGGTTTTTAACGGCGAAGATGTAAATAGTTTTACAGTTCTACCCAAATTGAACTGTTTTTATACAAATGCAGACCAGCTATTCAACAAATTATCCGAATTAATAGTTAGAGCAAGGGATAATAAACCAAATATAATTGGAATAACAGAAGTTAAACCAAAGGTAAATAGGTACAAACCATCCAAGGCAGAATACTCACTACCAGAGGTGGGAAACTATAAAATGTATGAGAAAAATTTAGACACAGATGATGGAAGAGGACTACTATTATATATAGACTCAAATCTTGAATCGACAGAAGTAAATATGGAAGCCCAATTCCAAGAAAACATATTTATTAAGATCAAACTTAATCAAAATGACAAACTATTGATAGGCCTAATATACAGATCACCATCAAACAACAAAAAGGAGTATAATGATAAACTAACGGAATTAATATCAGAAGCAACTCAGAAAGGTTTTTCGCATATACTTATTATGGGAGACTTTAATTACCCAGCAATTGATTGGGAGAGATGGAACACAAAAGGAGAAAATGAAAATAGCATCGAAAACAGATTTTTAGAATCGATACAAGAAAACTTTCTATTCCAACATACAACCAAACCAACAAGATGGAGAGGTACAGATACTCCGCATACCTTAGATTTGATATTGACGAACGAAGAAGAAATGATTAATAATCTAGAATACATGAGCCCACTAGGAAAAAGTGACCACTGTGTACTGTCCTTTGACTTCAACTGTTATATAAACATAAAGAACAAACCAAGAATAGCTAAGCTGTATGACCAAGGGAACTACCATGATTTTAAAATAGAATTGGATAAGATAAGTTGGCAGGAAGAATTAAAAGATGACTTATCTGTTGACACAAACTGAAAATACTTTTTAACCACTTTAAACGAATTAGAACAAAGATTCGTACCAACAAAAAAAAACGACACAAATAGGAAAGAAGAAAAACGCTTTCCCAGTTGACAAAAAAAACAAGAAATTTAATTAAGAGGAAAAATATACTGTCAAAGAAAATTGTAACCAATCAAGACCCAGAAATTAGAGCTGAGTATAATAGAGTAAGGAATAAAACAAAATCATCAGTTAATAAACTAAAGAAGAAATTTGAAAAGGGATTATCAGAAAATGCAAAAGCAAACCCAAAAGCAATATGGAGCTACGTAAAATCAAAGTCAAAAACAAGGGAAGGTATAGGCGACCTACACACTGACCCCGACAATACGAAATCTCCAAAAACAGATGACGATAAAGAAAAAGCGGAAATACTTTCAGAATATTTTGCTAGTGTATTTACACAAGAACCAGATGACGAAATCCCTGTACCAAATCCAATAAAAATTGAAAATGAAGTAACTGATCTAATTATCAACAAAGATATGATAATGAAACACTTAAAAAACCTAAAGATTGATAAATCACCAGGTCCTGATAAACTACACCCCAGATTGCTGCGAGAAACAATGGAAAGTATAGTTGAACCCTTGAGCTTGATCTTTAACCAATCATTGAAAGAAAAGACAGTACCAAAAGAATGGAAGAATGCACTTGTTAGCGCTATATTTAAAAAAGGAAACAAATCACAAGCAAAAAATTACCGTCCAGTAAGTCTAACATCAGTTGTATGTAAAATATTGGAGAAAATCATAAGAGAGCATATAATAAAGCATATGAAGCTAAACAGGTTATTCTCAAATAAGCAGTACGGTTTTATGTCTGGGAGATCAACCTCATTGCAATTACTAGAGGTAATTGACATATGGACAGAGGCGATAGACGACGGATATGAGGTAGATTGTGTATATACAGACTTCATGAAAGCATTTGATAAAGTTCCACACAAAAGGCTGCTAAAGAAAATCGAAAATTATGGAATAAAAAACCCAATACTAGATTGGATAAGAGATTTTCTTTTTTAAATAGACAACAAAGAGTCTCAATAAATGGTGAAGCATCGGAATGGAAGGAAGTAACCTCAGGTATACCACAAGGCTCAGTTCTAGGACCACTCTTGTTTGTACTCTACATCAATGACTTACCGGAAGGAGTTAACTCAGATGCTTACTTATTTGCTGATGATACAAAAATTTTTAGAATAATAAAGGAAGACAGAGACCACGAAACATTACAAAAGGATTTAGACAAACTAGAAAAATGGAGTGATACATGGTTACTCAAGTTTCATCCAGAAAAATGTAAACATATAAATATCAGCAAAAAATCAAAACAAGAGATTGAAAAATATAATCTACTAGGAAAAGAAATAAGCAGATGCAAAGAAGAGAAGGATATAGGGGTAGTCATTGATGAAGAATTATCCTTTGAAAAGCATAAATGTGAGAAAGTAAACAAAGCAAATTCAATCTTTGCGGCATTAAGAAGATCTTTCAAAAATCTAAATGCAGAAATCTTTATTCCATTATATAAAACACTTGTAAGAACACATCTAGATTACGCTAGTTCAGTATGGGCACCTTTTAAGAAAAAATATATCGATAAAATTGAAAGTGTACAAAAGAGAGCTACGAAACAAATACCTGGACTTAAAAACCTAAGCTACGAAGAAAGACTAAAGAAATTAAAATTACCAACACTAGCGTACAGAAGAATAAGAGGGGACATGATTGAGACTTATAAGATTATACACAATAAATATGACCCGGAAACTAGTACTTTCCTTAAATTAATGTCGAGTACAGAGAATAGACACAGTACAAGAACAACCAGTATTAAAATCATGCACCAAAGGTTTAATACTAATCTAAGGAAAAATAGCTTTACGGTGAGAATAGCTAAAACCTGGAACAAACTACCAGAAAAAGTGGTTAAGGCACCGTCTGTTAATGCCTTTAAAAACAGACTAGACAATCATTGGAAAAATGAGGAACTATATTATTCTGATTACCGCGCAGTTATAACCGGAAGCAGCAGTAACAGTAATAATAATGACCTAATATATGAGTCTGGTGAAGAGGAGCCGTGAGGATCCTGTACCGGAAAACATCTTTAAGTATCTTTAAGTAAGTATAGTTCTTGTTATAAATAAAATCTTAAAACTCAAAAACATAAAATCTATAAGATTTAAAGAAATCAAAAGGAAACTGACAGCAATAGTAATAAACTATCTACCAAAGTGCCACAAAACAAATCTGAAAAAATTGTTGAGTTATTATCCAAAAACTGGAAAATCCCCCCTTTTGTAATAACCCCCCCCCCCCCCGTAAATTTGGAACATATAGTCTAACACTGATAATAATTAAAAGGAAGCTCATTTTGCTGGAAATAAATTAATCACTAATCTTTCTTGCAAAATGGTGAAATTGCTTTTCGTAATTGTCCGAAAACTTGAAAATCCCCCCTTTTTATTGAATAAACCTTAAACTCAGAAACGGTTAAACCGCATTTTATAAAAGATATGGTTAAAATCTCAATTCAAATTCCTAATGAAGTTCGTAAACATAATAACCCATGTAATAATTTATAAGCAGTGTAAGCGAGGTAAATTAAATCCAAATTTTAATTAAACAAGTAATTGTCCATTAACCACCATTAACCAGGGCACCCCTGTTTCCACCCTTTTTTTGTCCCTTATTTTTGGCCATCACTTCCTTTCTGGTATGGAAACTTGTGGTATAATTTTAGAGAGATTTATATAACGTAAGGGTAACCAAATTGCACCGAGTACCCAAATTGCACCTATTTAGAAAAAAATAGCAACAAAAATCTTACAAGATTTCCTAGATACTAAACAATTTGTATTTTTATGATTTGATACTACCCTCGTCTTTCAACATATGTAAACATATTTAGATATACACAAAACGTTCACAGTATTTATCAACAGGTGGACTGTTTACTGAAAAAGCAAAATGTAAGAAAACGTCACCATGCGACGTCATCAAAACGTCATCTTTTTAAAATTAGCAAATACAATATATTATAAGTATCCATTGCGTAAAATATGAAGAGTAAACATGGACATATATCCAATTGATCAAAATATTTGGAGAAATTAAACAAAAGCTCGGTTATTAGACTTTTGACGATGTGAATTTAAGCATGGATGCAATTTGGGTACTCCTCATTACAGAATCATGGATAGTTTGAAGGTTGATTCAAACCAATTTTAGTATGACTCAATATGGATTAAAAATTAAAATTGGCGTACCTTTGCAATCAAGAAGGATAGGGCTACAAAATAAACACAGTATGGACATTTTTTTCTTGATCATAAAAAAACGTAGGTAAAAAAACTGTCAAAATAGGTGCAATTTGGGTACCGTTACGTTACCGTTCCACAAAATATTGTCTGGAAACAGAAAAATGCTTATGTGAGCCCCATTTTATCCCCTATGCCGTAAACACCCAAATCAATCCCAACCTTCCTTTTGTTGTTATTAACCTTGTGTTTGAATTTCAAAGATTTTATTGATTGTAAAATGAGGGAGATTCTTATAACTTATCAATGTTAAATAGGCTTTCCATACATTTTCCGATCAAACAAAGAATTTCGGATGAACGTGATTTTGCCGGTTAAAAATACACACTTTTTTATATTCATCTTGATTTAAGTGAATATATAAATTACTATATCAAATTGCAAATATTCAAACTCTTACCTTTTGTTAAACTAGTAAATGTAAACAAGCTGAATTCAACCTTAACGTGACGTGCATCTCGAATCAAAATTCAAAGGGAGATAATAAAGATATACCTATGGAACGCCTGATTGGAAATATTGGAATGCAGTACAGATATATTATGTAACCTTTTAAAACAGTAAGTATGTCACCTTAGCTCAAATTAACTAGAATCAAAGAAAACCCTATAAATATAAATTATGAATATAAAAAAACCATAAAGCTTCTAGCGCGAACCATTATTTTTAAGACTAATTCTAATATTTATAATTTTTAGGTTTTAAAACCAATTTGAACCAAAAAACCAAAAGTCCAATTTAAATTTTGAAAATTCGCCGGATGACAAACCTTTTTAAGCGTTTTTACAAATAAAAAGTATTATTTGATGTGAATTAAAAGAGGAAAATTCTATAAAGTTATCTACTCTTATTTTGAAATATAATATATATCCAAAAAAATTGATAGGAAACAGTGCCGTCTGATAAAACACATTATTTGTTATTAACTTAAAGAACGATACAAAATTAAGAGGGTAAAAAGATTATTTTGACTTCTGAAAAGTTTTATAAAAATGTGCACTGTCAATTTATGAAGAATCAACTGCAATGTAATTATAATTTACTGATATACCGGACAGTGCCAGATCCATTCATTTAAAAAGGGGGGGGGGTCCCAACCCAGGGTAAAAATGGGGGAGGGGTTCCGACTATATGCTCCCATTCAAATGCATTGATCGTTCAAAAATGGGGGGGTCCTACCCCGGACACCTACCCCACCCTGGATCCATCACTGGCAGGCCAGTATTCAAAACCGCTAAAAATATTTGAGAGACATAATCTTTAAACATGTTAAAAACATTCATCAGTCATTGTGAAATTAATAATTTATTTATAAGAGAAAAATAATTAAGTAACAACAGCTGAAAGTTACCATATAACTGGTGAATTATAAAATCTGGTGAATCTGTGTGATTGTCTCTACATAGTCTGACAAAAGTGTGTCTGAACTCATCCATTATTCTGAAATTGCAATGGGTCTTTATCATAGAGTTTAATTTCTTTATCGCTAGACAAACAAAAATAAGCCATAACTAATTTTATTACACTACACCCTAAGACATCGTTTCTGGTCTTTATCACATCTGACAGTTCAACTTTAACTGCAGATAATAAAACTAGCAACTTGTCAAATTAGCCATGCATCAATAATTTTCTCTGCACACAAATAAACAGTTATAAAGCCGAATTAACTAAAGGCCAATACTAACAATGGTACTACAATAATCAGAGCCGGTATAATAGCCACCATCTTCAATATAAAAAATAAGATGTGATATGATTGCCAATGAGACAACTGTCCAAAAGATACCAAAATGACACAGACATTAACAACAATGGATCACCGTACGGCCTTCAACAATGAGCAAAGCCCATACCGCATAGTCAGTTATATAAGGCCCCGATAAGACAGTGTAAAACAATTCAAACAAGAAAACTAACGGACTTATATATATATATAAAAAAAATGAACAAAAACAAATATGTTACACATAAAACTAACGACAAACACTGAATTACAGGATCCAGACTTAAACCAGGCACATACGCATGGCTATCTTAGAATATTTATATCTTTCTAAAGACAAACACGAGTATTTTGTATCGGACTGATGAAAAGGGAGGGAGGGAGGTTATGGAAGTTATTTAATTGAATTTATTCATAATATGATTATATATTTAATGAATTTACAGTCTAACAGATATTGTTTTAAGATATTTTTTATCACATAAATTGAAGTAAGTATTAATCTGCACAGCTTGTAAAAGCTGAAAGTCATACTCATATCGTACCAAGGAGGAAATTGACAATGAAATGATGAAAATAAAAGCACATGGTAATTAATCTAAATATATAGTCATTTAGGAGGGGCGAATAAACTAATCATCTTTTGATACCAGTGTCCAGCTGTTAATCCTTGACCACAGTCAAGATAAATATTGAAGTCTAGCTTATCTCATTGCATTATGTGTATTGCAACAAAAGTAATTTTTATAACATGGAAGTAAACAGAGAAAAGGGATAAATATATGAAAAGGAGAAAATCTAAAGGGAAAAAATCTTACCAAAATAAACAAAACTATATGTACGGATAAGAGTGTGAAAGTATCGTTGAAAGACTCTGACAAACATTAAAGGTTCTTAGTAATTTAGAAGGGTTATGCACTACATGTATCTCTGATGAGTAAGAAATAAAGTCAAATGTTTATTTAAAATTATATGTCATTGTAAATGCTGACGATACTGTCTTAATGGCCGAATCTCAGACAGAATATGAAAGGCGAAAACGCGAAATGGCCTTAACCGGCCATCATACAATACAACATGCGATTATATTTGTTCTAAAACGACCACTGTACACTTGTGTGTTTCTAGGTCAATTATAACGAGGTATTATGCATTATATCGATAACATGTAAACTAATTATGTTTGAAGATTTAGTTAACGTGATATTGTTTATCTTCATCATATCTTAGGCGAGAGCATGCTGGTTTGAATATTTATATTAGATCGGAAAACAGAAATATAATATTATTGTCAAAAGTTTATAATTTGATTAATTTAACCGAAATCAAAGAAATATATACATCTATAATACTAAAATAAAAACAACAAATCAAAGAATTCAACTTTAAATATAGCTAATATAGCAAAATGATGTTGATTAAAAATTACACCACTCCAGACCCTTTTGTTTTCCACATAGTTAATATTGCCAATAATTAACATGTTCCGTGTCGAATCCGATTCCGATACCAATAGTATATTCACAGTGACACATATACCTTATCTGTACGTTCCGCATCTGACAGGCACACCACCGAACGGTGTATTTATGATTTGCTACAACACGGGTCATAGTCACAGGGTTGACACTATTCAATTATGTCATTGCCACATTGTTTCCTATTGTAGTATTTAATCAGTATGTCTTTAAAAATGACAATACGAATACTAAAAATCTCTACTTAAAATAAGGAGTATAGGTACAGTTTCCAATTTGTTAGCCAGCATGACGCAAAACAGCGAAACAAAGAATTCAACTTTATTTATAACTAATATTGTACAATGCTGATGATAAAACATTACTCCATTCCAGGCCCTTTTGTTTTTCAAATAGTTAATATTACCAATAATTGATAAGTTCCAGGTCGACGGTTTCACCGTTTCACAAATGATATCGGATATGTTCCTTGCGTCGTAACTACAATCCATCCCCTTCCCTTTCATGAATGTGACCTACCGAATTAGACTATATACCGGATTTGTTATCACTTGATCAAGACGACGGTTGCCACATGTAGAGCAGAATCTGCTTACCCTCCTGGAGCACATAAGATCATCCTCAGTTTTTGGTGGGGTTCATGTTGTCTATTCTTTAGTTTTCTATGTTGTGTCATGTGTACTGTTGTTTGTCTGTTTGTCTTTTTCATTTGTAGCCATGGCGTTGTCAGTTTGTTTTAGATTTATGAGTTTGACTGTCCCTTTGGTATCTTTCGTCCCTCTTTTCAAACAGAAAGATTTTGAAAGTAGAGAAAACTGTGCATCTTATAATCAGCATGACTTTATCAGATGACAATATCAGTACTAAATATCCAGGCTAAAATAAGGCTTACACATAGTTATATATAGACAATAATAGTGCATTGACTTGACATATCAGCGATATAAGGATGAGGCTTAGAAAGGGGTAAAGCGAGGCTATGCCGAGCATTTCCCCGTTTCGTGCCGAATCCTTATTATCGTTGATATGATACTATCACAGGTAAGAACTACCTCATATTGAAAAAAAATCTTTTAGTTTTGCTGCTGCTACTTTATGGAATAGCTTACCTGACCACTTCAGGACTGTTAACAGCCTCTCACATTTTAAGAGTCTTGTACAGTCCTGGAGTGGAACAGAATGTTTTTGCTCTGCCTGTAGATAACTTTGTGTTACAATATTTATGCTTTTTATGTTGCATTAACAGCCTGCTTTGCAACTGAAATTTTGTTTTTTACCTTTTAAAATTTGAAAGATTTGAAATTTTTACTTTATAAATCATAAATTATTTAAAAATTAATTTTTTAAACAGATTTTTTTTTTAAATTTTAGTGCTTCATATATATGTTTTGGTATTTTGCAAGATACATGTATATGCTATTTGCTTAGAGTTAATTTTTGGTGCTGCTTCTTATTATTTATTGCATGCTGCATGCCTTGTTTTATTTGTTATTGCATATGTTTTTATATTCGGTGAAAAGCTCATTAGAGCTTATGTTTGTATTGTTTGTCAATATGCCGAATCCAAATAAAGTTTTACTTAGAAACTAACAATATTTGAAGTCAGAATTGATGAACCATATCTTCGGATACAATTTATAAACCAAAGAACATTTAGATACATTGTAAAGTATAAAGATAATTGGCCAAGTAGTTTCAGAGGAGAAGGTTTTTTAGATAGTTTATGGCGATTGACGACGGACGACGACTGATATTGAAGAGACTGAGATTGAAATGAGTAGTATTTACTCCGGGGGAACAAGGGGGTGTTAAAGATAAAAAAAAAACTTTTTAGGGGTGATCATATTTTTTTAATTTGTATTTCTAATTTATGAAAAATGGCCAGTATTGCGTCATAGATTATTATAATATCTTTTACCCATTATTTGTTTTGTCAGAACGTGGAAAGAATCTTACTAGTAGTGATAGCCGAGCAGTATTACCCCCCAAACCCTGGGCGTTGACACCGACGCCATATAAGACTTTAATTAAAGATGCGAACATCAAACTTTAGTGTTGGTTCATGTACATGCTGACATTGGGACGCCGACGCCATATTTGGCCTAAACCCTAGACGCCGACGCCATAGAAGATCTTATTTCGGGACGCGAACATCTTACCATAGTTTTGTCCATGTATACCCTGAAATCGAAACTCCGACTCCATATTTTGGCCTAAACCCTGGACGCTGACTCCATATAAGACCTTAAATCAGGTCGCGGACGCAATACCGTCTTGTTTAACAGTGTAAATCCTAAAATCAGGACGCCGACGCCATATTTGGACCTAAAATCGGGACATTAACATCATACCTTAGGGTTAAACCATGAGGTTATGACATTAGGTCGTCAAAGTATCATAAGGGCCTACACCCTGGACGTCGACGTAAAATAAGACCCTGAAATCGAGACGCGAACGTAGGATTTGACCAATTGACCCTGAAATCGGAACCCCGACGCCATATTTGGACTTTAACCTTGGACACCATCTCTTAATGTTGGATCAGTCACGTCACACCCTTGTGGAAAGTGGACCTGAATTCTTCTTAGCTAAACGCTTACTCTTTAAACCCAACACCGGAACCATTTGTCTGTGGAAAGTAAACGTTCTTAGATAAGTTACTACTAAGACATGCTTATAACAACTGTAAGAATTCTTCAAGATACACTATTTATATTCAATCAGTTAATCACATAAACTGTCACTCAATTCAGTAGACGGTACTATGAATATTTGATGAACTTATACAGATAATTTGGATTAAAACGTTTGATATCATGTAATAAAATATATTAAAAAAGCATTACAAATTTCTACTTCCTACTATCCGGCACACCTCCGTGAACCGTCTAATTAATATCATATGTTCATGATAAAAAAGATACCTGAAATAATTGGATAAAGAGATAAAACACATCTGATGTTTTGAAATGAGATACACTTATACATCATACCTTAGGTTAAACCTCCACGAAGAGTAGAGGTTGTGGGAGGTGAAAATATATAAAATACAAAGTATGGCAGGCACAATATATAAAAAATAGAGAAATGTGGAAGGCTGAAACATTAATAATACAGTGATATTAGGGGGTGGGGTTAATAAGAAATAGACAAATATGCTAGACAAAAATATAAACAATATAGAAATATTGAAGCGAAAATATGAGGAACAGAGACATATGTGAGGCAAAAATATAATGAATGGAGAAATATAAGCCCAAAGATATTAATTAAGGAAAACAAGAATTTGTATAATTGCATTTGCACGACCTTCGAAGACAGGCGAGAAGCAAACATTCATCCAGTGAGCAGTTGTAACATCATGATCTAACCCAGAAGCAGCAAAAGCAGGAGGCTTTCGTGTTCAGACACCCTTTTACCATGATTGTGTATGGTCTAGCATCCTGCAAAAAAAAGTCATTTTAGGAATAAATATGCTTCAACAAATAAAAAGGCTGTGCAGATCGTGTCAAGAAAGGATCGTTTGGTTGTATAAAAGGTGGCAGCCTCTTTACGAGGAAAACAACGAACAGTGCATCCACATTGTCGGTCCCTTAGATGTGTCGCTGCTAATGTTGATGTGGCTGTTTTTGCTGCTTTTGCTGCTGCTGGGTTAGTTCATAATGATGCAGCTACTTACTTGAAGAACGCTTGATTCTCATTTGTCTTCGACTATCATGCAAATGCAATTTAACATATTCATATTTTCCTTAATTATTTTTTTGGCCTATGTGTTTTTTTGATACATATATGACTTGGCACTGCACTTTAATATAAATCCCGTCATAGTGTGATTGGACTATAATAAATTAGTGTATTTTTGTCATTAATTTTTGCTTATATGCTTGGTCTTGATTAAGTTTATAACACAATGTTGAATGCTGTACCCCTATTTGTGACATTTTTACCTCTTATTTCTGTCTGTATGTTTTCTTCACGCATCATTGTCCATATAATGGAAGTTAATGCGACTGTTATACAAGTGAGAGGTTTAGCTTTGTTTTGTTTTATTGATAGAGAAAGTATGAAGCAGACGTCAGATACTAGAGATGATATGGAACAGATGTCAGATACTGGAGAAAATATTGAGCAGACGTCAGATACCAGAGATGATATGGAACAAACCTTGGATATACGAGTCAAACCTCATAAATTTGGTGTGTGTGTGGTGTTGGATTTGGACAAATAAAACTCTTAAAGACACACATGAGTACACATAATAGCGAGAAACCATTTCAATGCGGTATTTGTGATAAAGGGTTTATTTTTTTTAAACATAAAAAAGGTTCTAAAGATATGTACCTCATATTGAGAAAAAATCTTACGGAACCAACAAATAAAATGAAAATTATGGAAAAGTTTGGTGTCACTAATGATGAAATGAAACTCATTTATACACTTCCATTTAAAACTACTACAAATAGTAGAGCACAGACGTTACGCACGATATTGCGTCCCAATTGGTAACGTTAAAATTTGACGTTTTACGTCGGTAATCGAGTATACTTTGTTCGTTTTGATTGTAATCATTTTTGATCGATATTATGGATACTTCAAAGTCTGAAATATTTGCTACTGGTAGATAAGCAAGCAAATGAACTTTCGGACTTCTGATTCGGCTTGTGTTGTATTTTTATTTATATTTATTGTAACTTTTATTTTTTTGCTCTTTTCTTTTTAGTTTCTTTATCTCTTTATATCTGCAATATGTAATTCTCTCTGACTCGGATATGAAATTATTTTGTTCTGTAATTAATATTTTACCTATTTATTGACAAATTACCATATGGTTTTTTTTTCATTTTAGATAATCATTCATTTTCTATTTGATTATAACTACTTTTATATATTGCAGTTCTTATCGTGGTTTCTATGATTCTATATCTATTTTCGAAATTTGTAATTTGGTTATTTTGTTTTGTCCTCTGATCTTAAAACATAAAATCGAACCGTACTTGTTATTTAAAAACAATGAAATATCGTTCATATATCATATGATAATACGAACTGCTTTCAAATTCGATGGCCTATAGGAAGATGATTGGCCTAATGAGTTCATATAAAGTGATAAAAAGCATGGTAATTTTAAGATACGCTCGTGGCGAGATTTGTTCGACTCAGCTCCTAATCGACAGTTATTGCAACTATTTAAACTTAAGGTCGCCTGATGTCCGGCTTCTCCTACCTTTGATGACAGGTCAATAAAATACAACAAATGTCGCTTATACATGATGTGGTGTTTAACACTAAAACAGAGAACAAACTTTTAGAAATAATTTGAAAACACATATATGTATAGCGTCCCGAATCGAAAACGTTCAAAACGTAAGAAAAGTGCTCAGTGGACAAACTTGAAAGACATTTGATTTGTTAAAAAACGAAGTCATTTCGACTTAACAGCTTATCAAAAAGTATGTTATCGTATTGTGGGGTGAAAGCACAATTACGAAAAAGCACTGTTTTATATGCTACAAATTGAATATTTAATAAAATGACGTTGAAACTGACAATGTTTTTGTAAAAAGCGG
The DNA here is from genome assembly GCF_965363235.1 of Mytilus galloprovincialis. Taxonomy (NCBI): domain Eukaryota; kingdom Metazoa; phylum Mollusca; class Bivalvia; order Mytilida; family Mytilidae; genus Mytilus; species Mytilus galloprovincialis. Next base: position 22,027,405 of record NC_134848.1, on the reverse strand, counting down.
CGAAATTCGATATTGGACAATCTTTCAAGACATTTTCCCGAGGCCGATGCGTTTTTATTTGTGGTGCGAGTGCTGTAAAATTCCGGATTTGAAATGGTCTATCTAAGCACATTTGTAGGAATAATTTATGAAAACAAAATTTTATATCATCTGATATTTTAAAAAGCGATAAATTTTTATAACTTACCATTTTCAGAAACCTGACCATGGCGAGGATTATTTATTTTTGAAAAAATAAATTTTTACAGTTCGATCAACACAAAAAACAGCAATGGCGTCATAAATTATATTAGACGTTTATCATTCATGCGAATTTTCGCGGATTTTAAACTTTTTATTAGACCACAAAAATTCCCGGAAAAGTTATTTTGCGAATAATTTGTTACGTCTGACATGCATATTTTTGACGTTTTTGGTAATATTTGTATCATTATTTGAAACTATTATGAAAAATTAAAGAATATTTTTAATATTTTTGGAAACAGTAATACCTGCCTAATCTATGGATATAAATTTCATAAATCTGAACTAGTTAGTTTTCATAGAAGAGCTATTTATCAAATTGCTCTGTTGCATTTCACGGCATTGACGCAATAACGTGCTTAACGTCACAGTGGTTCCAAAACAGGATAAACCACTAGTTTTGACTACTAATTATTTCCCGGAAAAGATGAAACTTGTACAAAGCCCTCTTTGTACTTTTTGTAATATACAACCAGAAACCATTATACACTTATAAGTACAAATTTTGTTAGAACATTTTGATACATGGACTTCATCTACAGCACACGTAACACTTTACTATAATTGTAAGACTTTTGTATTCGGTATTTTTGATGTTAGAAACTGTATTGTAAAAAATAAGATATTACTCTGTATTAAGTATTATTATATTTATTCAAGTCGATGTCCAAGTTCTATCACTTCAGGCACTCAAACATAAGTTAAATGATCTGTACTGTACTAAAAAAACTGTAGCTATTTACAAACAAAAACAAGAACAGTTTGAGAGAGAATGGAATAGCTGGCACTTTCTGTGTTTATACTGAGAACAATCACACAAATACATGAGACTTTTGTTTTTAAATTTGCTAATTAAACCTATAAATCTGGCTCTTTACTTTCCACCTTTCTTGAATCAGAAACAATATAAGGGCAGTAATATATAGAGCAAACCACAGATGACCAATTCTTCTTTTTTTCCTAAAAATTTCAAACTTGTGTATTTGTTTTTTTGTTAGATTTTTTTTGTTACTTTTTTGACAAACTTTTGATTTTTTTCTTTGATTTTTTTCTTTGATTTTTCTCTATCCTTTTTTTTTCTTCTTCAAAATTTTACTATAGAAATAAAACAAAACATAGACAAATTAGTTTGCAGCAGAAAACTCAAACTGTTCTTAAGAATTAGTAATTGTAAGAAGTATTAAAATTAACTTAATTATAACTATCTGTAATTGTATTACCTGCATTGAAAGAATACCTTTGTATATTATCATGATCATGTATTGTGTTTTGATAAAATAAAATAAATATCAAAAATAAATATCAAATATATTTGTATCCCTTAATGAACCCCTGATTGTAGAGAAAGTGTTCCATGATGAAATTGACATTGCACAAAATATAGAAATCAACGACAACGGAAGCCCGCAATGAACGGTGTTTTAATCTTTTGCTGACGACAACTTCCAAATCTACTCAGGACCAGGATTCTTTAAGGTAAAAAGTTACGAAATATATCAAAGTAGTTCACATTTTAGTATGGTGGTCCTAAAATCAAACTTGGGGTATTTTAGTTGCAAAAAATGATTAATACATGTTTATCGTTTCTCGTTTTTTTAAATAGAGTAGACCGCTGGTTTTCCCGTTTGAATGGTTTTACACTTGTAATTTTGGGGCCCTTTATAGCTTGTTGTTCGTTGTTAGCCACGGCTCCGTGTTGAAAGCCGTACATTGACCTATAATGGTTTACTTTATTCAATTGTTATTTGGTTGGAGAGTTGTCTCATTGGCACTCACTCCACATCTTCCTATATCTATATAAGCTGAATATTCATTGTTATGAGCTGCAAGCATAGAAACATAATTAAACAGAAGACAATATTTGAGTACTATTCTATTGATTTTTGTCGCCTTAATTGAAAAGAGTAATCTTTCTTCGTTTAGATTTTTTTTGTATTTCAATTCAATTAAATATTTTATTTAAGTCTCATATTTCAATAATATATAATACAACATTTCATTAAATGTAAAAATATATATATATAAAAAGAGAGCCATTCTGTACAGAATTACAAGAGACTATAACATTAAAAATTATATAAAGAATTCATCCTCTAAAATATTCTTACAATTATCACAGACTCGATCTTTAAAAATTAATTTTTCAAATCTCCCCGTTTCTATTCTTAGTTGTGCTACACCACATCGAAATTTGGCAAAAAAACTCCTTTGCGAAAATGGCATTGGAAATTTACAATAAGTTTCCGTTTCAAAACTGTTCTTAAATAGATTATATGTACGAAGTTTGTTACCACCTTTACCAGATAAAGCTTTCTCTGATTGTAAATTGCCTTGCCACTGTTCGACATATTTACTAAACAGTTTAGACATAACAGTATTGACAACTCAGTTACTTTCAACATACTCTGTAATGATACACAAATGTTCTGCATTATACTCAGAAAACGTTTTCCTTACATAAAAATTCCAATTTTTTGTACACTTATGTTTTTTACTCATAATGTCTGCCCATATGAATTTTTTTCTGTTTAAACGATCAGAACTCATATTGTTCAAACGGCATCAAAGTCGAATTAAGCTCTGCCATTGTTTTTGAAAGATAGGTATCCACCCCATATCCCCTGCAACTGCAGCATTTGGAGTATAATTACCCACTCCAAGAAAAAATCTGCAAGCTCTATTATGAATGGCATTTATAAAAGTAAAATGTTTGCAACCCCAAATACCAGCACCATACTCAACAATTGGGAGCTCCAAACTCTCATATAATTTTGAAAAGACACTATGAGTAACACCACCTAAGATTTTGCGCTTGGTTATATCAAGGCCAAGTGCTCTATTTGCAGAAGCTGCAACAGCTCTAGCAGTTACATTATAATCTAAAATTCACTTAAAACTAAACCTAAATATGTATAAGTAGTAGAATATTCAATGAAATCATTCCCACATTTAAATTCAACATGTGACTTATTAACAGAAGGTGTTCTAAAATGCACAATATTACACTTTTTGGAATAAATGGTCAAACAATTATCTCCACACCATGTACCTAATGCATTTAACAGAATTTGTAATTCTTTTTCGTCGTTTGCAAGTAAAACCACATCATCAGCATAAAGCAAAATACAAACTTTTTCATCATCAATATCAATACCACACTCATATTATTTCAAGAATGAAACTAGGTCATTAATATATAGATTAAATAACAAGGGAGATAATGGACATCCTTGTCTAAGACCACTGTTAACATTTAACCATTCTGATAAATGGCCGTTTAATCGTACTGAAAATAATATATTTGAATAAATAGACTGTATAGCAGCACAAAAATTTTCAGCCACCCCCATTACATTTAATTTAGACCATAGTATATTTCTATTGATGGTATCATATGCCTTTTTAAAACCAATAAACGCACACAAAGTAGATTTACGAAGCTTCTTTCTGACTTCAATTATGTTTGTAAGAGAAGACAATTGGTCTATAGTGCTTCGATTTTGACGGAAACCATTTTGTTTGTCGACTTATATGTTATTGTCATCTATCCATTGCACCAGCCTTTCGTTTAAAATATTACAATAAAGCTTATAGGAAACACAAGCTAATGCAATTCCTCTGTAAGACAAGGGGTCGCGCGGATCTGTCATGTTTGCTTTAGGTATAGGATTGATAATAATTTTGTTCCATAATTCTGGCGTTTTTTGGAACTTAAAGCAAAAATCAAATAAATGGTAAAATAACAAAATTGAGCAATTATTTTGCAAAACTTCAACTGGTAAATTATCAAATCCAGCAGATTTGCCTTTCTTTGCTTTGTCAATGACACTAGCTGTTTCAACAAACGAAATGGGTTCCGTCAATAAAAAGTCATTACAAGTATTTTTCGTATATGCATGATTTTGCGTTTCAGAAACCTTGGTTGAAATCTTTTGATTTAACAAATTACTATATTCCGACTTCCATTTATTTAGTATGCTCTTGCGTGATCATGATACATTATTAAAAAAACAATTATTAACCTTATTGGCATGAAAACCTTTTTGAAAACGTATTACATAGAATAGTCATTCATACAGAATAATTTATTTTTTAATGTTGAATTTATGACCATTTCAACTGTAAATTTCTATAAAATAAATTGGTATATAGTGCACAATTGTAGAATTGATTGTTCACTTTTGCAGCATGACTCTTTTATCCGTTGTTAACATCATATGACAATTTCTACATCAAACTCATACTGAGGCAGACTGATTAGGAAATTGTCGTTAGATGTTAACAAAAAAAATACAGTTGCAGTGAAGGCGACAGACCAACGACGCAATATTTACGTTAAATAACTAAAGCCATATTTTATGAGGTGTTGTTATAAGAACGTGATATTTGTTTTTATTGAGTTGATTGATATATGAATTGTGTTTATACTTATTCTGAATGAAACTGAGATTCAGAATGTATAATATATATATACTCAATTAATATCCGACTTACATTATTTGAACGGGAACAGTTACCTTATCACTTTAGAAGTTAGAAATACATCAGGTGTACTATAAATTACAATTTGGCTTCCCGTCTTTGAATTGCGATATTGCAGATCGTTAACTTAATTAGTTAAACTGTTTAAGAAATCTTAAAAGTAATTGTCCCAGATAGATACTAATACTTGGACATCTTAATCATTTGGTTTTGAATTTGTATCAATACAGGACATTTTGAGAGCATCACATACTAAAGAGAAATAATATATTGCATATCAAAGTCATTTTGTGTAGCATCATCGAGGTGTTTTGATAGTAATGCTTTCAATTAAAAAAACCTCTAATCCTCTGATATAAATACTGCCAACAGGTTGAATATTTGGTAACACACACATAAATAATCATACTGCCTGATTATTGTGCGAGACATTTTTTATGTAATTATATTTTTTAAATGCAGAATTTAATCTAGTGGAAAAATGGTATCTTAACTTCTGTAATTTTTTTTTAAATTAAGAATTTAAACCTGCGGAATAATTGTATCTTCAATTCAATTGTAGTACATATTCGGTCGTGTAAATTTTAAACTATCGTTATTATAAAAAATCAATTTCGTTGAATACTAAAATAATTATATGTCAATGGTTATTCACTTACAAATGCAAATAGTACAAACTGAATAAGGTAGGTATTGCATCAAACGTATTGATTGTGTCATTTCCAGAGGCAGAATGAACATCTTTTCTCGTGATAAAACAATGATAAGCTTCAACGAAAAACTCTACTAAAGTTCACATTAACAGTTGTTTCTTTTTTATTAACCTTACTTAATCAGAAGGTTACACAAATGAATAATAGATAAAGACTACTCTTTTTTTATCTATAGGTGCAATTCACTTAGCTATTAATAATGTCTTTGGACATATCAACATGAACGTTTCAGTTCAATTTGACTGATTATTTACTATACTTACTTATACTAAAATGATTATTGATGCCGATATATAACTTAGTAATCTTCTTTTTACTGTTTCCACATATATGCCGTCGTTCAACTATCTTTGTTATTTATAGAATTGGCAAGATATGGATATAGAGAAAAACTGTCACAAATAATGTGATGTCAAGAATATTCCTTGTTCTAAGAAATTCCATATCTTTTCTCTTGATTATTAGTTTTCCGAATAGCAATCGACTATTTCATCAGTATGCATTATATTTTTTGTTTACTTATGTAAAAAAAAATATGATCACGAAACCGATGAAATAACTGCATTTTACACAGTGCATGCGTTTTGTCTCTGAGCTGTCATAGTTCGTTTGTTGTAGAACATGTTGAACAGATGGTTAGATTCATTTCCGTATATTAAGGTAGTTCAATATTCAAAAACCCAAGTTTTTAGTTGAGTATGTAAAATTGTTGAATGAATTAATTTGTATCTAAAAATGGATGTTATTTATTTATGAAAATTTTAAAAAGGAAAAATATTTGATTTTGTTAATACCTATTTCAAGTGTTGTTGTGCTTTTCGTTAAACGTAATTTTATCTAACTTCTAAAATGTGCATATGCGGAATAATGATACATGTAATATACAGTTATTTTCTTTTGATGAGGTAAATATGAGGTTTTATTTACTCAATGATGTTTCTGTAATTACTTTATAATTTCTATCATGTGGTTAAAAGCCATAACATAAAATAAACTTCGAATCGGTATCAGAGAAAATACTTCTAAATATTTCCAAAAAAATAGACAGGATTAAAATTGATTGCTACAAAGTTCACATTTTTATGGAACTAAAAGTCAATAATTCCTTACTTAAATAATAATACATACGTTATATTCATACTAAGAATAAGGACAAAGTAAAATCTCCATAAAAATGAACTCCCACTGAAAAATTGCAAACGACAAGTTCAAATCGGTATCAGAGAAAATACTTCTAAATATTTCCAAAAAATAGACAGGATTAAAATTGATTGCTACAAAGTTTACATTTTTAGGGAACTAAAAGTCAATAATTCCTTACTTAAATAATAATACATACGTTATATTCATACTTAGAATAAGGAAAAAGTAAAATCTCCATAAAAATGAACTCCCACTGAAAAATTGCAAACGGCAAGTTCAAATCGGTATCAGAGAAAATACTTCTAAATATTTCCAAAAAAATAGACAGGATTAAAATTGATTGCTACAAAGTTTACATTTTTATGGAACTAAAAGTCAATAATTCCTTACTTAAATAATAATACATACGTTATATTCATACTAAGAATAAGTAAAAAGTAAAATCTCCATAAAAATGAACTCCCACTGAAAAATTGCAAACGGCAAGTTCAAATCGGTATCAGAGAAAATACTTCTAAATATTTCCAAAAAAATAGACAGGATTAAAATTGATTGCTACAAAGTTTACATTTTTATGGAACTAAAAGTCAATAATTCCTTACTTAAATAATAATACATACGTTATATTCATACTAAGAATAAGTAAAAAGTAAAATCTCCATAAAAATGAACTCCCACTGAAAAATTGCAAACGGCAAGTTCAAATGGCAAAACACAATTTCAAACACATCAATCAAATTGACAACTGGGGGAGAGTTATCTCATTAGCAATCATACCAATTTTTTTTTTATATCTCACAACTGTCATATTCCTGACTTTTTACGGGCATTTTCTTATGTAGAAAATTTTGGTTTGAGCCTGGTTTTATTGCTAGGTAACCTTCTTACTTGTATGACAAGTCGCATCAAAATTCATTATATTTTAAACGATGCGTGATCAAAACAAACAGATATGATAGGTACTGATTCATAATTTAGTCTTAGATGCATGAGTTTTTTTTAGTTGTTAGTGGCTTTAAACTATCTGTCAGTAACTGCGAGTATTCTCAGATCTAAAATTGATGTCTTTTTTTTTTTGGAATGTACAAGTACCCGGGCACGTCCACTTGTATTTCTAGTAATTTTATGTTTGTCAATATGATGATCAGTTTAGCCTTTTAAACTGATTTTCATAGTTTGTTCTTATGTTGTACTGTAACACCCCTGTTCCAGGTAAGGAATAGAGTGGGATCCCGGCAACATGTTTAAACCTACCACATTCTTTATGTATGTGCCTGTTTAAAGTCTGGAGCCTGTAATTCAGTGGTTGTTGTTCGTTCATGTATAACAGACTTGCGTTTCGTTCATTTTTTGTACATAAACTAGGCCGTTAGTTTTCTCTTGTAAATTGTTTTACATCATCATTTCTGGACCTTTTTATAGCTGACTATGCGGTATGGACTTTGCTTATTGTTGAAGGCCGTACGATGACCTATAATTGATAATGTTTGTGTCATTATGGTCTATTTTTGAGAGTGGACTCATTGGCAAACATATCACATCTTCATTTTATATATAATAGGTAATTATGGAATAAAGTTATTAGGACAGAATTCATTTTTACCCCATGACAACATTTGTTGAATGCACAAATTTATACAATGATAAAGACGTTTTTTGTTCAAATAGCCATATTAACCTCTTCTATAACACAAAACAAGCACGTTTTCCAATGATATGATGTAATGCAATCCAAGTTTATAATGTCACGATTAATCATTTTAAGAACAATGTAACATTTATGTTGGATATCTTTAAGACTAAACATGAGTTTCCGTTCTTGCAGAGAGAATAATACTTCACATTTTAAATCTACTTCTGGTGAAAAAGGATGACCTTTTCTAAAAAAAAAAGAATCCAAGTGATGTCAGCTTTTTAATCATATCTGTCGTAGGCCAACCACAAGGTCTATCTCTTGAAAGCCATTCCTGAGCAAATGTGGGCTATGTTTTGCATCGAAAACAGAAAACTGTATTACTATGGGACTCACCTTTTCCATATGTTGCAGCAGGTTTATTTTTCTGAATAAGAAATGGATGATCATTCGAAAAGCCATTAAATTTACAAATATCAACTTAAAGTAATCGTCGAAATTGATCAGACTGATACGGTTTTTTGTCAAGAAAATCAGTCCAGCAATGAAGAATAACTGGCACCCCATTCTTAACTAATTGTAGTTTAACGTATCCAGCACGTGATTTCGATTCTCGTTTGATTAATAAGAACATGTTAGATAATTCTTGATCAGCTATTGATAAGTCGATGACGAATATAGTTTCATCACAATACAAGGCATCTATATCCCTTTCATTACCTATGAAATAAACATATCGTGTTAAATAATTTTTCGAACAATCATACCTACAAACAGTATAAATATAACTTGTGAACGATGTTATGTTTACGTAATACTAACATTAATAAAGCTGTAGCATACACGTCATGAGAAGTTATCTTACAATGAAATATAAAAAAGAGAGACTATGATGACACAGTGACACAGAAATTAACAACTATGGGTCACCGTACGGCATTCAAAGATGTACAAAGCCCATACTGTAGAGTCAGCTACGAAACCTTGACATTCATATCAATTTTCCACGTTCTTATCGACGTTTTTTATTCAAATTAATGGTTTCAATTCAGCTCAATATGATGAATTTTTCAGACATTTTTGAATACGCTTGTAAATGTACTTACGTCTCAAATGACCGTTATGAAATTCCGTTACCTAATATATATCTGCACGTAATATTAAATAACATTAAGTGTTAGTCAAAAATTTCAACTATTTTCTAGATATATTATTATGTTAATGTTCAGACTGTTGGCTTGTTGTGAGTTCAGTTACTCAACAGACAATTCAGTATGTTGGTGCTTTTTCAGGAAACGTAATTTTATAAACAGTATTAGATTGCATAAAAAGGACTTAATGCAAAAACAACATTTCAAAAAATATCAGATGGGAGGGGGTACACTTCTTTTGTTATATTACTAATTGCAATTAGTAATTTTGGCCTCTTCATCATGACATAAGTGAATTGCATCTGAACAACTATTCTACAATATGCACAATCACTTGATAGTTCAAACAACGTACCGTGATGGTCATTTGACTTAGACAGCATTACTTCGAGTGTATCACTTCGAGTGACATCACTGTTACACTTGTAAACGACTGTAAACGACTGTTGCGCCGTTTTATTGATTCTAAACCGTTCGACTGTTTTCGATGTTATCAATCATCTTATTCTGATAAAGCCGAAGAATACTCTTGTTTGAAAATCGGTAGAGCACTTTACTGGTTGATATGACATACGCAGAATCATCGAATCCGGTTTCTCATGTATGTAACAACGTGTTTGTGTTTAACAAAAGAACTTTCTGTGTTACTGAAAAAATTAGTACAGCAGGGTTTTCGATACCACAAACTAGTCAAAACAGTTACTAAATTTTATCATCGGTACAAGGATATCATTCGTAAATATAATTCAACATGCAGACGTTCAGGTATCTCAGGTCTCTCACACCCAATCTTACACGGTTATATTCTTTACGAAGCCCAAACGTGTCATAATTCACCTCAAAAGATAACCTATTTTAAACCAGACTTATTCAGAAAGGATATGTATGTTATAGTTATTGACCATGCAAGTCGGTATATATTATTCAATCTGCACGTACGACGAGGACGTTCGATTAAAGGGTCACCCTAAGCGTGCAGATTAAATGATATATAACGATTTGATTGGCCAATAACTGTTGTAATACATGTCATCATCAATACGTGTGGAGTTCCGAAATTCCGCAATCCACGGCTCATATGATATGAAAGTTTTTAATAAAGTTAAGAAAGGGGGAAATACGCTTTGATGTAGTTGAAGGTAGGTAAGTATTGGTTGTTTTTTTTTTAATTTAGGCTTCTTCCTAAATTGTTACATTATTTGGAGAATAACGGTTTAATGGTAGATTTTGTTCATAATTTCTGGTAAATTATCAAGTTCTCAATATTTATATAGATTAGTGACGATATCGTGTAGACGCCTCTCTGTTATCTTACTATACTTAAGATGATCCTAATTAGGTTTTGTCGTTCACTTGCTCTTTTGATATAAGGAGTTACCATTTAAATTTTAGGGAGTTGGGGCTAGAAGGGAAAAAATTGTTTTTCATTTTTTCAGTTGTAATTTCTGTCCTGCCTTTTTATCTTTCACTCTATTCGGTTCTGCCTTCTTCAAATGGTAGCTCCGTTGTTGACGTATAATCTACACCTCCTAGAGTTTTAGTTACGTTTGGTTAACTTTTTAAATATCTAAGAAAAATCGAAACTGAAAGGATTATTGAGTATAGATTAATTGCCTTTCTTTCACTCAATAATATGCTTAGAGGAAGATGAACCAAGGAGAGATGTACCCTAAATTAAACCAAACATATATAAATAGTCGTAATAAAATCCATTGCGCACAACACTAATCCAAATAAGACTTTTTCTATTTGGATATATCAAAACCCTATATAGCTTGTTATCCGGCAAGGGTCAAGGCTTTACGTTGACGGCCGTATGAATATTAGTTGCATACATGAACGACATTTGGGATTTGATAGATAGTTTATACTTCATCTGCATATGTTTATTTAAAGTACGATAGTTGTTCAAAAGGTGTAATGGTTACACTGTAGTATGTTAGTACATTTGGAATTCAACTTTTTTAAATAAAATAATATGTTGTGAGACAATGCAATAACTGGTGTAAAACAATTCAAAAGAGAAAGAATACGGCTTGATTCATATAGTACGGTGACCAAGTAGGGAAAGTCGCTTATTTAAGGATTTTAATCGTCATTCGGACTATACGGCTATAAATTACAGTAATTACAGTATTGGTCGTTCAAAGGCTAAACTTAACAATTTGACTTGTCGTCAAAAAATCGTACGGTGCAATTTTCGTAAAATGGGCTTTGACGTACGTTAGTATACTTGAACGAAAAATCGACTCAGAAATGTTTTGAGGTCTACATTGTAATATAAAATCCGTGATATGATTTCTGTTTTTATATACATGGTTGTTACTTCTTATTTTAACGATTTCAAATAAAGTTTAGCAAAATGAATCCTTTATTAAAGAGTTTATATAAACGATTAACACTACGAATATTTTGCATTTAATAGAGTACGTTTCAATTCAATTTCAGCATTTTTTTTTAACGTAAAATGTAAAATATTTAACATATATATGATATTTCATACCTTTTGTTAATCAATAATATCAAATTAATTTTTATCAGAAGCATTACTTTAGCAATTCAAGCAAGACACAAGTCCAAACGCTCATATGACGGAGCTATTCGAAATTCATATACAGCCCCTTATACATGTACATACATATAAGCAATGCGGATGTGCTGTATCACTTACATTCAAATACTGGGATATGTTCCTTGAAGCAGTAGACATTTTTGGCAACTTCGTTGAGATCGTCATCTCAAATGTTGCCTTATGTTTTTTGTAACCAACCGTACCAACTACTGAAGGTGGATGCCAGTTTACATACTCGATATGCTACAACTTTCTGAGAATATTCGATTACCTTTTATAGATGGCTTTTTTGCGTTTAGACTGACTCCACGACATTTAAACGGTACATGGACCAACATGGCAACAGAAAAAAAACGTTATAAAAGCTTAAAGGGGATCATATGGCAAATCGAAAGTCTGCGCTTGTTAGATGGACCCTTACTAGTTATTTCCTAGAATTCTTTGGTCGTTTAACGCTGAAAAGCGCTGGCATTGGTGCAAATAATGCAAATTCACAAAAAGAAACAAAACCAACAGCAAAGAAAAGAGATGAAGAACATGTTACTGCCATTGTTGACCATCTGAATGATCCATGATTGATCCCTTTGATTTCTTATCAATATCTTTTCTAGAATACATGATACAAGACTTTGCTAACAGCTGTCGAGGAAGGCTTGAACATGTCTAAATATTTTATCACTAGTGCTCTTTCTTTAGATCAGTCAAGGATTTTTCATAGTCCAATATCAAAGTAAAAACTAAAAACGTTTGATAACATGATCACAAAAACAAACCTTAAATATAAATCGGGGGAAATACTTTTAGGTCACATAAATCCAGAACTTGTATTTTTACGTGGACTGATTTTGGCAAAAATCATGTCAGTCTGATTTCGTGAAGCAATTAGAATCTGAAGTCATTTGTGCACTTTCGCTACCTTCCTTTGTACCATCACTCACAACTCACGGCATTGTTTCAATGTATTGATGTTTAGAAAGGTAAAACATTCGGTAACCTTGCAACTGACTATTAAAAAAAATATGTCCCAATAAATTTCTATAGCTCACACAGCACCAGATGTTTTTGAACCTACGACATGAACAACTCTAAAGGGAAAGGGAACACCGAACAAGACTACTGCTTCCATCAAAGTGTACCAGATTATTTAGGGGAGAAGTATTCCTGACTTATAAAACTTGACAAATCCCCTATGATTCCACCTGACTTGAGCTTTACATAGCCATCTCGTTTGTAAATTCCGAAACTGTTAAAGTTATGTATACCAACACAGTTAGTGGCTGTCGTAACTTGTTAAGCACACAAGAGGAGGCCGATATTTAATGCCTTAAACTTTGACACGAAGTTTAGAAAATGTAAAAGAGCGAAGGAACAATCATACGGACCTCTAATACAAATGTGATTTTCACTACTATAAATATGTAACACATACAAGCGAGTGGTTGGTGCAGATGGGGAACATTATCAGTGTAAAGAATGAGAGAAGATTTTCACCCATTCACTAAGTATATGTCTGTCTTTCCCCAACAATTTGTAAACTATTGCCTGCATGCTGTACACGCACTTACCCGGATGCGACACAACTTCGTCTCTGTTTGGGGTAGGTTAACAAACTGTTTACGAAACTTCGGTGGACAAGCACAACTATTTCAGTGGTTTCGCTAATATCGACAAAGATGAAGCCCTTGTTTGGGCATGAAAGTTAATTTAAAAGCTTTATGATTAGAAAAATCTCTTTAAAACCATTCCATCATAATAATTATCCAATACGCGTCAAGCTTGCCACCAGTAAAGACGTAAGTTTAATCAGGTACATATAACCTTCCTGTGAGGCGGCACTGAAACAGCATGTTTTACGTACTTCGATTCAAACTAAAAAATTGGACCGAATTACACATTGCTAAACCCCCTATTCCGTCAATTTTACAATACAGTTGGCGAGAGTTGACTGATTTATTACACCTTGCGTATTTTAAATGGCATATGTCAATAAAAATCTCTAGGATCTTGTGTTTTCATTGAAGGGAAAATCTTCATGTAAAAAAGTCATGTGTTTGTTCACAACAAAACCTTACATGTCCGAAGCCTTGCTTTGTACAGGAACATAATTATGTAGAAATTTTAAATCATGTTCCTTGACAGATGAACCAGATGATACTCTTGGCATAATTCTGTTGTATGGATCAATTTGATTGGATTTTTGAATTGTAACGGTTTTCGAGATAAAGAATGCTTTTTAGTTTTAATGAATTACATGAATGAGCTTATGCAAAATACGCCTTCATGATTGTAGGCTTCAAGTAAAATAATAATATTATCCTTTATTGCTTAGGTTGAATGTCAGCCGGCACGGTAACTACTGTCACTATAACAGAATATGTGTATAATAGATCAAGTGTTTGAAAAACGCCAATGTCTAGAATAAATCGATCACCTAATTCATTTTTTTATATTTTCGAGATATTTCATTGTTTACTGATTTGAAAAAAAAAGTCTGTATCTGAAAACTTTACCTAAATTGTTGTATATATCTTCAAATTTTAAAAGTATGGAGGAAAAAAAATAAAACAGAATTTGATCTTTGATCTTATTTTATGCAAAACTGTTACCATATTTCTTGTTGACGACATCCATATTTAAAAAGTACTCATTTTTCCGAATCCAATGATATATAATATAGCCATATAGTATGTTTGACGATTAAATCTTAAATATTTTGGGTCTGGTCACCGTACTAATATCATCGCACTTTAGCGTAGAACATCGTATTTTAGCATGACCATCTCACTTTATAGTACCATCGCACTTTAGAGTCCTGTTGTAGTTTATATATATTATCTGAATATTCTTTGCATGCTACATTTCATATGAAATAATAAATAAGTTTGAGAATAAAGTATCTGTTACAACATTGTCATATAAATATCAGCAAGATAATATATGTCTAGATTTATTATGGATCATCTAAAAAACACAAAAAATTATTGTATGCATCGTAATAAGGATTATCAGTTTAATGTGACATATGCACTGCTTTTGGTTTTAATTTTTAGAGAATTATTTGAAATAAATGAAAAGTTATCACAATCATTGAAACTTTTGAAATATTTATAGCAAAAAGAATACTAAAAATGAACACAAGATGTAATGACCAAAGGCTTTCACATGCATATTACTTTATTGAATAAACAAATAGTTTTATCTCAAGGAATTTCATTTTATTGTTTTTCTATTACAATTCACTATATTTTATACTAAAAACACTGCAATGAATAAATGATGCATGTTCAAGAAATGAACATAACTTTAGAAATACTTGCTTACTGCCGATGTAGTTTTGAAAAAGACACATTTACACATGTCATGTGACCGTTTCTGACCAATATTGAAAAAAAAATTTAACAGGGCTGATCAGATTTATATTTCTCAAGAAACATGAGTTTGCTAGAAGGGGCTTCATACTACCATGCACTAGTTTTTGTTAAAGTGTTTTTATTTCTTTTCTTATCAGACGAATCGTTTTCATTTCGAAATACATTTGCCGTTCATTATCTCGGAATTTTTCTATATAGATTATAGATATAGAAAGATGTAGTATGAGTTTCAATGAGACAACTCTCAATCCAAATAACAATTTATAAAAGAAAACCTATAAAGGTCAAGGTACGGCCTTCAACACGGACCTTGGCTCACACCAAACTACAAGCTATAAAGGGCCCCAAAAATTAGTAATGTTAAACCATTAAGACGGAAAAACCAACGATCTTATCTATTTAAAAACGAGAAACACGTAAGAACTACATAAACAGACGAAAACTACTGTACATCAGATTCATGACTTAGGACAATGGAAAAAAAATGGCAGCGGGATTAAACGTTTTAATGGTATCAAACCTCCTTCCTTTTCTTAAACAATAGTTTAACATCACAACTACATACTATAATATTATTATTATTATTATTACATAGCTTTTGTATAGCGCCTATCTAATAAACATAATACTCTAAGTGCTTAACATATAAAATTGAAGGAAAATATATATCACAATGCATACAATAATAGCAATTATATATATGAACATAAGAATAAAACAGAAATTAAATAGAATAATGATGTAAATTAAGAGCATTGAAAGGGGAAATATATAGTACAATGAATACCATAAAACATATTAAATATAACAGTCAATAACAAAAAAATAATGATGAAAATTATAAGTATTTACATTCCAGTAAAACACAGAGAAAAGATAAATAAAACTGTCTCTTCAATAAAATCGTTCAAACTAAAAATTTAAATAAATTAAAAATAAAAAGGTCCTATCACTTAAACTTTTAGAATAATAATAAATTATCACAGGTCTTACACATCACAGTACGCCAGTCTAAAAATATGTGTCTTCAAACCTTTTTTAAAACGAGGAAGCGATTGTTCTTTCCGTAAATGAATTGGTAGGTCATTCCACAATGTAGCTCCAGCTCGGTCGAATCGTCTTTCACCGTATGTTTTAGTGCGGACATCTCTTGGATTCGTTATGAGTCCTTCATTTTCTGACCGAAGTGTTCTAATAGGAGCGTATGGTACAATCAGTTCTTTCAAATATTTAGGTGCTTTATCGTGTAATGCCTTAAAAACATAAAGTAAAAGTTTAAAATGTGATCGGTATTTCACGGGGAGCCAATGTAGCTGCATCAGAACAGGTGTTATAGAGTCAAACTTCCTTTTTCTTGTGATAAGTCTAGCTGCTGTGTTTTGAACGCGTTGCAGTCTTGCTATAGTGGAAGAGTTTACATTATATAGCAAAGCGTTCCCATAGTCTAATCTGGAGGTGACAAGAGAGCAGACTAGTGTCTTACACGCATTTTCGGTGATATATGATCTAATGTTTCCGATGGTTCGAATCTGGTGGTAACATGATTTTGAGACGGCTGTTACCTGCTGTTCCATACTCAAGGTCTTATCAAAGAACACTCCTAGATTCCTAACGCAGTTCGCATCACTTAAAATAGTGCCATCGAAGGGTAGCTCATACTTGGATAACTGTTTGACTCGATGTTTCGGAGCAAAGACAATGAGCTCTGTTTTGTCCTGATTTAGTTTCAGCATATTTGATGGCATCCAATCGCTTATCTCTGACAAACACGCTTCCAAACGGTCGGATAGATCGTCTCAATCACCTACCGGTTTAATCACTTGATATGCCTGAGTGTCGTCGGCATACGAGTGGTAAAGCATTTTATGTCGCCTGCATATTTCACCAACAGGTTTCGAGTACATGCAGTATAACTTTGGTCCTAGAACAGAGCCTTGAGGCACACCATATTGAAGACGTAGATCGTCAGATTGTTTGGTGCCAATGGCAACTCGCTGAGTTCTATCTTTCAGGTAAGACTCGATCCACGATAAGGCGCTATCAGAGACTCCGAAAGAATAGTTCAGACGTTCTAGTAAAATCTTGTGGTCAATAACATCAAATGCTGCCGAAAGATCGAGCATCAGAAGTACAACACAACTGTTTTTGTCCAGTGCAGAAACTATATCGTGGTGAACACGTAGAAGAGCTGTTTCTGTAGAATGACGAGCTCGGTATGCAGATTGCAAATTTTCGTGCAGATTATTCGATTCTATGTGGTGATCAAGCCGAGAGGAAACAACTTTTTCCAAGACCTTCGACAAAAACGGAAGGGTTTGACACTGGACGGTAGTTTTTTAACACTTCACGATCTAGACTAGGTTTCTTCAGCAATGGTCGAACGATAGCTTGCTTAAATAAAGATGGCACCAGTGATTCTGAAAACGAGCAATTGACAATGTGTGTCACTGCCGGTAGAAGTTCCTTTGAACAAGATTTTAATAAATAGGTAGGCATTGGATCTAGTTCACAGTGTTTTGAAAATATAAAATATCAATCATGTCAATTGGAAGCCTTAAAGCAATCAAAAAACGTAAATTAACACACAATGAACTAATGAATTTAAAACTTGGATTTCCATATTACTCTTTAGAAATCTCAATTGTATTTTTACCTTTTATAATACCTGGTTGTTTGATAGTTTGGTGTATTGCTGTCAAATTTTGGAATTTACTTGATATGTAAAAAAAAGCTGCATCAAAGTCAAAAACGTGTCTTCTTAAATTGCTTAAAAAAGACCATAATTTCTTTCTTGAAAAGTAGAAAAGATGAAGGGATATTGTTTATTTGAAACATAAACATGCCTTGTTGTTAAGACAATAATAGTTTATTCAGCATTGACCTTAGATTTCAGAAAAATATAAACTAAGTACATATAATAGTATAGTTAATATGTCTTTTTTTGTGTTATGACTTGCATGTATCTTATTAGCACTTCTTAGCCCTCTATGAAAGGCTGACTGATATAGTATGCTATTACTTATGTTCAAATTTAATTGTGATTTTGTATTTGAGGCTGTACATTTAAAATGTAATCTATACATGTATATTCATAGTTTTTTTCATACAGGTTTTAAAAACATTAAAATGCATGTTTCTGATATACAATCAAAAAAATATATACTAGTTTATGGAGTTAACTAGCAAATTTTGAATTTTGTATTTATACACCAAAGTCTATTCTTTGATTTTCTAAACATACACATGCAAACATTAAAATAGTAAAGGATCCTGAATCAATCATTTTTTATTGTCTTTAAGATTTAGAGGGGCAAGTATCTTTTTTATAAGATTGTTTAGATGGGCAAGGACTTTTTGGCAGAATTTAAAAGGATGTGCATTAACTTTTTCAATGAAACAATATAAAGAATGCACCGGTCCATCCATCTGGTAAATATTGAATGGTCCCTAATACGTAGTTCATAATATCAATTAAATGAGGAAAAAATCGTAACATAGTGTTCAATTGTCATAATACAGAATTTATCAGGTCAATAAAATTCATAATAGGTTTGGCTTCGCCTCATGAATTTTATTGACCCGATAAATTCTTTTATTAGGACAGTTGCACACTGTGTAACTAATACGGTTCATGATAACCTTTTGGCTGATATGGCCGTATTAACATCACAAATTAAACTCTGAGTACAGACAAGTCTGTACACCTGCAAAATTATTAAGACATGGCAGGACATAGATAATTATCTTTTATATGATTTTTATGATTCAGAAAGTTACAAACTTTTCTGGATTTTGCTATTCTTTTTTTTCCATTCCTGCAGAAGGTGAAAAAATAAACTAAGTAGGGAAACGTTTGAGAAGCTCCCCTAATATAATCAATGTTCTGAAAAGTATTTATTTAAAGTAAACAAGTTCATTTTCTTTACAATCTGCGCATATGTGAAGTTAGAAATGAACATGCATTAGACTATGAAAGCTCTTAGAAATATACAATTTACAATATTAGAGAAATCCCCCTTTTTTTTTCTCTTGACATTCGTGTGCACTGTGATTCTTTTAATATTCATGAACACCTTTAAGTATAAAAATGAAAAAAAATAACATTATTTTACATCTTTAATGTGTCAATTTCTAGCCAAAAACTATCAACGTGTCGATTTTTTCTTTCCCGGTAAAGGGGAATAATCGATTTGAATTAATTCAGATCTAAATGTCGCCACGTAAGGACTTGAATATCATTCATTTATAAAGATCGTATTAGCGCACTCCGTCAACATTTATTAATCTCTTTAAAACTTGGTGTATTTATTCTTGCAAAGCTCGGGAATACCAAGATTAATGTTTTCATGAATGGCTATTATTTATTTGAATTTATTGAACCATAAAATTAAATTTTGACTCTTCATATTGAAAAATCCGCAAAGCGGGGATCACCATCATGGCTTTTAACTGTTTTATTTGTCCTGGTTTATACTTCTTAAACTTATCAAACGTACATTTAACACATCAAATATGGTAACTTTAAGGGGATACATGGAAGACTGTCTCGAACACACGATAAGACTTTTGAATTTAGCTATTTTAAAAAAAAAAAAGAAGAACAAATTTAAGCGTTTTCCTTGATCCTGTATCTGAAAACGAGTATACTGCGTTTGCTTTCTTGATTTTCTGAAACATTATTTCCATAATGTAATGGCTAACCTGGTGGTCTTGTGCCTTCGCATGTACTCCCCATTATATAGAAAGAACAATTCTGTGAATAGGAAGTAATCATTATTGTCTCTGTGATACTTAATCGTCGAGATTCCCTTCAATACTCATCTACTCCTGGTCCTTCTTCATTATAATAAATGGGACGGAGTAAGGGGTTAGTCGTCCGTTTGATCCGATGAAATGTATGTTGGTGGGCGATCATTAAGTTTACTTTCTACTTCAGTAAATATCGTGTTGAGTTGTCGTTGTCCACCAGTATTCGTCCTACTACTTGTTTTAATACATTTTTTCGTTATTCCTATCAATCTCTCCCACCACCGTCGAACCAAGTTGTTCAATATGAATTGAGCTTCTCGGTTACATATGATGATTTTGTAAAATGTGCAATTTCTTATACTCCCGCATCTTACGTAGACGCATTGTTTGAAATCATCACTTTTTGGAGTGACTTTCTACTTGTAAAGGGACGAAAAGCTAAAATAATATCATTTTGTGAAACTCATGCACAATTTCTAAATGAACTGCTCTTGTATTAGCACAAGTTAAAAGACATATGTATACTTTTTGGTGTTAGCCTTCTATAGTTCTTATGTGTAATGGTTTTTTGCGAATCCATTCCTGTAACTGCGAATGGATGGTCTTCACGAAGTCTGTGTGCTGGTAGGGGTGGTGGATCTAGAACTGAATGGTGTCTTCCTGTTACTTTATGACAAGTAACACAGCGAAGCAATATTTTCTATACGTTTTGTCTAATCGTTGGAATCCAGGAGTGATTGCGCAAAACCGTAACTGTAATTTAGTCCTGGTATCTATGATGAGTTTATTTTCTAGTCCACAATGAAATTTTCTTTTATGATGAGATCGGTTAAATTGTCTTAAGATGACAATAAAACTCGTCTGGAAACTTAGCTGATTATAGTGTATTTGTATTGTTAGTTTTTCCTGCACCGCATCGTATTATATTTGTGTGATCAAAATACAGTTTGAGTTGTTTTTCGTTTTTTCAGCATAGTTTCTACATGTTCTATGTTGGAAATTTCTACTTAAAATTATACACATATTCAGAATACGGTTAACATTCCTCTATGTTTGTCTTTTCTGCAGTTTTGTATGAATCTTAGTACGTAAAAGCACTTACAGTTAGTAGTTTCTGATAGGAAGAAAATTAATCAACGTTGATAAGTTGATGAAGTCCTATTGTAAAAGCACTTACAATTAGTAGTGTCTGATAAGAAGAAAATTAATCAACGTTGTTAATTTGATGAAGTCCTATTGTAAAAGCACTTACAATTAGTAGTGTCTGATAAGAAGCAAATTATTAATAACGTTGTTAATTTGATGAAGTCCTATTGTATCGCTTATCATACTAACCTCGTCCCTTTTCACTGTTTCTACGTCGTCAGTGTAAACGGAGACATTTTGATGTTGATCATTAGGTATAAATGACTGCCATTTAGACTCGTCAGTAATGCATCCATAATTGACTTTTTGCTACTTTTATTGGCTGATATGCCTCTAGATAATAAGTCGGCCGGGTTTGAGTCTGTCGGGCAATACCTCCATTAAACGTGTTTTGTCAGTTGTTTGATTCCCGAGACTTAATTTTCAACAAAGGCGGGCTCAATCGTGTTGTTTGCATTGTCAGTCTTAAGTCAGTTTAGTAGTATCTGACAATCAGTCCAAAAAACTTGTTCAATATTAATATGTTGCATGAAATGATTTTATACTATTAGTCCATCTCCTATAACAGACACCATTAATTAAAGTTATGGAATTATCATTTTCTTCCCTGTTGCATCTTTGTTCTTTGCCATTACTAGCGTGCCATTACTACGTTTACATTAACACATGACAAGGGTAAAATCTCTTTGTTCTTACTGTGCTATAATCTGGATAATGCACAGCAAAGGTGTGCATTAACTACCTCAGATATACTGCACAGTTCAAATCTATTATTTTTATCATATAGGGGCGGTTCCCTTTAATTTTGTCAAAGTCTTAAACGTCACTAATTAAATAAAAATTGTGATGTGAATAAATTTTAGTTAAAGGTTATTAATTTAAAACTTACCAAAGTCATATTTTCCCCCTTTCTTTATCCTGCAAGAAACTTTCCCAGGATCCGTGGATTGCGGAATATGGACACATTTCTAAAATGTTCACGTAAATTGAAAAGTTATTGGCTAATCAAATCGGTATATGGGATTTAATTTGCACGGCTCGTGTGACTCTTATTAAATCGAATGACGTGCAAATTAAGTCTCAGATACCGACTTGTTCGGTCAATAACTATAACATATATGCACATTATTTGTAGGCCTTTAAGCTTGCATAGGTAACAGTGTTGATCTGCAAGTTATTTGTTTTTAAGATGATCAAGGTTACAGCGGGAAAACTCAAGTTTGGTACAATTATTCGTGACTTTTTGTATCTGTCTCCACTGTTAAACGAAGTTCGACTATAACGGTTCGTCCCAATCTACTTTCCACTCCCATATATGTTGCATCAACATTTTACTCCTAACGGTAATAGGACTGATTATATCGAGCGGATCGTATAAATATGATGACTGACGGAGGATATATATCGCGTTTTGTTGCGTGAAAATGTTAGTGTGTCTTTTTCAGTGTCCCATCGCAAACCAAGTACCTTGACAATTTTGTCTTCGTCTAGAAAATTTGTAGAACATTTTTGGAAAGGCACGGTCTCATAGTTCTTTGCAGTTGAAGCCCAAGAGCATAAGTTAAAACCAGCTTTTACAAATACTAAACCTAATGTAGTCTACCATTTCTCTTTTGTTGATTAATGCTCGAAATAATATTGTCAGCATATAAGTGTTTCCTTATCATTGTTATCCAGTCCAATGTTTACAAATAACATTATTCAGAATACACGGAGAGAAAGTTGCTCCAAATTATACTGACTTGAATCTGCATTCAAGTTACTAAGCAAAAAGAATCTTGTAATATCACTATCCTCTTCATCAAAACCAATATTAAGTTAGGCTTTTTCTATATCAGTCGACACGGCGTATTTGTCCATTTAAAATCTATGAAAAATTCGGGTTAAATTATTAAAATTTGGCGAAAGATCTATCAAGCAATCATTTAAACTCGAACTAACAGAAGAAGTTTGGCAGCTGCAATCAAATACAATTATGATAGGCGTTGATTGTGACTCTTTACGTACATGATGGTGAGGTATGGAAATAAACTCATCATAGGTACCAGGAATAAATTTAATATATACGCAAGACGCGCGTTTCGTTTAAAAAAGACTCATCAGTGACGCTCGAATCAAAAATGTTAGGCCAAAAGTACGAAGTTGAAGAGCATTTAGGACCAAAAATTCCTAAAAGTTTTGCCAAATAAATGAACCTTTATAGTGTTCCTCCTTACATGGTAACTTAGCAACATATAGGTTTCTATATGGTAACTTATACAATTTGCTTCATATACGTTTAAATTATCGGGTTTTCTACACATAAATATCGTAAAATATCAGCCGCGAGCCACAATGTGAACCTTTTTTGGCGAGTGAGCGTAGCGAACGAGCTAACAAGTTTCATATTGTGTCGAGCGACTGATATTTCACGGTATCTATACGAAGAAACCCCGATTATCTCTTTATCGGTCTATTACTGTTCTTTTTCACTCTCCCTTAGACAGTTTTACACTTGTCGAAAGCAAGCTGGATAACGTTTCCTCTCGCATTGTGACGTCGTTGATAATGCCTGGTCTCGTTTTGAATTCTTGATACGAGAAAAACTGAGCGACAGAGCAGCATGAAATAGGCGTAGGGAAGGACGATAAATCTTGGAATTGTCCGTTTTCAGATTTGTTATCAGTACTCTTTAACCAGCAGCTTCAACTTCAAAAGATATCTCCAAGTTTATCTTTTCAAAGTTGCGTTAAGAACTGCGTCAGTTTCTTTTGGGTTTTGATGTGTTTTCTGAGTTGTGCTAATATTTACATTAGTGTTACTCTGTGTTTCATCTTTTCCAACCTCGTCTTTGTATTAACTAGTATGATGCTGTATTTTACATTTCCTTCAACTTTGGTGTGATTTGCAATCATCTACATAGGGAATTTTATCGTAAAAAAATACTTAAGCTCAGTATGGTATTTTTGTGAGAGGTATTTAAAATGATGCATCCATGTCCTTTTTTTGTGATTTTGTGAACTTGTGGTATTTGTGTTTAGAGTTGATGTTTGTACATTAATAAATTTTGGTATTTGATTTATTTTTGTTTCTAAATTAAATCCGAGTCAACGATTTCTGTTTCGAAAGTTCGTCGGAATCAACAAATTTTGTTTCGCTTCAACTTGCAGATGATACAACACTATTTCTTAAATCACCAAAAGATGTTAGTTTAGCAATGAATATAATTGAAACTTTTGGAAGTTTATCAGGACTACAACTAAACAGAAATAAAACAGAGGGATTTTGGTTGGGAAAACTTAAACATAGCAGAGACAAATTTGAAAACATAAATTGGAAAACAGATAATATTAAAAGTCTTGGCTTTTATTTTGGTTATAACAATCAAGACTGTCAAAAACTAAACACTGATAAGCAGCTTAAAAAGTGTGAAAAAATAATATCAAACTGGATGAAAAGAAATTTAACATTAATAGGTAAAATAATAGTAGTAAAATCATTAATTCTACCAAATTTAACTTATATTGCATCAAATATGTACATACCAAAGGAAATAATACAAAAGTTTAAAACTCTAGTATATAATTTCATATGGAATGGGAAAAAAGATAAAGTTAAACATGCAACTCTTTGTAAAAACTATCTAGAAGGTGGGTTAAAAATGATCGACATAGACCTATATCTCAAAGCTCTTCAATTGCGATGGATTTTAAAACTTAAACAAAATTCTGGTGATAATTGGACAATCATACCCCAAGCTTACTTAAACAAATTTGGTAAACACCTCTTGATATTTCAAATGAATATTAAAAATGTTAATATGTTAGACAAAAAAATATTTAAATCCCTTCCTGAGTTCTATCAGCAATTGATTAAAACTTGGATAAATGTTAAGGGAGGACAGACAAAGATCCCACAATCGTTTCCAGACATAAGAAAGCAGATTTTATGGGGCAATCATAACATACAAACAAAAGGAAAACACTTATTACTTACTAAATGGATTGAACATAATATTCTGTATGTAAATGACATACTTGATGAAAGAGGTTGTATATCAGAAAATAAAATTTTATTTAAATTAAAAGATAAACGGGATTGGATTAGAGAATTATCATTATTAAAGAAAGCTATTCCAAAACATTGGCAGAATATTTTAAAACAAGAAAGCTCATTTAAAACAAAAGTAAATATAAAGAAAACAAAAAATCTGCAAATACTAATCAATCATAATATCCATCCAGAAATGAGTAATAAAGAAATATATTCAATACTAATTGCCCCCTATAAGCAAGAAAAACCTGTAGGTATTCTGAAGTGGGAAAGAATTCTTGAAGAAAATTTAAATATAAAATTTAAAAGCACTCTTAATTTTATATTCAATTACCTAGAAAACAACAAATTTAAGATGTTTAAATGGAAACTTCTAAACTTCATCCTTCCATGCAACGACTTATTAGTACAGTGGAAAGTACTAGAAAACAATTCTTGCAATTTTTGCAAAGAAATTGACAACTATAAACATTTTTTTATTACTTGCCCTTATAATAATACTTACTGGCAAGAAATATACAAGTTATTACTTTATCTTAAAATAGATAGACATATTTTAAGGCTAGAAAATTTAATAACTGGCTATAAAATAGCAGATGTAAAATATTTTGATATAAACACCCTGATAACAGTTATATTCTTCTCCATATATAAGGCACATTTTGTTTCAAACAAAAAAGAATCAAAGATAGAAATCTTTAAAATTTTCAAAAAAGAAATATATGACATTATAAGATTAAATTCGATAAGAAATATAGAAACCGGGAATACGTTATTAAAGACTTCAGCATACTGTAACCTGTAAGTAAAGGTATAGTTTGTTTTTAACAGATAAACAGATGCTAACTTCCCTTGGCCTTGTATAAATATTTCACCACGAGGTGCCAAGATAAACCCGCACAGCAAATAACCTTTTAAATTGAATTTAAAATTATTTCATAAACTTACCTAGTTATGTTTTACTAACATAGTCAAGCAAGTAAGCTTAGACAAAGTAAATCCTTCAAAACAAAGAATATTAAAGTAACTCCAATACACAGGTAACCACCTGTGAGAAAGTAAACACATATAATAAACACAAAACGATACGGTGTAGATCCGTTCTTTTTCCCGATTTGTAAGCAGACTAAATCAATGTATATAGATGTTAATTTAATTTATGTATTATGTCTTATTGTATAATACTAACAATTATAAAATATTTTATTATATATTCTCCCTGGATGTATAATAACTGATATACAGGGATACTTAGCCTAATGCTGTAAGCTAGGTAAATTGTTAAACAGCATTTAGTGCAATAAAGATGATTTAATTGTTTCAAAAAAAAAAAAAAAAAAATTTTGTTTCGCTCTCCCGAATTTCGTCGAATTTCTTGAATATTCTTGAAACGTCGCTTCTATATCCTTCTCGTAACGGTTTCAGCTTCAAATTCATCCTGGTCATATGGCACCAATATCGTTACGTGGATAAATCGGGCAACTATATGGCTAACAGTAACAAAAGCGACTAGATGTATCTGTATGTATAATTATTTCGTATGTAGCTATTCGGGCTTTAATGTCAACACATCACACTTATGTAAACGTTAAACAGCAGCGAGAATTTGTCTAAGTGTCAATAATACGATTGTTGTATATAAGTTAGCGTAGTATTTAGTCCAGAATAAAATGAACGGTCGTGTGTGTCTATCACTAATTAGTATATCATTTGGTAGGTGAATGATATGCAGGTAATAGATACAGAAATTTGATATTCTCTGAAATTTGGTGGTGTTGTGGATACTTCCGTTGCATCTGATCACCAGGCCATCGTCATCTACGGAGATTCATAATTGTCTAATCTTTGATCTTTCCTTGTGTTTTCATCAGATATGTTTGGTATATCGGTAGTTGGATATGACCTGCTATGTTAGGTTTTTCCCTGGCAACTATACGTTTCGCAATCACTAACGTAGTTTCGGTTCCGTTATTCAGATATGCAGTCGCTCCATACGCCGTTGGACTTGCATAGCAAAATACGTGTAGTTCAAGGTATTCCGAAGATTAGATGAAGCAAAGGAGAACACGCATTTCGATGAAGAAAAAGTCATTACAACATTCGGAAAACTTGTTCAAAACCAAGCATTGTTTTTGGACTTGAATGAAAAAAATCTATAGTTAACGAGATTATTGATTCAAATGAATAATCGGTGAATATAATAACGAAGATTCGACATGTGCGTAAGTTCATACAAAATGTCCGAATTCCGCAGTCCAGTCATATTGATTCACATACTAAAGTACCACAACTCACACATCAAATCCAAAAACTATATCGTTTGGTCAAACGCAGAACATAGCCAACTAGTACAACGCACAGTCGTTTGAAAACCCGTCTGTTCAAGCCAGTCACACATTCATCACGCAACAAAATACATTTTCTCTAGCTAGTGTTGTGAAACTAAATTGGTATTTGGTCAAACCTCGATCTTTGATAATGATTTCTCATGAAATATCATTTCTTCCGTATTATTTCTGTTTGCCCAATTTGTGTAAAGGTATCACAGACCTGGTAAAGCACATTTTAGTCTTGATTCATTTGTTAATCAACATTTTCGGTAGAGTTTACTGTGTTGACATTTTCCGCCAAACCGTAGTTCCATGATTTGTGCAAGAGTTGTCGTTCTTTTTACAACAAAGAAGTTTTTCTGAGATACGGGATTTAATTCCGGGTGTGCTTAGGCCAATTAAAATTAATTGATAGATTTTCATTCCCGCCCGCCCCTCTGAAATCGTCCCGCCCCGATTTTTTTTATCTTATTGAATTTACGATTTACGGATTTTGTTCGTTTCCTTTACCGATAACCGTTAAAATTTCGTTTAACTTATGGCTTCCTGTTTCAAATTTCGGTTTTGTACCTCTAGTAAATCTAACCAAAATGATTGTCGACATATTCTGCTGCACTATGATGACAACATCCTCTTCCGAGAGTAAAAACTGATAACGATAATGACGTGAAATATTCGTGTTACGAGAAAAACGCTGTGTCCTAGACCACAAATCGCGGTACGTCACAAATTTCTGTGATTTGAAAACTGGATTTTTATGCAATGACTTTGTGTCAGGAAGTTTAAATGTGAAAGATATCCAACGCGCAAAACTTGTGGAACCCATTGATACAGAAAAGATGACTGAATTAAATATATTGAAACACAAACACGAACTTGTATATTAAGTTTAAAGTCGACTTACATACGCTTTTTATTTACACAAGCCCTTTGGATTTGGGTACCACAAATTCCCGAGAAATACAAGAAAAACGTAATATCCCCAAAACAAACTGATATATCCCGAGAAATTTTTTTTTAATGGTGTTATAGGTGTTTATATACTGCTTAAATTAGTGTAACAGCATACAATTATAAGGTGTAAGGCGTTCATAATTAATAAAAGTATACGCAATCTTAAGAAAATCGATTTTTATATCTTGTATTTTGTTACACTATTGACTGGAACGAATGACAGAACCAAATGAAAAAATGCTAATAACTTTTTCATTTCTTAAAGGATTTATCTAAACTTTGAAAAATAATAAGATTATTTTATTTTAAAAATCGATTTGAAATGAACATTTTTTTTTTACAAAATTTAGAAAACGTGACTTGACCAACGCTGAGAATGACAACCAACATCGACAATAACTTTTTTTTATTTTTCAAAGGAATTATCTCAAATTTAAAATATAAAATAAGATGTCATTTTTCAATCTTAGCAAAACACCATAAAAAATCTTTTTCTCGGGATATATCAGTTTGTTTTGGGGATATGATATCACGATTTTTTTGTATTTCTCGGGATATCTTGGTACCCCTTAGATTTTACTTATGATAGTCTTTTCTTGTTGATTAACAGAAAATGTCCCAATACCCCCAAAACGGTCATTAAACACTTCTTTTTTTTTATTACGTTTTACATGATAATAATATTTTCATCTTGCATAAATGCATAAGTACCAACCCTATTACTTTCAACACTGTTCATATCCAGAAATCAACGCCACTTTGCTTATTTGAATATTATACTAAAGAAATCGGATACGGGTCACGGAAATACCATTAAAATGATAGGGAATTTTGAAAAAATGTTTGTTTTAATTTTAATTTAAGTGATAGACAGGTTGCCGGGGCGGAAAAAGAATATACACAACAATATACACCATTTAAACGAAACATAATGACTGTTGTTGCAAAAATGCAGGTTCCTGAGCTATTTTTAAAATCGAAGCGAGCGGCTTTTAACATTGCATTGTAAAATACAGGTTAAAATGGCTGAAACGTCAATTTGGAAACTTCGTGTTGAAAATTGGCTTACAAGGTCATTACAAAAACAGGTTGCCGGGGTGAAATATGAAACTTGAATTTCCAAAGAACAAGCAAGTCCAAACCTTGTATGTGTAGTCGTTGAACTCTAGGTTCCCATGTAAAATTAAAATGTCACTATTTCAAGAAGAATAAACTCACGAAGGCACGAAAAATTCACTAAATTCGCGTTCATTGTTTTGATTTTGACCGCCTGACAACTTTACGGAAATATCAAAGTGATTGTAAATAAGGACTCTGTGACGGGCAACTTATAATATCCGTGTTTTAAAGATTTTAATGATATCAAGCCTATCAAGCCAGTCCAGTTCAAAGTACTATCACGTGGTACAATTCTCATTTACATATTATGAATATTAATGAGCAAAACCACTACTAATTTCTGGCTATGTTGAGTTTTCATTTTATTCTGTACCCATAATAATTGTGTTGCATTTGCTTCATTTTATGGGGACTAAAAACCATAGTTTAGGAACCCAAATACATTTGGTGTAGAAAGTCCAACTGAAGAGAGTATTTCTACATGTTTTTGTTGTTTAGTTTCTAAAGCCGCAATTAGAGACATTTATTTTGGGATTGGAAAAATAATGTAAGATTCCTCATACCAGTGAATACATGATATAAGCTTATTATTACACTTGAATATATGAAGAACTCGTCACAAAAGGGTTTCATATGAAATAAAATTAAAAAAATAAAATCCTCCCACCCTCAAACATATGGATGAAAATCTACTAATTAATTTTACTTGGCCTTATTGAAATATTGTTATTATGGAATAAAACTATTAATTGGTTAAATTATGATCTCTTGATTACAAAAAATAATGTATTGTATCAGAAAAGATTGCAACTAACTGGTGAAAGTTATCAGTTATTAGTTCTTAAAGTCTTGAGGAAAGAAGTAATGACAAGTTGTCATAATACTATGTATTCTGCACGTTTTGGTGTAAATAAAACTAAGGACAAAATTAATTTTTTTTCCCATTGGTACAAGATTGGAGAGGATATCCAATCACATGTAAACACTCGTTCTGTTTGCAATCGATTTAAGGCTTTAAATAGAAAACCTAAATTATAAAAAAGAAGATGTGGTATGATTGCCAATGAGACAACTGTTCACAAAAGACCAAAATGACACAAACATTAACAACTATAGGTCACCGTACGGCCTTCAACAATGAGGAAAGCCCATACCGCATAGTTAGCTATAAAAGGTCCCGATAAGACAATGTAAAACAATTCAAACGAGAAAACTAACGGCCTTATTTATGTAAAAAAATGAACGAAAAACAAAAATGTAACACATAAACAAACGACAACCACTGAATTACAGACTCCTGACTTGGGACAGGCACATACATAAATAATGTGGCGGGGTTAAACATGTTAGCGGGATCCCAACCTTCCCCCTAACCTGGGACAGTGGAATAGCAGTACAACATAAGAACGCATAAAGCATCTTTACAGAGTTACACTGTGGGTTATCCATTGGACCTCGTTGCAATTGATGTGATTTGTCCTTTACCCGTCAAAATAGTTAATGTATATTAGTTATTGGAGACCATTTTACTAGATGGATGGAGGCGTTACCACTTCCACACCAGCAAGCTGAAATGGTTGCTGAAAAACTTGTCCATGAATTTATTTCCCGTTGTGGTATTCCTTGGGAACTCCACTCCGATCAAGGGAGAAATTTTAAGAGTAAAATTTTTACAGAAGTTTGTAAATTATTGGAAATACATAAGACAAGATCTACGTCCTATAGACCTTGCTCTAATGGAGATTTAGTGTCACTCTTGAAGGAATGATAAGAAGTTTTGTTAATAAAAATGCTAATGATTGGGATTCACATATTGGTTTTTTTATGGCAGCCTATAGAAGTACTGTACATCCAGCTACAGGTTATTCCCCTAAGATGTTAATGCTAGGCATGGTAAGAATGAAATATATAACATCAATATAAAAATATGAAACAACTCTTTACAAGAGACACACATGATACAGAAATTAACAACTGTAGGGCACCGTACGGCCTTCCACAATGAGCAAAGGCCATACCGCACAGTCACCTATAAAGAGCCCGATATAACAATGTAAAACAATTCAAACACGAAAACCAACTGCCTTATTTATGTACAAAAAATGCACGAAAAACAAATGTGTAACACATAAACACACGACAACCACTGAATTACAGGCTCCTGGCTTGGGACAGGCACATACATACAGAGTGTGTCTGGGTTTAACATACTAGCTGGACCAAAACCTTCCCCTAATCTGGGATAGTGGTATAACAGTTCAACATTTATTTAGAAAAACACTTTGAAAATCAGTTGAAAAAAGTTTAACTCATT
The DNA here is from genome assembly GCF_965363235.1 of Mytilus galloprovincialis. Classification (NCBI taxonomy): domain Eukaryota; kingdom Metazoa; phylum Mollusca; class Bivalvia; order Mytilida; family Mytilidae; genus Mytilus; species Mytilus galloprovincialis. Next base: position 21,995,453 of record NC_134848.1, on the reverse strand, counting down.
AGATGGACAACAAAACAAGTGGACGTGTCTAGGTAGTTGTACATCCCAACAACAAAAAGACACTAGAGCATGAGTTATTTGAAACAAAACCAAAATGTTTTAAGATTGTAGTGTATAGAAAAAAGGCAAATGTCACTTTTAAAGGACATGATTCTTTTCCAGATGGGTTATATTTTTTTTAAATTTGTGCTTTCCTTCAGTCCAGTGTCTGTGATATCGTTTGGTATGTAACATGTTGTGAATTATCTAAACAGTTTATCGTTTTAAATAAATTGTAAAGGATTATTTTTTTTTATTTCAATAGGTGGACGAAGGGGAATGGTAGATCTGTATTTTGAGGTTTGTAACTGGAACGGGAGAAGAACCAGCACTAGGTTACAGTATTGACCCGTCGATTCAATTTGTTGAAGGAACGTCTTTCATGCCGACTGCAAATACCTGCATTAACAAAATGAACTTAACAATTCCTGATTCAAATGAAGTGTCAGTTGAGAAAAACTTCCTTTTCAACTTATTTGACTATGCCTTTAGTAATACCTTTTTTGGTATGAAGTAAGCTGGGATGTGTTCAAAATTTTAAATCTTTCTAAGTTTCTGTGTTGAACTATGACGGGATCTTTAGGTGTAACACCACTAATTCAGGCCCGGCCAGAAAGCACATACCAGAAAGTAGTACATATTTAACACAAAATAGTTCCTACGCATGGACATAACTTTCAATATATATAGAATATTTTATTAATTTTGGTATCAAATGAAAGCTGCATGACTGGTGATCATTGCAGAACAATTTTTGACTAATAAATTTGAATAATAAAAAAATGGCATGAAATTTAAAAAGGAGAGTACATTTTGCCTTTTTGTCAGATCGGAAGTACCTGTTTTGGTACATCCGAAGTTCGGGGAACCAGTTCTTTCTTATATGCAATGTAAGGTATGTTGATTTTTTCAGTACAGGACACCAGAAGGTGTTGCTTTGACATGCAATGATTGTCACTTTATTTGAACTTAAGATAAAAGAGCTGTGACCACTCGAAATTGAGGAATTTAACATAGAAAGCAATGGGGCCATTAATTAGTGGTGTACTTCCTTTAAAGCGTGTATTCTGTATATTTTCTGTTTCTACAAAATGTGTTTAATTAACTATGAGATACCAACAGTGTATCTTTTTTTGACAACAAGTCTCTTTTTTTTTACAACAAGTATCTTTTTTGACAACAAGTATCATTTTTTTGACAACAAGTATCTTTTTTTACAACAAGTATCTTTTTTTTTACAACAAGTATCTTTTTTGACAATAAGTATCTTTTTTTTTATAACAATCATCTTTTATGACAACAAACAAGTATCTCTTTTAGAAAACGCGTTTCTCTTTTTGACTACAAGTATCTTTTTTTTTACAACAAACAAGTTTCTCTTTTAGAAAACGAGCATCTTTTTTGACAACAAGTATCGGATTTCTTTTTTGACAAGTATTTTTTTTTTGACAACAAACAAGTATCTCTTTTAGAAAACAAGTATATTTTTTTTTGACAACAATAAAATTGAGAAAGGAAATGGTGAATATGTCAAAGCGACAACCACCCGACCATAGAGCAGACAACAGCCGAAGGCAACCAATGAGTCTTCAATGTAGCGAGAATTCCCGCACCCGTAGGTGTCCTTCAGCTGGCCCCTAAAATATGCATAATAGTACAGTGATAATGGACGTCATACTAAACTCCGAATTATACACAAGAAACTAAAATTTAAAATCATACAAGACTAACAAAGGCCAGAGGCTCCTGACTTGGGACAGGCGCAAAATTGCGGCGGGGTTAAACATGTTTATGAGATCTCAACCCTCCCCCTATACCTCTAGCCAATGTAGAAAAGTAAAGGAATAACAATACGCACATTAAAATTCAGTTCAAGAGAAGTCCGAGTCCGATGTCAAAAGATGTAACAAAAGAAAAAATAAATAAAATGACAATAATACATAAATAACAACAGACTACTAGCAGTTAACTGACATGCCAGCTCCAGACCTCAATTAAACTGATTGAAAGATTATGTCTTCATCATATGAATATCAGGCACAATCCCTCCCATTAGGGGTTTAGTATCATACTATCATAAAATATATGAGAAGAACATAACCCGTGTCATGCCAACAAATGTTTTTTAGAAATAAATGTGTTTAGTTCCGATGCAAAGACCCTATCAGTGAATCAATATTAAAGCCAAAATATGCAATCTTTAATGACCTGACAACAGTGTCGTAACTATATCCCCTTCTAATAAGTCTATTTAAAGGTTTTGTTAGTTTCTGAGGAGAATACTGACATTTTTGTGCTTTATAAAGAATATTTCTATACAAAATATGGATGTGAAATACCTGAACGTATAAGATGTCTGCATGTTGAGTTATATTTACGAATTATTTCCTTATACCGGTGATAAAATTTAGTAAATGTTTTGACCAGTTTGTGATATCGAAAACCCTGGTGTAACAAGTATCCTTTTTTGACAACAAGTATCCTTTTTTGACAACAACAGAGATTTAAGTTAAAATATGTGCATGGTAGCCCACAGCATACATTTTGTAGTCAATATATATATAGTTTTATAGAAAAAAAAGCAGAAATGTAAGTAGTCCACACCATTGGCGAGTGGACACCTGCTAAATTCAAACCCTGCAACAATTATCCTTTTTTTACAACAACTATCTTTTTTTTTACAAGTATCTCTTTGACAACAAGTATCTTTTTTTAACAAGTATCTCTTTTTGACAACAAGTGTCTTCTTTTTGACAACAGGTATCTTCTTTTTGACAACAGGTATCTCTTTTGGACAACAATCATCTTTTATGACAACAAATATCTCTTTTTGACAACAACTATCTTTTTTGGACAACAAACAAGTATCTCATTTTGACATCAAGTATCGGATTCCTTTTTTGACAACAAGTATTTTTTTTTGACAACAAACAAGTATCTCTTTTAGAAAACGAGTATCTTTTTTTGACAACAAGTATCTTTTTTGACAACAACTGTCTCTCTATGACAACAAGAGTCCCAGGCGCGTAGCTACGTTTACGTCAAAACGCCCGGGCGTACACTTGAATTTTGATGGGAAAAAACATAAATGAAAATAAATGAAAATAAAAAGAACTGGTTAAATGCATATCAGCCGTGTTCTTCTTTCTTCAATGGCTTGTGATATTATATGCGAAGAAAAGGAAAGAAATATACATTTGTTATCCAAGTTATATCGTATTATATATTTGTTCAGTTTCTGTAATACTAAAAATCTGAATCTTCTTTGAATTCTGTGTACTTTTGTTTTGTTCTAAAAGAATCTATTATCTGGGTTGTGTTCAATATCGTAGCAGCTACATAGATCTACATAGGGCTACGTAGCTTTTAACCTAGATAGCAACCAGGCTAGCTACACGTTCAGTAGTGACAAATCTACGTATCCCTATGTAGCTGCTACAGCATTGAACGCGACCCTGGTGAAATTCGATTAATTTATGTGGTTTGCATTTAATGACGAGCATATGATTTATGTCGCGAAAAGGAAAATTATAGCGATCATTAATTTCGTCGACAGCGTCATTTTAGGTTGTATGTGGTTCAAAGAAATTTTTTGTGCAGGTCAAAAGTAGTTACATTTTGGGGATTAACATTTGTCAAACATCAATTACTTTGAAAGAGCCTTTTAAAGATAAAAATTGAAAGCAAGAATATGAAATAATTATTCGTACATTTTTAGTACTTAAGGAAGTTTGCTGCTCAGTTTAAAAAAAAACTTTCCATAACACTAGTGTATATTGATAGAAGATGAATTGAGGAATAAAAAAACAAAAAATATAGGGGTCGATGCATGTGCTTGTTTTTGAGATATTAGCCATTAAAATTTTGACGTGAAAATGTTCTCTCTTGATTTATCATAGCTTTTTCATTGACCAGTTAAAGTTCTCAAAAACTATTAAAAAATAAATAAGATTTTATAAGACTTTTACAAATGGCTTATAATTATACATGTACAAGATTTATAAAAAGAAAAATGGGGGTCCATGGGCAAATTTTTTTAAGACATTTAAAAGGATAAAACCAGAGGATTTCGAAAATTCTGACAAAAATTCCAAAACATGACAAGCAAACTTCCTTAACTGACAGACTTATTTTTTTGCAAATAACAAACAGTCTCGGATTTTGTTTCACATTTTTTTAACATGAATTGGCATCCTGCCTTCTTCTTTTTTTGCCAAGTTGCTTTTAAACTCAAAACTCCTGTCCAACCTTTTAGTTTTTAAATTTCATCCTTTCATGAACATTTCTGAAACTCTATTATTTCAAGTTAATTAACGATTGTTTTGTAGATAGAATGCTTGGCCCCACAGTTCCTTTTACTCGACATGTTTGAAAGTAACTGGTTAGTTTGGACGTTTTTTCTACAACCAATGACCATTAGATTCCATATAAACACAATGAATAGATCAAACATAAAAACAAATCATTTAGAATCTGTGCACAGTTTGTTAATATTGATGATTTTTTTAATGACAGGAATGGTAACTCATTCTCGATATTATATAGATTTCGGAGGGTTTGCCCCCCCCCCCCCCACACACACACACACACTTGGACCCACTAACGGCAGGTCATTAGACTCCTTGCCGAGGTTCGGGCGTACACGTAAAAAAAAATTGCTACGCCACTGCAAAAATCTTTTTTGACAACAAGTATGAATATGGTTAAATCACTATCGTATGATTTCCTACCAAATTGCTGAAAAATAGAATTAAGAGTAAGATTATTATTGAACTTTGCTGTTTTGTTTCAATGTTATCTATGGGTAACATTCTCAGTGGTATTTTGTATAAGTATATGTGATAATAAATGTCCATTGTTAACAAATTTAAAGAACAGTGTTTTTTATTCCTTATACATAAAAAAAAAATCATTCAACGTAGATGCATTACTACAACAAAAGACATGGTCAATGCGTTTACCTTACAGGTTAATGTTAAATCAAAAATGACTTTGTATTAGCAATTTTGCCTTTTCGTATACATCAATTGCATAGTTAGACGATTCCATATCTTTAGGACATTGTGATTCAAGATCTCGTTGGCAGGTATCAAACAAAGCAAAGTTAGGTGGAAACAAAGATGGTCTATGATCTGCTTCTTGCCTAGTATCTTCATCTGGATTTGAAACGTCGAAATTATCAACTTGATGTACTGGATTATTTATAAAATCATTAGTAAACAAACATACCGGTGATGTTTTGACGGTTCGTATTCTATGTTGGTTCCAAGCTGAACGCCACATTTCTAAATTGTTGTTAATTCGGGCATGTAAACATAATGGAGTTCATAAAGATGGGAGTCGTTGGTGGGGTCAAGGGAACCGATGTCCTCCAGAAAATAAAACAGATCTTAGAAGAATGACAGAACTCCATTAAAAACGTCTCGCCATAATCTTTCGAACCTTTGGTTGTGGGTGCTTTTCCCGTATATCATTCCTGCATTTGAAAGACCTCTGGTTTCTGCCATGTATTCTGCAATTTTATAATTTTCCATCCCTTGGTCTGATCGAACTTTCATGGGTGTGCCATATTCGTCAATACCGAGTCGGAAACATTAATAAGTAGTCTCTGCTTTGTTGTTGTTAGTGCATTTGAGAAAGACAACAAAACGACAAAAACCGTCAATTCCCCTAGCTATAATAAAGTTCCACCTAATAAGCTTGTGGTTCGTATCTACATGCCATAAATGAGTTGGTGCCTGTACACTGTACACTCTTCTTTGGAGTTTGTTTTTTTGTTCGTTCATGTATTCCATCACTATCGATTCTGTGAAGAAATTCCCTCAATCGGGAACGAGTAATCTGTGAAAGGAAATATGAATGAATAACAAAATTAAAACTATAGTTGCAAATTATATTCATGATTCATAACCAATTTGAAGTTATGACTAGTAATAGCTTAAGTTACAAAAAGAGAATGCAGAAAAACTTCCTGAATGTGTATGAGAAAAAAAAATGATTAGATTAAGTAATCTTAAAGTGAAACTTGTTTAAGGTGGTATGGGTGTCTAAATAAAAAAATATAGAATACGTAGTATCGAATGTTTTATGTCAAAAAAAAATTATAGGTCACCGTGCATTTTTTAAGCTATATATAGGATGTGACAAAATTGAATTATAAAGGAAAATTCATAACCATGTGATAAGAAGCTGAACTAAATTATAGAATTATATACTAGTATACAAATATAGCTTTTGAAAAATGCTTCAAGACTATAAAAAGAAAAGATAGTGTTACCGTGCTTTTTTACGGCTAACATACAAAATAGCAAAATTCCATGTAGATTTCTTCAGAAAATGTACTGTTTCAGAGTTATCTCCCCTTAAAATACCAATTTAAAAAACATTACAAATCAATCAAAAATTATCTACACTAGAAATATTAATATCTATATTAAGTTGAAATCTTATAAATTTGATCTTTAAAATGAACAATCACATTTATTTAGGTATTTGCATTACTGCATCAAATTTTGCTATCTTAATTCAAAATCTGGAACTTTGGTTCTCCCTTTTTTACAATCCAAGACGGCAAAAGACACCCATACTACCTTAAATTCAGTATAGTTGTAGGAATAATTTCTAAAAGACAATCTATTGTTTACAACATGTTTTCAGGAGACTATAGCCTTTGATGGTCTTGTTTTATTTTTTATTTAAATTCATTTATTTATATCGGGGTTCCGTATGACGTCCATTTCATGTACCACTGAACTAGTACACATTTTTGATTAGGGGCCAGCGGCAAGCAATCTTCCGGGTGCGGAATTTTCTCGCTGTGTTAAAGCCCCATTGGTGGCCTTTCGTTGTTTTCCGCTCTTTGGTAGGGTTGTCGTCTCTTTGACACATTCCCATTTCAATTCTCATTTTTAATGTTTGTCAAGACATGAATAACTATTAAACGGCAAACCCACGATTATCACTGTTTTTGTTGTACATTCGGAACATTAGAACCACAAATAGCCAACAAATGCGAAGTTTGTATGTACTGTTTGCAATATTCGTATGTTGATTTCACTTGATAATTTTTTTAAGAATATAAAAAAGGAAAATATTCTTTATTTATACATTTAATGTTGCTAACTTAAGGTGTCAAGTACAATTCATTTGATGACATGTATACAGACGGGACGTCATGACAAACAAACAGGGCCGTGTTCAATATCGCAGCTGCTACGTACATTTTGACTATTGAACGTGTAGCTATAGACTAGCTGCTACATAGATATTCAAAGCAGCTACGTAGCGGCTACGTAGCTGCTACTATATTGAACTCAACCCTGGTACTGTACAAATAAGCGAGTTTCGACTTTATCTCGTAACGCAAGTTTTATTCCAAAATTACTCACTGATGTTCTTTTGTAAATCCGTATTTGTAGCTATCTAATTTTAATGTTTAAAAACAATAAAAAGCTAGTCATCACTCCTTATAAAAAAAGGTGTTTGCACTAGTGTTGTCAAATTGTACAATGTTGCCGAACCGGTTACTCGGATAATCGTTCGACCGAATACCCGGTTAACCGGTAGTTTAAGTTGATGTTTGAAGGCCTGTTGTTATGTATACAAAAAGAAGATGTGGTATGATTGTCAATGAGACAACTCTCAGCAAGAGACAAAAATGACACAACTGAACAACTATAGGTCAGCGTACGGATGTCAACAAAATGAAAAACCTCATACCGCATAGTTAGCTATAAATGGCATAAAATCACAACATAAAGCAATTTAAACAAGAAAATTAACAACTTATGGTAGATTCATGGTAAACCGCCATCTTGGATTGTACAATCCCTATACAAATTCGGTCCAGTTATTTGACAAAATCTGCAAATTTGGAGACAGATTTGCAATTTTATGGTTACACTGTTGTTTATATTAAGAAAACTTGATGATTTATTGTATTATCCAGAATATTTTTAAAATATCATTTTTTTTTGTTTTTAGAATCATTTTTTTAAATGAGCGATTTAAGGGGAGATACCTTTTTGTGTAAAAAACTATACTGGACTTATAGAGAATTCTTGTATTTTCACTTGTAGCCAAAAAACAAGTTCGGTGACATTTTTTTTTCTTTTCTTAAAACATGTAATAAAACCTATCGTTACACAATTTATTTAAAAATTCTATCTCATAGATTTTTTTTTATGCACACAAATGTGTTTTTTTATGAACAATCTAATCAAATTTAGGCAATTTTCAACAACCCATAGCTTTAAAAATAGCACGGTGACCCATAAATTTTATTATATTTTTGAAAAAAAGCATAGTAAAATCTTCGTTTTGGCAAATTATAAGAAAACTCTGTCTTAGAAAGTATATACTTATGATCTACCTTAATTGCATAAAAAATTAACGAAAAACCAAAATATGTAACACATTCAAAAACGACAACCACTAAATTACAGGCTCCTGACTTAGGGCAGGCACATACATCTAGTATACATTTAACGGTAAAAGGCTGTTCAATACTGGTTTGATTGTTTGAATGCGTGTAATTTGATGAAGGATGCATGTATCTACTTATTAAACAGACTGATAAGCCCGCTGACTTTGTATGCACCTGCCCTAAGTCATGATCCTGTTGTTTAGTGGTTGTAGTTTGTTGGTATGGTTCATTATTTATTTCTCGTTTCTATATAATTTAGACAGATGGTTTTCCTGTTTGAGACGACAGAGTATAATTTTTATGATAAAAAATATTTCCATTTTGACCCTACTGATGACTCTTTGAAAATGTTTAGTTGACGTTAATGTATCTAAAACTTTGGATGGAATTATGAAATAAACGGACTTTGTTAAACATGAAATAAAGACATTCAAACATGAATTCAGTTTAAGATAAAATCAATCAATATACTTGGGAGCACTTGTCTTTCTATTGTATAATTTTATAACCCTTTTTTGTTAATTGAAAATCTGTTAGTACCTGTACAAAATCATGTATGGCTATGTATTTTACAGTTTTGATTAAGGTAATGCAAACAAATTACATTTCATGTCAACAATGGCACTAAACAGCATAGTTTACACTTCAACTTCAGCCAGATGAAAGAACTCTGGTGCGGTATGAAAACTCGTTAATTTTACTATTTGTCCTTCTGGTATTGTGTTGCATCGTATAACTATGACCTGTCCATTAACGGCTGGACCAATGAACTGTCCACATACATTCATTCGTGATGTATCTAAGCTGTTGCCGACATGAAGGAGCATTTTTGTGAGCCGATGACCTAAAAAAAAAAGAACGATAATTGATACAGAATTAATTAAATCTGTTATTTAGTTAGTATATAGTAAACATTCTAACTGTAACTGGAATTTCAACATCACACACTTCGTATCATTATAAATTATTAATTGAAAAGAACATTTAAAACCTTGGCAAAGACATGAGCTACACACTATGATATATTTAGAATAGGCTTTATTATTTTTTACGCAAATGTATCGTATAAATGTCATTTTTTTTCTCTGTCTGTTAAACTTTTACTATATGGAAGCTCATTTAATGCCGTGTTTTGAAGCCGAAGTTTACCGATTGTCACCTTATAGTAAACAATCAACAAAGAGCATGGGTATTGCGCACGTGTTCAACATGTACAATCAATAAATTGTTAATTTCAATGACAGTTCCATGCGTATTTCGATTGCTGGATTTTCATGAGGTTCATTATGAAATATTCGAAATACCCGTTACAATTTTGTATGTTAGAATGGTCAATATATAATGATTAATTTATAACATTTTTAATTGATTATTTTTTTTTTTCGTGAATACATATAATTATTTTCTATGGCTGTATCTTGTATTAATTTGTAGGATCCTTTACTATAGATAAATGAGCTGATCCGTATAAATATCATCTCCATGCCTTATCTATCATGTACTGTAGTACGCCGCTAGATTAAAACTGAGGAGTAAAACGCATGTACTGTGGCCGTCCGACTAGACCACACGACCACCTGGGCATATATATAGATAAGGAGATGTTGTATGAGTGTCAAGGATACAACTCTCCAACCAAGTGACAATTTTTAAAAGTAAACCATAATAAGGCAAAGATTGATACATTTTTGAAATTACTGAAAAGCTTTGATTCAAACTCCTTCTGAAAAAAGGGACTTGAGATTGATTCAGTTATTATTATTTCGTTAAGGTTGGTCTTAAAATCTTGGTATGTTTCAGTTGTTATATTTCTCAGTTTTCATGACGCTCATAACTATTGCAAATTAAATAAATCACTTTATAATTATGAATGTCTAATGCGCTTTTCCGTATTAAATTTGATTAGGAACGATGTAGCCGAAACGCGCGTCTGGCGTACTAAATTATAATCCTGATAACTATTAACACCACTGGGTCGATGACACGGCTGGTGGGTGTTTCGGCCGTGGGGGAATCACCAGCCCAGTTGTCAACACTCCAATGGTGACATGAATATAAATAATGAGGTCATTGTTATAAATTTCCTGTTTACAAAACTTTGAATTTGTCGAAAAAGTAAGGATTTTCTTATCCCAGGCATAAATTTTCTTAGCCGTATTTTGCACAACTTGTTAGAATTTCGAATCCTCAATGCTCTTCAACTTTGTACTTGTTTGACTTTATAAATATTTTGATATTGGCGTCACTAGTGAGTCTTATGTAAACAAGTCTGACGTACTAAATTATAATCCTGGTACCTTTGATAACTACTATAAGTAAAGTATAGCTACGCATAAACCTGTAACATGGTCTGCGTTGGATATGAATCGACCTTATGCAAATCAAAATCAGAATATATTTTAACCTATTTTGAGTTGAAGTAGTCGCTACTGAAAGTGTGCAACTGTTTAAAAATTGAGAAATGATGAAACCTTAAAAAATACTACACACTTCATTTTTCATTCCACATTTGAATTACAAAAAATAACCAAATTCGTATACATGTACATGTAAACGTGCATTTGTATAAGGTCGATTTATATGTCTTATTTTACTAACCATAATTATCCATCCGATTTGTACTGATCACCTTCTGCACCTTGTACACTTGTCCGAGATTGACCCACCAGAAAGGTTCTAGTTCCACACGTGTATGAAACATGCTTTTAGGTTCCTTAATTCCGTCAACCCCCTTTTCAGCTCCACATGCGAACCCATATTCACAGTCATATATAGTGCTCTGGCCAGTTTTCTTAATTTGAGACACAATTGATCCTTCTCCTATATGAATAAAAATATACATAATTACACTGCGTTTACAAATACTGAAAATCAATTATCTGATTAAATTATGATAGCGCTACATTGTACAATTGACTACTAACTATCTGATTCAATTATGATAGAGCTACATGGTACGATTGACTACTAACTATCTGATTCAATTATGATAGAGCTACATGGTACGATTGACTACTAACTATTGATTAAATTATGATAGAGCTACATTTTACGATTGACTACTAACTATCTGATTCAATTATGATAGAGCTACATTTTACGATTGACTACTAACTATCTGATTCAATTATGATAGAGCTACATTGTACGATTGACTACTAACTATCTGATTCAATTATGATAGAGCTACATTTAACGATTGACTACTAACTATCTGATTCAATTATGATAGAGCTACATTGTACGGTTGACTACTAACTATTGATTAAATTATGATAGAGCTACATGGTACGATTGACTACTAACTATCTGATTCAATTATGATAGAGCTACATTGTACGATTGACTACTAACTAACTGATTAAATTATGATAGAGCTACATGGTACGATTGAATACTAACTATATGATTCAATTATGATAGAGCTACATGGTACGATTGACTACTAACTATCTGATTCAATTATGATAGAGCTACATTTTACGATTGACTACTAACTATCTGATTCAATTATGATAGAGCTACATGGTACGATTGACTACTAACTATCTGATTCAATTATGATAGAGCTACATGGTACGATTGACTACTAACTATTGATTAAATTATGATAAAGCTACATTGTACGATTGACTACTAACTATCTGATTCAATTATGATAGAGCTACATGGTACGATTGACTACTAACTATTGATTAAATTATGATAGAGCTACATGGTACGATTGACTACTAACTATTGATTAAATTATGATAGAGCTACATTGTACGATTGACTACTAACTATCTGATTCAATTATGATAGAGCTACATTGTACGATTGAATACTAACTATCTGAGTACATGTTAAGGATCTTGTTAAATTGATTAAGGGATGTGACATTTCACGTGCAATTGAGGTAAACAAAATATGTCAATCGAATAGAATTATTTTTCCTCTTACCAATTAAAACAAATCGATATATTAAACGATACAACAGATAAAAGGTTTTCTTTGGTAATTCTAAATGTATGAAATTAGGTCCACGTTTAAATTGTTGTGTGTTATAAGTTACATTATATCAACCCTTGCGATGAACTTGGACCGAGGACTTGACCTATGACAACTTCCTCAATTTGTTTTTATTGTGTTGAGCTAGGTTAAGTTATGAAAGGTTTCTTGTAGTTTATAGTCCGATCTCATTTCAATAATTTATCTTAACATTTTTTGTTAAAACAATTATATTGTATATTTAAAAATGATGCATATTAACGTAACCTTAACAAGCACACTTTCATCTTTGATTAAAACACAAAAGTATACATACATATATACAACATACGCCAAATTATATACATATAAACAACTATTTCTGAATAAGAAGAAGGGGATATCATGGATAAATCTAAAATCATAATTGGGATAGGTAGTTCTGAGCTAACTAGTTGCATTCGTCGTGTGTCTAAGAACTAGTGTGTTTGTTAGTGATAATATTAACTCGGTGATCTCAACAACGAAAAGTGTATGTCATGCATCGTATGGCTTTAGCTAACATGTGAACTATAAAAAAAAATAGAAAGTGTTCAATCTAAAGGAGCCAAAAAGACTTATCACATTGGGCGTGTTTAACAGGATTTAGATATAACAGCCATTTACAAAATACTTGATTTGCGACATACAATTAGATGTTGCCATTTACATGAAATGCAATTCTACATTCTACATCTTAGGCCGTGTTCACACCAAACGCCGTGTAGAGTAAACATGTTTACAATTAGTTTAGTGTAGTGTACACTGATTTCACATTACATTTGTTCACATCTATACACCTTGTTTAGCTACCTGTACATAAGATTTGTTCCCACTTGTAAACTATATGTCATTTAAATGTTCATTACGTAGAACTGAATTCAAAATTTTTGGACAATTTTTCTAGCGGTAAGGGATCAACCATTTGTCTTCCAAAGGGGGTGGGGTGGAAATGGAAATATTCCGTTCCCCAATTTGATAAAAAAAAAATGTGGTCATACAAATGATTAAAAAAATTATTCTGAATCAAGAGTTTCTCCATACATTATAGTGTTAAATATTGAAAAAAAAGTATTGATCACCAGCATCGAAAAAAAGGAATAAAAACGTACGCGCGAAAAAAAATCTGACTCAGATAAAAAAAAATAACCCTCCCCCTTTTTTTAAGTTAAATGGTTGCTACTTTATGAAAGCCATTTTTATTATTTGTAGTAGTTTGAATATACTAGAGATGTCTCGATTACGCATTAGAAAACGTTAGCTGCAGCAGCGTGCTTACAGCCGAAAAAAAAGGATTGAGATATTAGGGATCACTACATTTTTATCTTTTCTGTTTGTTTCAAATGGTATTTCTTCTCCGAGTAGTATTTGGTAAAGGAATAGGGTAACATTTTTTATAATTTATCTTAAGTGTTATTTAACGGATCTGAGATACAAGATAAACATATCATTTACCTCACACTTCTTTTAGTCATGCATTTATGCGTGAATGGTTGTTTGAGTAAAGACCAGTGGCGAATATTTCTGTGTACGTCAAGTCGATTCGGGAAGACCTTTTCAAATGAATTAGGCAGCAACTATTTACTTCATTTTTTGGGGAGGGGAAAGGGGAACGGCCGGGGGGGAGGTAGGGGGCGGGGGTTATCGATTTTTTTCAGGACAAATTTTGGTGACAAGTCGAAATCAATTTTAGCATTATATAAAGTGGCAGCTGAGGGTGAAACAAACAAAAAAAATTCAGGGCCAAAAACTTGAAACATTTTTGGTTTCCAAATCAAAATCCGTAGCTCACCAACCCCACCCCCTTGACTTTATGTTTTATACTCAACTATAATACCCCCCCCCCCCGAAAATCAATTGGTTGCTCCCTTATGGGTTCGGCAATGATGCTGCTTTGAGTCTTGATAAAGAACGTTAATTTTTTTTAACCAAAAAAAATCTTTGAAATTTAGACAATAATTTCTGTAAAGAACTATATACTAATAATTATCAAAAATATCAATTTTACTCAAAAATAGTTTCCTCCTTAAATATATACACGGTAAAACTAATGTCCTAAATGCCTAGTTTTGTGTACACTTAACCTAAACAAGGCCTACATTGACTATCGACTGTGTGTATATAAAACATGGTTTAAACTACATGTAAACATTGAGTTTTATCAATGGGAACGCAATTGTGTTTAGTTTACGTGTGAGTTACACTAACACAACACCAAATTTAGGTCAATGTGAACACGGCCTTACATAGGACACAAGGGGATAATTCAAGTCCATCTTTGTTTAAAGAAAATATAAAAGATATTCTTGACTCATTTGATGAAACCTGCAAATCTGCTAGCTTAAATTCCCTACAGCTTAATTGCTTATTGTATGCAGATGACTTATTATTGATGTCAGAAACAGCTGATGGTTTACAGTATATTGATAAACTATATAAATACTGTGATAAAAGGGGGCTCCAAATAAATATAAAGAAAGTTAAATTAGTAGTATTTTTTAATTTTTTTATTTTCTTCTTTTTTAAATGTTAAACATATTATATTTAAAATCATTTGTTACGTCATATATAAGTTGCTTAGGGAATCAACTAAGGGGACACGATTTTTAAATGCTCATTTGTCGGGAAAAAACACATGAGAAAAAAAACCTCCAATTTTAACTTATCATGTAACATATGTATATATAAATAACATCTATCTTTGTACAAATGTACATGTAATATAAGCTATCTATATATGTATACATCACATCAAATAAAATCATTTGAATAAAGTATTTATTCTAATGGTATTTTTCTCTCTCAAAAGTGCTACCTGTATCTATTCATGAGCACATCAAATCGTTTCTTTTGTTTTATTAATTTTTACTACATTAAATTTTTGTTCGAGTGATCTTATGTAGTGTTAAATAAAACAGGAAAACTGTATGAACAAATATTTAATGTTAAGAATGTACCTATTGAAAGGGCTAGGGGGTTATAAATATTTAGGAATTTATTTAAATGCAAGTAGCAGCTTTACAGAGGCTAAAGAAGGTTTATATAAAAGGGGATTGGAAGCTTTTTTTTAAATACAATAAAAAGTTATAACTTATATGAACCTAAAATTAACACACTTTTATATATATTTGATCATACGGTGAAACCTGTGTTGTTAATGGGAGTGAAAATGGGGAGCTTCTGTAATAAATAAACTAAATGAAAATGAACATAGTTGTCGTTTGTTTATGTAATATATACATGTTTCTCGTTTCTCGTTTTGTTTATATAGATTAGACCGTTGGTTTTCCCGTTTGAATGGTTTTACACTAGTAATTTTGGGGCCCTTTATAGCTTGTTGTTCGGTGTGAGCCAAGGCTCCGTGTTGAAGGCCGTACTTTAACCTATAATGGTTTACTTTTTAAATTGTTACTTGGATGGAGAGTTGTCTCATTGGCACTCACACCACATCTTCCTATATCTATAAAATATATTTAAACTATGCTGGGATATGAAACAAGAAAATATAAATGTTAAATTCTATAAATTGTCTATGAGTTAAGGCAAGTAATCTACAAATAGCTACATTGGGTGAAATCGGAAGATAGCCATTATGTCTGTAAATAATTTTAGATATATTTAGATATTATAAATATGTATTACAGTCTGATGATTTCCTTCTCTCTGGAGCTCTGAATGTCTCTAGATCACTGAATAGTTTAAACAAAAAAAGTTTGTATGGTTGAATTGTTATTCTAGATACCAGAAATTGAAACAAAAATATTCTTGTATTTGGAAATCTGACCTTTACAATGATAGACATAATAAACAACATGGAAATAAACTAAGAAGTTACAGATTATTTTAAAAACCCTCATGTATTGAAATTCCAAATATCTCTGTCTTTACAGCTCCACAATTTGACCTCAGTCCATCCCGGTTATATTCGAGGAAATCGGATTGTGTTTTCTTTTTATATTCTGTAATTTTTGGAAAATTTGTCTGTTTTTTTGTTACTGTTACATGATACTGACTGTTTTTGGTTAATATATCTTCCTAATATAAGAGAGAATTAAGAAGGATACACAACGTAGTACAGTGGTTGTCGTTGGTTAATAAAATTGAAAATGGAAATGGGGAATGTGTCAAAGAGACAACAACCCGACCATATAAAAAACAATAGCAGAAGGTCACCAACAGAACTTCAATGGAGCGAGAAATTCCCGCACCATGAGGCGTCCTTCAGCTTGGCCTCTAAACAAATATTACTAGTTCAGTGATAATGTCTGTCATATTTGATTTTTATCAAATTGGTTTGATAAAATTTAGACCAGTAGGTACTAGCTATAATATTTGTGAAACAAAATTGGGGTACTGTCTATGTGACCTTATTTGAACTTTATATAAACTAGACAGCAACCCAACTTTTCCTTTAATCTATCTCGAGGGTAGGTTCGGCCTATGCTTTCGCTCTAGGACTTCTATTATAGTGATGCCCGACCAGAATATTTTAGAGTTTTATTAGGTATAATTTTTACCGGTCTATGTCACCAGTTTATAATTTTTTTTATAAAGTGTTCTGGAACAAGATCTCTTGACTTTCAGTACTCTCCAAGTCTCAGTTTAGTGCGACTTCTGGATTCGGTCACCCCTGGTAAATAAAGAATGCTCGACTACTCTGAGGGCCAACTAGATCCTAACCTTTCACCTTGACCGCAATCATGCAATCCTAGTGTAGGACTAAATGAACCACTGACTTGACAGTCTGAACTGATACCAAATATAGGATCTGTCAATACCCGATTGCCAGAGAGATCACACTCTCAACACTATAATCTGTGTAGTTGTCCAGAAATATAATGCACCTCTTTAATAAGTATGTTAAGGTAATTTAATTGCTCAGATATGAAGTACCGTCCTACGCTAATTCTATATAATAAATATATAGGGGTTATAGAAAAATTACCCCTTTCCTATAAACCTGAAGGTAAACAATAAATGAAGGGGCAGACAGACAGACGGACCAAATGTAAATAGCCCGACCCAACAAGTGTGGTCGTTTCAAGTGCGACACCACAAAAATAACACAAGACTTTTCAAACAAATTTAGTTCAGGGTTTCCAAACAAGTAATGATAAGATTTATATACCAAATACAACAGCCATAAGAATCAGAAAATAAACATCCAAAGGGAATCTAAGACGACATAAGACTCGTTCTGTCCTGAATATGCTTTCACTTAAATAATCTGTACTTAGGAAACCATGAAACGCAGACTCGTGGGAGGTTCAAAATCTAGGTTGTTACCAATACCAAGGGAAGTAATCAGGATGAGTTTTAATCGAAGGATCAATTCAGGCAAGGGACAAGGCGTTTCTCTGTAATAAAATAATTCAGTAAGATTCAACTTTTATTAGACAACACGCATATGAATCAGCTGCACATTTAATAAGTTACAGTTTTGCGAGTCAATGGTCTATTTCTGCAGTCTATAACAAGATTTCTTAGACCAAAAATAATTTCTTTTAGTATCTACTTTCTTTAACGACTCACTCTGCCGTTCTGATCAGGGCTTGCATATGGATTTCGCTTTTCACGCTACAATACTTTACTGTCCTTAAGTTCAAGTCATAGATTTGAGTCACTCACGTGAATGTCAACAATTAATGACTCCGAACTTGTACTTGCTTAAACCCGCAAGTTATAAATAACTTTAACCTTAACAACTGAACAGCTGAACAGTTAACCGAATCTCGTTATTCGCCAACTGACAACTTTTATTCAGTTCAAAGAACTTTTCAAAAACTCAACTCATAATTTAACCAGCGAACCGCTTTCTAAATAAACTACGTCTCAACACGTAAATATTCAAAGTTTTCCGCTAAATCTCCAATGCAAACCGTGATCAAAAACCAGCCAGTTTTAGTCACTCAAAATATGAACATGAAAATCGTAGGAGGGGGGGCTTCTTACCTAAAACTATTGTAGAACACCTTTTCTTCAATACACTAATTATAGTATATAAAAAATTAGCGCGTGATTCCTACCGAGACCACTTCCCAAAAATATCAAAATTTTCCCCGGGAATTCAATCGAGCTCTCTGATTGGTTGAGAAGGGATAACATTTTTAATGCTAATGCGAGGTTCATTACGTCACTAAAATTTAATGAATGAAATAAAAATCGGAAAGTAATAAAATAATAATAAGCAATCTTTCTGGGAAAATAATTAAAAATAGTAATAATGAAATAAATAAATGAACCAAATAAAGTGACTCACAAACGTTACAATATTTTAATTGAACTATTACAAATTTATTCAGGTCGGTGCCGTTTATAGCCGATTATAAGCCATTGTTTTCTCATCGTTGTAGGCCGTACGTTTGCCTATAAATTCTTTCAACCACTTCATTTGAAGTTTTGTGAATAGCTTATCATTTGCAATTATATCAAACCTCCTTATTCTTTTATATTTGTACTTTAGAATATGTGTTTACACTAATTTTTGATTATTATTTATTCTTAAGCGTAACGGAATAACATATCTTTGTATTTAAATGTCTATACAGTGTTCCTACCGCAGACTGGAGGACTTCCACTCCAGGTTTTATCGGCAAAACATTGACGAGTCAAATCACCAGTCTTCAATACATAGTTAGTGATACAAGCATAAGTTATTTTGTCTTTGTAGCTTGTACCAGTCTTATCAGTTATAGTAGCGAAATGTATTGGCGCAATCCCAAGGTCTGAACAAACTATACTGCCTCTGCAAAAGTAAAATATCTCTAATTCATCATTTTCATAGCGTTTCTTGATTGAATAATGAAATATTTGCAATTAGGTGATAATACATAATTATAATTGGTTGATCTTTGAAACAACTTCAAGTTCTTACAAATAAGTAGGAGTGGTGGAAATAAAAAATAAACAACAAACAGAACACTATACAATTGCTATATATTTTTGATACATCAGACAAATAAGCTAACTAAACCAACAAAACAAAATTGCTCGAGGATGACCTTAATATATTTTTGTTTACTTGCACAGAATCGTCATACTTTTAATTTTGAATTTTGGATATAGTGTAATAGAAAGATTTTATTTTCTATTGAAAGAAACATGTATTTGATTAAATTCGAAAACCTCATAATTCTACATTCAATCTGCCTTCACATGTTTTGGTCATCAGAAAAAAATTAAAATCAGAAAAATACTGAACACTGAGGAAAATTCAAATGGCAAATAATCGAATGGCATAAATAAAATGATAAAACACACCAAACGAATGAACTACAACTTTCATATTCCTGACCTAGTACAGCCGTTTTCAAATGTAGAAGAGTTTCAATCAAATGTTCTTACCGCAGACTGGAGGACTTCCACTCCAGGCTTTATCATCCTGACATTGACGAGTTAGGTCACCATACTTCAATTCATAGCCTCTATTACAAGCGTAAGTTATTGTGTCTTGGTAGTTTTTACCAGTCTCAGCAGTTATAGTAGCGAAGTTTACTGCAGCAAGGTCTGGACAAGCTACTATCTCTACAATAGTATTAAGCTCGAAGTCATAAAGGTCATAGAGTTGCTTGATTGAATGATGAAATATTGCAAATTAGGTGATAATACATAATTATAATTGGTTGATCTTTGAAACAACTTCCAAGTACTTACAATTAAGTAGGAGTGGTGGAAATAAAAAAATAAACAACAAACAGAACACTATAAAATTGCTATATATGCTTTTTTGATACATCAGACAAATAAGCTAACTAAACCAACAAAACAAAATTGCTCGAGGATGACCTTAATATATTTTTGTTTACTTGCACAGAATCGTCATACTTTTAATTTTGAATTTTGGATATAGTGTAATAGAAAGATTTTATTTTCTATTGAAAGAAACATGTATTTGATTAAATTCGAAAACCTCATAATTCTACATTCAATCTGCCTTCACATGTTTTGGTCATCAGAAAAAAATTAAAATCAGAAAAATACTGAACACTGAGGAAAATTCAAATGGCAAATAATCGAATGGCATAAATAAAATGATAAAACACACCAAACGAATGAACTACAACTTTCATATTCCTGACCTAGTACAGCCGTTTTCAAATGTAGAAGAGTTTCAATCAAATGTTCTTACCGCAGACTGGAGGACTTCCACTCCAGGCTTTATCATCCTGACATTGACGAGTTAGGTCACCAGACTTCAATTCATAGCCTCTATTACAAGCGTAAGTTATTGTGTCTTGGTAGTTTTTACCAGTCTCAGCAGTTATAGTAGCGAAGTTTACTGCAGCAAGGTCTGGACAAGCTACTATCTCTACAATAGTATTAAGCTCGAAGTCATAAAGGTCATAGAGTTGCTTGATTGAATGATGAAATATTGCAAATTAGGTGATAATACATAATTATAATTGGTTGATCTTTGAAACAACTTCCAAGTACTTACAATTAAGTAGGAGTGGTGGAAATAAAAAATAAACAACAAACAAAACACTATAAAATTGCTATATATGCTTTTTTGATACATCAGACAAATAAGCTAACTAAACCAACAAAACAAAATTGCTCGAGGATGACCTTAATATATTTTTGTTTACTTGCACAGAATCGTCATACTTTTAATTTTGAATTTTGGATATAGTGTAATAGAAAGATTTTATTTTCTATTGAAAGAAACATGTATTTGATTAAATTCGAAAACCTCATACTTCTACATTCAATCTGCCTTCACATGTTTTGGTCATCAGAAAAAAATTAAAATCAGAAAAATACTGAACACTGAGGAAAATTCAAATGGCAAATAATCGAATGGCATAAATAAAATGATAAAACACACCAAACGAATGAACTACAACTTTCATATTCCTGACCTAGTACAGCCGTTTTCAAATGTAGAAGAGTTTCAATCAAATGTTCTTACCGCAGACTGGAGGACTTCCACTCCAGGCTTTATCATCCTGACATTGACGAGTTAGGTCACCAGACTTCAATTCATAGCCTCTATTACAAGCGTAAGTTATTGTGTCTTGGTAGTTTTTACCAGTCTCAGCAGTTATAGTAGCGAAGTTTACTGCAGCAAGGTCTGGACAAGCTACTATCTCTACAATAGTATTAAGCTCGAAGTCATAAAGGTCATAGAGTTGCTTGATTGAATGATGAAATATTGCAAATTAGGTGATAATACATAATTATAATTGGTTGATCTTTGAAACAACTTCCAAGTACTTACAATTAAGTAGGAGTGGTGGAAATAAAAAAATAAACAACAAACAGAACACTATAAAATTGCTATATATGCTTTTTTGATACATCAGACAAATAAGCTAACTAAACCAACAAAACAAAATTGCTCGAGGATGACCTTAATATATTTTTGTTTACTTGCACAGAATCGTCATACTTTTAATTTTGAATTTTGGATATAGTGTAATAGAAAGATTTTATTTTCTATTGAAAGAAACATGTATTTGATTAAATTCGAAAACCTCATAATTCTACATTCAATCTGCCTTCACATGTTTTGGTCATCAGAAAAAAATTAAAATCAGAAAAATACTGAACACTGAGGAAAATTCAAATGGCAAATAATCGAATGGCATAAATAAAATGATAAAACACACCAAACGAATGAACTACAACTTTCATATTCCTGACCTAGTACAGCCGTTTTCAAATGTAGAAGAGTTTCAATCAAATGTTCTTACCGCAGACTGGAGGACTTCCACTCCAGGCTTTATCATCCTGACATTGACGAGTTAGGTCACCAGACTTCAATTCATAGCCTCTATTACAAGCGTAAGTTATTGTGTCTTGGTAGTTTTTACCAGTCTCAGCAGTTATAGTAGCGAAGTTTACTGCAGCAAGGTCTGGACAAGCTACTATCTCTACAATAGTATTAAGCTCGAAGTCATAAAGGTCATAGAGTTGCTTGATTGAATGATGAAATATTGCAAATTAGGTGATAATACATAATTATAATTGGTTGATCTTTGAAACAACTTCCAAGTACTTACAATTAAGTAGGAGTGGTGGAAATAAAAAATAAACAACAAACAGAACACTATAAAATTGCTATACATGCTTTTTTGATACATCAGACAAATAAGCTAACTAAACCAACAAAACAAAATTGCTCGAGGATGACCTTAATATATTTTTGTTTACTTGCACAGAATCGTCATACTTTTAATTTTGAATTTTGGATATAGTGTAATAGAAAGATTTTATTTTCTATTGAAAGAAACATGTATTTGATTAAATTCGAAAACCTCATAATTCTACATTCAATCTGCCTTCACATGTTTTGGTCATCAGAAAAAATTAAAATCAGAAAAATACTGAACACTGAGGAAAATTCAAATGGCAAATAATCGAATGGCATAAATAAAATGATAAAACACACCAAACGAATGAACTACAACTTTCATATTCCTGACCTAGTACAGCCGTTTTCAAATGTAGAAGAGTTTCAATCAAATGTTCTTACCGCAGACTGGAGGACTTCCACTCCAGGCTTTATCATCCTGACATTGACGAGTTAGGTCACCAGACTTCAATTCATAGCCTCTATTACAAGCGTAAGTTATTGTGTCTTGGTAGTTTTTACCAGTCTCAGCAGTTATAGTAGCGAAGTTTACTGGAGCAAGGTCTGGACAAGATACTATCTCTACAATAGTATTAAGCTCTAAGTCATAAAGGTCATAGAGTTGCTTGATTGAATGATGAAATATTGAAAATTAGGTGATAATACATAATTATAATTGGTTGATCTTTGAAACAACTTCCAAGTACTTACAATTAAGTAGGAGTGGTGGAAATAAAAAATAAACAACAAACAGAACACTATAAAATTGCTATATATGATTTTTTGATACATCAGACAAATAAGCTAACTAAACCAACAAAACAAAATTGCTCGAGGATGACCTTAATATATTTTTGTTTACTTGCACAGAATCGTCATACTTTTTATTTTGAATTTTGGATATAGTGTAATAGAAAGATTTTATTTTCTATTGAAAGAAACATGTATTTGATTAAATTCGAAAACCTCATAATTCTACATTCAATCTGCCTTCACATGTTTTGGTCGTCAGAAAAAATAAAAATCAGAAAAATACTGAACACTGAGGAAAATTCAAATGGCAAATAATCGAATGGCATAAATAAAATGATAAAACACACCAAACGAATGAACTACAACTTTCATATTCCTGACCTAGTACAGCCGTTTTCAAATGTAGAAGAGTTTCAATCAAATGTTCTTACCGCAGACTGGAGGACTTCCACTCCAGGCTTTATCATCCTGACATTGACGAGTTAGGTCACCAGACTTCAATTCATAGCATCTATTACAAGCGTAAGTGATTGTGTCTTGGTAGTTTTTACCAGTCTCAGCAGTTATAGTAGCGAAGTTTACTGGAGCAAGGTCTGGACAAGCTACTATCTCTACAATAGTATTAAGCTCTAAGTCATAAAGGTCATGGAGTTGCTTGATTGAATGATGAAATATTGCAAATTAGGTGATAATACATAATTATTATTGGTTGATCTTTGAAACAACTTCCAAGTACTTACAATTAAGTAGGAGTGGTGGAAATAAAAAAATAAACAACAAACAGAACACTATAAAATTGCTATATATGCTTTTTTGATACATCAGACAAATAAGCTAACTAAACCAACAAAACAAAATTGCTCGAGGATGACCTTAATATATTTTTGTTTACTTGCACAGAATCGTCATACTTTTAATTTTGAATTTTGGATATAGTGTAATAGAAAGATTTTATTTTCTATTGAAAGAAACATGTATTTGATTAAATTCGAAAACCTCATAATTCTACATTCAATCTGCCTTCACATGTTTTGGTCATCAGAAAAAAATAAAATCAGAAAAATACTGAACACTGAGGAAAATTCAAATGGCAAATAATCGAATGGCATAAAGGTCATAGAGTTGCTTTATTGAATTTTGGATATAGTGTAATAGAAAGATTAAATAAAATGATAAAACAGGACTACATTGTTATAGGTTAAAATGTCAAAAATATGAGTACAGCAGACAACATTGTTTTATAATCTTAATCACTATAAAACCAAACAAAACCTACTAAACAATGTAGCACCATGTTTTTCCTTCTGTTCGTTCAACTAATGTACGATGAATAAGAGTTCATTTAATTGAAAAATCGATTTAAGTCCTAATTATTATAAGTTTATTTTTATATAAAATATAGAAATTGTATTGTGAAAAAATCTAGTGTAACTAGCAGTAAATTATAAAAACAAACAAAATGCTTTCAAATTAAAAGCCGATGTAGAAGGTCTTACTAAATGGTAAATTATTCTCCCATAATCGGAAATGTTTGTTTTAGTACATAGGTAATGTTATAAAAAAACTTACTGGTTCTCCTTTCAGCAAACACTACTAGCAATGGAACGCATGTGTAAGTCGGACTTTGTGGTGTACACACTTCATTGATCTTACAATCATGACCTTGGCACGGTCCAGCAAGCTCCTCAAAATTGATACACCAAAAATCAATTTCATATTACATAGATATTAAAGAAAGAACACTGATAATTTTTTTTTCCATTTTAACTTTTTATTCGACCTATAACATGTTTAACATATATTATCACCAATGACATTGTGTTTATTCTACATGAAGAACTGAGCATATGATTATTTCACACTTTCTTCTTTTCAATATAACCATTAAAATATATAAAGTGTGTGCGTCCTTATACATTGTTTTGGTTTATCTTCACTAGGGACACTGAAATCCAACATTTGAAGGCCAAGAACTATTATCAATTGAACGCTTGAGAATCTATACGCTGTATATCAGTCCTCAACCTTATATTTTAGATGTAGACTTGACGCTTATTCGCCTATATTTGTGTGCAACTGTCCCAAGTCAGAAACATTATGTTCGGTGGTTGTCGTTTGTTGGTGTGGTTCATACGTGTTTCGCGTTTCTCGTTTTTTTATATAGATTATATAGTTGGTTTTTCTGTTTGAATGGTTTTACACTAGTAATTTTTGGGGTACTTTATAGCTTTCTGTTCGGTGTGAGACACATCTTCTTATATCTATTGATATAATCCTTCTGTACACAAAATGTTACTTAGACACAAAAGAGAAGTGACCCTTAAATTTAATGAAAAAAACTATGGTAATAAAGTACCTCATAAAAAAGATGTAGTGCTATATTTAATTATCCAATGTTATCTATTGTTAAATTTAGCACTTTAAAAAAAGCAAAATAAGGAACCACTGTGTTTGCATCGATTTAAATCCATTCAGATACCAACACTAGTCAGTGGGCACGTCATCGTTTGGTGTTAGCCAAGGCTCCGTACTTTGACCTACGTGTATACTAGTTTACTTACTGTGACTTGGATGGAGAGTCGTCTCATTGACACTTATATCACATCTTCTCATATCTATTCTGTATTTGTCCGTTCCAACATTGTATAGCGTATTATTGTATAGATTGTGCTCCTTATTGAAGGCCGTACTTTGAACTATAGTTTTAAACTTCAACGACAACGACATTTGGTCTCTGTGGAAGAGTTGTTTCAAAAACAACATCTTAAAAATATATTTTGGTGCTTAGACAGTTGTTATATTAGGCTATGATACTTGTTATGCTTGCATTTTAATTTAGAATTGCAAGAACAACGAGCAAACATCAAATATATATTTCGGTCTACGTGAAAAGCAATGTTTCACCGTTAATACCAAAGATTAGAATAACTGCATTGACAACAAGTACGTCCGCATAACTGGCATAAAACAGCGTAAATGGCAAACATCTCAGAAGATTCAATTTAGAAATTCAAATGTTGAAATGTGACTTCTTTCATACAGATTGAATATTTGAATATTGATGAAAAAAACAGAACAGTTAAATATATAAGGTCAACTGAGGAAGTCTCCACCTCAGTTTTAGCAAAACGACGATCACAATATAGTTTTGAATTTTGCTGGTACAGATGAATTCGTTTCCTACGGGGCCAGAAAGGGTTTAGATTTTTGTGTAGATGAAACGCGCTTCTGGCGTTCCAAATCATAAGCTTGATATTATTTTAGGGAAAGTGGTGTGTAAATGGTTTCGAATGAACGAACATAATGTCTTTATACTTATAACAGTTTAAGGTGTTACAGGACATGTGTAATCATAGCTAGTAAAACTTCAGTCACACCAAACAGTCAACTAATAATATTAGCAATCAATTGTAAGCACAGCTGATTTTAGATGGTGACATTTGATTGCTATACATAGATAAAATCTAATATAATGAGGTGGTTGTTTTAGCTTTAATTTTCTTAGGTAACATCTGTTATTTTTTTTAGTTTAATTCAAAATCAGCTTGTAGAAAAATGGAAAGTTGATTTCCAGAAGTACTTAAATTTGATCAGAAACATAAACAATACTTGAACAATTTAGGGGAAATTGCCTTCCGAGTAATAGAAAGATGCATCTATTATTAAAAATAATACGCTCATGCAAAGAGTTCGATATGTATAATATAACTAAAACTATTAATACTTCTTGCACATTTTGATATTATAATTGTGTTTAACAAGTATTTTATTGTATATACCTTTGGCCAAGACGAGGCCGCTACAAAGCTGTTACCAACACTTTCAATGAGTCCAAACTTATTTCCAACAGGTTCACAATCATTTATCTGACAAGTTTTATTCCATGCTATAAAGTTAATAGATTTGCATACTTGCACTCTCGAGCAAAACTGGGCACACAATGACCACATCGGTATTGATACCTGAAACAACATGTGACCACTATATATTGTATCTTTTTGTCTTTTGATAACGACTATTTCACTTAATGCCCACACACACAGAAAAACTATCGAAACGGTAAAACGAAACAGTTTGTTCCAATTCAACATTATTAATGTTTTCCCTCTCTCGAAAAGCTGTGTGTGTGTCCAAGCGGTCCGTTGAGTTACACAACACTTATACAGTCTGCTTGTTTATTTTGTTATGAGCCTAATATATGCCTTTAGTTGCCAGGGATTCTTTTACAATGATGAATAATTTTTAATCTGTATACCTTCAATTATCGAAAATAATATATGCGATTTCAGAAGGGATAATATTTCGAATTAATATTTATAACAAAAACTTCCTACAGTTTAAATGAACTTCTACTGTAAACTTCATCGACAGAAACAAATGAAGCGACGTGTTAAATTTCACATTGCGGTTACTAATTAAATACACGTGTATTATTAATGTGATGACGCAATCAAAATTCAGTGGTTTTCATTTTCTAAAATTTGATTTGGAAATTATTGTCATCTGGATTACATAACAGTTTCTCGTAAACATTGGAAGTCGTATTTTGCTTCCGACGAAAGTTATAGAATGAAAACTTTAGTAAAACACAGTTTTTCAATAACAATATCGAATTATGATAACCTAAATTTCGACCAATTAAATAATTCTGTCTTTTTCTATTTTCTATCATACGCTAGCAATATAGTGTATATGTCTAGTTCAATTCAGCTTTTTTGGTATACAAGCATACGCTAGCTCCTAACTTCTATCATGTCTATATATGCATTTTAACATGTTATCAAATTTCAAATATCATTGCACACTAGGAACGCGTGTATCTTTTCACAGATGAAAATATCCAATTCATCAAGCAACAGCTATTAGTAATATTTAAAACTGCAATCTGTTTCCTTGTATATATACGGACTAAATGAAGCAAAATCATATTATATATTTTATTTTGATATTTTTGTGCTGAGGGAACTTGCGTTTGTTTGTGTTTTATTCCTATTGTATTATCATTTTCATGTATTTTTAACATTTTCATATAACAATGTCATACCAGCGAGAAAAATGGCTACCATTAATACCAGGTGTAACCAACCATTTTGTCTTTCTTAAAATTTCTTTACCTAGTCAGGAATATTAAACAGTTATTTGTGTTTCAAGATGATCTGGTGTATGGTTTCGAAAATTGAAAAAGTTATATCATATGTTTTTTTTTTTTTACATACACTGTATTAAATTCGGGGTGCCACAATGCTTACTTCGAACGTGGAATGTGCTCTGTAAAACATTAACTCACTAGGAGTTATAGTATTGAAAATTGCAAGCAAAATCGAAATGTTCGTGCACCAACAAAAAATTGCATAGAGGTAGTTGACCGAATATTTAAATTGAAGGACGTGTTGTAATGAATGCTTTTCAAATTATATCGCTGATTCTATTGATAAAAGGGTTTTGTACTCGTATAGCAAATGTTTATGTAAATGAACAATTCGGTTTTAAAATTAGAGAACTCATTTTGTTCAAAACAACGACAACTTTTATACTTAATTAATAAATAACCAGATGAGACATTTGCTGTATTCAGGGCATAACTTCTTGTTTGTTCATTAGAAAAATGAGGAAAAAATACACAAATCTTGATGAATACTCAAGGTTTGAGAACGTTTTATGACCAAATTTTACAGATTACTCAATTGGCAAACACATCGTATATCATCACCTTTCTGTTATAACTTCTGTACACGAAACGTGCGTCTGGCTTATCACGTTATACTCATTGTACCTGTGATAACTATATAGATGTAAGCGACAACAGATCAAAGCACGGCCTTCGACAATGATAAAATACCATCCGGCAAAAAAAAAAAACATAAAGTGTTCCGACATTACAAAATGTGAAACAATGAAAACAAGATAGCCATTTTCCAGATTATTTAACAAATTATTATTTGATAGTGCTTACAAGGACACTTTTAAACCAGGAGTTCCAAATAACGAAGTTGAAATCATCCCTTCGAAAATTTTTATTTCTATGAATTTGAACTACCGAATTAGACTATTCGCCAATTTTTAATAACAAGAGTTACACGTCCGGTGCAATATGTGGAGCAGCATCTGCCTACACTTCCGGATCACCTGAAATCACCAGTAGTTTGTAGTTGGGTACGTGTTGATAAGTCTTTAGTTTTCTATTTTGAGTCTTGTGTACTACTATTTTCGCTATTTGTCTTTTTTTTGTTTTAGCCATGACGGTGTTAGTTTATCTTCGATCCAAGAATTTGAATGTCCCATTGTTATCTTTCGTCGCTCTTTTCAAAAACAACAAACCAAAATGATATACAGCATTAAACGACAACCCCTTACTTGCAGACAAGGACATGGAATGTGAAGGATTTCAACATGTTTGGTGGCGCCCAACACTCCCCTTTTACAACATATTAGAACAACTAGAAAACAGTCAAAAAGACTTGATACTTCAAATCGAGACAACGCACGAAAACAACAATATTGAACACTATGTATTGAAATGGTTGTTCTACTTTTTTTTATTAATTTTTATTAATTAACTTAATTATAAGTTAGTTAACATCACCAAGTTTTTGTATACGTTTCACTTTGTTGGTGGTGGGAAGGGATTATGTATGTAGGAGGTATGTTATATTACATTCAGGGGCGTCCTAATTTGAGCCTGTTCAAAACAAATGTACATTGATAAACTTAAAACCGTCAACTCTACAATATGCAACGCTAGCGATGTACTTTACAGTTTCAGCGCAGGATTTCACAACTACAGCACTGACAATAAAATCTTCAGCGGAAGAACTAATATCTTCAGTGGTAGATTTTAAATCTCAGTGCTTGAACACGGTTACATCTCAAGCGTTTGACTTTTTTATCACGCATTTGAAATAATTTTTCATCTCCATGAAACTAACAGGGGGTTATATACTTGTATATATCTTAAAGCAGTCCCGGCTTAAACCTAATTGTACTGACTGACTTATGTTAACGTTATCGTTAGGCTAAATGGCAATCGTTCGAATATTTTTTTACATGACATATATAATACAACCAACCATGTTAGAATTCAGGTTGCCATTCTGACAGACTCATTTTTACGATATTTTAATGATGAATGGCGATTATTTCGGGGCCTTTCAACGCTGACAATGTGGTACGGGCTTTGCTAATTGTTGAAGGTCGTAAGTTGTTCTATAGTTATTAATTTCTGTGTCAGTATCTAGTGTGAAGAGCTGTCACAATGGCAATCATACCAAATCTTCTTTTTTTTATATTGAAGGATTATTACTCGAACTACATTTAGCTAACATTCTTTTCTATTGTTTTAAGTGTTGTAACCGTTTTTTACTATTTCCCTAAAACAGAAATGGCCAGTAAGACATAACAATGTCGATATGACATAACTTATTTGATGACTCCTTGTGTATCATTAACTTAAGATGATGTTTAATTAATTTTTTGTTTCGTTTGTATTCTATCCCCAAAACTATAATAGGTCGATACAAAGGGTTAACAGCAATATGATCAGCAGTACACGACAGGTAAACGATGCGTGGTGATTTTTGTTCCCCAAACCCCTTTTGAACGTGTTAGCGGCTTTCAACTGTGGTCAGTTCCTAAATACAACACGTATTGTGTATTTTGCGAGACAGGCCAAAACTTGAGTCTGCCTAGTTTGATCAGTCATTTTTGTGAAAGGAGATCTCAAAAACTATGGTTTGTATAGGCTGAATATTATATACATTTTCCTACTTTATAAAATTACTCTCTCAGCCAAATAAAGGCAACAGTATTATAACGCTGTTCAAAAGTCATCATTCAATTTTAAGGGAAAAAACGGGGTTACAAACTTAAACCGATGGAAACACATGTATAAGAGAAAAATAATGAAACAACGGAAACACTGAAGTGAAACAAAAAACAAACGACAATGCAACACACGCAGACAAAACCTGTAATATAACAAACGACAATGCAACACACGCAGACAAAACCTGTAATATAACAAATGTCAATTTCGTTATTGGTACAGGACATGTTTTGAAAAAAAAATAGTGGGTTGAATCTTATTGTGTAGATAGCCAGACCACGAGCTGTTATGGCAAAAATAAACATACCACTCAAATGACAACATTTCTAAACAGAAATACAGTACAAATACATATAACAATTTTCAAGACGGAGAAAAACACAAATAAAGAATAAAATAGTACAATTCGACATGCTAACCATATACTAACAACGAACATGTGAAACAACATAGGACATAAAAACAGCACAATAGAAACACGAACTGTCCGTCACACGACTTTACCGACGTCACAAAAGTCACGTTACTAGTTAACTTAAAACAAAATTAGATATAAATCAAGATTAGGTTTGTAATTATGTTATTTGATGTATAAAAAAGTAAAATCAGAAAAATACTGAATTCGAAAAAAACTGACAAATTCAAAACAAAAAATCCCCTATCAAATGTCAAAATCAAATGATAAAACTTATCAAACGAACTGACAACAACTGTCATATTCCTGAATTAGTACAGGCATTTTCAAATTCAGAAAATGGTGCATTGAACCTGATTTTATAGCGCTAACCGTCTCACTCGTATGACCATTTTATATAATTACAAGAGTATAAAGTATTATGCTAGTTATTAGATGATTAAAAGTATTATTTAGCTTTGTCGGTATTTCTTTCTAAATCTAACTGTAAAACAAATAAATCGTATACAAATAATGTCATGCATGTCTCTTATCATGTATATTATGGATACATGCATTTATTTATAGTTTGTCTATGCGGTGTGGATCTTACTTATTGTTACAAACCTCATTGAATCATTTCTGCAGGTGCTTTTTATGTACTTTTCTTATATTTTTTACGGTTTGTAAGTCAGTAAAAGTTAAATGATTAAGTTAATCTTTCGAGATTGGGGATCTTAACACCCTTTTTTGTTCGGAGGTCTTTTAATATCAATATTAACTTATCATTGAACTTTTAATATTACTTAAATGTCGTACGTTGACCTATAGTTGTTAATTTATGTGTCACCTGGTGTCTTGTATAGAGTTGTCTTATTTACAATCATAACATACTCTGGTAGATTTCTAATACAGGTAATGTTTTGAGTAAAAGCAAGACATTAAAGTCTTATAGCATGAATAGATTGCTATTTCAGGTAATGTTTTGAGTGAAAGCAAGACAATATACTCTTATTGATTGCTAATACAGGTAATGTATTGAGTGAAAGCAAGACAACATACTGTTACAGATTTCTAATACAGGTAATGTTTTGAGTGAAAGCAAGACAACATACTCTGATAGATTTGTAATACAGGTAATGTTTTGAGTAAAAGCAAGACATTACACTCTTAAAGCATGAATAGATTGCTATTTCAGGTAATGTTTTGAGTGAAAGCAAGACACTATACTCTTATTGATTGCTAATACAGGTAATGTATTGAGTGAAAGCAAGACAACATACTATTACAAATTTCTAATACAGGTAATGTTTTGAGTGAAAGCAAGACATTAAACTATTATAGCATGAATAGATTGCTATTTTAGGTAATGTTTTGAGTGAAAGCAAGACAATATACTCTTTTTGATTGCTAATACAGGTAATGTATTGAGTGAAAGCAAAACAACATACTCTGATAGATTTGTAATACAGGTAATGTTTTGAGTAAAAGCAAGACATTACACTCTTAAAGCATGAATAGATTGCTATTTCAGGTAATGTTTTGAGTGAAAGCAAGACACTATACTCTTATTGATTGCTAATACAGGTAATGTATTGAGTGAAAGCAAGACAACATACTATTACAAATTTCTAATACAGGTAATGTTTTGAGTGAAAGCAAGACATTAAACTATTATAGCATGAATAGATTGCTATTTTAGGTAATGTTTTGAGTGAAAGCAAGACAATATACTCTTTTTGATTGCTAATACAGGTAATGTATTGAGTGAAAGCAAAACAACATACTCTGATAGATTTGTAATACAGGTAATGTTTTGAGTAAAAGCAAGACATTAAACTCTTAAAGCATGAATAGATTGCTATTTCAGGTAATGTTTTGAGTGAAAGCAAGACACTTTACTCTGATAGATTTGTAATACAGGTAATGTTTTGAGTAAAAGCAAGACATTAAACTCTTAAAGCATGAATAGATTGCTATTTCAGGTAATGTTTTGAGTGAAAGCAAGACACTTTACTCTTATTGATTGCTAATACAGGTAATGTATTGAGTGAAAACAAGACAACATACTGTTACAAATTTCTAATACAGGTAATGTTTTGAGTGAAAGCAAGACATTAAACTATTATAGCATGAATAGATTGCTATTCCAGGTAATGTTTTGAGTGAAAGCAACACAATATACTCTTATTGATTGCTAATACAGGTAATGTATTGAGTGAAAGCAAGACAACATACTGTTACAGATTTCTAATACAGGTAATGTTTTGAGTGAAAGCAAGACAACATACTCTGATAGATTGCTAATACAGGTAATGTTTTGAGTGAAAGCAAGACAATATACTCTTATTGATTGCTAATACAGGTAATGTATTGAGTGAAAGCAAGACAACATACTGTTATATATTTCTAATACAGGTATTGTTTTGAGTGAAAGCAAGACAACATATAGCAACTTTACCTGACCATATCGGAAAATTTTTGTGATTTGGTTAAACATGTTAAAACTGGTTAAATATACGAAGAAATGTCGAAATGTTCAGGACTTAATTAAATCACTATTTCGGTAGGATGGTGCAAGCATACGATTTTTATTGCGTCTTACACTTTGAGAAGCGAATAATCTTCAATTACTTTATTCAAATATTGTGTAAAAACGTTAATTTTGAGCTATGCAAGTAAAGTGGCTCGAGCATTTTTCTGAGGAAGTTTTAAAAAATTGCAAAGAAATATTTTTACAGTGGGTTAGCTTTCATTAGTCTTAACTATCTATAGATTAACATCTTTTGGTTATATTTATAATGAAGAATCATCATTGAAGGTGGGGGACGATTGCACAGATAATTAATTATATTGGTGTGCCATTTGTATGCAAGAGTGACATTCCGTTTTATTATGTGCCAATTCGAAAAAGTTATGCGAGTATTCTCTCCCCTTAACAGGTTTATTATTTTATAATTAAGTTTAGGTTTCTGATATAATTTTGAATAATTACAAAATGTATCAATTCAATATATTTCCGTTTTTGTTATTGGTGTATCAAAAACATTGATGTACGAATATAGTTTCATAAATTTGAAACGTTTAAAATGATTACATACCAATATAAAGAACCGTTCATCATTTTTGAAAAAGACTATGAACGAAAATCGAATTATTTATCTTCCCTTCGTGATAAATTGATTGGAAAATGAAGCAGCGTAATCTAATGGTAATCACAGAGAGGACCAGCAAGCAATTTTTAATTGTA
Source organism: Mytilus galloprovincialis (assembly GCF_965363235.1). Taxonomy (NCBI): domain Eukaryota; kingdom Metazoa; phylum Mollusca; class Bivalvia; order Mytilida; family Mytilidae; genus Mytilus; species Mytilus galloprovincialis. The sequence goes on along the minus strand of NC_134848.1, from coordinate 21,960,687 downwards.
GCTTATTCAACCTTAAAACAATTTCCCACTATAAACGAATGTTACTTTATACAAATATAAGGACTTTGTTAGCTAAATCTACAAATTTTATTAGATATTAAGATTTTTTATTGCAATAGATTAATATGCTACAACATACTCTTAAAGATTGCTAATACAGGTAATGTTTTGGGTGAAAGAAAGACAAAATACTCTGATAGATTGCTAACATAGGTAATGTTTTGGGTAAAAGAAAGACCAGATATTACTATGGATTTTGTACAGATCTAGAGGTAGTGTATTGAGTGAAAAACAAGTCAAAATGCTTTTACAAACCGTTCATAAAAGTTAGGCTAGTATATGTTTTTCGCATACGTATTGAAACACCGATGTGCAAACATGATCATTCTATCTGTACGAAGCTTCACCCCACATTTCTGCACAGTTTTCCTTCCTCATGCTCATGTTTATTAGTTTGTGTAATGTACAGTTGTATTATCGTAAATCCATCATCAAGATCATTCGTGACCAATTTCATAAGCACCAATTCACATGTGACTGATATTGTTGTCTGAAAGATAACGAAGATTTTTATTTATTAATTATGACCAACAAGGTTCGTATTTAGAAAATGACACCTTTACGTATTGAAATGTGAACTGTTTGTGTAATAACTGTATTTTTAATTTATTGTGTTGATAAACAGAGTATGCACGAGGAAATCACTATATTTTTGAAAGCATATGAACTTTTGAAACAATTAGCTAATATAAAAAATGCATATATATTTTTTTCAAATTGTGACTTGGATGTGAGTTGTCTCATTGACACTCATACCACACCTTCTTATATCTTTATATATTTTTATCTATTTCTTTTCTGTTTAGAGACTAGTATTAGATCTTAGTCAACTGTGTGTTTGTCAAAGATTATCTTTTCCAAACTATTAAATGAATAACTCTCCACCTGATTTATTATTACAGTGTTTGAACTGTTTGTTGGTTCATAGGCCATTTGGGCAAGAAAAATATAAAGATGCATAATAAAATGTCTTACACAGTTAGTGGTAAACATCCTTCTGCTTTCAATTTATCTCAAAATTATAACATTTTGTATTCGATTAAATGCTCCTATATGACATTTTGGATCAATATTTACCGTATTGAAAAACGATAATACTCCACAAAAATTACAATAAAAAGTGAATACAACAATATATGAGTTATCCTTGCTATTATCTGCTTATATGAGATATTGCAAGATACTAATCATGTTTAGCTATGTAAGCATTTTAATCTATCATTAACAAAACTATGATTTGTTTGTATTATATCAAGAGGTAGCAAGCAAAAGTTTGAACCAATGTCTTATGTATATATTACTGTTCTCGTTTTCTTTAGTATTTGAATTATAACTTTGATTTTAATTCGGGGCGTCTTAAGTGTGTACTTGCATAATTTTATCTGGTTATTCATGATAGATTATTTGTAAGTATATTTGTCTAGGGTTTAACACATTAACATAGACAACAGCGGATCAAGTTAGAGTGTATTCTGTGTACTAAATTATCGTTTTAGTTGAATTCATGATAACATAGTGTGGTAGTGTATCATTTTACAGGATTAAAGAATCATAACTATATAAAAAAAGTGTTTTTGAAAAACTAAGGCTTTTCTACCTCAGGAATAGATTACCTTAGCTGTACTTGGTAAACTTTAAGGAATGCTCTTCAACATCGTACTGTTTTGGCCTTTTAAACATTTTTTTTTATTCGAGCGTCACTAATGAGACTTATGTAAACGAAACGCGCGTCTGGCGTAAAAATAAAATTTTAATCCTGGTATATATGATGAGTTTATTTGCAACCACTTGGTCGATGCCACTGCTGGTTGAGATTTATTTCCCCGATGGTATCATCAGCCAAGTAGTCAGCACTTCTGTGTTGACTTTAGTTATCATCGATATATTCATAGTTATAAATTAACTGTTAGGAAAACTTAGAATGTTTGAAAAACTAAGGCTTTTCTACCTAAGGAATAGATTACCTTAGCTGTATTTGGTAAAACTTTAAGGAAATTTTGGTCCTCAATGCTCTTCATCCCCGTACTTTATTTGGCCTTTTAAACATGTTTTTGATCCGAGCGTCACTGATGAGTCTTACTGTATGTAGACGAAACGCGCGTCTGGCGTAAATAGACAATTTAATTCCTGGTATCTATGATGAGTTTATTAACATTCAACACTTAATAATACCGCTGTAAGCGTAAGGGTTGTCAGAATATTCCCACACATGAGAGGATTGAATGAGAGAATTCCAAACAACAAATATAGAAATTTTTACAAGTTTTATTCAATGCAAATAATGTGACTGAATGAGTGTCACAATAACAAAAATAACTGCATGCTTATATCATGGTTATATGTTACATATAACTGTTTCAGATTTTACAAAATATACAATAATCTGTGCACGCAACGTGGTGGATACTTTTCCAAGGGAGAAAGGGGGAAACCATAAAGCTAATAGTTTTACTTTATTTCGTAAATATAAATACAACATCATTTGTTAGATGAGTAATTCAAAAGAATATCCAATAAACTCACCAACCATAACTTTTTCAAGCCAGTCATTTTCTGTTGCATGATCTATTTTAACCAAGTAAGAACCTTTGATAATGCAATCAGGCTGGAAAAAAATGCAATCAGTATAAGTGTGCACCTTGCTTATTACTACTGCAGCAGTAAAATGTGGATTTTTTTTTCGTGGTGCCTATTTGATCTGCCTCGAAAAGTAGTAAAATCTGATACGTATGTAACATAATTACCAGCATCTTAAGATGGAAGACACATAGAATGCGACTGTCAAAACAAGTAAGAGGTTTAGCTAACTATAACACCAGATTTAATTCACCATTTATAACACAAACTAATACTTGTTCCAATTGTTTTCCATTCGTTTGTGACGTTTGATCTTTTTGTTTGCCATTTTGAAAAAGAAATATTCGTTTTGAGTCTTTCATGGAATTCTGTCTTTTTGTAATTTTTACTTATTTCAATTTAGATAGATATAAAACCATATAAACGTTGTTAATAGTGTGATCCTGTTTTTGAATTCATATGATATAAGAGAAAGCCTAAACCGTATAACGAAAACAAATTGGCCAAACAAAAAACAAACAAAAAACGTGCATTGAAAAATAGTGACAATGGTAACATTTTTGACAGTAATTGTACGATGCCAGTTACTATTTCTATATAATCGTTACTTTATCAAGTGCCGCATATTTCATGTATTTTTGAAATATAGCATTTCTTTTTGCCCGAAGAAGGGCGTATTGCTATCGAAATTTATGGAGCAATGTGCAAGGAGGATGTATTTTGATATTGTCATTGATAATTAAGAAGACTTGATAGGAATGTTAATGAGACAATAAGAATGTAATGGTTTTAAATACATACGTTCTATATTTTGTATACATGAGAAGCACCAAAGAAAGGTGCATGAACACTATAAAGTAGCAATACGTTAATACGTTAATACATATTTAAATACCCAACCGTTAAAAATATGCTTATTTTAGTACAATAACCGCCATATCAGATTTTTCCTAAAGTAGGGTTTTTAAAGACATATAATCTGGATAATGTATGCAAATGTAGCACAAAGAAAGTTTTGTGCTGAGTATAATGAAAGTATCATAATTGTAACACCTTTTCACATACCAGCCTTTGACATTTGGCCGATTTAAGTGTGATGCCCGCCATATTGAATTTTACTGGAAGTACTGATCTTTTTTAGATTGCCTCCCTATCTGAAATCAAAGAATTACCCTAGAGGAAACTTTTTGCCAAGTTTCTTGAGTGTACCAGGATTTGCACAATTATTCACGAAGCCACGGTATGTCACGTACGTTTGAATCTTCCCACGTCCGATGCAATAATTGTGTCCACCAAATTGTATCAATCCTTTCTCAAATGGCTTTTCTGAAAGATAAACAACCAATGCAATACATTAGATAACTCATTGGGCATTCTAGTTTATAACACGTTTATTGGGGATACGTTCATAAGGTTCCCTTTCACATTTGCACGAATGTGACCTACCGAATGTGAGCAACACAATAAATGCCACATGTGGGGCAGGATCTGCTTACCCTTCTGGATCACCTGAGATCACCAACATGTTTTGTTGGGGTTCGTGTTGTTTAGTCTTTATTTTTCTTTGTTGTGTAATTATAATCCTGGTACTTTTGATAACTAATTGTGCTTTGTGCACTATATTTTTCTGTTTGACTTCGTCTTTTTGTTTTGCTATGGCGTTGTCGGTTTACATTTTTTCTATTGAATTATTAAGTTTTAATGGTCCATGGAATATTTCTTTTATTGCCCTTCAACTATTTATTTTTTTAAATGAATAGTCGAATCTGATTCTACACAAAGGTATGTCCTTCTCAGATATGCAATGTGTCGATAGTCTTGAATATACAAGATCACGAATATAGGATCATAGGAATTAATGCAATCATATACCTAGCTTGAAACGACCGACCCATTTGATTGCCTATTTTATGTAGTATCTTGGTACTCTTTTTTTCAATATGGTAATATGTAATCCAATGCAAGTATATATCTAGCTTGAAACGTTCAGGCGATTATCCATTTGGATCAACATGAAAATTCTGTACAGATGAACGGACAGTTTTATCTATACCATAGACGCTTGTGGATGTGACAACTTGTTTTGACATCTGCCAAACGCTGTTATTTATTTGGTCTATAGGTAAATTATAAGTGACAACTATACTTGTGAATTTTGAAAAATAGTGTGTCAACCTGTCGACAGCATAAATTCTTGTATACAGTTAATATGTAGTAAGCAGAGTAGAAGACATTGATAGTCATGGGTTAATTTAAGAAACACAACGGTTTGATTGTTGCTATTCTTCTTTTCAATAATTAGAAATATGCGATCGCCTAATATTTAAATGCTTTACCACAAATAAACATATATTTCCATATCCCTGTGTTGCGACAGACTGCAAAAGGTGTTCCCCTCAATTTTAACTTGATTTCACACTTATACGTCATACCGCGTCCTAAGTCTGTAAAGTCCAAATGGTTCGTGAAGTAAAGCAGTGGCTACATTTGGCATTCCAATACAATCTAAGAATATATAACAACGTTTCCTTATACAGTGTGTAATCTTTTGATGTATTGGACACAGGATAATATATGGATTTACATGTTAATGCTTTTATCTTTTGTATAAACATGAATAACAGTTCAATTCAATTTTGTTTTAATTTTCAATTCTACGTTCGATTTTACAGCAACTTTTAAAATAATTTTTGTATATGTCACCCCCCCCCCCCCCACCCCCAAAATATATGTTAAATACCATAACAATTTCAACTACTAGTATCTACTGAAGTAACATTAGTAACTTTAGAAATGTTTTTAAAAAATTATTCAATATCATATGATTATATGACCTTTCTTTAAACAAGTATAACGATGTACGAGCTTATAAATTGAAATTAAAAAAAAATGCTTTTGAATTTCAAAGTAGGTGAAAAAAACAAGACAAATTTTAGTTCACATCGTAAAATGTTTCTGTTATTCCATGCTTACACGCAAGTTTACATGTAATACCATCTCCTTTCAAAGCAAATTTGTATCCTTCCATACAGCTATGATTAGCACATTTGCCTACAAGTGCCTAAAATATAAACATTCTTTAGAAATGATACGAAAATCAAAGACTATGTAAAACAGAAGCCTTTTCAGAAAATAGTTCGAACAGGTATAAATCGGGTATCATGGCGGTCAATTCTTGAAAAAGAAGGACGAAAAATGTCAAAGGGAGATTCAAACTGATAGATATATGATATAAACTGACAACGCAATGGCTAAAATTAAAAAGGCAAGCAGACAAATAATAATACAGAAGCGACACATAGAAAAGTAAAGACTTAGCAACAGAAACCCCACCAAAAACTGGTGGTGATCTCAGGTGGCCCGGAAGGGTAAACAGATCCTGCTCCACGTGTGAAACCCGTCGTGTTGCTTGAAGGTATCCATACAACAGCTGTGGTGTCGTCGGGTTGTCCGTAGGATGCATCTTTGTCCATGAATTGCGTATTGTATGAAATTATTGTATTCATTATCAACGTAATGTCGTATATCTGAGAACGATAGTGATTTGCAACACTAGCTTATAGTACTTTTTAAGTACTGACAGATGGGTCTTTTTCAATTGGTTGTGCAGCTTGACGATTTTTTGTGTTAGGTTTTCCATTGAGATATTTTACAGACTATTTATCTATCAAAGATATATTTAATGCTTAAATTTTCATAAAATTACCAACAAATTATATCAAATATTTTATCAAGTATAATGGTATGGATTTATGAAAAAGATAATAAGACGTTTAAACATTTACCTGTGACCATGGAGATATGTTCGATGAAAAGCATCCATCTTCATGTACAAGTTCAACTTCCGAATAAACATTTCCATTGATATCGCACATTTTCCAATCACGTCTGTAACTAACGTTAACAGTCAGACACACAAGGGTCGTCAAACCGCTAGTATCAGACCCCATTTAAGACATTTGACAAGCAGTAATTGGTTCCTGTACTGTACAGAGAATCTAACTGTACTATAAGTTTTAATACTTAAAATGTATATCAGGTTTCTCTTTCCCATATGATAAGAAATGACCACAATATATAATTGCTGTTGTATGATATTAAACAATGTAAGGGAGAGGCAGAAATGTCGCAGATTGATTGGTTTATCAACTGTCCAACTCAACTTTTGCAAGGCGATTCATGTGCAAGTACAGTGTCCTCCGGTGATATTGATACTGTAGTTCTGCATCTATTTACACTCTCACATTTATGAATAAAAAAACGAAAATGCATGCTACAAGAATACAGGTTATGTTATTGTAAACAAGGCAAATCATATGTTTGACATCTATAATATTACAGCAATTTTGGAAACACTGGAAAAGAAAACTGTGCACAAACATATTCGTATAAAAGTTGCTATTGCACTAAGATTAGGTCGGAAACGATTTTTTGCCTAAATTTAATTCTATTTCTCATTCTACAAAATTAGACATCTATTTGAACATTGAAAGCATTAATCAACTTTTAGTGCAAATCACTGAAGAAAACAACAAGGTTGCATGTATACTATTTGACACGAGAGTCTATAAAGAATACTTAAAACACATCTACTGCCCAACGAACTATTCCTCTATCAGTTTAACATACCAGGACGTTAGACAGATATCCATCCAACTGACTAGCAAAATACAAAGAGAAGGAACAAGAAATCCATAGTTATGTTTGCCACCAGAGTCAGTTGTAGAGAAACTAGCTCGAAATGCATCTTGCCTTATAAAATAATATTTGTCAGCGGGCAACCATTCTGCACAACTTCCTGACTTTTTAACTAAGGGATGTCTTGTTAAAACAAATACAGAGAAATTGAGTACGACTTTGGTGACGATGCTTACGTCAAAAAATATTCATTCGTTAATTACAATTCCGCAAGAAGCCATCATGCTGAAGATAAGCGGTAAGAAGGAAACGATTAAACGAACGATGTTAGCCACACCTCAGAAAGGAAGGAATAGGAAAATGAAACCAAAGGTTTCGACACCAAAGTAAATTGAATTTTCACTAACTTTAATTCTTATCTCTACCTATTTATGTTTTTTTATAATAATTTGGAAAATAAAAAAAATGAAATTAATTCATTGTTGGTTGCCTAACTTCCAGTGGCAAATCGTTAATGTATGTTTAGGACGAGTAACAACACAACATGTTATAAATGCAAGCGCATTTCTGAAGTTAACTTAGATGTTATATTTTGTTAAAAAAGTTTACATCAATGTACAGGTTTGTAATTCAATGCAAAGGTGTGCTATACTTTGCAAAATTTTAAAGTCCAATTAAAATACTGTATATTTGAAAAAAAAATGACAAGAGTATTTATGCCAAGTAATGGACAGGAGACATTATATAAGACATATGCTATTGTGAATTAATACATTCATATATTTCAATTTGAAATTCAGTTTTATTATGGAATTTTGTTTTTTATTAATGTTTGTTTTGAAATGATTAAAAATGTAGCCCAATTTATAAAGAAAGTACTTTGCCACGCACATTATACTATTAAATCACCACGGAACTTTCTCTATAGATTCTGTTCAAATTGTTAAATACATTTAACTTCCTGCAATTTTTATACGTATTTAGCTTTTCAAAATGTTGAACACATTGTTAAAATATTAATTAATTCAAAGATTAAATAAAATGTTTTGAAATTCATTAAGCACAAAATATTAAACAATTCATTATGCATAATTATAACTAGTTTTCTCAACTTGAAAAAAAAATGCAATTTTTTTAAAATTGCTAAATCATGAAATCATTTCTTTTTAAGAAAATCAACAGCAGAATCTGGAACAACTGTTAACAATAACTAGATTAGAAGACTTGTCTGTAATTTATGTGTAATTATTATATGTCATGGAAAGTGTGCCTGGTTATATATAATTCACTTCTTATCTGATGACATGCAGTGATAAGATTTCTCAGATTTTGAGTAAAATGACCCTTGTGTATTTGACTGTTAAAACAAGTCGAAGTTTTATACATTCATTGAGAAAAGTTAGAAAACTAACTTTCAGTAATCTACGGCGTGTAGAGTAGCGATAACATTGACCATAAATTACCTCCCCTCGATTTGAGATTTGCGGATGTTGACATTTGATATCATCACCGTCACAAACATCATTTTTATGAATGATTGTAATCGATTCTTGTTTTTACACGTTCATCATACCGCAGTGAAGTATTCGCAGTACATAACTATCTTATATCAGCTCTATTGTGATACTTCGACACTAAAATTATTCAGACGTTTTGCTTCCAACCGTTAAAAATATAATCAAGTATCTGATGACAATGTAATAACTGATGAAATTAATTTTTAATATTTAATATAAAGTTAGATGGTAATGGTTTTGTCGATATGTTATTTTGTTTTAGTCACAATTTGACATTTCCGCTTTAATTATTTAGTTATTTTCTGTTCTTTCTAACGAATCAATATAATTCTGAAAGGAATGGAAATACGGAGTGAATACATGAATAAAGAAATGAATAATATGATCACGGAAAAGTTCGCTTGTTTCCAATCGAAATTTAAAAAATGTTAATACTCTTTGGGGACTCATTAGCTTCACACATAATTGATACTCATGTATACTTTTATGTTTTGCTTTACAAAAGCACAATTTATACTTTTTACTCAGACTTATGTGTCCGTATTGAATGACAAGATTTCGGTTTAGTTAGCATATGTTAGCGCCAATATTCTTTTATTTCTTTCAAATAGCAATTGATGAGATATTGTCTGATGGCAAATAAGACAAGAAAAACCACCACACTTCAAATGTACGGTGTGTGACCAGTTATATGCAACCGTACGGACTTAAAGAATAAAACCATCAGATAGGTGGCTATAGACGTCCCCGACATGAAAACTATGAAACAATTCAATTATGAACACTAATAGCCTTATTTGAAATAAACAATTTGCAAAAATCAAATGTGACAGACATGAAACAATGACAATTCCACGAAATAACAGACTTCTGACTTGGTTCTTAAATATAAAAAGTAAACTCACAAAACTACTGAACTCCGAGAAAAAAATGAAAAGCCACTAATCAAATGGCAATATCAAAAGCTCAATCCCAATAAACGAATGGATAACAACTGTTATTATTTTAGTTGTTTTTGCATCCAATTTTGTTCTCTAGTTAGTCAACACACCGGTGTTATCATGTATATCTATTATTTAGTCATTTTATAAAAACTCGCTGTTTGCAAAAGTATGAACTATTCTAAAAAAAAAGTATGTTCTTATCCCATGGAAAAAACCTTTCCTTTTTAGAAACAACGTTTAGGAACTTTTAATTTCCAAGGCCCTTCAACTTTGTATTTGTTTTGGCTTTGATCTTTTGTCATCTGAGCGGTAGTGGTTAGTCTTGTGTGGACGAAACGCGCGTCTAGCGTATTAAGTTGTAAACCTGGTACCTTTTGATATCTAATATTTGTGTGTTTCTCTGTCCTATATTTTTCTTCAATTTATTTTTATTAGTTTTGTCATGTAATTTTGTCATTTTGATGTTATATTTAACATTCAATTTGCCATGCAAGCAGAATGTTTTGCATTCCAGAAAACCAAGTTCAAACCCACCATTTTTTTTCATAAAATGTCCTGTATAAAGTCCGAAAAATGCCCATTGTTATATTGTAGTTTGTTTATGTATGTGTTACATTTCAATGTTGTGTTTATGTTGTCGTTATTCTCCTCTTATATTTGATGTGTTTAGTTTTTAACCCGGATTTTTTTTTCTCAATCGATTGATGAATTTCGAACAGCGGTATACTTTTGTTGCCTTATATTCCCCCGATTTGGTAGTACAAGCATTTCTTTATGAAGAAAACGGTGGTTTAAATCTGGTTTTATAGCTAGCTAAAAACTTCTATGATAAAAATTGGAAGGAGTTTGACTTGCTTTTGGCCACTAAACCCTCTCTTTATCTGCTTTATGTTACTGTCTATTTATGTAATACTATCATATTATATATTACTTTTCATGCTTAAAATGAAAGATTAATTTTATTCTATCAGGGGATTTAATGTATTTCATTTTGATGTGTCTATAATGACTATACGTTTGTTATTGATTTTATTCGTTATTTTCGAAAACAAATCTCATGGTGAATTACTGTAACTGTTATATTTAAATCTGAAAACTCAGATAAGTCTAGCCCCTTAAGTTCAGCGGTTATCTTTTGTTTTTGTATGTTGTATTTTCATGTTTTTCGTTAACCCTGTTCTAAATATAAAAAAGAAGATGTGGTATAATAGCCTATGAAACAACTCTCCACAGGAGACAAAATGACACAGACATTAACAACAATAGGTCACCGTACGTCCTTCAATAAGGCCACACCAATTTGATAAATAGTTCTTTGGACATTTGCTCTACAAAAAATGGGGCGAGCGAGCGAAATTGTTTTTTTTTTTAATTCTTGAAAATTAGTTTTTAACAGGCGAGTCGTTTGCAAGAGGAGCGAGCGATATCTTTTTTTTAAAGTCATACATGCTAGGTTTATCAAACAGACTAAGAAGGAAATACACTGAGGTTTTGATGCCTGAGGCTTGTTATCCTATTTCAATACATTATTCTGACTCTAAGCAAACAACTGTAGACTCTTTCACCTTGCAGTAGCAAATATTTGAAAAAAAACCTCTTAAATGTGACTTAGAAATGGCAATACCAATGACCTTCACAAATGTGAAGAGCATGAAAAACAAATGACAATTATTAAATTGATAATTTCAGTTTGTAACTTTTTGCTGAACAGCCTTTGTTGACAATGTTTCAGGTTTAATTAAATTCCACCAATGCCTGTTCCAAAAATAAATGTATGGGGGAGGGAAGGAAGGCACCTTTTATTTGACCCCACTATGCATACATTTGAAATTGTATATTTCAATTAAATTTTCAAGCAATCTTTCTTAAATAACCACCACCCATTAAATGTTAATACAGGTGCCTTCCTCCCCCATACAATTAATTCTTGAAAAGCCCTAAACAAAACATGGGATTTTCTCATGGTTGAAGAATGTTTGGTTGCCTATAATTGTTTACATCTACTTCTTCTGAATTCAGGGATGATTCCACTATATAGTTTATGGCCGTTTAGCGGCCCTTAAATCGGCCAGCGGCCCCAAGAAAATGAACATGAAAATGAATTCCCAATTCAGGAAAATAAAATAAAAATCGATATTTCCGGAAAAGTTTCTGTCACCGATTAAGGCAACTATAATTTTTCATAGTTTGTTGTCAAAACGTTTTAAGAATGCTGTTTACCACAGTGTACAAGCGGACAGTGACACAAAACGGAAGTTGCTGATCTGTCCGACGGCGATCGGCTCGTTGTTTTTCAAAAAAATATAGAATATCAACACAAAGTGTCCCATAATGGATTGTTCAGCAGCTCAAGGTAAGTGAATAACTACAATGATGTATTTTTGACCATTTAAAGCTTATTTTATGCTTTTAGCATCAACCGTCTTTTTAAAATAACTCCTGATCATGAAGAGGGGTCAAAATTTTGCGATTTTTCGAGTCATAAATCTTAACAAAACTCCGAAAATTCAAACATTTTCAAGATTTTTAATCGATACATAGTTGAATAATCATATTCCGCATACACACACAAAAGTTTGGTTCATTTTTTTTTATTATATTGTCACAATTGAATCTTTTCTATTCAAAGTGTACTGTCCGCCTCGTTGCCACCGTATGTTTTCATACTGTCCGATTCGTTGGTCATATTCATGATCGATATCTTAAGCAAAAGTAAGATTGAAACATGCAATTTATCCACATTCATGACCGATTTCCTAGGAAATATCAACATTTATAAAATGTTACTGATTATTACATATAAAAAGCATTGTTAATGCATGCACATGAAAATTTAATATACGTTTCTCTAGTTTGTTTTAGGAAAATGGGGCACGTAGGTGATTTTTATGGTATATTTATTCATACATTCATGTGGAACATTGTTATTTTTATCACTCAAAAACATAAATAGGGGTAATAACTTTTCATGAAAAATACAACCATGCAACAAAAGTTATTTCTAGGCCTTTTATAGCTGACTATGCGGTATGGGCTTTGCTCATTGTTGAAGGCCGTACGGTGACCTATAGTTGTTCATTTCTGTGTCATTTAATTTGTTCTCTTGTTTAGAGTTGTCTCATTGGCAATTACACCAAATCTTCTTTTTTATATTTATAAACGTTTGACACAGAAAATCAAAACAATAGTTTCTTACACCCAGTTTGCGTCTTATTTCACCAATAATCAAACAAATCTCATGGCTTGGAATTCAAGTCAAAAAGAATCAATTGAAAAGTTACGGTGTACTTGAATGGTCCATGAGTTTGTTTTCCTATTGCCTTAGTAGAGGTAAGAATACTTATATACACACATTTAACATGAAGTATGCGGTGAAGCCTTTCTTGTTAAATTTTTTATCATAACTTGCATTTATTCTGTATGAGTTATTATTCAATTCTTATATGTACAAATCATCGATTAAATAAATTAATATGAATACATTCACGTTACTTAATACATGTATTTGTAATCGCTTAGAAAATCAAAACAATAGTTTCTTACACCCAGTTTGCGTCTTATTTCACCAATAATCAAACAAATCTCATGGCTTGGAATTCAAGTCAAAAAGAATCAATTGAAAAGTTACGGTGTACTTGAATGGTCCATGAGTTTGTTTTCCTATTGCCTTAGTAGAGGTAAGAATACTTATATACACACATTTAACATGAAGTATGCGGTGAAGCCTTTCTTGTTAAATTTTTTATCATAACTTGCATTTATTCTGTATGAGTTATTATTCAATTCTTATATGTACAAATCATCGATTAAATAAATTAATATGAATACATTCACGTTACTTAATACATGTATTTGTAATCGCTTAGGCAGTTGCGGATCCAGGCGGTCGGGGGTCCGGGGTTGGGAACCCTAGTTAGAATCTAACAACAAGGTCCGCAAACGATGAATACGAGCAGCAGACATGAGTAAAGGTTCTGGAAGAGTGACCAATGTCCCCCTTTAATTGACACGAGATCCAAGCTGAATATATAATCTATAAATATTTTCCATATATAATCATAGACAGTATCTGTGTTGAATAAAGTTTAAATGTGGATAAATTGCATGTTTCAATCTTACTTTTGCTTAAGATATCGATCATGAATATGACCAACGAATCGGACAGTATGAAAACATACGGTGGCAACGAGGCGGACAGTACACTTTGAATAGAAAAGATTCAATTGTGACAATATAATAAAAAAAAATGAACCAAACTTTTGTGTGTGTATGCGGAATATGATTATTCAACTATGTATCGATTAAAAATCTTGAAAATGTTTGAATTTTCGGAGTTTTGTTAAGATTTATGACTCGAAAAATCGCAAAATTTTGACCCCTCTTCATGATCAGGAGTTATTTTAAAAAGACGGTTGATGCTAAAAGCATAAAATAAGCTTTAAATGGTCAAAAATACATCATTGTAGTTATTCACTTACCTTGAGCTGCTGAACAATCCATTATGGGACACTTTGTGTTGATATTCTATATTTTTTTGAAAAACAACGAGCCGATCGCCGTCGGACAGATCAGCAACTTCCGTTTTGTGTCACTGTCCGCTTGTACACTGTGTTTACAATCGCATTTTATTTACAACGATTTAATTATGTCAACATGTGGCAAAACATTTTAGCAGACGAATTCAATTGATTAATATGTTATGGGAGACAGTGTACGTATTCGATCTTGTGAAATCAGATCGCCCAGCAGGTTGATAAACATGGGTGTCAAAGCAGACCTCGACAGAGAGCAAATTCAAATTTTGATATACCATTGATGGATAAAGTTAAATGGGCGCCGATCTCGTAAAAGCAGATCGCCCGGCAGAGCCGGTTATATAATATGATGAAAACACTTGCTTTGTGAAAGAAATTATTTCCTCAAAAGACAAAAGTTTGAGCGTTTATTTTTTAAATAATGTTGATGATAGACCATTCCTGAAATACGATGTCATCATTATGGAACTATTTCAAAAGTTTTGAAGATGATCCAAATAATTTTAAAGAACACTGGTACAATGCTGTAAATATCTTATCTGTACATTGTTGACTTTGATACGTCATATTGTTATTGCATTTTAAATGTGTTGATATGTGAGAGACCTTATTAAATTATATATAAAAAAAGTACTTAAATCGATCACTTCAGCCATGGAGACTCGCGGCCCAGTGGTTCGAACCTTTTTATGAGGTTAACGGACGGTTTATAATTTAAAGTCGAAAATATCAAGTAGACTTCTGTTTCGGAAATTAATTATTTCCGAGCCATAAAATCAATTTAGCTTGATTTAATGTAATTATCCGATTGCAGGTATTCAATTTACAGTTAACAGAGATATTGAGGTCAAGGTCCGTGATCAGTATTAGAGTATTTATTAGTCGGTGTACTTAAAGATAAAGGTGTGTTCGAATAGTAGAAATACGTATTATTGGAGTAGATTGTATATTTTTACACACTATTAAAAGGAGCGCATCAGTATAATGTAAAAAATACGTGTAGCTTGAGATGCTGATTTAACGGACTTTACCTTATAAAATATTCAGAAATATTATGTATGTGATCTATCTTACACTGTCTCCGAGTGGTAATTCTGGTGAGTGTATGTGATCTATCGTATACTATCTCCGAGTGCTAATTCGGGTGTATGTATGTGCTCTATTTTATACTGTCTCCGACTGGAAATTCGGGTATGTGTATGTGCTCTTTTTTATACTGTCTTCGAGTGGTACAAGTAATTCGGGTATGTGTATGTGGTCTATCTTATATACTGTCTCCGAGTGGTACATCTAATTCGGGTGTTTGTATGTGCTCTATTTGATACTGTCTCCGACTGGGAATTCGGGTATGTGAATGTGCTCTATATTATACTGTCTCTGACTGGTAATTCGAGTGTGTGTATGTGATCTATCTTATACTGTCTCCCAGTGGTAATTCTGGTGAGTGTATGTGCTCTATCTTATACTGTCTCCGAGTGCTAATTCGGGTGTATGTATGTGCTCTATTTTATACTGTCTCCGACTGGAAATTTGGGTATGTGTATGTGCTCTTTTTTATACTGTCTTCGAGTGGTACAAGTAATTCGGGTATGTGTATGTGGTCCATCTTATATACTGTCTCCGAGTGGTAATTCGGGTGTGTGTATGTACTCTATTTTATACTGTCTCCGACTGGTAATTGGGATATGTGTATGTGCTCTATATTATACTGTCTCCGAGTGGTAATTCGAGTGTGTGTATGTGCTCTTTCTTATGCTGTCTCCGAGTGGTAATTCGGGTGTGTGTAAGTGCTCTATCTTATACTGTCACCGAGTGGTAATTCGGGTGTATGTATTTGCGCGCTCTATTTTATAGTGTCTCCGACTGGTAATTCGGGTATGTGTATGTGCTCATTTTAAGTTTTTGTAATCCGATATTTCATGTATGTTAATATTGATATATTTGGTTTCAAATAAAATTTTGATATTGTAACGGTCTCTTTCTTTGTTTCTGATTGTTATTGTCTACTATTCTCTTCTGGAGTCCCTTAATGAGAAAGGAACTGTTGATGGACACTAAATTGAAATAAAACTTGAAAGTGGATTTTTCATTTCATAATTCAGGCATTTTGTTATTGTACTTGAACACGTGCCAATTAGGATTAATGTACACCCCAAAACCATCACTACAACCAACCTACAAATGACCCAACTACAACCTAACTCGACCTGATTTCAACCTAAACCAGACTTGATTTCAACCTAACTCGACCTGATTTCAACCTAAACCCAACCTGATTTCAACGTCACTGGACCCGATTTCAACATGTTATCAACGTCAATACAACGTTGAAACTGCAACGTTGATTCAACGTCAGAATTTCAACGTCATTACAACTTTCAAAACTAACCCAAATTTCAACGTTGTCACAACGTTGAAGACTGACTTTGGATCAACGTTGATACAACGTTTTGTGCCAGCTGGGCTAAGTTTCACCGTGTCCCGCCTGAAATAAAAAGACATGATTCTATTCAATATGCCAAGCTCCGTCTTGTCCCGAGTTTGATTGAATAGACAACTTTTGAGTTCGATGCATTTCCGTCAAAAACTCTGGTTTTAGTGAATAAACTCATCATAGATACCAGGACTAAATTTCCAGACGCGCGTTGATTTGTGCGTTTAGGGGCGTCGTCACTTCCATTCCGATGTTGAGCGAATGGTTGGAAAACTATAATTCTATTATTGTACGAATTATTTGGCAAATTCATTTTTCAAAATTGACAATCAGCACGGCTGTCATTAAAGAATTGGCATTAAGTACCTACAGAACAACCCTTATTTCTAGTTTATCCTGCACAATGACGATCACTAAGACGCTTGATGAACGTAAATAGTGCAGGGATACAGGATATCTCCTCTATCCCGTAAATGATGTCATAAAAGCGCGCATAAATGACGAGTTTTTCCGGTGACGGATGAACTCGAAAGTGGTCTATTCAGCATTAAGTATCAACCATGATCAACAGTAAAAAAAAT
This sequence comes from Mytilus galloprovincialis, assembly GCF_965363235.1. Classification (NCBI taxonomy): domain Eukaryota; kingdom Metazoa; phylum Mollusca; class Bivalvia; order Mytilida; family Mytilidae; genus Mytilus; species Mytilus galloprovincialis. The sequence continues at coordinate 21,943,401 of NC_134848.1, read as the reverse complement.
CACAAAAGTACTGAACTCCGAGGAAAATTTATAATGGAAAGTCCCTAATTAAATACAGCAAAATCTTCTTTAATTACAAAAAAAAAACAACATTAAATATCATAATTCTGCTTTGAATACCAAAACTAAAACCCACATTAAGATTAGAAAAATGTATAACAAAAGCCATCCACCCGTGTGGTTCCTAATTTGAAATCGACATGGGAATATCATGTATCGGGCATCAGTTAGTGTTTTTAAAAATCTACACGGTCAATTTTAATAACAAACAAAGGACTTACTACAAAACACACAAACCTACATCGACCATGTACAGTGACACTGACTGTAAAGAGAAATCCATGTGCATATTGTACAAGCTCTAATCTAAAAAGACATAACATACGGTTCAATTACAGAGGGTGGTAAGGGTTATTATCGTGCAACGTGTTTTTGCCGTTTTCATTTCACGTGCAGCTGTGAATAACTCTCGTTATTCACCGTGTTTCGTGAAATTGAGATAAAAAAAAAACGTGCTAGGAATTTTTAATTGTTGGTTCATCGTGTAATGGCAATTTTATTTTGCGTTCTCCCGTGCAGATACCTTCTCTCCCTTTTTACGCCCCTCATTACAAACTATTCTCAATCAGTTAAAATGCTATCCACACTTCCTGTTAACGACACTTTTCCAAAGAAGAATTCTCGATCTGTATTACGATTTTTGCAATCGTGCGTTCCATAGGTATATCTTTATTATCTTCCTTTGAATTCTATTTAGAGACGCACGTCACGTAACTGTGAAATAAAGCTAGCCTGGGGTCCTGGCTAATCTTGTTCACCTTCACTACTCTTAAAGAACGTAAGTTTTTATATTAATTGCATTTTAATATTACAATTTCTATATTCACTGAACACTAAATAATAATAATAGTGTGTATTTTAAACGAAAATTGAAACAATCGATGAAAGTTCTTTGTTAGCTTGTACAAAGTATGGAAAGCCTATTTAACATTAATACATTTTCAAGATTTTCCCCGCCGTTTTTACCATGAACTCGATATACAATAAATATTTAAAAGTTATTATATATCCTGATATTTTGAAGACTTATTTTTATAAGAGTGATCCATTGGATCAACCTTTTAACTTCAAAAGTGGGGTGTATTTTTTTTGTCTTTTTTAGAAAAACTTTTCGCTCCGAATTTAAAACACGTTTTTTTCAACGATATCAATCAAGTTATTCTTTTTTTAAATTTCATACTTTAAGGTATGGCATGTATGGAAAAAAAATCTGGATTCAAAATATTTTTTTTTGTTACATACTTCAGACTGTATTTGATCACATGAATTTTTTTTTTTTATCAAACTGGGGTTCAGAATATTATTTTAAGGTAAATGGGGTGTCTAAATTATTTTTCATAATTTTTTTTAATAATTTGCCAAAATGTAGTTTATAACATGCTTTTTAAAACAAAATTATAAAAAGAATAGGTCACTGGGCTTATTTTCATGCTACACGGTGTTCAAAATTGACAGATTTTGTATAGATTATGCACGGAAAACCCATATTTTTTGCAAAAAAACATTAACTACACCATAGAATTTTGAGATAACATATGAGAAGATAGCTTTAATAGTATGCTTTCATTTAAGAAGAAGAAAAAATAGGGTTACCGGACCCGTTTCGTGCTACATTATAAAATAGGTAAATTCTTAACACATTCTAAAAATACCTTAATCTGAATTATCTTCCCTTGTATTTGAGTTGCCTCCACTTATGTGACAAAGTTAGAAAAATTAAATCAATCAAAAGTTGTTGTTTTTTTTTTGTAAAAAACAAACCATAAATATGATAAAACATGTCATTTCTATTTTTAGATAATCTGGCTGCATTGTGTTTCAAAGAGTGGACAAGAATATGCATAACATTAGTAAAAGTTTTAATTCTAACCTGGCTAGAAATATAGCAGGCACCACTATACAATCTTGGTTATTCTTACCTGACTTTATAGTTAAAGGATATTAAGCAGTGGTCATTGTGAACAGGAAAGAACAGGAACAGATAGATTTTAAGAAACGTAAAATAAAAAGATGTTAACAGTTATCTCCCCTGACAAACCTACAGACAATTTAGGAACATTCCTCGACGGACAGGACAAGACAGAAACAAATATGGTTTCTGATACTGAAATATCTTATGAACAACCTTCAGACATTTTAAAGACGTTACACGGCGGACAGGACAAGACAGAAACAAAAATGGTTTCGTATAATGAAAAGAAAAATAAACTAACATGCATCCCTCTTGAAAGTCTTCATCAGACTAGTACGGACCAACTGATGAACGATGCATACCAGACATGCCAGACTAGGCAGAAGGTTGATGCTGGTGAAATGAGTGGTAAAGAATGTGACGGTAATGTTTGTGGTAAACAGTGCCAGGGAAAGGCGTGTAAATTATGTAATAAAGGAGTTCGTAAACCTCGGGTCTTAAAGAGCCGCATTATAAAACCTAAAGGCTATAAACCTTTCAAATGTGGAGTCTGTGAAGTAGATTTCACTAGGAAGGAACACCTAGAAATGCACATGAGAACACATACTGGTGATAAACCATTCACATGTTATTTATGTGATAATACTTATAGTCGGGGTCATCACTTACGGCGTCATATGAGATCTCATACTGGTGATAAACCACACAAATGTGATATATGTGATAAGGCATTTAGTCAGTCTCATCACATGCGAAGACACAAGCTAACACATACAGATGAAAAACCGTGTAAAATATGTAAATGTGATTTATGTGAAAAGGAATTTAGTCAGCAATCTCACCTAAGTAGACACATGAGAACACATACTGGTGATAAACCTTATCAATGTGATGTGTGTGAAAAAGCTTTCTGTAGGAAGGAACACTTACAATCACACATGAGAACACATACTGGTGATAAACCGTTTGCATGTGATATCTGTGGTAGAGGTTTTACTAGTGAAAAGGACAGACGAAGGCATTTTAAACATAATGCGCATGATGATGGACCTTATAAATGTGATATTTGTGATAAAGATTTTATTCGGAAACTAAACTTAAAAGAACACATGAGAACACATACGGGAGAAAAAGCATATATGTGTGAGATATGTGGTCAAACATTTAGCATGTCAATTTTGTATGCTACACACGTGACTAAACATAATGCTGAGAAGGCCAAACTTATTTGCAGTTCAAAATAGATAAAAAAAATCCATATAGCCATGATAGGTGATACTCCATCCTACATGAATATATATTTTTAAAGGAGGAAACTCTACACAACTTATTTTTTTGTATGGACTTACCTTAATAAACGTTTGAAAAATAATTCGAGCTATTTTTTAACTGAGTTTTGTTTGATGAAGCATTGGTGTTAGTTGATTTAACGAAAATTCTAGACAAACGAAGACCACTCTAATTTTTGATGAAGAAACATTTAATTTTACTTCCCATTGATAAATTAAAGCAATCCTTCAGTACTTGCACGCACTTTGATTCTTCATTACCTAGAGGTATAGGGGGAGTATTGACATCTCACAAAACATGTTTAACCTCGGCCTTTGTATTATATCTTTGGTGCTTTTTAATCTACATTTGTAAGTTCATTTTTTTTTGAAAAATGACGCTTTCAGCGGCATGTTTCCGATACTCATGATACTATTGACCTGAACTTCCATTACATTTCTCGGCCTTCCGCGCTTGGTTCTGTATTTACTTTCCATTACATTTATCCGCCTACCGCGCTTGGTTTCGTATTTTACTATTTTACATACAAACTGTAGTCTGCTTGTAACATCATTATTTGTGTAGTAATCAACCGGGAACCAGTTTACATATTTTATTTACAAAAAATTACATTTTGGCCTGTTCATAAGTCTATTGTTATTAAATGATATTTTGAGCTTTCCCTTTGTTATATCTTTCATATTAAGTCAAGCTTTCGCTTTTATCTACGTATTAAACAAATAGATCCGTTTTGACATGGTTCTGGACTTTTCAAACACCAATGATCAGCAATCGCTAGACAAAATAGTTTTGTCAGCCTTTCTTACCATTTTAACTTAACCATTTAAAAAGTATTAATCGGAATCGTTTTGACATCCATTGGATAGATACTGGTCTTTATCAGGATTTACGAAGTTTTGAATAATCGGAAATTAGTTATGCCAACGCGGTGCGTATGAATCGTCTGATGAAGCTGGTCCTTCTTATTACCAGAAAGACCGAAGTGTACCAACACGATGTTGTTAAGATACTCATGATACTCATAAATCTATTTTTATAACTTTATTGATTATGTAAAGTAAAATTTAAACATTGTTAGAACATTAAAGATATATAATTAATCGGGGGAAAACTTGATAGTCTTTACGTTTTACAAACAACTGCCTTATTTATAAGAAAATATAATGTGTCAGTGTTGGTCCACTTTCTACTGGTTATAAGACATATCGAAGTACCAGAAATATTGCGACTGGTTTACGTTTCTATTTTACTTTCTCAGGATAAATGTAAAATTATCGATCTCGATTGTTTAGACTTCGTTACGCTCGTACACATTTTTTTAACGATCTTTTCTGCATTACTTGTCAATCTAAACTTCAAATATGTTCAAATATCATAGGAAGAACGTTATATGTCTTACTAGTCCGGTCGGGCTAGCGATAATTAAAATTTACTACTCCGAGCTGAAAATGTAATACTAGCCTAGTCTGGGGCATCGAGCTAGTGGTTAACGACGTAGACTGGGCCCGACTGAAGCTTTGTTTACAAAGTTACAGCAGCATAGTCTGTAACAGACTGTATCTGTATGACACATCGATGCTGGCTTTGAAGCTCTCTACGTTTGATGCGTGCACAACAGTGTCGTCTAGCTGATTCTATACGATCACTGCCTTACAAAGGATGAGTTTTAATATTGTACGGTGTTTTACTTGGTGGAATGTCAATACACTCACAGTTAGAGTTATTCTTCACTTGCATTTCCACAATAATTGTTGCGTGGTATTCTTTGAATTTCTCTGCAGTTATGGTTCTCTTCGGACATGCTTTTTTGAGGATTTCGTCTGCTTCAATAGCGTGAATCAGCCCCTCAACTACTTTTACATAAATACTTACTTTGGCTTCAACGCCTTGTTCGTCTTTGTCTGGGGATCTTGTAGTTCCAGTTTGGCAAGCGTTTTGGAGATGTATCCATCCTTTCTGTAATCTATGGTGATAAATTTTGCCGCTTGACATGTATCCTTTCGAGCTTTTTTTAATTTTTGTTACCGGGCAGGGGCTCCATATATATAAGATCCATACCTTAAGGTCTAGTTCATTGTTCTAATCTGACACAAATTTCAATAACTGGAATGCCACCCAAGTTGAATATATGGTGACCCACTATAACAGCATAATTACTTGGAATTGTGTTTAATACCATGATGGTTCAATGGCATAAACTTAAATGGAGACAGAAATTTGACTTAAAAGATGGTGGGTTAGTGCAAAATATTTTTTTCTAGCTTACTATGATATATGGTTAAAGAATGACTATCAATTATATGGGTCAAGGACAGAGTTGTTATAAAATATCAATATGGCAGAGAAGTGGTTTCAAGTTTCATATAAAGCAACCCGATTGACATGAAATAAAAAATCAAAAGAGTATCTCTATTTGTCTAATCTTCAAGGTGAAATAAAACTAGTATAACAATATTATGCTATTGTGTAAATCTACAGAAATATAATTTGCATCAAGTAACAGAAAAAACTATGTCACTAGTAACTTATTTGATGAGTACGTGGGTAATTAGTCCTATAACATATGACCTCAGGAGCGTTATTTAATATTTCTATTTATTGTTCTGATAAAAAAAAAAATTACTATCACTGAATGTGCCACACTTCGCATTAAAGAAAAATAAAGAAATGAAATATCAGTATTTAAACGTTAAAAATTGAATAAGAATGCGAAGTCATATGTTATAGGACTAGTGGGGTCTAAGAGCTCGCTACAACAGGCTCTTCATAATTATTTGGTTTGAAAATGATACTAGTAGTCTGTATTCTTGATTTAGAAAAATGTAATTGCAAGAAAAAAAATACACATTTATTTAGAATACTTTAAATCATTCAGGAAGTCTTTGTGTACAAAAGAACAGCCAGTAGTCATTGGATATTATAGATCATTTAAATAGTCTTGACCTATTTATAAATACAAAAGAACAGCTAGTAGTCATTGTATATTGTAGATCATTCCAGTAGTCTTGACCTATTTAGTTGTACAAAAAAAACCAGCCAGTAGTCATTGGATACTGTAGATCACTCAGGTAGTCTGGACTCTTGACCTATTCATTTATACTTTAAAAAACAGTCATCTGAAGTCACTTCACATAATCAATTATATGCTTACGAGACATGTACAATGTTAAACTTATAGCGGTATTTGAAAATCAAGGCTTGCATAAAAAATATCCCAATATTAGAGGCAGTGGCGTCATTTTTCCTCAGAGCTTTTAGCTCTTTGATTATGTTTTGGAGTTAATGAGACGTTCATTGCAGGTGAGAACAAGAATGTGTCCAAAGTACACGGATGCCCCACTCGCACTATCATTTTTCATGTTCAATGGACCGTGAAATTGGGTAAAAAATCTAATTTGGCATTACAATTATAAAGATCATATCATATGGAACATGTGTACTAAGTTTCAAGTTGATTGGACTTCAGCTTCATCAAAAACTACCTCGACCAAAAACTTTAACCTGAAACTCCCACTTTCATTTTCTACGTTCAGTGGACCGTGAAATTGGGGTCAAAAGTCTAATTTGGCTTTAAAATTAGAAAGATCATATCATAAGCAACAAGTGTACTAAGTTTCAAGTTGATTGGACTTCAGCTTCATCGAAAACTACCTTGACCAAAAACTTTAACCTGAACGGACGGACGGACGGACGGACGCACATACGAACAGAGGCACAGACCAGAAAACATAATGCCCCTCTACTATCGTAGGTGGGGCATAACAAAAGAAATCATTGGACATTTGATATGCAACAACAAATACCAAGAGTGCACACCCTGAAATGTCTCGCCTTCTATACTGACCATTGCTTGTATATTGATAAATATAGTTTTCAGTAAAGCTATCACATAAACTGAGAATGGTCCAAGAAAAAGAGGTCAATGTCAGATAAACCAAATAGGAAATACATGCACACTTAACAATACACTAAATATGCTTTAAATGTAGTTGATCTATTGCACATAGTATTTAAGAAACAAACTTAACCAGGAAACTCAACATAGAAAAACGAAAACGAGGTCAAGGTTACATGAAGTCCTAACAATCATTACACGGTTTAACCAGATGCTCTACAGGGCGCAGCTTTATACGACCGAAGAGGTCGAACCCTGAACAGTTGGGGCAAGTATGGACACAACATTCAAGCTGGATACAGCTCTGAATTTTGATTGTGATTAAATAGTTGACACAGCTTAGGTTTCTGACAAATAAAATTGAGAATAGAAATGGGGAATGTGTCAAAGAGACAACAACCCAACAATAGAAAAAACAACAGCAGAAGGTCACCAACAGGTCTTCAATGTAGCGAGAAATTCCCGCACCCGGAGGCGTCCTTCAGCTGGCCCCTAAACAAATATATACTAGTTCAGTGATAATGAACGCCATACTAATTTCCAAATTGTACACAAGAAACTAAAATTAAAATAGTACAAGACTAACAAACCAGCAGGCACACAACGTTGAACCAACGTTGAAAATATGTTGAAATTTGGTTGTAGCGTTGATCAACGTCAATTCTATCAACGTTTAAATCACGTTGTTGAATCAACGTTGATTTTTGATTAAAATTTTCAACATTGAACTGCCAACGTTGAATCAACATTGAATTTGAGTTGATGCTTTCAATGCTTTGATTGGTTGAAAATATAACGTTGATAAACGGTTTTATTAGTTAAGGACTATGACTTTAAGTGTCGACCAAACAATGATTTCAACTTCAAGATGAGATTGAACCAAATTTTCCCTTTTTGCTTAAATGATGACTTTTTATTGGTTTAATGATGTTTTTGAATAAATTCAATGATTACTGTTTCATATATAAATTAATCTTTAAATTGCGATAAAATTATTATAATTATTATAATTACTTGAAACGGATATCTTTTTCTGGTTGGCACATGCGTAGAAGACCGACATTTTGAATTCATTTGCGCCAATTTGATTACCACATCAAGTTAAGAGTTGCTCTCAGCAGTGTAAAGTAAGTATAATTTTCATTTCTTGTTTAATTTAATGATAGTTATATGATAATTTAAGATATACAATAGTGTAGCGTTTATCGTAATTATATGCATGATATGAGTATAGTGATTTAAGCAGATCAGATATAATTTTATAATTAATATACACACACATGACACATGTGTTTGTAGTCTCGGGGAACAGCAAGGTTGACCTTAAGATATATTTGTACATTGATTGGGTGCGGCAACTTATTATGTTAAGACTTGAAAAGGGAGAGTGATTTTATGAACATTGATTTGGTAGTTTAAAGCAAAAGCATATGACAAAGAATGCTATCATTGCAGATACTGGGAGGGCGCGGGGTCATAATATCATGGAACATCGGTTGAAATTGAAAAAAAATATATATTCGTCTGGCAAATAATAATATATAATTATTGAAGTTCACCTATGCGATCTTATACTAGTTCTTTTACATGTTTTATATGTTGATATAATTACAAGTCAAAGATTTACAACACATGGCATTCTTGACCTTGCAACACATTCAAAACAAACAAATTATTTTCTCTGGGTTAGAATAGATGTCACTCACAGCATGTATTCCGAGGATTTATCAATGAAGCAATACGGCAGATAAGAAACATGTGTGACCATAACAAATTAATACACAATGATCTGTCCGTTTTCAAAGTGGTCTATATGATAACGTCTTAAATAGATGCTTAATCAATTGACCGTATTGAATTATAACAGCACAAAAAAAGTCAAGGAAATAAAACAAATATTCTTTTATTTTTAATGTCTAAACTTAATCCATATGCATGCAAATGAAAATTAAATAAGACGTATCACGAAAGACTGGAATATATTGCAGTTTAAAGAAAAATGTAAACACAGGTTCAAAGTTTAGCAACCATGCCGAAAGTATCTATAATTGATGAAAGATCATGAAAAAAATATATGTAAAGTATGACATATATTGTTTCTCGAGATGAGTGACTGTCAAGATCTTGGTGCTTGTGGTGCATTATTGTTTCTCAAGATGAGTGACTGTCAAGATCACGGTGCTTGTGGTGCAGTATTGTATCTCAAGATGAGTGACTGTCAAGATCTCGGTGCTTGTGGGGCAGTATTGTTTCTCAAGATGAGTGACTGTCAAGATCTCGGTGATTGAGGTGCAGTATTGTATCTCACGATGAGTGACTGTCAAAATCTCAATGCTTGTGGTCCCCCTTGAGAGGGAAAAATTGGTTGATTATATAATGAATCACTGAAGCATGACTTGTGCCCCCCCTTTTTCCCTCTATTATTAAGTAAAAGGACCCCTTATGAAAATTTCAGGATCTGCCACTGATTCGGCAAACTTCCCGTAATGCTACAATAATAATTATTGGACTTCAAGTTTTTCAACCAATTATTGAAAAAATGTAAGATCAGAACAATAGATTATAGTGATCTCCGAGGAAAATTCAAATCAGAAAGTCCCCAATGAAAGGTTTTGGATGTCCAAATTTTGTAAGCGTGTTTATTTATTAGTTCAGGAGGGAATTAATAATTTGAAAATGCTTTAATTAAATAAACGTATTTTTTTGTAGATGATGTCTTACCAAAAAATCCATGTCTGTAAAGTACATCTCGGGTAAAAAGAATAAATATGCCTATGGTGTCCAAGCTTGACCGATTGAAATAATAAGAGGTGAGTATTGAAATATACACCATTGGTTTTTTTTCACATAAAAGTGTGTGAGATTTTGGTCACAATTTCTTTTAAATTGGCCCTGCATCTTTATCTACTAAAATCTTTAGGTTTGTTTTTATTAACATGAGTAAATTGATTTATTATTTACTATCTGAACTCAAGTTTAAAAAAAACTGTCATGATAGCTATTGATAAATATTTAAAGAAATAACTTTATCATTCAGGGCTGCATAATGAAATTAACCCAGTTATGTAAAAGATAGTACAATATGTTTTTTTTCTGTTGCAGATGCTGTAGTAACAAGTTTCGAATGTAAAAATTAGAGACCACAATATGGAACAACAGTACAAGATGTCTAGCAGATGGACTATTTTTTTTAAAAATAAAATAAAGTAATCAGATTAATTGTGTTTGTTTGACATTGTAAGGGGCATATGTGGGTAACTTGTTATATAACTACTGTGTTTTGTCACAAACATATTTTGAGTGTGAACATAATAGTTATAGGTAAAGCAAGATAATGTCTATTAAGAAAAGTGAAGGCACAAAAATGTATACCAACAGAACTACAAACTACATGTACACCAACCACCAACATATATAGTTGTGCGACAGTTTTGTTACGCATAAAATGACATTGATGGATTATAATAAAGGGTAATAATTTCAGCTGTTAAAAAAGCTCAATTCAACCATTGTTCAACATCCTATTCTCCACATTTACCACATTAAAAGTTTACCTGGGCACACATCCAACCTATTTTCAACATACACTGATCACAGTTCAACAAACATTCGACCTGATTTCAACATACACTGATCACAGTTCAACAAACATTCGAGAACACATACTGGTGATAAACCGTTTGCTTGTGATATCTGTGGTAGAGGTTTTACTAATCAAAACGACAGACGAAGGCATTTAAAACATAATGCGCATGATCACGGACCTTATAAATGTGATATTTGTGATAAAGATTTTATTCGGAAACTAAACTTAAAAGAACACATGAGAACACATACGGGCAAAAAAGCATATATGTGTGAGATATGTGGTCAAACATTTAGCATGTCAATTTTGTATGCTACACACGTGACTAAACATAATGCTGAGAAGGCCAAACTTATTTGTAGTTCAAAATAGATAAAAAAAAATCCATATAGCCATGATAGGTGATACTCCATCCTACATGAATACATATTTTTAAAGGAGGAAACTCTACACAACTTACTTTTTGTGTATGGACTTACCTTAATAAACGTTTGAAAAATAATTCGAGCTATTTTTTAACTGAGTTTTGTTTGGTAAAGCATTGGTGTTAGTTGATTTAACGAAAATTCTGGACAAAGGAAGATAACTCCAATTTTTTGATAAAGAAATATTTAATTTTACTTACACACACTTTGATTCTTCATTACCTAGAGGTACATAGGGGGAGTATTGACATCTCACAAAACATGTTTAACCTTGGCTTTTGTATTATATCTTTGATGCTTTTTAATCTCATGTAAGTTCATTTTTTAGCTCACCTGGCCTGAAGGGCTTTTCTCATCACTTTGCGTCCGGCGTCCATCGTCGTTAACTTTTTCAAAAATCTTCTCCTCTGAAACTACTGGGACAGTTTTTTTTTAAACTTGAGTTCAGATAGTAAATAATAAATCAATTTAATCATGTTAATAAAAACAAACCTAAAGATTTTAGTAGATAAAGATGCAGGGCCAATTTAAAAGAAATTGTGACCAAAATCTCACACACTTTTATGTGAAAAAAACCAATGGTGTATATTTCAATACTCACCTCTTATTATTTCAATCGGTCAAGCTTGGACACCATAGGCATATTTACTCTTTTTACCCGAGATGTACTTTACAGACATGGATTTTTTGGTAAGACATCATCTACAAAAAAATACGTTTATTTAATTAAAGCATTTTCAAATTATTAATTCCCTCCTGAACTAATAAATAAACACGCTTACAAAATTTGGACATCCAAAACCTTTCATTGGGGACTTTCTGATTTGAATTTTCCTCGGAGATCACTATAATCTATTGTTCTGATCTTACATTTTTTCAATAATTGGTTGAAAAACTTGAAGTCCAATAATTATTATTGTAGCATTACGGGAAGTTTGTCCAATCAGTGGCAGATCCTGAAATTTTCATAAGGGGTCCTTTTACTTAATAATAGAGGGAAAAAGGGGGGGCACAAGTCATGCTTCAGTGATTCATTATATAATCAACCAATTTTTCCCTCTCAAGGGGGACCACAAGCATTGAGATTTTGACAGTCACTCATCGTGAGATACAATACTGCACCTCAATCACCGAGATCTTGACAGTCACTCATCTTGAGAAACAATACTGCCCCACAAGCACCGAGATCTTGACAGTCACTCATCTTGAGATACAATACTGCACCACAAGCACCGTGATCTTGACAGTCACTCATCTTGAGAAACAATAATGCACCACAAGCACCAAGATCTTGACAGTCACTCATCTCGAGAAACAATATATGTCATACTTTACATATATTTTTTTCATGATCTTTCATCAATTATAGATACTTTCGGCATGGTTGCTAAACTTTGAACCTGTGTTTACATTTTTCTTTAAACTGCAATATATTCCAGTCTTTCGTGATACGTCTTATTTAATTTTCATTTGCATGCATATGGATTAAGTTTAGACATTAAAAATAAAAGAATATTTGTTTTATTTCCTTGACTTTTTTTGTGCTGTTATAATTCAATACGGTCAATTGATAAAGCATCTATTTAAGACGTTATCATATAGACCACTTTGAAAACGGACAGATCATTGTGTATTAATTTGTTATGGTCACACATGTTTCTTATCTGCCGTATTGCTTCATTGATAAATCCTCGGAATACATGCTGTGAGTGACATCTATTCTAACCCAGAGAAAATAATTTGTTTGTTTTGAATGTGTTGCAAGGTCAAGAATGCCATGTGTTGTAAATCTTTGACTTGTAATTATATCAACATATAAAACATGTAAAAGAACTAGTATAAGATCGCATAGGTGAACTTCAATAATTATATATAATTATTTGCCAGACGAATATATATTTTTTTTCAATTTCAACCGATGTTAAATGATATTATGACTCCGCGCCCTCCCAGTATCTGCAATGATAGCATTCTTTGTCATATGCTTTTGCTTTAAACTACCAAATCAATGTTCATAAAATCACTCTCCCTTTTCAAGTCTTAACATAATAAGTTGCCGCACCCAATCAATGTACAAATATATCTTAAGGTCAACCTTGCTGTTCCCCGAGACTACAAACACATGTGTCATGTGTGTGTATATTAATTATAAAATTATATCTGATCTGCTTAAATCACTATACTCATATCATGCATATAATTACGATAAACGCTACACTATTGTATATCTTAAATTATCATATAACTATCATTAAATTAAACAAGAAATGAAAATTATACTTACTTTACACTGCTGAGAGCAACTCTTAACTTGATGTGGTAATCAAATTGGCGCAAATAAATTCAAAATGTCGGTCTTCTACGCATGTGCCAACCAGAAAAAGATATCCGTTTCAAGTAATTATAATAATTATAATAATTTTATCGCAATTTAAAGATTAATTTATATATGAAACAGTAATCATTGAATTTATTCAAAAACATCATTAAACCAATAAAAAGTCATCATTTAAGCAAAAAGGGAAAATTTGGTTCAATCTCATCTTGAAGTTGAAATCATAGTTTGGTCGACACTTAAAGTCATAGTCCTTAACTAATAAAACCGTTTATCAACGTTATATTTTCAACCAATTAAAGCATTAAAAGCATCAACTCAAATTCAATGTTGATTCAACGTTGGCAGTTCAACGTTGAAAATTTTAATCAAAAATCAACGTTGATTCAACAACGTGATTTAAACGTTGATAGAATTGACGTTGATCAACGCTACAACCAAATTTCAACATATTTTCAACGTTGGTTCAACGTTGTGTGCCTGCTGGTTTGTTAGTCTTGTACTATTTTAATTTTAGTTTCTTGTGTACAATTTGGAAATAAGTATGGCGTTCATTATCACTGAACTAGTATATATTTGTTTAGGGGCCAGCTGAAGGACGCCTCCGGGTGCGGGAATTTCTCGCTACATTGAAGACCTGTTGGTGACCTTCTGCTGTTGTTTTTTCTATTGTTGGGTTGTTGTCTCTTTGACACATTCCCCATTTCTATTCTCAATTTTATTTGTCAGAAACCTAAGCTGTGTCAACTATTTAATCACAATCAAAATTCAGAGCTGTATCCAGCTTGAATGTTGTGTCCATACTTGCCCCAACTGTTCAGGGTTCGACCTCTTCGGTCGTATAAAGCTGCGCCCTGTAGAGCATCTGGTTAAACCGTGTAATGATTGTTAGGACTTCATGTAACCTTGACCTCGTTTTCGTTTTTCTATGTTGAGTTTCCTGGTTAAGTTTGTTTCTTAAATACTATGTGCAATAGATCAACTACATTTAAAGCATATTTAGTGTATTGTTAAGTGTGCATGTATTTCCTATTTGGTTTATCTGACATTGACCTCTTTTTCTTGGACCATTCTCAGTTTATGTGATAGCTTTACTGAAAACTATATTTATCAATATACAAGCAATGGTCAGTATAGAAGGCGAGACATTTCAGGGTGTGCACTCTTGTTATTTGTTGTTGCATATCAAATGTCCAATGATTTCTTTTTTTATGCCCCACCTACGATAGTAGAGGGGCATTATGTTTTCTGGTCTGTGCCTCTGTTCGTATGTGCGTCCGTCCGTCCGTCCGTCCGTCCGTTCAGGTTAAAGTTTTTGGTCAAGGTAGTTTTCGATGAAGCTGAAGTCCAATCAACTTGAAACTTAGTACACTTGTTGCTTATGATATGATCTTTCTAATTTTAAAGCCAAATTAGACTTTTGACCCCAATTTCACGGTCCACTGAACGTAGAAAATGAAAGTGGGAGTTTCAGGTTAAAGTTTTTGGTCGAGGTAGTTTTTGATGAAGCTGAAGTCCAATCAACTTGAAACTTAGTACACATGTTCCATATGATATGATCTTTATAATTGTAATGCCAAATTAGATTTTTTACCCAATTTCACGGTCCATTGAACATGAAAAATGATAGTGCGAGTGGGGCATTCGTGTACTTTGGACACATTCTTGTTCTCACCTGCAATGAACGTCTCATTAACTCCAAAACATAATCAAAGAGCTAAAAGCTCTGAGGAAAAATGACGCCACTGCCTCTAATATTGGGATATTTTTTATGCAAGCCTTGATTTTCAAATACCGCTATAAGTTTAACATTGTACATGTCTCGTAAGCATATAATTGATTATGTGAAGTGACTTCAGATGACTGTTTTTTAAAGTATAAATGAATAGGTCAAGAGTCCAGACTACCTGAGTGATCTACAGTATCCAATGACTACTGGCTGGTTTTTTTTGTACAACTAAATAGGTCAAGACTACTGGAATGATCTACAATATACAATGACTACTAGCTGTTTTTTTGTATTTATAAATATGTCAAGACTATTTAAATGATCTATAATATCCAATGACTACTGGCTGTTCTTTTGTACACAAAGACTTCCTGAATGATTTAAAGTATTCTAAATAAATGTGTATTTTTTTTCTTGCAATTACATTTTTCTAAATCAAGAATACAGACTACTAGTATCATTTTCAAACCAAATAATTATGAAGAGCCTGTTGTAGCGAGCTCGTAGACCCCACTAGTCCTATAACATATGACTTCGCATTCTTATTCAATTTTTAACGTTTAAATACTGATATGTCATTTCTTTATTTTTCTTTAATGCGAAGTGTGGCACATTCAGTGATAGTAATTTTTTTTTTATCAGAACAATAAATAGAAATATTAAATAACGCTCCTGAGGTCATATGTTATAGGACTAATTACCCGCGTACTCATCAAATAAGTTACTAGTGACATAGTTTTTTCTGTTACTTGATGCAAATTATATTTCTGTAGATTTACACAATAGCATAATATTGTTATACTAGTTTTATTTCACCTTGAAGATTAGACAAATAGAGATACTCTTTTGATTTTTTATTTCATGTCAATCGGGTTGCTTTATATGAAACTTGAAACCACTTCTCTGCCATATTGATATTTTATAACAACTCTGTCCTTGACCCATATAATTGATAGTCATTCTTTAACCATATATCATAGTAAGCTAGAAAAAAATATTTTGCACTAACCCACCATCTTTCAAGTCAAATTTCTGTCTCCATTTAAGTTTATGCCATTGAACCATCATGGTATTAAACACAATTCCAAGTAATTATGCTGTTATAGTGGGTCACCATATATTCAACTTGAGTGGCATTCCAGTTATTGAAATTTGTGTCAGATTAGAACAATGAACTAGACCTTAAGGTATGGATCTTATATATATGGAGCCCCTGCCCGGTAACAAAAATTAAAAAAAGCTCGAAAGGATACATGTCAAGCGGCAAAATTTATCACCATAGATTACAGAAAGGATGGATACGTCTCCAAAACGCTTGCCAAACTGGAACTACAAGATCCCCAGACAAAGACGAACAAGGCGTTGAAGCCAAAGTAAGTATTTATGTAAAAGTAGTTGAGGGGCTGATTCACGCTATTGAAGCAGACGAAATCCTCAAAAAAGCATATCCGAAGAGAACCATAACTGCAGAGAAATTCAAAGAATACCACGCAACAATTATTGTGGAAATGCAAGTGAAGAATAACTCTAACTGTGAGTGTATTGACATTCCACCAAGTAAAACACCGTACAATATTAAAACTCATCCTTTGTAAGGCAGTGATCGTATAGAATCAGCTAGACGACACTGTTGTGCACGCATCAAACGTAGAGAGCTTCAAAGCCAGCATCGATGTGTCATACAGACACAGTCTGTTACAGACTATGCTGCTGTAACTTTGTAAACAAAGCTTCAGTCGGGCCCAGTCTACGTCGTTAACCACTAGCTCGATGCCCCAGACTAGGCTAGTATTACATTTTCAGCTCGGAGTAGTAAATTTTAATTATCGCTAGCCCGACCGGACTAGTAAGACATATAACGTTCTTCCTATGATATTTGAACATATTTGAAGTTTAGATTGACAAGTAATGCAGAAAAGATCGTTAAAAAAATGTGTACGAGCGTAACGAAGTCTAAACAATCGAGATCGATAATTTTACATTTATCCTGAGAAAGTAAAATAGAAACGTAAACCAGTCGCAATATTTCTGGTACTTCGATCTGTCTTATAACCAGTAGAAAGTGGACCAACACGGACACATTATATTTTCTTATAAATAAGGCAGTTGTTTGTAAAACGTAAAGACTATCAAGTTTTCCCCCGATTAATTATATATCTTTAATGTTCTAACAATGTTTAAATTTTACTTTACATAATCAATAAAGTTATAAAAATAGATTTATGAGTATCATGAGTATCTTAACAACATCGTGTTGGTACACTTCGGTCTTTCTGGTAATAAGAAGGACCAGCTTCATCAGACGATTCATACGCACCGCGTTGGCATAACTAATTTCCGATTATTCAAAACTTCGTAAATCCTGATAAAGACCAGTATCTATCCAATGGATGTCAAAACGATTCCGATTAATACTTTTTAAATGGTTAAGTTAAAATGGTAAGAAAGGCCAGGCCTCCCTAACTTCCGGATAGGCGCCATATTGGAAAAAACTGATGTTACTCAAAGAGGTAAGTCGTCAATTTGAAATGTTGAATTAAGAAAATCGAGCAAACTAATTTTATATTGGATTAGTTTATATTGTACTGTGAGTTAAAAATTTTGATGTTATCATATTTTTATAAACAAAATTATTATGGTTATTGAGAAAAAGTTCAGCATTGCCAAGAATGTTGCGAAAACACATGTCTGATAAAACCAAGTCTTGGTTTTATGAATTTTTCACAATTGCTCGTTTTTGGATAAGAAATTTCTTTAAATTAAAGGTCCGATAGAAGTTTGATATGTTTTTGAATGTTTATATAACAACATCATTACAGATCGAAAGCAAATTATGCATTTTGACGCACATGTTATGCCGCTTCATTGTTATTCAAATGAGCGACCATAACCGGTTGTTTGTGTACTTTAACACACATGATGTATCATTGAAAAAGTGTAGGCATTGTATGGTATGAATATTTCTATATATCTGTAATTTAAACTATAATTGCTAACTTCAATACATTAATTGTTGCATGTACTTTGACAGAGAGTTGTCACATTGACAATCATATATACATGTATATGCCATCCTTATCTTCTTATTTATATTTTTAATACACACATATATACATGTTTAATGATTTGAATTCAAACACGTATCAGTTTCAATTCAAACAAGTATCAGGTGTTGTTCAGTTTCATTTCATTTGACTTGAGTTGGGAGGACACAAATTTTTTAAGAACAATTACTCTCGGGGGGGGGGGGGGGGCACTTCCTATACACAAGGTGAAATGTGCCACTGGAATAGGTCATCTTTTCAAGCTTGAAAATATGTGGATAGGTCAGGAAAACTATAAAAAAAGTTGTGATTATATCAATAAACTTCCAATAACTTCTTCGTCTCTCATCCTTCTCGGTGTGACATAAGCTGTTTTTATCAATCTTTTTATACACATTGGTATTCCACTCTTTTATTGCAGAGCATTAATACCCACATGAAACCCAAACATTATATAGGTATTAAAAGGTTACATTTTCACCTATCTGTATTTGCAATTTATCATGTTGCAAAACAATATATATCCATCATTTGTGAAGTTATTTCACTCTATATATGTGTCCTTTAGCTACCCTATATTTATTTATGCTTTGAATGATCCAGTACTTTATAGTCATGTCCATATATTCATATTATGTCTTTCTATAATTTCAGTCAGTGGAAATACATAGAATCAACATCCTAGCTGATTTTGCAATTTTTCATACAGACTATAAAAACACTGCTGTAGTTCTTTGATTCTTTAATAAGTTGTACATGTTGTGATGTAACAAATTACTTTTCATAAACTGCATGTACAAAATGAATGAAAGAAGGTAAGATATTAAAGTTAGTCTCAAATAGTTATTTTTACTTGTGAGAAAGTTGCATGTAATATTTCATAGAAAATGATTCCTCTTGTTATTGACTTACAAATATAACTCAGTCTCAAATGAAATGAAAGTTCAAAGATTTAAGAATACAAACAAGTACACATGTGCATACACAAACGTTCACATATTATTGACTATATTAACATTTGCCATGCAAGATATCAAAATATTTTTATAGTATACAGCTATTGACCATTTTTACATCACAGACTACAAATTTTGTGGACTCAGTGAAATTAAGTCATGTACATGTATTTGCAGATTTTTCCATCTTTCGTACATGTAGGTGTAATTAAGATTGAGCCAAACTGCATTGAAAAATGTGCTGGAACAGTTTACATTTATAATATTACTTTGTAATGAGCACCATAGGCTGATCCAGGGGGCTTGATGAAGCCCTTTTGTTGAAAAAATTTTGGTTAATTATATTGAAAATCACTGAAGCATGACTTGAGAGTGGCCCCCTAAGGTCAGTCAGAGTACAAAAAGTTCTGAATCTGCCACTAAGAATCTACATGTATACCAATATAAAATACCTGACACTCTAAAACAAGCATAATTTTTTTAATGGTTTACAATCAGGACGACATCAACATTGACCTTCTTCATTTTTGGGGTCAAATGTGACAGGGCTGCCACTTTTTAAGGACATCATCGATTATTTCAATTACATATTGAGGTTGAAATGCTTTTGTAAAATTTAGTTATACATTTATGATAATTTGATAAAGCTTAAATCAATGTAAGCGTTTTGTTTTAAACTTTTTTTTTTATATCTGCACTAAAAAGAGAAGTGTTATAATTGTCTTTAGACATTAATATATATAAATTCACATTTAATTTGACTTTTAAATTGCATATTGTATTGTTTTCTTATATTGGAATTGTTTTTCAATACATGTATAACATTATAATTTCAGGATAGAATGCAAAACTGGTGAAGATGAAGGTTATAATTGTGATCTACATATTGATTGATTTGAAGCAGATTTTGTTCTAGAGTGAAATAAAAAAAACCAGTGTGTTTTAGAAAGATGTTCAACTATTAACACAACAACAAACATATTCATTGTTTGACTGAGAGATAAATGAATATAAGTGTAAATAAAGAGTAGACACTTTATTTTCTTTTTCTATTCACACTTTTTAGTAGCTATATATACAGCTATATTACCAAGCTCCAATTTATCATATTTATTTAACCCTCTTTCCAATTTTTTTGCAATCTTTGGTAATATTATTCAATTTGGTTGTTCTGAGATATTGGTCAATGTATCTAGTGCTGACAGTTCTTGTTGTTTTTTGTTTGACTTTTAAGATACATGGTCTTAGACTCTTTGCTATAGGATAGGCAAAGGATACCGTATGAATGCAGATATCCCTGTCACATTGATCATTATGGTGTTTTTATAAGTAGTGTTGTTTGTTGGTGTAAAATCATGATCCCAACACATCTAAAAATGCAAGTGTCAAACAAATAAAACTTAATATAACCAAAAGCAATCAGAGTTTCACACTACTTACTTAATTAGAACTAGGTCATACAGAATGAGAATGTGGTTGGCTTACACATACTGTCAGTGCTAAATTCTCCTGTTACTTGGGTCGGTGTATTAGCTTAATATTTAAGAACAAACAGTTGTCACACAGAAATGTCACCCTTATAATAAATAAAAATATGTGGTAAGATTGCTAATGATTGAAAAAGACAACTCTCCACCAGAGACCAAATGAATCTACTAAAAAAAGAATACTCATTTGTGTTCCTGCATGCAAAAGCTCTCAAGTCAATAAACCCTGAACATGGGCTGGTCTAAAAATCTCCATGGGAATAAGATATGCTTTAGTTAATACAACTCGATGCAGATCTAGGATTTTTAAAAGGGGTTTATAGAGGGGTCCCCAACCTAGACGAAGTTTGGAGTGGAACCTGCAAAAATATGGACTGACCCTAAATGAAGCTTTAAGTGAGGGGAGCGGGCACCCTGACTACCAAGTTTTATCCAGCCTCTGACAACTGCATCCCAAATATTATCGACATACGATTTATGGTTACATTACTGACTGCAGCTGGAAACTACAAATAAGAAAGATGAGTACGTATGTCAGCTTCTTATATTTCTTGTATCATGCTTCTGTGTGATATCTGCCTCATAAAGTTAATGGAACGTGTTTGTCAAGAAAAAGGACACATTTGTTTTAAAACTTTACACATGTCTTTGTTATATTAATCTAAAGATCTGTATACTTTTTGGTTTGATTCAAAATTTTATTTTAGTGATATTTGTAAAAAAAAAAAACAGGGTGGGTTTGGGGGGGGGGGGGTTCTCATGTCCCGCCGTGTCTCAAAAACAATAAATGGTTATTGCTTAAAACTTTCTCAGAAACTATTTATGATTATTGCATAAAACTTCCACACAAGACGTTGGGCGTATCATGCGCTCATGGCGCAGCTGTTTATTATAAACTGTTCCTACCTGTTTCTTGTCCAGCTTCAAATGGTCATAATTAAAAATTATCATCAAAGATCTGCAGTTCAGATTTAATAAATATACAAATTATTGAACAGAGGACACAACACATATGTATATATATACAACTCGTCTAAACATCAACCCAACAATGTTAGATCTGTAAATTTGCTTTCGCAAATTTTTTGTTCTTCCCTCGCCGGGATTCGAACACATGCTACTGAGATATCGTGACACCAAATCGCCTGCACTGTAGCCGTCCCGCTATATTTCTCTTGATAACATTTTATTCAAATACAGTCCCGCTATACCACACGACCACCTGGGCTTCATAAAAATGAAGCTTTCGGTGGCCGGGTGTTACCTTTCCACGTCAGTTTTAATCTAGCGTCGTACTACAATACATGATATATATAAGGCATGGAGATGTTATTTTTACAGATAAGCTAAATTATCTATAGAAAAGGATCCTACAAATTAATGTAAGATACAGTCACAGAAAATAATAATATTTATAAGTACGTCTGAGTCAGTGACAACTCTACAACAGATTTATCCATCGGATCACCAGCAGTGATGGTGATACATGGCTGTGTACATTATATACAATATATTAAACCAAATTTTTCACTCTAAATGGGGCGTAGATCCGCCTATGCTGTAGATAAAGTAGCCAACTTGTATGAAAACTATATATGAATGAGAGGTTCTTCCCTAAATTAATATTGGACAGGTTTTCAGGTCAGGATAATAATACGAAATTTCAATTATATCAAACCTTTGTATACTCGCTTTATTTATATACATTCTGGAATCGTCTAGTTTTTATTTTGTCAATATAGTGATTTAAAAAGAACAGAAATACATTTAAAGATGTGAATAATGTGAGAATAAAATAGAAGTTTTGATTTAATAATGTTGCAGATAGAGCTATAGAAATCTGAGGCTATTATTTGATGACACTCTCAGCGCCTCGTATAATTATATTATAAGGCAGCAACCATTTGATTTTCGGGGGGGGGGCTCTATGGATTTTTTTGGAAACAAAAGTTTGTTTCCAGTTTTTGGAGAAAAAAATAAATAGTTTGTTTGTTTCCCCCTCAGCTGCCACTATATGTAATGCTAAAATTGCAAGAAAAAAATGTTTTCGACTTGTCACGAAAAAATTGATTGTTCTTCGCCACAGGTGAAAAAAAAAAGTTTGTCCAGAAAAAAAATCCGTATTTATTACAGAATATTTTTTTTCTTGCTGAATATAAATTCCTTTTCAACTAATTTAACTCCATAAATGAAATTTGTATATCGGTAGACTACTGTATTCTGAATTTAACGAATCAAACAAATTTTAAATTCATTTTCAATTAATTCCCCCCCCCCTTTTTTTAGTTTTTATAATACACGTAGAAACATTTTAATTGAGATCATTCGTGTGCTAGCACGTGTTTGTTATCCTATTTTGGGAGTGTAGAAGAAGACCCCAAATAACCGGTCAAGGGTTCATACACTTGTCAAAATAAAAACACAAAAAAACTTTAAGCCAATCGAACTAGCAGGATAATTTTTCGGTATGTTCGGACTGTATGATTATTTGTTATGTAAAATCTAGATATTTCCGAAATTAAGCCGCCATTGTCTGATTATCATCTGAAGCGAGTTAGGCTCCCCTCTCTATGATTTCCCCTGGAAAGGCTGACAAAACTATTTTGTCTAGCGATTGCTGATCATTGGTGTGTGAAAAGTCCAGAACCATGTCAAAACGGATGTATTTGTTTAATACGTAGATAAAAGCGAAAGCTTGACTTAATATGAAAGATATGACAAAGGGAAAGCTCAAAATATCATTTAATAACAATAAACTTATGAACAGGTCAAAATGTAATTTTTTGTAAATAAAATATGTAAACTGGTTCCCGGTTGATTACTACACAAATAATGATGTTACAAGCAGACTACAGTTTGTATGTAAAATAGTAAAATACGAAACCAAGCGCGGTAGGCGGATAAATGTAATGGAAAGTAAATACGGAACCAAGCGCGGAAGGCCGAGAAATGTAATGGAAGTTCAGGTCAATAGTATCATGAGTATCGGAAACATGCCGCTGAAAGCGTCATTTTTCAAAAAAAAAAATGAACTTACAAATGTAGATTAAAAAGCACCAAAGATATAATACAAAGGCCGAGGTTAAACATGTTTTGTGAGATGTCAATACTCCCCCTATACCTCTAGGTAATGAAGAATCAAAGTGCGTGCAAGTACTGAAGGATTGCTTTAATTTATCAATGGGAAGTAAAATTAAATGTTTCTTCATCAAAAATTAGAGTGGTCTTCGTTTGTCTAGAATTTTCGTTAAATCAACTAACACCAATGCTTCATCAAACAAAACTCAGTTAAAAAATAGCTCGAATTATTTTTCAAACGTTTATCAAGGTAAGTCCATACAAAAAAATAAGTTGTGTAGAGTTTCCTCCTTTAAAAATATATATTCATGTAGGATGGAGTATCACCTATCATGGCTATATGGATTTTTTTTATCTATTTTGAACTGCAAATAAGTTTGGCCTTCTCAGCATTATGTTTAGTCACGTGTGTAGCATACAAAATTGACATGCTAAATGTTTGACCACATATCTCACACATATATGCTTTTTCTCCCGTATGTGTTCTCATGTGTTCTTTTAAGTTTAGTTTCCGAATAAAATCTTTATCACAAATATCACATTTATAAGGTCCATCATCATGCGCATTATGTTTAAAATGCCTTCGTCTGTCCTTTTCACTAGTAAAACCTCTACCACAGATATCACATGCAAACGGTTTATCACCAGTATGTGTTCTCATGTGTGATTGTAAGTGTTCCTTCCTACAGAAAGCTTTTTCACACACATCACATTGATAAGGTTTATCACCAGTATGTGTTCTCATGTGTCTACTTAGGTGAGATTGCTGACTAAATTCCTTTTCACATAAATCACATTTACATATTTTACACGGTTTTTCATCTGTATGTGTTTGCTTGTGTCTTCGCATGTGATGAGACTGACTAAATGCCTTATCACATATATCACATTTGTGTGGTTTATCACCAGTATGAGATCTCATATGACGCCGTAAGTGATGACCCCGACTATAAGTATTATCACATAAATAACATGTGAATGGTTTATCACCAGTATGTGTTCTCATGTGCATTTCTAGGTGTTCCTTCCTAGTGAAATCTACTTCACAGACTCCACATTTGAAAGGTTTATAGCCTTTAGGTTTTATAATGCGGCTCTTTAAGACCCGAGGTTTACGAACTCCTTTATTACATAATTTACACGCCTTTCCCTGGCACTGTTTACCACAAACATTACCGTCACATTCTTTACCACTCATTTCACCAGCATCAACCTTCTGCCTAGTCTGGCATGTCTGGTATGCATCGTTCATCAGTTGGTCCGTACTAGTCTGATGAAGACTTTCAAGAGGGATGCATGTTAGTTTATTTTTCTTTTCATTATACGAAACCATTTTTGTTTCTGTCTTGTCCTGTCCGCCGTGTAACGTCTTTAAAATGTCTGAAGGTTGTTCATAAGATATTTCAGTATCAGAAACCATATTTGTTTCTGTCTTGTCCTGTCCGTCGAGGAATGTTCCTAAATTGTCTGTAGGTTTGTCAGGGGAGATAACTGTTAACATCTTTTTATTTTACGTTTCTTAAAATCTATCTGTTCCTGTTCTTTCCTGTTCACAATGACCACTGCTTAATATCCTTTAACTATAAAGTCAGGTAAGAATAACCAAGATTGTATAGTGGTGCCTGCTATATTTCTAGCCAGGTTAGAATTAAAACTTTTACTAATGTTATGCATATTCTTGTCCACTCTTTGAAACACAATGCAGCCAGATTATCTAAAAATAGAAATGACATGTTTTATCATATTTATGGTTTGTTTTTTACAAAAAAAAACAACAACTTTTGATTGATTTAATTTTTCTAACTTTGTCACATAAGTGGAGGCAACTCAAATACAAGGGAAGATAATTCAGATTAAGGTATTTTTAGAATGTGTTAAGAATTTACCTATTTTATAATGTAGCACGAAACGGGTCCGGTAACCCTATTTTTTCTTCTTCTTAAATGAAAGCATACTATTAAAGCTATCTTCTCATATGTTATCTCAAAATTCTATGGTGTAGTTAATGTTTTTTTGCAAAAAATATGGGTTTTCCATGCATAATCTATACAAAATCTGTCAATTTTGAACACCGTGTAGCATGAAAATAAGCCCAGTGACCTATTCTTTTTATAATTTTGTTTTAAAAAGCATGTTATAAACTACATTTTGGCAAATTATTAAAAAAAATTATGAAAAATAATTTAGACACCCCATTTACCTTAAAATAATATTCTGAACCCCAGTTTGATAAAAAAAAAAAAATTCATGTGATCAAATACAGTCTGAAGTATGTAACATAAAAAAATATTCTGAATCCAGATTTTTTTTCCATACATGCCATACCTTAAAGTATGAAATTTAAAAAAAGAATAACTTGATTGATATCGTTGAAAAAAACGTGTTTTAAATTCGGAGCGAAAAGTTTTTCTAAAAAAGACAAAAAAAATACACCCCACTTTTGAAGTTAAAAGGTTGATCCAATGGATCACTCTTATAAAAATAAGTCTTCAAAATATCAGGATATATAATAACTTTTAAATATTTATTGTATATCGAGTTCATGGTAAAAACGGCGGGGAAAATCTTGAAAATTTATTAATGTTAAATAGGCTTTCCATACTTTGTACAAGCTAACAAAGAACTTTCATCGATTGTTTCAATTTTCGTTTAAAATACACACTATCATTATTATTTAGTGTTCAGTGAATATAGAAATTGTAATATTAAAATGCAATTAATATAAAAACTTACGTTCTTTAAGAGTAGTGAAGGTGAACAAGATTAGCCAGGACCCCAGGCTAGCTTTATTTCACAGTTACGTGACGTGCGTCTCTAAATAGAATTCAAAGGGAGATAATAAAGATATACCTATGGAACGCACGATTGCAAAAATCGTAATACAGATCGAGAATTCTTCTTTGGAAAAGTGTCGTTAACAGGAAGTGTGGATAGCATTTTAACTGATTGAGAATAGTTTGTAATGAGGGGCGTAAAAAGGGAGAGAAGGTATCTGCACGGGAGAACGCAAAATAAAATTGCCATTACACGATGAACCAACAATTAAAAATTCCTAGCACGTTTTTTTTTTTATCTCAATTTCACGAAACACGGTGAATAACGAGAGTTATTCACAGCTGCACGTGAAATGAAAACGGCAAAACACGTTGCACGATAATAACCCTTACCACCCTCTGTAATTGAACCGTATGTT
Organism: Mytilus galloprovincialis; assembly: GCF_965363235.1. NCBI lineage: Eukaryota > Metazoa > Mollusca > Bivalvia > Mytilida > Mytilidae > Mytilus > Mytilus galloprovincialis. The sequence continues at coordinate 21,916,411 of NC_134848.1, read as the reverse complement.
ATGTCTTTTTAGATTAGAGCTTGTACAATATGCACATGGATTTCTCTTTACAGTCAGTGTCACTGTACATGGTCGATGTAGGTTTGTGTGTTTTGTAGTAAGTCCTTTGTTTGTTATTAAAATTGACCGTGTAGATTTTTAAAAACACTAACTGATGCCCGATACATGATATTCCCATGTCGATTTCAAATTAGGAACCACACGGGTGGATGGCTTTTGTTATACATTTTTCTAATCTTAATGTGGGTTTTAGTTTTGGTATTCAAAGCAGAATTATGATATTTAATGTTGTTTTTTTTTGTAATCAAAGAAGATTTTGCTGTATTTAATTAGGGACTTTCCATTATAAATTTTCCTCGGAGTTCAGTACTTTTGTGATTTTTTTTACTGTTGATCATGGTTGATACTTAATGCTGAATAGACCACTTTCGAGTTCATCCGTCACCGGAAAAACTCGTCATTTATGCGCGCTTTTATGACATCATTTACGGGATAGAGGAGATATCCTGTATCCCTGCACTATTTACGTTCATCAAGCGTCTTAGTGATCGTCATTGTGCAGGATAAACTAGAAATAAGGGTTGTTCTGTAGGTACTTAATGCCAATTCTTTAATGACAGCCGTGCTGATTGTCAATTTTGAAAAATGAATTTGCCAAATAATTCGTACAATAATAGAATTATAGTTTTCCAACCATTCGCTCAACATCGGAATGGAAGTGACGACGCCCCTAAACGCACAAATCAACGCGCGTCTGGAAATTTAGTCCTGGTATCTATGATGAGTTTATTCACTAAAACCAGAGTTTTTGACGGAAATGCATCGAACTCAAAAGTTGTCTATTCAATCAAACTCGGGACAAGACGGAGCTTGGCATATTGATTAGAATCATGTCTTTTTATTTCAGGCGGGACACGGTGAAACTTAGCTAGCGTATTAAATTAATACTTCTCGACTTATAACTTGTTGCACTCGTGCAAGATAGATCTTGTCGTATTGAATATATACCCGTCTACTTGATACTCTTGTGACAAGATAGAGCGTAGCGTATTGAATATATACCGGTCTACATATTATACTCTGGACAAGATAGAGCTCGACGTATTGATTAAACAAATACTTGTCTACAGTACTTCGTATTGAATAGATACTTGTCAGCTTGTTACACTCAGTAGAGCTTGGACTTGTGTGTATGTGCACTATATTATACTTTCAAATTCTCTGACTGGTAATTTAAGCGTTTGTATGTTCTCTTTCTTGTACTGTGTCCGAGTAATAGTTCGGGTGCGTGTATGTGCTCATCTTAATATATATTGCCTTTGAGTGGCAATTCAGGTGTGTGGTAGTGCTACTTTTTATTATGTTCGTGTGGTAATTCGGGTCTGAGTATACCATTTATTTTATACTGTCTCAGAGTCGTAATTCGAATTCGTGTGCGTGTGTTTGCTCTTTTTATATTGTATCCGTGTGGTAATCGATTGTGTGTATGTCGTCTCACCTAACTGCGTCTTAAGTGGCATTTTGAGTGCGAGTATAATTTATTAAACTGTATTTGGGTGGTATTCGTTTGTATATATGTGCTCTTTTAAATTTATTATACGGTATCCTGAAAAGTATATGTAGTGTGTATGTGCTCTATATGTAGTGGTGGATCCAGGGGTTGGAACCTCCCTTTTTGACCGATCAATGCATTTGAATGGGGACAAATAGCCGATCCCTTCTTTTATCCTGGGTTGGGACCCACTCCTTTTTTTCAATCCTGATATGGGACTGTGTCTTTACGTGGTACTTCGGTTATGTGTTTGTGCTCTGTATTAGTGTACGTCTCTGAATAAAACGTTGAGTGTGGTTAATTCAGAGAGTGTTATTCGGGTATGTGTATGTGCTCTATCTTATACTGTCTCCAAGTGGTAATTCGGGTATGTGTATGTACTCTATTTTATACTGTCTCCGAGTGGTAATTCGAGTGTGTGTATGTGCTCTATCTTATACTGTCTCCTAGTAGTAATTCGGGTATGTGTATGTGCTCTATCTTATACTGTCTCCAAGTGGTAATTCGGGTGTGTGTATGTGCTCTATCTTATACTGTCTCCGAGTGGTAATTCGGGTATGTGTATGTGCTCTATCTTATACTGTCTCCGAGTGGTAATTCGGCTATGTGTATGTGCTTTATCTTATACTGTCTCCAAGTGGTAATTCGGGTGTGTGTATGTGCTCTATCTTATACTGTCTCCGAGTGGTAATTCGGCCCGGTATGTGTATGTGCTCTATCATATACTGTCTCCGAGTGGTAATTCGGGTGTGTGTATGTGATCTATCTTACACTGTCTCCGAGTGGTAATTCTGGTGAGTGTATGTGATCTATCTTACACTGTCTCCGAGTGGTAATTCTGGTGAGTGTATGTGATCTATCGTATACTATCTCCGAGTGCTAATTCGGGTGTATGTATGTGCTCTATTTTATACTGTCTCCGACTGGAAATTCGGGTATGTGTATGTGCTCTTTTTTATACTGTCTTCGAGTGGTACAAGTAATTCGGGTATGTGTATGTGGTCTATCTTATATACTGTCTCCGAGTGGTACATGTAATTCGGGTGTTTGTATGTGCTCTATTTGATACTGTCTCCGACTGGGAATTCGGGTATGTGAATGTGCTCTATATTATACTGTCTCTGACTGGTAATTCGAGTGTGTGTATGTGATCTATCTTATACTGTCTCCCAGTGGTAATTCTGGTGAGTGTATGTGCTCTATCTTATACTGTCTCCGAGTGCTAATTTGGGTATGTGTATGTGCTCTTTTTTATACTGTCTTCGAGTGGTACAAGTAATTCGGGTATGTGTATGTGGTCTATCTTATATACTGTCTCCGAGTGGTAATTCGGATGTGTGTATGTACTCTATTTTATACTGTCTCCGACTGGTAATTGGGATATGTGTATGTGCTCTATATTATACTGTCTCCGAGTGGTAATTCGAGTGTGTGTATGTGCTCTTTCTTATGCTGTCTCCGAGTGGTAATTCGGGTGTGTGTAAGTGCTCTATCTTATACTGTCACCGAGTGGTAATTCGGGTGTATGTATTTGCGCGCTCTATTTTATAGTGTCTCCGACTGGTAATTCGGGTATGTGTATGTGCTCTATATTATACTGTCTCCGAGTGGTAATTCTAGTGTGTGTATGTGCTCTATCATATACTGCCGAGTGTGTGTGTGTGCTTTATCTTATACTGTCACCGAGTGGTAATTCGGGTGTGTGTATGTGCGCGCTCTATTTTATAGTGTCTCCGACTGGTAATTCGGGTGTGTGTATGTGCTCTATATTATACTGTCTCCGAGTGGTAATTCGAGTGTGTGTATGTGCTCTATCATATACTGTCTCCGAATGGTAATTCGAGTGTGTGTTATGTTCTATCTTATACTGTCTCCGAGTGGTAATTCGGGTGTGTGTATGTGCTCTATTTTATACTGACTCCGACAGGTAATTCGGGTATGTGTATGTGCTCTATCATATACTGTCTTCGAGTGGTAATTCGAGTGTGTGTATGTGCTCTATTTTATACTGTCTCCGACAGGTAATTCGGGTGAGTGTATGTGCTCTATCATATACTGTCTCAGAGTGGTAATTCTGGTGAGTGTATGTGCTCTATCTTATACTGTCTCCCAGTGGTAATTCTGGTGAGTGTATGTGCTCTATCTTATACTGTCTCCGAGTGCTAATTTGGGTATGTGTATGTGCTCTTTTTTATACTGTCTTCGAGTGGTACAAGTAATTCGGGTATGTGTATGTGGTCTATCTTATATACTGTCTCCGAGTGGTAATTCGGATGTGTGTATGTACTCTATTTTATACTGTCTCCGACTGGTAATTGGGATATGTGTATGTGCTCTATATTATACTGTCTCCGAGTGGTAATTCGAGTGTGTGTATGTGCTCTTTCTTATGCTGTCTCCGAGTGGTAATTCGGGTGTGTGTAAGTGCTCTATCTTATACTGTCACCGAGTGGTAATTCGGGTGTATGTATTTGCGCGCTCTATTTTATAGTGTCTCCGACTGGTAATTCGGGTATGTGTATGTGCTCTATATTATACTGTCTCCGAGTGGTAATTCTAGTGTGTGTATGTGCTCTATCATATACTGCCGAGTGTGTGTGTGTGCTTTATCTTATACTGTCACCGAGTGGTAATTCGGGTGTGTGTATGTGCGCGCTCTATTTTATAGTGTCTCCGACTGGTAATTCGGGTGTGTGTATGTGCTCTATATTATACTGTCTCCGAGTGGTAATTCGAGTGTGTGTATGTGCTCTATCATATACTGTCTCCGAATGGTAATTCGAGTGTGTGTTATGTTCTATCTTATACTGTCTCCGAGTGGTAATTCGGGTGTGTGTATGTGCTCTATTTTATACTGACTCCGACAGGTAATTCGGGTATGTGTATGTGCTCTATCATATACTGTCTCCGAGTGGTAATTCGAGTGTGTGTATGTGCTCTATTTTATACTGTCTCCGACAGGTAATTCGGGTGAGTGTATGTGCTCTATCATATACTGTCTCAGAGTGGTAATTCTGGTGAGTGTATGTGCTCTATCTTATACTGTCTCCGAGTGGTAATTCGAGTGTGTGTATGTGCTCTATCTTATACTGTCTCCGAGTGGTAATTCGGGTGTATGTATGTGCTCTATCTTACACTGTCACCGAGTGGTAATTCGGGTGTGTGTATGTGCGCGCTCTATTTTATAGTGTCTCCGACTGGTAATTCGGGTATGTGTATGTGGTCTATATTATACTATCTCCGAATGGTTATTCGAGTGTGTGTATGTGCTCTATCATATACTGTCTCCGAATGGTAATTCGAGTGTGTGTATGTGCTCTATCTTATACTGTCTGACTCTCCGAGTGGTAATTCGGGTGTGTGTGTGTGCTCTATCTTATACTGTCTCCAAGTGGTAATTCGAATGTGTGTATGTGCTCTATCTTATACTGTCTCCGAGTGGTAATTCAGGTGTGTGTATGTGCTCTAACGTATACTGTTTCCGAGTGGTAATTCGAGTGTGTGTATGTGCTCTATCGTATACTGTCTCCGAGTGGTAATTCGAGTGTGTGTATGTGCTCTATCTTATACTGTCTCCGAGTGGTAATTCAGGTGTGTGTATGTGCTCTATCGTATACTGTCTCCGACAGGTAATTCGGGTATGTGTATGTGCTCTATCATATACTGTCTCCGAGTGGTAATTCTGGTGAGTGTATGTGCTCTATCTTATACTGTCTCCGAGTGGTAATTCGAGTGTGTGTATGTGCTCTATCTTATACTGTCTCCGAGTGGTAATTCGAGTGTGTGTATGTGCTCTATCTTATACTGTCTCCGAGTGGTAATTCGGGTGTGTGTATGTGCTCTATATTATACTGTCTCCGAGTAGTAATTCGGGTGTGTGTATTTGCGCCTCTATTTTATAGTGTCTCCGAGTGGTAATTCGGGTGTGTGTATGTGCTCTATATTATACTGTCTCCCAGTGGTACAAGTAATTCGGGTATGTGTATGTGGTCTATCTTATATACTGTCTCCGAGTGGTACATGTAATTCGGGTGTGTGTATGTGCTCTATCTTATACTGTCTCCAAGTGGTAATTCAGGTATGTGTATGTGGTCTATCTTATATACTGTCTCCGAGTGGTAATTCGGGTATGTGGATGTGCTCTATATTATACTGTCTCCGAGTGGTAATTCGAGTGTGTGTATGTGCTCTATCTTATACTGTCTCCGAGTGGTAATTCGGGTGTGTGTATGTGCTCTATCGTATACTGTCTCCGAGTGCTAATTCGAGTGTGTGTATGTGCTCTATCTTATACTGTCTCCGAGTGGTAATTCGGGTGTGTGTATGTGCTCTATATTATACTGTCACCGAGTAGTAATTCGGGTGTGTGTATGTGCGCCTCTATTTTATAGTGTCTCCGAGTGGTAATTCGGGTGTGTGTATGTGGTCTATATTATACTGTCTGACTCTCCGAGTGGTTATTCGTCTGGTTGTATTTTATTCGTAAGCCATGGCGTTGTTAGTTTGTTTTCGATCAATGAGTTTGACTGTCACTCTGGGATCTTTTGTGTCTAAAAAATGTCAATTCGTGCATGTACCTTAGTGTCTGTTATATATGTCTTTTTTTTTTAGGAAACGACGATTTTAACTTCGAAGGTTGGTGGTCAGTGGCATTTTTTTATTTCCTATATAAATTACTTTCGAAGCACGCAAGCTTTTTTTAAGAACTTATCATTAATTTTAATATTGAAAACATTAATCAGAATATATTTTAGCGAAAAAGGCTGCCATAAAACCCTACCGTCAAAGTTAAATGATAATTTTCTATTTATTAAACACTATATATGGGTCATTATCAAAAAAACATGCAAAACTATGTTATTGGGTATTTTAAGTCACAGACATGAAAATATATCAAAATAACACTTGCATATGTTAGATATAAATGTTTTGTGATACACAATATACTATTTACAGTATGAAATGTTATAAAAACATCCTTAATGTTTTCTTAAACCCTTGAAGATAGCCAGAATTAACTGTTATGTTTTACTATAAATCCTTTCAGACTTGAAATAGAACTATTATTCATATCATTTGTTATTATGATTTATCACTTTTTATTGCATTTTGATACAAACAAACATTTTTTAATGATTTTGGGAGGTGTATGTTGGTTTTATAATAAAAAATTTCACCAAAAGGAAATGTAACATTTTTTAAGTCAATGGTGTTACCAAAGGACAAATTAGTAGAATACGAGTTATCTTTCGCAAGATTTGAGCATTTACAACAGTTTCTCCCTTAGCAATGTTACAATGTACCTGTAAGCATGTTATGCAAAAGAAAACAAACAATTATGTTGAAGATTTAGTGAAAAAATCGTAAAAGTAAGTAAAGGTTATATAGAAATTGGAAATAGTGTCCATGGTGTACCCTTTATAAAAATCATTTTTTGAAAACATTTCCTTAGCTTTGAATAATGAAACATATTGATTATAGAAACATGCACCCGTAAAAACATATAGAATACATGGAATAGGGGAATAGAGCACTTTTTTCGTAACTGAATCTTAAAATACACCTTAAATCATTGGTGTTACTGTCAATGGTGAGACCATTTTGATAAAATAACACCATTGACCAGTTTAGTAACACCACTGAATATATCATGACAATCAGCATTTTTGTGTTTCTTTCATGTTTAACAAGCTAAACATCATATTATTTATGAAAAACAATACTTACTTAACAATGTTTTAACAATATCATGTATTACATATACACAGTTTTCACAAACTGATGTATGCTGGTAACACCAATGACACTATTTAGTAACACTATTGACATTTTTAGTAATGGATGTTATGTTATATAATTTGAGACTTTTTAGCCTAAGAATTATTTTTTCATCTTTTTCTTTTGCTCGGGGATCTTGGCTTTGTGTTCAGTACCTGATAAAGGTAAAATTTTAAATGTGATGTCATTGGTGATACTTTTGTGTTATTGGAGTTACTGAAGGGTCAGTGGTGTTACTATATAAAAATGCGACATTTTTTTTTTTTTATCTTTATTAGTGTTTTTAGGTCATGTACGAAGGATTAGGTATATTCATTGATATTATTATCATTAAATCTTATACAATTCACATATATTCAGTTTAAGTGTATTTTTTTAGTATTTACAACGGCCATAATTAGGACAGCCAACTTTTTTACGACAAGGTATTCTGAAATTTATGTTTAAATAGAATGCACAGCTATGTGAATAACGTCAATAAGTCGTAATTTAAACCTAAACAACAAATTGGAACAGTTGTTTGATGTTAAACAATAATATTTAGTACCTAAATGTATGCTTTAAATTGGTAACACCATTGACACGATTCTTTCAAAGGATGACCTAAAATTGAAAAAATTGAAAAAAATCTTCATTTTTCCCATTGCATATTTCTGAATATCGTTGCTACCATACTATAGAATAGCGGGACACATTTAAAAGTTTTAAATAATGATATCATTTTTCAAAATATTACCTCGTCGAAATTTGCACTTTTTTTTATAATGACCCATGATATATCAAATATATAACAAAATGTGTAATACGACTTGTCAGATAAGGCCATACAAAAGGTAATTTGTTCAGAGTTTCCTTCCTTATAAATATAGGTAAGAATGGCATGAATGGCAGCCTTAGGAATCCCTTATTTTGCTTATTTTGAACTAAACTAATTTGTCCTTCTCAGTACTATGCTTTGTCATATGTCTGGCATAGACAATTGAAAGGCTAAATGTTTGACCACATGTTTCACATTCATATGGGTTTTCTCCTGTATGTATTCTCATGTGATTCTGTAAGTTATGTTTCCGAATAAAATCTTTTTCACAAATACCACATTTATAAGGTCTTTCAACACATTTAGAATGCCTGCTTGCGTGTCGTTCAACGTCTATTTTATAATTAAAACCTCTACCACATACATTACACGCAAACGGTTGATCGCCAGTATGTATTCTCATGTGTAGTCGTAAGTTTTCCTTCGTAGTGAACGTTTTATCACATATTTCACATTGATGAGGTCTATCACCAGTATGTGTTCTCATATGTCTCGTTAAGTCAGAACGCTGACTAAATTCCTTTTCACATACATCACATTTACATATTTTACGCGGTTTTTCACCTGTATGTGTTCTCATGTGCCTCCACATGTGAGAACTCTGTCTAAATGCCTTATCACATATATCACATTTGTATGGTTTATCACTAGTATGTGTTTTTATGTGTATTCGTAGGCGTTGTAACATGCGAAATACTGAGCCACAAACGTCACATCTATAAGGTTTATCAACAGTATGTATCCCGATGTGTTGCTGTAGGTATTTATTCTTACTGAAATCCACTCCACACATTCCACATTTAAAACGTTCATAGCCTTTAGGTTTTATAATGCGGCTCTTTAAGGCCCGAGGTTTACGAAATCCTTTATTACATAATTTGCACGACTTTTCCTGGCACTGTTTACCACAAACATTACCAAGACATTCTTTATCACTTATATTACCTGCATCAACCTTCTGCCTAGTCTGAATTGCATCGTTCATCAGTTGGTCTCTACTAGTCTGGTCAAAAGGGATGATTGTAAGTATATTTTCAGTATCAGAAACCATATTTGTTTCTCTCTTGTCCTGTCCACAGTGTAACATCGCTAAATTGTCTGTAGGTTTGTCAGGGGAGATAACAGTTAAAATGTCTTCATTTTTCGTTTCCGGTAATCTACCTGTTCCCGTCCTCTCCTGTCTACCAAGACCACTGCAAAACATCTTAGAATTGTCTCGTCAGGTTAGAATAACAGATTGTAACGGAGTACACTTTATTTCCACGATTTAATCTTTTCTAATGCTATGCACCTTCTTGTCCACTCAGCCAACCTAAAAATGATAAAATTTAAGTATTACTTAGTTAAAATGCAACTACATACATTGACATTACCATATATCAGTCAAAAAATGTCAGACAGACAGACAGACAGACAGACAAATCTAAAAAATAAATTAACTTTTAATCGGTACAGATTATCATTGTGTGTGTTGTGTTTAGTTATAAAACAAAACGAATAAAAAACAATTATGTTTATTGTATATTCAGAAGTAAAAAAAAGTATAGGCAGTAGAATAAAACATTCATACATTGACTATAATGGTTTACTTTTATAAATTGTTATTTGGATGGAGAGTTGTCTCATTGCCACTCATACCACACCTTGGATTCGGGAGATATGAAGATTTGTTCACCTTCGGAGAGTCATATTTCCCTCGGGCGATGCCCTCGTGAAATATATTTTTTCTTGGGTGAACAAATCTTCATATTTCCCTCAGGTACTGGAAATAAATGTATAGTATTAATTTATACAAATATACAATGGAAACATGCAATAATAAACAGCTGAGCCATGAGCGCATGATACGCCCGTCACTCTTTCAATATAGTTCAATAACTTCTCAATGTTATATCAGACATTTATAAAAAAAAACCTAAAGGGAGGTTATCTTAATAGATATAAATTAGTCATCAAAGTCTAATGACAACTGTTCTTAGCACTTTAAGGATATTGCCCGAAAACTTGAAAATCACCCCTTTTTTTTTTTTTTTTTTTTTTTAACTATACTCAACATTTTTTTTTATTCATAATACTACATATCTATACATACTATACAATCGTTATATATATATATCATATTTTCAATATTATGAAGATAGTCCATACAACACTACACACATGCATACTCTCACACAAATTACATTATTATCATTAAGATTTTTGTTTTCTTCTTCTAATCTTTAAATTTAAAAGAAATTTAAAAAAACTATCTAAAAACAACAATTATCTTAATAGATATAAATCAGTCATCAAAGTCTAATGACAACTGTTTTTAGCACTTTAAGGATATTGTCCGAAAACTTGAAAATCACCCCTTTTTTATAAATAAAATCTTAAAACGCAGAAACGTAAAATGTATAAGATTTATAAAAATCAAAAGGAAACTTACAACAATAGATATACATGTATATACAATTTACCAAAGTTCCATAAAAAAATTCTGAAAGCATTTTCGAGTTATTGTCTAAAAACTGGAAAATCCCCCTTTTTGTAATGAATAAAACCCCGTAAATTTGGAACAGCCGAACTTGTAGTATAAAACTTATCAAATTTAAATGGGAGCTCATGTTGATAGAAATAAACAATTCGCCAATGTTTCTTGCAAATTGGTGAAATTGTTTTTGAGTTATTGTCCGAAAACTGGAAAATCCCCCCTTTTTTATTGAATAAAACCCCAAAACTCAAAAGTAAAACCAAAATTTACAAAAATAATAAATTGCGCAGATAGATACGACCGCAGAGGTCTAACACTGAACAGTTGGACAAAAATGGACACAATATTCGCGCTGAATTTGGATCGTAATTACACATGTTAAATATTTAACACATAATAGGTTTCTGACACAGAATAGTAGTCAAACTTAGAATTGGTTTACTAATTCAATTTTTTTTCAATTTTTGCTATTGTGCACTATACACCATCATTGACCATGCTGTTGCGAATTGACCCCCCCCCCCAATACTCACCTACAAAAAAAATATTTAAAAAATTTACCCCCTTCTTTTTATTTTGTGCAATATCCTTTGCTGTTGAGAATTGACCCCTCCCCAATTTTTTTTACCCCAATCTAACACTTTTTTTTGGCAAAAAAATTCTTTTTAAATTATGAAATCTTAAAAAAAAATTGTCCCCTGCTAATTTCTGTTTACGCCCCACCCCCCTTTTCTTAAAAAAACCAAACAATTCTTCCCTCAAGATATGGTCAAAATATCAGTTCAAATTTATTTCCAATGAAATTTGCAACCATAATTACCCATTTAATAATTTAAAACAGTGTAAGGGAGTTCCAAATTTTTAAAAGTAATATTACTTTTTTCTGGTTAATGTACATTAACCAGAACACCCTTGTTCCCCCCCCCCCCCCCCCTTAGTTTGAGCCATAACCCATTCCCCTTTTTCTGGTATGGAACCTTGTGGTATAATTTTAGAGAAATTTATACATCGTTACATAAAATATTGTCTGGAAACTAGAAAAATGCTTACTTGAGCCCATTTTTGGCCCCTATGTCTTAAACTGTTAAGACCAAAATCAATCACTCCCAACCTTTCTTTTGTGGTTATAAACTTTGTTTTAAATTTTAGATTTCTTTTTACTTATACGAGGGGGGCAAGGGGTTTAACTGTTATGCTGTTATTGGGCAATATAATTCTCTGTTATCTGTTATTCTGAAAATATATTTGCTGTTAGCTGTTATTGTCTTATTCATTGTTAGCTGTTATTGGACTATTAGGTTTTTTGTTATCTGTTATTGTGATAATATATTTGCTGTTAACTGTTATTGAAAATTGGAATGTTAGAATTTTTTTTGGCAGCCCATATTCGGTAGAAATTGAAGATTATTGGACATTGGGGTCTACCACTAGTAATATGGTGGTCCCGTATTCGGCGAAGGATTTCATTGATATATACCCATCACAGATCAACACATAAACATATTAATATCAGTGAAATCTAGGACAATTACAGTAAATCTTATGATTATCCTTCGTAATAAAATCCATTTTTTTATGAACATGTAGCTTGCTGTTCGGTGTGAGCCAAGGCTCCATGTTGATCGTTGAAGGCTGTTTTTTTTTTTACCTACAATGGTTTACTTTTATAAATTGTTACTAATAACTTAGATGGAGATTTGTCTCATTGGCACTCATACCACATCTTGCTTTATCTATGTATTGAAAATTTTATTTTGTATGGGGATAATGTTTCTTGTTTCCCGTACGTACATATTAAATTCGAGCATTTTTTAATATGACAAAAAGGAAAGTATATGGCCAGGGATATCTGATGAGGATCTCAATTAAGAACTACATGGAGGTCTTTACTACCAGTTAACATTTTATATAATAAAGTACACAGACTCAGATCTGTGATTCTTTTCAAAGCAGAACCAAATACATTTTACAATGAAAGTTCAAACCATGTACTGGGTTCCTAAGCTGCACATAACTCTTTACAAACAAAGATGTATTTCGTCTTTAAGCCATTGTTCCACTATTGATTTTTTTTGGAAAAAAAGTTTGTTTCCAGTTTTTGGAGAAATTGTTTGTTTCCCCTCAGCTGCCACTATATGTAATGCTAAAATTGAAAGAAAAAAATTGTTTTGGACTTGTCGCGAAAAAAATAGATTGTTTTTCGCCGCAGGCGAAAAAGAAAGTTTGTCCAGAAAAAAAATCCATAGCCTCCCCCCCCCCTCCCAAGAAAATCAAATGGTTGCTGCCTTATAATTTGTGCTTTTGATTTTTCTACCCTATATACCACTGTGTCTCGTAGTCTTATTAAGAAAACCACACCTAATGCATTGAACGTGCATTTAAAAAAAAATCAGAATGCAAATCTATATACATTGTATTCAAACTCTTTCAGGTCATTTTTTTGTAATAACAAACAAAAGAACTACCGTATGTCAATTGGACCTGCTTTGATACCATAACTGCCCTTAAATTTTTACTAGATATCATTGTTGTCTGCTATAGAATTTACGTATATTGTCAAGCTATCAGAATTCCAATTGGGAATAACTGTGCACCACTTATTGCTGACCTGTTTCTGTTTTGTTATGAGTTACAATTAATGAAAAAATTCAGCAACGGAAGGGATTGTGCTTGATTTTCATATGATGGAGACATAATCTTTCAATCAGTCTAGACCCCTGACTTATTTTTCATTTACTGTTATCTGTTTTTGTCCATTTTAATTCCTTGTTATCTGTTATAAGCCAAATCAATTTGCTGTTATGCTGTTATTGGGACCCCTTGCCCCCCTCTTATACTCAAGTTATTGTCCGGAAACCAAGTGTCTTCAGACGACGCTGACGACCACGACGACAACGTGATAGCAATATACAACCGCAAAAATGTTACGGTTGTATAAAAACAAAAAGGAGCTACGTCAATAGATATCAACAATTCAACAAATGTTCATGAATATTGGTAAAAACTTTTTTGAGGTAATGTCCGACATGTTGACGGCGGACGGACGGACGGACGGGCGGTCAATTGTATACCATACTACGTCCTATGAACGAGCGTTAGAAAGTTTTAAGTAGAACCCATTTATTTAAGATGTTTATTGTGCACAGAGCCGTACCTAGCCTCTTCAAATAGTGAGGCAAAATATATCGCCGAGCGGAGCGACGCAAAAAAAAATTGTCGAGGTGACTGGGGGCCGCTCAAGGCCCCAGAAGTTTTGAGAAAAATAACGCAAAATCGTGCATTCTGAGCGTTTCCCGCTCTCTTTCTGACATTGAAACGCAATTAATGTGTTAGCTTTTTTTCGACAATATTCTGGTCTGAAAGCAAAAACATAGATTTATTGTAATTTAAAACTTTAAGGTTTTATGAACAACATTAAAAGACTGATATGTAGGACAAAGCAAAATTCTTAATTCTCATAATCATTAATACCGGATCTGTCTGTCTGTTTTAGTCTTGTATTGTGCTTAGACTTTGGTGATATTTTTATGACTAGATTGAAATATAGTGACAGTGCAGTATTATGCTGTAAATACTAGTACTGATTAAGTCGACACTAGGGACCATCTTGACCCTGTTTTACGGTATTAATGATTCTTTTCTTGTTGAAGACCCTCCAGCAACTGTGACCAAATGATTGATCATTAGTATTTTTTTATGCATTGACTTTGTGTGCTATTAGGTTTCGTGCACATTTACTTCATATTCCTTTATTTTCTGTAAAAGGGTCTGAACATGACTTACTGCAAGTTTAACCCATCAATGGAAATGGTCATATTGCAATACATTATTGCTTTTTTTCAAATTATTTGATACCGGAAAATTGGTGACCTTACTTTGATTTAAACCATGTCAGCTATCTAGTTTTATCAACCAAAAGAAGCCAGGTGTGAATTCTTTGATATCAAATTCAATTCTCCATGCAGAAAAAAACATTTTTTTCTATGTCTTGTATATTCTTAAAACATTTTCTAGCACAATATCATGCATACAACATTGCAAAACCGCACGTTTACAAATGAAAATCAACACTCAGACTATTGTCATAAAGCAGGACAATAAATGAGCAAAAGATAAACCCGGGACACAGAAGTTCAAACAATAGTACCATCAACTCTGAAAACTAAAAGTAAAAAAGAAACATGGATCACGAAAAACATGCAGGGGCGACACCAGAGAGTTGAGAACTTGCTTCTTGTTGGACACTTTCCATGAAAACAATTTGATATTAAGACAATCTTTTGTTTAATTTTTAACATGAGGCATTTGCCTCAATGTAGTTACGGCCCTGGTGCATCGAGTTGATGGTTAAAACTATATGTAGGGGGATTCTTATAACTTATTAGTGCTAAATTGGCTTTCCATATATTATCCAATATAACAAAGCACTTCGGATGAACGTGATTTTGGTTAAAATGTACATTTCTTTTAAAATAAATCTTGATTTAGCGAATACAGAAATTACTTTATCAAATTGAAAAAATACAGACCCTTACCTTTTGTTAGACTAGTAAAGGTAAACGAGCTTAATTCAACCTTAACGTGACGTGCGTCTCGAAACAAAATTAAAAGGGAGATAATAAAGATATACCTATGGAACGCACGATTGTAAATATTGGAATGCAGTACAGTTATCAGTGGTTATATTATGGAACCTTTCAAAACAATTCTTCAATTATTATATCACCGTAGCTCAAATTTGCTAGAATAAAAGATAACCCTAGAAATATTTATTATGAATATATAAGAAAAATGATAAAGCTTTTAGCGAAACCATTATTTTTTTTTTGATTAATTTTAATATTTATAATTTTTTAGGTGTTCAAGCTATTTTAAATCAAATTTGGTTTTTTGAGAATTCGGATGACAAACATCTTTAAGCGTTTATACAAATAAAAAGTATTATTTGATGTGAATTAAAAGAGGAAAATTCACAACACTTTCTATAAAGTTATCTCGCCTTATTTTGAAAAGGTGTATTTATCAAACATATATTTTTTTATAGGAAACAGAGCCGTAAGTATGATAAAACACATTATTTTCTTATGAACTTAAAGAAAGATACAAAATAAATTTCTGAAAAGAAAATCTTAAGAATTACATTTTGGAAAAGAAAAGAAAAGCTGGTGTTTACGGACACTAACCACTATCTACTAACTTTTCCCGACCATTTTCAATATGTTGACGTGCCAACGTGAGGAAATTAAAATTTACCCACCTTAAATTATGTCCTAGTTTTGTTCACTTTATGACCCTTTTGTAAGGCTCTATACAGTTTTCTATACTGCATTCCTATTTTGGCAACCGTGCGTTCCATAGGTATAACTTTATTGTCTCCCTTTGAACTTTGGTTTGAGACGCACGGCAGTTTAATTAAGAGCGTTTATCTAAAGTTTCTATTCTACCACATTGTAAGTTTTTCTCGAAGTTTTTACATTGATTACATTTTTAAATCACAATGTCTATGTTCACTGTTTCGTGGATAATAATTAAATTGTGTAAAAAACGGTAAAAAATTATGTATGCATGTACTTTGTTAGAATGAAAAATGTATGGAAAGCCTATTTGACATTTATCAGGTTTTTTTTCTCTCTCTTTAATGTACGATGCTCTCTTAGAATAGAGATAATTAAATTGCCTAGGAGTTGTCTCTTAAAAAATGCATGACTATTAGCTAGCTATTTTGCCGGCACTGATTAAAATATAGCAAAATAGCATATATTTCTACAAAAATGGCTTTTTACTGGCACAAGCAATATAGCGAACTTGCTATTTTACCGGTTCTTTGAAAAGAGGGTAAAATAGATTATTTTGACTTTTGAAACGTTTTTTAAAAATGTGCACTCACTGTCAACTTAAAAGAATCAACTAATTATAATTTACCGATATACAGTGCCAGATCCATTCATTTAAGGGGGGGGGGTCCCAACCAAGGGTAAAAATGGGGGAGGGGTTCCAACTATATGCTCCCATTCAAATGCATTGATCGTTCAAAAATAGGGGGTTCCTACCCCCGGAAACCTCCCCCACCCTGGATCCACCACTGACAGACCAGTATTCAAAACCGCTAAAAATATTTGAGAGACATTATCGTTTAAACATGTTAAAAACATTCATCAGTCAATGTGAAATTAATAATTTAAAACAAGAGAAAAATAATTAAGTAACAACAGCTGAAATGGGTCTTTATCATAGAGTTTAATTACTTTATCGCTAGACAAACAAAAATAAGGCATAACTAATTTTATTACACTACACCCCAAGACATCGTTTCTGGTCTTAATCACATCTGACAGTTCAACTTTAACTGCAGATAATAAAACTAGCAACTTGTCAAATTAGCCATGCATCATTAATTTTCTCTGACACAAATTAACAGTTATAAAGCCGAATTAACTAAAGGCCAATACTTACAATAATATTACAATGATCAGAGCCGGTATAATAGCCACCATCTTCAATATAAAAAGAAGATGTGGTATGATTGCCAATGAGACAACTGTCCAAAAGAGACCAAAATGACACAGACATTAACAACTATGGATCACCGTACGGCCTTCAACGACAACCACTGAATTACAGGCTCCTGACTTGGAACAGGCACATACTTAAATAATGTGGCGGGGTTAAACATGTTAGCGGGATCCCAATCCTCCCCCTAACCTGGGACAGTACGTGGTATAACAGTACAACATAAGAAGGAACTATAAAAATCAGTTGAAAAAGTCTTAACTCATTCAATGTCTAGCGAAAATGAATAGCCACTGGCTTAATCATTTCATTTTTGATAATTAGATCTTTGAAAGACGCATGGCGATCTTAGAATATTTTATATCTTTCTAAAGACAAACACGAGTATTTTGTATCGGACTGATGAAAAGGGAGGGAGGGAGGTTATGGAAGTTATTTAATTGAATTTATTCTTAATATGATTATATATTTAAGGAATTTACAGTCTAACAGATATTTTTTTTTAAATATTTTTTATCACATAATTTTGAAGTAAGTATTAATCTACACAGCTGATAAAAAGCTCAAAGTCATACTCATATCGTAACAAGGAGTAAATTGACAATGAAGTGATGAAAATAAAAGCACATGGTAATTAATCTAAATATAAAATTATAGGCATTTAGGAGGGGCCAATAAACTAATCATCTTTTGATACCAGTGTCCAGCTGTTAGTCCTTGACCACAGTCAAGATAAATATTGAAGTCTTATCTAATTGTATTACGTGTATTGCAACAAAAGTAATTTTTATAACATGGAAGTAAACAGAGAAAAGGGAAAATATATGAAAAGAAGAAAATCTAAAGGGAAAAAATCTTACCAAAATCAAGGAGGTTATATTAGAAGGAGAGTGAACACTCTGCTTGATAGAAAATTAGCATCCCCAGGATAGCAGTTCGATCAGAGAAAATTGATAATACAATGTATAACCTCCTTGCCAAAATGAACAAAACTATATACGGATAAGAGTGTGAAAGTATCGTTGAAAGACTCTGACAAACTTTATAGGTTCTTAGTAATTTAGAAGGGTTATGCACTATCTCTGATGAGTAACCTGAAATAAAGTCAAATGTTTATATAGACAATAATAGTGCATTGACTTGACTTATCAACGATATAAGGATGAGGCTTAGAAACGGGGAAATGCGAGGCTGTGCCGAGCTATTTCCCCGTTTCGGGCCGAATCCTTATATCGTTGATATGTCAAGTCAATGCACTATTATTGTCTTTATACTGCAATCTAAAACAACCTTTTCAATGGTTGTTTAATGCGTTAAGGTTATTTATTGGATTTAAATATTGGGGAAAATCCCCTTTAAAAAGGCCTCATATCATGCTCGCGGAGAAATATACAACACAATGAAATGTACATATTTACCTGTTGAAACTCACACTCGACGGTGAACGAAATCGTTTGAGTCTGGACTTAGATAGCAGCCATAAGCATGAAACATAATAATTTATAGGTTGCAAACAAAAAATATTAACAAATGAAATATGTTTTCCCAATAATTGCAAAAGAAACAAGGTTTAGTCGATCCACGCGTCGTTGTATGCATTCGAAACAAGAACAGGCCTTACGGTCATAAAACTTTCGAGCATGATTTTTGTACTCAGACTCGAAAATCAACCAATCAAATTGCTGGATTTCATGTTTCGAGCATGATTTTTGTGCTCCGAGCACTGAGCAAAGTTTTATGCCTTCAAGGCCAGGTTGAAGAGGTCGTATGAATAATTAAATATTATTTCGGCATTTTCTATTTAAATATTCATGAGGAAAAGTGATATCGGGTCAGTGACTGTATATGACATAGAAATATACAGTCAACGCATTTTGACTGCTCAAATAGAACGAGTGCAGTATAATTAAAATTATATGTCATTGTAAATGCTGACGATACTGTCTTAATGGCAGAATCTCAGATAGATTTACAAAGACAACTGGACTCCTTATATGAATATTGTGAGTTATGGAAACTTAAAGTAAATGTGCAAAAAAGTAAAATTGTAATTTGTTCACATTGTAGACTACCGCAGAATATTGTTTTTAAGTATGATAATATAATACTAGATATTGTGAGTGAATTTACTTACCTTGGTGTATTACTGTCTAGGTCAGGAAAGTTAAGAGCTAAAAAAAAGCAATGTGAAAAAGCAACACATGCTATGTACGATATTATTCGAAAAAGTAGAGTGAAATTGAGAATGGAAATGGGGAATGTGTCAAAGAGACAACAACCCGACCATAGAAAAAAACAACAGCAGAAGGTCACCAACAGGTCTTCAATGTAGCGAGAAATTCCCGCACCCGGAGGCGTCCTTTAGCTGGCCCCTAAACAAATATATACTAGTTCAGTGATAATGAACGCCATACTTATTTCCAAATTGTACACAAGAAACTAAAATTAAAATAATACAATACTTACAAAGGCCAGAGGCTCCTGACTTGGTACAGGCGCAAAAATGCGGCGGGGTTAAACATGTTTGTGAGATCTCAACCCTCCCCCTATACATCTAGCCAATGTAGAAAAGTAAACGCATAACAATACGCACATTAAAATTCAGTTCAAGAGAAGTCCGAGTCTGATGGCAGACGATGTAACCAAAGAAAATAAACAAAATGACAAGAATACATAAATAACAACAGACTACTAGCAGTTAACTGACATGCCAGCTCCAGAGACTGAAAGTAAATAATATGTCAATTGAACGCCAACCTGATCTATTTGATAAAATTGTGAAACCAATACTTCTGTATGGGTGTGAAGTCTGTTGTTTTGAAAATAATTCAATAATCGAGATGGTTCATATTAAATTTTGTAAAATATTACTTGGAGCAAAAAAGTCTACTCCTGACTTTATGATTTATGGTGAATTGGGAAGATATCCATTAGATATTTCAATCAAGTTACGAATGATAAATTATTGGTTTAAGTTGGTAACTGGAAAACCTGACAAATTGCCTTTTATTTTGTATAACTTAGAAAATGCCAAATATGGTACAAATAGTTTATGGTTAAAACAAGTCAAATAAATTTTAGACACGTGTGGCTTGTCATGATATATATGGGACAATATCTTTTTTGTAAATAAAACATGGCTATACAAGGAACCATCAAACAGAATTTAATAGGTCAATTCAAGCAAAAATGGCTAGCAAGCCTACAGGGATCACCAAATGCATTAAATTATCGTTTATTTAAAGATACTTTGGAGTTTGTGAAATATTTAAATATTTTGGATGACAGGCAGATATCATTACTTCTTAAATTTCGAACTTTGAAATGTCCAATAGAAACTGGAAGATGGCAAAACATAGAAAGAGTAAACAGAAAATGTGTATTGTGTAACTCAGATGCCATTTGTGATGAACACCATTACATTTCTAATTGTTCAGCTTTTGATAAGGGGACGACCATTTGATATTTTGGTGGGGGCCAGGACGATTTGTTTTGGATCGTTTATTTATTTTTGTAAACTAAGAGGACAGACTATTTATTTTCTGCACTGTTGAAGCAAGATTTTTCATTTTCATTAAAATAAGAGACTGATTATTTATTTTCACAACAATATTTATAATATTTGGAAAAATACAACTTTTGAATATTTTTTTTTTATAAATATAATACATGTATAGTCAAGTCATTATGATGTACCATTAATTTTAATCAGTATTAATCCTCCTCCTCTTCGGAAATGAATTTTCTTCATTCTTAACTGGCTATATACACTGTAACTGGCATCTCTTAAAAAGTATTGCCAAAAAATGTCACCGAGCGGAGCGAGGCAAACAATTTTGGAAGGATTTTGGAGCCGCTGAAGGCCCAAGAAGCTATAGAACAAATGATGCAAAATCATGCCTTCTGGATGTTTCCCAGACCCTTTTTTACTATGGAAATTCAAGTTATGTTTTAATCTTTTTTTGACAATATTTTGGTCTCAAAGCAAAATGAATAGATTCAGTGTAAGACTTTAGTTTCTAGGGACAACATCAAAATGCCAATATGTATAGGATAAAGCAAAAATGAAATTCACATAGTTAAGTATGGGGTTGCTGTTTTTATTTAAACTCATGATCAAGTCAATAACAAAATCACTAGATTACAAAAGGAATACAACCCTAACAATACAGAAGCTCTGTAGGGCAATCAAAGAACAAAAGACAAATAAATAAGAAAACTGATATAAAAAAAAACAGGTGCGTCCGAGGGAGAACTGAACTTTTTTCTTGCAAGACACTCGCCGTGAACACAAATTGATATGAAGACAAGAGTTTGGTTTTGAAATGTCCTACATGAGGCATTTGCATCAAAGTTAAGTTACGGCCCTGTTAAATAAAAGTAAGTTAAGTGTTCCTGAGACAATATACCTCAAGATATTCATTTCCAATACATTGTAAGTCAGGTTATTTATTTTCAAACTACCACAGAACAAAGTATTTATGTTTGTGATTGTCAAGGCTGAGTTATTTATTTTTAAAATCCTCCTCCCCAAAGAATATCAAATGGTCGTCCCCTAAACTGTAGAAAACAATGTATTGCATTTTACTATAAAAATAGACCAGAACATTGAAGTTAACAAAACTATGGTGGCCGGTTAAGGCCATTTCGCGATTTCGTCTTTCATATAGGGCGAAAACGCGAAATCGCGAAGTCGAAAACGCGAAAAGGAGAAATCGCGAAAAGACGAAGTCGAAAAGGCGAAAACGCGAAGTCGAAATCGCGTTTTCGACTTTTCGACTTCGCGTTTTCGACTTTTGGACTTAATTCGCGTTTTCGACTTCGCCTTTTCGCGATTTTGCGTTTTCGACTTCGCGATTTCTCGTTTTCGCCCTACAGAACATGAAACGCGGAAACGCGAAAAGGCGAAAACGCGAAATGGCCTTAACCGGCCACCATACAATACAGACATGCGATTATATTTGTTCTAAACCAAACACTGTACACTGTGTGTTTCTATATCAATTATAACGAGGTATTATGCATTATCTCGATAACATGTAAACTAATTATGTTTGAAGATTTAGTTAACCATGTGAACGTGATATTGTTTATCTTCATCATAAACTTAGGCGAGAACATGCTGATTTCAATATTTATATTTATAGATTGGAAAACAGAAATATAATATTATTGTCAAAAGTATATATAATTTGATTAATTTAACCGAAATCAAAGAAATATATAATACATCTATAATACTAAAATAAAAACGACAAATCAAAGAATTCAACTTTAAATATAGCTTATATAGCAAAATGATGTTGATTAAAAATTACACCACTCAAGACCCTTTTGTTTTCCACATAATTAATATTGCCAATAATTAACCAGTTCCGGGTCGAATCCGATTCCGATACCAATAGTATATTCACCAGTGACACATGTAACTTATCTGTACGTTCCGCATCTGACAGGCGCACCACCGAACGGTGTATTTAGGATTTGCTATATACACGGGTCATAGTCACAGGGTTGACACTACTAGATTATATCATTGCCACATTGTTTCCTTTTGTAGTATTTTAATCAGTATGACTTTTGTCTTTAAAAATGACAAGACGAATACTAAAATCTCGACTTAAAATAAGGAGTATAGGTACAGTTTCCAATTTGTTAGCCAACATGACGCAAAACAGCGAAACAAAGAATTCAACTTTATTTATAACTAATATTGGACAATGCTGATAAAACATTACTCCATTCCAGGCCCTTTTGTTTTTCAAATAGTTAATATTACCAATAATTCATAAATGGATAAGTTCCAGGTCGACGGTTTCAAACAGAAAGATTTTGAAAGTAGAGAAAACTGTGCATCTTATAATCAGCATGACTTTATCAGATGTCAATATCAGTACTAAATATCCAGGCTAAAATAAGGCTTACGATAGTTATATACTTTAATTCAGTCACGGACCAGCGATTTCACGGGTGTGTTCTAGTGATATACACAATATATAATACTGTATTTATGTTTCTGCAGAAACCAACAATAATTGAAGTCAGGATTGATGAATTATATCTTCGGATACAATTTATAAACCAAATTACATTTAGATACATTGTAAAGTATAAAGATAATTGGCCAAGTAGTTTCAGAGGAGAAGGTGTTTTAGATAGTTTATGGTGATTGACGACGGACGACGACTGATGTTGAAGAGACTGAGATTGAAATAGGTAGTATTTACTCCGGGGGAACAAGGGGGTGTTAAATATAAGAAAGGGTCTTTTTAGGGGTGGTCATATTTTTTTAATTTAAATTTCTAATTTATGAAAAATTGCCAGAAGAAATTTTCAATTGCACAGTATTGCGTCATCGATTATTATAATATCTTTGACCCAATAAATTTTTTGTCAGAACGTGGAAAGAATCTTGCTGGTAGTACAAAAATGTAATAGCCGAGCAGTAATACCCCCACACCCTGGGCGTTGACACCGACGTCATATAAGACCTTAATTAAAGATGCGAACATCATACCTTAGTGTTGGTTCATGTACACGCTGACATTGGGACGCCGACGCCATATTTGGGCCTTAACCCTAGACGCCGACGTCATATTTGGGCCTAAACCCTAGACGCCGACGCCATATAAGACCTTATTTCGGGACGCGAACATCATACCATAGTTTTGTCCATGTATACCCTGAAATCGAAACGCCGACTCCATATTTTGGCCTAAACCCTGGACGCTGACTCCATATAAGACCTTAAATCAGGTCACGGACGTAATACCGTCTTGTTTAACAGTTTACATCCTAAAAACAGGACATTAACATAATACCTTAGGGTTAAACCTTGTGATTCTGACACTAGGACGTCAAAGCTTCATGAGGGCCTACACTCTGGACGCCGACGTAATATAAGACCCTGAAATCGGGACGCGAACGTAGATCGACCATGTGACCCTGAAATCGGAACCCCGACGCCATATTTGGACTTTAACCTTGGACGCCATCTCTTAATGTTGGATCAGACTACCCTCTAAAGTGGACACTTAGTCATGTCACACCCTTGTGGAAAGTGGACGCGAATTCTTCTTAGCTAAACGCTTACTCTTTAAACCCAACACCAGAACCTTTGGTCTGTGGAGAGTAGACTTCAATAAACGTTCTTAGATAAGTTACTACTAAGACATGCTTATAACAACTGTAAGAATTCTTCAAGATACACTATTTACATCAAATCAGTTAATCACATAAACTGTCACTCAATTCAGTAGGCGGTACTATGAATATTTGATGCACTTGTACAGATAATTTGGATTAAAACGTTTGATATCATGTCATAAAATATATTAAAAAAGCATTATAAATTCCTACTTCCTACTATCCGGCACACCTCCTTGAACCGCCTAATTAATATCATATGTTCATGATAAAAAAGATACCTCAAATAATTGGATAAAGAGATAAAACGCATCTGGTGTTTTGAAATGAGATACACTTATAAATCATACCTAAGCGTTAAACCTCCACGAAACCTCTTTCTAAATTATTAACATCTATTTTATCAGAGTTTGACCTCTGCGGTCGTATCAAGCTGCGCCCTGCTCAGCATTTTATTATCTTTTAAAATACACGAATAATGCAAACATATTAACATGATTAAGAATTGAGAAATACGGGGTGCAAAAATACAAAAAAAGAGAGATATGAGCTGAAAAAATATTAAGATTAGACAAATATGGGCGGGAAAAATATAAAAAGTAGAGGTTGTGGGAGGTGAAAATATATAAAATACAAAATATGGTAGGCACAATATATAAAAAATAGAGAAATATGGAAGGCTGAAACATTAAGAATACAGTGATATTGGGGAAAAGGGGGGGGGGGGGGGGGGGGGGGGGGGGTAATAAGGAATAGACAAATATGCTAGACAAAAATATAAACAATATAGAAATATTGAAGCAAAAATATGAGGAACAGAGAAATATGTGAGGCAAAAATATAATGAATGGAGAAATATAGGTCCAAAGATATTAATTAAGGAAAACAAGAATTTGTATAATTGCATTTGAACGACCTTCGAAGACAGACGAGAAGCAAACATTCACCCAGTGAGCAGTTGTAACACCATGATCTAACCCAGCAGCAGCAAAAGCAGGAGGCTTTCGTGTTCAGACACCCTTTTACCATGATTGTGTATGGTCCAACATCCTGCAAAAAAAATCATTTTAGGAATAAATATGCTTCAACAAATAAAAAGGCTGTGCTGATCATGTCCAGAAAGGATCGTTTGGTTGTATAAAAGGTGGCAACCATTTACGAGGAAAACAACGAACAGTGCATCCACATTGTCGATCCCTTAGATGTGTCGCTGCTAATGTTGATGTTGCTTCTGTAGTTGTTGCTGTTTTTGCTGCTTTTGCTGCTGCTGGGTTAGATCATAATGGTGCAGCTGCTCACTTGAAGAACGCTTGCTTCACATCTGTCTTCGATTATCGTGCAAATGCAATTAAACATATTCATATTTTCCTTAATTTTTTTTTTTTGGCCCATATGTTTCTTTGATAAATATATGACTTGGCACTGCACTTATACATCCCGTCATAGTGTTATTGTACTATAATAAATTAGTGTATTTTTGTCATTAATTTTTGCTAATATGCTTGGTCTTGATTAAGATTATTACACAATGTTGAATGCTGTACCCCTATTTGTGACATTTTTACCTCTTATTTATGTCTGTATGTTTTTATTCACGCATAATTGTCTATATAATGGAAGTTAATGCGACTGTTATACTAGTGAGATGTTCAGCTAGCTATAAATCCGGTTCAATCCACCCTTTTCTATATTAGAAAATGCCTATACCAAGTCAGGAATATGTGTTGTCCATTCGTTTGATGTGTTTTAATTTTTCGTTTTGACGAAATGTGATAGATATGCTATATTGATCTGTATTTTTATTTTATTGATAGAGAAAGTATGGAGTAGACGTCAGATACTAAAGAGGATATGAAGCAGCCGTCAGATACTAAAATAGATATGAAGCAGACGTCAGATACCAGATATGATGTGGAGCAGACGTCAGATACTAGAGATGATATGGAGCAGACGTCAGACGTCAAAACCAGAGACGGTATAAAACAGACGTTGGATATTAGAGTCAAACCTCATAAATGTAGTGTGTGTGGTGTTGGATTCGAACAAATTAAACTCTTAAAGACGCACATGAGTACACATGATGGCGAGAAACCATTTCAATGCGGTATTTGTGGTAAAGGGTTTAGCACAAATTCTTTATTTCAGAGACATATACAAGATCATGCTGGTAATACACTTTATAAATGTGAGTCATGTGGAAAAGGGTTTAGTCGAAATTCTCACTTACAGAGACACATTAGAAATAAAATATGTGATAAACTGTATAAATGTTATGTATGTGATTCCAGTTTTAGTCAGATGGATAAATTACAAAGACATGAGACGATACATACTGGTGACAAACCATTTATCTGTGATATATGTTGTCAAGATTTTAGTTATAGATGTGACTTGAATAAACATATGAAAAGACGACACCCAGAGGTTTCTTGGGGTAAAAATTATAAATGTGATGTGTGTGGGGAAAGTTTTACACATAATTATTCATTAGGAGTACACATGCGAACACATACTGGTGATAAACCCTATCATTGTACTATTTGTGATAAAGATTTTAGTCATAGAGGGAATGTGACGAAACATATGAGAACACATACTGGTGATAAACCCTATCATTGTAGTATTTGTGATAAAGATTTTAGTGGGGACTTGAAGAGACATATGAGAACACATACTGGTGATAAACCCTATCATTGTAGTATTTGTGATAAAGATTTTAGAGGGGACGTGACGAAACACATGAGAATACATACTGGTGATAAACCCTATCATTGTAGTATTTGTGATAAAGATTTTAGTGGGGACTTGAAGAGACATATGAGAAGAAAACATAAGGGTACAAAACCATTTAAATGTTATGCATATAGTAATGGGTTTAGTCAGGAGGAGTCTAGTTTACAGACCGACTCAAAAACACATACTGGAGATATCTCTTATGACTGTGGTGTATGTGGTAAAGGCTTCAGCCTCCTTAATAACTTGCAGAAACACATGAGTACTCATACAAACGTGACAGATGATAAATCTGGTGACTACGACTTATATGGTAACATATTTTGTCAAAGTAGTGATTTCAAAACACACATGAAAACACATACCTGTAATACTAAAGCAGATATGAAGAAAACGTTGGATACTAGAAAAGATATGGAGCAGACTTCAGATACTAGAAAAGAAATTGAGCAGATGTCAGATACTGGAGATGATATGGAGCAGACGTTAGATACTGGAGATGATATGGAGCAGACGTCAGATACTGGAGATGATATGGAGCAAACGTCAGATACTGGAGATGATATGGAGCAGGCGTCAGATACTGGAGAGGGTGAGGAGCAGACGTCAGATAATGAAAAAAATATAGAGCAGACGTCAGATACTGGAGATGATATGGAGCAGACCTCAGATACTGGAGATAATACGGAGCAGACGTCAGATACTAGAGAAGATATGGAGCAGACGTCAGATACTAGAAAAGGTATGAAACAGACATCATATATTGGAGTAAAACCTCATAAATGTGGTGTGTGTGGTGTTGGATTCGAACAAATTAAACTCTTAAAAATTCACATGAGGACACATGATGGCGAGAAACCATTTCAATGCGGTATTTGTGTTAAAGGGTTTAGCATAAATTCTATATTACAGAGACATATACGAGAGCATACTGGTAACAAGCCTTATAAATGTGAGTCGTGTGATAAAGGATTTGGTCGAAATTCTCACTTACAGAGACACATTAGAAATAAAATATGTGATAAACTGTATAAATGTGATGTATGTGATTCCAGTTTTAGTCAGATGGATAAATTACAAAGACATGAGAGAATACATACTGGTGATTACCCATTGCTCCATCCATTAGGAGTGCACATGCGAACACACACTGGTAAAAAAACTTATCAATGTACAATTTGTGATAAAGATTTTAGTAACAAAAGGGACAAGATGAAACATATGAGAACACACACTGGTGATAAACCATATCATTGTAGTATTTGTGGTAAAGATTTTAGAGGGGACTTGAAGAGACATACATGTATGAGAAGAAAACATAAGGTTACAAAACCATTTAAATGTTATGCATATAATAATGGGGTCAGTCAGAAGGAGTCTAGTGTACAGACCGATACAAACATGACAAAAACACATGCTGGAGATAAATCTCATGACTGTAACGTATGTGGTAAAGGATTTAGTCGCCTTGGTCATTTACAGAGACACATGAGAACACATACAGACATGACAGATGATAAATTTCATGACTGCAAATTATGTGGTAAAACATTTAGTCAAAAAAGTGACTTCAAAACACACATGAAAACACATCCTTGTGATAAACCTTATAAATGTGGTTTATGTGGTACAGATTTTATTCGTAATGACGACTTCAAAACACACATGAAAACACATACAAGAAACAAACCGTATACATGTGGTATGTGTGGTTCCGGATTTAGTCAGAGTCATAACTTACAGACACACATGAGAATACATACTGAAGGTAAAACCCACAAATGTGATGTATGTGGTAAAGTTTTTAGTCGAAAACATGACTTACAGATACACAAGGGAACACATACGGGTAACATAAAACTACATTTATGTCATTTGTGTGGAAAAGGATTCAGTAGAAAATCTGGCTTAAATAGACATATGAGAACACACACTGGTTATAAACCTCATGTATGTGATGTATGTGACAAAAAGTTTGACAGCAGTAATGCCTTGCTAAACCACATAAAAGTTCACACTGGAGAACAGCCCCATCTGTGTGATATATGTGGTAAAAGATTCAGGCTGAGTGGAAATTTAGAGATACACAAACGAACCCACACTGGGGACCAACCGTACAAATGTGATGTATGTGGTAAAAGGTTTAGTCAGTATTTTTCATTGCGTAGGCACAAGAGAACTCATACTTGTTTAAAGCCATATGTATGTGATGTATGTGGTAAAATGTTTACACAGAATCACAACTTAAAAACTCACTTGAGAATTCATTCCGCTGATACATCTAGTAATGGAGTATGAGTTATGTTATAAAGTGTTTTTTTCTCAGATCGTTTAAGACTTAACTTAATAATGCATTCTGGCGATACATGATGTCTTCTAATGGAATGCGATGTTTGCTTTAAAGAGTTAACTCAAAGTCACAATTTAAAGAGTCCCTTGATTATATATTTTATATACATGTATATATAAGTTTGGTGATACATCCAGTGCAACGGAATTAATGTCAGCTGAATGTTGTTAAGAGTTTGAACTACATAAGGGAGCTACCATTTGATTTTTATAGGGGGGCTAGGATGAAATTTGAAAAAAATAGGCAGGACAGGAGTTTTGAGTAAAAAAAAAAGGCAGGATGAGACACTTTGCAAAAAAAAAAAACGCAGGATGACAATTTAGGTAAAAAAAGTCAGGATAAACAAATGAAAAAAAAGGCAGGACCGAATGAACGTTGCTCCTGCTGATGATTTTGAGCAAAGTTATGGTCTTTGGAAATAAATAATAATTTTTCCGCAAATTGTTTCGTAATGCTTAAGGATATTGATTTGATATTTGGGGTTTTTTCGTGACAAGTAAAGTTACTGATTAAGTCTAAATTTCTTCTGATAATTATGTGCAGAGTTTAGTCATGCTAAAAAATATTGACTAGATATTTGTTTAGAGATCAAGTTCGAATTTTGTTCCCATTCAATGAATTTTTAATTCGTAGGGGAATAGGTATTGCCATGCCATACTCACAGAATGCTTGTTGTGAATATTTGCTTGCTACCCTAAGGGAGCTACCATTTGATTTTTAGGGGGGAGGGGGGGCTAGGATGAAAAATTTTGTCCTGCATTTTTTTTAGCTGTAAGGCAGCAACCATTTGATTTTCTGGGGGGGGCTATGGTTTTTTTTTCTGGACAAATTATTTTTTTCGCCTGCGGCGAAAAACAATCTATT
The DNA here is from genome assembly GCF_965363235.1 of Mytilus galloprovincialis. NCBI lineage: Eukaryota > Metazoa > Mollusca > Bivalvia > Mytilida > Mytilidae > Mytilus > Mytilus galloprovincialis. The sequence goes on along the minus strand of NC_134848.1, from coordinate 21,886,185 downwards.
TTTTTTGCGACAATTCGAAAACAATTTTTTTCTTTCAATTTTAGCATTACATATAGTGGCAGCTGAGGGTGAAACAAACAATTTTTTTTTCTCAGAATCAAAAACAAATTATTTTTTTCTTCAAAAACTGGAAACAAACTTTTTTTTCCAAAAAAAACCATAGCCCCCCCCAGAAAATCAAATGGTTGCTGCCTAATCTCTGTCCTGCCTTTTTATTTTTCACTCTGTTCGGTCCTGCCTTCTTTTTTTTTAGTTTATCCTGACTTTTTTTTTGCAAGTGTCTCATCCTGCCTTTTTTTTTACTCAAAACTCCTGTCCTGCCTATTTTTTCAAATTTCATCCTATAGCCCCCCCCCCCCCCCCCCCCCCCCCCCGGCCCATAAAAATCAAATGGTAGCTCCCTAATGCATATATAAACACTATACAAGTATATTTGGTGTCAACATTGCTTAGAAAAAATTGATTTTAATCTTCCTGGTGAATTGAAATGATTTTAAATAATTTCTATACACTTTTCTCGAATGTGCCGTGCCGAATTAGACTTATTACTGTTTTTTTTACTACAAATGTACCATGAGCAACACGAAACGGGTGCCACATGTGGAGTAGGATCTATTTACCCTTAAGAATCATCCGATATCAATGTTCAGATATAATCTATGAGTTCAAGTTACGCCGTGGTTGGCTCAGAATTTCGATGTCAGTGAATGTCCGTCATTGAACGGATTCCATAACAAAGGGAGATAATTCCAGAAAAGTACATATGGAGCGCCGGTGACGTTACAACTCTAAATGTTTGTTGGGGTTTGTGTTGCTCAGTCTTCAGTTAATTTTTCTATGTTGAGTTTTCACCTCTCTTTTCTAAGTAGACTACTATCCCACAGAGTCCAACTTAAAAGACGTGAATTTGAGAAGTTATAAGTCACTGACTACTACAACCAGGGGCAGATCCAGTTATTTATAAAAAGGAGGGTTCCAATCCAGGATAATGGGATCCAAACCATATGTCTTCATTAGAAAGGGGGTTCCAATCCAGGATAATGGGATCCCAACCATATTATGTCGTCATTAAAAGGGGGTTCCAAGCCAGGATAATGGGATTCCAACCATATGTCGTCATTAAAGGGGGGTTCCTACCCCGGGACCCCCCCCCCCCATTTGGAATCGCTACTGGCACCCTTCAAGAATCAGCGATTTCATTCAATTTTTAAAAGTACGGATATTTGATGAATTCCTGAATAGCTCGGAAAAGTTGAAAAAATGAACAATATACTATTATAGACGGGTACATTGCGAAAAAATCTAGAGCAAATTATTTCGGCGATTGATTTATCAATACTGGTGAATAATAGTAAAATTAATTTATTCATTTCTCCTTTATACATGATATATCTCAGCTATGATTCGTTGTCGTTGCCTGGGTTTAGATTTTCTTTTCCCGCGTTTTGTTTTATCAGTACTTCAATTTTTGATTTAGTTTTTTTTCTTCTTTTAAATTAAGCATTGAACATCACTGAAGAGGCATTTATTGATGCAGTTAAACATGGTACCGTTAATATATTATTTTGACAGATTTGGTTATATAAATTTCGTTGAAAGCACATTGCAAGAATTCGCGCATAGTTAATTATTCCATCTTTAGCTCAATGCTTTTCCGTTAAATATCCGAATTTGATGTTTCTTTTTTCAAAACTTGCAATCAGAAACGGAAAGAATGTCAAAGTCCAACTTTATCATTACATAACGACGTGCATCCATTTATTTTATGATTTTTATGTTTTGGAAGGAGTTGAGGGAATTCAATTCGTTAACATTGACGTAATTTTTATTTTTGTATAGTGTTAACGACATATTGCTGATCCCTAGATGTTGCATGCAATGTTATTTACACCACCAACACCAGCACTCCCAAAAAGCAAGCTTTATTCTTTGGGCCGTTTACCTGGTTGACAATTTGTTTGTCTATTTGTCTCTTTCGTTTTAGCCATGGCTTTGTCAGTTTTCTTTCAACTAATGAGGTTTGATGTCCTTCAGGTATTTTTCGCCTCTCTTGAAAGATGTGAACAGTTCAGCCAAAAGAAGACGTTTCACCAATGTAAAATACACAAATGAAGGAGCTATATGTCTTGTGGCAAAACCCGAAGGTATATTAGCCTTTTAATGAAATTACATTTATCATATGAAAAAGACGATGTGGTATGATTTCTAATGAGAGAACTCTCCACAAGAGACCAAATAACACAGAAATTAACAACTATAGGTCCCCTTACGACTTTCAACAATGCACAAAGCCCATACTGCATAGTCGGGCCCCGAAATTACAATGTAAAACAATTCAAGCGAGAAAACTACCGGCCTAAATATCCACAAAAAAATGAACGAAAAACAAATCTGTAACACATTAACAAACGATTACCACTGGATTACAGGCTCCTGCCTAAGGAAAGGCACACACATGTACATACAGAAGTGGCGGGGTTAAACATGATAGAGATATCCAAACCCTCACCTTAACCTGGGACAGTGGTGTAACAGTGGTACATAAGAACAAACTATGAAAACCAGTTGAATGAAATAGGCTTAACTCATCAGATGGATACAAATTGAAATACATCTAACAGAATCATAGAGAGGACGTGAACGGGTACTTGCATATCCACCCCAAAAAAGACAATAAATCCAATATATCAGTCGGTTTTAAATCTAAGATGTTCTGGTTATAATTAAGACAGTAGAATCAAATGATATACTACATAGTTTATAGAATTTTTCAGTCAGTATATTGTAGAGTTGTGAGGTAAGTAGCAGTGAGAGTCTCCTTAAACTTAGACTGGTTCCCTGTCCTCTATCGGTTTGTCTCACACAGAAATATACCCGTATGTTGCAAGGAAGCGGACCAGCCGACCTACAACTATACACACACAATTGAGAATGGAAACGGGGAATGTGTCAATGAGACAATAACCTTATCAAATAGCAGAAAACAACCGAAGGTCACCAATGGGTCTTCAACGCAGCGAGAAAATCCCGCCCCAACATACAATGAGTTTATTGAGATGAGATTGTAGTACAGAATACGTAAATTAGTTCAAAGTATAAAAACTAAGTCCTTGAAATTTACAGCAACTTCGATTTTGTTTGTGCAAAAGTACAATAAAATAGTTTTGAATAAGTACCAAGTAGTTATTGTACCTGAATAGTACGATACAGTGGTAATCCATAAATAAACAACTAAATACAACTACAGTGATAATCCAGAAGTAAACTACTAAAATTAATACAATCTAGATATAAAGTACAAAAAAAATACAGTGGTAATCCAGATATAAAGTACAAATACAAATACAGTGGTAATCCAGATATAAAGTACATATACAAATACAGTCTGTGGTAATCCAGATATAAAGTACAAATACAAATACAGTGGTAATCCAGATATAAAGTACATATACAAATACAGTGGTAATCCAGATATAAAGTACAAATACAAATACAGTGGTAATCCAGATATAAAGTACATATACAAATACAGTGGTAATCCAGATATAAAGTACATATACAAATACAGTGGTAATCCAGACATAAAGTACAAATACAAATACAGTGGTAATCCAGATATAAAGTACAAATACAAATACAGTGGTAATCCAGATATAAAGTACAAATACAAATACAGTGGTAATCCAGATATAAAGTACAAATACAAATACAGTGGTAATCTAGATATAAAGTACAAAAAAATACAGTGGTAATCCAGATATAGAGTACAAATACAAATACAGTGGTAATCCAGATATAAAGTACAAATACAAATACAGTGGTAATCCAGATATAAAGTACAAATACAAATACAGTGGTAATCCAGATATAAAGTACAAATACAAATACAGTGATAATCCAGATATAAAGTACAAATACAAATACAGTGGTAATCCAGATATAAAGTACAAATACAAATACAGTGGTAATCTAGATATAAAGTACAAAAAAATACAGTGGTAATCCAGATATAGAGTACAAATACAAATACAGTGGTAATCCAGATATAAAGTACAAATACAAATACAGTGGTAATCCAGATATAAAGTACAAATACAAATACAGTGGTAATCCAGATATAAAGTACAAATACAAATACAGTGGTAATCCAGATATAAAGTACAAATACAAATACAGTGGTAATCCAGATATAAAGTACAAATACAAATACAGTGGTAATCCAGATATAAAGTACAAAAAAATACAGTGGTAATCCAGATATAGAGTACAAATACAAATACAGTGGTAATCCAGATATAAAGTACAAATACAAATACAGTGGTAATCCAGATATAAAGTTTAAATAAAATGCTGAAACAAATTTGTACTGAAAAAGTACATACTCTTCCTACGCAATGCTGCACAACAATTCAGTAATAAAAAATACTTCAATACTATTTGTCTGCATATTAATTAACAATATTTTTCCACAAAAGTACAAACTTGTTCGACTTACGTAATTTGACATGTTTTCCTTGATGTAAACATGTAAATTTTTATTAAAACATTTCATAAAGTCATTATTTTAACAAACACATTGCATCATTCGTTTATATTAAAGCCAGCTGTTTCGAAATTTGTAATTACAAATAAATAGCAAAATCAGAAACTGCAAATGTTTGAAGGTCACTAATGCACTTCTATACTATAAAAATATAAAGATGTGGTAGTTGCCAATAGAACAGGCTCAGTACTCGACTAGACCGTTATTGAAAGACTTCCGAACATCAAGGCGTCATTTATAAAGACTTCCAACATCAAGGCGTCACTCAGTACTCGACTAGACCGTTATTGAAAGACTTCCGAACATTAAGGCGTCACTCAGTACTCGACTAGACCGTTAGTGAAAGACTTCGGAACATCAAGGCGTCATTCGGTTGATATTTTTTTATGATGTTGAAAATTCTACTTTTATTTGTTCTGGTGGAATATACTCTACAAGGTATCTTACTGTTTTGATAGTTTTGTTGTAACATTTGTTTGTTGGTGTTTAAACATCTTTTACTTGGGCGTTACCATGGTTATTGGTGGAGGAATATGAAGTACCCTCTAAAAGAAAACATCCTACATGCGACGCCGACAGGAAAAATCTATTCTACCATAAAAAAAAAAAAAAAAGAAGAGAGGCGAATGATACCAAAGCGATAGTCAAACTCATCGAGATCAAATGACAACGACATTTGCTAAAAAGGAAAAAAAAAACCAACCAAACAACAGTTACAAACACAAAACACATTATTAGAAATCAAAATACTGAGCAACACAAACCCAAAACTGTGGGTGGTTTCAAGTGTACCGGAAGGGTAAGCAGTTCCTGCTCCACATGTGAAAACCGTCGTGTTGTTCATGTTACATTTGTAGAAGAAACCCAGTGATAAATCTTATTCCGAATGTCCCATTCGGGGAAAAGGGACGGGATTGTAGTTATTGCAATGAACTATTTTTTCTAACCGACTTTTGACTCCGAAGTTAATTTTTTTTCGACAGGTTACCTAGGACATCCTGGTACTAAGTCAAGTTAGAGCAACGAAAAGAAGTATCATCAAGTTTTTAATCTGTACAATTCTTGGGGAAAATATACTGCTTCAGATTTTCTTTTCACGACAAACTCATCAGAAAATAGTAAATTTCCCCCTCAAATTACACCGTTTAAATATTTGATTTAACTTATTATGACGACTCTTAATTGACCGAGTACCAGGATGTCGTAGGTAACCTGTTGAAAAACAATAAAAACCGGAGTCCAAAGTCGGTAATATGAAAATAGTTTATTGGGACGTATTCATTGTCATCTCTGAAACTAATATGCCATTACGGTGAACCAACTCGCGATGACGTTTATAGAATGTGCTAGGGAGAATTTCAACTTCGTCATTTGGCACGCTTGGATTTATAGCTTCCTAGTGAGCAGTAATCCTCTTTCAAGGAAATCTTTATAGAAAAAAACAAGCCCTGTAATATAGTATCAACTATGAGATATTTACTTTATTTGTAGACGCTGCTGGAATGTGTTACTAGAAAGAAATAGAAAATTCACAAATGGAAAGTTTAAATCATCTCTTTTGTCGTAAAAGATTTTTTTTTTAAAACGACAACCATTGTCCATTTATAGGTGTAAGCCATACTTTAGAAAATAATCTTTTGTGTATGATTAAAAATATGAATTATAATATGAAATAAAAACAAAAAAAATATAGCTCTGGATAATTAGTTAAAATCGGCAGTATGCCATTTGATCGAACTATTGTAATTAATATCATAAAATATATCGTAATAACATTTATTTATTGCTTTCTATTTTCAAGGTCGTTATGGACGTGTGTATAACCGACACCAAGGTCACAATGACCGCTACAAAGGTCACACTAACCGCTACAAAGGTCACACTAACCGCTACAAAAGTCACAATGACCGTTACAAAGGTAAGCCACGAATACAAAAACTGTTTTGTTTCTGGAATTTTAGTAAAATAACATTAATGACACTTTTTTTTTACTTTATAAAATGCTTATGTCGACAAGTAATGTCTCTTTATTGAAGCTCGAGATTAACATGAATGAAAGGTCAAAACCGTATGCTTGTTATTATGTTTACGTATAATTTGTTTGAACACTATTTTATAGTTGTTTCATTGGCGATTATACCACATCTCGTTCTTTTTATACTGTATTGATAGTAAGGATAACATTTTACTATTTTACATAAGCATATTAAGGTTATTTTTGTCGTTGGAGATTTGACGGTCGCAAATGCAGTTTTACTAGCGACGCGTAGACAGTAAAACTGAGATTTGCGACCGTTTAATCAAAATTGACGGTGGCAACTCTTCAACTACAGTCAGAAACTTCAAATAATACTTAGTAGGGAAAGTCCCTTCTGAACAAAATCAAAATCTTGCACATCAAACGAATGGGAAACAAATCTTATTACTGACTGCCATCATCTAGATCTTATTACTGACTGTCACTGCCTTATTACTGACTGTCAATGTCTTATTACTGACTGTCACTGCCTTATTACTGATTGTCAATGCCTTATTACTGACTGGTGATACCTCATTACTGACGGTCAATGTCTTATTACTGGCTTCTTATTACTGAATGTCAATACCTAAATACTGACTGTCTTAATGCCTTATTACTGTCCTTTAATGCCTTATTACTGACTGGTAATACTTTATTACTGACTGTCAATGCCTTATTACTGATTGTCAATGCCTTATTACTGACTGGTAATACCTAATTACTGACGGTCAATGTCTTATTACTGGCTGTTAATTTCTTATTACTGAATGTCAATACCAAAATACTGACTGTTAATGTCTTATTACTGAATGTCAATGTCATATTTCTGACTGTCAATGCCTTATTACTGATTGTCAATGCCTTATTACTGACTGGTAGTACCTTATTATTGACTATCAATGCCTTATTACTGACGGTCAATGTCTTATTATTAACGGTCAATGTCTTATTACTGACTGTCAATGTGTAATTTGACACTGTCATATTTCTGACTGTCAATACTTTATACCGACTGTCAATGTCTTATTACTGACGGTCAATATCTTATTGCTGACTGTCAATACATTAATACTGACTGTCAATGTCTAATTACTGACGGTCAATGTCTTATTACTGACTATCAATTTGTAATTTGTCAATGTCATATATCTGACTGTCAATGCCTTATGACTGACTGTCAATGTCTTATTACTGACGGTCAATGTCTTATTACCGACTGTCAATGTCTTATTACTGACTGACAATGCCTTATCACTGACTGTCAATGTCTTATTACTGACTGTCAATGTCTAATTACTGACTTAATGCCATATTACTGACAGTCATTGTCTTAATACTGACTGTTAAGGTCTTTTTACTGAGTGTTAATGTCTTATTACTGAGTGTTAATGTCTTATTACTGACTGTCAATTCCTAATATTAATGACTGTCAATGTCATATTACTGACTGTCAATGTCTTATTACCGACTGTCAATGTCTTATTACTGACTGTCAGTGCCTATATCACTGACTGCCAATGTCTTATTACTGACTGTCAATGTCTTATTACTGACTGTTAATGCCATATTACTGACTGTCATTGTCTTAATACTGACTGTTAATACCTTAATACTGACTGTCTATGTCTAATTACTGACGGTCAATGTCTTATTACTGACTATCAATTTGTAATTTGTCACCGTCATATTTCTGACTATCATTGCCTTATTACTGACTGTCAATGCCTTATTACCGACTTTCAATGTCTTATTACTGACTGTCAATGCCTTATCACTGACTGTCAATGCCTTATCACTGACTGTTAATACCTTATTACTGACTGTCAATGTTTTATTACTGATTGTCAATGTCTTATTACTGACTGTCAATACCTTATTACTGACTGTTTATACCTTATTACTGACTGTCAAAGTCTTATTACTGACTGTCAATGCCTTATTACTGACTGCCAACGCCTTATTACTGACTGTTTACACCTTATTACCGACTGTCAATGTCTTATTACTGACTGTCAATGCCTTATCACTGACTGTCAATGCCTTATCACTGACTGTCAATGTCTTATTACTGACTGTCAATACCTTATTACTGACGGTCAATGTCTTATTACTGACTGTCAATGTCTTATTACTGACTGTCAATGCCTTATTGATGACTGTTAACGCTTTATAACTGACTGTCAATGCCTTATTAATGACTGTCAATGTCTTATTACTGACTGTCAATGCCTCATAACTGACTGTCAATGCCTTATTACTGACTGTCAATTCCTTATAACTGACTGTCAATGCCTTATTAATGACTGTCAATGTCTTATTACTGACTGTCAATGCCTTATTACTGTCTGTCAATGCCTTATTAATGATTGGCAATGCCTTATAACTGACGGTCAATGTCTTATTGCTGACTATCAATGTCTTATAACTGACTTTCATTGTCTTATTTCATTCCAGGAGCATCTTCTTGGAGCCATTCAAATCGATACAGAGGTAAGCATAGTTAGGGATCGCAATAATTTATTTTTATTCACTATAGCGAAATACGTGACTTCATCGTGATCGGTTTCACGGAAAAATGGCGCCCGTCAAATTATTACAGTTCGCGTGGAGAATGATATGGATAAAATAATGAGATATGACGTAAAAGTTATAATACAGGCACATAATTGAAAGCGGCCCAAACTCAGCATGCTCAGGTAAAAGAGACTCTTACAATCATGGTTGTTTGCCTGTACAGTTCTGTGATTTAATTGTGTATTTTAGTACTTGGATGCCGTCCATCATTGTTTGTTGTTTTTGGCTATTTTATTTTCTGTTTTATTTATTTTATTACTTAATTTGCGGTATTTGCTTACTTTTACTTTTGAATCCGTACGGTGTCTTGTGTGTGTTTACAGATATAAAAAAAAGAAGTTGCATGATTGCCAATGAGACTTTTCTTCAGAAGAGACAAAATGATTTCGAAATTGGTTGGCAAAAAGTAGAGGAAAAAATGACAAAACAACAAACACACCCAAACAACAATTTAGATGCTTTCACCACTTCATTAATTTCAAATGTATGTGCATATAATATCGATTAGCATATAATTACTTTCAGGTACCAAAACGACACAATACTATAGGTACAGACAAAGGGAACCTATTCTGCCTTCATATACACAACACTATAGGTACGGACCGGGGAAACCTACTGTGCCTCCGTCTACAACAACCCCGACTGCGAGTACAACGCCACCTGGTGGTGGAGATGTTCGTTTGGCGCTCAATTTGTATCCATTGTTATATGACCTTGAGATACAGCCTTATATATATGAAATAAATCCAGCCGACTTCTATTTTAAAGGAAAAGTTAAAATTGAAATGGAATGCAGGAGATCAACAAACGAAATAGTTCTACACAGTAATAAGCTTAACATTACGACAAGTTCTGTGACGATAACACCAATGTCATCTGGACAGAGTATAATAAATCCTACAATAGAATTTGACACTGTCAATCAGTTCCTGATTTTGAAATCAACTACGCAATTGGTGGCTGGATCGAGTTATTCTGTTTACATTGAGTTTCGTGGTCCTATACTCTCTAATCTTGCTGGATTATATCAAAGTTCATACCAACGTGGAAATGATACAATGTAAGTAAACTGTATACACAGATATTTCCTTATCCTTGTTTCTATACATTTCTAGGAATACGATTGGTTAAAAACAACCGCGTGGAGACTGAGTATATTCCATATAAGGTTAGTAGGCGTGGCTTATTTCAACGTTGAAATGAAACAATTTAAGTAATCTATTTTAACTGTATACACATATATTTCAATAGAAGAAATCTTTATGGGTATCTGTTGATATTCGTATACCCTTCTAATTTGTTCTTCTGATATAATTAGTTATGAAAAGGTACCAGGATTAAAATCAAATACGCCAGACGCGCGTTTCGTCTACATAAGGCTCATCAGTGACGTTCAGATAAAAAACAGTTATAAAGCCAAAAGAGTACAAAGTTGAAGAGCATTGAGGACCCAACATATAAATATATTTTATAAAAGAGTGGCGAACGAGAGGGATAGTCAAACTCATAAATAAAAAATAAACTGACAACGCCATTGCTAAAAATGAAAAAAGACAAACAGACAAATAATAGTACACATGACACAACATAGAAAAGCAGTCAGTAATAAGACTAAGCAACACGAACCACATTAAAAACTATAATTTATGATGGCATAATACTAGACTCCTAACAGAAGGGGTTATGCGTGGGTTTCATATGATGAAGATATAATCGTTCAGTTACTTTAATTAAGGATGTTTGCTCCTCTACTTTTAGAATTTTTGCCAGATTTTCGGAATCCTCTGGTTTTATCCATGTATTAACATTAAAAAAAATTGCCCACTAATCCCTACTTTTCTTTACATATTTTTATTACATATGATTTAAAAGGCCATATTTCAAAATCTTATGAAATCCTTGTTATTTTTTCATAGTTTTTTTAAACAAAAAAGGTGCCAATGTTATGTGAAAGAAAAATCTAGAGAGAATTAATTTTCAACGGCTTATATCTCAAAAACCAGCACACGGACCCTCCATTTTTTTCTGCCTTTTAAGTTTCTTTATTTATATACTTTCAATTTATAACAGTCTTAAAGGCTCGTATATCATTTACTGATATTTATCCTTTATTTATTTATGTTTGTCGTTGTCTACTTTGTTTAGTTTCGTCTGTTACCTATTCTAACATCTGACTTGGACTTCTTTCAATCGGAGTTTCACTATGCTTTATACAAGTGAGAGGTTTAGCTAGCTAAACAGCCAACGTTTCCACATAAGATACTGCATGTAACAAGTCAGACTTTGATGCGACTGTCATACATTTAAATTTGAGAGGTAAAGCTAACTATGAATCCAGCATTTTTTTCCACCTTTTTTTCAAATCAGAAAATGCCTGTACCACGTCAAGTAATTTTCAATTGATGTGTATGCTGTGAACCAATACAAATATTTTTTTCTTGTATTGTCAATAATTATATGTTTTGTCATTATGTATTGAACAGATATATTGCCTCAACACAGATGCAGCCATCAGATGCAAGAAGAGTCTTTCCGTGTTTCGATGAACCAGCTATTAAAGCAAGATTTCGCCTGACTCTGATCAGAAAACAACACTTTATTTCCTTGTCGAATATGAACCAAATCGGATCCACTGACTTGTAAGATTTGATTTTCTGTATATCTTTAAAAAATAAATTCAATCAAACAATAGCAGCACAACATCATTTGGATATAGAAAATGTCAATACATATATGTCACGTGATACATATATACGATATAATAATGGACCTCAGATTTTGGTGGGGTTTGTGTTGCTAAGTCATTTAGTGTCGTTATGCATGGAGTGTCTTGTTGAAATTTGAATGTATCCTTAGTCTCGTTTTCATTTTGTTTTCAAATGTTTCATTTTGAAATTTTCATGTATCTCCCGCAATTTGTATTTGATAAAAAAAAAATATCATAATCCTTAGCGAATGGAAAATTTATTTTTGTCATCCGTAAGCTTTTCCGACGGAACAATTCGATATTCAGAGTAAATTTAATCATCAATATATCATCCATTTCCTTAAATGTACCAGAAGGAATATATATGTGAGGCCCCTCATGGGGGGGTCCTAGTAATCACATAATCACCATTTTTTTGCCAATATAATCACATAATCATTAAATATTTGCTTATCTTTAGTAATCAAATAATCATAAACTAAAAATACAGTCCTTGGTAATCAAATAATCATGAAATATTTGGCTTAATAATCAAATAATCATTAAAAAAACGGCCAAGTAATCACATAATCAAAAACCCCATGAGGGCCCTCATATGTTTAATATATACAATTCCGCTGCAACTGGCCTTTTATGAAACTGCAATTGATGATGCGAGAAAGAAAAATCAGGTTATTTTTTAATGTATTTGAGAGTTCGAGTGGCTCAGCCATTATTATGCTATATTATCTTTTGTATATTTTTGTTCATCTTTTCGTTTTTTTTCTTGTGAGTTTTAATATCCCTTTGGTAACCTCTTCATCTCTTCAGTATACATGGTTTAATTTTCTATCCCTTTGGTTAATTCCTCCTCTCTATGTTTTTGTTTCAATATCTCTTCGTATCTTCCGATCTCATTGACATTTGTTTCAATATCTCTTCGTATCTTCCGATCTCTTTGACATTTGTTTCAATATCTCTTCGTATCTTCCGATCTCTTCGTATCTTCCGGTCTCTTTGACATTTGTTTCAATATCTCTTCGTATCTTCCGATCTCATTGACATTTGTTTCAATATCTCTTCGTATCTTCCGATCTCTTTGACATTTGTTTCAATATCTCTTCGTATCTTCCGGTCTCTTTGACATTTGTTTCAATATCTCTTCGTATCTTCCGATCTCATTGACATTTGTTTCAATATCTCTTCGTATCTTCCGATCTCTTTGACATTTGTTTCAATATCTCTTCGTATCTTCCGATCTCTTTGACATTTGTTTCAATATCTCTTCGTATCTTCCGAACTCTTTGACATTTGTTTCAATATCTCTTCGTATCTTCCGATCTCATTGACATTTTGTTTCAATATCTCTTCGTATCTTCCGATCTCATTGACATTTGTTTCAATATCTCTTCGTATCTTCAGGTCTCTTTGATATTTGTTTGAATATCCCTTTGTAATCATCCGCTCTTTTTAGTTTTTGTATCAATATTATTTTGGTGTACTCCACTAGTCTTTAGTTTCTGTGAAACTATCGCTTTGGTGTCCTCCGCTTCTTTGTAGTTTCTGTTAGAATATTCCTTTGGTGTCCTCAACTTCTCTTTAGTTTTTGTTTAAATATCTCATCTGGTATCCGGGTTACAAACTTATACGGAGGAAAACATATATTCGCATTATTCTTTATGGCGAAAATTGGTTGGTTCACAGTGTATATAAAGGAACAAGTTAAAACATCAATTTTATGAATAGACCATTTTTATGTTACCGACTTTTGACTACGGGTTTTATAATTTTTCAACAGGTTATCTATTATATGGTAGGACATCCTGATAAACTGTCAATCAAAAGAAGTCAAATCAAATACTTGTTATTACTCAATTTATTTCACTTGACTGGGCGGAGTTTAACCGTTTCGCTCATAATAAACCATTCCATCTATAGATAGGTGTTTTAGGATCAATCAATAAAGTGTTCAGTTATTTTTTTGTAAATTCCTTTGATGGTACTGATAGGTGATTAGAAATCAGTAATAATTATAACGGCAATCATCCTAATCACACACATCTTCAAATAGAATGTCCTTATGCAAATTAAAAAGCCCGATCAGTTGAAATGACATTGGTAATATATAATCGTTGCAAATTAGGGGTAACGTTTACTGTTTTCCGATGATTTCGTCAAGTATAAAACGCATTTAACAGTTAACTTTCCAACAAAATTGTACCGATTAAAATCTTAAATTTACTTTTTGAAGTTGCTCTTCCTTGACCGATTACCAGGTTGACCTACTACAGATAACCTGTCGAAAGGTTATTAATTCCGGAGTCAAAAGTCGGAAATTTTAAAATGGACTATTCCGCTCTGTTTTTATTTAAGAGCTAACGACTGGATAGCGGATCGTTACGCAGATACACCATTGATGTCAACGTACTTATTAGCCATGGTTGTTTGTGATTTCACATTCATAGAAAGAACTGCCAATAATGTATTAGTAAGTATTAACGTAAAAGGGCTATAATTATTTTGTTTTTTCGTTTGTTAATACAAAAATAGTGAATTAAACAAATCCTACACTCAGAGGAAAATTCAAAACGGAAAGTCCTTAACAAAATGGCAACATCAAAGGCTCAAGCATATCAAACGAATGGATAACAACTGTCGTATTCCTCACTTGGTACAGGGATTATTTAAAGTAGAAAATGATGAATTAAACCTGGTTTTATTGCTCTGACTTAAATGATAGTCGCATTACATTCCAGTATATTGACAATGATGTGTGGACAAAACAAACAGTAATCATACATACAAATGTCAAAAAATAGGTCTACAGCCCTCAACATTGTGTTATAATGAGACAAATTATCGACGTCTGCTAGTGGTCGTTCTTTAATAGTTTCTAAGTGTTCTATCTACACTTCAGAAAAAAAACCAGATATCAATCCCTGTGTTTTGGTTCCAAATCGATTCATGTTGTAAAGACTATCTATCGACTTTCTTTTTAAACGTAGTCTTTAAGTTTTGTTCCTTAAAAGTTTCGAATTGTTCCTTATTTTGCGTGTACGATTAGTTAATAATCGGAAGCATGTAGTTATTAACATGTTTTTCGTGGTTGATAGATGTCTCACTGACAAGCATATACATATCTATCTTATTTGTAAATAACACAAAAGTACGAAGCATTAAAACCTGATTTTCTTTTTTATCAGTACAAAGCGTGGGCTCGTACAGAAGCTATCAATCAAACAACATATGCTTTAGACGTTGGAGTCAGAATTTTGGCTTTCTTTGAGGAGTACTTTGCTACATCATTTCCGCTTCCGAAACAAGGTAAGAGTTATAGGTATAAAAATAAATGTTCACTTCATAACCAAGGTAAGAGGTAAATATAAACAAATAAGTTTCCCCTTCCTTAGTAAGGAAATAGTTATATATGCAAAAGAACCAATTACCGCTATCGAAACAAGATACGAGGTAAATGTATACGAATAAATTACCGCTATCGAAACAAGGTACGAGGTGAATGTATACGAATAAATTACCGCTATCGAAACAAGATACGAGGTAAATGTATACGAATAAATTACCGCTATCGAAACAAGGTACGAGGTGAATGTATACGAATAAATTTCCGCATTCGAAACAAAGTAAAAGGTGAACGAATGTAAACGAATCCATTTCCAATTTCGAAATAAGGTAATAAATATTTGTATACGAATTCATTTTCGCTTTCACAACATAATTGTACCATTTTCTTCTTCGCTTTCTTAACAAGGTATGTTGCATATGTATACCCGTTCATCCCAATTATCATCCATACATTAATACTATTGTTATGACCTATAGTTTTTAACTTTTGTGTCATTTGGTCTCTTGTAAAAAGTTGTCAAATTTGCAACCATACCACATCTTTTTTATATATTAAGAGGTGTTTTATATAGTTTGTATAAGTGTTTCTTGCTAATTAAGAACTTTTTATTCATAATTTCAATCCTGGTATCTATGATGAGTGTATGTGTAAGTTTGTCTTGCTATTTAAGAACTTTTTAATCATAATTTCAATCCTGGTATCAATGATGAGTGTATTTGTATAAGTGTTTGTTGCTATTTAAGAACTTTTTATTTGAAGACATGATAGCAGTTCCAGAATTTTTGTTTGGTGCAATGGAGAACTGGGGACTGGTGGTGTACAAAGAGAAGTCCATGCTGTACGATCCTCTGGACACAGCAGAAATTGATAAACAGTTTGTAACAATGGTTATCTCCCATGAATTGGCACACATGGTCAGTAAAAAATACAATCTTACTTTTGTTTTTACAGCCGATTGCATTGAGTGTGTAGGTAAAGGTTATATTTTGGTTAGCGTACTTGCTAGCTAAACCGTGAAGTCATTATTAAGTTAGGTAAACCATCTTGTTTTAAAAGAAGCCTAGTCAAACAGATAATCCATCTATCTGGCTGTAGGAATAGGTTATTTTGAAAGGAGGGAAGTACATATTATTGTTTTTAAACTAGGCAAAACGTCTCGTATGTCAGTCGTTGTCATTTCTCTGGTATTATTTAACTATGTCAACGATCACACTAAGGCGCTTAATTTGTCATCATTTCTCTGGTATTATTTAACTATGTCAATGATCACACCAAGGCGCTTAATTTGTCATCATTTCTCTGGTAGTATTTAACTATGTCAACGATCACACTAAGGCGCTTAATTTGTCATCATTTCTCTGGTATTATTTGACTATGTCAATGATCACACTAAGGCGCTTAATTTGTCATCCTTTCTCTGGTATTATTTAACTATGTCAATGATCACACTAAGGTGCTTAATTTGTCATCATTTCTCTGGTATTATGTCAAAATGTCAACGAACACACTAAGGTGCTTAATTTGTCATCATTTCTCTGGTATTATTTCACTATGTCAACGATCACACTAAGGTGCTTAATTTGTCATCATTTCTCTGGTATTATTTAACTATGTCGCCGATCACACTAAGGCGCTTAATTTGTCATAATTTCTCTGATATTAATTAACTTTGTTAGCGAATACACCAAGGCACTTGATTTGTCTCCATTTCTCTGGTATTATTTAATTATGTTACCGATCACACCGAGGCTCTTAATTTGTCATCATTTCTCTGGTATTATTAAACTATGTCAACGATCACACTAAGGCGCTTAATTTGTCATAATTTCTCTGATATTAATTAACTTTGTTAGCGATTACACCAAGGCACTTAATTTGTCATCATTTCTCTGGTATTATGTCACTATGTCAACGATCACACTAAGGCGCTTAATTTGTCATAATATTTCTGGTATTATTTAACTATGTCGCCGATCACACTAAGGCGCTGAATTTGTCATAATTTCTCTGATATTAATTAACTTTGTTAGCGATTACAGCAAGGCACTTAATTTGTCATCATTTCTCTGGTATTATTAAACAATGTCACCGATCACACTAAGGCGCTTAATTTGTCATCATTTCTCTGGTATTGTTTAATTATGTTACCGATCACACTAAGGCGCTTAATTTGTCATCATTTCCCTTGTGTTATTTAACTCTGCTAACGTTGATACTTATAAAACTTGTTAACATTTTCCTTTTTTTTTAACAAAAAAAAAATGATAGTGCCCAATTGTTGCTCATGATTAATCCTTTACTCTTATCTTTTATTATACATTGTAATGAATAAACAATACCCTTTTACCTTTAAAAGATACTTGGTCCAAATAATTATGACGTCATGAAAAGCTTGTTATGTTATTGTCTTTTGCGCATGTGAAACTCGGATTGATTAAACGGTCCACTTAAGGTGGTACCTAACACTACAGGGAGATAACTCTGTAATATCAGCTAAACGTTTTAATTACGTTGCATTGTGAAGGCAATGTAAAGCTTCTCAATGATCAAAATTAGTGTTTGTCAAACTGCTATATAACCAGTGTATTTTTTCTGATTAAACCGTTGGTTCAATTTTTTTGATTTTTTTTATATTTTTGTCAAAGGGTCAAAGTAAATACTTTGTCAAAATTTTAAGAAAATTAAACGAGCCAAATTAATTTTAGTTCAGGTGTTAGGTACCACCTTAAACAGTTATTTTGTTTATATATTCACAACTTATTTTTATTTTGAAGTGGTTTGGGAATTTAGTGACACCCGCATGGTGGGATGATTTATGGCTCAATGAAGGGTTTGCCAACTATATAGCATTTGTTGGAATGGACTTCATATACAAAGACTGGCTAGTGGTAAATATAACATTTGAACGCAAGCGCAATATTATGTAAATTGAATAACGACTACTTTGGATTCATTTATTTTCGTGGGTACCAATTTCGTGGATTAAGGAAAACTTACATGTTCGTGGATATATAATTTCGTGGTTTTGCCATAGTGTCTATACAAGCCTATAGAAAATTTGTAGTTAGTTGAATATCTAATTTCGTAGTTCATATGTACACACGTAGTTCATATGTACACACGTAGTTCATATGTACACACGAAGTTCATATGTACACACGTAGTTCATATGTACACACGAAAGACACGAACATTGGTATCCAACGAATAATAATGAATCCACAGTAAAATTGAGAAAGGAAATGGGGAATGTGTCAAAGCGACAACAACCCGACCATAGAGTAATACATTTTCAGGTGCATACATATTATATGTAGGTTACGTCAAAAATATAGTTCATTTGTTCACTTTGTGGGCTCTTAAAACATGTAACACTGTATATCTATTTTGTAGCTCGACCACTTTGTTGTCTCAAGTGTTCATAGAGCTTTAAGCTTTGATGGACTTATTTCCTCACATCCTATATATGTTCCTGTTTCCGGTACAGCTGAAATTTTCTCAATATTTGACAGTATTTCATACGAAAAGGTACGTAACAAAAGATGTATAAATGTTACCATCTCTGATATTAAAGATACTTCATTATCTTGGGACACAAAGGTGGGATACTAATAATCTATATAACTATCTTTTGCAATCCTTTTCTAACCCGTAATTCTATTCAAAAGTCACATGTTATTGTAATTATAAACCCAGAAACGGGTCCGTTGTAAAATCAGAGTAATCGATACGCTTTAAGATGCATTAAAGTTTTTATTTGTTATGCAATGATTTTTAGTCAGAGAGGGATAATAATTTTTAAATTAGCTAATATCTGTCGTAAAGGATCGTATGATACAGTCACAGAAAAACATATTTTAATAAGAACGTCTGAACAAGTGACAACTCTACGACTGATGTATCCATTGGAGCATCAGTAAATGTTTACACGGCTGAAAAAACATTTTATGTTCAAAACTCTCTCACTATATATCAATTGGATCCCCAGTGAAGGTTATACACGAATAAAAAAAAACATTTTATGTTCAAAACTCTCACTATATATCAATTGGATCCCCAGTGAAGGTTATACACGACTGAAAACACATTTTTTGTTCAAAACTCTCTCATTATATATCAATTGGATCCCCAGTGAAGGTTATACATGACTGAAAAAAACATTGTATGTTCAAAACTCTCTCACTATATATCAATTGGATCCCCGGTGAAGGTTATACACGACTGTAAACACATTTTATGTTCAAAACTATCTCACTAGATATCAATTGGATCCCCAGTGAAGGTTATATACGACTGAAAACACATTTTTTGTTCTAAACTCTCTCGTTATATATCAATTGGATCCCCAGTGAAGGTTATACACGACTGAAAACACATTTTATGTTTAAAACTCTTCACTATATATCAATTGGATCCCCGGTGAAGGTTATACACGACTGAAAACAAACACATTTTATGTTCAAAACTATCTCACTATATATCCATTGGATCCCCAGTGAAGGTTATACACACGCGACTGAAAACGCATTTTATGTTCAAAACTCTTTCCCTATATATCAATTGGATCCCCAGTAAAGGTTATACACGACTGAAAACACATTTTATGTTCAAAACTCTCTCACTATATATCCATTGGATCCCCGGTGAAGGTTAGACACGACTGAAAACACATTTCATGTTCAAAACTCTCACTATATATCAATTGGATCCCCAGTGAAGGTTATACACGACTGAAAACACATTTTTATGTTGAAAACTCCCTCACTTTATATCCCAAGGCCGTAGTGCAGCTCCAAGTGAAGTGAGGATTATTTTTTTTGTGAGCCGAACGAAGCAAGGCGAAAATATTTTATAGGGTGGTTCGTTGCCTGAAACGGGAGAAGCTTATTTCAGCATTACTATGGGAGAGGTCAATTTATTTATAATAAAAAAAAAATATATAACAGAAAGGGCTTTTTTTTTAGCCAGCCTAGTAAGTAACAAAACAAGTTTCAATATTAAAGTTAATCTCTGTTGGTCAACCAAAACTTTCCGATTCTCCTGTGACCTGTACTATCGTAAAAGCTTCAACACACATTCTTTGTCAACTGTATCATTCCTATGCACATGGAGCATGGCAAGCCCACAAAGCCTGTCACCACCTATTGTAGCCCGTTCCCAGGTTTTTAAACGAATAGGTACAGAGAAGACAAGACCAACATTGTTACTTAACTATATTTTTGACGTACTAATGTCCCAAGTGATCACAGGTTACCAGGGCTGCCTTGAATATCGTAGCTGCTACGTAGATTTTGACTATTGAACGTGTAGCTATAGACTAGCTGCTACATAGATATTGATAGCAGCTACGTAGTCTACATAGCTGCTACGATATTGAACTCAGCCTTGTAAACATTCCGCTAGAAAACATGTCAACCTACCTGGACACATTATTCTACCAATTTTCAAGTCATTGGTTTGACCTACCGGGGTTCGAACCCACGACCTACCGCACTAGAATCAATGGAACACGGCTAGCATACAACCAGACAATGCTGATCATAATCAGAAAAAGAAACACGAAAAAAATATTTTCAAACAATACCAAAAATATCATAATTTCATACTTTTATTAAAGATAATTAAAAATCATGAATTGCCTTATACATTAAAGACTTCCATAGAAAAGTCGCTTCATGATTTTGTTTAAATTAATTATAAATAATATTACATTTTTGGTCAATGAATTATTTTATCGATTAGCATTTGTTGTTCAGTGAGTTGAAAGTGTAGACATTGGTTAACTATAGCGTTATCGATTCAAAAATAAACCAAGGAATAAGCCAGCATACTCATAAGCGGTGTTAATACTCATGAGTTACCTTTTTTTCTCTTAAAAGAACTAGTCTTCAACCAGTTTAGTAACATCAACCCAACAATGTTAGATCTGTAAATTTGCTTTCGCAATTTTTTGGTTCTTCCCTCGCCGGGATTCGAACCCATGCTACTGAGATATCGTGACACAAAATCACCTGCTCTGTAGCCCTCCCGCTAGACCACACGACCACCTTGGCTTCATATATATATGTATATGCAATTTAAAAATATCATAATTTCTGGTTTGAGACAAATTGTATTAATAATTGTTTTTTTTTAGGGTGGATCTGTTATAAGAATGATGCAATTCTTTTTGGGAGACGAAACATTCAAAAGAGGTATGCAGGTGAGAATTAATAATTTATAATGTAAACATCGATTTTATTTCTTCGGTCAAAAGTAAAAATACAAAAATACTAAACTCAAAAAAGGAAAATTCAAAAAGGAAAGTTCCTGATAAAATGGCAAAAATCAAAAACTCAAACACATCAAACGAATGGATAACAACTGTCATATTCCTCAATTGGTACATGCATTTTCTCATGTAGAAAATGGTGGATTAAACCTGGTTTTAAAGCTAGCGTAACCTTTCACTTGTATGGCAGTCGCACACCGATTTCAGATCTTCGAATGATGGCAACTGAGTCATTACACAGGTTTGCCGTTTTCACGATATATGATTACGAAATAATTTCAAATGTGTATAATGCGGACAAATTATCTAGGAAGCCCCTTGAATTTGTATTTAGATTGCATTTGCATCAAATAAGCTTTGGTTGAGTTAAACCCTCATGTTTATTTTAATAGTATAATAACGAACCGTAGAGATATGTCATTAGAAAATTTCATGATTATGATTTCAGAACCAACTCAAAGTAGTAGTACTATAATGGTATCGAGTTAGTGGGAGTGGCATGTTGTTAGTGGGAGTGGCATGTTTTCCTAATCAAATTCTATTTTTTTTTTACATAGTTCATACTCAAACAACACTCCAATCTTATCGATATTAAGTTATTTTGTGAATCATTTTCGAAAAATTAACTTTATTTGTTTTTATCTAATTACCTTTTAATAACGTACATTTTGTAATACAAATTAGTTCAAGAATGAATTACGTGCACCCTTACTTTAACATGTTTATATGCGATATTTCTAGTTAACGAGTGTTCAACGAAAGCGTTTTCGACATAATTGAATCCATGAACACATTTTTCTTTTATTGTGAAAAAGGATGTTTCAATAAAAAAAGATTTAGATCAACATTTTTTGTAGTAACTGAAAAGTCTCACAGATAAATGTCACTTCTTAAGGAGAAGGTCATCTTCGCTATACAGTGGTTACGATCGACTCCCCTCCTCTCCACCCTTGGCAGATTAAGCCAATGTTACGCCATTATCGGTTGATTAAAGACACGCCCATTCTGAATACATTATACTTGACCAATGGTAGCACTTGATCTCTTTTAAGTGTGGAGGTTCAAACACGGTAGCGTCTAGTGTCTACAAATTTGGTGAAACAGGAAGCGAACATATTCCTTGACATTCCAACATGTGTGCAAGAAACATTACACAGGAACTTTTATTAGTTGATTAAACACTTTTAAATTGTCACTTTATATCGTCGTCTGTTTTGGGTGCATAATCAGCAGCTTGCAATTGTTTACCTACATTTTCTAAATATACATGTTACCATGTTATTGGGGCTGTTTGATTGGATGCATCCAGTTACGACTGCAACCAATGAAAATTATTACCTTGTGTCGTCGAAATTCTATCTTATCCGCCTTGGGTGGAGAGGAGGGAAGTGGATCGTCACCCTTGGCTAGATGCAAGAAAATGAAAAAAAAAAAACTCTGAACTCCGGGGAAAATTCTAAACGGGAAGTTCCGAAGCAAACAGCATCATACTCAAAAGCTCAACACATCAAACGAATGGAAATTTTCTCATGTCAGTCATTTGCAATCAGAAGATATTTTCATAACTTAATGTTTATTACACATGTTTTCATTTTACAATTTTAGCTATACATAACAGAGAAGGCATACAGTGTCGCTACACATGACGATCTATGGGATGCTTTAGGAAGAGTAAGTATTACATTTTAGCTATACATAACAGAGAGAGCATACAGTGCAGCTACACATGACGATCTGTGGGATGCTTTAGGAACAGTAAGTATTACATTTTAGCTATACATAACAGAGAGAGCATGCGGTGTTTCATCACAAAATGATCTGTGGAATGCGTTAGGAAAAATACGTATTACATTTTAGCTATACACAACAGAGAGCATACGGTGTAGCATCACATGATGATCTGTGGGATGCTTTATGAAGAGTAAGTATTACATTTTAGCTATACATAATAGAGAGAGCATACGGTGTAGCACATGACGATCTGTGGAATGCTTTAGGAGAGTAAGATTTACATTTTAGCTATACATAACAGAAAGAGCATACGATGTAGCACATGACGATCTGTGGAATGCTTTAGGAAGAGTAAAATTTAAATTTTAGCTATACATAACAGAGAGAGCATACGGTGTAGCACATGACGATCTGTGGACTGCTTTAGGAAGAGTAAGTATTACATTTTAGCTATACATAACATAGAGCATACGGTGTAGCATCACATGACGATCTGTGGGATGCTTTAGTAAGAGTAAGTATTAAATTTTAGCTATACATAACAGAGAGAGCATACGGTGCAGCATCTCAAGACGATCTGGGGGATGCTTTAGAAAGAGTACGTATTATATTTTAGCTATACATAACAGATAGAGCATACAGTGCAGCTACACATGACAATTTGTGGAATGCTTTAGTAAGAATACGTATTACATTTCTGAACTATGCTAACAAAAAGTAATCATTCGTTGTTCATGTTGACAGTATTGTTCGAAGCAACGTCGGCACGAAATATCGCAATGACCAACGTTCGTATGACAATCAATCTATCAGAATGGTCAGCGTTGGTTCGACAATCAATCTATAGAATTTATCAACGTTGGTTCGACAATAAATCCATCGAAATAACCAACGTCAGTCCGATAATCAATCTATCGGAATAAACAACATCAGTCCGACAATCAAACTATCGAAATGATCAATGTTAGTCCGACAATCAATCTATCGAAATGATAAATTTGGACTGATAATCACTCTATCAAATTTACAAAATCAAAAATGCTAAAAATAGTCTAAATTCTGCTGATTCGAATAAGTATTTAAAATATGCAAGTAGTTTAAGAACTAATAACAAATATGTTTATTTTTCCATATAGCAAAGTGTAAAAGATGGCAAGCCACAACAGGTTCATGATGTTAAAAGAATAATGGACACCTGGACTTTGCAAATGAACTACCCAACAGTCTTCATGGAAAGAATAGGAAATGACATAAAACTGAGTCAATCCAGGTATCTTCGTGATAAAAATGCTACTGATCCTGGAAAGTACATCTCAACTTTTGGGTAAGTGTAATTCATTAAATAAAGAAATAAATAAGAAAATGTGGTATGACTGTTAATGAATAACATTTCAAAGACTTTATGACACAGAGGGTAACTACTATAGGTCAACAAATGTCATTCAACAAAGAAAAATAACATTGCCGTATAATAAGATAAAATGATTTCAACATGTAAATCAAGTTAATTCAAACACAGAAAACTACATTTATGTACCAAATAATAAACAAAACGCATTGCATAATAACAATAATGCTTTTCTATCACGTTTGCAAGAATTGTTGTCTGTAAAAAACTCATTCTTTTCGAATGATTAAGGGGGTAGACCTTGGTTCAGGGGGATAACTCTTTAAATCAGTTAAGCGTTTGTAAAAGTCAAGTTCATCAAAGTATTTTAAGCATTTACCTGAAACAGATTGAAAATAGTCTATGTAACCTAGAAGCTTAGAATATATTTTTGAAAATGGTTGACACAAACGTATGGATGATTTTAAGAGTTATTTCCCTTAACCTAGGTCTACCTCCTTTAGGCGGCCAATTGAATAATAGCTCTATTTTATATTCATATTTCCTAGTTTCCTATGGTAATAAAAATGCGTTTAGAGTCAATCTTGTCATCCATAATTCTGTTAGCTTTGCAAATCGGTTTCATTCATATTGCTTTTTTATGTTTTGCATTATATTTATGTAAATATGTCTGGATTGAAGCCACTGCTGGTGGACGTTTTGTCCCCGAGGGTATCACCACACCAGTAATCAGCAATTCGGTGTTGACATGAATATCAATTGTATGGTCATTTTTAAAAATTAACTGTTTGCAAATTATTTGAAATACTATTTTTTTTTTATCCGAGGCATAGCTTAACTTAGCCGTATTTGGCACAATTGTTTTTGAATTTTGGACCTCAAATGCTCTTCAACTTTATACTTGTGTGTGGCTTTCTAACTGTTTTGATATGAGCGTCACTGATGAGTCTTATGAAGACGAAACGCGCGTCTGACGTTACAAACTATAATCCTGGTACCTTTGTTTACTATTGTAACAGTCAAGTTAAGACTCAATTGATATTGATTCAACTTCTCCTTCTATTAATTTCTGGTGTCTGTCAACCACAATAATTCTAAAAATTACTGTAAACCAACTAATTTTCGCGAGCGATTTATTTTCGCGACTTTCGCGAGTAGAAATATATCGCAAATATAAATCGTCGCGAATATTTAAAACAAGGATCTATTTCCATTTTACTACATCAAACAAAGATAAGAATCGCGAAAATAAATCGCCGCGAATGAGTTAGTAAGGGCTAAACGCGAAATGAAGAATCCGCGAAAATAAGTTGGTTTACTGTATATTGGTATAATACTTTTCTAGATATAAATGGGAAATACCTGTCACACTTACAACCCAAACTAGTAAAGATTTTAACCAGAACGATGCTAACATAATCTGGATGGGAAAAGACGGGTCAGACGGTTAGTAGAAAATATATATTTGCATATTATGTTCAAACGGAAAATCAAACCCAAATATATTGATTATCCAAATCATTCTTGTCATTAATTACCAAAGCTGATGTCATATCGTGCAATGTCAAACGTATAAAATCAAAGCACATAATAAAATTATCTTAATTTCCCATTTCAATTCTCCCGATTCAAACATCATTCAATTTCATTTTCCAATATTGGTTTACCATATATGATCCAATAATGGTATACCTTATGTGATCCAATAATGGTATACCTTATGTGATCCAATAATTTTATATCGTATGTTATCCCTAGATTCTTACGTACTATGTTTTCCAATAATGGCATACCATGTGTGATCCCTAGATGTCTACGTTTACTTTGCTTTGCAGTTATGGTATATTACTGTTTGCGATCTTTAGATGTCTTTCTTAACTGTGTTGTCAATAAGTTAGCTGCATTTTTATGTGTGATAGCTAACGATAAATACAGATTCCAACCCCGCATCCAGTGTGTTACGATATATCTTCACTCTAGACGGTAAAATTATAATATTTTAAGCGCGAGGCTTGCCGAGCTTTACAGATATATCAGAGTTTAACTGATGAGAGTATAGAAATATCGAAACACAGTTGATATAGATATTATGGTGGAATCTGAATCTCTGATGATTGTCAAAACCGTAGCTTAACAAACTTTGTTCTTCTTTTTCAAAGATTTGTCTTTTTTTTTGTCACGTGATCAGCTTTTTTCATGATTTTTCATGACGACACAATAGGGAATTCAGACTAAACGTCTTGATTATATTTCGACCAATCTTTTGCCGAAATCATAATTTTGTCTAGAGATGAGAAATATTTTGCTCACGCCGATCGTGAAATGTGTAAAAAACATGAAAATTGGAAAAGGTCTTTTCTTTTGGGAAATTTGAAGTAGATACAAATCGTATTTATTGATAGATCAAATATTTTTACTTTCAGTTTTACTATCAGGAGTAATAAGTGGGAAGTGCTGGTATATAGGAAATATAAGACAATATGGATTCTATAGAGTAAATTACCCAGAAGACAATTGGATAAAACTTATAGATCAACTAAAGATGGATCATACGGTACATTATCTTTCTTTTATTCAACCTTTTGTACATACTATTGTACATCACATTGATTATTCTTTTGGCGTGGCTTGGTATTTATACATCCCGCCATTGTGTTATTGTGCCATTGTCATTTGAGTATTATTGCTTTTGTGATTTGTCTGCATATGCTTAATATTTGGCTTTGAGCGTTCCTGATGAAGGTAAACACAGAAAAGCGGTTCGGACGTATACATTTTAGATAACGTACTGTTTTCATTTTTTCTATAACACTTTCAGAACGGCTTGACAGAGTTTGACAAATTAACAGAGATTGATTTACAGTACATGGAGTTGTGCACTTCCTTCAAAAACAGAGCAGAAAGATACCAGCGGGACATTTAAACTCAAAGTCGAAAATAAACTCTAATTTTGATAGACGTGTTATTTCTGTTTATACTGTATGGTTTCTCCACAGCTTTCCGTGCAAACGTTTACACGAATAACATCACACAGAATCTTCTGCAGGACTGATGTAAACTGCTATTTGATGATCCGAGTCATAGTTGCGGGTTAAAATGCCAACATCAAGATCATCAATTTGTAAATGTTATCTGGATTAGTCCGGCAACTGATGTCATTCTTAAACAACTCATATGTTTGTATTATAGATTATACATCCTGTTAATAGAGCTCAGATAATTAATGATGCATGGAACTTTGCAAAGTAAGTACACATTCAACAATTTAACTGTAAACACATACTTTCGTACTGTGGATTCATTTATTTTTGTGGTAACCAATATTGATTGGATTGGGGAAAACTTGCATTTTCGTGGATACTGGATTTCTTGGTACTGCCAAAGTCTGCATACACGCTCATAGAAAATTTGTAATTTGTTAAGCATTTAAATTCGTGAATTTCCAGTACATTTGCAGTATGATCCTAGAAATCCAATGTACCCAAACAAATTATACTGAATCCACAGATTCACATATCAATAATTAAAATAGTTAATTAATGAAATGAGCCAATTTCGAAATTCAGATTTGCTAGACTGCAAGTATCGCTTGAAAAAAAACAGTCGAAAGACCAAAACAATGAAAGACTGGCGATAGATAGAAATATCTTGAAGATTTCACATGTTACTTTTAGTTGTACTAAACTGTACATTTAAAAAATTACTGTGTGTTTCTGTGTGTGTTGCATTGTTTGTTGTTGCACTTTGGTGTTTCTGTTGTTTCGTTGTTTTCCGCTTAGTTTGATGTGTTTCCATCGGTTAGTTTGTAACCCAGATTTGTTTTATCTTAATCGATTTATGTTACCTTTATTTATCTGTAGGAATGATATTTCATGAGTTACTGACAGCTGGGCTAGTTATATAAGAAAATTAACGGTACCAATTTTCTTGCACCAGATGCGCATTTCGACAATACATGTCTCTTCAGTGATGCTCGTGAACAAAATATTTGAAATCCAAAGCTTATATAAAAGATGAAGAGCTATAATCCAAAAGGTCCAAAGAGTATAGCCAAATCCGTGCAAGGAATCAGAGCTTTGCATAAGGGAGATACATTCCTTAATTTATAATAATTTCTAATGTTTCGTAACAGCAAATTTTAATAACACAAAAAAATCCGTATTTTCATGCCAATACCGAAGTACTGGCTACTGGGCTGGTGAAACCCTCGGGGACTAATAGTCCACCAGCAGAGGCATCGACCCAGTGGTAGTAATAAAATTAACGGTACCAATTTTCACCAGATTATATCCTTCGGGACGTCAACCAGCAGTTGTTTCATTACATGATACTGACAAAAAACAAATAACATCATCTCTAACGTTGATGTATCACACTTTTGATTAGTATTTTTATCCTTAGATCTGGTGACCTTAGCCTGAATATAGCCCTGAAAACAGTTGAATATTTGTCAATGGAAGACAGCTATTTTCCTTTTTATGCTGCCAATGTTGAACTTAAATATGTCAGAGACATGCTAGAAAGAACTGAGCTATATGGTGATTTTTCGGTAAGCCTTTCTTTTATTTTACTGGTACCGTTTGTTAAAATGAAAATGCTATATCTTAAAAATAAACCAGATACAGTGTACCTGCCTAATTTGACACCTAAGTATTCAAACAACCTGCTTTAACCGACAAATTTTATGGTTCCAAAATGTGCTTATCCTTGCAGAAACCCTGAGTATTCAGACTCCCTGTTTTATCCGACATTTTTGTGTATCTATCATTTCGTTGGCCGATTCTACAGTGATCATTGGCTTATTATAGTTAAACCAGCTCGTACACTGCAATGACTGGAAAAAATAAATCATGACTTGTAAGCAAAATCAAACTTTTATCTGTCATCTATATGTTGATGAAGCTCTAAAAATTTACTTAGTATAATTATTTTGTCAGTCAATTTTAATGTTTAATTCATGCAACTCTATGTATTCCTCGCGTTTATAAATAAAAATGTCTGCGTAAAATACAATCATTAATGCCTCTAAATCAGAAGAATTGAATGAAATTCCCTGCAACGTTTCAGTGATGAGATCGAGAATGGAAATAAGTAAAGACAGGAACCGAAGGCCACCAATGGGTCTTCAACTCAGCAAGAAAATCCCATACCCAGAGGTTGTGAAGCCTTTTGACCTTATTTAGATTTTTTTTATCTGCTCACTAAGTTTCTATACACGATCGAGTTAGACCTACTTTTTGTTTCGTTATTGTTTCCTTTCTTAATAGTCGACTTGTTATATACTTAAACTGTTAAAGTCTTTCGAACTTGTAGTTTTTTTTTTGGTAAAAACTTAATATTCCTCCATATGGATTTAACATAGTTAGTCTTGAGCGTTCCTGATATCTGTAAATCCAGAAGAGAGCTTCGGACGCACAATACCTATAAAGGTTAAAGTGGAATATGTTTCCTAAATGATAATGACAGAGCTGTTCCATCATCATTGCTTTGATTATGTTATCAAAAACTAGTACATGATATCATCAGATGGTTACTAACCATAAAGAGGGACACTTATGTTTATATAAAAAAAAGATGTGGTATGATTGCCAATGAACCAACTTTCCACACCAGACCAAATGACACAGAAATTAACTAACTATTGATAAGTACCTTATTCTATTTATTGATAAATGGTTTTATCTGGATTTTTTTTATTGACATTACATTTCTTGTAATTATACAGGCATTCATGAAAAAAACATTTTCAATACCATTGGATAGGCTCGGTTACAACCATACTGGATCTGGACATTTGGAAACGTAAGAAACAATTTTTACATCTCTTAATTCAAACACGGTGCACCTACAATCATCCCATTTTTTTGGTGGGGTTTGTGATGCTCATCCTTCAGTGTTTTATGTTGAGTTTTCTGTACACTTCTTTTTTAGTCCTGGCATTGTCAGTTTTTTCAACTTTAAATGTTTCTTTGGTATGTTTTGCTTCTCTTTTATAAAAGTGAGTGGTTATGAAAACGTTATATCAAAGATTTTAAAAAAAATGTAACTCTGACTAACGGTAAATACTAACCAGGGTTCTGATACTGATTATATGCATTTGTTGATTGACAATTGATCCCTAACTTTTATATTTGTTTGTACCCCTTCGAAATGTATTTCTCCATGTTTTATGCCACAAATAGCAAGTCAAGGGATGAAATGACACTCTTTAAAAATGTGGGTTATGAATTTTAAAGTAAAGTTCATGTAGTGATTTGGTCCAGTTGAAGAAGGTTAAAATACTTTGGAAGTTGTTGAAAGATTGATTTCAAGACCCCCTCAACATAAAATTGTCCATATTATGAGTTAGAGCCGATGAAGTTTTCTATAATTTTGATATAATGTGTCCCAAAAGTAGCACAACACACTGTAAAAACATTATTGAGAAAGGGCAAGTGGGATTTTTTAATTTGCATTTATTGTCTAAAAGAAATGCACTACGAAATAATTGTGGTCTCGGACCAATTGACAACTTAGGTCAGTTCAGCGCAAAAAGAATATTCTGCGAAGAAAGACACTCAAATATATTTCTCCACTTAAAGGGGCACTATCTCAAATTCATGTTCACCGATTTGACTCAAAGTCTCATATTTTATTTTTAACAATGTCACACATTTTTTTAAACTATCAAAAGTATAAAATGAATAATTTACAAGACATGGTCTCAATAAGATGTAGCTTCGTTTCGTGTGAATTTTAGCCAAGACACCATCTAATTAACTATCGAGTTGACCTTCTATGACCATATAAGCGATGTCAACATAAACATAGATATAAATAGATTAAGCAACTTAAGTGCAATTGGATTTTTATAGGGTTGTTTAACAGACCTATAAAAATCCAATCGCACTAATTGCTTAATACAAAATTTATTAAATTTTGTATTATAGATTAAAAAATTATGTTTATCGACAGGTAAAAACGACGAATCGTCGTTTTTACCTTTACAAGAATATTTTTTTGTGGATCGAATCAGTCAATCAAATTATTTACCTTTGTTTCACTTTCAATGTTGACATCTTTGTCCTTTAAACACCGATACACGGACAACATGGACAATGCATGCTTTATTCTGTCTCTTTCTACGCGGTTAAAGTGAGGTTCACATGAATACGGATTTAATGAAGACAAGTTATTCACTTGCAAGTGAATAATTCATTATCAATGTTTATTAGCTTAATTTGACAAAACTGAACCATTTTAGCTGCTAAAAGCGAATTATTATTTCAGTATTTCACTTTCATTAATGATTGAACAAAAAAACTATATCTTGTAGCTAGTGTCCCTTTAAGAACGGACAATATATCATTCTATGTATCTTTTGTTTAAGACTATATATGCAAATATAGATCGGACTCAATACTCAAATTGAAGTGTAACAAATGTAAATTTAATCTTCCAGCACATTCCAGAAGTTACATATTCATTAATGTTGATAAATATCCATATTTTTAAATGATATATATTGTATTTTGATTTTTTTGTATTTTCAAACAAATCATTTAGATTATTAACGCGAACTTATTTCTGTTAAATAGGATAAACATTTAACTCACATTGCAAGAAAGTCCGCGAAACTGTTACATCGTCTTTAGCTTATAAACAATGTGACGTCAGATGTGTACTCAGGATGTCAATGATAAATATTAGACGTAAATATACTAGTATTACCCTTCTGAATGATATCAATATTGAGTAGAAGATTTTGAGGCTCAAAATGTAATTTTCTTGAGTTTTTTAAAATTACATTGCCCCCAAAAATCGGATTCCAAAAGGTATAGCATTCTTAGTTACGAACTGGTTGAACATGAAGACTTAACTCTTCAAAATATTTTGTCAATGTCCAATGAAAATAACCATAAACGAATTGCATTACAAAAAGAATCTAAAACTCAATAGTATGTTTGCTGTTTTAATTTAATCAGAAGATAATGTTAATATACTGTAGATTGTTGAGAAGTTTGGTTGTAGAAGGAGCCTGTGCTTATGGTGACACAAATTGTATAAATATTGCCGTCAGCTCGTTTCAAAATCTGATGCAGGCGACTGGTCCTAATAATCCGTAAGTTAATAACAGAAACAGTAGAGGGTCAGCAAATCAAACGAATATCATTCTTTCTTACGGTGAGAACAGGAAAAGTAAAGAATGTATTTGAATAAGAATATGAGAAGATATGACTGTCAATGAGACAGCTCTCCGCCAGAGACAAAATGACGTTAATTTTAGCAGCTATAGGTTACCGTACAAACTTCAATAAAAAACAAAAACAGAGATGTGGAATGATTGCCAATGAGACAACTGTCTAACAGAATTGAGCCTCCTCATGGTTTTATCTATGTGATCACATGGCTGATTTTGAAGTGGTTATTTGATTATCATGTTTAAAATGATAGTTAATGAGGATGTGATTAAATTTGGTAACAACTTGTGATTATGTAATTACTTGGACACCCCTATGAGGGGCCAAACAATTCAAATGACGGTGGATATAAGGAACCATAGGGCACTCTACGGCAATGAGCAAAACTAAGAGAAATGACAAGACTTAAAACAATCAAACGAGGATTAAAACGACCTTATTCGTGCTAAAACAATAAACAAACAAACACGTGACAGTACAACCAACGACACCACTTTAATACAGACCGAATACAGGTACGTATATGTCACCTACGTACATGGAAAGTGAACTTGAAGTATCTTACAGCACGACACTACTTTAATACCGACCGATTACAGATACGTGTAGGTCACCTACCTGAACAGTGAATCAACTCACAGCACGACACCACTTTAATACAGACCGATTACAGGTACGTGTAGGTCACCTACCTGGACAGTGAAGTAATTTACAGCACGACACTACTTTAATACAGGCCGATTACAGGTACGTGTAGGTCACCTACCTGGACAGTGAAGTAACTCACAGCACGACACCACGTTAATACAGGCGATTATAGGTACGTGTAGGTCACCTACCTGAACAGTGAAGTAAACTCAGAGCATGACACTACTTTAATACAGACCGATAACAGGTACGTGTAGGTCATCTACCTGGAGAGTGAAGTTACTTACAGCTCAACTTTAGAACGAATTCTTTAAAACATTTGGGTTGAATCATTGTATTTATGGAATATGTTTTTTCCAGGATTGATGTTGATTCGAGAAGAAGCGTTTACAATACAGCGATAAAATATGGAGGTGTGAAAGAGTGGGATTTTGCTTATAACAGATACAAAACACATAATGTAGCATCGGAGAGGATACTAATGTTGCATGCCTTATCTTATAGTAGAGAAGTCTTGGTTTTAAGCAGGTTTGTAATAAATAATACTTTGTTAAGGAGTACAGTCGCGAAAAACTTCTAACTTTGACCTTGCGGTGATAAATATTTGAACACGTTTATCGTACTCATAAATCATCCAATCAAAATACCGGTATATGCATAAGCTATTAGAATGTGAGTTCCTAATATTGCGATATTCACCTAGTAAACCTTTTTCTAAAGTGTACAAAACATACACTTTTCAGACCCCCACCCTCCGTCAAAAAGCGTACGTCAACCTTTTTCAGATTTCAAGACAAGAATCAATCATTCTTGATAAAAAAAGGATCCTATCTTTTATAGTATAGTTTCATATAGAAATTTGCATTTAAAAAATAGACTGAAACATAATCTGACTGTTTGAATTTTACTTTGAAAAAAATAGGGTACGGATAATGAATATTGTTTTTACTTTCTCCCCCCACACAAAAATGGTTGACAATTATGGATGATCCTTAATCAGATAGCATGTTGACGACCTTGCTTTACTTTTATAAATTGGGACTTATATATTCATATATTCATAAATTTATATATACTATTCATATAAATTATATATGTACTCTTTTATAAAGTGTAGTATGATTTTGCTTTATTACCCTTTTAAATGTGAAATATTATTAAAAAAATACGTACTCTTATATATAGATTAGGAGGCCACGAGACGGATTAACAGTTTTGTTAATTGTGTAACCTGTAAATAACAAATTTAACATTATTAGTAGTATGGTATGCATTAGTGAATATTTAATCATTAAAATACACGCCAAAAAAAAAAAAAAATCTTTTCGATCCTACAATATACCCTTTATCTACTTTACCTCTTTATGTTCCTACAATATACCCTTAATCTATGTTACCTCTATAGGTTCCAATAATATACCCTCAATCTATTTTACCTCTATAGGTTCCTACAATATACTCTTAATCTTGTTTACCTCTATAGATTCCTACAATATACCCTTAATCTAGTTTACCTCTATAGGTGCTACAATATACCCTTAATCTTGTTTACCTCTTTATGTTCCTTCAATATACCCTTAATCTTGTTTACCTCTATAAATTCCCACAATATACCCTTAATCTAGTTTGCCTCTTTATGTTCCCACAATATACCCTTAATCTAGTTTACCTCTATAGGTTCCTACAATATACCCTTGATCTAGTATACCTCTTTATGTTCCCACAATATACCCTTAATCTAGTTTACCTCTTTAGGTTCCTACAATATACCCTTAATCTAGTTTACCTCTATAGGTTCCTACAATATACCCTTAATCTAGTTTACCTCTATAGGTTCCTACAATATGCCCTTGATCTAGTTTACCTCTTTATGTTCCTACAATATACCCTTAATCTAGTTTACCTCTTTATGTTCCTACATTATACCCTTAATCTAGTTTACCCCTATAGGTTCCTACAATATACCCTTAATCTAGTTTACCTCTTTATGTTCCTACAATATACCCTTAATCTAGTTTACCCCTATAGGTTCCTACAATATACCCTTAATCTAGTTTACCTCGTTAGGTTTCTACAATATACCCTTAATCTAGTTTACCACTATAGGTTCCTACAATATACCCTTAATCTAGTTTACCTCTATAGGTTCCTACAATATACCCTTAATCTAGTTTACCTCTTTATGTTCCTACAATATACCTTAATCTAGTTTACCCCTATAGGTTCCTACAATATACCCTTAATCTAGTTTACCTCGTTAGGTTCCTACAATATACCCTTAATCTAGTTTACCACTATAGGTTCCTACAATATACCCTTAATCTAGTTTACCTCTATAGGTTCCTACAATATACCCTTAATCTAGTTTACCTCTTTATTGTCCTTTAATATACCCTAAATATAGTTTACCTATAGGTTCCCACAATATACCCTTAATCTAGTTTACCTCTATAGGTTCCCACAATATACCCTTAATCACTTTTACCTCTATTGGTTCCTACAATGTACCATAAATCTATGTGCTGACATGAATTGTCATTGATATGGTTATATTTATAAATTTCCTGTTTACAATTTTTGAATTTTTTGAAATACTAAGTCTTTTCTACCTCAGGCATAGATTACCTGTGCTGTATTTGGCAACACTTTAGGAATTTAAGTTCTCAATGCTCTTCAACTTCGTACTTTATTTGGCCTTTTTAACTTTTTTGGATTCGAGCGTCACTGATGAGTCTTTTGTAGACGAAACGCGCGTCTGGCATATATACTAAATTTAGTCCTGGTATCTACAATAGGTTTATGTGTACCTCTATAGGTTCCTACAATATACCCTTAATCTAATTTACCTCTTTAGGTTCCTACAATATACCCTTAATGTAGTTTACCTCTATAGGTTCCTACAATTAACCCTTAATCTAGTTTACCTCTTTAGGTTCCTACAATATACCCTTAATGTAGTTTACCTCTATAGGTTCCTATAATATACCCTTAATCTAGTTTACCTCTTTATGTTCCCACAATATACCCTTAATCTAGTTTACCTCTTTATGTTCCAACAATATACCCTTAATCTAGTTTACCTCTTTAGGATCCTACAATTTACCCTGAATCTAGTTTACCTCTATAGGTTCCTACAATATACCCTTAATCTAGTTTACCTCTTTATGTTCCTACAATATACCCTTAATCTAGTTTACCCCTATAGGTTCCTACAATATACCCTTAATCTAGTTTACCTCGTTAGGTTTCTACAATATACCCTTAATCTAGTTTACCACTATAGGTTCCTACAATATACCCTTAATCTAGTTTACCTCTATAGGTTCCTACAATATACCCTTAATCTAGTTTACCTCTTTATGTTCCCACAATATACCCTTAATCTAGTTTACCTCTTTATGTTCCAACAATATACCCTTAATCTAGTTTACCTCTTTAGGATCCTACAATTTACCCTGAATCTAGTTTACCTCTATAGGTTCCTACAATATACCCTTAATCTAGTTTACCTCTTTATGTTCCTACAATATACCCTTAATCTAGTTCACCTCTTTAGGTTCCCACATGTACAATATACCCTTAATCTAGTTTACCTCTTTAGGTTCCTACAATATAGCCTTAATCTAGATTACCTCTATAGGTTCCT
Organism: Mytilus galloprovincialis; assembly: GCF_965363235.1. Classification (NCBI taxonomy): domain Eukaryota; kingdom Metazoa; phylum Mollusca; class Bivalvia; order Mytilida; family Mytilidae; genus Mytilus; species Mytilus galloprovincialis. The sequence goes on along the minus strand of NC_134848.1, from coordinate 21,849,171 downwards.
ACAATATACCCTTAATGTAGTTTACCTCTATAGGTTCCTACAATATACCCTTAATCTAGTTTACCTCTTTATGTTCCCACAATATACCCTTAATCTATTTAATCTCTTTATGTTCCAACAATATACCCTTAATCTAGTTTACCTCTTTAGGATCCTACAATTTACCCTGAATCTAGTTTACCTCTATAGGTTCCTACAATCTACCTTTAATCTAATTTACCTCTATAGGTTCCAACAATATACCCTTAATCTAGTTTACCTCTTTAAGTTCCCACAATATACCCTTAATCTAGTTTACCTCTTTAGGTTCCTACATGTACAATATATTCTTAATCTAGTTTACCACTATAGGTTCCTACAATATACCCTTAATCTAGTTTACCTCTTTATGTTCCTACAATATACCCTTAATCTAGTTTACCTCTTTAGGTTCTTACATGTACAATATACCCTTAATCTAGTTTACCTCTTTAGGTTCCTACAATATACCCTTAATCTAGTTTACCCCTATAGGTTCCTACAATATACCCTTAATCTAGTTTACCTCGTTAGGTTTCTACAATATACTCTTAATCTAGTTTACCACTATAGGTTCCTACAATATACCCTTAATCTAGTTTACCTCTATAGGTTCCTACAATATACCCTGAATCTAGTTTACCTCTTTATGTTCCTACAATATACCTTAATCAAGTTAACCTCTTTAGGTTCCTACAATATACCCTTAATCTCGTTTACCTCTTTATTTTCCCACAAGATACCCATAATCTAGTTTACCTCTTTAGGTTCTTACAATATACCCTTAATCTAGTTTACCTCTTTAGGTTCCTACAATATACCCTTAATCTCGTTTACCTCTTTATTTTCCCACAATATACCCTTAATCTAGTTTACCTATAGTTTCCCACAATATACCCATAATCTCGTTTACCTCTATATGGAATAACCGTTTCACAAATGATATCGGATATGTTCCTTAAGTCGTAACTACAATCCCCTTCCCTTTCATGAATATGACCTACCGAATTAGACTATTTACCGGATTTGTAATCACTTAAGCAACACGACGGGTGCCACAGGTGGAGCAGGATCTGCTTACCCTTCCGGAGCACCTGAGATCACCCCCAGTTTTTGGTGGGGTTCGTGTTGTTTATTCTTTAGTTTTCTATGTTGTGTCGTGTGTACTATTGTTTTTCTGTTTGTCTTTTTTTATTTTTAGCCATGGCGTTGTCAGTTTGTTTTAGATTTATGAGTTTGACTGTCCCTTTGGTATCTTTCGTCCCTCTTTTCCTACAATATACCCTTAATCTAGTTTACCTCTATAGGTTCCTACAATATACCCTTAATCTAGTTTACCTCTTTAGGTTCCTTCAATATACACTTAATCTAGTTTACCTCTATAGGTTCCTACAATATACCCTTAATCTAGTTTACCTCTTTATGTTCCTTCAATATACCCTTGATCTAGTTTACCTCTATAGGTTCCTACAATATACCCTTAATCTAGTTTACCTCTTTATGTTCCTACAATATACCCTTAATCTAGTTTTCCTCTTTAGGTTCCTACAATATACCCTTAATCTAGTTTACCTCTTTATGTTCCTTCAATATACACCTAATCTAGTTTACCTCTATAAGTTCCTACAATATACCCTTAATCTATTTAACCTCTATAGGTTCCTACAATATACCCTTAATCTAGTTTACCTCTTTAAGTTCCTACTATATACCTTTAATCTAGTTTACCTATAGGTTCCCACAATATACCCTTAATCTAGTTTACCTCTATAGGTTCCCACAATATACCCTTAATCACTTTTACCTCTATTGGTTCCTACAATGTACCATAAATCTATGTGCTGACATGAATTGTCATTGATATGGTTATATTTATAAATTTCCTGTTTACAATTTTTGAATTTTTTGAAATACTAAGTCTTTTCTACCTCAGGCATAGATTACCTGTGCTGTATTTGGCAACACTTTAGGAATTTTGGTTCTCAATGCTCTTCAACTTCGTACTTTATTTGGCCTTTTTAACTTTTTTGGATTCGAGCGTCACTGATGAGTCTTTTGTAGACGAAACGCGCGTCTGGCATATATACTAAATTTAGTCCTGGTATCTACAATGAGTTTATGTGTACCTCTATAGGTTCCTACAATATACCCTTAATCTATGTTACCTCTATAGGTTCCAATAATATACTTTTGATATATTTTACCTCTATATGTTCCTTGAATATACTCTTAATCTTGTTTACCTCTATAGGTTCCCACAATATACCCTTAATCTAGTTTACCTCTTTAGGTTCCTACAATATACCCTTAATCTCGTTTACCTCTTTAGGCTCCAACAATATACCCTTAATCTAGTTTACCTCCATCGGTTCCTACAATATACCCTTAATTTAGACTCCTATAGGTTCCTACAATATAACCTTGATTTAGACTCCTATAGGTTCCTACAATATACCCTTAATCTAGTTTTCCTCTGTAAGTTCCTACAATATACCCTTAATCTAGTGAACCTCTTTTGGCTCCAACAAAATACCTTTAATCTAGTTTACCTCTTTAGGTTCCTACAATATACCCTTAATATGGTTTACCTCTATATGTTCCTACAATATACCCTTGATCTAGATTACCTCTTTAGGTTCCTACAATATACCCTTAATCTAGTTTACCTCTATAGGTTCCTACAATATACCCTCAATCTAGTTTACCTCCTTAGGTTACTACAATATACCCTTAATCTAGTTTACCTCTATTGGTTCCCACAATATACCATTAATCTAGTTTACTTATATAGGTTACTACAATATACTCTTACCTCTATAGGTTACGACAATATACCCTTTCCTCTATATGATCCTACAATACACCCTTAATCGTCGTTTATCTCTATAGGTTCCTACAATATACTCTTACCCCTATAGGTTCCTGCAATATATCCTTACCTCTATAAGTTCCTACAATATACACTTTAATACATCTTTATGTTCCTACAATATACCCTTATATCTATAGGTTCCTACAATATACCCTTACCTCTATAGGTTCCTATAATATACCCTTACCTCTACAGGTTCCTACAATATACCCTAACAGACGACATCCGTAAACAAGAAGGAATAGATGCCATGCGTCTTATTGGAAGAAATCCAATTGGTAGATCTCTGTTGTGGGATTTTGTAAGAGGAAATTGGACAGAAATTACAGAACGGTGAGTTAAAATATTCATTGGTTATGTCTTCGTCTATTGTGGGATTTGTAAGAGGGAATTCGAATGAAATTACAAACCGGTGAGTACAAATATTCATTGGTAATGTCTTCGTCTATTGTTGGTTTTGTATGAGGAAATTGGAACGAAATTACAAATCGGTGAGTAAAGATATTCATTGGTAATGTCTTCGTCTATTGTGGGTTTTGTAAGAGGAAATTGGAATGAAATAACAAACCCGTGAGTAAAATTATTCATTGGTAATGACTCCGTCTTGTGTGTGATTTTGTAAGAGGAAATTGGAATAAGATAACAAAGCGGTGAGTAAAAATATTGATTGGTAGTGTCTTCGTCTTGAGTGCGTAAAGTATAATTTAACGGAAATAGGAACATTTAATTGCACTTCGTATATTTGCTGTAAGTCTTCAAAACATTGTATATCAGACATGCAGCTTTAAGAAGAATAATTTAACTGATTCCACATGTGGAACAGGTTCTGCTTACCCTTCCGGAGCACCTGTTTTTGGTAGGGTACGTGTTGCTTAGTCTTTTGTTTTCTGTGGTGTGTCTTATGTACTATTATTTGTCTGGTTATAGATATAGGGATATGTGGTATAAGTGCCAATGGGACAAGCCATCCAAGCCACAATTCATAAAAGTAAACCATTATAGGTCAATTTACGGTCTTCTACACGGAGCATTGGATCATGCCGAACACCAAGCTATTAAAGGTCCAAAACAATTACTAGTGTAAAACCATTGAAAAGGGAAAACAAACGGTCTAATGTATTACAGGGGTTAAAAAATCCATTAGCCCGACGTCCGGGACTACAGCATTTAGGCCTCGGGCAACCAAAACTTGTAACCCAATATGCCCGACGGACTAGTAACGAAATATTCTTGGCGTTTCCAGAATAGAAAGTGGAAACTCCCCTCATCACTATTCTATCTTAGCCAATCAGATTCGACTACGTCATTCGGGATTCCAAGAATTTGAACTGATTTTGTAAAGGTTTTAAAATAGAACAAATAACTCGTGGGTGGATCCCGTACTTTCAATATCGATTTGTCAGTACACAATGTACAGGGGATATTGTACATTGATTATGCAACCAGAGAAATAGAATGTAACCTGATTGTACCTCCTTCTGAATAATTTATTGCAATATAAATGTATATCCCTTTTGACAGCAGAACACTGACTTTTGTCAGATATACATTTATAACATGTGCACATGTTATGGACGCCATTTTGTTTTTGTTTACATACTGTGAAGCTGAGACTACTGTTATAGGAGGGGCGTTAAGGGGGGGGGATCTGCACGGAAGAACGCGAAATAAAATTGCCACTTCACGTTCATCGAACAATTAAAAATTTCTTGCACGTTGATCTTTTTACCGATTTCACGAAACACGGTGAATAACGAACCTTTTACACGGCTGCACGTGAAATAAAAATGGAAAAACACGTTACACGAAAATAACCCTTTACCACCCTCTTATAGTAGTCTCAGTGTGAAGACTCCAGAACCAAGACCTAAACATTAACAGTCTTCAGAAAACTTAAACTTGATGCAATAATATTTCATCAATCATAATTATCTTCATTTATATTCAAATTAATTCGATTTTTGAAGTATTAAAATTTATAACAAATACAATTTCAGTTTAGAGACTGTGCTCAGTTTGTTATCTATTTATAGCCCACAATTAGCTTACCTAATAAATAAATTTAAATATGTGGATATTACTGTACTTCGTTTATAAAACAATTATAAAAGACACAAACTCTGGAAGGTGATATTTATTCATATAGATATTTGAGGTCATTTGATTTCTTTAAATAAATAAAACTTTAAAAGTTAAACTGAAAACAAATATGAGCATTACATACAACCAGCTGGTTATTCTTTTACACGTGATGATGTATCTGATAAAAATCACTCCAATCCTCTCGCTGCGCTTTTATATAACCATGTATAGCAGTGGTCAAGACTTGTGCCATCTTGGGATTTGGTCAACTCATTATTACAGAATATTCAATTATCGATTAATTGAATATATTATCTGCTAATGGCATATTTTTTTGCTGACATAAGTTTTGGGTATCCAATTTGCAAAGATCTACTGTACAACGGATAAAAATTGTTAAGTTTATAGAATTCATTGTATATTGCAGTAAACTCTGAATTTGTAAGGCATACTCGGGCTAGCAGGTCAATTTTGTTGGGCTAGTAGTTCTTCCAACAGGGCTAGTAAAATCCTGCTACCAATTAGCCCAGGGCTAGTGAGCTATAACAAAATTTCTTAACCCCTGACTGTATGTATATATAAAAAAAACTAGACTCACATAAAAAAACAACAATCTTCTAAACATCAAATTCAAAACAATTGCAACGGTATTTTCTTTTTTAGCCAAATCGTTTTCTATCTATGAGTTTGACTGTCCTTTGGGTATCTTTTGCCCCTCTGTAAAAACAACAAAGTTTAACCTGTAAATAACACATTTTTCCATTAGAATATAAAATCTTTAAAATAATCACTCACGATATCAAAGAAAACTGGAAGTACACGAATAAAAGTGAATCCACAGTTCTTGTATCCAACATGTCCAAGGTGCTAGGATGTCCACAGTTCGTGTATCCTACATGTCCAAGGTGCTAGGATGTCCACAGTTCGTGTATCCTACATGTCCAAGGTGCTAGGATGTCAACAGTTCGTGTATTCTACATGTTCAAGGTGCTATGATGTCCACAGTTCGTGTATCCGACATGTCCAAGGTGCTAGGATGTCCACAGTTCGTGTATCCTACATGTCCACGGTGCTTGGATGTCCACAGTTCGTGTATCCTACATGTCCAAGGTGCTAGGATGTGTCGATAAATAGAAGCATGTGTTGTCGGAGATAAACAAAAATGTGTTGTACGAGAATAACATCATGGGGTTTGGTCAGAGTAAGTTTTGCAGTATCGAACTTATTAGAATATAAAATGATAGAGACATCTAGATTTCCAAAGATGTTAATTCGATAGCAGCTCGAGCTCAAATGTGTAATTTTGTGATACTCAAAATGTAATTTATTTTCTTTCAGTTTTGGAAGAGTTTCATATCTCATTACAGATGTTACATCCAAGTTTAACACTGAATTTGATCTACAGTCGGTAAGTTGATATAGTGAACAAGACATGCGCATTAATTAAAAAGTAAAATCACAAAAATACTGAACTTAGAGGAAAATCTAATCGGAAAGTTCATTATCACATGGCAAAATCATTTAAAGAAACACATAAAAAACGAATGGACAAGAACTGTCATATTCCTGACTTGGTACAGGCTAGGCATTTTCAAATGTGGAAAATGGTGGATTAAACCTGGTTTTATAGCGCTAACCCTCCCACTTTGATGACAGTCTCATCAAATTCCGTTATTTTTACAATGCTGCGTGAACTAAACAGACATAATACATAAGATAGTCAAAATATTGGTAAAGCAGTCATCATCGTGTAACAATTTTAAAAGGAACAATTTAACAGAACGCAAAAACATTTATCTACAAACACATTCATTAATTGGCCTGTCTGACGTCAGAAAATTGTATACGTCACATATATTTGTCGTACCATGTATATACAAACAGTTTTTAAAATTTCACAATTTTGGCATACAGATACTTTGTACATATCTTTTTTGTGTCAGTTACTACTGTTCATCATTATATTTCATCATATTGATACTGAAGATATTATATTGAAAACAAACAATGTACAAAATAAGCATAGTTTTAAATGTGAACTCGGGTTTTTAAAAGCGGTTTTCGTTTAAGATTTATTGCTCTACAAAGTAAGTAATAGAATAGATGTTATCCTATAATAAAACTTCAAAAGAAATATTAATATTAAGACAGGAAAATTTGAAGGCCGACTGTATAAATATCCCAAATCTAAGCCATGCTTGCACTAAGGTGGTGTAATCAAAATGACTCCAGCGTGAGTCGTCCTATTCTGTATTTTGAAGTTTAATTGTAATATTTCTTTTTGATATATTGATTTATATATGAACATGGCAAAATAATTATTTTTGTAATTTTCCTCTACTTTAATTTCACCATTTTCCATTGAAAATACCCATATCAATCTTTTAACAGCTTCAGACTTTTAAGGATAGTATTCCAGATTTAGGCAGTTCAGCAGCAGCATTTGACAGAGCAATTGAAACAACAAGAGCGAATATCAAGTGGATGGATAATAACTTCCAGATTATAAAGGATTGGTTACAGAGCCTTAGTTAGTTGGAATAACAATCCAGCTGTCATTTTCAATTAAATCTACAGTCAATATTTCTGATTTATATTTTGTTTACTTCTTCAATTTATATAGATACATGTATAGGAAAATGTGGTATGAGTGCCAATGACGCGCGTTTCATCTTCATAAGACTCATCAGGGACGCTTATATCAAAATATTTATAAAGCCAAGCAAGTTTAAAGCTGGAGAGCATTGAGGGTAAAAAATCTCCGAAAAGTTGTGCTAAATACGGCTAAGGTTATCTATGCCTGGGATAAAAAAAATCCTTAGTTTTTCGAAAAAATCGAAGTTTTATAATCAGGAAATTTGTAAAAATGACCACATTATTGATATTCATGTCAACACCGAAATGTTGACTACTGGGCTGGTGATACCCTCGGGGACAAAACGACCACCAGCAGTGGCATCGACCCAGTTGTGTAAATAGTTATCAAAGGTACAAGGACTATACTTTAGTACGCCAGACGCGCGTTTCGTCTTCATAAGACTCATCCGTGACTCTCATATCAAAATATTTATCAAGCCAAACAAGTTCAAAGTTGAAAAGCATTTAGGGTTCAAAATTTTCAAAAACCTGTGCCAAATGCAGCTAAGGTAATCTATGCCTTGGATAAGACAATCCTTAGTTTTTCGAAAAATGCAAAGTTTTATAAACAGGAAATTTGTAAAAATGACCACATTATTGATATTCATGTCAACACCGATCGCGAAATGTTGACGACTGGGCTGGTGATACCCTCGTGGACGAAACGTTCACCAACTGTGGCATCGACCCAGTAGTGTAAATAGTTACCAGGATTATAATTTACTACGCCAGATTGCAGCAACATTCAAACTTTTGACTTTTCTACGCTTTGCACTAATATTCCCCATGCTCAATTGCAAAAGCGGCCTAACCATCTCATTAAAGAGAGCTCTTGTTATACGAATGGGAATCATAGATATAATTTTTTTATGTCTAATTCATTCAGAACCTTTTTAAAGGCAAAACGAAAAAAACACCTGGTGAAACACCTTGCAATATTCTTTAATTTTACATTTAAATATATTATTGATGTCTTATCACTTAATATTCCATATTTCAGTCAATACTTACATCTCATATATCCCATATATTTTGAAATTTAAGGATACTACTGATACTAGAAGAACTTGATCTTTTTCTCAATATTGACACAAATGGACGACTACAAACTATAAATGACATACGGGACTATTTCAACTTCCCAATTATTAATTTTTTATATATCAGCAATGCAATGTAACATACCCTCTGTCTAATCGTATTGTGTTTATCTGTCTCATCGTATGGTGTTTATCTGTCTCATTGTATGGTTTTTATCTGTCTCATCGTATGGTGTTTATCTGTCTCATCGTATGGTGTTAATCTGTCTCATCGCATGGTGTTTATCTGTCTCATCGCATGGTGTTAATCTGTCTCATCGTATGGTGTTAATCTGTCTCATCGTATGGTGTTAATCTGTCTCATCGTATGGTGTTAATCTGTCTCATCGTATGGTGTTAATCTGTCTCATCGTATGGTGTTAATCTGTCTCATCGTATGGTGTTAATCTGTCTCATCGTATGGTGTTAATTTGTCTCATCGTATTGTGTTAATACATATCATATCATTGTTGATTGGTTAAGCTGGTTCATTTTCACACGTTACGGAGTCCATACACAGGAGTGCGCTGATTACGCAGAAACGGTTCAACAGAGTAATGAGGAGGAAATATTTTCAATGACACTGCGTAAATTTTATGGATACCTTCACGGATTGATTCATCTATAAAACTAGGAAGTTTATGTGTCTAAGCTAACTAGCTACATTTTTTACCACGTCTTAGATTCTATTGTGGTGTACTGATGAAGTGTCATAGATTCAGGTCCGCTCTGTGGTTTACATGTTGTAATGTACTATTACATATTTTATTTATGTATTTCTCTGTCCTGAGTATTCTTGCATTCTGTATGTCTTTTACGTTATGTTATTATTTTAGCGGTATTTTAAACATTATCTTATAACGGGTAGGTTTGGTTAACCCCTATAATCAGCTCTAGCCCCATTTTTTTCCTTAAAATGTCCAGTAGAAAGTCAGGAATATGGCAGCTGTTTTCAAATAGTTCGTTAAAAATAAACGATAAAATGACAAAACAAAAGTAAACAGAACACTACACAGAACTATGAAAAGCAACTAGACATTTCACAGAACACTGAATAACAACAGGTATCGTAAACAGGAAGTGAAATCGCGTAAACAGTTGTTTTTCTACAAACATGACTAATTACACATACCAGAGTAACATATATATCCGAGTTTATGCTTTCTTAATTTTCAACCATTTTAAAAAGAACAACAGTTGAAATAAATTTTAGGCATTCGTACAGCCTTTAAAAATGAGCAAACAAATACCGTAAAAAGGGTAAAACTAGAGGCTCTAAAGAGCCTGTGTCGCTCACCTTGGTCTATGTGAATATTAATGGAAGCAGATGGATTCATGACAAAATTGTGTTTTGGTGATGGTGATGTGTTTGTACATCTTACTTTACTGAACATTCTTGCTGCTTAAAATTATCTCTATCTATAATGAACTTGGCCCATTAGTTTCAGTGGAAAATGTTAGTAAAAATTGACTATAAAGAACAATAACTCCTAAGGGGGTCAATTGACCATTTCGGTCATGTTGACTCATTTGTAAATCTTACTTTGCTGAACATTATTGTTGTTTACAGTTTATCTCTATCAATAATAATATTCAAGATAATGACCAAAAACAGCAAAATTTCCTTAAAACCAACAATTCAGGGTCAGCAACCCAACAACGGGTTGTCCGATTCATCTAAAAATTTCAGAGCAGATAAATGTTGACCTGATAAACAATTTTACCCCATGTCAGATTTGCTCTAAATGCTTTGGGTTTTGAGTTATAAGCCAAAAACTGCATTTTACCCAATGTTCTATTTTTAGCCATGGCGGCCATCTTGGTTTGATAGCCGGGTCACCGGACACAGTTTTCAAACTACTAACCCAAAAGATGATGTTGGCCAAGTTTGGATTCATTTGGCCAAGTAGTTTCAGAGGAGAAGATTTTGGTAAAAGATAACTAAGATTTACGAAAAATGGTTAAAAATTGGCTATAAAGGGCAATAACTCCTAAAGAGGTCAACTGACCATTTCAGTCATACTGACTTATTTGTTAATCTTACTTTGCTGAACATTATTGCTGTTTACTGTTTTCTCTATCTATAATAATATTCAAGATAATAACCAAAAGCAGCAAAATTTCCTTAAAATTACTAATTCAGGGCCAGCAACCCAACAACGGGTTATTCCATTCATCTGAAAATTTCAGGGCAGATAGATCTTCACCTGTTTAACATTCTACCCAATGTCAGATTTGCTCTAAATGCTTTGGTTTTTGAGTTATAAGCCAAAAACTGTATTTTACCCCTATGTCTATTTTTAGCCATGGCGGCCATCTTGGATGGTTGGCCGGGTCACCGGACACATTTTTTTAACTAGATACACCAATGATGATTGTGGCCAAGTTTGGTTTAATTTGGCCCAGTAGTTTCAGAGGAGAAGATTTTTGTAAAAGTTAACGACGACGACGGACGACGGACGCCAAGTGATGAGAAAAGCTCACTTGGCCTTTTAGGCCAGGTGAGCTAAAAAGGAACCCAACATGAATATCGGTAATGAACCAACGGCAACCATTGATCTACAGGCCCTTGACATTAGAGAGACAAAATGGTGACAACATTCCCTTAACCTGGGACAGTGGAAGAAAATACGACTTAACTATAGAATTCAGTTGAAAATGACTCAACAAGATCGTTACAAAGCAAGGCCGTACGGTAACTTCCATTTGTTTTTTTCTGTGTCATTAGGTCTTTTGTGAAGAGTTCTATCATTGGCAAAAAAATCTTTAAAAAATGCTGAAATCCATGTAATTTAATTTGGAGACTATTGGATTGTGTCCACTAGGAAATCAATGGAAATCTCTTTAATTTATAGGAAGATTAAAATTATGTTCATATACAATGTTGACACACACACATGTAAATTATTATGCATAATTAGGTCAACAATAAGCCATAAGTTTTCTTAATTTAGTTGATATTTATTTTTCATATAGTGGCCTTTTATAGCCGATCATACGGTATGTCGTTTTCTCATTGTTGAGGCATATGTTGCCTTTTTTTGCTTACATCTACTTAATTTGAACTTTGGTGGATAGTTGTCTCATTGGAAATCAAACCACATCTCCTTAACTTAAACCATTGTGGTGACGTCAATCTATTAATTTCCCGTAGATTCTTTTTCTAGAATCAACACTTCCTAAATCCGTCGCTAAAATGGACTCACCAAATTATATTCAATTGTTTTCTTTGTGTGTCTAATTTCACTAAGTTTGAATTGGCCAACACTGAATTAGGTGTTGACATTTTACTTGGAAACTCAACATTTACCCTCATGACACTCACGGAATTTGATTGGCGCTATAAAACCAAGTTCAATCCACCATTTTCTACATTTGAAAATTCATGTACCAAGTCAGGAATATGACAGTTGTTGTCCATTCGTTTGATGTGTTTTGTCATTTGATATTGATTAGGGACTTTCCTATTTAATTTTCCTCGGAGTTCAGTATTTTTGTGATTTTACATTTTACCAAAGTGGAAATCCTGAATAATCATAGGTTTTTCTATGGAATTTCAACCAAAGATGAAGAACCTGATCTTTCACATCACTTCCGGGATTAAAATTTCCGGGACTGAATTTTCGGCTCTCCCTTGACACCATTTGCGAGTATGGTCTTGCGGAAATGAGGATAACCGTCGGAAGGGGACGATAAATGGCTGACCCGTGTTCAGAGAGAGCAATATCTCTTGCATGTAAATGACACCCTTGTAGATTTCGAAAAAATGGCTTGCTAATGCCGCTCCAAGGCAGCACTCGCACTCGCAAAGTGAAAAGGGATTAATATAAGTTGCACAACTTGTATCCCAATCCATTTTCAATGAAGATGTTTAAAAAACATCACTGTATTGGATACCTTGAAGACCTGTTGGTGACCTTCTGCTGTTGTCTGTTGTCTGTTCTGGTTGTTGTCTCTTTGACACATTCCCCATTTCCATTCTTAATTTTATACTTAACAACATCTGATGTGGATACTGAAAAATTCCAAAGATCTTTTAGAGTACATACAATCTAAGACTCTTTCATTTTGCAATAGTATAAAAACATTTGACTTTTCTGCAATACAATAAGTATTCCCCATTCAAAACTAAAGGACAAATTGAAGGAGTTGGTATATTTTGTTTCATAAAAAAAAAAGGCCGACGTAGATACAAGTATCTTGTCTTAGGGAGGGATAAATCCTATTTTGTAAAGGATCACATTGATTCAAACAAAAATTCTCTGAAACTGACATTATCAAGATGCTTGATTTCTTGATTGACAACATATTTGTTACGCTTGGAGGACGTGTTTTTCAACAGAATGTCGGCATTTCAATAGGAACCAATTGTGCCCCTCTTCTTGCCGACTTGTTTCTTTATTATAACGAGGCTGACTTCATATAGAAACTTCTTAGAATGAATAATAAAAAAATAAGAAGTAAGCAATATCTTTTAACTTTACTTTCCGCTCTATAAATGATGTTCTCTCACTAAATAATTCAAAATTTGGTGACTTTGTTGGACGCATCTATCCCATCGAACTAGAGATAAAGGATATAACAGATGCAGTTAAGCCTGTCTCATATCTTGCCTTACATCTAGAAATGAACGTATGTTGAAAACAAAACTTTACGACAAACAAGATGATTTCAGCTTCCCAATTGTGAACTTTCAATTTCTATGTAGCAACATTCTAGCAGCGCCTGCATACGGAGTATACATCTCACAATTGATGCGATATTCTCTTGCTTGTATTTCATATCGTGCTTTCTTTGATAGAGGGTTGATGCTCACAAGGAAGCTATTTAACCAAGAGTTCCAAATGGTGAAGTTGATTCATCACTTCGTAAATTTTCCGGACGACATCACAAGTTGGTTGACCGTTATGGAATAACCGTTTCACAGATTAAATCGGATATGTTTTTACAATCCTCTTTTCTTTTCGTGAATATGACTTACCAAATTAGACTATTCACTGGGTTTGTTATAACATGAGCAACACAATGGGTGCCCCATGTGGAGCCTGATCTTTTTACCCTTCAGGAGCACCTGAGATCACCCCCAGTTTTGATGGGGTTCGTTTTGCTAAGTCTTTAGTTTTCTATGTTGTGTTCTGTACTATCATTTGTCTGTTTTTGGGGGTTTTTTTTTCCCATTGCAGTTTGTTTTTAATCTATGAGCTTGACTGTCCCTCTGGTATCTTTCGTTCCTCTTTAAATATTTAGGATATTGAAGCTTGATAAACATATTCAGATATCTATATTGTATATCATCTTGAAATTTATGAAAACACATAGAGATATGTAAAATTGAGTGTGTTTTGGAACATTAAATGTTCATAATAATAATTTTCAGTAATTGTTGTAATAATTGTCAGTGATGAATAACTAATAAAATGAACAATTTTAATTGACAAAAAGATGAACGAAATGTAATCCTTTATGTACGAAATGTAAAGCATGAAAAAGCTTTAAAAGCTTATTTTTATCATATTGCGTACTTGTAAATTGATTGACTTGGATTATTTAAACTGTTTACAAAATATCAGGATTTGTACACAAACTATATCCAATCCTTAAAATTATCAGCAAAGATAAATAAAGACATTGCATCCAAGTATCGTTTTATGCAAACCAAAGGAAACCAATTATTTGGTTGCATCAATACAAATACTCGTCGAATTGTTCAACAAACCATGACTACATATAATAACTCGTTTACCATATTCTGTTCAAAAAGTGAACTATAACTGCAACTAGACAAAAAAAAGCCACCAGGAATCTTGGCGAACAGGTATAATGGTAAGCGGGTACTAGGGTGAACGTTTATCTGGGCGACCGGACTCGGATTCGCCGAGAGTTAAATAAAATTGAAAACAACTCGTTTAATAATGTCTTGCGTTCGAAAAGCTTTTCTGGATTTACATTCATCGGGAACGCTCAAAGCAAAACATTTGAAATCCGAAAAAAAATATTTGTTAAATCATGTCAGTACTGCAGCACTGACTACTGAGCTGATGATACACTCGGGGACTGACCAGCAGAGGTATCGACCCAGTGATGTAAAAATGGAAAACAACACTTTAATAATGTCTTATTAAAGTGAAATAAGGTCTGGTTCGAACAAAGATTTTTAAATCAAAGTTAACGTATGACAGGACTGGTTTCGCAATTAACTTATTATCATAGCGAACCTATATTCAAGTTAAGTATTCAAACAGTCATACTTGTCAACAGTCAAGTCCGTTTACTTGATTATGGTCCAAGGACTGGTCAGAGTAATCCTAAATTCTGTCACAGGTTAACTTTGAACGTCAAAAATGGCTGGTTGCTAAGGTAACATGCTGTAAGGTTAGGTTTGAATTAATGTTTCATTGTAAGCCGATGCCCATCTCCAGGCGCGGGACTATTACGCTGTGAAGGCCCGTTGGTAGTCTTGGTATGATTTCAATTCTTTGATCTTTTTTTGTCTCTTTAACACATTTTCCGTTTTCGTTGTCTATTCTTCATAATGAATATCAACAAGCAGATCTAGAAATGGTCATAAAACAAGCGTTGGTACTTGGTACTAACATGACAATTCATAAATATAGTTTTCCATCAAAATATACTGTAAATGTCATTAACTACCAATTTTCGTTGTTTGAGGCAAACCTGAAATTTCGTGGATATTTGATTACGTGATTTATCAAGGTACTTTTATCATTTTTGTCTAATTACTTCTTATAATTGTAAAATGAAAAAGTACTTTTGAAACAGTTGTTAGAAAAGTACGTAGGACGTTTAAAGATTGACTAATTACATTAGTAAGAATACAAGGAAAATGCAACATGTGTTATTTATGCATCCATCTTTCATCACGTACGCACATTATACAATGGATATTAAAGTTCGTAATGATTGATTTTCTCATTAAGTATGCAAATGAAAATGATTTAACACGTCATGTATGAAGTTGGTATCAAACAGATGTTTCAAAAGTGTCTAGGATATTTGAATAATCACAACAAAAATCCATAAACTTACACCGAAGCTTCAACCTATGGACAAGTCATTCAACTTATGTGTATGCATCTGTACCCCAGGAGTAGATTACCTTAGCCGTATTTGGCACAACTTTTTTGAATTTTGGATCCTCAATGCTCTTCAACTTTGTATTTATTTGGCTTTTTAACTATTTTGTTCTGAGCGTCACTGATGAGTCTTGTGTAGACGAAACGCGCGTCTGGCGTATAAAATTATAATCCTGGTACTTTTGATAACTATTTACACCACTGGGTCGATGCCACTGCTGGTGGACGTTTCGTCCCCGAGGGTATCACCAGCCCAGTAGTCAGCACTTCGGTGTTGACATGAATATCAATTATATGGTCATTTTTATAAATTTTCTGTTTACAAAACTTTGAATTTTTCGAAAAACTAAGGATGTTCTTACCCCAGGAGTAGATTACCTTAGCCGTATTTGGCACAACTTTTGTGAATTTTGGATCCTCAATGCTCTTCAACTTTGTATTTATTTGGCTTTTTAACTATTTTGATCTGAGCGTCACTGATGGTTCTTGTGTAGACGAAACGCGCGTCTGGCGTATAAAATTATAATCCTGGTACTTTTGATAACTATTTACAACGTAATCTCCAAATTTATGGAATATACATCTATAGTTTCATACTTGCCTGTTCTCTCATCTCATGGATATACGATAAAATGACTGACATACATGTATAAAACGCGTCAAATAATCTTGCTCTGTAATGATTTAAAAACCAAGGCAAATAAATACTGTTAAAATTACCCCATCCCATTTCAAAAAGAAAATTTAGATAATAAGAAAATAACCTTGTACAGTAGCGGAACAGGACAGCGAGTTAACACACATGGTTAACCTTAGACATTCACCATTATTGGCTGTCCGATTCTTTGTTATCCAGAAGGTGAAGTAAGAATAAGAGCAGTGTTTTTTCCATTGAAGTAAAAAAAAATGTATTAAACATATTTCTAATATATTGCAATGACATCGTTCATATGCTCATTAGACATAGGTCTGTCGAATATTAGTATCTTTATTTTTCCATTTTGTAAAAAATATTGGCATAAAGGCTTTAAATGTCATACATTTCATACAAATCATAAAGACCTCCAAAACTTATCTCTGATCGATTTCATAGTATGATTCTTTAAATGAGAGTAACATGATTTTAACTTGAGGTTACAATTTTATGAAAACATTATTTACAAACATATGTCTAGGAAGCGTGAGTATTGGCCAACAAAACCAAAGCTGTACTATTAAGCCTGCATGTCTTTATTTAAAATTATTCAATATTTTTATATCATATTATCTCTGTCATTTATATCAGACATATGGTTAAACTCATCAACGTGACTGTGTAATTTTTTTATGTATTTTCAAGAATTCATAATAAGAGGTTTTTAAATTTAGATAAACTGAAAATCTTTTCCTGGTAAATCTATACATCATGTGATGTAATATCGAACAACCCTTTATATATTTAATCACACTGATTCCCTGTTCCCCGAACGTTTGATACTACACAACATGTCTGTGTGATATTAGTAAAAGTTAAGATATGTCCTGTTTTTAAAGAATGTTAATTGTCTCCCCTTTTTGTAGGTCAATTTTTCTTTTTGTAAATTGTTAGCAAAGGTACCAGGATTATAATTTAATACGCCAGACGCGCGTTTCGTCTACACAAGACTCATCAGTGACGCTCAGACCAAAATAGTCATAGAGCCAAACAAGTACAAAGTTTTTCGAAAAATTCTAAATAAAACCATAAATATATGTTTTATATGGATACACAATATCAATTTATGCATCTTCTAGCTAGACAAATAAAATAGCAAAATTGGTGGAAATTTCATTTCAAAATTTTAAGATTATGGTAACGTTATGACAGTACTTACACTTATGAAACATTTGAAAATGATACAATAAGATACTTAATAGCACTTGTTCATTGAGACAAAAAAGAACACCATCAAGTAGTAAGGTCAATCATGGAGTTTCAACCCAGCGATAAAATCCCGCAACAAGAAGCGGCTTCAGCTGGACACTAAACAAAAATGTGCACACGTTCAGCAAAACAAGACATCATACTAAACTCCAAAACATATTCATGATATAAATGAACAAAAATTAACGAAAAAAGAGAATGTTTGAGTGTTAACATTGTGCTAAATCGACATTATGTTTGCATCTACATTACTGAAAGAACACAATAAATATTTGCCTTCCAATTAGCAAAATACCTTGTCATGTTTTTTTTCTATTTAGCTTTAACGTTTGCCTTTATTATGGAAAATTATTGCAGTTAACATGTTTTCCATGAACAAGTTGAATTTCGCTGTAAAATATACCTTTGATTCATTTAATCAATATATGTGAACACTGAAAACGTGAGCTCGAATCGTACATGTGGCAAGTGCGCTCAAATTTAGTCGTAAACGATTATCATTGTCAGGAAAAATATACTGGTTGATACTTCAATAAAAGTCCAGAAAATGACACCAAAATCAACTGACCGTCACAAAAAAGCACAATAGTGCTGACAATAGCGTTAAACACCAATCAATCAAAACATGCTTGTAAATATGTGAAGTCGAAGGTAAATCACACGCAATTGTTTTAATGAGTTGTCTGATTGACAACCTCACCACAAATCCTTCTTTTTTATGACGACTCATACTGTATGATCTTATGTTTCCATTTCCGTTTCAAGATTTTATTATAATTTTGTTGTTTTACTATTTTCTCCGTCAATGTTAAACTGGCACATAATTTTTACTTCTAATTTGTCTACTTTTGATAAGATCTCCAAGGTCTGTCAATATGAGTAGCATGTAATTGTCTGATTGGTCATGATGTAAATTGTAAATTTCCTTAATCAATACCTTATGTCGCAAAGGATCTGACTATATATACTGTTGTCGGTTGGTTGTATGTACAACACATCAACGTTTAAACCGAATCAGCAAAAGCATCAACGATGAAGTCATTACTTCTCACGATAACAGGTATTTTGGGATTGTTACTTGTTCCAGCCATTGAAAGTAAGTTGTTTTTCTTTGATAATTTGAATTTTAAGCAAAAACACTTGGAAAGCATTTAAATTATTGAAATTAAACGCAATGTATCAAGCTTGTAATTGTTTCTTAGAGATGATCAGCACTATGAAAAACACTTAATATATAAGATGTTTATTCCAGACGAAATATGTGACATTACAAAATGCATGTACAGTATTAGACATGGATTATAACTTTTAAGTAAAACTTGTACTATTGATTAAGTTACCAGGATATATGAAATTATCTTACCTCCTATACATTTATAGGAATATGATTGGTTAATAGCGACCTCATGGAGACCGTGTATATTCAATATTAGGTTAGTAGGGAGGCGGGCCTTATTTCAATACACAGTTAGTAGTGGATTTAAAACTTGATTTGATTATTAAAAAGTATTGAAAGATCTGTTTAATATTGTCATATCAAGGTTGTTGATAATAGATATTTGTCGTTTACATTAGTTTTTAAGTGCAGATCAATTGAAGAAGGTTCTTAAAATTGAACACTTGAACACTTTTTATGCAGAAATAAGAAGATGTGTTATGATAGCAAATAAGACAACTTTAGTCTAAATTCCACAAAAAAGATAGTCGGTAAGATAAATTCGTTACATAGTGTGCTAGTGACCTAATATGATATATACAAGGTTAGTAAATTCCATATGGGGTGAGAGCGAAGCTCTCACCCCATATGGAATTTACTGACCCTGTATATATCATATTAGGTCACTCGAACCCCATATGGAATTTACTTACCCTGTATATATCATATTAAGTCACAAGCACACTATGTAACTAATAATATTTTAAAACTGATATGTAAATGGAATACTTTAAATTCTTCATACAATTGTCGTTTTAAATCTATTTCTTAATACTGTTCGTGCCTTAATTCAGAAACAAACGCAGTGTTTTCTATATTTATCCAATATTTCAAATAATATATCAAACGAGGTTTTCCAGGCAACACGTTCTGATATTTACATTTGTGTGCATAGCACTTTTAAAGACGCACACTAATTGTTTTATTATTAACAAAAGCACCAGATAAACTGAACAATTACTATACTTCTTTTGCGATAAAAGACCAGACATTCCATTATTTCTAGAACAGTTTGCATAGGATAGCCAGAATTTTTTTGCAACATAACGTTAACATGTACATTCCAGAAATATGTTAAACATTTAGTCTCTGATTCCTAATAAACTTCTTTGTCCAGTTTTTTTTCACTTGCGTTTAAATAAAGATGACAACATGGTATAATTCTATAAACATCTTCAAATGGAAATTTTGTATAAAACTAGTTTCGAGAAGTAATGAAAGCGATGGAGTATTCCAAAACTCAAATGTCATATTTTTATTCATATCCCACTTAATTCTGAGAGATATAGCAGCAAATACTGTATTATCTTTAAAACAAAAAAAATAGCAAAAATCTTTTTTTTATTGTTTTTATTTATACAATGTTGAAACCATACTTTTTAAAATTTCATAGGAAAAGAACAAATTACTTTCTGACACAAGTAGTGGGAGATATTATGGACATAATTGTGCAAATCGTGATACAAGCATGAAATTTGGTATAAAGGTTAACTAAATGATACTTATAAAAAATCCGCTGCTGGCCAGAAAAAAAAATCGATTTTTCAAGATGGCCACCACACATTTTGGAAATGGCGTCATTACAAAGGTCGCGAAATACAAATGTGCCCAACTTTCAATATTTGAATTTCAAGATAACCATTACATCTATGTTGATGTTTGATTAAGGATGTTCGCTACTCTGTTAAAAAATAACAAGCTTTTTAAAAGACTATTATGAATTGATAGAATATTAATAAAGAAACTCAAAAAGTCGAAAAAAAAGGAGGGTCCGTGTGCTCATTTTCGAGATATAAGCCATTGAAAATTTGGCGGGAAATAATTCTCTCTAGATTTTTCATATATTTAACATTGGCACCTTATTTGTTTCAAAAACTATGAAAAAATAACAAGAATTTTATAAAATTTTGAAATATGGCTTTTTAAACTTTATGTAATAAAATTATGAAAAAAAAGTAGGGGTTAGTGGGCACATTTTTTTAATGACAATACATGGATAAAACCAGAGGATTCCGAAAATCTGGCAAAAAAGTCAAAAAATGGAGGAGCATACATCCTTAAACAATTTGGGTCGAGTTATACTATCATTTTTGTTTTCATTTTAAACATGTTAAACTTATTTCTCGTCATGGAAATATTCCCAGAATATCATGTTCAACGGGATTGACCATTTAGACTATTAACAAAATAATCCATGTTGAATGTATACATCATTAATTCCAACATTCGAATGTGTATCAAATGAAGCCACCGGCCATAATTGTGTTGCACAATTACATCAATTTTCAAAAAAGTCGAACATTTAACATTTAATGATCACATTTATAGGAATTTTGTTTTACTATTAATCTGAAAATTGATCACAAATATACAAAATATGTATAAGATACGATTAAAGATCTATCATTTTTACAAATAGTACCTTTATTGTACAATTTTTATTCTATTTAATTATAAAAACAATTGATTGTTATCTCAAATGAACTGTGTGAAAAAAGCTTCTATTTCTTCAAATGGATAAAACAAAATAATAATATTTTCAGTGAAAAGAAAAAGATGTCACAAGAGACCAGCTGTTGGTAAGTTATTACTATGTCTATACTTTGTTGACCGTCCAATATAATTAATATTCCAAAACTTTAAACAACTGTCATACAGTCGAACATTGCCGTAAAAGCACAAGTCTATGATGTGATTTCCATAGTACAAATGCCACAGTTTGAGACACAAAAGGAATTCCAATACAAAATTATATTTCAGTCCATATTATGAACAATATGTTTTTATTTTTTTACTTTGCTATAACATCTATAACATGTATAATAAGATATTCACACATTTAAATTATAAACAAAAATACTTTATCTTAATTCAACGTGTCTAGATAAATAATAAAAAGGGTGTTTTGTTAGTAATCCAAAAAGGGCTTTCCGAAGACAAAAGGTTATGTATATATATGAAATTATAGCAATCAGACTTTTGGTAACAAATTTGTAATCATAGGAATTGATGTTGCAATACTATTTAAATCATCTAAGACACCAGGATAACAATTGTGTACGCTAGTCGCGAGTTTCTTCTGAAAAAGAAAAAGCAGTGACGAAACAAGAGAAAAGCCCAAAAATAAAACAAAGAAGAACAGCATTGAATACACCAAAACACTTTGTATCTTATGATTAGGGTTTCTATTTTCCATGCGATGTATCGTTCTAAATATATCTGTAGTTGAGTGCCCAAACCCGTCTACCAGAACATGTGCCAACATGACAGTTACTGCAGAAGGAAGATTTGTTGGGAGTACAGGAAAAGTGACGTGCTCAGTTGGTTATTTTCTAATGGGAAATGACATCATAACGTGTTTAGATGATGGTGTATGGAGTCCAATAAAGGCTATATGTAATACTTGTGTTTTATATAATATTTCATCTCTTTGCTTGATATTAATTTATGAGAATCGTTTTACAAATAAATTGAAAAACGTAGTTAAAACTTCGGCAAAAAAGCTCCGATAGGCATTCTGTTTTAAAAACAACATTCAGGATTTTCTTGTTTTGTCAGATAAATACAGGCCTTTATAATTTTATAGGCAAATATGTTATTGGCTAAATAAACTATAGAAATTATCAACACTCCGTCAACTATGTTTTAGAACCAAAACCAAGCTGAAGGTTAAATAACTTTATCTTTAACTTAATATGGCGACAAAGAAATGGTCATATATATTTAATTATTACTTTCATATAAATATTGATATCAATATTTGTATATATGAACACAACACCTGATTACATAGGGTTTATTCTGAATTAAATTAGACAAAGGAACTAAAATCATAACGAAACAAAATCTTGTAAAAAAACAGGGCAATTTAGAGATATATCTCAAATAATGAAATATTCATTACTATTATATGTATAGTTACATGTCACAATTATATACATTTAGGTGTTTCAAATGGAAATGGTTTTGGCGTAGCTGAAGTACGTTCATTCAGTGGTTCAATATACATATTTGTTAAAAATGTCGATGGTTACGACAAGGCAAAGGTAAATTGGTATATACTAGTATCAAATTGAGAATGGAAATGCACAGATGGGAAATTTTATAGATTTATACATTTTACAGTAAAGATCGATGACAGAATAATTCATTTAATGTGTGCATGATATGTAAGGTGTGCCTTTTCGTGTTAATTGGGTTGTACTTATATGCCTATATCATTGAAGTACACTTGTCATTTACGATTAGTTGTGTTAAACTATGTAACGCTGGTAACTGTGTATTCAAATCATGTTTTGCAGGAGTTTTGCTCTTCTATGTGTAGTACTCTTGTTGAAATAAATAACAAAGAAGAAAACAGATTCATATATTCAGCTTTGAGAGAAAATGGTTAGCAATATTATTCAAATTGATCTTAAAATTAGATAGATAGATAGTTTATTCTCATAAAACCATGCAAGTACAAAGGTTACAGAGAAGTTAAAAAAAAATAAATAGTATACATAAAAATAAACAATGCATTAAAAATGCATAAAATTCAAAATTCAAAAAGATACATACCATTGTATTGAAATTCTATAGCATAATTGAACAACAAGGTAAATCAAGTTTTTGCATGCAACTTATCAAAAATAAATTAATCCAAGGGTTACAAAACATATTTTTCACATGAGCAACATGGCATATGTCACATATCTAACATGTTCTACTTACCCTTTTGAAACACCTGATATCAACCCTGGTTTATTGTGAGGTTTCAGTTTCTCAGTCTCTAGTTTTTTATGTATTGGTTTGTTTACAAGTGTTTATCTTTAGACAGTTTTTGATTATTTTTTTTTTTGGCGTTATCAATTTGTGTTCGACTAATGAGTTCAAATGACTATATGATTTTTTCCAACGATAGAGGCGATTCCGCCAATTTAAAAGTGAACATGAAAAGGTATTAAAAAATATTTTGAATCCGTTAAAATAAAAACCGCCAGAATATTTCGTAGACCTTTTTCAATTAATATCGCGAAATTTTACACCCGGGAAAATAATCCGCTATACGGTATTGGATGCATCATGTCGAGCGGGATATACTTACCCTTTCTGAAGCAAATGTGATCAAACCGATTTTTTTTAAGGTTTCCTAAGGTTGAACTTGCCCTTGTTTCACAATTAAACATGAACTCCAGAGACCAGCACACTAAGCTGTATTACATTAAACAGAATAGTTGAGTTCACACATTCAGTACAATTTTATTAACGTTATACAACTCAAAAGCTAATGCAAGCTTCATTAAATGTTCCGAAGAACCGTTTATAAGTACGTAAAATTTTTGAAATATTAAGGCTTTTCTACCTCAAGAATAGATTACCTTAGCTGTATTTGGCAAAACTTTAAGGAAATTTGGTCCTCAATGCTCTTCAACTTCGTACTTTATTTGTCTTATTTTATCTTTGGTGGATTCGAGCGTCACTAATGAGTCTTTTATAGACGAAAAGCGCGTCTAGCGTAAATAAATAATGTTATCCAGGCATCTATGATGAGTTTTGTTTTACATTGAAGATTACTCGTTGTGTAAAGAGTAAATGAGTTAAATTAGAAAAATACCGAATCCAAATGAAAATTCAAAACGGACAGTCCTTGGTTATTTGGAAAAACTCAAACACATCTAACCAATGGAAAATTAACTGTCATGTTCATGATTTGGAGCAAATCTATCTAAATTAAAAAGGCCCCTTGTTGAAATCTTGTAGTGCATTCATTTGGTACACATCTCTACTTAAACGAAAAAAGTAGTTAACAAAGTAATGAATAGCTACAGATATATCAATAAGTCCAAAAAGTTAGAAATGTATGACAGATCCACCCATTGGATCATTAGTGAGGGTGATACACGACTGGAAATATATATAATAGTCAAAAACTACTCTTAATATCGACAAAACACTGTTTTAAATCTGCAGAGAAGTTTGGTTTTAGTTTTATGAATTTCGAGATTGTTTTAGGTAAATCAGAATAAATATGTTTCATTTTACGTCATAATCATACTGATAAAGGAAGTGTGTTATTTATGGATACGTTAACATTGACTGTTTTTTTTTAATATTAATATATTGATGTTTGTTTTTTGGCACACTTTGTAGGCGTTTGTTTTATATGCATATAGTTTGTTTTACTACTTGTTGTAGGTTTATCCTATCCTTTGATTGGATTAGAGTCAAGGAATGGCATAAGTTATGAATGGCAATCTAAAAATACAACCGACTCAAACATGTTTAACGACTGGCATCCGACCAAACCTGACAAGACTGCAGTTGGCAGTTGTGCTATGATATTTTTAAATCTTGATAAATGGATTGACATCCGTAAAAGTTGCGATTGTTTTTCCTGGATTGACATCCCGAAAGTTTCTTGCGAATGGGAAACACAATGTATATGCGAATTAAGGTAGGAAAGTGTATAACGTTTAAGTTTAGTTTCATTCTGAAATGAAACAACAAATACATATGTTATATAACAAAATATTACGAATCCAAGAAAAAAAGTTTCTATTCAACGTAGTTACATAATTCAAATCAATGATGTATAAAACAAATGACAAACTGAACAAAACTGGACAGTATGTCACACATCATCATTTTCCTGAACCAGAATAAAAAAAAAAGACATACCCACTTTTTTTCTGCAATAGGGTGTCTTATCATACCATAACAGCTCAACAGATATCGGTAATCTGTATTTATGGACTATACGATTATCGCTTTAAAGGGCCGCCAACAGCCGATATAATTTTAGTATTGCTAGTGACCCCAGAATGTTTAATGCTACAGATTGCCCATGACGTATCGGCCCGTTAGTTAATGTTCTAGTCACCGACCTGCAACCCGCTTTCTACTCATAGAAAATAACTTCATTTTCCATGGCGCCAATCTTCAAGTTCAAAACTTAAAAGTGTAAATTTGAATACTCAAAATCAACCATGCAACAATTTAACTATAATCAGTGAATGCACAGACAGATTGAAATCAAACGCTACTGTTGCTATATGGAACGATGTTTTGCTATTTCTTTTAATTGTTAGAATTAGTTGTTATCTTTTAATACATTAATTGTGAAACAATGAACTTCAACAAAAGCAAACGTCAACAAAGAAACGGTCTGCAGATAACAACGGTATTACCCTAACTCGGTACAGGACATTAAAAAGAAAAAAAATAGTGGGTGGGACCTGGTTTTAACATTTACAAAAATATGATAAACATAATAAATAGACAGTAAAATAGCAGGGTCAATTTCCAAAACCCTCTTATTAATGAAGTAATTGTCTTGTCAATTTGAATTTAAGTTAAAAATTAGGAATTAAAGTTTGTTGTGATAAACAATACAAATCATGATCATACACCATTGTACACTACGGGGCGCCGAATGGGACTCTTGTGGTTTTGTACAAAATTCAATTCTGTCATAACAAACTCATTTCTGTCTTACAAAACTATGTGATACAGACTTGTTTTTTGAGAACTTCTATTTTGTGATGACAAATTCATTTTTTGTCAAGACAAAATTCATTGTTGTCAAGACAAATTTCATTTTTGTCAAGACAAAATTAATTTTTTGTAGACAAAATTCATTTGACAAAATTTAATTTTGTCAAATAGGTATGCAAATATAAACTTATTTGCATACAACTTTTGTGTTAAATTTTCACTTCTGTTTAACAAAACTCAATTTTGTCTACACAAAAAAAAATTAAATTTAACTTTGTCATGACAATTGAATTTTGTCTACAAAAATGAATTTTGTCATTACAAAATTCAATTTTGTGTAAAAACAATAAATTTTGTCTACAAAATTGTCGTTTGTCATTACAAAATTTAATTTTGTGTCACATAAGTTAATTTTGTCAACACAAAAATAAAAACAAAATTGAAATTGGTCTACATGTACCAATTCAATTTTGTGTTTATTTTTGTGTACACAAAATTTACCTTTGTGAGACAAAATTGACTTGTTTGACAAAAATAATTTTGTGTTACAAAATTGACTTTCTGGCACAAAATTGACTTTTGTGTTAAATTTTCACTTCTGTTTAACAAAACTCATTTTTTTCCTACACAAAAAATAAACACAAAATTGAGTTTTGTGACAAAATCTCAGTTCTGTATGCAAATTAGTTCACAGAATCTAAGCTTAAGTAATTTGCATACAAAACATACTTTTGTCGCCCAACTTTCAAATTAGGTAACAAAAGTAAAGTCTGTGTTCCAAAAATGAATTTTGTCATGACAAAACTAACTTTTGTCCACTGAAAGATAATTTTGTATGACAAAATTAAATTTGTAGTATGCTACAATTTTTTTTAACTGAACTCATTTTTGTCCGTACAAAATTTAATTTCGAGTACAAGACCACAAGAGTCCCATTCGGCGCCCCCGTATACACCTGTCTTGAATACGTCTTATAAATATTTCGTAACAATACTCATAAAAAGAGAAAAGTCATTAACTAGTAACACTCATTCTTTTCTTATATTTCACTAATTGATTTTAATGTATGAAAACTATAGTATCCGTCCTACATATAATTCATATCTTATTTTCTACTTTGCAGGTTTGACTAACTACCATGACGTCAATGACCAGACAACAAAAACGAATCTTTATAATAAAATTAAAACAAAAGTTAATAATTGTATAGGATTGTTTTCTATCAATCCCCTCTCCCTTCGAATCTGTGCCAATTGATTTTGTCAGAATAATAGAATGAGGACGTGGATACGAGTAAGAGAACAATGGGATGACGAGAATGCATGTAAGGGGTGAACGGGAGTATGCATAGAGGTTAGCGGGGGTCAATAATAAGTCTTAGCGGAATTTCTGGATATTAGGGGTAAAACATAGAGAACAATTGTGTACATAAATCTATGACATGCCGTGGTTTGGTTGTTCGAGATTGTTTGCGTTTGTCTTGTCGGTTCCTTTCATAGCTTGCAATATGGTATGCAAGTTTTTCATTGTATCATAAAATTCTAATGTTCAGTGGTTTTCGTCTGTTTATGTGGTACATCTCGTTTCTCGTTTTAAGATGAATTAGACTTGATTTTCCCGTTTGAATGGTTTTACTTTAGTAATTTGTGAGGCCCTTTGTAGCTTGCTGTTCGGTGTGCGCAAAGGCTCTGTGTTGAAGACGGTACCTTGACCATTAATTAGTTACTTTTATAAATTGTGCATGTTGTAACTTGGATAGAGAGTTGTCTAATTGGCACTCATACCACATCTTCATATATATAGGTGTGGTGTAGATTGGCTTACATCTACATAATGTATTGTCTTCTGTGAATATTTACAACATCTGTTATCATACCACATCTTCTGATGTCTATGTTACAAAAATATTACTGGCTAATTTTTGAGACATTTCATGGTACCTTACAGTTAAAGATGTAGCTGTAAGGTCATTGTTAACAGCTTTAGTGCAATAAATTTATATTCAAGTGTTAAAAAAAACATAATATGTAAAACTATAGTGATGAATATTGTTCAGCACTTTTGAAATACATCGGTGAAAGAACATTATAATACAAAATTTGACATATAACTGGGGTTATTGTTTTCTCAGTGTTAGGAATTGGAGTGAGTTTCTGTTTATTACCTTAAGATCTCTTTTACTTGTGGATTTCAATTTTGCTGTTTAATGGGATGTTGTGTTGATTGCATATTTGGATTTATTTGTAAAATAATCCACGCGTATTCAGGTTTTTTTTTAAATGTCTAAACTTGAAATATTGTAAAGAAGTCTATCGTCATTTCGTTAGGTATTAATTTGGTTGCTGAACTTTGCATCTCATTTTGCTTACACAAATAAATCTTGCACCGCTTTGAATTATTTTATATTTCGGTATCTGAGCAATGGTCACTGCGAAATGCGACGTGTTTGCACAGAAATGTGTTTCACATAACAATGAACATTATGAAGTGCGTTGTGTGTTCGTTTGTGTATTTCTAACACTTGACTCCTCATGAATCCTTTACCACATACATCACATTAATAAGGTTGTTCGCCATTGTGTGTTCGTTTGTGCATTTCTTACACTTGACTCCTCCTGGATCCTTTACCACACACATCACACAAATGGGGCTACTCTCCAGTGTGTGCTTTCATGTGGTGTAGCACGGCATTATTGCTGTTATTCTTTTTGTCACAAATATCACATACATGAGTTTTATAAAGAGCATAACCAGTGTGTGTTTCCATATGTTTCGTTAAGTAATCTTTTCTCCTGAATCCGTTACCACAGAAATCACATAAATGTACCTTTATGTTACCCTTGGCATGTGTTTTTGGAAGGAATTCCGACCTATAACTTCACCACATACATCCAATTTGAGGGAGTTACCTTCAGTGTGTATACTTATTGTGTCTGTAAGTTATGACTCTCCCTAATCCTGAACCACACATACCACATGTGTACGGTTTGTCTCTTATATATGTTTTCCTGTGTGTTTTAAAGTCACTATCATGACTAAAATCGGTACCACATAAACCACATTTATAAGGTTTATCACAAGGATGTGTTTTCATGTGTGTTTTGAAGTCACTTCGTTGACTAAATGTTTTACCACATACATCGCAGTCACGAGATTCATTATCTGTATGTGTTCTCACATGTCTCTGTAAATGACCAAGGCGACTTAATCCTTTAAACTTAAAATCAGCCCCACCGCCTTTTTTCAGGAAAAAATGTCTTGTACAAAGTCAGGAATATGACAGTTTTTTCAAAAGGTCTATTTTTATGTATGTTTGAGTTTGTTTTTGTAGAAGTTCAGTATTTCTGTTGTGCCATTGTTTCCCTCTGTTTGGGTTTGTGATCCTAACTTGAGTTCGCTAAATCACTTTTACGTCTATTAAACAGTGAAATATTTATGTTACCTGCAATTACAAAAGAGAGAAAAGAAACAAAAAAAGTCCAATACGAACACTCAAGACATTTGTCTTAGGAAAAACGATAAAATGACAAAACAAAAGTAAACAGAACACTACACAGAACACTGAATAGCAACGGCACGCTTCACAGAACACCGAAGAGCAACATGAACCGTAAACCGGAAGTGCAATCGGTGAGCAGTTATAGGAACTCTAATATCCGAGTTTATGTTAGCTAAAAATTCCATCAAATAATAAATTTTAGACATTCGTACAGCCTTGAAAATGAGCCAAAAAATACCGCAAAAAATGTAAGAAAAGGAATTGTAAGAAAAAAATGATACCGGACATAAGTCAACGAAACAACTGATCTGAAGGCACTTGACTTTGGACAGACATAATGGTGATAATCTTCCCTTAACCTGGAACAGTGGTAGACCACAAGACTTAAATATAGAATTCAGTTGAAAATGACTCAACAGATCGATACAAAGCAAGGCTGTACGGTAAACTACATTTGTTAATTTCTGTGTCATAAGGCCTCTTGTGAAGAGTTGTGTCATTTGGCAAAACAAGCAACGCAAAAAAACCCAGCTGAATCCATGTCATTTAAGTTGGAGACTGTTAGATAGTTGTTTACTAGGAAATCATTGGAAATCTCTTTAATTAATCGGAAGATTAAAATCAAGTGCATACGAGAAATGTTGACACACATACACACTTGTACATTGTTATGCATTAGGTAAAACCTAAGTCGTTAGTTTTTCAATTGAATTTATGTATGGTTTGCATGTCGCGGCCTTTTATAGCCGACCATACAGTAGGTTGTTTACTCATTATTGAGTCATATGTTGCATTATTTTGCTTATATCCTCTTTATTTGAACTTTGGTGGATAGTTTTCTCATTTGCAATCAAACCACATCTCCTTGAATGAATTAGGTGATGACAATGCAATAAGAAACTCAACATATACCCTCACGATACTTACCATAGAGGAAATCCTTAATAAACATAGGTCTGTTCTATGTTCCTTTGAAATTTCAACCAAAGATGGAGAACTTCCATCACTGTATTGTACTTAAAAACGAAAACGATAAAACTGGCTTACGAAAGCACAAATGTAAAGGTCATGAATTTATTGTATATTCATATATTCACATTACACATATACACATCATGTATATCGAAAATAATCAAATAATAAGAAAAATAATAAGAATAGATTAATTATTGGCAACGCTGAATAGTTCAATATTTTGAAAAAAAAATAGAAAAACATAATACATCATAAGTCTATTGAAATGGAGATTATAAATTTTATTTGAATTAAAGCTTATTCAAATATCAACATTTTCCTTTTCTGAATATTACAATTCTTCACTTTTCTCAATCAGAATATGAAACAAGAGAAATTCCTCTAAGTAATCAACATTTGTTTATGTATAATCATTGATAATCAATAATGTTTCAATTAAAAATACTAAAAATCAACATATCAATTAAGGGCACAGAGAACTATTCAATATGCATACCCTAAATAAGGAAATGGTAGACAATTTCACTTCCAAATATATATGTTTTTCAACAATGCCAATCAGTTGGCACAATAAAACAAAACTTATTTCAAACGGGATTGCACATCCTCATTTTTACGGAAATGTTGTTAACCGTGCCGGAAATATAGAAATAATCCATGTAAACTTGTCGCTCCTTGAAATAAAATTATTCTAAAAGGTTATCTATTCAACACTGTAATAAGATCATTGAATATTGTTTTTATTGGTATAAATATTGGTTTTGTTATCGGTAAATTAAAACCTAACTAAATATTACTAGTATGTTATATACATATCCATATTCATGGATCTACAATCTGTCGATACCTGTAACTTGGTATTGCACAAGGTCATGGTTTTTCTCTGGCTGTTTATGACGTCTTTACACTAAATCCATTTGATGTTGGATGTGTACGGATTGATAGTTTAGTCTTAGATGCATGATTTTTTTATTAGTTGTTAGTGACTTTGAACTAGCTGTCAGATAACTGTGAGTACTCTCAGATCGGTTCATTGTGTCTTTTTGTGTCGCGGGATGTATAAGTACCCGGCCACGTCTACTTGTATTTTTGTCCATCTGATGAGTTAAGCTTTATTCAACTGATTTTTATAGTTCATTCTTTTGTTGTACTGTTATACCACTGTCCCAGGTTAGGAGGAGGGTTGGGATCCCGCTAACATGTTTAACCCCGCCACATTATTTATGTATGTGCCTGTCCCAAGTCAGGAGCCTGTAAATCAGTGGTTGTCGTTTGTTTATGTGTTACATATTTGTTTTTCGTTCATTTTTTTACATAAATAAGGCCGTTAGTTTTCTCGTTTGATTTGTTTTACATAGTCTTATCGGGGCCTTTTATAGCTGACTATTCGGTATGGGCTTTGCTCATTGTTGAAGGCCGTACGGTGACATATAGTTGTTAATGTCTTTGTCATTTTTGTCTCTTGTGGACAGTTGTCTCATTGACAATCATACCACATCTTCTTTTTTATATTAAATTCAAATGATTATAAAAAATTTAAAAATCATATTTGCATTTGCACAACTTCAGATAAAAATTTAAATGTATTTTACATGTATATATCATATGTTTATCTGGTTGTATCTTTATAAAACTCTCATATTAAAAATCATTATAAATATTTCAAAAATACACCAACCTTAAATCTTCAAATATTCTTGTTCACAAAACTGAGACACAACTACATCTGTCAATTAGTTAATCAATAGTAAACACATGCAACGTAGTGAACAGTTTTTACCTGTACAATAATTACTAGAATAAAGTAAATAATATTTCATACCTTTAAATAATATTTGAACAAAATTATCGAACTGTTTCATAAATATGAATTGATACAATATGTAAATGTTAATATAGATTTATCTTTTATCATTATTTTTTTTCAATTTTATCCAATTTCCAAATTTCACTGCATTGCTGCACTCTACAAAAAAAAAGTATCTTGTCTTAGGGAGGGATAATCCTCCTTTTAAAGGATCGCAATGATTTAAACAAAAATTCTCTGAAACTGACATTATGAAGATGCTTGATTTCTTGATTGACAACATATTTGTTACGTTTGGAGGACGTGTTTTTCAACCGACTGTCGGCATTCCTATGGAAACCAATTGTGGCAATCTTCTTGCCGACTTGTTTCTATATTATTATGAGGCATACTTTATAAAGGAAATTCTTAGGATGAAAAAAAGAGGTAAACAGAATCCTATAACTTTACTTTCCGTTATATAAATGATATTCTCTCGCTAAATAATTCAAAATTTGGCGACTACCAGTATCTTGAACACATCTATCCCCTCAAACTAGAGACAGAGAATATAACAGATCGATACAGTTAAGCCTGCATCATATCTTGACTTACATCTAGAAATTGACAATGAGGGTCGGTTGGAAAAAGAAATTTACGACAACGAGATGATTTCAGCTACCCAATTGTGAACTTTCCAAATCTATGTAGCAAAATTCTAGCAGCGCCTGCAGACGGAGTATATATCTCGCAATTGATACGATATTTCCGAGTTTGTATTTCCTATCATGATTTCTTTGATAAGGGGTTGCTGCTCACAAGGAAGTTATTTACCCAACAGTTTCAAATGGTGAAGTTGAAATAGTCCCGTCGTAAATTTTATGAACGCTATTACGAGTTGGTTGACCGTTATGAAATAACCGTTTTATATATCATATCGGATATGTTTCTACAATACCCTTCCATTTTCATGAATGTGACCTACCGAATTAGACTATTTACCAGGTTTTTAATAACATGAGCAACACGACGGGTCTGCTTACCCTTTCGGAGCACGTGAGATAACCCCCGTTATTGGTGGGGTTTGCTTTGTAGTTTTCTATGTTGTTTCTTATGTACTATTATTTGTCGGGTACGTCTAAACACCGCTCAGGACTTCCTGGGTGCACTCAGGACATACAATGTGCACTCAGGACCCTTTATAGTCATCGTATTTGCACACAGGATGGATGAATATGTTCGTTACATGCTGCTTATTTAAGAGTTAGATTTTGGTAGAATTTGAAATCGAACTTAG
Source organism: Mytilus galloprovincialis (assembly GCF_965363235.1). NCBI lineage: Eukaryota > Metazoa > Mollusca > Bivalvia > Mytilida > Mytilidae > Mytilus > Mytilus galloprovincialis. Next base: position 21,815,237 of record NC_134848.1, on the reverse strand, counting down.
ATAGATATGTTAATTCTTATGAAATAACGAGGGCACGTGTCACTGATTACACAACTACTGAGCCGTGAATTATCCAATCAACAAAATTGATTGGATTATGTTTCTTGTTGTTTATGAATTGTGTTGTTAGTACTGTACGTGTTACGTTTAAAATGAATAGCACTATGTTATTAAGTTTTGTGAAAGTTGCAGTGTAGAGACTGATAAACATTTTCTTATGGCATGCACACTTTATGACCTTTTTCATGAATGTTAAAAATTTATTAAAGATTTTTTCAGCCTTGATATATATAACAAATTTTTTGAAATAGAAAGTTTCGGGGGGAAGGGGGGGGCACTTCAAACTCTGTGCAAGAAGACTTCGTCGTGGTTTTGAACGTGGTTTGAACGGATTTCGTTTACTTACAAATCATTTAGAAATAATTACCAAATATGATAATTTTCAGAAAACGGAGACAAATTAATTTTTCAGAATTTATTTTCACATTTGAATTCGTTCAACTGAAGGCTACAGCTAGACAAGAACAACTTTAATGAGTAAGATAAATCTTACCAAATTTGTTAAAACACTCGTATTACTCAAGAATGAGGGGGGGCGAGACCATTTTCGGGACGCCGGGATTGGTCCCCCCCCCAAGAATAAAATTACTGCAAAAGAACGATAAAAATGAGAAAGTTCACGTCTAACTACATATGAGATTTGATTATTTGAAAAGCGTATTTTAGTAAGTACGGCTTCTACAGTTAAGAACGGATTCCATTTACAAAACTAAATCTTAATTCATGAAAAGTATGACAAATGTATTTCCCTTTTCAAACTCGTTTAAGGAATTTATTACAGGACAAGAACGAGTTCTAATAGGGGAATAAATCTACCTAAATGAAATTTTGATTGAATCGTTATGTTATACATACAGCCTCTCATTGCTTAAAAAGTCGGTTAATTATTTGAAGGAATCTCAAAGACAAGAAAATAGAAAAAAACACACACACACACAATTATATGAATAAGAATTAGAACAGAATGATACCAATATATTCATTTTTAAATCCAACGCTATTTTTAGTGAGTGAACTGTCCGGAAGCCCTGGAGTGCCACGCAAAAAAAACTACAACTTGCGCATGGGTTACTATCTTGTGCGCAAGTTGTAATATTTGTTCATGGGACTCCAGGGCTTCCGTATTATTGTAATAGATCTAGAGATATGAAAATACGAAAGAATTATTCTTTTTAATTTTTTTAACTAAAAATAAATCTTAACTTTTTATTGCACGAAATTTTAATAAAATACGAAAATCTGATTCTATACAAAGAATATAATAACGATATTTTTTTTAATGAAATAAAATGAATTTTATGAACGAAAATTTCTTATATATATAACTATATATGTACATTTCTCATATTTCTCGACTGGCTTCAATTATTACAAACAAAAAGAAAAGGTTAACTTTATTTAATAGTTTTTTTTTCTAAAACAATATATCTTCATTGTTCTTTATTTTTCAAAAGACATCTTGATTTTGCTTGTTTTTAAAAGCTTACTTGTATGGGGTTTGTACCATCACTAATCACTCCTAATTATTAAAGATTAAATGACCTAATCAACATGATAATTGGTATTCAATATAATCCACGGTCATGCCTGACATATTTCCCAAAACGGCACGTGCCGATGAAATCTTCAATAACTCCTAAAATGTTAAAATCATTTAATAAAAACAAAAATTATTAAATGGAGAATTAAATTATCTATCGAATGCATACCTCCACCACTCACTAAAACATATAGTTCATGTCCTGAGTGCACTTTGTATGTCCTGAGTGCACTCAGGAGGTCCTGAGCGGTGTTTAGACGTACCGTTATTTGTCTGTTTGTCTTTTTCATTTGAAGCCATGGCGTTGTCAGTTTATGTTCGATTTATGAGTATGACTGTTCCTCTGGTATCTTTTTCCCCTCTTTTATCGTGTTTATTTTTATACCTATTATTACATTTTCAATACGCGAATCAAATAAACAATTTAGTACCATGAACGAGCTGTCTTTAAGAGAAAATGCAATAGATTACGGTAAATCAACTTATTTTTAGCGAGCGATTTATTTTCGAGACTTTCGCGAAGAGATAAATAACGCGAATATAAATCGTCGCGACTATGAAAACTTGGATTATTTCTTATTTAACTACATCAAGTAAATTTGAGAATCGTGAAATTTAATCGCCGCAAAATGGACTAGAAGAAGCTAACCGCGAAATAAAGTATCCGCGAAAATATCTTAAAGTTGGTTTGCTGTAACCTACTATCCATTCTGAAAAAAAGTCGTTATGTTTGCTTCACTGATTGCATTTACCGTTTTGGTAGCTAGTTATATAACGAAATGCCTGTGCCACGTCAGGAATATGACAGTTATTTGCCATTCTGATAAGCAATGTTGACACCACATATATATGTGTGCAATATTTAATGTCATTCTAATTAGCAATATTGACACCACATACGTGTGCAATATACAATGCGTGTAGTATGACATGTTATGTATCAGGTAAACACGAAATTTTTGTTATAATAAAACACAAATGTAAGAAAACTTTATTTGACAAATCTGAAAACAACCAGGTAACGACCATTTGATTTCTGTGAGAGGATTTTAAATTGTTCTGACTTTGATAAGAGCTATACAGAATTGATCTGGTCAAAAAAGAAATAAAAATGAATAATCATCAACCCCCGTCCGCCTAAGAAAAAAAAAACCAACAAAAAATGAATATCATATGTTCGAATATTTGAATCATTTTTTTTCAATAGATATGTGCATCTGTGAACAGTTGAATATTCCTCTACAGTTTACTATGTTGAATATTCCTCTACAGTTTACTATGTTGAATATTCCTCTACAGTTCACTATGTTGAATATTCCTCTACATTTTATCATGTTGAATATTCCTCTACAGTTTACCGTGTTGAATATTCCTCTACAGTTTATCATGTTGAATATTCCTCTACAGTTTATCATGTTGAATATTCCTCTACAGTTTATCATGTTGAATATTCCTCTACAGTTTACCATGTTGAATATTCCTCTACAGTTTATCATGTTGAATATTCCTCTACAGTTTATCATGTTGAATATTCCTCTACAGTTGAATATTCCTCTACATTTTATCATGTTGAATATTCCTCTACAGTTTACCATGTTGAATATTCCTCTACAGTTTATCATGTTGAATATTCCTCTACAGTTTACCATGTTGAATATTCCTCTACAGTTTATCATGTTGAATATTCCTCTACAGTTTACCATGTTGAATATTCCTCTACATTTTATCATGTTGAATATTCCTCTACAGTTTACCATGTTGAATATTCCTCTACAGTTTATCATGTTGAATATTCCTCTACAGTTGAATATTCCTCTACATTTTATCATGTTGAATATTCCTCTACAGTTTATCATGTTGAATATTCCTCTACAGTTTTCATGTTGCACCCGCTGTGTTTGTTTGCACATGTCTTAAGTCAGGAACCTGATGTTCAGTGGTTGTCGTTTGTTGGTGTGGTTTATCAAGTTTATATTATTATTAAGTGTTTGCCTTTTATCTTTTTGTACTTATATTAGACAGGAGGTTTTCCCGTTAGAATGGTTTTACAAGTCATTTTTTTCTTTTATAGCTTGTTACTCATTGTGAGCCAATGTTCTGTGTTGAAGACGGTACTTTAACCTATAATCATGATATTGGTTTACTTTTACAAAGTGTGACTTGGATGGAGACTCATAGTTGTCTCGTTGGCACTCATACCACATCTTCCTATATATATAAGCTTGTTTACTGTATTGCATAATATATCCTCTTTGTTCTCTCATGAATTGCCTAGATCTTTAACATACTTCTGATAAAACTTATATGTGGTGTTCTTAATTTAAATAAAGTTTGCCTGAAAGACCTATACTTAATACGTGTTATACGTCTGAGGTTTATATATATCCTCTTTGTTCTTTACTGACATGGCTGAGTTTTAGGAATAAAGACGTTTACTATATACATTGCATGTACAAAATGTAATATGTCAAAGGTTTACATCCAAGATATGTGCTCTTAGTTTTTGTATGTGACCTAGTTACAAAGAGCATTGAGAGTTTTACTGGATATACAGTACATCTAACATGGTCAAGGTTTATATCCTATATGCGTTTAGTTTTTCTTGAGCATACATTTAGTATATGCACAGAGGTTATGTACTTAAAACTCCTAACCACATACATTTGACATGAATTCCGTGTCACTACATGTATCGTAAGACTAAGAATATATTCTTAAGTGAGTGTTTTAATAATGTCTTGGGTTTAACTCTTTAAACCAAACATTGCATTCCATTGATGACATCATGTATCGCCAGAATGTACATGATTTATTATCTATTAGACTCCTTACGATTAGAGTAAACTCGTTATACACTGTAGTAACATAAATCACATTTCATTACTGATCATTACTAGATGTATCCCCGGAGTGATTCTCATATAAGTCTTTTAAGAAATGACTCGGAGTTAACTCTTTTAAACAAACATCGCATTCCATTAGATGACAATATGTATCGCCAGAATGTATTATCAACATACTCTTCGCGTATGAGTAAATTCTTTATACTAGTAACATAACTCATATTCAATTACTAGATGCATCACCGGACTGATTCTCACATGAGTCTTTTAAGAGATGACTCGGAGTTAACTCTTTTAAACAAACATCGCATTCCATTAGATGACAATATGTATCGCCAGAATGTATTATCAACATACTTTTCACGATTTGAGTAAATTCTTTATACTAGTAACATGACTCACATTCCGTTACTAGATGCAACGCCGGAGTGAATTCTCATATGAGTCTTTAATGTATAACTCTGTGTAAACATTTTTCCACATACATCACATACATATGGCTTTAAACCGGTAATATGTGTTATCTTATGCCTCTTTAATGAATAACACTGACTAAACCTTTTACCACATACATCACATTTAAAAGGTTGTTCCCCTGTGTGTGTTCGTTTGTGTACTTCTAACACTTGACTCTTCCTGAATCCTTTACCACACACATCACACAAATGGGGCTTTTCTCCAGTGTGCACTTTCATGTGGTGTATCACGGCATAACTGCTCTCAAACTTTTTGTCACAAATATCACATACATGAGGTTTATTAACAGCATAACCAGTGTGTGTTCCCATATGTTTCGTTAAGCCATCTTTTCTCCTGAATCCTTTACCACACAAATCACATAAATAAAGGGCTCTTTTCCCTTCCTCATGGTTTCTTTGACTTGAATCGTTTGCTTAGTTTATAAGTTACATTTGTGTTAAGAGAAGTTAAAAGAAAACCACTATAGATGGGTCAATTGTATCTAAATGGCTCTTTTCCCTTCCTCATGGTTCTTTGACTTGAATCGTTTGCTTAGTTGACAAGTTACATTTGTGTTAAGAGAAGTTAAAAGAAAACCACTATAGATGGGTCAATGGTATCTATATGGCTCTTTTCCCTTCCTCATGGTTCTTTGACTTGAATCGTTTGCTTAGTTTACAAGTTACATTTGTGTTAAGAGAAGTTAAAAGAAAACCACTATAGATGGGTCAATGGTATCTATATGGCTCTTTCCCCTTCCTCATGGTTTCTTTGACTTGAATCGTTTGCTTAGTTTATAAGTTACATTTGTGTTAAGAGAAGTTAAAAGAAAACCACTATAGATGGGTCAATGGTATCTATATGGCTCTTTCCCCTTCCTCATGGTTTCTTTGACTTGAATCGTTTGCTTAGTTTATAAGTTACATTTGTGTTAAGAGAAGTTAAAAGAAAACCACTACAGATGGGTCAATGGTATCTATATGGCTCTTTTCCCTTCCTCATGGTTTCTTTGACTTGAATCGTTTGCTTAGTTTATAAGTTACATTTGTGTTAAGAGAAGTTAAAAGAAAACCACTATAGATGGGTCATTGGTATCTGTATGGCTCTTTTCCCTTCCTCATGGTTCTTTGACTTGAATCGTTTGCTTAGTTTACAAGTTACATTTGTGTTAAGAGAAGTTAAAAGAAAACCACTATAGATGGGTCAATGGTATCTATATGGCTCTTTTCCCTTCCTCATGGTTTCTTTGACTTGAATCGTTTGCTTAGTTTATAAGTTACATTTGTGTTAAGAGAAGTTAAAAGAAAACCACTATAGATGGGTCAATTGTATCTAAATGGCTCTTTTCCCTTCCTCATGGTTCTTTGACTTGAATCGTTTGCTTAGTTTACAAGTTACATTTGTGTTAAGAGAAGTTAAAAGAAAACCACTATAGATGGGTCAATGGTATCTATATGGCTCTTTTCCCTTCCTCATGGTTCTTTGATCTGAATCGTTTGCTTAGTTTACAAGTTACATTTGTGTTAAGAGAAGTTAAAAGAAAACCACTATAGATGGGTCAATGGTATCTATATGGCTCTTTTCCCTTCCTCATGGTTTCTTTGACTTGAATCGTTTGCTTAGTTTATAAGTTACATTTGTGTTAAGAGAAGTTAAAAGAAAACCACTATAGATGGGTCAATAGTATCTATATGGCTCTTTTCCCTTCCTCATGGTTTCTTTGACTTGAATCGTTTGCTTAGTTTACAAGTTACATTTGTGTTAAGAGAAGTTAAAAGAAAACCACTATAGATGGGTCAATGGTATCTATATGGCTCTTTTCCCTTCCTCATGGTTTCTTTGACTTGAATCGTTTGCTTAGTTTACAAGTTACATTTGTGTTAAGAGAAGTTAAAAGAAAACCACTATAGATGGGTCAATGGTATCTATATGGCTCTTTTCCCTTCCTCATGGTTTCTTTGACTTGAATCGTTTGCTTAGTTTACAAGTGACATTTGTGTTAAGAGAAGTTAAAAGAAAACCACTATAGATGGGTCAATGGTATCTATATGGCTCTTTTCCCTTCCTCATGGTTCTTTGACTTGAATCGTTTGCTTAGTTTACAAGTTATATTTGTGTTAAGAGAAGTTAAAAGAAAACCACTAAATAGATGGGTCAATGGTATCTATATGGCTCTTTTCCTTTTCTCATGGTTTCTTTGACTTGAATCGTTTGCTTAGTTTACAAGTTACATTTGTGTTAAGAGAAGTTACTAGTATAGAATTCATGGCACAAATCACACGATTTAATATTGATCCTGTATCGCTTATCATTTTTGTCTGTTGTCTTTTTTAGACTTTAACCAAAACTTACAAAAATATCAACAAAAATCGGTATTAAAGAGCAACCACTCTAATCATTATCAAGGGTCTAAAGCTTCCAAAGATGTTGACAAAATCGAACTTATTTGTATAGATATTGTCTTGCTGAATATTTTTATTTATTTACTACATGTATTTCTTGATATCTTATAAATAATTTCCAACATACAACATGTACAATAAACAGTTATAAGCCAACCATTTGGGAATATTGTTATTAAAGAATGAGAACTGAATATTAAAGTTTTCAACTGACTTTACCGGTCATGTAAATTTAATTATTATCAAACCATGTATTGAACTCATTCGTTAGACAACTATTAACTAGTGTTGTCAACGGTTAACGTTCGAACGACCGAATACCGAATACCAAAAACGCTAACCGGTTAACCGGACTTTTTTCAATTTTGATAGATTTGATATAAATTTGTATTGAAATCATAGTTATAGGTTTTATTTAAAAATTGTCGTCGTGGTAATTAATTTGACAAATCAGTTGTCCAGTAAATTGATTGCTATTGTTAATCCTAATAACATAAATTTAATTAGTAAGAACTTGTCTCTCAGCTCGGGGCATGATCTTAAAGACACATAATTAGTTTACATATTTTTTTAGCAGTAACTCTAAATCAGTAATGCGATTAAATTTTACGACTTACTTCATTATTTCGTTTCTGATCTAATGATATGTTTTACGATATATGTAAATATTGTATTGTGTATATTAATGGTGAAACGTTAATAAACTATTTATCTATCTGTCTCTATCTATCTATCTAATATTGTGTAAACCTACATCTAAATGTGCAAACTCCGTCGTGAAGGGCTTACTTAAAAACGAAATGCTAACTCAAAAATTGTAAAATGAAAACCAATGTGAATGTACACAATGTATACGTGATAGTACGAGTAACATGCAAACAAAGTAAAGAAACAGGCCGTACAGTGACCTATAATAGTTGTTAATTTCTGTGTCATTTTGTCTCATTGGCAATCATACCACATCTTCTTTTTTTTATAATTAATCATTTAAATTGAAACACCCACATCATTCTCGGTGACAACAAGTGAAAAGGAAAGAATAATCAGTTTCAGACATATTCAATTCTACGAGATCAAGAAGTTGTTTTTTTTATTTTTCAATCTGAAGCTGGTATATACACGCTATAGTTGATACGGTGTAGTTGATTATAAAAAGTCAAACTTCGCCAGGAACTCACACAGACAAGCCTTAAAATGCCAAAGGACAAACTTCAATTTTAAAAGCGTAGATTTATGACTTGGATGAAAGGTTTTCAAATTGACACTCATACCACATCTTTTATCTATGTGTAGGGTACTATTGATAAGGGCTTTCAAGCACCAATTCAAACTACCGGTTAACCGGTTAATCGGTCGAACGATTATCCGAGTAACCGGTTACTCAAAAGTGTACGATTTGACAACACTACTATTAACTATCGGTACTGGCATGAACATACGGATTTTTTTTGTGTTATTAAAATTTGCTGTTACAAAATATTATAAATTATTATAAATTAAGGAATGTATCTGCCTCATGCAAAGCTCTGATTCCTTTCACGGATTTGGCTATACTTTTTGGACCTTTTGGATTATAGCTCTTCATCTTTTATATAAGCTTTGGATTTCAAATATTTTGGCCACGAGCATCAGTGAAGAGACATGTATTGTCGAAATGCGCATCTGGTGCAAAATAATTGATACCGTTAATTTTATTAACTTATAACAGTGAAATATGGTATATATATGAGTTCATACTAATCCTTTTATAAAGCTTCAATTAGATGAGACAATAATAATAACAATTTGTAAGTCAACTTTAGTAAAGAAATGCTCTTGTCATATAGCTGCTGGATATGATTTAGGCAGCTTACCTTATTGATTGCTTTATAGAAGGCAAACTCTTCGTTTTCAAGACAGACTTTTACATGTTTTAAAGGAAAAAACTAGCACACCACTAAACAATGCTAAAAGAAATACTAAATTTGGAAAAAAAAACTTAACATAATAAAGGTATTTATTCTTGGTACTCCTATGTTAATCATATCAGAAGTCAAAATGATCTAGAAATTGTTTACCAAAATAAGGCTAACCTGATGCTCCGCAGGGCGCAGCTTTATACGACCGCAAAGGTCGAACCCTGAACAGTTGGGACAAGTATGGACACCACATTTGGATTGTGATTAAATTGTTGACACAACACAGGTTTTTGACACAGAATGAATGTGGTCTAGGACTTAAACTTAAAAAAAATAAATTGGACATTTACCTATTATGGTTTAATATCCAAAATCTAAATACATGGTTAGATTCAACATATCATAGAACCCAAAGAATTCAATTTTTGATGAAATCAATTATGTTCAATTTTAGACCCTTAAGACCTCAATGTGAACCAATTTGATAACCAGGCCCGAATATTAAAAATCTAAATACGTGGTTAGATTCAGCATATTGAAGAACCCCATTTTTCAATTTTTGTTGAAAACAAACAAAGTTTAATTTTTGACCCTTTGGACCTTAATGTAGACCAATTTGAAAACGGGACAATACTGTACGATTAAATATTTCTTGCTCTTGTGCAAAATTGTGCAATTGAACATTTCTGGCTATTGCGCAATATTGTGAAATTGAAGATTTCTTGCTATTGCACAATACTGTGCAATTGAAGATTTCTTGCTATTGCGCAAAACTGTGCAATTAAACATTTCTTGTTATTGCACAATACTTAATATAATAATTTTGGACCCTAATTTGGACCAACTTGAAAACTGGGCCCATAATCAAAAATCTAAGCACATGTTTTAGATTCAGCATATCAAAGAACCCCAAGAATTCAATTTTTGTTAAAATCAAGCTAAATTTAGTTTTGGACCCTTTGGACTTTAATGTAGATTAATTTGAAAACAGGACCAAAAATTAAGAATCTGAATAAACGGTTAGATTTGGCATACCAAATAACCCCAATAATTCATTTTTTGATGAAATCAATTACCCTTTTGGCCCCTAATTCCTAAACTATAGAACCAAAACTCCCAAAATCAATTCAAACCTTCCTTTGGTGGTCATAAACCGGATGTTAAAATTTCTTAGATTTCTAATTACTTATACTAAAGTTATTGTGCAAAAACCAAGCAAAATGCTTATGTTAGACCTTTTTTTTTTTGTCCCCTTATGCATAAAATGTTGGGACCAAAACTCCCAAAATTAATCCCAACCTTCCTATTGTGGTCATAAACCTTCTTTTAAAATTTCACAATTTTTTGTTTACTTATACTAAAGTTATTGTGACAAAACCAAGAAACATGCTTATTTGGGGCCTTTTTGGCCCCTAATTCCTAAACTGTTGGGACCAAAACTCCCAACATCGATCCCAACCTTCTTTTTATGATCATAAACCTTGTGTTTTAATTTCATAGATTTCTATATACTTATACTAAAGTTATAGTGCGAAAACCAAATGTCTTCGGACGACGACGACGACGACGACGACTCCAACGTCATACCAATATACGACTTATTAAAAATAATATATAATATATAAAAGGTCAGGATCAAAACTCGTACATATTAAGCATTGTTAAGAGTGTGCAAATTTAGTTTCCTTACGTCCCCGTCTATATCTATATATTTGCTCAAATAATACTTAAAATTGTTTTGCTTGGTTTAATATTGATCGACCAATTCACTAAGTGAGTTGCTCATGTTGCTATTCATGATGTACTACTCTACTTGTTTACAATTTTAGGAGTAGTGCACGTTCTGTTTACTAACATGCAACGCATAATGCCATTTGTTCACATCTAAATTGTATCATAGATATAGGAAGATGTGGTGTGAGTGCCAATGAGTATACATGTCATAAGTATTAACTTAAGGATGTACTTAGGTGAGGTTTTGGCATTTGTGTCAAATGTTCGGACTCCTCGGTGTTTTTCCATACAATACAAGGTAAAATAGTTTGCCCAAAACACCCGTTTATTTTTTGATAGAAGATTAAAAAGCTCATTGAAGGTCATTTATTAAAATTATAGCAGGTTGTTGATTTTCCTTCTTTTAATTTGAGACCAAAATAATACCAAAGCAAATATGAGTTAAAAGTCCGAGTCAGCCTTTTCCCGCCATATTTTATAAATTAAGAATCTGAATAAACGGTTAGATTTGGCATACCAAATAACCCCAATAATTCATTTTTTGATGAAATCAATTACCCTTTTGGCCCCTAATTCCTAAACTATAGAACCAAAACTCCCAAAATCAATTCAAACCTTCCTTTGGTGGTCATAAACCGGATGTTAAAATTTCTTAGATTTCTAATTACTTATACTAAAGTTATTGTGCAAAAACCAAGCAAAATGCTTATGTTAGACCTTTTTTTTTTGTCCCCTAATGCATAAAATGTTGGGACCAAAACTCCCAAAATTAATCCCAACCTTCCTATTGTGGTCATAAACCTTCTTTTAAAATTTCACAATTTTTTGTTTACTTATACTAAAGTTATTGTGACAAAACCAAGAAACATGCTTATTTGGGGCCTTTTTGGCCCCTAATTCCTAAACTGTTGGGACCAAAACTCCCAACATCGATCCCAACCTTCCTTTTATGATCATAAACCTTGTGTTTTAATTTCATAGATTTCTATATACTTATACTAAAGTTATAGTGCGAAAACCAAATGTCTTCGGACGACGACGACGACGACGACGACTCCAACGTCATACCAATATACGACTTATTAAAAATAATATATAATATATAAAAGGTCAGGATCAAAACTCGTACATATTAAGCATTGTTAAGAGTGTGCAAATTTAGTTTCCTTACGTCACCGTCTATATCTATATATTTGCTCAAATAATACTTAAAATTGTTTTGCTTGGTTTAATATTGATCGACCAATTCACTAAGTGAGTTGCTCATGTTGCTATTCATGATGTACTACTCTACTTGTTTACAATTTTAGGAGTAGTGCACGTTCTGTTTACTAACATGCAACGCATAATGCCATTTGTTCACATCTAAATTGTATTATAGATATAGGAAGATGTGGTGTGAGTGCCAATGAGTATACATGTCATAAGTATTAACTTAAGGATGTACTTAGGTGAGGTTTTGGCATTTGTGTCAAATGTTCGGACTCCTCGGTGTTTTTCCATACAATACAAGGTAAAATAGTTTGCCCAAAACACCCGTTTATTTTTTGATAGAAGATTAAAAAGCTCATTGAAGGTCATTTATTAAAATTATAGCAGGTTGTTGATTTTCCTTCTTTTAATTTGAGACCAAAATAATACCAAAGCAAATATGAGTTAAAAGTCCGAGTCAGCCTTTTCCCGCCATATTTTATAAATTAAGAATCTGAATAAACGGTTAGATTTGGCATACCAAATAACCCCAATAATTCATTTTTTGATGAAATCAATTACCCTTTTGGCCCCTAATTCCTAAACTATAGAACCAAAACTCCCAAAATCAATTCAAACCTTCCTTTGGTGGTCATAAACCGGATGTTAAAATTTCTTAGATTTCTAATTACTTATACTAAAGTTATTGTGCAAAAACCAAGCAAAATGCTTATGTTAGACCTTTTTTTTTTGTCCCCTAATGCATAAAATGTTGGGACCAAAACTCCCAAAATTAATCCCAACCTTCCTATTGTGGTCATAAACCTTCTTTTAAAATTTCACAATTTTTTGTTTACTTATACTAAAGTTATTGTGACAAAACCAAGAAACATGCTTATTTGGGGCCTTTTTGGCCCCTAATTCCTAAACTGTTGGGACCAAAACTCCCAACATCGATCCCAACCTTCTATTTATGATCATAAACCTTGTGTTTTAATTTCATAGATTTCTATATACTTATACTAAAGTTATAGTGCGAAAACCAAATGTCTTCGGACGACGACGACGACGACGACGACTCCAACGTCATACCAATATACGACTTATTAAAAATAATATATAATATATAAAAGGTCAGGATCAAAACTCGTACATATTAAGCATTGTTAAGAGTGTGCAAATTTAGTTTCCTTACGTCACCGTCTATATCTATATATTTGCTCAAATAATACTTAAAATTGTTTTGCTTGGTTTAATATTGATCGACCAATTCACTAAGTGAGTTGCTCATGTTGCTATTCATGATGTACTACTCTACTTGTTTACAATTTTAGGAGTAGTGCACGTTCTGTTTACTAACATGCAACGCATAATGCCATTTGTTCACATCTAAATTGTATTATAGATATAGGAAGATGTGGTGTGAGTGCCAATGAGTATACATGTCATAAGTATTAACTTAAGGATGTACTTAGGTGAGGTTTTGGCATTTGTGTCAAATGTTCGGACTCCTCGGTGTTTTTCCATACAATACAAGGTAAAATAGTTTGCCCAAAACACCCGTTTATTTTTTGATAGAAGATTAAAAAGCTCATTGAAGGTCATTTATTAAAATTATAGCAGGTTGTTGATTTTCCTTCTTTTAATTTGAGACCAAAATAATACCAAAGCAAATATGAGTTAAAAGTCCGAGTCAGCCTTTTCCCGCCATATTTTATAAATCAAATATCTCGAAAAAGAGCTCCATGACCTATCAACAATATTAGCTTATTCTATTCATTAACTTTTACTCTTCATAATTATGGTATTAATTTTAATTTCTTGATTTATAAAATTTTACCTAAGTACATCCTTAATAAAAAATTCAGATTTTTTTCACGAGAAAAATAATCAACTTAATTCATTTTAAACGGTATAAAAATTTAAAACATAATTGTTTTGACATGGTGTTTATATTTCCAAAAGTACAGGCTCCTGCACTGTTTAGTTACTAGTATTTCGTAAGAAATGGAAAGCGAATATTTTATGTTTCTTATATTCTCGAAACTTTATTAAGTTTTGACCAACGTTTGAACAGGTACGTGAAAACAAATCGTCATTATAATTAATAATGTGTATAGAAACCCTAAAACGTCCTGTGTATTGATGATATTGAGGAAGAAATGCATTTTATTTTATCATGTCATTTCTATTCAATACTGCGTGAATGTTTAATAAAACCATAACATTGGCGTAGGCCATCTCAGGACTGGTTAAAAGCTTTTACAATTATTAAGCACTCCTAATGTAAAATACTGTAATGTAACTTAGCAAAATGTACCCCACCCTGTTCGTAAATTTTATTTATCAGAAATATATACCTTGTCATATATCAATTAAAAAAACAACACAAACCTATAGACCTCATGGACATGTATAGATATATTTAAATATCTTTCATCTTTGGTACTTTAGGTGTCATACCACCAATTACTCCCTCAAATTTAGAACGTATGTGAAAGTAGGCCTACTCGGACAAAAAATAGTGCATTTGATGTCATTGTTCACCTAAACTAAACAACAAATTTGCAGAAATGAAAGTTTTGTTGAAAGAGAAATATATTAAGACCATTTTGAGCCAAAATTTATCTGTCTATGAGTTTGCATTAAAAATTGAGGATTAATGCGCTCCATAGTATACTAATTTAAGATTTCCAGAAAACCAGGGGTTATTTTTAGTGGTACCTCCTTTCGGAAGCTCTCTGCTTTCTTATATGATTTTGAATGTATGTTGAAAATTGGCATGCAGAAAGGTGACACCTGTACAATTCAGGATATACCTAGTTTCTATGAAGTTAAACTTAAGGTAAAATATTTAGAAAGCTGTGAAAATTGCAAAATTTGGTTGAACAGATAGGGACTTTTAATTGGTGGTATGACACCATTAGTATAAAACATTTTTTTTTGGGGTCCAGATTATCATCATATTTATTTTTAGAGCAACTTAATTAGGGGTATCATAAACAAATATGGATTAACTAAATAAAGTTTCAAGCGTTTATCGAGATACAATTTAACTAAACGGTAGAAACAATTAATAGCATAACTATTTTGACATGGTATTCACCATGCTCATATTTCTGAAACTAGACGCTCCTGCACTTTTTAGATAATAATAATAATTATAACTTTATTAGCACTAACACATTGACATTAAATGGTTATGGCAACAAATTAAAGACAAACTACAATAACATATATACAATGAAGGAGTGACAGTGGATAATTATGAGAGAAATATATAAAAATAAAAGAGAGGCATACATTATTACAGAAATCAAGTACCTTTTAATAGTCCTTAATAATGAGTTTCTCAACAACAAGCATTCATAACGGACTGCAATAAATTTTGATACTCTGCAATTTTCATTCTCAAAATGAATTGTTTTGAATCTTTGCAAAATGGCTAAAAATCTAGGTTTTTTTGCCTGAAATCTAGGAGTTTTAACAACTTCATATCAATTTGCATCATGTCGGAAAATCAATTTCTTTTTGTTTAGAAAAAATGCATCAAGCTTTTAAATACTACAGCTTAATTCAATTTTTCTTAGAAATAAAGTCAATTCTCATCATCCTTCAAATGCATCCTGCAATAAAAAAAAAGAAACGAATAATATACATACTAAAATTTTAGAATTCCTTTTTGTAAGTTGTATTTTATATTTTGAATTATACAATAAACTAAATTTTTAGCCTACTGAAATTTTACATTCAAAACTCAGTGCTAAATTTTTAGCTTTCAAAGATTCTCATTTCAATGATATTGGCTCGAGTTTTAACCGTTTGAGCAATTTGGACAAGAACAGTTAATACATGAACAAAAATGCTAAATTTTTAGTAAAAAAAAATATAACATTTTGCTCGAAAAATTGCAATTTGTTTTTATTGTAATATAGTTAATTGTAAATTATAAGCCTGGTACCTTTGAAAAGTATCTATATCCGATTTTTGAGATGATATTTAGCGACTTTAGCAATCATATTTTACTTTGATAAGGAAAATCACGCATAAGAGTTTACATTTAAGTTTTGAATCAAGCACTTAAACGTACCGCATTTCTCACAAAATTCATAAATTGGCATCAACATGCTTAATAGTCTATCATCAACTTATACTAATCGACATTTGGTGGGATTTTATTGCTCAATCTGTAGGTATGATGTGGTTTGAGAAGGTTTGGTATTCTTTTCGATATTTCACGTTTTTTGACACGATATTGTCGATGTTTTCGCCAATTGAATTCTGAGTTTGCCTTGGGCATCAGCAGCCTGTTACTATACTATAACTATATTATGTCCCAGACAGTATTGTACAGATTGGGAACAAACCCCCTGTATGGTGATTATACCTGAATAGAGGGATAATCCTTCTTTAGAGGGATAAAATTATACCTCTTTAGAGGGGTATTTTTGTTTGCACTGGATTTAAAGCAAATTAGGGCAGAATGGCATTTTCTAGTTATATTGGCTGTAATCTCTAGCATTATATGCATCAACATATGCACTTTACTAAAAATTGGGATAACCAGTTTTCTGCGTAAGTGACAAAACTTGCAATCTATTGTATACCTATCTGAACACCTGATCAACATCAAAAGGAATAGTTAACCTTTAAATTTCATGTTAAATCTAACAATAGAAATTCTGTTCAGTGAGCCATAAGTGAGTAGAATTTACCTGATCATCACAGCTATCAATCATGGTGAACAATAGAATTTATATTTAGTCAGATAAGCAGCAAACTGGGCATGTGCATATTAAACTAAGTACATCAATTGGTGCATCACCTGTTGCAGGTTACTGCCATAATAAGTAGAGAATGCCATTCTGCCCTATTTTGATTTAAATCCAGTCTAAACAAAAATACCCCTCTATAGAAGGATTAATAGAAGGTATAATCACCATATAGAGGGTTTGTTCTCAACCTGTTGTATATGGTTTGTCTATATGTTGACACTTTAAAGTAAACGTCTTATGTGCTAATGACTCTATATATATATATGAAGTCAAAAGACATGGAATGATATTTGAAAATACGAGAGAATGTTAACATGGAAACAAGATATGAACTCTGGTTAATACAATAAATGTTTTGTTTACATATTTTTTTCGGATATTTTTATACAAAATGAAACTAGCAAAACTAGTCATATATAGAGATTATTTTACGTTTAAGTTACCTAGTTTCTCCTTCTCTTGTGGTATGCTTATTTCCTTTAAATAAAATTCTTTTATATTATGAGAACACAAACAGTTGATGTTTTGTCATATTACAAAGAGTCACAACAACTTTGCGCCATTTAGTAATCATAATCAGTCTTCGTCCTTCAAATCCTTTAATTACATCCAATGAATTTAGGAAATGTCAAACGTTTACGTGATTTTTACATTTAAAGCGCCTTTATGATTAACATTTTGTCTCTAAAATGCTTGAATAATTGTATCCCTTTTAGATTATTTTGTTCTTTAATAATGTTACAGCTTCAATCAAAAACAAATTTTTTTTTAAACTGTTCCGAAGTTAAAAAATTCTCTAGACACATATTTATGATATATCAGCTATGCAAGTTCACCATTCTAGTTTGAATTAAGAACATTTAACTTAAGCTTCTTATCAGTATGCATAGGCGGATCCAGGGGGGGCCTGGGGGCCCGCCCTCCCCCCTTTCGTGGAAAAAATTTGATTGATTATATAGGGAATCACTGAAGCATGACTGGAGCGCCCCCCCCCCCTTTTAGGTCAGTCAGCGCCCCCCCCCCCCCCTCCCTTATGAAAAGTTCTGGATCCGCCACTGGTATGCATATGAAGATCAATACTAGAGATTAGTGAGAAACAAAACATAGAAAACAATGTGCACTTAAGTCATGTAAACAGTGCATATGTATACGATATCAGTTTGTGTTATAGTGCGTAACAAGATTTTGTGAGGGAATTCATTGTTTGCTATACCATATGGTTCAGTTAAAGGCATTTTATGATAAGACCAGAGACATGTATACTAAACATATTTATATGTCTCTGGATAAGACCAATAAAGTAATTAGAATGAACATTTTGGCATTATTTTAAAAAATGATTTAGCTATGAATAAATGTAACATTTGTCAAAAACATACCCTTTTAAAAAGAAAATGTCTGTATAAAGTCAATAGTTTTGTTGACTTTTGAAGCCCAAACTTTGAATAGCTATATTTACTCTAATGAGTGATCTAAAAACTATATTCAGACAGACATATAGGTTAATGAAACTCTAGCAAAAAGTTTGATCAATTATTTTTTTGTTATGGTACGAAATTGCAGGTACGAAATGGTTATGGTACTAAATGACTACAATTCACACAAATCCAACACTGTTTCTCTCCCCTTACATACCTTATTCGTCACAAGTACCTCCAGATGGATCTACCATGTGTACAGGATAGAGAATCTCCGTCAATTTCGGAGGCAAACAGTCTCGATGACATATGCTTTCCGACTGATGAGCACGAAGATGATAATATTTCTTCGCCATCTAGTTCATTCTCCAGGCAAAACAAGAGACGCAGGTTAAGTCCCGGGTTAAACTATAACAATTACGTTTCAAACTCAAAGTATCATATTCCACAATTCGTGTCTTCTTGGAAGTTATACCACGCTGAAAGATTACACATTTTTTATTCCAAGTGTTACACCGAAACTCCAAATGATTTACTTAATTTATTGGACAAGACAATTGAACCCTTTTCACATCAACAAAAGTATTATATTGAAAGAATTAAATCATTTCTAAAATTTGAATCTTGTGAGCCTGGAGTATCCCGGAGCCGATCGAGTGTTTTTTTAAGGGACATATACATCAGATTGGAACCTGTATTTGGTGAAATTATCAAGGAGCTTCGTTCTATCTTTGAAGGAGGATACAAGGCTAAAAATTCAAATCCTGATTATTATCACATGTGAGTTCACAATGGTTTTAATAGTTTTGACTTTTAAAAGAAGGTGGCTACTTGTTTTGTTTTTTTTAGTGGGGAGTATAGGCCCCCCAGCCTCTAAACTCATCAATTCTGAATTTCATGATTCAAGATAAATGATGGGACACGATTGTATTTCAAAAACCACTAATATATATATTTTTGTTTTCAATTAAAAAATCAAACGATGAATGCATATTTTTTTGTGTACCCATCTGTCCCTACTAGAAAACAAAAATTACATGTGTCCCTGCCCGTCCCTACTAAAAAATTGCACAGTTTCTTTTTTATTTTTATAATGTGGAAGTACAAAATATACATCGGCGGGGTTAAACGGCCACAAAAGAGACAGACAGATGAGGTTTCCGTGAATATGACTTTATGAGAAAACTAAACGGTCTAATTATTCTGCCGAAAGGGAACGTGAAAGACCCTGGCTAGGCGATAGGGATGACGTAATGGTGTGTTCTGCATGCAAAGTTCACAGTGACACAAAAACTAATTCATTTGTAACTTGGTGTAAAATCTACAAATTAGATTGTGCTATTAAGCATGAGAGATCGAACAATCATGAAAAATCAGAAAAGACCAAGACTGAATCCAAGTCTACTTTATTTTCAAAAACTTGTAGAATAGCAAGAACAATCTTTGTGCCATGAACAAGTTCTAAAATGTTGTTAGCACAGTTTTAATTAAATGCATGTAGTTAACATATAAAACCTTTATTTCACTTGATTATTACTCCAAACTGTGTAGTAGTTGTAGTTGTACAATGTAGCTGAAATATTGCCCAAGTTGGCTTTAAACAACATTCAATCAACCAAAAAGTAGAGAATATACATGTAGTATATATAAATCTATACTCTCAGGGTGTAAGGTACATGTATTATAATTTCTTTTTTATCTTTTTAGAGATGTCTTGGCAAGTTATAGGGTATTTGAATTTATTGAAGAACTTTCAATCCTGCTAAAATTGTTTCAAGACAAATACAATCAATTGCAAGAGGTTGCTGAAACCTATTATTACATTCCTCTATGTCAAAGTTTTGCCCAGATGTGTCATTTAAAAGTGCAGTAAGTATAAGTAGTATTAACATTTCATTTTTTTGCCATCACTTTGCGTCCGTCGTCTGTCCGTGTAGTCTTCCATCCGTCCCTCAAAATTTTACACATTTTAATTGTCTCCTCTGAAACCACTGGGCAATGGTATTTGGTATGATGTTGCATTATCATCAGTACATCTCAGTTTCATGCTTGTACTGAAGCCCTACCTCCTCAGTCAAAGTCTAGTGTCAGAAATTAATACACAGTTTCTACATGTTCTATGTTAAATTTTCTGATTAGGTCAGTTCAATAGAAACTCCTTATGATTGGTCAGTGCTTTTTTTATACGACCGCAAAAATTTAAATTTTTTGGTCGTATATTGCTATCACGTTGGCGTCGTCGTCTGCGTCGTCGTCGTCGTCCGAATACTTTTAGTTTTCGCACTCTAACTTTAGTAAAAGTGAATAGAAATCAATGAAATTTTAACACAAGGTTTATGACCACAAAAGGAAGGTTGGGATTGATTTTGGGAGTTTTGGTCCCAACATTTTAGGAATTAGGGGCCAAAAAGGGCCCAAATAAGCATTTTCTTGGTTTTCGCACTATAACTTTAGTTTAAGTGAATAGAAATCTATGAAATTTTGACACAAGGTTTATGACCACAAAAGGAAGGTTGGGATTGATTTTGGGAGTTTTGGTTCTAACAGTTTAGGAATTAAGGGCCAAAAAAGGGCCCAAATCAGCATTATTCTTGGTTTTCGCACAATAACTTTAGTATTAGTAAATAGAAATCAATGAAATTGTAACACAAGGTTTATGACCACAAAAGGAAGGTTGGGATTGATTTTTGGAGTTATTGTCACAACAGTTTATGAATTAGGGGCCAAAAAGGGGCCCAAATAAGCATTATTTTTGGTTTTTGCACCATAACTTTAGTTTAAGTAAATAGAAATCTATGAAATTTAAACACAAGGTTTATGACCATAAAAGGAAGGTTGGGTTTGATTTTGGGAGTTTTGGTCCTAACAGTTTAGGAATAAGGGGCCCAAAGGGTCCAAAATTGAACTTTGTGTGATTTCATCAAAAATTGAATAATTGGGGTTCTTTGATATGCCGAATCTGACTATGTATGTAGATTCTTAATTTTTGGTCCTGTTTTCAAATTGGTCTACATTAAGGTCCAAAGGGTCCAAAATTAAACTTAGTTTGATTTTAACAAAAATTGAATCCTTGGGGTTCTTTGATATGCTGAATTTAAAAATGTACTTAGATTTTTAATTATTGGTCTAGTTTTCAAGTTGGTCCAAATGGGGGTCCAAAATTAAACTTTGTTTGATTTCATCAAAAATTGAATAAATGGGTTCTTTGATATGCCAAATCTAACTGTGTATGTAGATTCTTAATTTTTGGTTCAGTTTTCAAATTGGTCTACATTAAGGTCCAAAGGGTCCAAAATTAAACTAAGTTTGATTTTAACAAAAATTAAATTCTTGGGCTTATTTGATATGCTTTATCTAAATATGTACTTTGATTTTTGATTATGGGCCCAGTTTTCAAGTTGGTCCAAATCAAGATTCCATATCAAGTATTGTGCAATAGCAAGAAATTTTCAATTGCACAGTATTGCACAATAGCAAGAAATATCTAATTGCACAATATTGTGCAATAGCAATTAATTTTCAATTGGAGTTATCTTTCTTTGTATAGAATAGTAGTTGATAATATATGTTGGAAATTTGCCAGACATGACTATGATGTCATTTTCTATTTTTATTTGCCAATAACTTTATGTAAATAACTTCATTGGAAATTTGCCAATATAAAATGTTGCTGATGAAGCTTTTTTTTCCTTATCTTATCTAAAATGTTTTTAGATAATGTATGTTGGACATTTGCCAGACATGACTATGATGTCATTTTCTATTTTTATTTGCCAATAACTTTATGTAAATAACTTCATTGGAAATTTGCCAATATAAAATGTTGCTGATAAAGTTTTTTTTATTGTTTTATACAATAAACAATGTATATTCACTTTTACTACCAACCAATCTTTACCATTCAGTGATAACAAGCACTTTATTTTACATTTTAATATTTTATGATGTATTTAAAAGAGTAGTTATTGTTGCAAACTCCATTAGAAATTTGAATTGATATCAGTTTTGAAAAAAGGGAAACGGGGATGTGAAAAAAAGGGGGGGGTTTACATTTTTCTCATTTCAGATTTCATAAATAAAAAGAAAATTTCTTCAAACATTTTTTGAGAGGATTAATATTCAACAGCATAGTGAATTGCTCAAAGGCAAAAAAAAAACTTTTAAGTTCATTAGATCACATTCATTCCGTGTCAGAAACCTATGCTGTGTCAACTATTTAATTTTAGATTTAAAAAGTTTGAAGAAGAAATCTTTAATTGATTTGTAAAATCTTGACATTTGTTTTGTGTAAAAAAAACCCATGTAATGTCAAAAATTTGATCATGATCCAAATTCAGCTGTATCACGCTTGAATGTTTTGTCCATACTTGCCCCAACTGTTCAGGGTTCGACCTCTGCGGTCGTATAAAGCTGCGCCCTGCGGAGCACCTGGTTTATCATGTTGCATTATCATCAGTACATCTCAGTTTCATGCTTGTACTGATGCCCCACCCCCTCAGTCAAAGTCTAGTGTCAGAAATTAATACACAGTTTCTACATGTTCTATGTTAAGTTTTCTGATTAGGTCAGTTCAATAGAAACTCCTTATGATTGATTAGTGCTATTTTTTATCATGTTGCATTATCATCAGTACATCTCAGTTTCATGCAGGTTGTGAGGCCCTACCCCCTCAGTCATGGTCCACTGACTTTGAAATTGCCACAAAGTGTATGTTAAGTTTTGTGATTAGGTCAGTTCAAAAGGAACTACTTATGATAGCTATAGGTTAGTGATATTTGGTATGATATTGCATTAGCGTGTGTACATTTCATTTTCATGCAGGTTGTGAGGTCCTGCTGAAAAAAAAAACTCAAATTAAATATTCCCATTAATAGTGCAGTCAATATCAATCAAGGATTTGAAAATTGTATCAAAGGGGTTTTGTAACTATTTCACTCTTAAATATACACAGTCTAAAATAAACTTTGCTGCAAAGCAGGCGAGACAGATGTCTGTGATAAAAGTTTATTCAATTATTGCTATCACATTGTGTATTATTGGGATTTTTCATCTGATTCTGATGCCGTTTTTTTTTTTTTTATTATTTATTTCCTTATTGCAAGACTTTTCGGTAGTATACCAACTTCATGTGAGTCTTACTATTTCAGAGATATAAGGGATCAGTTTTCAATTTTTTTATAATTGTATAATACTGGAATTTGGAATCAAGGTATACAATGGTATATAAACATTGGGTTTTAGTGTAGCAGATACTGGTAACCATGGTAACTCTTATTTTACTACCAGCCATATTTTGCTTCATTGGCAGAAACCCTTTATTCAGATTTGTGACTTTGTATCAGTTGATGCGGCCAGTCATTGAAAATGACCACCATGCCCTAAATGAATAAATAAAATCAATGTAGTAAATTGAACTGAACTTAGTATATATATTTCCCTAGTGGTTCCCATTCAACACTACATTTATTGGTCCTACTGGCCTTTCAAGATGATCAGTATTGGATCTGATCAGACCTTTCTTTGGTTACATCTTCTGACATCAGACTCAGACTTCTCTTGAACTGAATTTTAATGTGCGTATTGTTATGCGTTTACTTTTCTACATTGCTTAGAGGTAATAGGGGGAGGTTTGAGATCTCACAAACATGTTTAACCCCGCTGCATTTTTGCGCCTGTCCCAAGTCAGGAGCCTCTGGCCTTTGTTAGTCTTGTATTATTTTAATTTTAGTTTCTTGTGTACAATTTGGAAATTAGTATGGCGTTCATTATCACTGAACTAGTATATTTGTTTAGGGGCCAGCTGAAGGACGCCTCCGGGTGCGGGAATTTCTCGCTACATTGAAGACCTGTTGGTGACCTGCTGCTGTTGTTTTTTTATTTGGTCGGGTTGTTGTCTCTTTGACACATTCCCCATTTCCATTCTCAATTTTATTTTACTAAATAGGTAATTGGTTAAATTCCTTTTTATGTCCCAGCCACGGCGGAGGGGGCATTAAGTTTTACCCTTGTCCGTCTGTACGTCCCAAAATTAGTTTCTGTTCTCTAACTTTAGTTTGCCTGAACCAAATGTTATAAAAGTTATACACAATGGTTATTACCACCAAACACAGATCAATTTTGAATATGGGTTGAAAATAATATGTTGCCAATCTCATATTAAAATATTGAATAGGTTATTTGAATACATATATATATACAAATACTGACATGCCTAACCAGTATAATTTATGTGGGCTGTTAAAAAACTTTAAGTGCTTTGATTTATCTTAATTAACTACTTCAGACCTTCATTTATTTCATGAAACTTGGACAAAAACATCTCTATGGTCAAAATATTGTAGATACACAAAAGTTTTGAAAATAAATTATTTTTTTTCCGTTTTCGCAGAAAATTTGGACATTTTTTTATTGCTATTGTACTAGGCTGACTGTATGTAATGTTAAGGTTTTTAAAACTTGAATAACTTCACCAAACAGTCTTACCTCCATGAATTTTGAACTGAAGCTACTTTAGTACCTATACATAAATTTTGAAAATATTTTTTTTTCCATTTCGGCAAAGAATTTTTACTTTGTTTAACCTTTACATGCTTTAGTTTAAGATTTTTTTCCAATATAGTGTCAGAAAACTTGAGAAGCATGTTTAGAGTCTAATTCATGTATTGACAGGGTATCTTCTGTTTTGTCATACAATTTGAATATTACCGTAATTAATGATAATGCAGATCTATATATTTTTTATTGAATTATTGCATTGACTACTGTCTTCTTACAAAATTTTTGATTCTATCAACAACTGTCTGAACTGTTGTGAAGTAAATTTCCCTGAATGACCAGCACTTTCATCACAAATTAATACCATATTCATCTTTTCAAGATATGGCAGACCCACAAAATGGATAAATTTAGCAGATCAAAAAATTGTATCATCAGTACCAGACCTCTGTTTCTTCCAAAAAGGAAAGCAGTTGGATGAACTTGTACTCTCAAAATCTCAAATTTTAGTGTCAGTTGTAGAGGTAAGTTGCTTTAGAACAAAAAATGTAAACTGCTATTCCCTTTTACAGTATGTGACACAAATTGAAAAAAATGTTCCTTATTGCATACAAATAATAAATGTGGTCAGTATTCTGTTCTTCAATATTTATAGCTTTACCTGCAAAAGGAATCACAAACCTTCCCTGTTTATTAGCTCACCTGGCTAAAAGCCAGGGTGAGCTTTTGTCATCACTTTGCGTCCGTCATCCGTCTGTAAACTTTTTCAAAAATCTTTTCCTCTGAACCCACTGGGCCAATCTGAACCAAAGTTGGTCTGAATCATCCATAAGGTGTCTACTTTCAAAATTGTATCCGCTGACCCCTGCTCTCCAAAAATGGCAGCCATTACTATAAATAGAACATAGGGGTAAAATGCACAGAAATTTCTATAAATGGCAAAAAACGCTTTATTTTTCAGTAAAATGGGTTCAAATTTGATCTGTATCCTCATCATTTAGAGTTGTTTAACATATGATTCAGGTTTTTCCGAAAAATTTATACTTTTGCCAATTTTGCTAAATATGCTAATTAGGCTTATTTGACAAAAATTCAATGACAGATCTTCTCCTCTGAAACCATTTGGCCAATTGGAACCAAACTTGATGTGGATGGTCCTTGGGTGGTCCCTTTCAAGATGGACAATTTGTGATTTCACGGTGCTTTGCAAACTGAATAATTTGCAATGTGTATTAATATGTTTGTAAGATTGGCTTTATACATGTTATACATGTAAATGTGATTTAGCTTATAAATCCACGTTCACATCCCAAAAATGAGTTCCATTGATTTTTGTGTTAATTTTTCAGTTGCCTACAATGCTCTGGTGGTACATGTATAATAATGAATGTACTAGACACCATTGACATTTTTTTTAATAACTTTGCAAGGGCTTTTTCTTGTTCAATGATTTTGTGTTTTTAATAAAAAAAAAAAAAAAAGAAAGAGTTCATTCAGTAATGGACTACACTACATTTATCTGACATTTTGTCTGAACTTTTAACTAGATATTCATTGCAAAATATTTTTATGGCACAGAGACCAAATGTTGGTGGGCGGGAATCATAATCTTTAACCCTGTCTTTTCTTCTGTTATTGTATCCCTGCATCTGTCCACACTGTAAGCACTAGCAAATTTAGTTCTCATAAGAGTTGGATAAAATTTGTACATAGCCTTCTGTTCTATGATAACTCAAGCCAGTTTGAAGATGAGTTCTGTTCGTGATATTTTGTAAGAGTTGTGCCCTTAAAGACTTTGTAAATTGGCAATATAGCCTTGTCAGCATTCATTTTGGATTTGAATGCAATTTATACATATGCTTTAGCTCAATAATATCTCAAAAAAGTATGAAGAAGAGTCGTGATAGTAAATTTATGTAACATTTATGTTCCTTAAACAACTTTGAAAGTTGGAAAATAAATATTTGCAATGGGGGGGGGGGGGGGGGGGGGGGTGACATTGGAGCACTGTTTTTTTATGATATAATTTTTAATAGGTGAAAAAGGATTCAAGGCAAAAGTGCGAGGAACCACCCATTAAAATCGGAAAATGGTCAGATGAAAAAGATGAAGGTTCCTGCAGACCAGAAATATTGAAGGATTTAACCGAGTCTGTGCTAGGACAGCATGCAGGAGAACTTTTGTTAGAAATTCGAAGAAAAGATCATGTAACAAAGGTAGAAAATGGAGTTAAAAAGTTTATGAAACCGGGAATGGTTGTTGATGGGACTAAGGTAATTTATTGCAGAATTAGAACATTAATAAACAAGTAATATACATGTAAATTAATATCCATGCCATCTATTGATGTATTAATGATATTATTGAGCATGCATGTATATTTATTAGTCCCCTACTGGCAAAGGCTCTGTGTCCATCTGTCCGTCCGTCAGATTTTAGGTTTTACAGATGTTTCCCAAACCCTTTAGGACAGCAGTTTCATATTTGTTATGTAAATAATTCAAGGGCTGTTACAAATGAAGGTCACATTTTGTTCAGGTCTAATAATTTGTCACAGTGTTATGGCTGACGGTCCGTCTGGCAGATCCTGAGTTTTCCAGATTTTTTTAAACCCTTTGAGATGTTGGCTTCATATTTGATATGTAAATACATCATGGGCTGTTACAGTTCAAGTTTGGATTTTGCTCTTGTCCGATAATTTTTCACAGAGATATGACCCTTGAACTAAAGAAAATTCATAAAATTTTAATGTTTTCCAGACTTTTTTCCCCAACCCTTTAAGAGATGAGCTTCATATTTGGTATGTTACAGTTCAAGTTCACATTTTGTTCCAGTCTGATATTTTTTCACAGAGTTATGGCTGTCCGTCTGTCTGATTTAAAGTTTTGCAGACTTTTTTCCCAAACCCTTTTAAATATCGGCTTCATATTTGGTGTGTAAATACATCATGGACTGTTACAGTTCAAGTTCCCATTTTGTTCCAGTCTGATAAGTCAAGGCCCTTGAACTTCTTTCTGTCTGATAAAATGATTTTTTTTGCAGCGACACATAGGGATCACTCTCCGTCATCTTGCGTCTGCGTCATACTACTGTAGATTCATTTTTATTTGTGGTATACCAATTTCTGGTTATGTTGTGCAATTCTAGTATAGTGTTGATTTGCGAAAATATGTGCAATGTGGGGGACATTCGAACTCTGTTCTTTTATAAAATTTAATTTGACAGCATTCTAATTCCACAAACATGACAAATTGAAATATAATATATATATGATGTCAAGTTTAACTTGTCATACGGCCACAGAAATACAGTATATCATACAAATCTCTAAGCATGTGACAACCATACAATATATTTCTCCCCCCGGATTTCTGAAACATCTGAGATACAAGGTTAATACAAAGTAATTATATATTCCTGTGGTTGTTTTCAAGAATTTTTTAGTCAGCGTAGGAATACAGCCTTACAGGATCTCTTAAACCTCTACCTATTTTACCATAACTAGCTACTTTTGTTTTCTGAAACAGGTTTGTGAGGAGACATCAGGTTCTGAGAAACATTATTATTTTTATTTTTCAGGTTTATTTCACAATTCTTAAAATGTCTGATAACCATATAGAAGAACTTGAAAAGAAGAAGAAATATGATGACAGTATGGATGAGGCAACTATTTATTATGCAAAACCGTTGGACCTTATTTTTAAAGAAGATCGGGACATTTTGATAGACAGCTTTATGATGTTAAATAACATTGATTTCAGTTAATGCCATAATCCGCAAATTTACAAGCTTCTTCCACCAGTAAAACTGGTCGCCATGATATAACTGAATCAAAGCTTTACAGGCTGTAAAAGCAATTGCTGCCATGTTAATGTTTTGGGGACTTTTTTTTATCATTGACAATGTTACATGCACATTTGGAGATCAGTTTTATTTTTATTATACAATATAAATTGAATTAATATATTAAGTACAGATTTTAGAATTATCTAATAATTTGTAAATTTTATTAAATTAAAGCAACTGAAAGCATTTCATTAAATTAATAAATGAAGTATTTGATCAAAATTTGTAAGATTTGATTGACACCAAAGTCTTAAGACATTATTGTTGGCCTTCCTATCATAAGTCGCACAAAGATTTAAAGAAGGTGTGCTATTTTTTCATCAATAAAGAATAGGATAAGACAATAATTTTAGTCCTTGGGTGCTGCAATTTATGTTTGTTTGATAAATGTTTGCATGTTTGACACCAAATGTTACATGCAAAAGTACATTTTCATTCTTATTGTAAAAAAATGGTAGCAGACTAATACATTGGATTGATTATTTTTGGAAAATTTGATTATTAGTGTAAGTTCTGAATCATTTACCCACTAAAATGAGGTAAAATAAGCTGTTATACACACACATTAAAGTGCATGTATAAAAATGTCACACTTTTTGTCACTAAAAACCTAGAAATAAGATGTTTAAGGCTTTTTTACTTGATGCTAATATATTTTAAGTTAATTTTTTTTTTACTAAAGGATGTGTAAGGTATAAAAGTGTAAATAAATGTCTTAAAAATTTTTCTTAATCTATTCTTTATATGTTTCCTACAAATAGAACATAGTGTTGACACCAAAATTCTATTAAAGAATTCTTGCCCATATATAAGAATTAAACCTGACAGGAGTGTTGTCTAGTGAGAAGTAAGAAGGTTTTAACTTTATATCAATAAAAGACTTTAGCAGAAAGTCATTTTTAATATGTTTTATATTTCACAAGGAGACAACATGTTTACCAGGCTAAAGTTGGGGTCAAATATGCATGTGCTGAAACATATAACTCAAAAAGAAATCATTATGGATTATCCCCTGGTAGTGTTTGTAACTGGGCAATAATTTCCTTTATTGATTTAATTTTAACAATTTTCATAATTAATTTAAGTTTAACCATTCAGTTAAAACATTTCAACTTTCCAGACGCAAATGTTGAAAAAAGGGAAAGAAATAAAATATCTTACAAGACATAAACATGTAAAAAATAAATGTAAATATATATTTCAGCTTACTAAAAATATTTTCATGATGTTACTTTGTCATCATTTTTAAAAACTAAGTCCCAAACATTATTGCTCAGTTGATATGTGTCATCCTCATGCGGTATGAGATAACTATAATGTGCATGCATTCCCGAAAAGAGGGGTCATCACAGACAAACATGACATTAAATCGTCATTATACGAACAAAAACAAACAGCTCTATGTTGCTTTGATATTTATCCAATTTTCAGGAAACATTGTGAAAAATTATCTTCAATATTTCGAAAACATGTGAAATAAAATTTCAAACACGCTGGACTGTCGAGGGTCAACAAACGTAGTAGACTCGTCCATTGAAAAGACGAGGATAATGGTTTCATCATTTGTCATGCATACCCAGTTTTAATTATGATTTCCAAAAAGAACGTACGTATGTCTATTATGATAGCTGTCACATTATATGCTGACAATGTGTCATGTTTGTTGCTTATGTTGTTATATCTAATTATAATTGTTAATTGTATATACTATTTACAATGAACTTGTATTATTATACATATTTTTTGTATCTCTATATTGTTTTTTTCTACTTTTTTGGATTATTTTTATTTGCAGATCTCTTATTTTCCATGAACATTTTAGCTTTTCTCATCCCTGGCGTCCGTCGTCATCGTCTGTCATCGTTCACTTTTACAAAAATCTTCTTCTCTGAAACTATTGGGCCAAATTTAACCAAACTTGGCCACAATCATCATTGGGGTATCTAGTTTAAAAAATATAGTCGATGACCCTGCCTGCCAACCAAGATGACATGGCTAAAAAAAGAGCATAGGGGTAAAATGCAAGTTTTGTCTATTGTTTTGAAAACCGTTATAAATAGAGAAAATCTGACTGGAGCAAAAATGTTTAGAATGTTGAGCTCTGCCAATTGCTAATACATGTATACATCAAAACTGTCAGACGACTTCTTAGCCTTAAATGACAAATTTTACCATTTTTTAAATTTTTAACCGGATTTTTGACAATTATAATAGAGAGAAACTTTAAATTGCAAAAATGATCAGCAAGACAAGTTCTTCAAATAAGTCTAATGGTCGATATCGTCAGTCGACTCCTTATTAGAGTTTATGCCCTTACGATTTTTACCAATTTTGGCGTTTTTGCCTTATATCTTAAAAATTGTAATAGATAGATAGAAACTTAAACAAGCAAAAATGATCAGCAAGACCCCTCAGTATTTTGAAAGTACAGGTTTGCATGAACCTTTATTAAGGACATCTAGTCCTCGACCGAGAGCCGAAAATGAAAATTATTTTCGATTTAGTAGAGAGAATGTAGCTCCGAGTCCTAGACCGAGAGCCGAAAATGAAAATTATTTTCGATTTAGTAGAGAGAATGTAGCTCCGAGTCCTAGACCGAGAGCCGAAAATGAAAATTATATTCGATTAAGTAGAGAGAATGAAGCTCCGAGTACACGAATTCATACAAGTTCTGCTGCTAGATAACCGCGTAGACAAGTCGATAAGGACATGTATGATATAGGTCAAGATTACAATAATCAACAGTCGCAAGTATATGAACCAACTGGTCGTTATCAAGATAGACATTCTCCACTACCGCGATTCGATCCGCTGTTTAATTACAATCGTAATGCACCTTCTCAGTATGCATATTCACGGGAACCTTTTCAACGTGATTTATCACATCATATGGCTATTTATGGTCCACCTAGACCCGCTACATATGTATCACAGGGATACACTGGTGGTTTACGTGCTACTTCTATTACTCGACGTGAGAAAGAGCCTGAAAAATTTGATGGCCGTTCGGTAGACTGGAAAGATTTCATTGTACACTTTGAACAATGTGCTTCTTGGAACCGTTGGACGGAACATGAAAAGGCTCAACAACTTTCAATGAGTCTTCGCGGAACTGGACAGAAGTTATTAGGGGATTTAAAACCCAAGTTGGTTAAAAGTTACGATAGCTTAAAATCAGTTTTAGCTCAGAGATTTAATCCAAAAGAAAGGGTTACCGCGTACCGATGTGAGTTTAGATCGCGGATACGCAAGCGAGGAGAATCATTAGCCGATTTTGGTTACGCGTTACGACGATTAGTTCTTTTGGCTTATCCCGAAGGAGAATATAACACTGTATTAGAGCAGTTAGTGATAAATCAGTTTATAAACGGGTTATCCAACGTAGAAATGGAAAAACATGTGCAATTTGCACATCCACAAACATTAGAAGCTGCTATTGCTTGTGCCGTGGAATTTGAAGCATTTACCGGTGCACAAATGAATCCGCCGCGAAAGCCAAAAGATGATAATCCTCTGTCTCTGCCAGTCAATAATATAAATAGAAATAAACAAAATAAAGAGAAAACTGAAAATACTAGGAAAGAAATGTCAGCATGTCCTCAAAATGAAATTAAAGATTTGACTGAAGTAATTAGTAGTTGTTTTGGGAAAATGTCTGATAAATTAGACAATTTGACAGTAGGAAAAACAAGAAATTACCCCAATCAAGTTACTTGTTATAAGTGTGGCAAAGAAGGACGTTTTGCTAAATTCTGTAGAAAAGAAACAGAATGTCAAAATTGTGACAAATTTGGTCATCATTATAGAAATTGTGCTGCACCAGCTACTCACTGTGTTAATTGTAACAGGTGGGGACATCTTGCAAAATACTGTAGGACAACTAATAAAGTAAATGATTTTAATGACCAGACAGGATCAAATGATAAGGGAAACGATTAAGGGCTGGACTTAGGGCCAAAGATTCAGCCGAAAACCTTGAAAATGAAATTGAAACAGAAAGGCCTCCAATTAGAATTAGTGCAATACAGCAAAATTGTTTATTTGCTACAGCCAAATGTCAAAAAGTTACTTTTAAAATTTTAGTTGATACAGGATCAGTAGCTAGTTTACTCTCAAAAACTATCTTTGATAAAATGGGGATTGCTCCTTCAAAGTTACAAAGAGTTAAAACAACTCTATCAGCTGCTGATGGAAGCAATATTGAAATTTTGGGAAAAATAACTTTGAAATTTATTATGTCAAGTAAAGTGTTTGAACATGAATTCATAGTAGTCGGGATTCATGAAATTTCAGGGATACTTGGTATGGATTTTTTAGAAATAAATGATGCACAAGTTCTAATTGCGAAGCCTGAAATGGTCTTGTCAGGTCATAAAGTTAAACTATATAAACAGGGACATAACTCTTGTTTTTTTGTTAGATTAAATAGTGAAACAGTTATTCCCCCTAAGTCTGAAATAACACTTGAAGTTCCCACTCCTGAGTTGATAGATAAAAATTTGAGTGTGTTAGAACCTTGTAAAAGATTACAAAAGGAAGGTTTATTTATTGCTAGGACTTTATTAAGTAAACCAGAAACTAAGCTGGAAATCTTCAAATGTTATTATGTCATCCATTTTGGCACTGATTCCAAATGATGTCTGATACCGCAATTTTCATTGGCTAATTATGGGTTAAGGAAAATAAATTTGAATAATTAATTTGATTGGTGAACGGTAGTATAAAAGCGGCCGCTTCGAAGTTAAGTTTGTCTCTTGGCCAGTGACTTGAGTAAGGTCTACTTCTCTCTTCTCTCTCTATATATAGCCGAGATTTTGTCAGTTACTAAAAGTTTGATTAAATATTGTTCCCTTTCTAAGTAGACTAAGTTTAAGATAAAAATGTAGAATTTTATTTTGGTAAAACTTTTCAATCGTTCACCGCAGTGTGTTCTTCTGATTCTAGATTTATTTAGTAATTTTGCGATGTTAATTTATAAATAGATTAGCCATATTCATCCACGTGTCGCGGTGCACTCGACTTTCCGTAGGGAGGGTGTTCCGATATTTCAACACTAATATTTAGATAGCTACTACACTTCTTTTTATATAAATTCAATTTAAAGAAAGAAATAAGTTTATTTTTGTATATTTTGTTGTTTGGTGCTCTATTTTTGTTGTAAACAAAGTACCGATTTATTGAAGTTAAATTGAAGAAAACTGTTTATAGTTTTCTTTGCCTTTTTGATATAATTATACTGATTTTGGATCTTGTTTACACTTGTTAATTGTTACATGTTGATTTATGTTATTTCTATATAAAGTATCTGAACTTAATAAATCTTGAGTCTTCTCTACCAAAACACAATCTCCCAGAGGAACGAACGAGAAACCTGAATTGCTAACTCAGAAGTTTGTGGTATATATTTGCCATTGAGACCAATATAAAAGGCATCCGTCGTTAACAGTATTTGGGGTTATAAATGGAATAAATTACATTTACACTGGTTTAAGGTCAAAGGTTGTTGGTGTTGGATTTTGTTGGCGATTCCAGGTTCACATAAGTACTCACGAGGGAACGGTGACGCATAGAAACCCGACCCTCCTGTTACACTAAACACACAATGCAAAGGGAGTTTATGGAACGTACTTTCAATAAATATATATATAATCAAATATACTATTACAAAATCGGAATGCAGTTCCGATCGAGAACTGTAAGTGATCCTTATAAAAGGTCGGGAACAAAACTTGTACATTATTCAAGGGTGTGCCAATTATAGTTTCCTTACGTTATTTTTCTACATGATAATGCTTAATTGTTATTGCAGTGGCAAATCAAGAGGGGGTCCGGGGGCTGAAACCCCCCTTTTTTTGGACGAATTTGCATTTGAATCCGGACTTATGGTTGGAACCCACCCTTAATTTATCCTGTGTGGGAACTCCCCCCCCCCCTTTTTTTTTAGAATCGCTGGATCCGCCCCTGGCTCGTTGTTTGGGTCAGTGGCGGATCCAGAATTTTTCATAAGTGGGGGCCCACTGACTGACCTAAGAGGGGGCCCGCTTCAATGATTCCCTATATAAGGAACCAAATTTCTTCCCAAAAAGGGGGGGCCCGGGCCCCCTGGGCCCCCCTCTAAATCCGCCTCTGTGGGTTATTGACCAATGATGGACTACGCCTTATAATTCTGGAAGTAATGCACGTACTGTTTACCGACATACAATGCATTTTTTCAGATTGCCGGTTAACATTTCGTCTTTCTTTTTTTCTGTGCGATTACATTTAAAGAACATAATAGAAAATATTAATTCTATGCTCACATTGGCAAGTAATTGCTTCTGTCATAAGGAAATAATGTTCAAAATACAATGTACTTGGATCATTGCAAGATTTCAGATTTTCTTTTCACGCGATAACAATTTAACTTATGGTACATAAAGTTAAGCTAAAAACAATTTTCTTTTTAATTGGCGGTATTCATATTTCCAAACTAGAGGCTCCTGCACTTTTCAGTTATTTCGTAATTAAAAATTAAGGGATTTATATAGCGAGTATTTTATCTTTTTAATATCCATTACATTTTTTTAATACTTGTATGATATACAGTCTACTTGCAAAATGTCGATCAAATTCCACAAAGGAAGCTTAAAAACCTAAACCTACAGACTAATGACAGCCAGAGACAACTATCCGTCAAAGTTAAAACCAAACATACAGACAAAGACAGCCAGAGACAACTATCCATCAAAGTTAAAACCAAACATACAGACAAATGACTAACTATCTCGTCTCGTAAAAAAATTTTAGTTACGGAAACCAGACCTACAGAATAATAAGTCAGAGACAACTATCCGTCAAACCTACAAGTACCCGTCCACGTATACTTGTATGTTTGTCCATCTGATGAGTTGAGCCTTTTTCAACTGATTTTTATAGTTCGTTCTTATGTTGTACTGTTATACCACTGTCCCAGGTTAGGGGAGGGTTGGAATTCCGCTAACATGTTTAACCCCGCCAAATTCTGTTTGTATGTACCTGTCCCAAGTCAGGAACCTGTAATTCAGTGGTTGTCGTTTGTTTATGTGTGACATAATTGTTTTTCGTTCAATTTTTGTACAAAAAATAGGCAGTTAGTTTTCTCGTTTGTATTGTTTTACAGTGTCATTTCGGGGCCTTTGGTAGCTGACTAAGCGGTATGGGCTTTGCTCATTGTTGAAGGCCGTACTGTGACATATAGTTCTGTGTTATTTTGGTCTCTTGTGGAGAGTTGTCTCATTGGCAATCATACCACTTCTTCTTTTTTTAGACTAATGACAGCCAGAAACAACTATGATCCCTCAAAGTTAAAATGAATTAGATATAGGCAATTATAGGCGATCGAACTTTTATTCAGAACCCTAAGTTTGTACATGTCCGGCCCTTTTATAGCCAACTATATATATACGGTATTGGTTTTTCTCATTGTTGAAGGCCGTACGATGACTTGTAATTAATTGCTTATATTAACTCGTGAGGATAGTTAGTAATATCAAGGAAAATCGACTGATGAGGCTTGTTTTGGGGGTATCAATATCCCATATCCCATTAAGTTTTTATCCCAAAATCCCGTATCCCTATAATGTTTACCCCTACTATCCCAATAAATATTTTTTACAAATATCCCATATCCCTAAAACTATTTTGAAAGATCCCAAAAAATCATTATAAATTCATTCCCAAGCCCATTCTTTTCCTCATCATCACAGCGTCAACAATTTTGACTGGGAAAACAAACTGCGTTAAGGGAAATTTACAGTGCATACTTCCAGTGTTAAATAAGAATATATGTGTCCAAAAGATGAAGTGTTCCATCTTAGAGCCTTGTATAACAATCTATGTGTATGTGATCTTAAACAATAAATTTAGTCAGTGTAAGGGGTCTAATTTCAGACTTTTTTTTTAATTGTTCAAACCGTGATGCATATGACTGTAAAATTTCATTTTGATAGCATTCTTCTTTCATTGATAAGAAACTTCATCCTACACGTTAACCTATGTTGGAAAGAACAGAAGGACTCAATCCTGTCTCTTGTCCGAGATTGCTCTGACATCCAACGGCTGTTTTGCCAGACAAGCTGAGACTGTGGGATGTCAGAGCAAGTCCATATCAAAAAGTAAATATTTAGCATGCAAGTTCAATAACTCAAAATTAACACAAGAAAGCTTTCTGCTAATGTACCTACATTACACTTAACTGTTGCAATATTTTTACAGCAGGCAAAATTGCACAGCCCTTGTTTTGCAAAGAAATAGCACAACATTTGACTCTGTGATCTTGAACTTTATGAATTACATAGATCCCAATATTTTTGTTACTTTTTTTTAATTTCATTCCTCACAAAACCAGTGATAGAAAGAAAATATATTAATTTACATTGATTATTTAGTAATTATCCGTTATTAACATATTTTATGCGGCGAAATATCTACTTTTTGATATGGGACGTGCTCTGACGTCCCTCGGCCCCAAGCTTGTCTGGCAAAACAGCCGTTGCACATCAGAGCCATCTGTGAAACGTGAAGACCTCTGAAGATCCTCGCCACGTAAAAAATAAGAGGTTAAACACTAGAAAATATCCTGTAATCATATAAAGCATCAAAACAAATAAAAACATTGACAACAATAAGGCTTAACTCATCAGATGGATGCATCTAACAAAAATCTATGATTATTTCAAGAAAATTATCAATGCATATGAGCATATAATATGAAAAAAAGATGTGGTATGATTGCCAATGAGACAACTCTTCACAAGAGACCATGTGACATAGAAATTAACAACTATAGGTCACCGTACGAACTTCAACAATGAGCAAAGCTCATACCTCATAGTTAGCTATAAAAGGTCCTGAAATGACAAATGTAGAACAATTCAAACGAGAAAACTAACGGTCTAATATATGTATAAAAAAATGAACAAAAAACAAATATGTAACACAGCAACGAACGACAACCACTGAATTAAAGACTCCTGACTTTGGACAGGCACATTCATTTTACATACAGAATGTGGCGAGGTTAAACATGTTAGCGGGATCCCAACCCTCCCCTTAACCTGGGACAGTGGTGTAACAGTACAACATAAGAACGAACTATACAAATCAGTTGAAAAAGGCTTAACTCATCAGATGGATACAAATAGAAATACATCTAACAAAAACAGAGAGTGGACGTGACCGAGTACTTGTACATCCCATCAACAAAAAGACACTAAGTACAGATCTGAGAGTACTCGCAGTTACTGGCAGCTAGTTCAAAGCCAATTACAAGTAATAAAAAGTAATGCATCTGAGACTAAATTATCAATCATTACACATCCAGCATCCAATGGCACGGTAAACAACATCTCCGTAAAAATGAGGATGTGCTATCACGTTTGAAATAAGTTTTCTACAGGTAGAACCAAACTTCAAAACCAAATCTAGAATTTAGTAAAGATTTTAAGTGATTTGTGGTAACTAAATCCCTGACTTAGTAATTTACCAGTTATACATAGATTTCGTTCATTAAAATCCAAAACGTTACAACAGACACAGACATAGCGGAGGAGTTGTGATATACAAACACTGTAAGATAGTGCTAAAGGAACATCACCATCCAAAAAAGGAAAATTAACAATAAGGAACGAAGTATGGAAAGCAAAACAAATGCTTTTAAAATTATCAGTACATATGAGCATATGAATATCAAAAATAGAGCAATACTTTTCGCTTGGGTTTGGATGACTTTTAAATAAAACGACCATAAACTCAATTAAAATCAACAAAGCCCTAAAATGACCTGTAATATTAAACTTTTTGGGGCAATTTTATCAAGTGAGATGTAAATATTTCTGTACTTAACTTTTAAATTCCACTTATTTTTTTTTCATGTTAAAAATTCAATATCCTTATAAATGCATCAATATCCCATATCCCATTTACTTTTAGGACAAATATCCCATATCCCTAAAATTAAAATGGCAAATATCCCATATCCCAATATACCCTATACAAGCCTCACTGATAGCACAGCTACCTATATTTATAAAGTTATTATCTAAGCCATAACTTATGTTGGTCTTTTGTGGATAGTTGTCTCATTGGCAATCATACCACATCTTCTTTTTTATATAATCGTAAAAAAAGAGGGACAGAATATAACCATAGGGACATGTCAATTTTTAGAACAATAAACTGACAACGCTATGACTAAAAAAGAATGTGTCCCCAGTACACGAATGCCCAACTCGCACTATCATTTTCTATGTTCAGTGGACCGTGAAATTGGGGTAAACCCTCTAATTTGGCATTAAAATTAGAAAGATCATATCATAGGGAACATGTGTACTAAGTTTAAAATTGATTGGATTTCAACTTCATCAAAAACTACCTTGACCAAAAACTTTAATCTGAAGCGGGACAGACGGACGAACGGACGGACGGACGAACGGACGCACAGACCAGAAAACATAATGCCCCTCTTCTATCGTAGGTGGGGCATAAAAAGAAAATGACCAACAGACAAACAATAGTACACAAGACACATTGAACATAGAAAACTAAAGACTAAGCAACACGAACCCCACCAAAAACTGGGGGTGATCTCAAGTGATCCGGAAGGGTAAGCATCCTGCTCAACATATGGTACTCGTCGTGTTGCTCATGTTATTACAAACTCGGTAAATAGTCTAATTCGATAGGTCACATTCGTGGAAAGGGAACGGGATCGAATTTACAACATAAGGAAATAATTTAACGGATTATTTGTAAATGATAACGCATTGGCATACAATATTTTTTTAATGCATCTTATAAAAAACACAAGATAACAAACAAATTAAAACATTTTACATGTACATGATGTATGACATGTGTAATAATAGAAACTGACAAGAGGATATTGTAACATTGAATAGCAAATACGAGTATATATTATATAGAACAGGGGCAAAATTATTTCCGCCATTTTTTCAATGCAATTTTATCCAAATTTAGGGACAGATGTAGTGGTCCCTTTATTAGACTTTAAAAAATTTTCCTCATACTAGTACCCCCGTCCCGGACGTTCATTGTTTCTGGGATATTTTTCAGATAATCACCCCCCCCTATACATTTCAGAATCAATTAAGATTAAATCGAAGTTATATACGAGGGGGAGGACAGGGGGGTACCCTTCTCCCTTCTCCCACTCCTTTTCTCCTTTCTCCTACCCCCTTTCTCCTTTCTCCCATTAGAATAAAACATCTCCTTTTGAGATATTTTTTCTTGAAATATTAGATCATTTTTTAAAAGGAGAGATATTTTATTTTTTCTCCTTTCTCCAACTTTTTCTCCTTTCTCCCAGCCTTCCTCTCCTTTCTCCTACCCCCTTTCTCCTTTCTCCCACCCCCTTTCTCCTTTCTCCTACCCCCTCTCTCTCCCTGTCTCCCTTACCCCTGTCCTTCCCCTCATATACGAATCTTTACAAAATTTTCATTTCTGTACAATATCCCATTTAACATTTTGAAAAGATGGCAAGAGTGACTTCATTCGTCAATACCGCTCTGGTATTCTGTAACTGGGATCCTATTCCATTGTCAAGAATCAGTCCGGTCCGTAATGCGCATGCGTCACTGGTCATAGATTTTATCTATGAATTCGATATATAGAAGTCAACGGGAAATATATTTCATTTGACGATTTAAACATTTTCTGTAACTGGGATCCTATTCCATATATATATAAAATATATAATAAAATGTTAACATAAAAAACAAATATCTGAATATCCGAGTCCTAATTTGTATGGCTGCACAACCCTATTTATCCTCAAATTGACAATAATAATGATAATAAAAAACATAATAACGATAACAAAGCTAGTCTTTTGGTTTTTTATTTGTAACATGTGTATTCCATGTATTTGTATTTGTACTTTTTCTTTTTGTTATTTAGTTTCCTTAATATATTCTTTCAATTCGTAAGCAACTGTCATGATTGTAGGTCTTTTAGTTATTCGCTTATTATTGTAATCAAGGTAACTGGTCAAGGTAACTGGTCAAAAAGTGCGGTTCAAACCTCTGGAACCCCTCCCCCTCCCAAACCCCTAGATCCGCCTTTGATCCATTGGGCACATATGTTGGAGCTAGGAACACAAATGTAATGAACACATACATGTGCCAATTAGCATATTGCATATAGCTAAACAGTAATGTGCAAACATGGTGTATGACTGTAATGTGCAAACATGGTGTATGACTGAAGAACTACCATTTGTGGTTACATGGAAGTTTAAAAAAAAACCTGCTATAATGGCAGTGTCTGCAGAGTCGAATACTGTCATCAAATCAAACCCTTTTCTACATGTTATCATACATTTTTTTTGTAAGTGTGTTTTTTTATGTGTTCTGTCTCAAACATTTATAGCATGGCGTTCATTGTCACTGAACTAGTATATATTTGTTTAGGGGCCAGCTGAAGGACGCCTCCGGGTTCGGGAATTTCTCGCTACATTGAAGACCTGTTGGTTACCTTCTGCTGTTGTTTTTTCTATGGTCGGGTTGTTGTCTCCTTGACACATTCCCCATTTCCATTCTCAATTTAATAACATTTATAAAATTAATCAGATTTAAAAGGTTTATCACAAGTATGTAATCTCGTGTGTGTTTGTAAGTTACCGTTTTGACTAAACCCTTTAACACATACATGACATACAAAACATTTAAAAGGTTTATCACCAGTACACAATGTATGTATTCTCATGTGTGTTTGTAAGTGACAATTCTGAATGAACCCTTTACCACATACATCACAGTTGAAAGGTCTTTAACCAGTGTGTATTGTTGTGTGTCTCTTCAGACAAAAACTGGTAGTAAACTTAAGCCTCTCCCACATACATCACATTTATACGGTTTATCACCAGTATGTATTCTCATGTGTCTTTGTAAGTGACAATTCTGAATGAACCCTTTACCACATATATCACAGTTGAAAGGTCTTTAACCAGTGTGTATTGTTGTGTGTCTCTTCAGACAAAAACTGGTAGTAAAGCCTCTCCCACATACATCACATTTAATTTATACGGTTTATCACCAGTATGTATTCTCATGTGTCTTTGTAAGTGACAATTCTGAATGAAACCTTTACCACATATATCACAGTTGAAAGGTCTTTAACCAGTGTGTATTGTTGTGTGTCTCTTCAGACAAAAACTGGTAGTAAAGCCTCTCCCACATACATCACATTTAATTTATACGGTTTATCACCAGTATGTATTCTCATGTGTCTTTGTAAGTGACAATTCTGAATGAAACCTTTACCACATATATCACAGTTGAAAGGTCTTTAACCAGTGTGTATTGTTGTGTGTCTCTTCAGACAAAAACTGGTAGTAAAGCCTCTCCCACATACATCACATTTAATTTATACGGTTTATCACCAGTATGTATTCTCATGTGTCTTTGTAAGTGACAATTCTGAATGAAACCTTTACCACATATATCACAGTTGAAAGGTCTTCCACCAGTGTGTATTGCTGTGTGTCTCTTCAGGGATACACTGGTAGTAAACCCTTTACCACATACATCACATTTATACGGTTTATCACCAGTTTGTGTACTCATGTGTCTCTGCAGGTCACAATTCTGAATGAAACCTTTACCACATATATCACAGTTGAAAGGTCTTTCACCAGTGTGTATTGCTGTGTGTCTCTTCAGGGATAAACTGGTAGTAAACCCTTTACCACATACATCACATTTATACGGTTTATCACCAGTTTGTGTACTCATGTGTCTCTGTAGGTCACAATTCTGAATGAAACCTTTACCACATATACCACATTTGAAAGGTTTTTCATCTGTGTTGTTATGTATTAGGGTTGAATTCTGTTCGAGGTCGGGGCTATTCCAGGTAAGGGTGTAAGATCAGACCCGTAATGCTGTTTTTGATGTTTCTTGAGTATAAACGTGCTTATGGAGAATAAAGACGTGTTTGTAATGATGTCTTGTCTATTTATTTAGTCCCCGTAAAAGGCAAGAACATCTCATGGTGGAGGACTTCAAATGGATTAATTTGTTTTGTAAACCGCTTTTGACAATTTGTTTCAATTTTATACTGTGTAACTGAAATATTTTTGTGAATTACCACGAGGATCGATTGGCGTGCACTGAAGCGTGACATTACAAGTAGGCGGCAAGCACATGGTTTTTACACAGAGACAATTTTTATTTCCGTTGGTTGTTGAAATTTTTGTTCCCGAATGAGTCTTATTTCTAAAGCCGAGAAAAATCTCACCAACTTAAGTCCGAGATTAGAAAATGTGGGAACTTTGAAAAATATACCTGTCGTTTTATCTGACAGTAAGGGAAGGTATTTAAAGGATCAGACTGTAGATAAACACCCTGAACGGAAAATTGTATGGTGGATACATCCCGGCACGACAGTACAACAGAATTTACAATGGTTGAAAGAAAAAGCTGTGAAGACATTTCAGGACTTGGGACAGATACACATTACTCTTTTTATATGGTTGGGCACCTGTGACTTAACATTCAAGACTGGTAAATATGTTTTTTTGAAATCATCTGATTTTCAAGTGGTAACAGATCTTTGCCAGGATTTTCGGGATATCTACACCTTTATATACCAGTTCCCAACAGTGCGACTTATTTTTCTTCAAGTTCCGTTTTATTCTATTTACTGGTGGAACAAGTTTCATAACCACCCTGACCCCGACCAGTTCTTAAAGAAGGACGATATTCTACATGAGCAGATATTAGAAGTGAATAAGTACATCATCACTTTAAACGAATTTTTAGGACAAAACTCACCGCATTTCAATTTGGACATTTTGGCATCCAGAAAGCGGCACTACGATCTGCAAACGAGTTATAGTACATCTTTCGCTCTGTACTTGGATGGGATTCATCCGTCACCTACACTAGCGAAGCTTTGGCTTCTCAGACTTTGTTTAAGGCTTAATAAAGATTGTAATTAAAACATTTACCTAACTGATTGGTATGTTTTTCACAGATTTTCAGTTTTGTATGTGAGAATTTATCTCGCTGCTCTTTGTATTGATACATGAACATGGTTGTATGTATAGTGGTTCAGTGTATGTGAGAATTAACTCGCTACACAAGGCATTAAACAAAGCGTAATACATTTAGACTGAAGTATACATATAAAAGTGTAATATCATTCTAGCTCGCTAGACCCACAACTGTTGATTTTTGCTCTTTATATTAAAATGGCATCTTATGAATGTGTATGTGAGAATTTACTCGCTACATGTATAGGTTAATCCTTATCGTTGGTAACATAAATTTGTAAATGACTTCACATCAACTCTCGGCAAATTTTTCTGATGACGAGTACGACAGTGAGGTCGAATTTGGATTAATATCAATTAAGTCGCCTGAAACCCCACTACTGCCTTTACCCGTTTCTATATCACCATTGTCCCAGTACTCTGACGATTCCCTAGAATTTGAACTTGAACAACCAAACTCTGTTCTATCAGACGAATTTTTGTCGCTTAATCAGCTTCGGGAGCCAGATATTAACTATTTACTTACTCCGTCCCCAAAACTACCTTTGAACTTTTCAACATGTAATTCAAATCTTGTCATTTCAGACACGATGGAAAAACTAGCAAACTGTCGGAAATTTGGCGGCTATCCCCATGAAAATGCTGCATTATTTATTGCTGAGTTTGAATCATATGCAACCCTACATAACATTTCACCACTGGACGACAACCGCATAATAGCGGCGCTTCATTTACATTTGACTGGTCCAGCATTAACCTGGTTTAATTCACTATCGTCTGAAAATAAGGCATCATGGGAAGCTATAGTACATTTGTTCACAAATAAATATGTTGATTTAGACTGGCAAAATCCTACAGTTATGCTTGATAGTGAAATCTTTGAAAACATGTCTTTATCGTCAGGCCAGTCAATTGATGATTTTTATTGCCAACTTGTGGAAAAAGCAAATACATTGAAAAAACCTGATCACGAAATTTTA
This sequence comes from Mytilus galloprovincialis, assembly GCF_965363235.1. NCBI lineage: Eukaryota > Metazoa > Mollusca > Bivalvia > Mytilida > Mytilidae > Mytilus > Mytilus galloprovincialis. The sequence continues at coordinate 21,770,565 of NC_134848.1, read as the reverse complement.
GTTAAATTCATTAAAGGGTTACCCGAACAACTAGCATTTTTTGTAAGAGCCGGTCACCATAGAGACAGTCCATCGGCATTAGCAGCCGCTAAAATGGGCGAAGCTTATGGGTATAGGAAGGCTGAGCTACAAGTAGCTGCGGCAAGTAAACAGGCAAAACCTAGTGATAAAAGTGACTCCGAGTTCGCCTCCTTACAGTCACAAATAGACACTCTCACTAAGGCAGTCCAAAATTTAACTGCATCTAAAACTGATGAAAGAACAAAACAAAACAGACGTACCGATCGATTTGCTTATAGTCGTCAGCAGGCAACTTACCCCCCTCAGGCAACAAACAGTCGTCAGCAGGCAACCTACCTCCCTCAGGCAACAAACAATCTTTGTTTCAATTGTAATTCGCCAAATCATATTAAACGTTATTGCAACTGGAACGGACAAGGAGTTAGCAGTTCAGATATCACATGTCAGTTGTGTGACCAAAATGGTCATTCAGCGGTTAATTGTAAGAGACTTTCGGGAAACTGAACAGTCCCGGGGGACACCAGGCACGGTCTTCCGGGAGGACTGATATAGGTGCCAGATGTCGTAGTCGTTCGCCTTCTAGGTCATTTATTAACACTGTTCAATCTGAACATTTTCAAACTTCCGATGATGAAATGCAGTGTTCTACATCAAATATGGAAAGCCGGAATAAGTTTATTTATTTGCCTGTACAGATTTTGAATTTGAAAATTGCAGCCCTAGTAGATACGGGAAGCTCAATAAATGTAATTTCACAATTATTTAATTCAATACCTGAAACTCACAAGTCATGGGTAAATTCAACTAGTGAGAAAATTGTTTTAGCTAATAACCAATCTGTTAACATTATTGGTGTTTCACGAATTAAAATACAAATTCCACAAGGAAAACATTGGATTTTAGTACATGTATTTTCACAAACATCACATCCGTTATTATTAGGCACAGACTATTTGGTCTCGAAGAAAATTATGCTAGATTTTTCAAAGTTGACCGTATGTTCCCGTTTCTGTAAAGTGAAAAATCAAAAGCGTTTGTCAGTTTTGCCAAATTCTGAGATGATAGTATGGGGCAAAGTTCATAATGATATTTTACATGGTATGCAAGGAATATGCACGAACCATAATTATTTGTTTAAATTGGGTGTTTTGACAGCGAAATCGGTAGTTTCTGTAAATAAAGATAAACTGGTGCCTGTCAAACTGTTTAATTCTACCAATGAAATAGTTGATATTCCAAGGGGTCAGATTGTTGCGAAATTTGAGATACTTGACAATGACTCTGATTTAATAGCTACATGTATAGGAAATAGAGAAAATCCAGAGGTTAATAATGTACAGTTTTCGACCGAAAAGTGTGAAGATGGGGAACTTAGTGGGACAAAATTTTTCTCCTATTTTGATATTCCAAAACATTTATCTGAGTCTGAACAAGGACAATTGAAAGGGTTTTTAAAATCGCATGACAACATATTTGTAACAGATGAAAATCCTGCTTTAGGTTTCACGGACGTAGTGCAACACAAGATTATACTAAAACCGGATTTCAAGCCAAAATATCAGCGATCGTATCGCCTTACCCCAGATAAAAAACAAGTACTTCGGGATCATCTCGATCATTTGCTAAAACAAGGAATAATTTCCCCGGTTGGTGAAACCGAAGATATACCCATCACAAGTCCCATAGTGTTAGTTTCAAAAAGAGCCAAGGAGTCCCGAAATAGCCAAAATAGCGATTTCAATCAGTCTTCAAACAGTCTCTCTCAGATTTTGTTGCGATTTCCGTTATTTAAATTCTCAGTCTCAGCAGTTTTTTTATGGACTACCAGAATTACAGGATTTAACAGAGTCTTTCTCAAACAGGACCCCGAATTTCATAACTCATATCGATTTAAGTTCAGGATTTTTTCAGATGCCTATATCTCCAGACAGCCAACGATATACCGCATTCAACACTTGTTACGGTACATATAAATTTCTCCGCCTACCAATGGGTTTAAGTTCATCGCCAGGATCATTTCAACTTTTAATGGACAAAGTGCTCCATGGGTTAACATTCAATTCATGTCTGTGTTATTTAGATGACGTTTTAATAACATCAGAAACCTTTGAGCAACACCTTAGTGATTTACATGAGGTATTTAATCGTTTACAAGCCGCTGGCCTAAAATTGGGCCCTAAGAAATGTCATTTTGCACAGAAATCTTGTTTGTTTCTTGGCCACCTTATTTCTAAAGACGGTATACAACCACCGCCTGATCGAATTACAGCAGTTCAAGAATATCCGTCACCCCGAACAGTACGTGAACTTCGCCGTGCACTAGGTCTGTTGAACTGGTTCAAGAAATTTATTCCAAATTTTAGCGCTGAAATAGAACCTCTAACCAAACTTCTTCGGAAAAACGCCAAATTTCGTTGGACATCAGAACAAGAAAATGCATTTACCAGGTTGAAATCTTTATTGACAAATTCTCCGATCTTAGCATTTCCAAATTTTCATACTGAGTTTTATTTAGCAGTGGATACTTAGTTCTAAAGGTATAGGATACATGTTGTACCAGTATCAGGAGACAGCTAGCGATAGTAAGGAGGTCAGTGTAATTCGTTTTGGTTCTAAGTCATTAAGCAAATGGCAAAGATCGTACGGACCTACAAAATTAGAATTACTAGGGATGGTAACAGCTATTTTAGATTGTGCAATGTATTTGAGGGGTCGTAAATTTATTGTCGAGTGTGACCACCAGGCCCTTCGGCCTATATTTCAAAAACAACTTAAAGGGGCCATATATGAACGCTGGGTAGCAATATTGCAACAGTTCAATTTTGAACTACGATATAAACCGGCAAAAGATATGCAGGTTGCAGACGCTTTATCTCGGTCAACTCGATTGAATAGTTGTGAAGGTATTGATAGTCCTGATCAAGAGGACCCATTTTTTCCGTACGTTCCCGAACATGTTGGTGATATACAATTTGAAGGAAAGCGTGTTAAATTTCCGAATTTTATGGATTCTGATAGTACTGATTTTCAAGAACACAATCTTCCGGAAGTTAACAACGTAATGCAAAGTCACGACTCCATTAGGAATTTAAAACATTTTAAGCGCAGTAAACAATTTCAAAACAAACAATTAGATTTTGGATATGACGCTGATACAGAAGATTACGATGTAGCAGATCAAACAATTTCCAAAATAAAAAGTCAGTTACCAGATTACATAAAATATCAACAATTCACGGACAAATGTGACTCTGAGGACCGTAATATAACAGTAGATACAGGAAACCGTGATATACCGGAAACTTCATCTCAAAATATTGACACTGAAAATCAGTCAGAATCAGTCGATCACAAATCAAGTGCTAAAAATCAGGATTCAGAAATTTCTACGGAAAAGGAAGATCATTCAAATTTTACAACGTTAAATACCGATGGTGACGAAACCCAAACTAATCTTAGTACAGAAACGGCTACAAGTGAGAACAATACGCAAGTTAAATTCATTGATTCAATTGAAATTTTTAGACATGGTGATTAAATTTACCCGTGCGACGTTCTAAAAGGACACACAGAAAACCCATGCGTTTCCGAGACACTAATTTTACGACACCTGAATCGTCCACAGATAGTCATATCAAAGACAATGTTAAAATCAAACGTATACTAGCTTGTAAAATAGTGAACGGAACACATAAATATTTAGTTCATCTTTGTGGCGAACCTGCACAGAACGCACGTTGGATGGATATTTCTGATCTCAACGTTAAAGCCAAAGAGATTATTAATAAAAGGCCCCCGCCTATAATAAATTAAGTGTATTATAGCTTGGGCGTGTGGAAATTATTCCGCCGCTTACAATGAAATAAATGATCAAAGTAGAGTCTGCTCGTAACTGCATAAGCGTGTGGGATTTTCACTGCCGCTAATTCATAAGTATCCAGAGATAAAGTTTGCGTAACAAAGTAATGTAAGAAAAAGAAAAGAAAAGAATCACCAGCATCATCTCTGTTGCACCTGATATTTGTGTGAGGGTTATCTCGCCGTCATTCGTATTCTTGTATAGATGTCCAACAATTTGATAAACTTTGTAGTGTTAATTGAAGCACTTTATTTGTTAATCGTTTGTTCAAATTTATTGCATTTCATTATATTTTCGGTTGACTTGGAATAGCCCATTTTTTTTTTAATAAGTGTGCATAAATTCATTCAAGATTTGCATATCAGTTTTCACTATTTGCACATAACTGATTTTCATCAAATTTGTTCATGATAACGGAAATCATTTGATAGCGTGTACATTTGATACAGTAGAATGAATGTTCATGTGGAATATTGTCAGTAGCGGTGTGATAGAAATCATAAATTGCCGTTTCAAGAGGTGTTGCTTTTCTGAAACATGTTTCATTAACTATAAATACGGATCCACGAGTCTGTGAGAGAGAGTAGGGGGGTGGGGGTATGAGAGTGTGAGAGAAACAGTTATGGTGGATGAAACCTATTGTGGAAAGCTCATTTTCAATAAGAGGTAGCGGTCTCTGTTGGTTCCTTATCGATGTATAATAAACAGCTACAGTCATGACAACATTGTTTCGCTTATATATATGCTATTTTACAAATAATTGTATTGTGATTTCATAACGTTATCAAATTTTACTAGAGCATATGAGTAAGATGTGAGATTGTAGAGCAAAGAGTTGAAACGTATTTCAATAAGATTTTTGCATATGGAGTCGTATTGTACTGGAGATTGTTTTTTATAAATTGATATTTACATAGTATTATGGTTTGAACTGAATTCAACCTGTGGAAAAAAATTATCCAAATTTTTGCTAAGCGGGGGGATGTTATGTATTAGGGTTGAATTCTGTTCGAGGTCGGGGCTATTCCAGGTAAGGGTGTAAGGTCAGACCCGTAATGCTGTTTTTGATGTTTCTTGAGTATAAACGTGCTTATGGAGAATAAAGACGTGTTTGTAATGATGTCTTGTCTATTTATTTAGTCCCCGTAAAAGGCAAGAACATCTCAGTGTGTGTTTTTGTGTGTCTCCACAGGCAAAATTTGTTAGTAAACACTTTACCACATACATCACATTTAAAAGATGTTTCATCTGTATGCGTTCTCGTGTGGCTCTGTATACTACTAAGCGTGCTACAACTTTTCCCACAGATATGTGTTCTCATATGATTTTGCCTGTAACTACTACAGGAAAATCTTTTCCCACATACATCGCATACATATGGTTTTTCTCCAGTATGTGTTCTCGTGTGGATCTGTAGAGTCATATACTGACTAAACCCCCTACCACATACATCACATGTAAACACATTAGGTTTACCTTCAGAGTGAGCTTTCAAGTGTATCTTCAGGTCATCATCCTTACGAAAACCTTTTCCGCATTTATCACATATATAACACCTCGCGTGTGTCTTTAAATGCATTTGAAGTACACTATATGCACGAAACTCTTTTTTACACTTTTTAATTTGAAAGCTTGGTTTCCAGCAGTATGAGTTATTATATGTTCCTCTAGATCTGACTTTCTACTCAACTCCTTACCACACACTTTACATATAAAAGTAAATCCCTTTTCATGACATCTAACTAAGCGATCCTCCATTGCTAGACTGGAAGTCCTATCAAGGGAGACAATCACAGAAGTAGCTAATGTTCCGTTGTACGCATGACCGGAAGTCCGATCAAAAGGAGACAATCACAGAAGTAGCTGATGTTCCGTTGCACGATGTTTCATTTCTTTCTGTACAGACGTCTTCCATTTTCATTTCTGTCAGTTACTTGGAGTCTAACCAAAATAAAATAAAGATGAGCACAACTGCAAAATCAGCTATTCAATTATTACAATTTGCATGATACATGTATGTTTAATTGAAAGATATATATCGTTTAGGCTATGCTAACTTTTTGTTCTACAACTTTTTTGCCGCTTTCCTGGAAACCGGAAAATACTCCGAAAACATGAAGAAAATCATGCCAAGTCTCATTGCACAAATCTATGGAAAACAATAGTTCAAATAACTTCATACCAGTCTGTTTTATTGTCTTGCAAAACTGCTTAATGCAACTCTTAATGAAAGACTAATTAAAATTGTGAATGATCCATTTGGTCAAAGACTTACTCAAATTGTGGATAACCAGTATAATCATAGTCATTCTGTTTTCCGATAAAACAACAGACCTGTAGATAGAGTTGTTATAATAAAATTAATAGAAATAATTGATGCAAGCTATACTTTATTGTAGTTTTAACATGGGTAGGCATTTCATTCGTGATTATTTTTGCCCGAGCGATAGTGAGTTGCTCATCCTGCCTTTTTTTTACTCAAAACTCCTGTTCTGCCTTTTTTTGATATTTCACCCTAGGCTGCCCCCTCCCATAAAAATCAAATGGTAGCTGCTTCCTAATTCACATGTGATAACAATTATTAAAAGAAATTTCAAAGTGTTATCGTCCTTTAAGGGAACGGCAATTATTATATAACTTTTTATCAGGTTTTCATTAAAAATATAAAACTCAGTGTAACTCTCTGTTGTGTTACTACATGTATCTGACCAAACATATTTTATTGTTGATTAACAATTTTTTTTTCAAATTGAAAGATGTAAAAGGGGCAAATAGAGGAAAGTGTTTAAAATGTGACGAATTTATTGAAAAGTTATGTATTGCAAGTTGTGATTATTAATTGTTGCATTGTTTCTAAACATAAACATGATCATGATGAAGATGATCGAGCGGTCCCCCCAAAAAATCTAAAATATACTTTTTACTATTTACTATAAAATGTAAAAAGATGATAAATATCAAATTATATCTATAGGTCTATTGTTTGGTAATTGATATGACAAGGTATATTTTTTTTAGAAACAAAATATTGTGAAAAGGGTGGGGTACTTGACGTCTCAGCTGCTCATCCCTATAAAAAATGAACTGCCCCCTTCCCGAGACTTTAATCAAGAATGTGTCCGTAGTACCACTAGCACTATTATGTTCAGTGAACCATGAAATTGGGATAACGTTAAAGGGGCACTAGTTGTCAAATTCATGGTCACCGATTTGACTCAAATTTTCATATATTATTTATAACAATGTAAAACATTTATCCAAACTATCAAAGTGTGAAATAAATAGTTTACAGAGCACATGGTCAATATGTAGTTTCGTTTCTTGTGTATTTTAGTCTAGACTCCATCTAATTAAATATCGAGTTGACCTCAGATGACCATATAATAGTCCGATCGATTTGTGAAACAATTGCTCAGAAGGTGGTAAAAGCATCAAACTTTGCAGAGTTTTAGTTTAGGTCATAATAAACATTTATAGCTATGGACCCATTTCTAAAAATCAAAATGGCGGCTATGGGCGGCCATTTTAAAATGGATACCTGAAAATTTATAATAAAATAAAAATAAAATTTGTAAAAAAAAAATGACTTATCCTTTTGGTATGAAACTTGGTATATTTATCACTTATGATATGGACTATAATCTGAGGACATCAGGTATTGAATTACTGGCGGCCATTTTGAATGGTGGCCATTTTGAAAACAAAAATTTCAAATAATATAATTTTTTTGCTGTTGTATTTTATTTTATCATTTGCATTTAAACTAATGAACTGATATATCTTCAAATTTAGCTTATCAAATCATTCTTATATTGCTATTTGTATTTGGTATATACCATGTGGTCAAATAAGCACTATTGCACTATTAACGAAATGAAGGTATCTAATGCATAATTTCTTGTTTTTACAGATTTGCTTAAATAACATTGACAACAGAATATAACATATAGATATATGACCACACTATGTCGAAAAAGATAAAACTTGTAGATATTGAAAACGCTGGAAACACTGTAAAACTTAGTAGTGGACATATAGACTGGAATGAATGTATGATATGTCAAGAGAGAACACACGAGGACCTACAATGCCCAGCAGATAACAAAAGAATTAACATTGACATCGGAGCTGGTTATCAATCCTTTGATGCTATCATACACAGATGCTGTGCATTGAATTGGTTTCCCTCATCAATCAACTTGGAACAGTTAAATGAAGGCGACGGAATTGCACGAACACTTCAGAACCATAAGGCCAAATGGCACAAATCGTGTCGAAACAAATATTCAGACCTAAAAATATCTCGTAAGGAAAAACGAAAGCAAACGTCTGAAACTGAAGATACATCGAATGATTTTGCCAGTAAAGTCACAAGACAGAGTTGTGGTGATTCAGCAAGAGCAACACCTGAAGGGTGTTTTTTCTGTGGTGATATATCCGACGATCTGCATGATGCCTCGACATTCATGATCGACAAAAGAGTACGAGAATGTGCCCTTGAACTACAGGACACTGTTCTTCTAGCTAAATTAAGTATTAGGGATTTGATATCACAGGAGGCCAAGTACCATGCCAAATGTTTGATAAAACTTTACAACAAGGCAAAAAGACAGACTCCAAAGACTAAAAAAGAAAACCAAGAATCTGTAATTCATGGAATTGTGCTTGCCGAATTGATTGAATATATTGACGTTTCACGGTCTGAAAAAGATATTTTACCAATCTTCAAACTTGCCGATCTGGCTTAATTGTATAGTAAACGTATTGAGCAACTCGGAATTGTTATTGAAGGAAAGATCAATACGACACATCTGAAAAATCGGATACTAGCTGCCATACCGGATCTGCAGGCGCACAAGCAAGGCAGAGACGTTCTCTTAATTTTCAATGATGACGTAGGTGAAGCTCTGAAACAAGCAACTTCTTATAGTTGCGACGATGAAGGACTCATCATAGCCAAAGCAGCCAAAATAGTTCGAAGAGATATGTTTGATACTCGATATAGCTTTAAAGGGACATTCACCGAGAGCTGCCAACACGAATCAGTTCCTCAGACATTAGTATCTTTAGTGAGAATGATTCTAGGTGGGCCAAATATCGAGACACAGTCTAGTAATGTTGTTGAGTCACAGACAACACTTACCATATCTCAGTTGTTACAGTTTAATAGTGCGGTTCGTCGACGAAAGAGTACAGCTGCAACATATCACACCTCAGACAGAGAGCCTCCGCTACCCATATACTTGGGGATGGTCATTCATGCAGAAACGAGAAAACGAGACCTTGTAGATAAACTATACAATTTAGGACTCAGTATCTCGTATGACAGAGTAATGAATATATCAACAGCTATGGGGAATTCTATTTGCGAGATGTTCAAAGACGATGATGTAGTCTGTCCTGCTAAACTACGTTGCGATGTATTCACGACAGCAGCAGTTGATAACATTGATCATAATCCTAGTTCCACTTCGACTAAGGGTTCTTTGCATGGAACTGCCATTTCTCTTTTCCAACACCCGAGTCAGGACAATTATGGTACAGTTAGAGCAATGACATCTATAAGTGAAAATGTGAAACGAGACACTATAAAACCGTTACCAGAAAGATACTCAGTAGTTCCACCAGTTGTACTGCCTAAAGAGCCAACATCTATTCCATCTGTAGATAGCCTGCTGTTCAGTGAATGTGGTTTCTTCTCTGGTGCACAGCAATTAGAGTATAGGTACTTCATATACAAAGATCATAATCATAAGTATCATAATTTAATAGTAACTACGTGTATATCAGAACACGGCGAGAGCAATGCTTGTACATATATTTATATAATAATAACTATAAACAACAAGTATGTATATATATGTTATATTTCGATTACAGCTACTACTACGCTTCAACTTCTTGCACAGCATTTACTCATTCACTAACCTTCCATCATAATCATCTCTTATTGATTACAAACACTGTATGTAGTCAAAACCATAATAACCACTTGAAGGGAACAACCATTTGTTTTTTATGGACTAGATGCCAATTTAAATAATTTATACAGGACCAACCCTCTATTTTAATTAGTTAAAGTTTACAATTTTTTAGACTGAACATAATAGGATAAGATAATTGGTCATACAGCCCCCACAAAAATACAAATGGTTGCTCCCTTCGATTTGCTTATACTTACCGTTAATGCCTATGCTATATACATGCAGAACACATTCTAAATATTTATATTATCATACATGTTGCAGCCTACAAGACACATATTGAAATCTTCGAAGGATTAAAAATATGCATGTATCTAATATTTCTGATTTGCAGATGGCTTAATCATGTACGTCAGGAGATAGAAGATGATGACACAGATAACAAGAATGTGACATGGTCTGCATTTCATGCAAATCTTACTCAGACTCATGCAGTTGAATTACCACCTTTAGACATTAGTTCAGTTTTACCATTGTTTCAGGAGGAAGCCAAGTCCACTGCAATGATTCGCCACTCGATGACAATTATTAAAGAGTGTGTGTCTTTCTTGAACCCAGGACAAATACCAGTCATGGCATGTGATCAACCTCTTTATGCCCTTGCTAAAAACATTCAGTGGAATTGGCCTGCAAGATATGGGGAAAATCATATTGTAATAATGTTTGGTGGTCTACATATTGAAATTGCTGCTTTGAGAACAATTGGAGATTGGCTACAAAATAGTGGATGGGTGAATGCTTTGAGCCAGTCAAACGTTGCATCTGCTGGAACAGCAGAATCATTCCTCAAAGCATCCCATGTGACCCGAACTCGACATGCACATCAAGTGACTGCTTGTTCCTTACATATGCTAATGCATAAAGCCTACAGACAATATTTAGACACAGTTGATGATCAAGCGGAAAACACTATCAGCTTCGAAGAGTGGAAAGAACGGAGAGAAATTGAGAGCCCTTTGTTTCATTTCTGGTCACTTACATTGAAGCTGGAACTGATCATCCTTATATTTGTTCGATCTCTCCGTGAAGGGAATTTCACCCTGTACAAAGACTCTCTCACTATGTTGATACCTTGGTTTTTCGCGTTAGATCACCCTAATTACGCTCGATGGCTTCCCATTCATGTTCGGGATATGTTTGCATTGGACACAATAGCACCCAGTATTGCTACAGAATTTGAGAGCGGACATTTCGTTGTTCACAAAACACACAGCACATTCTCTGCCATAGCTATTGATCATGCTCATGAACAGAACAACAAGCTAGTAAAGGGTGAAGGTGGAGTTATTGGACTAACAGAGAATGCATCTCAACTTCTTCGATGGATGGTGTGTGGTCCAGAAATGGCACGTGCGGTCAATGAATTCGAGTTATCACAAGAACTGATTAAGCATGAACAAAGTAAAGGTCCAAATGTTAGACACCATGAACAGGTTGAAAGTAAGCAGAAGGCTTTTGTGAAACAAGTTCTAGCATTGACAGCTACAATAGAGGAAATGGGAAATCCGTTTTTGGAGGAATCAGAAGATCTTTTAGTATTGGACACACGTGACATAGTAGACCCAAAAGTTGCAAATACAGTTAGAAATATTGATCAAATAGGGCATGATAAGTACCATGAGTACGTGAGGGAACGTCTTGACAAGAGGACAACACCACTATCCGATCCAATTAAACAAAATAAATTACACCTCTTCAGTCGCCAGGAATTGAGAAGTGAATCAAAGGAAAAAAGACAAATTAGCTCCTTAAAGCAGAATTGCTCTTTATTTTCCCAGCTGTATGTGTCATGCCAGGTTCGTGATAGTGATCTTGATGAGTTTTTTCGTCATGAGAACCAAGCTTACCCACCTTCACTATCCCAGTTTGGTCAGTTGAGACTTGGTTCCAAGTCTGATTTGTTAGTGCCATTAGAGAAAATGTGCGTAATTGTTACTGAGATTCCTGATGTAGATGCCATTATTTTAGACGGAGCTGTTATTGTTAATATACTGAAGCCTAGGTTTTGCAAAACCTTTGAGGATTACTCTAAGCAAGTTTTCCTTCCTCATATTAATAATTATTTGAAGTCATGCAGTCGTATAGATGTTATATGGGATGAATACCGTCAGGACAGCTTGAAGGCATCAACTCGTGGTAAGCGTGGAAAAGGTATTAGAAGACGTGTGCAGGCAGATTCTACTATTCCTGGTAATTGGGAGTCATTTCTTAGAATTGACGACAACAAGACAGAGTTATTTGCCTATCTAGCGGAACAGCTATTGACGCTTACTCCAAGTGTTCAGACGACAGTAGTTTCAACAAAGGGAAGCGAAGTTGTTTGCAACAAACCAGATAAGAATAAAGGCAACCTATCACCGTGTAATCATGAAGAGGCGGACACTCGTATATTGTTACATGTTGCAGATGCGGTGAAAAGTGGAATGCAGAAAATTCTGATTAGAACCGTTGACACCGACGTCGTTGTAATTGCAGTGTCAGCAGTGCACAAGTTGAACATAACGTCTTTATGGATGGCATTTGGAGTTGGAAAAAACTTCAGGTACATCCCTGTTCATGAAATAGCTCTATTTATGGGGCCTTCTAAGTCCAATGCACTACTGTTCTTCCACGCATTTAGTAGTTGTGACCAAGTTTCATCATTTTCGAATCGTGGAAAGAAAACTGCATGGGACACATGGTTATCCTTTGATGCAGTGACTGAAGATTTCAAACTATTGAGTGATAAACCAAATGAAGACTGTGTAAATGAAACTGTTTTAAACATTGAGCGTTTTGTCGTTTTAATGTATGACAGGACCAGCGAGTGCTTGGGTGTAGATGCGGCAAGAAAAGATCTATTCACGAGAAAAGGACGATCTATAGAAAACATTCCTCCAAGCTCTGCCGCATTACACCAACACATAAAGAGAGCTGCTTACCAAGCAGGATTTTGTTGGGGACAAGCTCTTGTTAAACTCCAAGAAACACCATCACCTTCCATCTGGGGTTGGAAGCGAAACAAAGAAGGGCTATGGGAACCATTCTGGACATCGCTACAACAAGCGTCAGAGTCCTGTGCTGAACTTATAAAATGTGGATGTAAAAGTGAAAACGGTTGCAGAGGACGATGTAAATGTGTAAAGGCATCATTAAGTTGTACTGCTCTGTGCAAATGTGGCGGACAATGTGATAGGGATTGATAGACAGTGATTGCTATTATATCATTTGACAAAACTTTTACTACTCATTTATTTTGTGATTTTTATGATGTCATTGAGATCATATGAGCAGTTGAGTTCGTTATGACATTCATTATTGTATGATATGATACAAATTATGCTCATTATGCCAATGGAGGTTTATTAAAGTTTTTTTCAGATTAACAATACTAAACAAATGTTTATTTTCATCGACTTCGATTTTGAAGGTCAACCTATTTTGGCTTAAAAAAAATAAGATTTTTTTTTCAAATTGGACACAATTCTATAGGCGTATAACTAATTTTTATCAACAAAATTGAATGTTGTTCTACTCAAATACGTCTGATCACTTTATTTTCAAAGTTTCAAGACAATAACTTGAGTAATAAAATTTTTATGAATTTTTTAAGTATTTTTTTCAAATTCAACGTCCGCCATTTTAAAAATGGCCGCCACTTCCGCCAATGTCAATTTCTGGAGTGGGTCCATAGCTGAAAATGTTGTCCATCCCCTATACTACAACTATGCAAAATTTCATGCTTTTACCACATTCTGAGCAATTTTGCTTAAAATCTGCACAAATCGACTGGACTATAAGGGGTGTAAACATATACTAATGATTAGATATAAATAGATTAAGCCAACACGTGCACTTGGATTTTTATATGTCTGTTTAATTTTATTTTATAGATTAAAAATATATGTTTCTCATCGTTTTTACGTGTAGAAGAAATATTTTTAGTTGATCGAATCAGTCATCAAATGATTTACCTTTGTTTCACTTTCAATGTTGACATTCCTTTCCCTTAAATAAACAATACACGTACAAAGCATGCGTTGTCCATCTCTAGCTTAGGGGTTAAGTACCGGTCTTTGTAAGAATCATGCAGGTTCCTGTTGATGGGCGATTCATGACCCCTCTTCAAATGCCTTTATATTTTGTTTATGATGAAGGTATGGTATGAAAATAAGTTTTCTGTATTAATTTTTTCTTTTCAACTTTGGTTGCCATGGAAACCATCCTTACACAATTTTGCCTAAATACGTCCATAAGTAGCCTTTGAAAATTGAAATATAATGGATTTTAAAGAACCATAGAAATAAAGTTAATCAATACAAACAATATGTATATTTACAGTATTGACAAACACAACCCCAAACTATACAAAAACGTTAAAATTTTGAATTTACTAAATGGTTTGTTTCCATAGCAACCATTTAAAAATGTGTTAAAATTCGAAAATGAAAAATTTCAAAAACTTTAAAATTTTAAATCTGTTTATCTCCCAAGACCAACAATACCATGACATGTCATTGACAAATTTTGAAAGACCACATTCTATATATTCAGAAAATAAAAAGAAAGTCGTGTGTTTTTTTTTTCTTTAAAAAAATAATTTTAGTCAAAAATTGTCAATTTTCACCAAAATTCAGATTACCAAACAGATGAATACTGAAACATTTTGAACTTAAAAAGCTAAAACATTCCATTTATGCGTGCATTCCTGACACAAATTTGGTAATTATAAATGAGAAAATATGATTGATAGAGATATTTTTGTGGAGAAGGACATTTTTTCTTTCTGGGCATGGTGCCCCCCCTTTTTTTTCAAAATTCAAAAAATCATTAATAAATTTAAAAGATGGAATTCAATTGTGAACATTTTGAGCATTAATACATGAAATTTCTTCAAAGGGTGAGGGCAATAATAGAACCCCCTACACCATTTTTATATATTAGATTTTTTTTTAGAAATGGGGAATGTGTCAAAGAGAGAACAACCCAAACAGAAATTTAAAATCTTTAGATTCTATTTCATGGTCTTTAAAATTGACTCTAAAGAACCTGAATCGATCACCTGTAATTTTTGGTTAAATCTTGCATCAATGATTATTTGTCCCTTCAATATATATCAATGAGTGGCTTAACAATTCCATTTAAATGTTCTTTGTATCTGTCGTTTTTTCTTCAAAAGCAAAAAATGAATTTTACCCCTATGTTCCATTTTAGCCATAGTGGCTAAGTTTTTTGAAGTACAAGGAAATAAAAAACTAAATTTATACAAGATTATAACTCCCAAGTTGGGCTGAAATTGATTAAGCATATTCAATATCAAAAGAAGATTTTTTTTTAAAGGAAGCAAACTAGATGAACAAATTGTGAAAAATTTCTTTAAAGGGCTATAACTCCATACGGATTCAATTGACAATTCTGGTCATATAAACTTATTTGTAGATCCTACTTTGCTGAAAGTTGTGCTGTTTACAGTTTATCTTTGTCATTAATAATATTCAAGATAATAACCAAAACTGCAAAATTTCCGTACAATTAACAATTAAGTGGCAGCAACCCAACAATGGGTTGTTAGATTCATCTGAAAATTTGCTCTTAAAAGGCTTTAGTGTTTGAGATATGAGCTACACACTGCATTTTACCCCTATGTTCTTATTTTACCCATGGCGGCCATGTTTTTTTACAAAATAGAAAATAGAACACAAACTTAATTCTAGATATCCTAAGGATCATTCAGTTTATAAGTTTTACTGGAATTGGTTAAGTAGTTTCAGTGGAAATGTTTCAAATATTTTACACCGGACAGACGACAACGGAAGCAAAGTGATGGCAAAATTCACAGTTCCTTTGAAACGGTGACCTAAAAAAACTACGTCCGTTCTATCAGAAATAAACTGAAAATAAAAAATAAAAAATTTGTACCATCGAGAGCGTTAACAAGGCAACTTTCCATAAATTTTAATATTTTTAAGGGTCATAACTCTTTTAAAAAAGTCAATTGTCCATGATTATAGAACTCATCCGAGATATTGTTGATATTAATCTAGTGTATAAGTTTTATTAAAAATCTGGCAAGAATTGTACCTGTGGGAGCGTTAAAGGGGCTATTTTCCATTATTTTCAAGGGTTATAAATGTTTTTATTAAAGTCGATTGACCACCAATATCTAACTTGTTCGAGATATTGCTTATAATAACCTAAAGTATTAGTTTCTTAAAAATCTGACATAATTTGTACATGTGCGAGCGCTGCAAGGACAGCCAGATGGACACAAGGACGGATGGCAATCAAAATTTTAAGCAGACCATGTTTAAACGAAAAAAATTAAGTTCTAATTTCGATTTTTATTAATTGAAAATTTTTTGGTCGCATATTGGTATCACGTTGGCGTCGTCGTCGTCCGAAGACATTTGGTTTTCGCACTCTAACTTTTAAGTAAAAGTAAATTGAAATCTATGAAATTTAAACACATGGTTTATGACCATAAAAGAAAGGTTGACATTGATTCTTGGTGTTTTGGTCCCAACAGTTTAGGAATTAGGGGCAAAAAAGGGCCCAAATAAGCATTTTTCTTGGTTTTCGCACAATAACTTTAGTATAAGTAAAAAGAAATCTATAAAATTTTAACATAAGGTCTCTATGACCACAACAGGAAGGTTGGGATTGATTTTGGGAGTTTTAGTCCCAACAGTTTAGGAATTAGGGGCCAAAAACAGGTCCCAAATAAACATTTTTCTTGGTTTTTGCATAATAACTTAAGCATAAGTTATTAGAAATCTATGAAATTTTAACACAAGGTTTATAACCACAAAAGAAAGGTTTGGATTGATTTTGGGAGTTTGGTCCCAACGAATTAGGGGCCAAAAGGGTCCAAAATTAAACTTTGTTTGATTTCATCAAAAAATTAATTATTGGGGTTCTTTGATATGCCAAATCTAACCGTGTATTCAGATTCTTAATTTTTGGTCCTGTTTTCAAATTGGTCTACATTAAGATCAAAAGGGTCCAAAATTAAACTTAGCTTGATTTTAACAAAAAAAAGAATTCTTGGGGTTCTTTGATATGCTGAATCTAAACATGGTCATAGATTTTTGATTATGGGCCCAGTTTTCAAGTTGGTACACATCGGGGTCCAAAATTATTATGTTAAGTATTGTGCAATACCTCTGCGGTCGTATAAAGCTGCGCCCTGCGGAGCATCTGGTTTATTGATAAAAATACTATTTTTGATATAACAAAAATATAAAAATAAAATATTTTTTTTGTCTTAAATCAGTGGTTTTGATAAGATAATAACACTCTGTAAAGATTAGACAAATGGGACAGTTTTAATCTTGGTACAGTGTTTCCAATTTCATTATCTATGGAAAATACATTGCCTTGCATCGTTTCTTTTGTGGACTAGTATACTATTGCACAGAGTCAGATTATGTACACATAATGGCTGTTACTATTTACCTCCCATGTAAATCGACATGTATCGAAACCTTTATGCAAACACTTATTTGTCACTATGTCGATTTAACTGTGCTAAAATTGAAATTGAAGAAGAACTACAGAACCTTTCTTTTTATTCTAATATATAATAATCTAACTTACTAAAAGATTTGAAATAAATGCGGAATGTGTCCATTGGACACAGATGATGCTCCCGCTTCCATATCATAAAAGTCATAAACGGACATGACTGAAGACACTTACCAATTGTGTACTAACTTTTATGGTGATAAGAATTGTGTAAAAGTTTCGTAACATTTGGTTGAGGCAAACTAAAGAAAGAAATACAAAACAAAAAATTCAGCAACTTTTTTCCCTCTATAAAGAGGCATTGCATAGAACAGTGAAAGTTACACCACCAAAATTCAAAGTTGATCTGCATTTGGTGGTTTTAAGCATTGTGTATAATTTTAATAACATCTGGTAAAGACAAACTAAAGTTAGAGAACAGAAACGGAAATTCAGCAATATTTCTATTTTTAAAGGGGCATAACTCTTGGACGGTTTAAGTGACACCACCAAACTTAGTCTTGTTTTATGGTAATAAGCAATGTGATTAGGTTTCATAACATTTGGTTGAGGCAAACTAAAGATAGAGAACAGAAACCAACGTTGGGACATACTGACGGACGGACAAGGGTTAACCTTAATGCCCCCTCCGCCACTGCGGGGGCATAAAAATATGTAAATATAACAATTGATTAAATTAGGCAAAATTCAAGAATGGCCATTGCACATGGTTGTCATAAAGGTTTGAGAATCAAAACAGTATACAATAGTTCGGACCAGCAAATTTTCCTCAGGGCCACAAGGATAATATTTTTGAGAACCATAAAAAAACGCGATTATTCTGCGGTATACAAATAATAATTCAGTTAGGTTTTAAAAAAAATAATAGACAAGCTGTCCTTTTCCACCATATACAATAGAAACATTGACAAATTCTTGCACAATTAATGTAGATCGTTGGTATATATTTCCTCAGATAGAACATGTAGAATTTGTATGCCCCCACTGTAGCAAAGGGGGCATTAAGTTGTACCCTTGTCTGTAAGTACGTCCGTTCCAGAGTTATACCCTTATACAAATGGAAAAAAAAATGCTGACTTTTTTGTTTCCGTTCTCTAACTTAAGTTTGCCACAACCAAATGTTTTGAAACTTATACACAATGCTTATTTCCATAAAATTCAGAACAGTTAGAATGTTATTGGTGTAACAGGTACTGTCAATAAGTTATGCCCCTTTAAAAATGGAAAAAATGCTGAATTTTCCGTTTCCGTTCTCTTTTTTTCGTCTGTCTGACATAGTTCATCTTACCCTGACCTCATTTTCTTAGAACATTGATAATGTTAAGTTAATATGATACTTGTATTAAAATCTTTACATAACACTTACAGAGTTTCAAAAGTAATTCAATTATAAATAAAACCAACCAGACATTTCAGGGAGAGTGTTCTTGTTTAGCAGATCTTAGTCTAGGGTTAAAGTTTTTAAAGCATCAATCTGTTTCAAAAACCAACAATGAGTTGCATTAAATTGTTACTGTAACTTCTTTATAGCCATTTTGAAAGAGAAAGTATCCTGAGCTATTTTTTTTTTAAATGTTCATTAAGATTTGTTTTATAGATAATCATGTTATGCTCATTGTTGAAGGATATACGGTGATCTGTGGTTGTTTATTTCTATGTCTTTGCTCTCTTTGGTTGAGAGTTAATTGTCTCATTGACAATTACAACACATCCTCTTATCTTTATCAAGGATTTGTATAGTACTATACAAATCCTTGTCTTTATACATAGACTTACTAGTAATTAAGTTTTGGATTCAACTTTATTCTTTTTCACTGACAGCATCAGTCTTAGACACGACAACGGGTTATGCGTATTACCATTTTTTTTTAAACTTCTGAGAAATCTTACATATAAGATTGAAGGGAGGGGGTACATATGCTGCCCTCAACTTTAGAAGTTGTGTTATGCTTAAATTCTTAAAATACTTAGTTCACAAGGAAACACAATGAGATACCACATTTCTTTCAACAAATTTTATAATTTTGAAAAAAAAAAAAAAAAAATCGAAAAAAAAGGGGGGTGCACCATACCCAGAGTGATGATTTTTTCATTTTGTACAAGTATATCTTCATTTATCATATATTCTCCTTTAAAATTAACAAATGTGTGTCAGAATTGCACATATAAATGGAATGTTTTAGCTTTTTAAGTTCAAAATTTTTGATTATTCATCTGATTGTTAATCTGAATTTTGGTGAAAATTGACAATTTTTGACTAAATTTTTTTTTTTTAAAGAAAAAAAAACACACGACTTTCTTTTTATCTTCTGAATATATAGAATGTGGTCTTTCAAAATTTGTCAATGACATGTCATGGTATTGTTGGTCTTGGGAGATAAACAGATTTAAAATTTTAAAGTTTTTGAAATTTTTCATTTTCAAATTTTAACACATTTTTAAATGGTTGCTATGGAAACAAACTATTTAGTAAATTCACAATTTTAACGTTTTTATATAGTTTGGGGTTTTGTTTGTCAATACTGTAAATATACATATCCTTTGTATTGATTAACTTTATTTCTATGGGACTTTAAATTCCCTTATTTTATATTTTCAAAAAGGGTCTTTTTTCACATATTCAGGCAAAATGTTGATTTGATGGTTACCATGGCAACGGGCATAATACAGGGAAAATAAAGACAGAATTTTGACCATCTACCAAAGTTCTTATGATATAGGGCAAAAAAAAATTACTTCTGTGACATGCCATGAATCACCTTCTGCATTATTTTTACAAAGACCGGTACTTAAATTGAAGTTCACATGAATACGGATTTAATGAGGTCGACTTATTCACTTGCAAGTGAATAATTCATTATCAATATTATTTAGCTTATTATAATAATTTGACAACATTGAATCATTTTGGCTGCTAAAAGCGAATTATTATTTCAAATTAATTATTGATTGAACAAAAACAAATCATACTTTAGATTGTTATACAGCTCGTAGCTAAAGTGCCCCTTTAAAACTCTAATTTGGCTTTGGCATTAAAATTAGGAAGACCATGTATACTAAGTTTCAAGTTGATTGGACTTCAAATTCATTATCAATTACCTTAACCAAAAACTTTAACCTGGAGCTGGACAGACGGACAAACGAACGAACGAACGGACGAACAAACGAACGCACAGACCAGAAAACATAATGTACCTCAACTGTCGTAGGTGGTGGGTCTCATTGGGGTCTAAGCGTGACAAGTGAAAGTCATATTATTGTGCCGGCCCGTGAAACTTGACGTGAAATGAAATCTAGCGGGACACGGGAGATTACAAAAAAAAAGATAATTTCTTACGTACATAGTGTAAGCGGGATACGGAAATCTGACAAAACAGTAAGCAGGATCCGGGATCAGAACCCCAAATGAGACCCCCTAGGTTGGGCATCAAAATGATAGAACAAATGAATTGTATGAAAATCTTTACACTACGGATTCAGAGAGCGTTGGAGAATCGTTGGTGAAGCCCGCTTTCATGAGAAAATGTATAATTATGTTGCATGAAATTGTCATATATTTTTATAATATATATTTTCACTTTAAAGGAAATCCGCCACTGCTTAGAACTAACTGCTACCTCATTTTTTCTCCATCTCTCTGACGTACGTTCCATCTAGGTACTTTTTTTGTGGTTATCGCCCTTTGAAATATTTCGTTGCAAAAGTTGTGAACTCTTTCGACGAGTTGCTTAATTAATCAAGTAATTTGTAAGGCAATAATGTTATTTTTAACGGTATTATTTAAATCGATGTCAATATAGTCACCTAGGCTAAAATTATAGCAATAATACTAAGTAAAAATTATATGCGTGTTACCTGGGATGTGTAGTGTCTCTTTATAAAAATGTATGGAACGCCAGGCCGGTACAATGTACGATAAAAGTAAAAATATGTACAAATTGTCGAAAAAAAAACCAGATCAGCGATATCGGCATCACTAGTCTTATCTATGATTTAATATGTGTTTATTCTGTGTATTTGTTTAATTTTCTTCGATTAAAATGATATTTTTTCATGTTTTCAGATATTTAAGTATAATACATGCTCCTACATATATATGATCTGGCTATGGTTTAACATCTAAGAATTGAGATGGTTATACTCATATTTATATATGATTTATATATGAGAGATTAATACATGGCCTTTTGGTATAGGCCCGGGTATCATCCAGAGACCCCCATATCAGCCCGAGACGTAGTCGAGGTGCTGATATGGGTCGAGGCATGATACCCAGGCCGATATGGAAAAGGCCATGTATTAATCGCTTTATCATATACATGTACTTCCGACAATATTGTTTTATGTATGGCAAATTAACAAATAAAATAACTAAAACAGTCAAAAACTGTATATAAGAGTTGAATTATGAATCCAACAAATACACGATAATTGCCCAACAATAACATCACTACCTCCATAGATATAGGAAGATGTGGTGTGATTGCCAATGAGACAACTCTACATCCAAATAACAATTTATAAAAGTAAACCATTATAGGTCAATGTACGGCCTTCAACACGGAGCATTGGCTTACACCGAACAACACTGAAGCTATGATAAAGGGCCCCAAAGTTACTACTGTAAAACCATCTTTGGTCTTTGGGCCCATGCAACCTTGGGCAAGTGCCTATCATTTGTACCTAGTGGGCAAAAAGCTTTGCCGTAGGGAAAATTTTATGAAGGAAAGGAGGAGTATTGTAGGGTCACCGTACCCTGTCTTTGGACCTCAATTAAAAAAGTTACATAACTTTACCCACCTGGGTCTTTGAGCCCAGGCAACTTGGGCAAGTGCCTATCATCTGTACTTTGTGGGCAAAAAAGGTTTTGCCGTAGAGAAAATTTAATGAAGGAAAGAAGGGGGATGATAGGGTTACCCTACCCCAACTTTTGACCTCAATTAAAAATGTTCAGTAACTTTACCCACCTGGGTCTTTGGGCCCAGGAAACCTTGGGCAAGTACCTATCATTTGTACCTAGTGGACATCAAAGCTTTGCAGAAGGAACAATCTTATGAAGGAAAGGAAGGGGGTTGGTAGGGTCACCCTATCCCATCCGGGTCTTTGCCGTACGGAAATGTTGACGGATTATATAGTTATTTTACATAGGCTTGAATCTAAATACATTTTTGTTTAGATTAACCAAAATATTTTTGTCAACTCGTTTTCGTTTTATTTGACGTGTGCAATTCTTACACTGATCGCTTTTCTTATCGAAATGTAATAAATAAATTACTAGACTGACTATTTACTTTTGAATAATTACGTGAACTAGCTAGTTCTAAGGCGAAAAGTAAATATAATGGTTATCAGCTTTACTTTTCAATCGTATAATTTCTATAAGCTTGAAGATATAATTGTATCGCTACACTAGTTTAGAGCAACCTGTTGTTATCAATTGTTATTATTATGATGCAGACAATAACCAATCCCTTATCAGAGAGAAAGGAGAAAGGGTAACTTAGCGAAAAAAAATTTAGATTCCCGGCTTTAAAAAAATTGTATTTATTACACGAAATAAATAATTAAACTTTGTCTGTGTTAAAATGGAATTACATTTCATCTTCCTACTGGAAAGTATTTGTCATCATATTTTTTATTTGTCATCATACTAATAAGTACGTTTCGTGTTATTACAAGTCTTCGGTTTTTAGGCACGATCAGTTTGGCGCGTTTTCCTTATTGTTCGCTGGTTGATGCATCTTATTGTTCGCTGCATTTGCGAAATGAAATTACAAATGTTGCAAATGCTACAATTTGTTGCATTTGCTGTAATTTACTTTTGACCCTTTTGATACGTGAGAGAATAGCAAATGATACATTTAAAACAAAAATAGCATTTGCATTATAATTTTCGCATTTGGAGTTATAATTGTCGCATTTGCTTTTACAATTGTCGCATTTGCAGTTACAATTGTTGCATTTGCAGTTACAATTTGTCGCATTTGCAGTTACAATTACATTATTTGCAATATTATTTATAGCATTTGCTATATCTATTATAGCATTTGCAACAAAATATACGTTTGATCATAATGATACGCCAAAGTGATTAGCACTTTTGCCTACTAGTGGCTGAAATACAAATATTCTTTAGAATTGCTCATTGTTGAAGGCTATATCATAACCTATAGTTGTTAATGTATGTGTCATTTATGTGTCATTGTGGTCTCGTGTGGAGAGCTGTCTAATTGGCAATCATATCTCATTTTTTTTTTTGTCATACCTACATATTGTAATCCTCAATAGGATAACTATTCACATGGACATGGAACTCTGAATCGTGAAATAATACATGTCATATGCAAAGCAGGGCTTGTTTTCACAGCAAGTAAGCAAAACCTCGTTTTGAATTTCTATTATTGCCAATCATCTTTATTTTCATATTAAGTGTTCTAGTCCTTTGTTTACTGTGTACATTTTTTTCTTTATCTGTTATAATAGTTTTCAAGATAATAACAAAAAACTGCGAAATCTTCCAAAATTACTTTACCGTTGCAAATACTCCTCAATAGGTTGTTTAATTTGTATAGAAATCCTATAGGAGAAAGATCTTGACCTGCTTATAAATTCTGCGCATGTCAAATTTGCTCTTACTGCTTTATATATATATATATAGTGTGTTTTCAAATTTTAACCCAAAACTTGGCAGAGACAAAACTAAAAAATATGACTATCTTTTCTCATTAAATATGTAAGAGATAAATTTGTCCTGGTAAAATATGTCTGGGTGGACACATATAACTAGTAGAAAAAGTCCATGGTTACAAAATTTACTAGTATTTTTTGTCCGATGTTAGTAATTTATGTCCCCAGACTAATTTTCCTAGGAGTTGTAGTCCATGTCATTAATATTCCTAGGTAAAAACGTCCATGTCCTCTTTATAGGAAAAATATTAATGAATCAAATCATTTAAGTTTAAACAATGGAAACTTATAAGAGTTGTTTGTTTATATTTTTAATAAAATGTATGTCCCCAGACTAATTTTCCTAGGGAATCATGTCCATGTCATTAATACTCCTAGGTAAAATCGTCCATGCCCTTTATTTTGTAATGTACAAAAATGTTATATTTTGATATTGTTATATAGAGTTGTGTATCAATTCTTTTAATAAAGTTTATGTTCCCAGACTAATTTTCCTAGGAAATTTTGTCCATGTCATTAATATTCCTAGGTAAAAATCGTCCATGTCCTGTATTTTAAAAGGAACGTTTTAATGAAACAAATTATTTACATGAAAATGCAATTTTGATGATTTAAAATATTGTTCGGATCAAGAGCTCGAGCATTAAAAATTTAATGACATGAATGTCCCTGGACTAATTTTCCTAGGAAATCATGTCCATTTCAATAATATTGCTACTGCCTAGGTAAAATGTCAGACCTTTTTTTCAAAAGATTAATAAAAATTTCATGTTTCAATATTCAGTTTTACAGTTGTATATGAATATGTCCCCAGACTTATTTTCTTAGGAAATCGTGTCCATGTCAATAACATTCCTAGGTTAAATGTCCATGCCCTTTATTTTAAAATATCAATATAAATGTTATGTTTCAATATTCAGTTATAGAGGTGTGTATTATATTTTAATAAAATATGTCCCCAGACTTATTTTCCTAGGACATCGTGTCCATGTCATTAACATTCCTAGGTTACAAAGTCACTTTTCTTTATTTTAAATGGGAAAAATAATGAAACTTTCAAATCTTAACTAAAAATATGATTCTGTTTTAATTTTCAATAATTGTTATAAAATAATAAAAAAAAAATACTAGTATAACATATTAGGACAACTTTTCCTAGGAAAATATGTGCCAGACATATTTAACTACCTATGGACTTATTTTCCTAGGACAAATTGTCCTGGGACTTACATTCCTAGTAAAATAATGATCATGGACTTGTTTTCCTAGGGAAAAAAGTCTGGCGGACAGATTTTACTACCGGACTAAATTTACTGTTACAAATACACCCTTACCTGCTTATCGTTTTGTATAGAATTTCGGCTTTGCTCCAACTGTTTTGTTTTTGAGTTATAAACCAAACACTGGCTTTTACCCTTATATTCTGGTTAAGCAACAACGGTCATGTTTGCTAACTTCTATGTCATTTGGTCTGATCGAGAGTCATCTCATTGTCAATCATACGAAATCTTCTTACAGATACGGTATAACAAACAAATAAATTGATATCAAACCACATCAAAATACTACAATTTTACTTTTTGATTGCGTTCCATAGGTATTAATTTATAGTTATCGCCCCTTGATTGACAATACTTTGATAGCATGATACTCATACTGCATTTTATGTGCATATATATATATATATATATATAAATATCAAATAAAATATCAAATGAATAACGATTGAGCGGACGTCCAGACATAAAGCTGGTGAGTAGACATACATATAATGAGGGGGGATAGGAGGGGCCTTGATCCCGAAATCCCGGACTTGAAAAAACGAAATCCCGAGGCCCCGAATTTAAATAAAGCAAATCCCGACATCCCGAAATCCGAAAAAAAGGATTCCCGGATCCCGAAAGGGTCAATCCCGAAATCCCGAGCTTAAAAAGACCCGATCCCGGAGTCCCGATAAAGGTCCTATCCCTCCTCTATAATTGATGTAATTTTGTTTAAACGTAGTTATCAAAACAAAAGAACTCAGTCTCGGTATGTACACAATGGTCAACAGGTCAACACTCCTCGCAACATTAAAATTGATATGTATGGCGTATTAAACTTTGTAATAATTAAGTTAACCGAATGTAATCTTATTCTTTTTGTTTGTATTTGTGAAAAAACAATAATTTTTATTTTCATGAACAGAAATGTGTTTATGGAACGTCAACAGTGTAATATGTAAAGAGCGAATACTGAAATACCATTTTAGTGTAAGGGAGCTACCATTT
Source organism: Mytilus galloprovincialis (assembly GCF_965363235.1). NCBI lineage: Eukaryota > Metazoa > Mollusca > Bivalvia > Mytilida > Mytilidae > Mytilus > Mytilus galloprovincialis. Next base: position 21,744,241 of record NC_134848.1, on the reverse strand, counting down.
GATTTTTATGGGGGGGGGGGGGGGGGGGGGGGGCTAGGATGAAAAATTTTGTCCTGCATTTTTTTTTAGCTATAATCTCTGTCCTGCCTTTTTATTTTTCACTCTGTTCGGTCCTGCCTTTTTTTTTTTTTTAGTTTATCCTGACTTTTTTTTACCTAAATTGTCGTCCTGACTTTTTTTTTTGCAAGTTTCTCATCCTGCCTTTTTTTTTTACTCAAAACTCCTGTCCTGCCTATTTTTTTCAAATTTCATCCTAGCCCCCCCCCCCCCCCCCTAAAAATCAAATGGTAGCTCCCTAAGCATATTTTATCAATTTAATTCAGGTAAAGTAATGTACACAAATAGGCATTTACATAATAATACAAGTGAAATAATTAATAGGATCCAGAAACAAGCTGTTAGCTTATATTAATCCGTTTCCTAATAAGAATATTTCATATTGTAATACTCGAGGAGTAAAATGTTAAAAAAAATAACAATATTACGCTAGATCATGCTAGATGGAAAGAAGAAAAAAAAACATATAATAAGGTTGTGACACACAAGAAAGAAGAAAACAATAATACATCGGAAATTCAATTATAAAGTGTATGTTTCTGAACGGACACAATTATTTAAGATATAAGTATTACTTGTTGAACAAGATTTGTGCTATACCATTTTCACTGTATATGCCATGAATTTCTGGTGTAGAATGATAAATAAACAGACGAACATTTAGAATTTTGGAATACAATAATAAATGTTATTGTATAGCAATATAATATTTCCCACAGAAAGTAACCAAAAGTTAGCGTGCAATAAATTCTAATATTGCACTAGTGCAATAAATCTTCAAAATTCATGACGTCATCAACGATCAAATCTTAGTTTAAACCAGTTTTTACTTGTAAATATTATATTGCTATACAATAAAAGGGTTATTGCATGAATATTGGGGAATATTGTCCCTCGTAGAACATATATTGCACTCGCAAGCTCGTGCAATATAAAATTCTACTCGGGACAATATTCCCCAATATTCATGCAATAACCCTATAATATATCAAATGGATTGTTTTAATACACTTGTGATATATGACCATATAGGTAAGATATACAGCAGGGTTTATATAAGACATACACCGACCAAAGTGTGAAATCATAACTAAAATAGGTAAATATTAAGAATATTTCACTAACAGAGCGCGCAAGAGATTTAAAAGCAACAGTTTAGTTTCATTTACAGAAAACTGTCCCTTTTAACATAATTATTATTATTATACCTCAGTTATCATTTTCTATATATAATAAGTACACAATATTTTCACTATTTTGCAAATTAAAAGCTTTGAACTATTGGACCGGTCAAAAATTTCTAACTATTGGACCTGGGTGAAACTATTTGACCGCAAGCGTCATTATATTTCGCGGAATTTTAAATGCAGCTACGCAATTGGAGGATTTTGAAAATAACGCGGGAGTAACGACGTCGTGTTTTACCTATTGACAGTATCCCACTGGAACTTGCCGTATGTGGGACGATCTACATTAACATATAACATCTCTCCCACCTCCCCCAATATACTAAAATAAACAGTTTCAGCTGATGAATATTTGAATATTTTTTTATCACGTAGTATTTGTTTATCTTAAATATATGTATAAAATGTTATTGTTATGTTTTCAGCCTGCTGTCAAAGAACATAAGATTTCTTTGTTTCTATATACATGTATATATAAACTACAGATGTCAGATTGAAGACAGGAAATTGTGACCATTGTCCAATAAATGTTTTGAAAATGAAAATACAGCTTGCTGTACGATTAATTCCTTTAATCAAGCTATTAACCAGTAGCAAACAAGCACTATTGTACAATAAAGGACAGAAACAACTAATCGTCTCCCAGACCCTTGATCAAACTAAAGACCAGTAAGAGAAAATCAATAATGACCGAGAAAGGACAGAAACATATGATAAATCCAATGATCTTAATGATGCACCATGTAAACTTAAAAAATGTGATATATATATGGTAAATGGTTTAGTTAGAAGTACAAGCCCGTATGAGAACAAACACCAACGACATGGATGACCGACCTCACAAATGTTTTGTATGTTTTAAAGGATATAGTTTTCTTGGAAAATTAAAAGAACATATGAAAGTACATACTGGTGATAAACCTCATAAATGTGATTTATGTGAAAAAGGGTTTGCCCAGAGATCAACTTTACAGAACCACATGGTAACACATACAGGTGATAAACCTCATAAATGTGATTTATGTGAAAAAGGGTTTGCTCAAAGATCGAATTTATGGAGACACATGGAAACACATACAGGTGATAAACCTTATAAATGTGATGTATGTGATAAAGGGTTTGCCCAGAGATCAACTTTACAGAACCACATGGTAACACATACTGGTGATAAACCTTATAAATGTGACGTCTGTGGTAAAGGGTTTGGCCAGAGTTCACCCTTACTGAACCACATGGTTACACACACTGGTGATAAACCTTATAAATGTGATGTCTGTGATAAAGGCTTCGGCCAGAATTCGACTTTACAGAGTCACGTGGTAACACATACTGGTGATAAACCTTATAAATGTGATTTATGTGATGAAGGATTCAAGCGGAATTCAACCTTACGGACACACATGGAAACACATACAGGTGACAAACCTTATAAATGTGATGTCTGTGGTAAAGGGTTTAGTTATAATAAATCATTACGGGAACACATTACAATACATACTGGTGATAAACCTTATAAATGTGACGTCTGTGGTAAAGGGTTCGGCCAGAGTTCGACCTTACGGATACACATGGTAACACATACAGGTGACAAATCGTATAAATGTGATGTATGTGGTAAAAGGTTCGGCCACAGTTCGACCTTACAAAAACACATGGTAGCACACATAGTCGACAAACCGTATAAATGTGATGTATGTGGTAAAGTGTTCGGTCAAAATTCGAATTTACTGAAACACATGGTAGTACACACAGGTGACACACCTTATAAATGTGATATATGTGGTAAAGCATATAGTCGTAATCAACCATTGAAAAAACACATTAGAATGCACACGGGCGATAGACCATATAAATGTGATGTATGTGATAAAAGATTTCTTTGTAATCAATCATTGAAGAAGCACATTAGAATACATACAGGTGAGAAGCCATATACATGTGATGTGTGTGGAAAAAGATTTAATCAAAATAATAATCTTAAGAGACATTTTAGTAGAATACATACTAGTGAAAAATATTAAATATTGCATCGTATATGACATGTATGATTATTGATTTAATCGTAGTTATGAAAGTAAAAACTCACATGAGAACACACAGAGATGAGGGGGAGGACAGGGGGTACCCTTCTCCCTTCTCCCACCCCTCTTCTCCTTTCTCCTACCCCTGTTCTCCTTTCTCCCATTAGAATAAAACATCTCCTTTTGAGATATTTTTTCTTGAAATATTAGAATTTTTTTTTAAAGGAGAGATATTTTATTTTTTCTCCTTTCTCCAACTTTTTCTCCTTTCTCCTACCCCTTTCTCCGTTCTCCCACCCCTTTCTCCTTTCTCCTACCCCCTTTCTCCCGGTCTCCCTTACCCCTGTCCTCCCCCTCAGAGATGATATATACCTTATAAATGTGTACATAGAGACTGGTAATTAATACATCTCTTAAATGTGATGTTTGTAGTGAACGGTTTAGTCTGAGTAAGAACTTATAAGCTCAAAAGAGAACACACACGTATGCACTGAATATCCTATCTTATAAATGTGATTTACATGTATGTGGGGGGGGGGGGGGGGGGGGGGGGGGGCTAGGATGAAATTTGAAAAAAATAGGCAGGACAGGAGTTTTGAGTAAAAAAAAAGAGCTATTGGTACTTTACTGAACGGAACGGAACGGAACGGAACGGAAAAGAATTTCATTTAAGGTATCCAAAGGGGGCATTTATCAAAATTTCGAAAAATCTTTAAAACAAAACAAACTTTAAAATTTCTGTGTTTTACAGTTTTCCATATACAAATAACACAAATGTATACTTAATCTCATCTTCACAGGTGAAATGTGTAATAATGTATAACATCGGGAAATATTCTGTAGATGAATATGTCGGATTGTCCTGATAAATTATCATGAAATTAACGCATTTGCAAGTCATGCATTATGATATCTAGACTGACCTCACGTCGTCCTTGATTAGAGACAGTGATCAAAATGAATCTGATTTAAACTTTTTAATTTATTTTTCCGTTCCGTTCCGTTCCGCAAAGTACCAATTGCTCTGAGGAATTGGTATTTAACGGAAAAAACGGAAACAGACATCTTAAATGTAATTAAAGCAGTATGATAAAAAAAAATTGTCTGACACCTCTTTTTGCATGAGTGGTATGTGTTTTAGATAGCATTTTCGATTTGATCAATAATAAAAAATTTAACACAAAGGCAGGTTACACAAAAAGTCTTTCTCCTTCCATCGGTAATTATATTTTAAAAAAGAGGCCTTCAACAGCCCGTTCCGACGATGATTAGAGACAGTGATCCAGTTGAATCTGATGTAAACTTTTTAATTTATTTTTCCGTTCCGTTCCGTTCCGTTCCGCAAAGTACCAATTGCTCTGAAGAATTGGTATTTAACGGAAAAAACGGAAACAGACATCTTTAATGTAATTAAAGCAGTATGATAAAAAAAAATTGTCTGACACCTCTTTTTGCATGAGTGATATGTGTTTTAGATAGCATTTTCGACTTGATCAATAATAAAAAAGTTTAACACAAAGGCAGGTTACACAAAAAGTCTTTCTCCTTCCATCGGTAATTATATTTTAAAAAAGAGGCCTTCAACAGCCCGTTCCGACGATGATTAGAGACAGTGATCAAGTTGAATCTGATGTAAACTTTTTAATTTATTTTTCCGTTCCGTTCCGTTCCGCAAAGTACCAATTGCTCTGAGGAATTGGTATTTAACGGAAAAAACGGAAACAGACATCTTTAATGTAATTAAAGCAGTATGATAAAAAAAATTGTCTGACACCTCTTTTTGCATGAGTGGTATGTGTTTTAGATAGCATTTTCGACTTGATCAATAATAAAAAATTTAACACAAAGGCAGGTTACACAAAAAGTCTTTCTTCTTCCATCGGTAATTATATTTTAAAAAAGAGGCCTTCAACAGCCCGTTCCGACGATGATTAGAGACAGTGATCAAGTTGAATCTGATGTAAACTTTTTAATTTATTTTTCCGTTCCGTTCCGTTCCGCAAAGTACCAATTGCTCTGAGGAATCGGTATTTAACGGAAAAAACGGAAACAGACATCTTTAATGTAATTAAAGCAGTATGATAAAAAAAATTGTCTGACACCTCTTTTTGCATGAGTGGTATGTGTTTTAGATAGCATTTTCGACTTGATCAATAATAAAAAATTTAACACAAAGGCAGGTTACACAAAAAGTCTTTCTCCTTCCATCGGTAATTATATTTTAAAAAAGAGGCCTTCAACAGCCCGTCCCGACGATGATTAGAGACAGTGATCAAGTTGAATCTGATGTAAACTTTTTAAGTTTTTTAGATGAAAATAACCAATCTTCCAACAAAATGACTAAAATGTTTAAAACCAATGCATGAATATCGCCCAGCAAACATCCATGTAATATTTATTTATTGTAGCATGCTAACATAAGAAATCAGAGCTATTTAAAACGTTTCTCTTGTTAAAATGTTTCTTAGGAGAGGATCTGTTTTTGCCAAACTTTTAACAATTATTTAAGAGTGCTCAACTAAATAGAAATTTGTATAGTGAAAAAGTCTTCTCTATAATGATAACAATTATCTTTGCTGTTTCTGAACACCTCAAATATATGTACACAACTCTTAACATGGGCGATCTAATATTAAACAGAATTTTAATTTAACTAAACAAGTTGTACTATTACACCATTGCTCTTGAGGGGATAGATCGCTCACGGCGACTTGAACAGCGCCTCATTATATAGATCAAGATCCGAAATCGGCAGCTTTTAATTATGCGTGTTATATTTGTTTATTGCTTTTTTTTCTAGAAACCGGAAACGCTGTTTTTCTCGCTTTTTATTGGTTTACATTTAGTAGTGAGTGCAAGTAAAGGGGTCTCTTATAACTTACTATATTGGATGTGCTTTGTTCATTGTTGAATGCCATTAGGCATACGATGTTTTATTAGTTCGTCTTTTGATAAAAGTTGTCTCATTTGTAATCATACCCATTATGTCTGCTATGTTTATATAGACTACACTGCATTGGCTCTGCGATTCCAGTTTCCTTCTGTCGTCGTCAGGCAAGTATAATATTACATGAACATTCCTTCTGTCATCGTTGATTGAATTTATTTCCAAAAGAAGAATCATGAAATTTATAGTAGGATAAACAAAGAAGATTAACACATACATTTTTATTTATATTCAAACCAAATTAAATCAAAATTAAAATCCCGTGTCTACTCCACGTCTACTCTTAAAAAGTTTGCGTACAAGGATCTGACAACACTCCGTTTTACTTTCTGTCCTGGTAGTTTTTACATCAGCTAATAAAAATTTAAGTTTTCAAATTTTAAAAGTGTGTATTAATCCGACAAATTAAGAGAACCTCAAAAGATCTTTAAACAGAAAGTAAAATTGAGCGTTTTCAGATCCTTATAAGCAACGTATCGACACATTTTATATGATCTTTAGGGACGGACCATTTAACTTGCAGAGGGGGAGGCATGCGCACATTTTATTTTTATTTTTGGGAAGTGGCGCGACAAATTATTTTTTTCAAATTTAACATTATTTTTTATGGTAAATATCCTCTGTCAAAATTTTTTTTCTCCCTTTGCTGGCCAAATTATTTATTTTCTCTATTCAGAATCAACATATTTATTTACGAAAAAAAAAACATTAAATCAATTTTCAATAAGGCTCTCTATAGACACAATATTAACAACATGAATAAACATAATCTACTACTACGGGTTTTTTTTAACGACCTTGACAAAAGCCCTTGCACGGTTGATATAAACCAAATCAATCTAGCAATACACAATGATGAATAATAGTATAAATATTAAATTACATAAACAAATACATGAACAAAACGGATTACATGATAGTGTTTTGAGTTTTATTGTTAAAATATATAATGATTTGTAAGTATACTTGAATGACGATACATTTTTTTGATTTTTTTATTTCTTTGGATAGTGAATTCCACACTTTTTGACCACTAAAAGAAAAGCTTGGTTTGTATAATTCTGTATTTGATTTTGGAACAATACAATTATCTGAAAATGAGAGTCGAGTACTGTATGACTGTTTGCTATTTGTAGTTACAATAAGATTTGACAAGTACTGGGGTACCAATCCATTGTTTTATTCATACATTAATAAGGACTTGTGGTATAATATTCTATTACATGTATTTACTGGAATTATTCCAGATTCTTTAAAAAGTTCAACAGATGGTTTTTGAAAATCGTGTTCATTTAAAATAATTCTAGCTTCCCTTTTTGTAATTTAAGCAAACTGTCGATTAAAAATGTGTTACAGTTGCCCCATATTGAACAACAGTAGTCAAAATTTGGAAGAATGTATGCATTATAAAATAAAATTCTTGCATTATGATTTAAATATTTCTTGATCCTTTTTAGTAGAGCTAAAGGAAGAATTTACCTTAAAGTTTTTAATAACATATTTGATATGATCAGACCAAGACAGAGTTGCGTCCACAAAAATACCAAGGACTTGTTCACGCTGACTTTCATTAATATATTGATTATTAATGAAGATATTAAAAGGTTCATTACACATGACAGAAAGTTTGTGTTTTGAACATAAACACATTTTCTTTGTTTTGGATACATTGATTAACATTTTGTTTTCATCACACCAATGAGAAATATTTTCCAACACAGTATTTAGTGTCTGGCTATACAACTTTTGTTTTTACCAGTAACAGAAATAGTACTATCATCAGCCAAAAGATCACTGTTATGATTTGGATTACACAAAGGCAAAAAATTAATGAATAATAAGAATAATATGGGACCTTAAACGAACCCTTGAGGTACACCTGTTTTTACTTTTAATACACCTGAAAAAGTATTTGAAATGTATACAACCTGCTGTCTATCAGTTAGATATGAAGTAAGCCAGTGCAGTGAAGAATAAGAAAATCTGTATTTTTGTAATTTCTGGAGGAGCAGTTTATGATGCAGAACATCAGAAGCTTTACAAAGATCCAGAAATACTGCTCCTACTAATTCGCCTTCATCAATTGCTTTTAACCATTTATCTAACAAAGTTGTCATGGCAGTTTGACAGGAATGGTTCGAACGAAAACCTGATTGCAGGACATACAACAGATTATATGTGTTCGTATAGTTCATTAAATAAGTTTTTACGTGTCTCTCAAGTATTTTAGATACTAATTGTAAAAATGCAATTGGTCTGTAATTAAATACATCATTTTTTAACATTTATTTTCAAAAACTGGTATGACTTTAGCTAGTTTGAATAATGATGGATAAACTGATTTTTTAATGCTTGAATTAAAAATTTGACATAAGGGAACTGAAATAAGATGAGAAGTAATTTTTAAATACTTTGCACTGATATTATCAAGACTGCTTTTATTACATTACAGATGCCTGTTTCCGTTCGATTCCGTTAAATACCAATTCCTCAGAGCAATTGGTATTTTGCGGAACGGAACGGAAATCAGATTCAACTTGATCGCTGTTTCTAATCATCTTCGGAAGGCCCCTTTTTTAATTTATAATTACCAATGGAAGTAGAAAGACCTTCTGTCTAACCTGTCTTTGTGTTATTTTTTTATACGTCCGTCAATTTTGACGGGACGTATTATGGTATACAAATGTCCAGTGTCCGTCCGTCCGTCCGTCTGTCCGGTGTAAACATGTCGCACCGTAACTTGAGAACGACTTATCAAAATTTCATGAAACTTAACATAGTTGTTTCTTATGATGGTAAAATGATCTGTATACTTTTTTGTGAAAATAAGATTACAACTTTTTGAGTTACGGCACTTTGTAACTAAAACAGGGGTGTGTTTTTTTCACATGTCGCACCGTATCTCAAAAACGATTCTTGATTATGGCTTCAAACTTTAAATACTTCTTAGTTATATTAATCTTAATATCTGTATACTTTTTGGTGATGATTCAAAATTTCATTTTTGAGTTATTGAGTATTTTGTAAAAAAAAAAGGGGGGGTTTACATGTCGCACCATATCTCAAAAACGATTTATGATTATTGCTTAAAACTTTACACACTTCTTTGTTATATTAATCTAAAGATCTGTATACTTTTTGGTGATGATTCATTTTTACATTTTCGAGTTATTGAGTTTTTTGTAAAAAAAGAGTTTTTTTTTCACATGTTGCGCTGTATCTCTATTGCTTAAAAGTTAACAGGCTAATGTTGCGTCGGGTTTCCAAATACATCTTGTACAATCTTCCTATTGAGCGGGAATAAGGAATGAGTCAGGATATACTAAGCATGACATCCTGTACAACCCTGTGTTATTCAAAAAAGATTTATGTTTTTTCACAAGACGACGGGCGTATCGTGCGCTCATGGCGCAGCTGTTTATTTAAATATTGATCAAGTCGAAATGCTATCTAAAACACTTACCACTCATTCAAAAAAGAAGGGTCTGACTTGTTTTTATCATACTGCTTTAATTACATTAAAGATGTCTGTTTCCGTTTTTTCCGTTAAATACCAATTCCTCAGAGCAATTGGTACTTTGCGGAACGGAACGGAACGGAAAAATAAATTAAAAAGTTTAAATCAGATTCAACTGGATCACTGTCTCTAATCATCGTCGGAACGGGCTGTTGAAGGCCCCTTTTTTAAAATATAATTACCGATGGAAGGAGAAAGACTTTTTGTGTAACCTGCCTTTGTGTTAAATTTTTTATTATTGATCAAGTCGAAAATGCTATCTAAAACACATACCACTCATGCAAAAAGAGGTGTCAGACAATTTTTTTTTATCATACTGCTTTAATTACATTAAAGATGTCTGTTTCCGTTTTTTCCGTTAAATACCAATTCCTCAGAGCAATTGGTACTTTGCGGAACGGAACGGAACGGAAAAATAAATTAAAAAGTTTACATCAGATTCAACTTGATCACTGTCTCTAATCATCGTCGGAACGGGCTGTTGAAGGCCCTGTTTTTAAAATATAATTACCCATGGAAGGAGAAAGACTTTTTGTGTAACCTGCCTTTGTGTTACATTTTTTATTATTGATCAAGTCGAAAATGCTATCTAAAACACATACCACTCATGCAAAAAGAGGTGTCAGACAATATTTTTTTATCATACTGCTTTAATTACATTAAAGATGTCTGTTTCCGTTTTTTCCGTTAAATACCAATTCCTCAGAGCAATTGGTACTTTGCGGAACGGAACGGAACGGAAAAATAAATTAAAAAGTTTACATCAGATTCAACTTGATCACTGTCTCTAATCATCGTCGGAACGGGCTGTTGAAGGCCCCTTTTTAAAATATAATTACCGATGGAAGGAGAAAGACTTTTTGTGTAACCTGCCTTTGTGTTAAATTTTTTATTATTGATCAAGTCGAAAATGCTATCTAAAACACAAACCACTCATGCAAAAAGAGGTGTCAGACAATTTTTTTTATCATACTGCTTTAATTACATTAAAGATGTCTGTTTCCGTTTTTTCCGTTAAATACCAATTCCTCAGAGCAATTGGTACTTTGCGGAACGGAACGGAACGGAAAAATAAATTAAAAAGTTTACATCAGATTCAACTTGATCACTGTCTCTAATCATCGTCGGAACGGGCTGTTGAAGGCCCCTTTTTTAAAATATAATTACCGATGGAAGGAGAAAGACTTTTTGTGTAACCTGCCTTTGTGTTAAATTTTTTATTATTGATCAAGTCGAAAATGCTATCTAAAACACATACCACTCATGCAAAAAGAGGTGTCAGACAATTTTTTTTATCATACTGCTTTAATTACATTAAAGATGTCTGTTTCCGTTTTTTTCCGTTAAATACCAATTCCTCAGAGCAATTGGTACTTTGCGGAACGGAACGGAACGGAAAAATAAATTAAAAAGTTTACATCAGATTCAACTTGATCACTGTCTCTAATCATCGTCGGAACGGGCTGTTGAAGGCCTCTTTTTTGAAATATAATTACCGATGGAAGGAGAAAGACTTTTTGTGTAACCTGCCTTTGTGTTAAATTTTTTATTATTGATCAAGTCGAAAATGCTATCTAAAACACATACCATTCATGCAAAAAGAGGTGTCAGACAATTTTTTTTTTATCATACTGCTTTAATTACATTAAAGATGTCTGTTTCCGTTTTTTCCGTTAAATACCAATTCCTCAGAGCAATTGGTACTTTGCGGAACGGAACGGAACGGAAAAATAAATTAAAAAGTTTAAATCCGATTCATTTTGATCACTGTCTCTAATCAAGGACGACGTGAGGTCAGTCTAGATATCATAATGCATGACTTGCAAATGCGTTAATTTCATGATAATTTATCAGGACAATCCGACATATTCATCTACAGAATATTTTCCGATGTTATACATTATTACACATTTCACTTGTGAAGATGAGATTAAGTATGCATTTGTGTTATTTGTATATGGAAAACCGTAAAACACAGAAATTTTAAAGTTTGTTTTGTTTTAAAGATTTTTCGAAATTTTGATAAATGCCCCCTTTGGATACCTTAAGGAGGTAGACCTAGGTTAAGGGAAATAACTCTTTAAATCATCAGTACGTTTGTGTCAACCATTTTCAAAAATATATTCTAAGCTTCTAGGTTACATAGATTATTTTCAATCTGTTTCAAGTAAATGCTTAAAATACATTGATGAACTTGACTTTTACAAACGCTTAACTGATTTAAAGAGTTATCTCCCTGAACCAAGGTCTACCACCTTAAATGAAATTCTTTTCCGTTCCGTTCCGTTCCGTTCCGTTCCGTAAAGTACCAATAGCCAAAAAAAGCAGGATGAGACACTTGCAAAAAAAAAACAGTCAGGACGACAATTTAGGTAAAAAAAAAGTCGGGATAAACAAAAAAACAAAAAAAGGCAGGACCGAACAGAGTGAAAAATAAAAAGGCAGGAGACAGAGATTACAGCTAAAAAAAAGGCAGGACAAAATTTTTCACCCTAGCCCCCCCCCCCCCCTAAAAATCAAATGGTAGCTCCCTAAATCTTATAATGTTGTTACCATGTTTAAGAGTTCTAAACTCTACCTAAATACAAATGATATTGGCTTTAGTAATGTTTGTTATTAAACATAAACCTTAACCATTGAGATTTTTTTATCAAAAAAAATCCTAAAACGATGTTTTATAAACAAAACTTCAAAAATCAAGTTTTCAACCTATAAAATGTTTAGAGCACCTTAACCTTATGAAAAATATCAATTTCAAGTAAAAATCAAGTGTCATGCAGGACAATAATTTAAAATTATTTTTTAAACTATCATAGTGGGTGAGGTATCAAACCAAAGCCATAGAACACTACAGTCAAATATGACCTCAAATTGAATTTGCGGAAACTTCAGGTTTTTTTATACACTACTCGTTGCTTTTGGTTTTTTTTCACAATTATTACTGCTACCATAGTATTATCTTTTGTTGTGTATTTAACTCTGGTTAATATCTATTACGTTAAAGGTTTTGTAACTAAATTCCCCCTTTTATCCCTTGGAACGTACCACAAACTTCCAAAGTATTCCATATGAAAAAAGAAGATGTGATATGATTGCAAATGAGACAACTCTCCAAATGAGACCAAATGAGACATAAAACAATTATAGGTCCCGTACGGACTTCAACAATGAGTAAAATTCATACTGCATAGTCTTCAATTCCCTAAATGATGTAAAACAAACAAAAAATCTAACGGCCTGATGAATGTACAAAATAAATAAGAAAGAAACAAATATAGTATATAGAAACAAACGGTAAACACTGCATTACCGTCTCGTGACTTGAAACAGACACATACAGATAGTGGCGGGGTTTAACTTTTTTAAGGGCACGCCAACACACCCCTAACATCGGGGCTGGAACCATGTGTACCAGTGCAACAAGCTTTATACCAAATCAACCGTTATCTCCATCATCTTCATTTTCATCAACCGTAACAAGACATGTTTTAATATTTCTACACATTTCACTCATGGCCACAGGTCTGCACATGAAAGGTTCTGCTCAAAACAAACACGTTATTTTGAGTTTTTCTTTACAAGTACAGACGAGGGTTATGTAGGAAGTCCGAAGACATTTGTTCATAAAAAAAAATACCAGCTTTAAACCATCCCTATCAATTCATCCAAGATTTAACAGAGATATAAAAGGGGTTTAGGAAGGTTTGATGACATCCATATGCTTGTCTGCAAAGATGCTGGTGAAACATTATACGAGACGTACACACTATCTTAAATTCGCTCAATTTCATGGTTGGCAACACATTAGATAGCGTCGCACTTTACTTTAAGAAGCATAAATTCCATTGGCATTCAATGTTTCAACAAGGTGTTTTGAACCAAACTCATGGTAAATTTGTAAAGCCAATCCTAAATGAAAAGGAGTAAAACAAAAACGATTACCTCAACAATTGCTTAGCATTTCCACAATTTCTCTGGTGTCATTTCCTGAAAATAGTCTTGGCTGTATGCAGTTTCATTGAGTAACCATAGAGTAAATTGCAATAAATACGAAGGCTTTGACTAAATTAAGAAGGAAGAGACAATTCATCCGAAGTTGGGTAGTCTTCTGTAGAGTTTCGATGTCTTTTCTAAGTAAACTTGCAGCGGAATGAAATATCTGTCCGTTATTTGTGTCTATTACAGTTGCATGACATTGAGATTTTAAGGTCAGTTTTCAATTGACTAGAAGCTTATATGGCATCTTAAATAGTTATTTTGCTACTAAATATTATGTTATATTTGCCTTAAACTTGTTGAAGTTGTTTGACAACTGAATTTCTATAGGAATAAATGAGTTTAGACTGCATTTTACATGTAGAATATTTTAAATTAGAATCAGCCGGAAGAAATGATCTATATTTATTAAGTAACGGTGTCATGGGGAATTACCATTAAATCGTTGTTAACAGCCAAAATAAAATTAGTAAAAGCAGTATCGTGTTCTGAGATATCTGCTTCCACAGGTTTGGATTTGTTTTTCGTTTTTAGCAAATAATTTGTAATGCAACCAAAATGACAGAGTGCTTAAAATTTAAAAGATGGACGGGAAACTATTTCAACTTTAACTTTATCTGACAGGGATAAAACATTTTTCATACGCTCATCTGATTCAAACTTGAGTAATTTTTATCTTTCTAAAATGTTTTGTTGCAACAAAATATACAAGCGCTCCAGTTGAACGACTGCATTCTAGAACGTGTACAAGTACCGGAAACTGAGGGACAACAGTCAGATAATTGTATGTCGTCATTAAATATCAGACTAGAAGCTTCCTCGCACTAAAAGGGGGAACAAATATGTTTACTTGTGTAAGTTTTGTAGCATGAACGATGATAAACGGCCTGCACGGAGTTCGTCAAATTAACAGCTATCGCATGCAACATCTTGATGTGCACCACATCCAATCTTTTATGCAATGCAGATACAAAAATCGACTTCCCTAAACTGGTAAATTGACTCAAAATTTCAATCGAGGTTTTTTTGGCATATTATGCACTGCATAAAATTGAACGACTTTTGTCTTTTCTTTGGACTTAATGGAGCAAGTTGCAAAGGACTTGACATATCACGGAATATTTACTGAAACTATCCGTCAATTATTTTGATTTTACAATAAGACTTTTCTGACAAAGTATATATATTTGATGTTTTATAACAAAAAACATAGAATATAAACATTTACAAACAAAGTATGTGGCATATATATGCACTTTAATTGAAATTATGTGTATATAATAAAGAAAAAGGTAGTAATTTAATATATATTTTGAGAGCAAATTATTGACTAATGCACAAAATGTGTCGGAAGGCAAGTGATTGAGTTCCGTGTTGGAATTGAAGAGTTCTCCATTCTTTTTCCATTGATTTCTGAAGGTTTTTTTTCATATTTTGGTTCCGAAATTTTAATCACTTATTAGTTTTATTAAATACTATATGCTTAAAATATTATGGGATAATTTATATTACTACTATGAAGAAGAAACTAAAGTTTGAGTCTGAATTTGCAATTAAAATTACCTCAATTTTGAATAGTCTAAACTTTGCAAATTTTATAGTTTAGAAGAAAATAAAAAAACTGAATAGAATCTTTTGACATATAAAAAATAGCTTCAGGAAAAACTATTTCAATTAAATGTAAGCAAACATACACATTTTTCATGTTGGAAAAGGGGGGTTGAAACTCTCCAATATACTACCAGTCATCAAAACGACTTTTTCGAAAAAAGTGACCGTACGAAATTCTGACGACAGGGCAAAAACTAAAGAAGACATATTTGTCTTTAAGTTAAGACCATTTTTAGCCGTGTGTTATTTGGGGAGATTAAACTCGCGATCTAGACGACTTTTTACACTTCTGTCACCGCACTACTAGCCCAGGACTTATTGGTATTTATTAATAATAATCAGGGGTTAATAAATCCACTAGCCCGACGCCCGGGACTAGAACATTTAAACCTCGGGCATTCAAAACTTGTAACCAAATATGCCCGACAAACTGGTTACACGAACTTCTTGGCGTTTCCAAAACACAAAGTGAAAAATCCCTTCATCTCTATTCTAACTTAGCCAATCAAATTCAATTACGTCATCCGGGATTCCAAGAATTTGAACTGATATCGTATGATTTAAAAATTGAACAAATGACTCTGGGTGGACCGGTATCGTGTTTTGATTGCAATTCCTGTACTATCATTATCGATTTCTTCGTACTTAGCGTATTGTACAATGCTCAAGCCGAGACTTTCAGTTACCGGTACGGGGGTATGATGCATTGACTGATGCGAACTGTTACTGAGTAAGAATGATTTAATTAGCCTTTCAGAAATAACCAGACTGAAGCTAGTGAACAATAGCTAGCGAACAATAAGGCGATATATCGAGAAACCAAAAAACAGAATAAGACAACAACGGCAATTTAATCAAAAAATATTCAAAAAGGCAGAAAATCCGTCCAAATTTAGCAATTTTAACTCAATTTTGAAATGGTTTGTATCCCATTCATTGATAAAACAAGTCACATCCCTTTTTGGGCTAGTATTCAGTACCATAATAACTCTGCATCTACTTCAATTTAGAACGTATGTAAAAGAAGTTCTACTATGTAAAATATATCATCTTTGATGTCATTGTTTAACTAAACTAACATACACATATGCAGAAACGGGTCAGTCTATTCCAGGGCTTCTAGAGAAACAATAATGAGGGATGTCACGGGGTATGACTTTATAGGTCTTGTAGAGGAGAAACAGGCGCTTCTTTTGCGCAAGGTATCGAAGGGCGCTATGTTAAAAAATCTGAAACTAGAGCTCTAAAGGAGTAGGTCCGGTAAGGAACAATTTTGGCCTCAAATTTCAAGTTCATCTGACGAATGAATTTGACCTCTTTTTAAACACTTAAGTGTCTATTTCATTTGAATCAATTAGTTTATGTGAAAGATTTTAACTGATTTAGTCATTGAAAACGATCCGATTCAAGCTCAAATATGAAAAATCTACCAAATAGGTTGAAAAATGTCACTTTTTAGATAGTTTTTGTCAAAAATGAAAATGGCCGCATCCGTGTTCATCCAAAATCTTTATATATGTTATGTATTATCATAAAATACAACTTACATTTCAATATTAAGGATGAACACGAATGCGGCCACTTTCGTTTTACACGAAAACTGTCTAAAATTTAGCTAAAATGATAGAATTGTGAAGATTTCAGTAATTTAGCGTGACTTAATGGTGCTAGTACTCAATATATGTGCATTGTATTGCCAAAAACAACCAATATTTATGTAGCAGAAGCATTCTGCTGTCCAATATATATTTAAAAGTTTACATTTTAACAATTTTGTAAAACCGCTATATTTTGGGGCCAAAAAGGGGTCTTACCGGACCTACTCCTTTGGAAAAAATGGCAAGAAAATAGGGGGGTCGGCCTATTCCAGGGATACTAGAGAAAAATAATGAGGGGCGTCACGGGTTATGACTATGTAGGTCTTGTAGAGGAGAAACAGGCGCTTTTTTGCGCAAGGTATCGAAGGGAGGCTATGTTCATAAGTCTAAAACTTGACCTCAAAATTTGAAAAAAATGGCAAAAAACAGGGTGTTTGGCCTATTCCAGGGATTCTAGAGAAAAATAATGAGGGGTGTCACTGGGTATGACTATATAGGTCATGTAGATGATAAACAGGCGCTTCTTTTGTGCAAGGTATCGAAGGGCGCTATGTTCAAAAATCTGAAACTAGAATGATTGGGATAAAAACCATTTCAAAATTGAGTTGAAGTTACTATTTTTGGACAGAGTTTCTGCCTTTTTGAATATTTTTTTATTTAATGGCTGTTGTTGTCTTATTCTTTTTTTTTTGTTTCCCGATGTATCGCCTTATTGTTCGCTGGCTTATTGTTCGCTAGCTATTGTTCGCTAACTTTAGCCTGGTTCAGAAATATATGGCAATATACAAATTTTAAATTAATGATCAATTGAAAAAAAAAAGTTAAGCGAAAATTCGTCAGAACAACGTTATTGAAACTGATACACATGTGAGCATGTGCGCTGGTGCGAGATTTAATTTTGCATCCCAATTCTTCAAAAATGCGAGCATTATCATAGATACCTTTATCTTAATGTTCATTTCAAGTATTTTTAAGAAGAAATTACGTGGAAAGAACTGCATCAACTGAATATACAACTTTGACAGCGTACACGGAGTTTCGTGTCCATCTTTTGGTCCGTGTTTTTACCATTGCAAGTCAACATCCGGTAATAGGAAAAATGTTTTTTGAAAAAAGAAAGAACAGCTCCATCTATACAGTTCTGACAGACAGCATGATATTCCATTAATAAAGAGTTTAAGGCAGATTTTAGTTCACTAGTTTTTAACATTTCAGTTTAGCAGTTTACGTCAGAACATCAAAATTACTAGTATATCAAAACGGTCTTCTGAAGTTTAGTTTCGTTTTAATGTAAATTATGCAGGCATTGTGATGATGCCAAAATTTTAACAATGATTGCCTTTGTGACTTTTAAAGTCTTACAGGACTTTAATCAGAAGAAAATATCGAGCTGACTCAATCATTTGTTGAAAGTTCGGGCTATCAGGTTTGATTTGCTGGAGTAGTAAATCCTGCTACCACTCTGAAACATATGGGAACACACTTATGATAAACCTTATAATGTGGTTACCATGTTAAAGGGTTTGACCATCATTCGTCCTTACTGAGACATATGGGAACACACTGATGATAAACCTTATAATGTGGTTATTATGTTAAAGGGTTTGGTCATCACTCGTCCTTACTGAGACATATTGGAACACACTGGTGATAAACCGTATAATGTGGTTATTATGATAAAGGGGTTGGTCATCAATACCTTATAATGTGGTTATCATGTTAAAGGGTTTGGCCATAATTCGTCCTTACTGAGACACACTGATAGTAAACCTTGTATTATGGTAATCATGTTCAAGGGTTTGGCCATCATTCGTCCTTTCTGAGACATCGGAACACACTGATGATAAACCTTATAACGTGGTTAGCTATAGTATGTGTGTTTACTGTTATATACTGAGGAAAAAATAGGGTAGGTAGGTAAGGATTTTTTTTAAATATTTTTTTTACATTTAGTCTATTGGAGCAACAGTGTGACTTTAACAGTGCTTAATCAAAAATAGTCAAAAACACTTTAGGGTAGGGGATAAAAATTAGGGTAGGTAGGGGTACAGTAAACGCACGTACTTAAATTTTTGTTTGGTCTTATCATGTCTAAAAATGAAAAGACAGACAAACAATGTTACACAAAATACAACATAGAAAAATAAAGACTGAGCAACACGAACCCCACGAAAAACTGGGGTGATTTCAGGTGCATTGGACGGGCAAGCAGATCCTGCCCCACATGTGGCACCCGTTGACATTTACAAAAAACAAATATGATTCATAGAAACAAACAACAGCCACTTAATAACAGGCTGATGTATTTAATTTTTCAAATACCGAATTCTAAGGAATATTCAAAATGAAAATCAAAACTCATACACATTAAACAAATGGAAAACAATGATCATTTCCTGACTTGGTACAGTACAGGCATTTCCTTATGTAGAAAATGGAGGATTAAACCTGGTTTTATAACTAGCTAAACGTTTCACTTGTATGACAGTTGCATTAAATTCCATTATATTGCCAACAATGTGTAAGCAAAACAAATAGAGATAAGGCCACACCAATTTGATAAATAGTTCTACGGACATTTGCTCTAAACACATAGGGCGAGCGAGCGAAAATTTTTTGTTTTTAAAAAATTCTTGAAAATGAGATTTTGACAGGCGAGTGGTCTGCAAGAGGAGCGAGCGATATTTTTTTTTTAAAAGTGTTACAAGCTAGGTTTATCAAACAAAATAAGAAGGAAAAGCACTGATGTTTTGATGCATAAGGCCTGTTATCCCATTTGAATACATTATTCTGACTCTAAGCAAACAACTGTAGACTCTTTCACCTTGCAGCAGCAAATATTTGAAAAAAAAACTCTTAATGTGACTTAGAAATGGCAATACAAATAAATGTATGGGGGGGAGGAAAGAAAGGCACTTTTTATTTGACCCCACCATGCATACATTTTAAATCGGATATTTCTTTTAAATGTTCAAGCAATCTTTCTTAAATACCCACCAAAACCCTAAACAAAACATGGGATTTTCTCATGGCTGAAGAATGTTTGGTTGCCTATAATTGCTTACATCTACTTCTTTTGAATTTTGGTGGATACATTTTGTAGTTGTCTTATTGGTAATTAACCACATCTCCTTATTGTAAAATTAAGAGCCTGTGCTTGGAAACTAAAAGACAAACAGACCAGACTCAAGCTGGCAGCCACTTTCATCGGCCAATCAAGATAGCAGCCACTTTTTTCCAGCAGCCAATTTTGACGATATGTCTAAAAACCAAAAAACTGCGTGAGGCTCAAACGTTCCAAAAATCGCTAAATCTTAGTTAAATGCAATCTAACAGCGGAAATCGACAATTTCACGGTTTCTGCTAATTTCTAAAGCATTTCATTCCGTTTTAAATATGTATGTAAGCGGTCTGTCCTTTATTTGACATTCGATAATTGATATTCAATATCCAACCGACTACTAGCCGTCGGTTCAATATTTAAATTTAGTTGAAAATCACTATAAAGCCTGAGGGAAAAGATACCAATTTATGACCCCTTCAAGCTGTCATAAATTTTCGTTGTCCTCGAATATAAACCCTGATACAAGTTGTATATTTGTCTTTATGTTATATAGATTTTTATCAATAAAACATTACAGAGGATTCACCAAAGATGTAATTTAATACATAAAATATGAAACAAAATCCAATTACTCCAGAAACATATAGAAATATACATAGAAATACTTATGGAAAGCCAAACAAGAAAAGAAATTAATAGTGAACACCTACCAGAGACTGCTTAAATGACGGTGACCACCCTAAGACGACTTTGAACCTCTGTGGTGGCCAGACGGGCCCGGATCCCAGAAAAATATTTAAGTGGCAAATAGTTTGGATCAATATCTTTGAAATGAGCTAGGTCCGGTTCGGAACTTTGCCGTAGGGATATGTCGAGGAGTACCGAATGTGTGGTTGATATGGAAAATACGTAAATTGGCAACTTTGAACCTCTGTGGTGGCCAGACGGGCCCGGATCCCAGAAAAATATTTAAGTGGGGAATAGCTTGGGTCAATACCTTTAAAATGAGCTAGGTCCGGTTCAGAACTTTGCCGTTGGTATATGCCGAAAAGTACCGAATGTATGCATATGGTTAATACGGAAAATTACGTTAAGGGCACCTTTGAACCTCTGTGGTGGCCAGACGGGCCCGGATCCCAGAAAAATATTTAAGTGGGGAATAGCTTGGGTCAATACCTTTAAAATGAGCTAGGTCCGGTTCGGAACTTTGCCGTAGGGATATGTCGAGGAGTACCGAATGTGTGGTTGATATGGATAATACGTAAATGGGCAACTTTGAACCTCTGTGGTGGCCAGACGGGCCCGGATCCCAGAAAAATATTTAAGTGGGGAATAGCTTGGATCAATACCTTTAAAATAAGCTAGGTCCGGTTCGGAACTTTGCCGTTGGTATATGCCGAAAAGTACCGAATGTATGCATATGGTTAATACGGAAAATTACGTTAAGGGGCACCTTTGAACCTCTGTGGTGGCCAGACGGGCCCGGATCCCAGAAAAATATTTAAGTGGGGAATAGCTTGGGTCAATACCTTTAAAATGAGCTAGGTCCGGTTCGGAACTTTGCCGTAGGGATATGTCGAGGAGTACCGAATGTGTGGTTGATATGGATAATACGTAAATGGGCAACTTTGAACCTCTGTGGTGGCCAGACGGGCCCGGATCCCAGAAAAATATTTAAGTGGGGAATAGCTTGGATCAATACCTTTAAAATAAGCTAGGTCCGGTTCGGAACTTTGCCGTTGGTATATGCCGAAAAGTACCGAATGTATGCATATGGTTAATACGGAAAATTACGTTAAGGGGCACCTTTGAACCTCTGTGGTGGCCAGACGGGCCCGGATCCCAGAAAAATATTTAAGTGGGGAATAGCTTGGGTCAATACCTTTAAAATGAGCTAGGTCCGGTTCGGAACTTTGCCGTAGGGATATGTCGAGGAGTACCGAATGTGTGGTTGATATGGATAATACGTAAATGGGCAACTTTGAACCTCTGTGGTGGCCAGACGGGCCCGGATCCCAGAAAAATATTTAAGTGGGGAATAGCTTGGATCAATACCTTTAAAATAAGCTAGGTCCGGTTCGGAACTTTGCCGTTGGTATATGCCGAAAAGTACCGAATGTATGCATATGGTTAATACGGAAAATTACGTTAAGGGGCACCTTTGAACCTCTGTGGTGGCCAGACGGGCCCGGATCCCAGAAAAATATTTAAGTGGGGAATAGCTTGGGTCAATACCTTTAAAATGAGCTAGGTCCGGTTCGGAACTTTGCCGTAGGGATATGTCGAGGAGTACCGAATGTGTGGTTGATATGGATAATACGTAAATGGGCAACTTTGAACCTCTGTGGTGGCCAGACGGGCCCGGATCCCAGAAAAATATTTAAGTGGGGAATAGCTTGGATCAATACCTTTAAAATAAGCTAGGTCCGGTTCGGAACTTTGCCGTTGGTATATGCCGAAAAGTACCGAATGTATGCATATGGTTAATACGGAAAATTACGTTAAGGGGCACCTTTGAACCTCTGTGGTGGCCAGACGGGCCCGGATCCCAGAAAAATATTTAAGTGGGGAATAGCTTGGGTCAATACCTTTAAAATGAGCTAGGTCCGGTTCGGAACTTTGCCGTAGGGATATGTCGAGGAGTACCGAATGTGTGGTTGATATGGATAATACGTAAATGGGCAACTTTGAACCTCTGTGGTGGCCAGACGGGCCCGGATCCCAGAAAAATATTTAAGTGGGGAATAGCTTGGATCAATACCTTTAAAATAAGCTAGGTCCGGTTCGGAACTTTGCCGTTGGTATATGCCGAAAAGTACCGAATGTATGCATATGGTTAATACGGAAAATTACGTTAAGGGGCACCTTTGAACCTCTGTGGTGGCCAGACGGGCCCGGATCCCAGAAAAATATTTAAGTGGGGAATAGCTTGGGTCAATACCTTTAAAATGAGCTAGGTCCGGTTCGGAACTTTGCCGTAGGGATATGTCGAGGAGTACCGAATGTGTGGTTGATATGGATAATACGTAAATGGGCAACTTTGAACCTCTGTGGTGGCCAGACGGGCCCGGATCCCAGAAAAATATTTAAGTGGGGAATAGCTTGGATCAATACCTTTAAAATAAGCTAGGTCCGGTTCGGAACTTTGCCGTTGGTATATGCCGAAAAGTACCGAATGTATGCATATGGTTAATACGGAAAATTACGTTAAGGGGCACCTTTGAACCTCTGTGGTGGCCAGACGGGCCCGGATCCCAGAAAAATATTTAAGTGGGGAATAGCTTGGGTCAATACCTTTAAAATGAGCTAGGTCCGGTTCGGAACTTTGCCGTAGGGATATGTCGAGGAGTACCGAATGTGTGGTTGATATGGATAATACGTAAATGGGCAACTTTGAACCTCTGTGGTGGCCAGACGGGCCCGGATCCCAGAAAAATATTTAAGTGGGGAATAGCTTGGATCAATACCTTTAAAATAAGCTAGGTCCGGTTCGGAACTTTGCCGTTGGTATATGCCGAAAAGTACCGAATGTATGCATATGGTTAATACGGAAAATTACGTTAAGGGGCACCTTTGAACCTCTGTGGTGGCCAGACGGGCCCGGATCCCAGAAAAATATTTAAGTGGGGAATAGCTTGGGTCAATACCTTTAAAATGAGCTAGGTCCGGTTCGGAACTTTGCCGTAGGGATATGTCGAGGAGTACCGAATGTGTGGTTGATATGGATAATACGTAAATGGGCAACTTTGAACCTCTGTGGTGGCCAGACGGGCCCGGATCCCAGAAAAATATTTAAGTGGGGAATAGCTTGGATCAATACCTTTAAAATAAGCTAGGTCCGGTTCGGAACTTTGCCGTTGGTATATGCCGAAAAGTACCGAATGTATGCATATGGTTAATACGGAAAATTACGTTAAGGGGCACCTTTGAACCTCTGTGGTGGCCAGACGGGCCCGGATCCCAGAAAAATATTTAAGTGGGGAATAGCTTGGGTCAATACCTTTAAAATGAGCTAGGTCCGGTTCGGAACTTTGCCGTAGGGATATGTCGAGGAGTACCGAATGTGTGGTTGATATGGATAATACGTAAATGGGCAACTTTGAACCTCTGTGGTGGCCAGACGGGCCCGGATCCCAGAAAAATATTTAAGTGGGGAATAGCTTGGATCAATACCTTTAAAATAAGCTAGGTCCGGTTCGGAACTTTGCCGTTGGTATATGCCGAAAAGTACCGAATGTATGCATATGGTTAATACGGAAAATTACGTTAAGGGGCACCTTTGAACCTCTGTGGTGGCCAGACGGGCCCGGATCCCAGAAAAATATTTAAGTGGGGAATAGCTTGGGTCAATACCTTTAAAATGAGCTAGGTCCGGTTCGGAACTTTGCCGTAGGGATATGTCGAGGAGTACCGAATGTGTGGTTGATATGGATAATACGTAAATGGGCAACTTTGAACCTCTGTGGTGGCCAGACGGGCCCGGATCCCAGAAAAATATTTAAGTGGGGAATAGCTTGGATCAATACCTTTAAAATAAGCTAGGTCCGGTTCGGAACTTTGCCGTTGGTATATGCCGAAAAGTACCGAATGTATGCATATGGTTAATACGGAAAATTACGTTAAGGGGCACCTTTGAACCTCTGTGGTGGCCAGACGGGCCCGGATCCCAGAAAAATATTTAAGTGGGGAATAGCTTGGGTCAATACCTTTAAAATGAGCTAGGTCCGGTTCGGAACTTTGCCGTAGGGATATGTCGAGGAGTACCGAATGTGTGGTTGATATGGATAATACGTAAATGGGCAACTTTGAACCTCTGTGGTGGCCAGACGGGCCCGGATCCCAGAAAAATATTTAAGTGGGGAATAGCTTGGATCAATACCTTTAAAATAAGCTAGGTCCGGTTCGGAACTTTGCCGTTGGTATATGCCGAAAAGTACCGAATGTATGCATATGGTTAATACGGAAAATTACGTTAAGGGGCACCTTTGAACCTCTGTGGTGGCCAGACGGGCCCGGATCCCAGAAAAATATTTAAGTGGGGAATAGCTTGGGTCAATACCTTTAAAATGAGCTAGGTCCGGTTCGGAACTTTGCCGTTGGTATATGCCGAAAGGTACTGAATGTATGCATATGGTTAATACGGAAAATTACGTTAAGGGCACCTTTGAACCTCTGTGGTGGCCAGACGGGCGCGGATCCCAGAAAAATATTTAAGTAAGGAATAGCCTAGGTCAATACCTTTAAAATGAGCTTGGAAAGGTTCGAAAATTACCGTAAAAATATTCTTAGGAATTCCGAATGTAAGATTGTTGAAGAATCTCAATAAATGCGTTGTGTCTTCTATATACGTTTAAATGTAGTGATAGGTAATGAATAATACAATAACATCACTTACTATAGCGTTATAGTTACAACGTTACCATAGCATAATGTTTGTACCTTGCGTATTTTCCGAAGTATGTAACGAAAAATTGTAAGAAAATGTAAGTTCACAATATAGATAAAAGAAATTTAAATTTATGTCCATCTCAAATAAAATAATCTAGTTCCTTAACCTTAACTGATCACAACTTAAGTTTATCTCATATTCCATTCATGGATTTTTCTTCTGCCGCCTACTGTAGCATCACTCAGCGGTAATTTTATTTATGCGTCGTAAGTTCCTTTCTTGTATCTATTTGGCCTCTTGACTCTACCAGTTGAGGGTGTGTTCGTTCCTCTAGGTAGCAAGTTACTTTCTTTGAAATTTTCCTTAAGTGGGTTCATGTGCGATCTACTTTGTACGAGCCATTGTGATGTGTCTTCTGGTCTTCTTTTGGCAACGGTCGTGCCTGAAGGTATATCATCTGAACGGTCATGTTTCCATAGCAACTTTGCCGTGGACTTTCCTTTTTCGCTGTGTTCTTGTCTTCAATGACGTTTACCAGAGCTATAGATGTTGTCGGATGGTTGATGTTTCTATTGATAAGTCCTGATAACACACATCCGAACTTTGACTGTACAACGATTGGTCCTTTTCCTCTTATAACTCTGTCCTCGATAATTTACCAGTAGTAGTCGGTGCCTATGAGTAAGTCAATTTCGAAACGTTCTGTACTTAAGTTTAAATGTGGAAAGTTCCTTGTATACTGTGAAATCTTGTTTTAAATCGGAACGGCAATCTCTGGAACAATGAGTGTGTCGATATGGACTTTTTTCTCCTGTGTCGGTCTGTAACTGTATTGTTGCAGTGTCTAAGTTGCGAACCTTCTGGGATAAATTTCAAATCACAGACGGATGAATGCTTACTTTTTCTGTGGGATTTATTTCTAATTTATCAGTTAATTTCTGAGTTATAAAATTGAAGAAGGCTGTGCTCCCTCGTCAAATAAGATGTTACTTTCTAGTTCTTGGTTGTTATTTACAACTGGTGCAGTTGTTGTTTTCGGGAGAATGTCGTGACTCTGATGTGATGGATACATTACTGTAGTCTCGTTTGGTGTTTCAACTACGTTGATTGCTGACTATTGTATTGTAGGCTGTGGTGTCATACCTGGAATTACCCCTTTTCCTTTACATATGCTAGTATGATGTTTTCCGTTACACTTTTTGCATCGTTCAGTAGAGTGGCATGCGGCTACTTAATGTGACCCTTTACAGTTAAAGCATAACTGTTTCTGTTTTACAATTTGATTTCTTATGTTTACGTCTGTTACTTCAGGGCACTCCGCCGGATAGTGCTCAGCTAAACAAAATATACATGTATGTGTATTTACCATCTTACGTGTGTCTTTGAATTCGCTCTTGTATGAATGTGATTGCGTACCCATAAAAAAGTGCAGTGGCGTACAATATGTCTGAATTCATGACTCCTTCGCCAGCTTTAAGTATTTCCATCTCTTTAGTTATTGATATTCGTAGATTTTTCAATATCAAGTTATATCTCCCGCGTTTTCTTGCAATAGATTTTCTCATGTCAATCGGTAACTTGTCCAAAACTTAAGCGAACCATACATCTCAGGTGTTTGACAAAGTGACTCTAATCCTCGCACATATGATTCAAGTTTGTCTCCGTAAGATCTCAAGCTAAATGCATCATTTGTCGGTGCGGGTAAGCTCATGAGTGATTTCATGTAAGCATTAAAAAATTGTGTGAGTTTCCAAATCTCTCTCTTAGCAAACAAACGGCTGTTTTTTTATTTGATTGTTTGCTTAAGTTTTCGTATTTGCTTTAGTTTACTGTCTAAATCAAACATATACTCATCCGAGTCTGTAATTTCTTGTTCAATGTGATACTCGTGTTGGATTTCTTTCATCTTCTCGTTTAAATCATGAATAATCTTCTTTTTCTGGGTTTACGGCATACTCTATGGCTTTGAATTCCTCCATTTTGACGGTTTCAGGATTCTCTTTCAGCTCCTCGAATTTGATCCATAGCTTCGTCACTGCTGCTCTGTTGCCGACACGTATTGCCTTTAATGTCCGTCAGGGCACCATAAATGTTAAAAAATCTCCATAAATGCGTTGTGTGTTCTATATACGTTTAATCGTCATGATAGCTAATGAATAATACAATAACGTCACTCACTATTGCGTTATGGTAACAACGTTACCATAGCATAATGTTTGTATTTGTGTATTTTCTGACATGATTATTATGAAAATATGTTAAGGTACAACTTTTAACCCCAATTGTGGTCAGGATTGCCATGATCCCAGAAAAATATTAAATCGGAACTTTGCCGTAAGGATATGCTAAGATGTTCCGAATATGTGGTTTGTAAGTTAAATACGTTATATGAATTTCGGAACCACTGTAATGCAGATGGCTCTGGATTATATAAAAAAAGTAGTGAATAGCCTGGGTTCATACCAGTGGTGAAGAATAGAGAATGCTGCAACACTTTCAATTTTAGTAATTAACAGTGAACGTGAAAGTAGGAAGGTGACAGTGAAAAAAAGTGACGTCATATTAGTAAGTAAAAGTTATGACGTAACATTATACAGGTAAATAAGCATCATGGTGTAAAAGTTAAAGTAGTCTGATTTAAAACTGCTCATTAAGGTGTGTAAGGTTTTAGAGTAAGGTGTGTTAGGGTAAGGGGTGTTAGGGTTAGAATTTGAATAGGAGTACGGGGTGGTGTTTTTTAAATTGAAAAAAAAAACAGAATATAGGAAGTATTAGGATTATGAAGTTATCTTATAATCAATATTATTTCATTGATCTGAATACCTTTCACACAAAAGAAAAACAAAAATGGAAGGACCTGCCAACATATGAGGTGAACCAAATTATTGACACTACAAGTGGGGATGAAATAATTTGTGATACTTACCTACTAATCTTGAAGTCAATAAAACGGGTAACAAGTAAGGTGTGGGCTTGTAGTGGGTTGTATTACGAAACAAGAACGTTGGAAGGACCGTTCATCAGAAGTAAGACTGATTATTAGACAGAAAACCGCGTAGTAGTGCGTGTCCTTATTTTTCTTTTCACATCTAGTAAACATTAGATTAAAAAAAATTACAAGTGGTGGTTAGGGGTGTAAAATTGAAAAAAAAATAATCATAAAAGACATATGTGTGTAAGTATTAAATAAACAATGGCATTAACAAACAAAAACATACCGGGTACGCCTAGATTGTCAGTTAATATACATGCTATACATAATAAAGAGGTTGTGCTAGGTTTATAAAGACAATACCAACGGGTCATTTACAAATAACGGTTAACTAATTACATCGAGTGGCAAAGGATTTGGGGTTAAAAGGATATAGTATAAACCCAAAAGACGTGTTGGTAAAGCTTATTGAAGACAAAACGCATCAAGTATAACCCCATACAGAAGTGTTCACTAAAAATGAATTAATACTAAAAGCAAAGAAACGTGGTATACCTTATATATAGATCAAGATAAAGGAAAAAGGACTGCAACAAGAAATAGCTAGGAAACCTGTTATTAAGATGAAAGATGGTAGAAAAGAACTACAGTGTTTATTGAACCATTTGTTAATTCATTTTTAAGGCAAGTCGAAGTGCTTTACATACATTTGATTCGTAAAATTTCAGAAGACAACTTAAAGTAGGCATCGAAGGTGCTTCTAGTACAGTTGGTAAAAAAAGACCTTGCAACAGGTGACAGTGATTCCACTTTTAAGGTCAACTCAAGCATGGCAAGTTAGTATTACTGAATCAACCAACTAAGACACTGAACTAACAGTAATGATAGAATAGGCAAAAGAAAGCATAGCAACTTGCATGCGTGATAAAAGTAAGTGAACGTTAGTCATATTGTAGAAGTACACCTTCATATGAATAAATTGTATCCCTGAAGTTTGAGTCTTACCTACGCCTTTCAGTAAAACTAGCACAGAAGAAGGCCATTATTAACGTGAGCTGTATTCTCACAATCACATCATGAATAGGTGGATCAGAAAAGTACATTTTACGAGTGAAAAATACAAAAAAAATACAAAAAAGTACCCGTTAAAAATTCAAAAAACATCAGAAAGAATAGAACTCACACAAACACGTTATATTTAACCAATGCTACTAAACATCATTACTGTTGGATAAAAAGTTTGTACTTGTTTGGCTTTATAAATATTTTGATATGAGCGTCACTGATGAGTCTTATGTAGACGAAACGCGCGTCTGGCGTACAAAATTATAATCCTGGTACTTTGATAACTATTTACACCGGTACCACTGGGTCGATGCCACTGCTGGTGGACGTTTCGTCCCCGAGGGTATTACCAGCCCAGTAGTCAACACTTCGGTGTTGACATGAATATCAATATTGTGGTCATTTTTATAAATTTCCCGTTTACAAAACTGAATTTTTCGAAAAACTAAGGATTTTCTCATCCCAGAAATAGATTACCTTTGCTGTATTTGGCACAACTTTTTGGAATTTTGGATCCTAAATGCTCTTTAACTTTTTACTTGTTTGACTTTATACATATTTTGATATGAGCGTCACTGATGAGTCTTATGTAGACGAAACGCGCGTCTGGGGTACAAAATTATAATCCTGGTACTTTGATAACTATTATCACATTTGTTAAGTCCCCAAGTGTCATCCCACAATGGTAAAGTGTTTTTGTCGAAGATGTTTCAATCATTGTTAAAGTGAGGACTTTTTAGACGAACATTTAATGTATTGTGATAAGATGAATGGAGTGAAAATCGAAATTCCAGAAGAAGATACCATTACAATATCTTACAACATAGTACCAACGTAAAATGCGATTTTCTTATGTTATTTATGCTGACATTTAATGTAGCTCAGAACAGATAGACACTTGCCAACCTGACAAACTAAAAGCTTACACGGATGTTAACTAACAAAATACACCTTCTGGTTTTACTACCATGTCCAGTATGCTCATAGGGAATATAAAGAAACAAAAGTGTACTCACTGGAAGACATTGTTCAGAGATTTGTGGCTTGTATGGAAGAGATAATGAACGCGATTGCAGACATCTACATTGATAAAAGACCTGGTGATGACTGAAGAAGATCCCAATGTTTTACAGCGAGTTAAGATTGTCACATGTGCGATGATGAATTAGGTGAAGACAAAGTGCGTGATCACGAGCGTTCGACAGGTAAGTATCGTGGTGCAGCACATAAAAAAATGTAACTTAGACTGTCAATTACCGGTAAGAAATGCTTTTCATTGATTCGTGTAAGTTTATGTTAAATTCGTCCGACACCTTATATATTTAGCTTAGAATTTAAAGTTGAACCAATTTAAGGTATGAAAGTCGTGATTTAGGTAGAATAATGAATTTATGATAAATGATTAAAAATAAAATGTTTATCTTACGATTTCATGAAGGGTCATTACGACATGACGAAAACACAACTACTATCTGCTGACCGACTTAATAATAAACACATTAGTGTGGCTGACTATGTTCATGTACTACATGTATTTACTAATAATTTTTTTTTAGAAATTTGAAACAGTGTTGTTTCCAATGCTTGGTATTAACCAAAGTGCATCGTGTGTCAAAACTTTAACAATCAATTTGGCTTAAAATTTTCATTGACCTGAACACTAACCTTAGAATCATAGCCAGCATCGTATCTGAAAAGTATTCCTTTAAACTGATGAACAACTTAATGTTTGAAAATACCATGGAAAACACACGTTAACGGGTGAGTATAATATTAATGACTACTGATAAGCAACCGTTGAAACTAATAGCTACACCCAACTGTGACCAATTCGTGGTGTATAACGAGTCCATGGTAGTAGTAAATATAAAGAAAACCAAACAAAAGTTTAACAAGCCTGTGTACTAAGAAGCAATTATCTTAGACATTTCAAAGATTTTAAATGTACGACATTCATTTGGACTGTGTGCGTAAACCAACGGGAACAAAGTTCGACAATTGTTTACCGACACTGATAGTTAAGCCTATTAAATTTAAACCGACGACTTTTACAAAGACATATTTCACATTCAAAACACATCAAATTATTGTATGGACAACCCGTTTTCGAATTCAGACCAACGTCAAAAAAAAAAAAATTATTGGTATGCATGTGGTGGTCAAATGATGGCTAACTTTGTATGGATTCTTACTAGATGTGTTAATATCGAATGGGTGATGGTCAACACACCAGGAAAGCTAAAGGAACGAAGAAACAAGTCAATTGACAAAACATTACATTTAACGATTGCAAGACGTGTTTGGTGACCCTTTAAACCTTCCATTATGAGACCTGGAACCCATTGGACGTGTTAGTTTAAGACGACAACAAGCAAAGCGTATTTTGATTCTTACGGACTTTAATTCCCCCTTACGTAATGGTATATTACTTGAAACTTAAGATCTACTACATCACCGATGAACTTCAGATAAGAGCACCAGTGGTCTGTGGACACTTTTGTTTGTATTTGTCACAATTGTTGTCTGACGGAAAACCTTGATGAAGTTGCGTTTCCATGACAGACAAATTTGGACTTTATGGAAATTGAGAAATAAATAGGAGTCAATTGCTTGAAGAATTGAACATGAACAACAATCCTATCACTAACATTAAATCTTAGAATAATAATACGGATGCTGCAACAAAACGACGAGTCATGCGTCAATTGAAACACTATACGAAACCGTTAGAATTAAAATTACAATCCGCGTGTAACCAGATAAAGAGAGATATAAAACGACTAGAGAAAGGATATGATACAGTCATTAAAGAACTCGAGAAAAAGGTAGATGAGTTTAAGACCACTCTGCACCAAGAACTCGAGGTAAATCAGATTAAAAACTCGACACATAAAACATTGATGAACTCTTGAAACTTTAGTTGTCAATAGCAGCTTAAGACCAAAACATATGATTCAAGTTTGTCTCCGTAAGATCTCAAGCTAAATGCATCATTTGTCGGTGCGGGTAAGCTCATGATAGATTTCATGTAAGCATTAAAAAATTGTGTGAGTTTCCAAATCTCTCTCTTAGCAAACAAACGGCTGTTTTTTTATTTGATTGTTTGCTTAAGTTTTCGTATTTGCTTTAGTTTACTGTCTAAATCAAACATATACTCATCCGAGTCTGTAATTTCTTGTTCAATGTGATACTCGTGTTGGATTTCTTTCATCTTCTCGTTTAAATCATGAATAATCTTCTTTTTCTGGGTTACGGCATACTCTATGGCTTTGAATTCCTCCATTTTGACGGTTTCAGGATTCTCTTTCAGCTCCTCGAATTTGATCCATAGCTTCGTCACTGCTGCTCTGTTGCCGACACGTATTGCCTTTAATGTCCGTCAGGGCACCATAAATGTTAAAAAATCTCCATAAATGCGTTGTGTGTTCTATATACGTTTAATCGTCATGATAGCTAATGAATAATACAATAACGTCACTCACTATTGCGTTATGGTAACAACGTTACCATAGCATAATGTTTGTATTTGTGTATTTTCTGACATGATTATTATGAAAATATGTTAAGGTACAACTTTTAACCCCAATTGTGGTCAGGATTGCCATGATCCCAGAAAAATATTAAATCGGAACTTTGCCGTAAGGATATGCTAAGATGTTCCGAATATGTGGTTTGTAAGTTAAATACGTTATATGAATTTCGGAACCACTGTAATGCAGATGGCTCTGGATTATATAAAAAAAGTAGTGAATAGCCTGGGTTCATACCAGTGGTGAAGAATAGAGAATGCTGCAACACTTTCAATTTTAGTAATTAACAGTGAACGTGAAAGTAGGAAGGTGACAGTGAAAAAAAGTGACGTCATATTAGTAAGTAAAAGTTATGACGTAACATTATACAGGTAAATAAGCATCATGGTGTAAAAGTTAAAGTAGTCTGATTTAAAACTGCTCATTAAGGTGTGTAAGGTTTTAGAGTAAGGTGTGTTAGGGTAAGGGGTGTTAGGGTTAGAATTTGAATAGGAGTACGGGGTGGTGTTTTTTAAATTGAAAAAAAAAACAGAATATAGGAAGTATTAGGATTATGAAGTTATCTTATAATCAATATTATTTCATTGATCTGAATACCTTTCACACAAAAGAAAAACAAAAATGGAAGGACCTGCCAACATATGAGGTGAACCAAATTATTGACACTACAAGTGGGGATGAAATAATTTGTGATACTTACCTACTAATCTTGAAGTCAATAAAACGGGTAACAAGTAAGGTGTGGGCTTGTAGTGGGTTGTATTACGAAACAAGAACGTTGGAAGGACCGTTCATCAGAAGTAAGACTGATTATTAGACAGAAAACCGCGTAGTAGTGCGTGTCCTTATTTTTCTTTTCACATCTAGTAAACATTAGATTAAAAAAAATTACAAGTGGTGGTTAGGGGTGTAAAATTGAAAAAAAAATAATCATAAAAGACATATGTGTGTAAGTATTAAATAAACAATGGCATTAACAAACAAAAACATACCGGGTACGCCTAGATTGTCAGTTAATATACATGCTATACATAATAAAGAGGTTGTGCTAGGTTTATAAAGACAATACCAACGGGTCATTTACAAATAACGGTTAACTAATTACATCGAGTGGCAAAGGATTTGGGGTTAAAAGGATATAGTATAAACCCAAAAGACGTGTTGGTAAAGCTTATTGAAGACAAAACGCATCAAGTATAACCCCATACAGAAGTGTTCACTAAAAATGAATTAATACTAAAAGCAAAGAAACGTGGTATACCTTATATATAGATCAAGATAAAGGAAAAAGGACTGCAACAAGAAATAGCTAGGAAACCTGTTATTAAGATGAAAGATGGTAGAAAAGAACTACAGTGTTTATTGAACCATTTGTTAATTCATTTTTAAGGCAAGTCGAAGTGCTTTACATACATTTGATTCGTAAAATTTCAGAAGACAACTTAAAGTAGGCATCGAAGGTGCTTCTAGTACAGTTGGTAAAAAAAGACCTTGCAACAGGTGACAGTGATTCCACTTTTAAGGTCAACTCAAGCATGGCAAGTTAGTATTACTGAATCAACCAACTAAGACACTGAACTAACAGTAATGATAGAATAGGCAAAAGAAAGCATAGCAACTTGCATGCGTGATAAAAGTAAGTGAACGTTAGTCATATTGTAGAAGTACACCTTCATATGAATAAATTGTATCCCTGAAGTTTGAGTCTTACCTACGCCTTTCAGTAAAACTAGCACAGAAGAAGGCCATTATTAACGTGAGCTGTATTCTCACAATCACATCATGAATAGGTGGATCAGAAAAGTACATTTTACGAGTGAAAAATACAAAAAAAATACAAAAAAGTACCCGTTAAAAATTCAAAAAACATCAGAAAGAATAGAACTCACACAAACACGTTATATTTAACCAATGCTACTAAACATCATTACTGTTGGATAAAAAGTTTGTACTTGTTTGGCTTTATAAATATTTTGATATGAGCGTCACTGATGAGTCTTATGTAGACGAAACGCGCGTCTGGCGTACAAAATTATAATCCTGGTACTTTGATAACTATTTACACCGGTACCACTGGGTCGATGCCACTGCTGGTGGACGTTTCGTCCCCGAGGGTATTACCAGCCCAGTAGTCAACACTTCGGTGTTGACATGAATATCAATATTGTGGTCATTTTTATAAATTTCCCGTTTACAAAACTGAATTTTTCGAAAAACTAAGGATTTTCTCATCCCAGAAATAGATTACCTTTGCTGTATTTGGCACAACTTTTTGGAATTTTGGATCCTAAATGCTCTTTAACTTTTTACTTGTTTGACTTTATACATATTTTGATATGAGCGTCACTGATGAGTCTTATGTAGACGAAACGCGCGTCTGGGGTACAAAATTATAATCCTGGTACTTTGATAACTATTATCACATTTGTTAAGTCCCCAAGTGTCATCCCACAATGGTAAAGTGTTTTTGTCGAAGATGTTTCAATCATTGTTAAAGTGAGGACTTTTTAGACGAACATTTAATGTATTGTGATAAGATGAATGGAGTGAAAATCGAAATTCCAGAAGAAGATACCATTACAATATCTTACAACATAGTACCAACGTAAAATGCGATTTTCTTATGTTATTTATGCTGACATTTAATGTAGCTCAGAACAGATAGACACTTGCCAACCTGACAAACTAAAAGCTTACACGGATGTTAACTAACAAAATACACCTTCTGGTTTTACTACCATGTCCAGTATGCTCATAGGGAATATAAAGAAACAAAAGTGTACTCACTGGAAGACATTGTTCAGAGATTTGTGGCTTGTATGGAAGAGATAATGAACGCGATTGCAGACATCTACATTGATAAAAGACCTGGTGATGACTGAAGAAGATCCCAATGTTTTACAGCGAGTTAAGATTGTCACATGTGCGATGATGAATTAGGTGAAGACAAAGTGCGTGATCACGAGCGTTCGACAGGTAAGTATCGTGGTGCAGCACATAAAAAAATGTAACTTAGACTGTCAATTACCGGTAAGAAATGCTTTTCATTGATTCGTGTAAGTTTATGTTAAATTCGTCCGACACCTTATATATTTAGCTTAGAATTTAAAGTTGAACCAATTTAAGGTATGAAAGTCGTGATTTAGGTAGAATAATGAATTTATGATAAATGATTAAAAATAAAATGTTTATCTTACGATTTCATGAAGGGTCATTACGACATGACGAAAACACAACTACTATCTGCTGACCGACTTAATAATAAACACATTAGTGTGGCTGACTATGTTCATGTACTACATGTATTTACTAATAATTTTTTTTTAGAAATTTGAAACAGTGTTGTTTCCAATGCTTGGTATTAACCAAAGTGCATCGTGTGTCAAAACTTTAACAATCAATTTGGCTTAAAATTTTCATTGACCTGAACACTAACCTTAGAATCATAGCCAGCATCGTATCTGAAAAGTATTCCTTTAAACTGATGAACAACTTAATGTTTGAAAATACCATGGAAAACACACGTTAACGGGTGAGTATAATATTAATGACTACTGATAAGCAACCGTTGAAACTAATAGCTACACCCAACTGTGACCAATTCGTGGTGTATAACGAGTCCATGGTAGTAGTAAATATAAAGAAAACCAAACAAAAGTTTAACAAGCCTGTGTACTAAGAAGCAATTATCTTAGACATTTCAAAGATTTTAAATGTACGACATTCATTTGGACTGTGTGCGTAAACCAACGGGAACAAAGTTCGACAATTGTTTACCGACACTGATAGTTAAGCCTATTAAATTTAAACCGACGACTTTTACAAAGACATATTTCACATTCAAAACACATCAAATTATTGTATGGACAACCCGTTTTCGAATTCAGACCAACGTCAAAAAAAAAAAATTATTGGTATGCATGTGGTGGTCAAATGATGGCTAACTTTGTATGGATTCTTACTAGATGTGTTAATATCGAATGGGTGATGGTCAACACACCAGGAAAGCTAAAGGAACGAAGAAACAAGTCAATTGACAAAACATTACATTTAACGATTGCAAGACGTGTTTGGTGACCCTTTAAACCTTCCATTATGAGACCTGGAACCCATTGGACGTGTTAGTTTAAGACGACAACAAGCAAAGCGTATTTTGATTCTTACGGACTTTAATTCCCCCTTACGTAATGGTATATTACTTGAAACTTAAGATCTACTACATCACCGATGAACTTCAGATAAGAGCACCAGTGGTCTGTGGACACTTTTGTTTGTATTTGTCACAATTGTTGTCTGACGGAAAACCTTGATGAAGTTGCGTTTCCATGACAGACAAATTTGGACTTTATGGAAATTGAGAAATAAATAGGAGTCAATTGCTTGAAGAATTGAACATGAACAACAATCCTATCACTAACATTAAATCTTAGAATAATAATACGGATGCTGCAACAAAACGACGAGTCATGCGTCAATTGAAACACTATACGAAACCGTTAGAATTAAAATTACAATCCGCGTGTAACCAGATAAAGAGAGATATAAAACGACTAGAGAAAGGATATGATACAGTCATTAAAGAACTCGAGAAAAAGGTAGATGAGTTTAAGACCACTCTGCACCAAGAACTCGAGGTAAATCAGATTAAAAACTCGACACATAAAACATTGATGAACTCTTGAAACTTTAGTTGTCAATAGCAGCTTAAGACCAAAACATATGATTCAAGTTTGTCTCCGTAAGATCTCAAGCTAAATGCATCATTTGTCGGTGCGGGTAAGCTCATGAGTGATTTCATGTAAGCATTAAAAAATTGTGTGAGTTTCCAAATCTCTCTCTTAGCAAACAAACGGCTGTTTTTTTATTTGATTGTTTGCTTAAGTTTTCGTATTTGCTTTAGTTTACTGTCTAAATCAAACATATACTCATCCGAGTCTGTAATTTCTTGTTCAATGTGATACTCGTGTTGGATTTCTTTCATCTTCTCGTTTAAATCATGAATAATCTTCTTTTTCTGGGTTACGGCATACTCTATGGCTTTGAATTCCTCCATTTTGACGGTTTCAGGATTCTCTTTCAGCTCCTCGAATTTGATCCATAGCTTCGTCACTGCTGCTCTGTTGCCGACACGTATTGCCTTTAATGTCCGTCAGGGCACCATAAATGTTAAAAAATCTCCATAAATGCGTTGTGTGTTCTATATACGTTTAATCGTCATGATAGCTAATGAATAATACAATAACGTCACTCACTATTGCGTTATGGTAACAACGTTACCATAGCATAATGTTTGTATTTGTGTATTTTCTGACATGATTATTATGAAAATATGTTAAGGTACAACTTTTAACCCCAATTGTGGTCAGGATTGCCATGATCCCAGAAAAATATTAAATCGGAACTTTGCCGTAAGGATATGCTAAGATGTTCCGAATATGTGGTTTGTAAGTTAAATACGTTATATGAATTTCGGAACCACTGTAATGCAGATGGCTCTGGATTATATAAAAAAAGTAGTGAATAGCCTGGGTTCATACCAGTGGTGAAGAATAGAGAATGCTGCAACACTTTCAATTTTAGTAATTAACAGTGAACGTGAAAGTAGGAAGGTGACAGTGAAAAAAAGTGACGTCATATTAGTAAGTAAAAGTTATGACGTAACATTATACAGGTAAATAAGCATCATGGTGTAAAAGTTAAAGTAGTCTGATTTAAAACTGCTCATTAAGGTGTGTAAGGTTTTAGAGTAAGGTGTGTTAGGGTAAGGGGTGTTAGGGTTAGAATTTGAATAGGAGTACGGGGTGGTGTTTTTTAAATTGAAAAAAAAAACAGAATATAGGAAGTATTAGGATTATGAAGTTATCTTATAATCAATATTATTTCATTGATCTGAATACCTTTCACACAAAAGAAAAACAAAAATGGAAGGACCTGCCAACATATGAGGTGAACCAAATTATTGACACTACAAGTGGGGATGAAATAATTTGTGATACTTACCTACTAATCTTGAAGTCAATAAAACGGGTAACAAGTAAGGTGTGGGCTTGTAGTGGGTTGTATTACGAAACAAGAACGTTGGAAGGACCGTTCATCAGAAGTAAGACTGATTATTAGACAGAAAACCGCGTAGTAGTGCGTGTCCTTATTTTTCTTTTCACATCTAGTAAACATTAGATTAAAAAAAATTACAAGTGGTGGTTAGGGGTGTAAAATTGAAAAAAAAATAATCATAAAAGACATATGTGTGTAAGTATTAAATAAACAATGGCATTAACAAACAAAAACATACCGGGTACGCCTAGATTGTCAGTTAATATACATGCTATACATAATAAAGAGGTTGTGCTAGGTTTATAAAGACAATACCAACGGGTCATTTACAAATAACGGTTAACTAATTACATCGAGTGGCAAAGGATTTGGGGTTAAAAGGATATAGTATAAACCCAAAAGACGTGTTGGTAAAGCTTATTGAAGACAAAACGCATCAAGTATAACCCCATACAGAAGTGTTCACTAAAAATGAATTAATACTAAAAGCAAAGAAACGTGGTATACCTTATATATAGATCAAGATAAAGGAAAAAGGACTGCAACAAGAAATAGCTAGGAAACCTGTTATTAAGATGAAAGATGGTAGAAAAGAACTACAGTGTTTATTGAACCATTTGTTAATTCATTTTTAAGGCAAGTCGAAGTGCTTTACATACATTTGATTCGTAAAATTTCAGAAGACAACTTAAAGTAGGCATCGAAGGTGCTTCTAGTACAGTTGGTAAAAAAAGACCTTGCAACAGGTGACAGTGATTCCACTTTTAAGGTCAACTCAAGCATGGCAAGTTAGTATTACTGAATCAACCAACTAAGACACTGAACTAACAGTAATGATAGAATAGGCAAAAGAAAGCATAGCAACTTGCATGCGTGATAAAAGTAAGTGAACGTTAGTCATATTGTAGAAGTACACCTTCATATGAATAAATTGTATCCCTG
Organism: Mytilus galloprovincialis; assembly: GCF_965363235.1. Taxonomy (NCBI): domain Eukaryota; kingdom Metazoa; phylum Mollusca; class Bivalvia; order Mytilida; family Mytilidae; genus Mytilus; species Mytilus galloprovincialis. Next base: position 21,704,331 of record NC_134848.1, on the reverse strand, counting down.
AAGTTTGAGTCTTACCTACGCCTTTCAGTAAAACTAGCACAGAAGAAGGCCATTATTAACGTGAGCTGTATTCTCACAATCACATCATGAATAGGTGGATCAGAAAAGTACATTTTACGAGTGAAAAATACAAAAAAAATACAAAAAAGTACCCGTTAAAAATTCAAAAAACATCAGAAAGAATAGAACTCACACAAACACGTTATATTTAACCAATGCTACTAAACATCATTACTGTTGGATAAAAAGTTTGTACTTGTTTGGCTTTATAAATATTTTGATATGAGCGTCACTGATGAGTCTTATGTAGACGAAACGCGCGTCTGGCGTACAAAATTATAATCCTGGTACTTTGATAACTATTTACACCGGTACCACTGGGTCGATGCCACTGCTGGTGGACGTTTCGTCCCCGAGGGTATTACCAGCCCAGTAGTCAACACTTCGGTGTTGACATGAATATCAATATTGTGGTCATTTTTATAAATTTCCCGTTTACAAAACTGAATTTTTCGAAAAACTAAGGATTTTCTCATCCCAGAAATAGATTACCTTTGCTGTATTTGGCACAACTTTTTGGAATTTTGGATCCTAAATGCTCTTTAACTTTTTACTTGTTTGACTTTATACATATTTTGATATGAGCGTCACTGATGAGTCTTATGTAGACGAAACGCGCGTCTGGGGTACAAAATTATAATCCTGGTACTTTGATAACTATTATCACATTTGTTAAGTCCCCAAGTGTCATCCCACAATGGTAAAGTGTTTTTGTCGAAGATGTTTCAATCATTGTTAAAGTGAGGACTTTTTAGACGAACATTTAATGTATTGTGATAAGATGAATGGAGTGAAAATCGAAATTCCAGAAGAAGATACCATTACAATATCTTACAACATAGTACCAACGTAAAATGCGATTTTCTTATGTTATTTATGCTGACATTTAATGTAGCTCAGAACAGATAGACACTTGCCAACCTGACAAACTAAAAGCTTACACGGATGTTAACTAACAAAATACACCTTCTGGTTTTACTACCATGTCCAGTATGCTCATAGGGAATATAAAGAAACAAAAGTGTACTCACTGGAAGACATTGTTCAGAGATTTGTGGCTTGTATGGAAGAGATAATGAACGCGATTGCAGACATCTACATTGATAAAAGACCTGGTGATGACTGAAGAAGATCCCAATGTTTTACAGCGAGTTAAGATTGTCACATGTGCGATGATGAATTAGGTGAAGACAAAGTGCGTGATCACGAGCGTTCGACAGGTAAGTATCGTGGTGCAGCACATAAAAAAATGTAACTTAGACTGTCAATTACCGGTAAGAAATGCTTTTCATTGATTCGTGTAAGTTTATGTTAAATTCGTCCGACACCTTATATATTTAGCTTAGAATTTAAAGTTGAACCAATTTAAGGTATGAAAGTCGTGATTTAGGTAGAATAATGAATTTATGATAAATGATTAAAAATAAAATGTTTATCTTACGATTTCATGAAGGGTCATTACGACATGACGAAAACACAACTACTATCTGCTGACCGACTTAATAATAAACACATTAGTGTGGCTGACTATGTTCATGTACTACATGTATTTACTAATAATTTTTTTTTAGAAATTTGAAACAGTGTTGTTTCCAATGCTTGGTATTAACCAAAGTGCATCGTGTGTCAAAACTTTAACAATCAATTTGGCTTAAAATTTTCATTGACCTGAACACTAACCTTAGAATCATAGCCAGCATCGTATCTGAAAAGTATTCCTTTAAACTGATGAACAACTTAATGTTTGAAAATACCATGGAAAACACACGTTAACGGGTGAGTATAATATTAATGACTACTGATAAGCAACCGTTGAAACTAATAGCTACACCCAACTGTGACCAATTCGTGGTGTATAACGAGTCCATGGTAGTAGTAAATATAAAGAAAACCAAACAAAAGTTTAACAAGCCTGTGTACTAAGAAGCAATTATCTTAGACATTTCAAAGATTTTAAATGTACGACATTCATTTGGACTGTGTGCGTAAACCAACGGGAACAAAGTTCGACAATTGTTTACCGACACTGATAGTTAAGCCTATTAAATTTAAACCGACGACTTTTACAAAGACATATTTCACATTCAAAACACATCAAATTATTGTATGGACAACCCGTTTTCGAATTCAGACCAACGTCAAAAAAAAAAAAATTATTGGTATGCATGTGGTGGTCAAATGATGGCTAACTTTGTATGGATTCTTACTAGATGTGTTAATATCGAATGGGTGATGGTCAACACACCAGGAAAGCTAAAGGAACGAAGAAACAAGTCAATTGACAAAACATAACATTTAACGATTGCAAGACGTGTTTGGTGACCCTTTAAACCTTCCATTATGAGACCTGGAACCCATTGGACGTGTTAGTTTAAGACGACAACAAGCAAAGCGTATTTTGATTCTTACGGACTTTAATTCCCCCTTACGTAATGGTATATTACTTGAAACTTAAGATCTACTACATCACCGATGAACTTCAGATAAGAGCACCAGTGGTCTGTGGACACTTTTGTTTGTATTTGTCACAATTGTTGTCTGACGGAAAACCTTGATGAAGTTGCGTTTCCATGACAGACAAATTTGGACTTTATGGAAATTGAGAAATAAATAGGAGTCAATTGCTTGAAGAATTGAACATGAACAACAATCCTATCACTAACATTAAATCTTAGAATAATAATACGGATGCTGCAACAAAACGACGAGTCATGCGTCAATTGAAACACTATACGAAACCGTTAGAATTAAAATTACAATCCGCGTGTAACCAGATAAAGAGAGATATAAAACGACTAGAGAAAGGATATGATACAGTCATTAAAGAACTCGAGAAAAAGGTAGATGAGTTTAAGACCACTCTGCACCAAGAACTCGAGGTAAATCAGATTAAAAACTCGACACATAAAACATTGATGAACTCTTGAAACTTTAGTTGTCAATAGCAGCTTAAGACCAAAACAAGGAAAATCTAGAGAGTCTGAGGATGTGTATTCTATCGAAACATGCTGGTGGGAGATTAACATCCGTTAGTGGTTTATTATTTGGTAAAGACGTAGTCCAGATGTTTAAGCCTTCACCACATTAATACTCGCATAACGAAAGTATCCTTTATAATCTTGGGCAAATTGTCAAAGCCTATACTTGCTAAAAGGTTGGTACTGCAAATCTTATTGTTTGAATCAAGAGTTTAAGGACTTAGGTTACCCTTTTCATGGAACAAAGACCTCTTTCACCCACACCTGTTTTGTTTTCGCAAGACCTTTCCGATGCGGTTCAAATCCTGAACCGTCTTTTAAGTTAAGGTTCATAAAAAGAACTTTGTACTTTTTCCTCAGTAAAATCCTTGATGCGATACCTTTGGGCTTAAGTGTTTAACACTTGGGACACCAGTTAAGACTTTTCTCGGTCCACCTTTTTAAACATTCTTTTCTTTAAAGTTTAAAACTGTGTCCGTCCCCTACTTTAAATTTAACCTGTTTCAATGAAAGAAGGTTACCAAACAAGTTTCATACACTTTATATTCGTGTTCTTTTTTACTAGCATTATAAGAAGCCATCTTAATTTATCTATATTTGGAGGTGTTGTACTAATGAAAGATATTGGCCATTATAGGGATTCAAAGGTGTGCCTTAACGTACTTTTCATATTAAACCCACATGCTTTCGGAAATCCTAGGCTTATCTTTACGGCAAAGTTCCGAACCAGACCTATCTCATTTTAAAGGTATTGACCCGAGCTATTCGCCACTTTAAAATTTTTCTGGGAACCGGCACTGTCTGGCCACCACAGAGGTTCAAAATTGTACATTTACGTACATGTATTTTCTATATCAACAATACATTCGGTATTCCTCGACATATCCCTACGGCAAAGTTTCGAACCGGACCTGGCTGATTTTAAAGGTACTGACCAAGGCTATTACCAACTTAAATATTTTCTGGGATCCGGGCCCGTCTGGCCACCAAAGAGGTTCAAGGCTGCCCCTTAACGTCAATTTCCGTATTAACCACACCTTCGGTCCCTTTCGGCATATACCAACGTCAAAGTTCCAAACCGGACCTATCTCATTTTAAAGGTATTGATTCAAGCTATTTGCCACTTAAATATTTTTCTGGGATCCGGGCCCGTCTGGCCACCACAGAGGTTCAAAGGTGCCCTTAACGTAATTTTCCGTATTAACCATATGCATACATTCGGTACTTTTCGGCATATACCAACGGGAAAGTTCCGAACCGGACTTAGCTCATTTTAAAGGTATTGACCCAAGCTATTCCCCACTTAAATATTTTTTTGGGATCCGGGCCCGTCTGGCCACCACAGAGGTTCAAAGTTGCCAATTTACGTATTTTCCATATCAACCACACATTCGGTACTCCTCGACATATCCCTACGGCAAAGTTCCGAACCGGACCTAGCTCATTTCAAAGGTATTGATCCAAGCTATTTGCCACTTAAATATTTTTCTGGGATCCGGGCCCGTCTGGCCACCACAGAGGTTCAAAGTTGCCCATTTACGTATTTTCCATATCAACCACACATTCGGTACTCCTCGACATATCCCTACGGCAAAGTTCCGAACCGGACCTAGCTCATTTCAAAGGTATTGATTCAAGCTATTTGCCACTTAAATATTTTTCTGGGATCCGGGCCCGTCTGGCCACCACAGAGGTTCAAAGTTGCCCATTTACGTATTTTCCATATCAACCACACATTCGGTACTCCTCGACATATCCCTACGGCAAAGTTCCGAACCGGACCTAGCTCATTTCAAAGGTATTGATTCAAGCTATTTGTCAACTTAAATATTCTTCTGGGATCCGGGCCCGTCTGGCCACCACAGAGGTTCAAAGGTGCCCCTTAACGTAATTTTCCGTATTAACCATATGCATACATTCGGTACTTTTCGGCATATACCAACGGCAAAGTTCCGAACCGGACCTAGCTTATTTTAAAGGTATTGATCCAAGCTATTCCCCACTTAAATATTTTTCTGGGATCCGGGCCCGTCTGGCCACCACAGAGGTTCAAAGTTGCCCATTTACGTATTTTCCATATCAACCACACATTCGGTACTCCTCGACATATCCCTACGGCAAAGTTCCGAACCGGATCTAGCTCATTTCAAAGGTATTGATTCAAGCTATTTGCCACTTAAATATTTTTCTGGGATCCGGGCCCGTCTGGCCACCACAGAGGTTCAAAGGTGCCCCTTAACGTAATTTTCCGTATTAACCATATGCATACATTCGGTACTTTTCGGCATATACCAACGGCAAAGTTCCGAACCGGACCTAGCTTATTTTAAAGGTATTGATCCAAGCTATTCCCCACTTAAATATTTTTCTGGGATCCGGGCCCGTCTGGCCACCACAGAGGTTCAAAGTTGCCCATTTACGTATTTTCCATATCAACCACACATTCGGTACTCCTCGACATATCCCTACGGCAAAGTTCCGAACCGGACCTAGCTCATTTCAAAGGTATTGATTCAAGCTATTTGCCACTTAAATATTTTTCTGGGATCCGGGCCCGTCTGGCCACCACAGAGGTTCAAAGGTGCCCTTAACGTAATTTTCCGTATTAACCATATGCATACATTCGGTACTTTTCGGCATATACCAACGGCAAAGTTCTGAACCGGACCTAGCTCATTTTAAAGGTATTGACCCAAGCTATTCCCCACTTAAATATTTTTCTGGGATCCGGGCCCGTCTGGCCACCACAGAGGTTCAAAGTTGCCAATTTACGTATTTTCCATATCAACCACACATTCGGTACTCCTCGACATATCCCTACGGCAAAGTTCCGAACCGGACCTAGCTCATTTCAAAGGTATTGATCCAAACTATTTGCCACTTAAATATTTTTCTGGGATCCGGGCCCGTCTGGCCACCACAGAGGTTCAAAGTTGCCCATTTACGTATTTTCCATATCAACCACACATTCGGTACTCCTCGACATATCCCTACGGCAAAGTTCCGAACCGGATCTAGCTCATTTCAAAGGTATTGATTCAAGCTATTTGCCACTTAAATATTTTTCTGGGATCCGGGCCCGTCTGGCCACCACAGAGGTTCAAAGGTGCCCCTTAACGTAATTTTCCGTATTAACCATATGCATACATTCGGTACTTTTCGGCATATACCAACGGCAAAGTTCCGAACCGGACCTAGCTTATTTTAAAGGTATTGATCCAAGCTATTCCCCACTTAAATATTTTTCTGGGATCCGGGCCCGTCTGGCCACCACAGAGGTTCAAAGTTGCCCATTTACGTATTTTCCATATCAACCACACATTCGGTACTCCTCGACATATCCCTACGGCAAAGTTCCGAACCGGACCTAGCTCATTTCAAAGGTATTGATTCAAGCTATTTGCCACTTAAATATTTTTCTGGGATCCGGGCCCGTCTGGCCACCACAGAGGTTCAAAGGTGCCCTTAACGTAATTTTCCGTATTAACCATATGCATACATTCGGTACTTTTCGGCATATACCAACGGCAAAGTTCTGAACCGGACCTAGCTCATTTTAAAGGTATTGACCCAAGCTATTCCCCACTTAAATATTTTTCTGGGATCCGGGCCCGTCTGGCCACCACAGAGGTTCAAAGTTGCCAATTTACGTATTTTCCATATCAACCACACATTCGGTACTCCTCGACATATCCCTACGGCAAAGTTCCGAACCGGACCTAGCTCATTTCAAAGGTATTGATCCAAACTATTTGCCACTTAAATATTTTTCTGGGATCCGGGCCCGTCTGGCCACCACAGAGGTTCAAAGTTGCCCATTTACGTATTTTCCATATCAACCACACATTCGGTACTCCTCGACATATCCCTACGGCAAAGTTCCGAACCGGACCTAGCTCATTTCAAAGGTATTGATTCAAGCTATTTGCCACTTAAATATTTTTCTGGGATCCGGGCCCGTCTGGCCACCACAGAGGTTCAAAGGTGCCCCTTAACGTAATTTTCCGTATTAACCATATGCATACATTCGGTACTTTTCGGCATATACCAACGACAAAGTTCCGAACCGGACCTAGCTTATTTTAAAGGTATTGATCCAAGCTATTCCCCACTTAAATATTTTTCTGGGATCCGGGCCCGTCTGGCCACCACAGAGGTTCAAAGTTGCCCATTTACGTATTTTCCATATCAACCACACATTCGGTACTCCTCGACATATCCCTACGGCAAAGTTCCGAACCGGACCTAGCTCATTTCAAAGGTATTGATTCAAGCTATTTGCCACTTAAATATTTTTCTGGGATCCGGGCCCGTCTGGCCACCACAGAGGTTCAAAGGTGCCCTTAACGTAATTTTCCGTATTAACCATATGCATACATTCGGTACTTTTCGGCATATACCAACGGCAAAGTTCTGAACCGGACCTAGCTCATTTTAAAGGTATTGACCCAAGCTATTCCCCACTTAAATATTTTTCTGGGATCCGGGCCCGTCTGGCCACCACAGAGGTTCAAAGTTGCCAATTTACGTATTTTCCATATCAACCACACATTCGGTACTCCTCGACATATCCCTACGGCAAAGTTCCGAACCGGACCTAGCTCATTTCAAAGGTATTGATCCAAACTATTTGCCACTTAAATATTTTTCTGGGATCCGGGCCCGTCTGGCCACCACAGAGGTTCAAAGTTGCCCATTTACGTATTTTCCATATCAACCACACATTCGGTACTCCTCGACATATCCCTACGGCAAAGTTCCGAACCGGACATAGCTCATTTCAAAGGTATTGATTCAAGCTATTTGCCACTTAAATATTTTTCTGGGTTCCGGGCCCGTCTGGCCACCACAGAGGTTCAAAGGTGCCCCTTAACGTAATTTTCCGTATTAACCATATGCATACATTCGGTACTTTTTGGCATATACCAACGGCAAAGTTCCGAAATGGACCTAGCTTATTTTAAAGGTATTGATCCAAGCTATTCCCCACTTAAATATTTTTCTGGGATCCGGGCCCGTCTGGCCACCACAGAGGTTCAAAGTTGCCCATTTACGTATTTTCCATATCAACCACACATTCGGTACTCCTCGACATATCCCTACGGCAAAGTTCCGAACCGGACCTAGCTCATTTCAAAGGTATTGATTCAAGCTATTTGCCACTTAAATATTTTTCTGGGATCCGGGCCCGTCTGGCCACCACAGAGGTTCAAAGGTGCCCTTAACGTAATTTTCCGTATTAACCATATGCATACATTCGGTACTTTTCGGCATATACCAACGGCAAAGTTCTGAACCGGACCTAGCTCATTTTAAAGGTATTGACCCAAGCTATTCCCCACTTAAATATTTTTCTGGGATCCGGGCCCGTCTGGCCACCACAGAGGTTCAAAGGTGCCCCTTAACGTAATTTTCCGTATTAACCATATGCATACATTCGGTACTTTTCGGCATATACCAACGGCAAAGTTCCGAACCGGACCTAGCTTATTTTAAAGGTATTGATCCAAGCTATTCCCCACTTAAATATTTTTCTGGGATCCGGGCCTGTCTGGCCACCACAGAGGTTCAAAGTTGCCCATTTACGTATTTTCCATATCAACCACACATTCGGTACTCCTCGACATATCCCTACGGCAAAGTTCCGAACCGGACCTAGCTCATTTCAAAGGTATTGATTCAAGCTATTTGCCACTTAAATATTTTTCTGGGATCCGGGCCCGTCTGGCCACCACAGAGGTTCAAAGGTGCCCTTAACGTAATTTTCCGTATTAACCATATGCATACATTCGGTACTTTTCGACATATCCCTACGGCAAAGTTCCGAACCGGACCTAGCTCATTTCAAAGGTATTGATCCAAACTATTTGCCACTTAAATATTTTTCTGGGATCCGGGCCCGTCTGGCCACCACAGAGGTTCAAAGTTGCCAATTTACGTATTTTCCATATCAACCACACATTCGGTACTCCTCGACATATCCCTACGGCAAAGTTCCGAACCGGACCTAGCTCATTTCAAAGGTATTGATCCAAACTATTTGCCACTTAAATATTTTTCTGGGATCCGGGCCCGTCTGGCCACCACAGAGGTTCAAAGTTGCCCATTTACGTATTTTCCATATCAACCACACATTCGGTACTCCTCGACATATCCCTACGGCAAAGTTCCGAACCGGACCTAGCTCATTTCAAAGGTATTGATTCAAGCTATTTGCCACTTAAATATTTTTCTGGGATCCGGGCCCGTCTGGCCACCACAGAGGTTCAAAGGTGCCCCTTAACGTAATTTTCCGTATTAACCATATGCATACATTCGGTACTTTTCGGCATATACCAACGGCAAAGTTCCGAACCGGACCTAGCTTATTTTAAAGGTATTGATCCAAGCTATTCCCCACTTAAATATTTTTCTGGGATCCGGGCCCGTCTGGCCACCACAGAGGTTCAAAGTTGCCCATTTACGTATTTTCCATATCAACCACACATTCGGTACTCCTCGACATATCCCTACGGCAAAGTTCCGAACCGGACCTAGCTCATTTCAAAGGTATTGATTCAAGCTATTTGCCACTTAAATATTTTTCTGGGATCCGGGCCCGTCTGGCCACCACAGAGGTTCAAAGGTGCCCTTAACGTAATTTTCCGTATTAACCATATGCATACATTCGGTACTTTTCGGCATATACCAACGGCAAAGTTCTGAACCGGACCTAGCTCATTTTAAAGGTATTGACCCAAGCTATTCCCCACTTAAATATTTTTCTGGGATCCGGGCCCGTCTGGCCACCACAGAGGTTCAAAGGTGCCCCTTAACGTAATTTTCCGTATTAACCATATGCATACATTCGGTACTTTTCGGCATATACCAACGGCAAAGTTCCGAACCGGACCTAGCTTATTTTAAAGGTATTGATCCAAGCTATTCCCCACTTAAATATTTTTCTGGGATCCGGGCCCGTCTGGCCACCACAGAGGTTCAAAGTTGCCCATTTACGTATTATCCATATCAACCACACATTCGGTACTCCTCGACATATCCCTACGGCAAAGTTCCGAACCGGACCTAGCTCATTTTAAAGGTATTGACCCAAGCTATTCCCCACTTAAATATTTTTCTGGGATCCGGGCCCGTCTGGCCACCACAGAGGTTCAAAGGTGCCCCTTAACGTAATTTTCCGTATTAACCATATGCATACATTCGGTACTTTTCGGCATATACCAACGGCAAAGTTCCGAACCGGACCTAGCTTAATTTAAAGGTATTGATCCAAGCTATTCCCCACTTAAATATTTTTCTGAAATCCGGGCCCGTCTGGCCACCACAGAGGTTCAAAGTTGCCCATTTACGTATTATCCATATCAACCACACATTCGGTACTCCTCGACATATCCCTACGGCAAAGTTCCGAACCGGACCTAGCTCATTTTAAAGGTATTGACCCAAGCTATTCCCCACTTAAATATTTTTCTGGGATCCGGGCCCGTCTGGCCACCACAGAGGTTCAAAGGTGCCCCTTAACGTAATTTTCCGTATTAACCATATGCATACATTCGGTACTTTTCGGCATATACCAACGGCAAAGTTCCGAACCGGACCTAGCTTATTTTAAAGGTATTGATCCAAGCTATTCCCCACTTAAATATTTTTCTGGGATCCGGGCCCGTCTGGCCACCACAGAGGTTCAAAGGTGCCCCTTAACGTAATTTTCCGTATTAACCATATGCATACATTCGGTACTTTTCGGCATATACCAACGGCAAAGTTCCGAACCGGACCTAGCTTATTTTAAAGGTATTGATCCAAGCTATTCCCCACTTAAATATTTTTCTGGGATCCGGGCCCGTCTGGCCACCACAGAGGTTCAAAGTTGCCCATTTACGTATTATCCATATCAACCACACATTCGGTACTCCTCGACATATCCCTACGGCAAAGTTCCGAACCGGACCTAGCTCATTTTAAAGGTATTGACCCAAGCTATTCCCCACTTAAATATTTTTCTGGGATCCGGGCCCGTCTGGCCACCACAGAGGTTCAAAGGTGCCCCTTAACGTAATTTTCCGTATTAACCATATGCATACATTCGGTACTTTTCGGCATATACCAACGGCAAAGTTCCGAACCGGACCTAGCTTATTTTAAAGGTATTGATCCAAGCTATTCCCCACTTAAATATTTTTCTGGGATCCGGGCCCGTCTGGCCACCACAGAGGTTCAAAGTTGCCCATTTACGTATTATCCATATCAACCACACATTCGGTACTCCTCGACATATCCCTACGGCAAAGTTCCGAACCGGACCTAGCTCATTTTAAAGGTATTGACCCAAGCTATTCCCCACTTAAATATTTTTCTGGGATCCGGGCCCGTCTGGCCACCACAGAGGTTCAAAGGTGCCCCTTAACGTAATTTTCCGTATTAACCATATGCATACATTCGGTACTTTTCGGCATATACCAACGGCAAAGTTCCGAACCGGACCTAGCTCATTTTAAAGGTATTGATCCAAGCAATTCCCCACTTAAATATTTTTCTGGGATCCGGGCCCGTCTGGCCACCACAGAGGTTCAAAGTTGCCCATTTACGTATTTTCCATATCAGCCATACATTCGGTACTCCTCGACATATCCCTACGGCAAAGTTCCTAACCGGACCTAGCTCATTTCAAAGGTATTGATTCAAGCTATTTGCCACTTAAATATTTTTCTGGGATCCGGGCCCGTCTGGCCACCACAGAGGTTCAAAGGTGCCCTTAACGTAATTTTCCGTATTAACCATATGCATACATTCGGTACTTTTCGGCATATACCAACGGCAAAGTTCTGAACCGGACCTAGCTCATTTTAAAGGTATTGACCCAAGCTATTCCCCACTTAAATATTTTTCTGGGATCCGGGCCCGTCTGGCCACCACAGAGGTTCAAAGGTGCCCCTTAACGTAATTTTCCGTATTAACCATATGCATACATTCGGTACTTTTCGGCATATACCAACGGCAAAGTTCCGAACCGGACCTAGCTTATTTTAAAGGTATTGATCCAAGCTATTCCCCACTTAAATATTTTTCTGGGATCCGGGCCCGTCTGGCCACCACAGAGGTTCAAAGTTGCCCATTTACGTATTATCCATATCAACCACACATTCGGTACTCCTCGACATATCCCTACGGCAAAGTTCCGAACCGGACCTAGCTCATTTTAAAGGTATTGACCCAAGCTATTCCCCACTTAAATATTTTTCTGGGATCCGGGCCCGTCTGGCCACCACAGAGGTTCAAAGGTGCCCCTTAACGTAATTTTCCGTATTAACCATATGCATACATTCGGTACTTTTCGGCATATACCAACGGCAAAGTTCCGAACCGGACCTAGCTTAATTTAAAGGTATTGATCCAAGCTATTCCCCACTTAAATATTTTTCTGGGATCCGGGCCCGTCTGGCCACCACAGAGGTTCAAAGTTGCCCATTTACGTATTATCCATATCAACCACACATTCGGTACTCCTCGACATATCCCTACGGCAAAGTTCCGAACCGGACCTAGCTCATTTTAAAGGTATTGACCCAAGCTATTCCCCACTTAAATATTTTTCTGGGATCCGGGCCCGTCTGGCCACCACAGAGGTTCAAAGGTGCCCCTTAACGTAATTTTCCGTATTAACCATATGCATACATTCGGTACTTTTCGGCATATACCAACGGCAAAGTTCCGAACCGGACCTAGCTTATTTTAAAGGTATTGATCCAAGCTATTCCCCACTTAAATATTTTTCTCGGATCCGGGCCCGTCTGGCCACCACAGAGGTTCAAAGGTGCCCCTTAACGTAATTTTCCGTATTAACCATATGCATACATTCGGTACTTTTCGGCATATACCAACGGCAAAGTTCCGAACCGGACCTAGCTTATTTTAAAGGTATTGATCCAAGCTATTCCCCACTTAAATATTTTTCTGGGATCCGGGCCCGTCTGGCCACCACAGAGGTTCAAAGTTGCCCATTTACGTATTATCCATATCAACCACACATTCGGTACTCCTCGACATATCCCTACGGCAAAGTTCCGAACCGGACCTAGCTCATTTTAAAGGTATTGACCCAAGCTATTCCCCACTTAAATATTTTTCTGGGATCCGGGCCCGTCTGGCCACCACAGAGGTTCAAAGGTGCCCCTTAACGTAATTTTCCGTATTAACCATATGCATACATTCGGTACTTTTCGGCATATACCAACGGCAAAGTTCCGAACCGGACCTAGCTTATTTTAAAGGTATTGATCCAAGCTATTCCCCACTTAAATATTTTTCTGGGATCCGGGCCCGTCTGGCCACCACAGAGGTTCAAAGTTGCCCATTTACGTATTATCCATATCAACCACACATTCGGTACTCCTCGACATATCCCTACGGCAAAGTTCCGAACCGGACCTAGCTCATTTTAAAGGTATTGACCCAAGCTATTCCCCACTTAAATATTTTTCTGGGATCCGGGCCCGTCTGGCCACCACAGAGGTTCAAAGGTGCCCCTTAACGTAATTTTCCGTATTAACCATATGCATACATTCGGTACTTTTCGGCATATACCAACGGCAAAGTTCCGAACCGGACCTAGCTTATTTTAAAGGTATTGATCCAAGCTATTCCCCACTTAAATATTTTTCTGGGATCCGGGCCCGTCTGGCCACCACAGAGGTTCAAAGTTGCCCATTTACGTATTATCCATATCAACCACACATTCGGTACTCCTCGACATATCCCTACGGCAAAGTTCCGAACCGGACCTAGCTCATTTTAAAGGTATTGACCCAAGCTATTCCCCACTTAAATATTTTTCTGGGATCCGGGCCCGTCTGGCCACCACAGAGGTTCAAAGGTGCCCCTTAACGTAATTTTCCGTATTAACCATATGCATACATTCGGTACTTTTCGGCATATACCAACGGCAAAGTTCCGAACCGGACCTAGCTTATTTTAAAGGTATTGACCCAAGCTATTCCCCACTTAAATATTTTTCTGGGATCCGGGCCCGTCTGGCCACCACAGAGGTTCAAAGGTGCCCCTTAACGTAATTTTCCGTATTAACCATATGCATACATTCGGTACTTTTCGGCATATACCAACGGCAAAGTTCCGAACCGGACCTAGCTTATTTTAAAGGTATTGATCCAAGCTATTCCCCACTTAAATATTTTTCTGGGATCCGGGCCCGTCTGGCCACCACAGAGGTTCAAAGTTGCCCATTTACGTATTATCCATATCAACCACACATTCGGTACTCCTCGACATATCCCTACGGCAAAGTTCCGAACCGGACCTAGCTCATTTTAAAGGTATTGACCCAAGCTATTCCCCACTTAAATATTTTTCTGGGATCCGGGCCCGTCTGGCCACCACAGAGGTTCAAAGGTGCCCCTTAACGTAATTTTCCGTATTAACCATATGCATACATTCGGTACTTTTCGGCATATACCAACGGCAAAGTTCCGAACCGGACCTAGCTTATTTTAAAGGTATTGATCCAAGCTATTCCCCACTTAAATATTTTTCTGGGATCCGGGCCCGTCTGGCCACCACAGAGGTTCAAAGTTGCCCATTTACGTATTATCCATATCAACCACACATTCGGTACTCCTCGACATATCCCTACGGCAAAGTTCCGAACCGGACCTAGCTCATTTTAAAGGTATTGACCCAAGCTATTCCCCACTTAAATATTTTTCTGGGATCCGGGCCCGTCTGGCCACCACAGAGGTTCAAAGGTGCCCCTTAACGTAATTTTCCGTATTAACCATATGCATACATTCGGTACTTTTCGGCATATACCAACGGCAAAGTTCCGAACCGGACCTAGCTTATTTTAAAGGTATTGATCCAAGCTATTCCCCACTTAAATATTTTTCTGGGATCCGGGCCCGTCTGGCCACCACAGAGGTTCAAAGGTGCCCCTTAACGTAATTTTCCGTATTAACCATATGCATACATTCGGTACTTTTCGGCATATACCAACGGCAAAGTTCCGAACCGGACCTAGCTTATTTTAAAGGTATTGATCCAAGCTATTCCCCACTTAAATATTTTTCTGGGATCCGGGCCCGTCTGGCCACCACAGAGGTTCAAAGTTGCCCATTTACGTATTATCCATATCAACCACACATTCGGTACTCCTCGACATATCCCTACGGCAAAGTTCCGAACCGGACCTAGCTCATTTTAAAGGTATTGACCCAAGCTATTCCCCACTTAAATATTTTTCTGGGATCCGGGCCCGTCTGGCCACCACAGAGGTTCAAAGGTGCCCCTTAACGTAATTTTCCGTATTAACCATATGCATACATTCGGTACTTTTCGGCATATACCAACGGCAAAGTTCCGAACCGGACCTAGCTTATTTTAAAGGTATTGATCCAAGCTATTCCCCACTTAAATATTTTTCTGGGATCCGGGCCCGTCTGGCCACCACAGAGGTTCAAAGTTGCCCATTTACGTATTATCCATATCAACCACACATTCGGTACTCCTCGACATATCCCTACGGCAAAGTTCCGAACCGGACCTAGCTCATTTTAAAGGTATTGACCCAAGCTATTCCCCACTTAAATATTTTTCTGGGATCCGGGCCCGTCTGGCCACCACAGAGGTTCAAAGGTGCCCCTTAACGTAATTTTCCGTATTAACCATATGCATACATTCGGTACTTTTCGGCATATACCAACGGCAAAGTTCCGAACCGGACCTAGCTTATTTTAAAGGTATTGATCCAAGCTATTCCCCACTTAAATATTTTTCTGGGATCCGGGCCCGTCTGGCCACCACAGAGGTTCAAAGGTGCCCCTTAACGTAATTTTCCGTATTAACCATATGCATACATTCGGTACTTTTCGGCATATACCAACGGCAAAGTTCCGAACCGGACCTAGCTTATTTTAAAGGTATTGATCCAAGCTATTCCCCACTTAAATATTTTTCTGGGATCCGGGCCCGTCTGGCCACCACAGAGGTTCAAAGTTGCCCATTTACGTATTATCCATATCAACCACACATTCGGTACTCCTCGACATATCCCTACGGCAAAGTTCCGAACCGGACCTAGCTCATTTTAAAGGTATTGACCCAAGCTATTCCCCACTTAAATATTTTTCTGGGATCCGGGCCCGTCTGGCCACCACAGAGGTTCAAAGGTGCCCCTTAACGTAATTTTCCGTATTAACCATATGCATACATTCGGTACTTTTCGGCATATACCAACGGCAAAGTTCCGAACCGGACCTAGCTTATTTTAAAGGTATTGATCCAAGCTATTCCCCACTTAAATATTTTTCTGGGATCCGGGCCCGTCTGGCCACCACAGAGGTTCAAAGTTGCCCATTTACGTATTATCCATATCAACCACACATTCGGTACTCCTCGACATATCCCTACGGCAAAGTTCCGAACCGGACCTAGCTCATTTTAAAGGTATTGACCCAAGCTATTCCCCACTTAAATATTTTTCTGGGATCCGGGCCCGTCTGGCCACCACAGAGGTTCAAAGGTGCCCCTTAACGTAATTTTCCGTATTAACCATATGCATACATTCGGTACTTTTCGGCATATACCAACGGCAAAGTTCCGAACCGGACCTAGCTTATTTTAAAGGTATTGATCCAAGCTATTCCCCACTTAAATATTTTTCTGGGATCCGGGCCCGTCTGGCCACCACAGAGGTTCAAAGGTGCCCCTTAACGTAATTTTCCGTATTAACCATATGCATACATTCGGTACTTTTCGGCATATACCAACGGCAAAGTTCCGAACCGGACCTAGCTTATTTTAAAGGTATTGATCCAAGCTATTCCCCACTTAAATATTTTTCTGGGATCCGGGCCCGTCTGGCCACCACAGAGGTTCAAAGTTGCCCATTTACGTATTATCCATATCAACCACACATTCGGTACTCCTCGACATATCCCTACGGCAAAGTTCCGAACCGGACCTAGCTCATTTTAAAGGTATTGACCCAAGCTATTCCCCACTTAAATATTTTTCTGGGATCCGGGCCCGTCTGGCCACCACAGAGGTTCAAAGGTGCCCCTTAACGTAATTTTCCGTATTAACCATATGCATACATTCGGTACTTTTCGGCATATACCAACGGCAAAGTTCCGAACCGGACCTAGCTTATTTTAAAGGTATTGATCCAAGCTATTCCCCACTTAAATATTTTTCTGGGATCCGGGCCCGTCTGGCCACCACAGAGGTTCAAAGTTGCCCATTTACGTATTATCCATATCAACCACACATTCGGTACTCCTCGACATATCCCTACGGCAAAGTTCCGAACCGGACCTAGCTCATTTTAAAGGTATTGACCCAAGCTATTCCCCACTTAAATATTTTTCTGGGATCCGGGCCCGTCTGGCCACCACAGAGGTTCAAAGGTGCCCCTTAACGTAATTTTCCGTATTAACCATATGCATACATTCGGTACTTTTCGGCATATACCAACGGCAAAGTTCCGAACCGGACCTAGCTTATTTTAAAGGTATTGATCCAAGCTATTCCCCACTTAAATATTTTTCTGGGATCCGGGCCCGTCTGGCCACCACAGAGGTTCAAAGGTGCCCCTTAACGTAATTTTCCGTATTAACCATATGCATACATTCGGTACTTTTCGGCATATACCAACGGCAAAGTTCCGAACCGGACCTAGCTTATTTTAAAGGTATTGATCCAAGCTATTCCCCACTTAAATATTTTTCTGGGATCCGGGCCCGTCTGGCCACCACAGAGGTTCAAAGTTGCCCATTTACGTATTATCCATATCAACCACACATTCGGTACTCCTCGACATATCCCTACGGCAAAGTTCCGAACCGGACCTAGCTCATTTTAAAGGTATTGACCCAAGCTATTCCCCACTTAAATATTTTTCTGGGATCCGGGCCCGTCTGGCCACCACAGAGGTTCAAAGGTGCCCCTTAACGTAATTTTCCGTATTAACCATATGCATACATT
This sequence comes from Mytilus galloprovincialis, assembly GCF_965363235.1. Taxonomy (NCBI): domain Eukaryota; kingdom Metazoa; phylum Mollusca; class Bivalvia; order Mytilida; family Mytilidae; genus Mytilus; species Mytilus galloprovincialis. The sequence goes on along the minus strand of NC_134848.1, from coordinate 21,686,299 downwards.
CGGTACTTTTCGGCATATACCAACGGCAAAGTTCCGAACCGGACCTAGCTTATTTTAAAGGTATTGATCCAAGCTATTCCCCACTTAAATATTTTTCTGGGATCCGGGCCCGTCTGGCCACCACAGAGGTTCAAAGTTGCCCATTTACGTATTATCCATATCAACCACACATTCGGTACTCCTCGACATATCCCTACGGCAAAGTTCCGAACCGGACCTAGCTCATTTTAAAGGTATTGACCCAAGCTATTCCCCACTTAAATATTTTTCTGGGATCCGGGCCCGTCTGGCCACCACAGAGGTTCAAAGGTGCCCCTTAACGTAATTTTCCGTATTAACCATATGCATACATTCGGTACTTTTCGGCATATACCAACGGCAAAGTTCCGAACCGGACCTAGCTTATTTTAAAGGTATTGATCCAAGCTATTCCCCACTTAAATATTTTTCTGGGATCCGGGCCCGTCTGGCCACCACAGAGGTTCAAAGGTGCCCCTTAACGTAATTTTCCGTATTAACCATATGCATACATTCGGTACTTTTCGGCATATACCAACGGCAAAGTTCCGAACCGGACCTAGCTTATTTTAAAGGTATTGATCCAAGCTATTCCCCACTTAAATATTTTTCTGGGATCCGGGCCCGTCTGGCCACCACAGAGGTTCAAAGTTGCCCATTTACGTATTATCCATATCAACCACACATTCGGTACTCCTCGACATATCCCTACGGCAAAGTTCCGAACCGGACCTAGCTCATTTTAAAGGTATTGACCCAAGCTATTCCCCACTTAAATATTTTTCTGGGATCCGGGCCCGTCTGGCCACCACAGAGGTTCAAAGGTGCCCCTTAACGTAATTTTCCGTATTAACCATATGCATACATTCGGTACTTTTCGGCATATACCAACGGCAAAGTTCCGAACCGGACCTAGCTTATTTTAAAGGTATTGATCCAAGCTATTCCCCACTTAAATATTTTTCTGGGATCCGGGCCCGTCTGGCCACCACAGAGGTTCAAAGTTGCCCATTTACGTATTATCCATATCAACCACACATTCGGTACTCCTCGACATATCCCTACGGCAAAGTTCCGAACCGGACCTAGCTCATTTTAAAGGTATTGACCCAAGCTATTCCCCACTTAAATATTTTTCTGGGATCCGGGCCCGTCTGGCCACCACAGAGGTTCAAAGGTGCCCCTTAACGTAATTTTCCGTATTAACCATATGCATACATTCGGTACTTTTCGGCATATACCAACGGCAAAGTTCCGAACCGGACCTAGCTTATTTTAAAGGTATTGATCCAAGCTATTCCCCACTTAAATATTTTTCTGGGATCCGGGCCCGTCTGGCCACCACAGAGGTTCAAAGGTGCCCCTTAACGTAATTTTCCGTATTAACCATATGCATACATTCGGTACTTTTCGGCATATACCAACGGCAAAGTTCCGAACCGGACCTAGCTTATTTTAAAGGTATTGATCCAAGCTATTCCCCACTTAAATATTTTTCTGGGATCCGGGCCCGTCTGGCCACCACAGAGGTTCAAAGTTGCCCATTTACGTATTATCCATATCAACCACACATTCGGTACTCCTCGACATATCCCTACGGCAAAGTTCCGAACCGGACCTAGCTCATTTTAAAGGTATTGACCCAAGCTATTCCCCACTTAAATATTTTTCTGGGATCCGGGCCCGTCTGGCCACCACAGAGGTTCAAAGGTGCCCCTTAACGTAATTTTCCGTATTAACCATATGCATACATTCGGTACTTTTCGGCATATACCAACGGCAAAGTTCCGAACCGGACCTAGCTTATTTTAAAGGTATTGATCCAAGCTATTCCCCACTTAAATATTTTTCTGGGATCCGGGCCCGTCTGGCCACCACAGAGGTTCAAAGTTGCCCATTTACGTATTATCCATATCAACCACACATTCGGTACTCCTCGACATATCCCTACGGCAAAGTTCCGAACCGGACCTAGCTCATTTTAAAGGTATTGACCCAAGCTATTCCCCACTTAAATATTTTTCTGGGATCCGGGCCCGTCTGGCCACCACAGAGGTTCAAAGGTGCCCCTTAACGTAATTTTCCGTATTAACCATATGCATACATTCGGTACTTTTCGGCATATACCAACGGCAAAGTTCCGAACCGGACCTAGCTTATTTTAAAGGTATTGATCCAAGCTATTCCCCACTTAAATATTTTTCTGGGATCCGGGCCCGTCTGGCCACCACAGAGGTTCAAAGGTGCCCCTTAACGTAATTTTCCGTATTAACCATATGCATACATTCGGTACTTTTCGGCATATACCAACGGCAAAGTTCCGAACCGGACCTAGCTTATTTTAAAGGTATTGATCCAAGCTATTCCCCACTTAAATATTTTTCTGGGATCCGGGCCCGTCTGGCCACCACAGAGGTTCAAAGTTGCCCATTTACGTATTATCCATATCAACCACACATTCGGTACTCCTCGACATATCCCTACGGCAAAGTTCCGAACCGGACCTAGCTCATTTTAAAGGTATTGACCCAAGCTATTCCCCACTTAAATATTTTTCTGGGATCCGGGCCCGTCTGGCCACCACAGAGGTTCAAAGGTGCCCCTTAACGTAATTTTCCGTATTAACCATATGCATACATTCGGTACTTTTCGGCATATACCAACGGCAAAGTTCCGAACCGGACCTAGCTTATTTTAAAGGTATTGATCCAAGCTATTCCCCACTTAAATATTTTTCTGGGATCCGGGCCCGTCTGGCCACCACAGAGGTTCAAAGTTGCCCATTTACGTATTATCCATATCAACCACACATTCGGTACTCCTCGACATATCCCTACGGCAAAGTTCCGAACCGGACCTAGCTCATTTTAAAGGTATTGACCCAAGCTATTCCCCACTTAAATATTTTTCTGGGATCCGGGCCCGTCTGGCCACCACAGAGGTTCAAAGGTGCCCCTTAACGTAATTTTCCGTATTAACCATATGCATACATTCGGTACTTTTCGGCATATACCAACGGCAAAGTTCCGAACCGGACCTAGCTTATTTTAAAGGTATTGATCCAAGCTATTCCCCACTTAAATATTTTTCTGGGATCCGGGCCCGTCTGGCCACCACAGAGGTTCAAAGGTGCCCCTTAACGTAATTTTCCGTATTAACCATATGCATACATTCGGTACTTTTCGGCATATACCAACGGCAAAGTTCCGAACCGGACCTAGCTTATTTTAAAGGTATTGATCCAAGCTATTCCCCACTTAAATATTTTTCTGGGATCCGGGCCCGTCTGGCCACCACAGAGGTTCAAAGTTGCCCATTTACGTATTATCCATATCAACCACACATTCGGTACTCCTCGACATATCCCTACGGCAAAGTTCCGAACCGGACCTAGCTCATTTTAAAGGTATTGACCCAAGCTATTCCCCACTTAAATATTTTTCTGGGATCCGGGCCCGTCTGGCCACCACAGAGGTTCAAAGGTGCCCCTTAACGTAATTTTCCGTATTAACCATATGCATACATTCGGTACTTTTCGGCATATACCAACGGCAAAGTTCCGAACCGGACCTAGCTTATTTTAAAGGTATTGATCCAAGCTATTCCCCACTTAAATATTTTTCTGGGATCCGGGCCCGTCTGGCCACCACAGAGGTTCAAAGTTGCCCATTTACGTATTATCCATATCAACCACACATTCGGTACTCCTCGACATATCCCTACGGCAAAGTTCCGAACCGGACCTAGCTCATTTTAAAGGTATTGACCCAAGCTATTCCCCACTTAAATATTTTTCTGGGATCCGGGCCCGTCTGGCCACCACAGAGGTTCAAAGGTGCCCCTTAACGTAATTTTCCGTATTAACCATATGCATACATTCGGTACTTTTCGGCATATACCAACGGCAAAGTTCCGAACCGGACCTAGCTTATTTTAAAGGTATTGATCCAAGCTATTCCCCACTTAAATATTTTTCTGGGATCCGGGCCCGTCTGGCCACCACAGAGGTTCAAAGGTGCCCCTTAACGTAATTTTCCGTATTAACCATATGCATACATTCGGTACTTTTCGGCATATACCAACGGCAAAGTTCCGAACCGGACCTAGCTTATTTTAAAGGTATTGATCCAAGCTATTCCCCACTTAAATATTTTTCTGGGATCCGGGCCCGTCTGGCCACCACAGAGGTTCAAAGTTGCCCATTTACGTATTATCCATATCAACCACACATTCGGTACTCCTCGACATATCCCTACGGCAAAGTTCCGAACCGGACCTAGCTCATTTTAAAGGTATTGACCCAAGCTATTCCCCACTTAAATATTTTTCTGGGATCCGGGCCCGTCTGGCCACCACAGAGGTTCAAAGGTGCCCCTTAACGTAATTTTCCGTATTAACCATATGCATACATTCGGTACTTTTCGGCATATACCAACGGCAAAGTTCCGAACCGGACCTAGCTTATTTTAAAGGTATTGATCCAAGCTATTCCCCACTTAAATATTTTTCTGGGATCCGGGCCCGTCTGGCCACCACAGAGGTTCAAAGGTGCCCCTTAACGTAATTTTCCGTATTAACCATATGCATACATTCGGTACTTTTCGGCATATACCAACGGCAAAGTTCCGAACCGGACCTAGCTTATTTTAAAGGTATTGATCCAAGCTATTCCCCACTTAAATATTTTTCTGGGATCCGGGCCCGTCTGGCCACCACAGAGGTTCAAAGTTGCCCATTTACGTATTATCCATATCAACCACACATTCGGTACTCCTCGACATATCCCTACGGCAAAGTTCCGAACCGGACCTAGCTCATTTTAAAGGTATTGACCCAAGCTATTCCCCACTTAAATATTTTTCTGGGATCCGGGCCCGTCTGGCCACCACAGAGGTTCAAAGGTGCCCCTTAACGTAATTTTCCGTATTAACCATATGCATACATTCGGTACTTTTCGGCATATACCAACGGCAAAGTTCCGAACCGGACCTAGCTTATTTTAAAGGTATTGATCCAAGCTATTCCCCACTTAAATATTTTTCTGGGATCCGGGCCCGTCTGGCCACCACAGAGGTTCAAAGGTGCCCCTTAACGTAATTTTCCGTATTAACCATATGCATACATTCGGTACTTTTCGGCATATACCAACGGCAAAGTTCCGAACCGGACCTAGCTTATTTTAAAGGTATTGATCCAAGCTATTCCCCACTTAAATATTTTTCTGGGATCCGGGCCCGTCTGGCCACCACAGAGGTTCAAAGTTGCCCATTTACGTATTATCCATATCAACCACACATTCGGTACTCCTCGACATATCCCTACGGCAAAGTTCCGAACCGGACCTAGCTCATTTTAAAGGTATTGACCCAAGCTATTCCCCACTTAAATATTTTTCTGGGATCCGGGCCCGTCTGGCCACCACAGAGGTTCAAAGGTGCCCCTTAACGTAATTTTCCGTATTAACCATATGCATACATTCGGTACTTTTCGGCATATACCAACGGCAAAGTTCCGAACCGGACCTAGCTTATTTTAAAGGTATTGATCCAAGCTATTCCCCACTTAAATATTTTTCTGGGATCCGGGCCCGTCTGGCCACCACAGAGGTTCAAAGGTGCCCCTTAACGTAATTTTCCGTATTAACCATATGCATACATTCGGTACTTTTCGGCATATACCAACGGCAAAGTTCCGAACCGGACCTAGCTTATTTTAAAGGTATTGATCCAAGCTATTCCCCACTTAAATATTTTTCTGGGATCCGGGCCCGTCTGGCCACCACAGAGGTTCAAAGTTGCCCATTTACGTATTATCCATATCAACCACACATTCGGTACTCCTCGACATATCCCTACGGCAAAGTTCCGAACCGGACCTAGCTCATTTTAAAGGTATTGACCCAAGCTATTCCCCACTTAAATATTTTTCTGGGATCCGGGCCCGTCTGGCCACCACAGAGGTTCAAAGGTGCCCCTTAACGTAATTTTCCGTATTAACCATATGCATACATTCGGTACTTTTCGGCATATACCAACGGCAAAGTTCCGAACCGGACCTAGCTTATTTTAAAGGTATTGATCCAAGCTATTCCCCACTTAAATATTTTTCTGGGATCCGGGCCCGTCTGGCCACCACAGAGGTTCAAAGGTGCCCCTTAACGTAATTTTCCGTATTAACCATATGCATACATTCGGTACTTTTCGGCATATACCAACGGCAAAGTTCCGAACCGGACCTAGCTTATTTTAAAGGTATTGATCCAAGCTATTCCCCACTTAAATATTTTTCTGGGATCCGGGCCCGTCTGGCCACCACAGAGGTTCAAAGTTGCCCATTTACGTATTATCCATATCAACCACACATTCGGTACTCCTCGACATATCCCTACGGCAAAGTTCCGAACCGGACCTAGCTCATTTTAAAGGTATTGACCCAAGCTATTCCCCACTTAAATATTTTTCTGGGATCCGGGCCCGTCTGGCCACCACAGAGGTTCAAAGTCGCCTTAGGGTGGTCACCGTCATTTAAGCAGTCTCTGGTAGGTGTTCACTATTAATTTCTTTTCTTTTTTGGCTTTCCATAAGTATTTCTATGTATATTTCTATGTTTTTCTGGAGTAATTGGATTTTGTTTCATATTTTTATATTAAATTACATCTTTGGTGAATCCTCTGTAATGTTTTATTGATAAAAATCTATATAACATAAAGACAAATATACAACTTGTATCAGGGTTTATATTCGAGGACAACGAAAATTTATGACAGCTTGAAGGGGTCATAGAATGGTATCTTTTCCCTCAGGCTTTATAGTGATTTTCAACTAAATTTAAATATTGAACCGATGGCTAGCAGTCGGTTGGATATTGAATATCAATTATCGAATGTCAAATAAAGGACAGACCGCTTACATACATATTTAAAACGGAATGAAATGCTTTAGAAATTAGCAGAAACCGTGAAATTGTCGATTTCCGCTGTTAGATTGCATTTAACTAAGATTTAGCGATTTTTGGAACGTTTGAGCCTCACGCAGTTTTTTGGTTTTTAGACATATCGTCAAAATTGGCTGCTGGAAAAAAGTGGCTGCTATCTTGATTGGCCGATAAAAGTGGCTGCCAGCTTGAGTCTGGTGACAAACAGAAGGATTATGTGTTCTCATCAAAACTAGCTACTACTGTGAATTGTAAGAAGCACTCTAAGTGGGAATGAATAAAATTTTAATATCGGATACATTTTATTTTGATAGTAGGATCTTGACATATTTCACAGTAAATTGCAGTCTTTTATGGATGTATTTTTTTTACATTTGTATATACCACAAAGCATTTTAAAGTTTATTCTGCACAATTGTCCCTGATTCTAAAGTATATGAAGATTACCCACACTCTATAGTACTAGCCAGGTCAATAAGGTCACACAACTGTTTCTCTGGGCCTATCAATTTCTCCTTGCCCTGTTCACACGATTTTGGTTTAGGGTTTTAGGGAGTTCTTTTGCTTTTTTCATTAACACTGCCAACACATGTTTTAGGGAAATCTGTTGGTAATTCGTTTAAATTATTGTTCGGAGGGTTTCTTCTATCTATTTCAAAATTCACAAATTTACAGTTTAACTTTCCCAACACAGACATATCCATGTCAGTGCCAATATTGAAAAGGGTAGTCCGAAGTTACTCTGACGTCCAACAACTGTTTTGCCAGATAAGCCCCAGCCCCAGCTTGTCTGGCAAACCAGCCGTTAGACGTCAGAGTAATCTCAGACTATGATAGGTGATGCCTACGGCTGTTGTCGAATTTGTATGCGTTTGATATCATCAAACGAAATATTGACAGACTTTTTTTGGTTGAAAACTTGATTTCTCAAAAACAGAAGCGGGAAAATCCAAAGAACTATCAATCAAATTGGTGTGGCCAAATAGGTGAAAATGTCAAAAAAGACTGCTATAACCCAATTTTTTGACTTTTCACCTATTTGGCCACACTTTGTTTTTTTTTTGTTTTTTTTTTTGTTGTTGTTGCTCTGGGTTTTATACTGCTGTTTGTGTGGGTTCGTTGTCTAATGGTTCAGATCGATGGCTACAGCGCTGAAGATCCCGGGTTCGAATCTGACTCGGGGGCGCTGAAAATCTCAGTACATCACAAGGGTGATGTTCACTCTCTCACAAACTTCTCTGGTACCCAGACCGGAGTTTAAACAACCAGGCTGAAGTTAGCGAACAATAGCTAGCGAACAATAAGCCAGCGAACAATAAGGCGATATATCGAGAAACCAAAAAAAAAAAAAAAAGAATAAGACAAAAACAGCCATTAAATAAAAAAAATATTCAAAAAGGCAGAAACTCTATCCAAAAATAGCAATTTCAACTCAATTTTGAAATGGGTTTTATCCCATCATTCTAGTTTCAGATTTTTGAACATAGCGTCCTTCGATACCTTGCACAAAAGAAGCGCCTGTTTCTCCTCTACATGACCTATATAGTCATACCCAGTGACACCCCTCATTATTTTTCTCTGGAATCCCTGGAATAGGCCGACCCCTCTATTTTCTTGCCATTTTTTCCAAATTTTGAGGTCTAGTTTTAGATTTTTGAACATAGCGCCATCCGATACCTTGCGCAAAAGAAGCGCCTGTTTCTCCTCTACAAGACCTATAAAGTCATACCCCGTGACATCCCTCATTATTTATTCTCTAGAAGCCCTGGAATAGGCTGACTCGTTTCTGCATAAGTGTATGTTAGTTTAGTTAAACAATGACATCAAAGATGCTATATTTTACATAGTAAGACTTCTTTTACATACGTTATAAATTGAAGTGGGTGCATTGGTGGTCCTACACCTACAAATAATACGTTTATAGATGCAGAGTTATTATGGTACTGAATACTAGCCCAAAAGGGGATGTGACTTGTTTTATCAATAATTGGGATAAAAACCATTTCAAAATTGAGTTAAAATTGCTAAATTTGGACGAATTTTCTGCCTTTTTGAATATTTTTTGATTGATATTATGGCCGTTGTTGTCTTATTCTGTTTTTTGGTTTCTCGATAGATCGCCTTATTGTTCGCTAGCTTCAGCCTGGTTATTTCTTAAAGGCTAATTAAATCATTCTTACTCAGTAACAGTTCACATCAATCAATGCATCATACCCCAGTACCGGTAATTGAAAGTCTCGGCTTGAGCATGCATTGTACAATACGCTAAGTACGGAGAAATCGATAATGATAGTACAGGGAATTGAAATCAAAACACGATACCGGTCTACCCAGAGTCATTTGTTCAATTTTTAAATCATACGAAATCAGTTCAAATTCTTGGAATCCCGGATGACGTAATTGAATTTGATTGGCTAAGTTAGAATAGAGATGAAGGGATTTTCCACTTGGTGTTTTGGAAACGCCAAGAAGTTCTTGTAACCAGTTTGTCGGGCATATTTGGTTACAAGTTTTGATTGCCCGAGGTTTAAATGTTCTAGTCCCGGGCGTCGGGCTAGTGGATTTATTAACCCCTGAAATAAATACCAATAAGTCCTGGGCTAGTGAGCTGTAACATGATTTGTGAACCCCTGTCAGTAAAGTAAACTCTTAAACATGGTAACTATAAGATTTAACTTCAGTGTGTGTTCTGATGTGTTGTTTTAAGTTTCTATGAACCCTGAAAACTTTTAATACATTAACATACATGTAAATCACATTTATAAGATAGGATATTCAGTGCATACGTGTGTGTTCTCTTCTGAGCTTATAAGTTCTTACTCGGACTAAACCGTTCACTACAAACATCACATTTAAGAGACGTATTACCAGTCTCTATGTACACATTTATAAGGTATATATCATTTCTGTGTGTTCTCATGCGAGTTTTTACTTTCATAACTACGATTAAATCAATAATCATATACGATGCAATATTTAATGTTTTTCACTAGTATGTATTTTACAATGTCTCTTAAGATTATTATTTTGATTAAATCTTTTTCCACACACATCACATTCATATGGCTTCTCACCCGTATGTATTCTAATGTGCTTCTTCAATGATTGATTACAAAGAAATATTTTATCACATACATCACACTTATATGGTTTATCGCCCGTGTGCATTCTAATGTGTTTCTTCAATGGTTGATTACGACTATATGCTTTACCACATATATCACATTTATAAGGTGTGTCACCTGTGTGCATTCTAATGTGTTTCTTCAATGGTTGATTACGACTATATGCTTTACCACATATATCACATTTATAAGGTGTGTCACCTGTGATTCCGTAAATTCGAGCTTTGACCAAGCACTTTACCACATACATCACATTTATACGGTTTGTCGACTATGTGCGTTACCATGTGTTTTTGTAAGGTCGAACTATGGCCGTACCTTTTACCACATACATCACATTTATACGATTTGCAGTGGCGGATCCAGAAATTTTCATAAGTGGGGGCCCACTGACTGACCTAAGAGGGGGCCCGCTCCAGTCACGCTTCAGTGATTCCCTATATAGGCAACCAAATTTTTTCCCAAAAAGGGGGGCCCGGGCCCCCCGGGCCCCCCCCCCTAAATCCGCCTATGATTTGTCACCTGTATGTGTTACCATGTGTGTCCGTAAGGTCGAACTCTGGCCGAACCCTTTACCACAGACCTCACATTTATAAGGTTTATCACCAGTATGTATTGTAATGTGTTCCCGTAATGATTTATCATAACTAAACCCTTTACCGCAGACATCACATCTATAACGTTATTGTTACATAAAAAACAGCAATGTACGCTAGATTTATTAAACTTAAATCTTCTGTAGTTGTTTTGCTTAATTCTTTCATATGTACTAAACAATACTTGTTATACTGATCAACAATCAAATGGTGTATAACCTGAATAGTTTTATGTATTAATGGTTTTGATGTTCTTAAAGATACTACTCAAGATTAGCAGTGTCAAAGGCGAAACATATAGTTCAATGGTTTCACTTTTTAAAAGTATTTAACTGCACACCTACTCTTATTACTGTCATTATACTTTAAATCATTTTGTTAGGGTGAAAAACTTTAAAAAATTGGGATGCGTTTTAAACCAGTGAAACTTAAACAAAATCAAGACATAAATTTCATACAACTTGACCCAAATTGATACATCAAAAGCAAAGTTTGCTAACTAAACTGTAACTTAAATACTAAGAACTTCTGTATGTACACGTAACCGTAGAGGACGTAATTTCGTTCATCAAAAATGTGTCGGACTTTAAAAACCACTTACTTGATTTGTAGAAAGTGTCATTGTAAATAAAAAATTACAGTAAATAAATTGTTTGTAATAAATGTATGTATTGTAAATATAAAATAAATGTCTTCATTTTTTATTATTTAGTACATATTACTAGTCCCATCGTACAGCTGTTTTTCATGTAACAATAGCGCTATGTAACCGTAGCCTCAATAATTATTGTTACATTCGTAATTAAACAGATCCTTCCCCAACCATGCATTCCGGCATTTAGTCTCCAATGTAGCAATAATATTTTTATTATTGTTACATTTCCATGTAATACTGATGTAACCGTAGCCAGTGCCTTCTTTATATTGCATTCCAATGTTTGTAATCATGCGTTCCATAGGTATATCTTTATTATCTCCCTTCGATGTTGTTTTGATATTAGCACGAAAGAAAAAGTAACTTATATGATTGTATTTACCTTTTCTAGTCTGATAAAAGGTAAGTTTTATATTTATTCCATTTCATATCAAGTTACGTATTCGCTGAACCGCGTCGAACAATATAAATATCGTGCATTTTAAACCAAATTCACAGTCATTCTAATGTCTAAAAGTTGTTAAATTGGAAAATGTATGGAAAGCATATTTAACATTGATTTATTTACATTACTATAAACTCTATGACGTACAATGAATATTTGAAATAAACAAAATTAAAGTGCATATTATATACACACGTGGTATTTAAAGGGATCTCTGATTTTTTTTAATGTTAAAATACATATACTGGCATGACTGGTGTATGTATAATCATTGTATAACACTGAAATATTAAATGTTAAAGGTATATGTTTTTTTTTTCGACGCTATCAATAAAAATTGTATGGGAATAATCTGGATATATTTTTCTCACTTGCACAAGTTGCATGACCACAGTACTATTGTTAACCATGTAAACTTGATTTTCAAAAGACAATTGTTTATTGAATCATTTTTTTTGTGAATTGGGTATGTAAGGCAGGCATGTGGGTCCATTGATCAAGATGAAATCTCTTTGACATTATTTTTTTTCAAAACTAGATGTTTTCTTTAAATAAATGAAGGTCAAGTTCAATTTTTCCAATTTTGCTTTTCTTGTTGTTGAGATGTTGAAATTTCCAAAGTTTAAGAATTCAATTTTTAATGAAATACTTATTACTTATTTTTTTATTATATAACTGTTCAAAGGCAAATAACTCAGTTACGTAAATACTTTTTTTTCTCACTATTTCTATTCAAAGGGAAATAACTCAAATTCGTATTTAAGTATAACTCTTTGCTATTGACATCGATGCGTGAAAAGTGTCACGTATAGGGGTACACCAACACGAACCCAACCAAAAACTTGGGATGATTTCATGTGTTCCGGAGGATTTTAATATAGCATTCTTTGATTAATATGTAGCTCGATTTTTTTCACTGAGCAATAATTTTTTTTTATCATTTTTAGATCACCTAGCTGAATTACGTTTTAAAGAGATGACAAAAAGGCGCATAACATAAGTAAAAGATTTAATCATCATGGTCATGGAAATATAGCAGGCACCACTACAATCTCTGTTATATTAACCAGACTAGACAACATAGATAGTTTAACAGTTATCTCTCCTGAACAACCTACAGTCAAATGTGAGATGTTCCACCTTGGACAGGACAAGACAAAAACAAATATGGCTTCTGATCCTGAAATCTCCCCTGAACAACCTACAGATAATTTTGAGATGTTCCTCGTTAGACAGGACAAGACAGAAACAAATATGGTTTCTAAAACTGAAACCTCCCCTGAACAACCAACAGACAATTTCGAGCTGTTCCTCGTTGAACAAGACAAGACAGAAACAAAAATGGTTTCTGATACTGAAATCTTCCGAGAACAACCTACAGACAAGTTAGGTACGCTACACTGTGGACAGGACAAGACAGAAACAAATATGTTGTCTGATCCTGAAAAGAAAAGTAAACTGACATTCATCCCTCTTGATCAGACCAGTACAGACCAACTGATTGATAAGGCATACCAGACTTGTACAGACCAACTAATTGATAAGGCATATCAGATTTGTACAGACCAACGGATGGATACGGCATATCAGACTTGTACAGACCAACTGATTGATAAGGCACATCAGACTTGTACAGACCAACTGATTGCTAAGGCATATCAGACTTGTACAGACCAACAGATGGATACGGCATATCAGACTTGTACAGACCAATTGATGAATAAGGCATATCAGACTTGTACAGACCAACTGATGGATAAGGCTTTTCAGACTAATGAGAAAGTTGATAATGGTACTGAATCTGGTAAAAATTACACGGGTAATGTTTGTGGTAAAGAGTGCAAAACTAGTGCATGTGGTAAACAGATCGAAATAAAGTCATGTAACTTATGTAATAAAGGATTTCGTCTGGTCTTAAATACTCGTATCATAAAACATAAAGGCTATAAACCTTTTAAATGTGGAGTCTGTGAAGTAGATTTTAAGAGGAAACAACAACTAGAAATGCACATGAGAACACATACTGGTGCTAAACCATACAAATGTGATTTATGTGATAATACTTTTAGATAGGGTCATCACTTACGGGATCATATCAGAACACATACTGGTGATAAACCGTTCATATGTGATATATGTGATAAGACATTTAGTGGACGTTCTCACATGCAGAAACACAGGAAAACGCATACAGGTCAAAACCCGAGTAAAATATATAAATGTGATGTATGTGAAAGGGAATTTAGTCTGCGTTCTGACTTAAAGAGACACATGAGAACACATACGGGTGATAAACCTCATAAATGTGAGGTATGTGATAAAGCTTTCTGTAGGAAGGAACACTTGCAATCACACATGAGAACACATACTGGTGATAAACCTAATCAATGCGAGGAATGTGATAAAACTTTCACTAGGAAGGAAGGCTTACGAGTACACATGAGAACACATACTGGCGAGAAACCGTTTGCATGTGATATTTGTGGTAGAGGTTTTACTTGTAACAACGACCTGCAAAAGCATACACGCAGACATTTGAGACGTAATGAACATGGTGAAGGACCATATAAATGTGATATGTGTGATAAAAATTTTATTCGGACATCAAATTTAAAAGTGCATAAAAGAACACACACTGGTGAAAAACCATTTTTGTGTGATATATGTGGTCTAACATTTAGCCTCTCAATTTCTTATGCTTCACACGTTACAAAACATAATGCTGAGAGGACCAAATTACTATAATAAAATTAAGCAAAACAAGGAATTCCTATATATAGAATGTCGTACAACTGAATCTCCACCCTATATATGTTACAGTGAATTTGTATAATCAGTGATTATGTAGAATCCCTGAAATTTTCAGAGATTATGTAGAATTACTGGCTAGTTTAGGGATTATATATAATCACTAAAATTTTCAGGGATTATGTATAATCACTAGAAAAAACGTCAGGGATTCTTCATAATAACTGAAATGAAGAAATAGTTTTATTTATAAAGAAAATGAATAAAATTGAAATTATTTATTCTATAAAAATCACATAGTTCTAACATCATTATAAAGTAACATAAATTGTAAAATGTTAAGCACCATATATCAAAATGATAACCCAATTTTTTGCACACTACATGAAAATGTGAAAAACAATATATCAAAACAATATGCTTCACATCTGTTATTACCACAATATCCACATTTTAGAAAACCTTTTCCTGCACATATCGAATCAGATTTTAACGACACGCCTTAGTGAAATAAAGTGTTCAGTAAAACATATGAAGGTACCCCCCAACAAAAGATGGCAATTTGCAACCTGTTCGAGCAAGAAAGATACCATGTTTTGTAGTCAGGTGATATCCTTTTTCAGACTTTTTTTAAACAATTGTCATTATGTTTTTCGGGTTTCCTTTTCCTTTTTTACCATGTTGAATTGCTATGAGAATATAACACCAAATGCAAGCTTCCTCTAAAATTTGTTTCTATGTGTCAATCCTAAGTTCTGCCTGTTTTTCCTACATTTAGATGCCTAAGTTCTCACAGTTTGAATGTCTTGTTCATTTAAACAAAACAAAAAACCACACAAAACAGATGTTCCATAATCTTCTTCACCATTTGCTTTACATGTATCACAAATAACATGCTTTGTGGTTTAAAAATAGAGCATAAATAAGGCCGTTAGTTTTCTCGTTTGAATTGTTTTACATTGTCATTTCGGGGCTTTTTATAGCTCTGACTATGTGGTATGGCCATTGCTCATTGTTGAATCCAAACGGTGACCTATAGATGTTAATTACTGTGTCATGTTGGTCTCTTGTTGACAGTTGTCTCATTGGCAATAACACCACATCTTCTTTTTTTACCTGAATATTCATTTGACGCTGGCTTTTGATAAACAAACAATTATACATGTAAAGCTATTGCTATAAAGGGAATGTTGATATTATTAATTTTGAAGTCTTCAACTTTATCTCGAAACCCTTTGTTGGTTATATCTTTTAGATCATCCTCTGTGTTTAAAAGCAAAATTATTTCATCTGGCAAGGTCTATATTATTTTTTTTTATCAAACAAAGGATCATTAAATTATTCATAATCCCTGAAATCATATTAGGGAATTTGTAGAACAATTATTAAAAAGTTCAGTGATTATGTAAAATCACTGGTCATTTTCAGGGATTATATATAATTACTAATGGTTTTAGTGATTCTACATATTCCCTGAAAAATCAGGGATTCTACATAATCCCTGATTATACAAATTCACTGTTACATATACATATATAATTTTAAAGAAGGAAACTCTAAAAACATTGACTTTTTGTAATGGCTTACTTTATTAATAAACGTTTAAAAAATATTGTTAGCAATTAAGGGAATACTCGTATAAGTCTGAGCGTCAGTGGGATTAATTTAAACATATATGTATTCATAGTCGATTTAGAAACAAGTTATTACAACTTATATTAATAATAAACCCCTTTTCACTGTGCTTGGTGCAAATGTTGCCTTGTATACTTGCTAAAATGTCCAGGGTTCGACCTCTGCAGGAAATTCAGGTTTGCTGTCACTCTAGAATTTTGTTCCAATACAATGAATTTTTTATCTGGCAGGGGACTATGTATTGCCTTGCAGTACTCTCAGAATTCCTGTACTTCTAATTTGCGTCCTGAAACGAACTGTTATTTATATGCATTATTGCCTTTGTCCCAGATTTTTATTTATAGGTAGATCTTTTAATTTGAGTCGGTCTTTGTTTGTACTGAATACCAAGCACAGAGCTATCATGGCAAGCTCTGAAATTGTGTCTGTCTAAAGTATAATCTATCCATCCATGACCAAACATCAGTATATGCACAGCAAAATAAAAATACACACCGATATATAGAATATGCGGTATCAATCGACACAAATAAGAAGACGTCGGCAATGAGAGACGCACAGTTTGTTCCCATAGAAATGTCGACAATTTTTTTTCTTATAAAAACTCTACCTCCAAATTCAACAATTATGTTGTCAATAAGAGATTCCAGCATACTGATCACTTGTTTCTATGTGTAGCATTTTTTCTTTTTTGTTCAATATTGTCGAAAGGACAGTAAGACGAGTTTATGACGTCAAATTGTCTTGTTGTAGCACGTTCACGTTTCCTGTTTGCAGTATTCTAATGGGTTGATTCTGTTTTTTATTCCTCAGTCTTGGCAATATGGAGATACAACATTTTTTAACTGATTTAAGTGTGGCCAGGGATTGAAAGAACTGTTTTACAAGAAAAAGTTTTAATAAACATGATAAAAACATGAAAACAAATCTTTTATTTGTTCAAAATTTTGCTTTCTGAAATTCGTGCGATCTCAATAATTCGATATGTTTAATAACCTTAGTAAGTCAGGTGTTGATTTTTTTGAAAGAGAAAACAGTTTAATAAGCATGAATAGGAGTTGTATGAGGATCAAACCTGATTTGGTAAAAAAATCTACAAAATGAGGTTTGCGTTTTTAATGTCAGTCAGTATATCTGAAAGCATTGAAAGAAAATTTTACACAGGTGCCCATTAAAGCATTACATGTTGTGCTATTTCGTCTATTAGTGACTGTTTGTTTCTCCTATGTCCAAAAATTATCTGTATTTGTCATAGTATTTGTTAATGTTTTATATATCAGTCGTTGATTAAGGAGAAAGTATTGTAACGTTTGTGGGTCATCGTAAATTCCCCTTTTTCTATTTTTAGATACTATATATAACTATAGTTGTCCGGTCACTTTTTCGCGGGGATCGTTTATCTCGTGCTTGAACTCAATGTCCAGACTTGGATATTTAAACCTCGTCAGGGCAGTATTTTTTTAGATTGGGGAAAACTTTCGTATTGGTAAGTTGTATTTTAAATTTCAATTTATTTTGTATTTCGATGTTTGACTTAAATATTTATTTCTTTACGTTTGATATATTTCTTTTCGGTCTCGTAGTCAAACAGTTCTAAAATGTTAAATTTACGTTTCCGTTCCAGAATAAATAGAGGGAATTGTACACTAGCTTGATATTTTATGATTTCGGGTTTATAAAGAGATGGGTTTCATTTTGATAGCGATATTTAGACAGAGGGTTAATCCGAGGGATATTTTGGAGTAACGGTCGTCAATCTACGGGATTGTTCGTGCCTAATTACTCTGAAATAGAATTTTGTATTATCGCATGTTTTGGTTTTGGATCTTGAACTGGTCAATTTTACTGAAAAACGTTTTTCAGACATTGCTCTGGTTGGATTGAAAACTAAACGGGAAATGCGATGGTTTTTTTTACTGGATCGATTTTTGTTCCCTAGTCATAGAATAATGAGATTCATGTTCTAGTCTAACAAAGTCGGTGGGAACCAGTGGGTATAATTATTTTGTCTCGGAAGGTTGACGTCACAACTTGATTGATTGAATTTAGTTAAAAACGAATAGTGTACAGCTCTCAATATTTTAAGTAAACGGACACTTAAAATTCTAGTATTTTATTTTATTCAATTAGATAGCACTAAGGCCAAACGCTTCTTTGAAATGGTTAACTTGTATGGGTATTTTTCACCGCATCGTTTGTCCAAAAAGGGGAAGTTCGAAAGTGTATTGAAATTCTGAATTGATAATTTCACATGGAGATACCGCAATATTTATGTATTCATATGTTGTCTTTGTCTATTAAATATGAAACTGTTTTATGAATTTTGGTCATTTGTTATATGAGCAAATACATTGCTTGGCAAATCGTCATCACTGGTCATTTTTAGGTTTCTTATTCCTGTCATTATTGAATTTACTGTTTCGTTGTATGGTCAGTATGCTGTCAGAAGTCCTGGAGCGAAAGCACAGGCCGAACCCTCTCTACCAGTAACGTAAATGGCTGAGCTAGCAGGGTATAATGTCATGAGACAGATTATGAATGGAAAATACGTTTACACACGAAAACCCATTTACGTTGCATTGGCGCCCACGTAGGGACCCCAGCTTTACTAGAGTCCCCCCGATTTGCTAGCTTTTGGACCTTTCATTTCATTTTCGAACTTCCGCACCTAATTACTTTGATTTTATTCTAATCTCGAGAAAATTGGTAGCGACAGTGGAAGGCTGAGCTTGTAATATAAATTGTATAGCTTGTCAGATTTTTCACCGGCTGTGTAACATAATGTTGTTATCATTCATTTCATGTTCATAAAAAGAAAATAAAAAAAAAGTTTATTTCGTAATGTTTTTTTTTTACCTTGCCGACAGTGTATGTATTTGTCGTGCCTCCTTATCTGCGAAGTATAACTATAGTCGAACGTTTATATTGATGGATTTATTTCTATGGACAATCTGTATGTTGAAAGGTTGGTTCTGACACCTGACCAAGGTCAGAACCAACGTATGTGAATTATATTCTTGACTGCAGCAAGGATGCGTTATGCTGAAGAACTATTTTATATATGTGCGGAATAACGGAATTTGGACTATTTACAGTCATTGTGTGTCATGAACTGATACTTCGTTAAGAAAGGGGGTACGAAACCTTTGTTTTTGTATGTTGGCAAATTTGAATATTTGTGGATTGTTTTAATAAAAGGTCATATTCATTGAAAGGTTGATATATGTTGTAAATTTATGTATGAGTAAATTTTTTTTTTACAAGTCCATGCATAGACTTGTTGCGAATAAGGGATTGTATTCTACACAGTCGGTGCCTTCATACTCGAATATATCTATTATATATTATTTGCTATTAAGGGGTTTAGTATACGTTTTTCAGGGTTATTCTATTTATTCAGATATTCATTTATTTATTAATTGACTTCAGATTTGCGTCTTGCGTGAATGGTCAATTTTGCCTGCGCATGGACGTTAATCTTAGTCAAACGTATTCATTGGGAGGAATTTAAACTTAACTCAAGTAATTTGGGAAGGTAATAACCTGATATGTTATGTAAAAATTATTGAGTTTAGTGATGAAAGTTGGCCTTCCACTGGTGCTCTATATAATATGGATAATATATTTACGGTGTCTTGTGATGACATATGTTTATTTATATATATGGTAAAAGATTATTGCAGTGTAGATTGCATGTGATGATGATATATAGAAAAAGTCAGTGTGCTGAACCCAATTTTAGAGGTGCATAAAAAAAGTTCACGAATACATTATTTTTAATCTTATTCATGTAAATCATATACATGACAGTAAATACATGATTTTATGATTCACCCATGCACATGACCAGTTGAACACTAGTATACAGTTGAAACTGCCTGGATATAATAGGCGCATAGAAAGTATTAGCTTTGCTCTGGCCATACATCGCTACCATAAGCTTTGGTGGTGCAGTAGTTTAAGCTGAATATAGATGATTTATGAATAATATTGATACGTGAACTAAGATTCACAGTATGGCAGTATACATATAGATATATATAGAGTCATGGGTGACAAAAATGCACTCTGAAATAAAAGAATAGCATTTGCACGTGATTGTTAATCTTTCTTATGCTTTAATAGTTTGCTTACTGTACTTCTGAAGTTGGGTTTAGTACACACACCATAAACACTTATTTAACTTCATTGCATTAGATATATTGATTTGTAGTAATAATTATTCTATATTGGAAATACTGTTTAATTACATAATTAGTTTGTTCTTGTAGCACACTCATGTAATCGGTACTGATTTTCTCGAAAATAATTGCTTGGCCTTAGTTCATTTTAGATTACATGTATCCAAAATTACTCTAATTTCGAATGTCTACCTTCCCCAATCTCCGTGCTCTGCACGTAAAATGTTAATATAATTATGTGGTTGTCGGTATCTCCAAAAATATAAAGTTTTTTTTTTTATTTTGATTTGATTCTATTTTTTGTCAGTTATTATTTTTCAGTGTTTGTGTATTGTTGGAGGAAAAGAATATTAAAGACATATATGGATCCAATTCTTAATTCGCTTGGACATTGCCTTCAACAATGGAAATGTTTGGACCTTTGTCACCATTTGAACCTGCATCACTATTTGGACCTTCGTCACCATTTGTAACTTCATCACTATTTGGACCTTCGTCACCATTTAGACCTTCATCACTGTTTGGACCTTCTTGGACATTTATCAACATTTAGACTTTGAAATTTTAAATTATATATACAATGCACATTTTCAACTGTTTAAAGACAACCGTGTCTTGTCCTTTCTTACTATGTTGTCAAATCGCGGACGATTTGTTTTTCTGGGTAGGGGGTATTGTAACGTTTGTGGGTCATCGTAAATTCCCCTTTTTCTATTTTTAGATACTATATATAACTATAGTTGTCCGGTCACTTTTTCGCGGGGATCGTTTATCTCGTGCTTGAACTCAATGTCCAGACTTGGATATTTAAACCTCGTCAGGGCAGTATTTTTTTAGATTGGGGAAAACTTTCGTATTGGTAAGTTGTATTTTAAATTTCAATTTATTTTGTATTTCGATGTTTGACTTAAATATTTATTTCTTTACATTTGATATATTTCTTTTCGGTCTCGTAGTCAAACAGTTCTAAAATGTTAAATTTACGTTTCCGTTCCAGAATAAATAGAGGGAATTGTACACTAGCTTGATATTTTATGATTTCTGGTTTATAAAGAGATGGGTTTCATTTTGATAGCGATATTTAGACAGAGGGTTAATCCGAGGGATATTTTGGAGTAACGGTCGTCAATCTACGGGATTGTTCGTGCCTAATTACTCTGAAATAGAATTTTGTATTATCGCATGTTTTGGTTTTGGATCTTGAACTGGTCAATTTTATTGAAAAACGTTTTTCAAACATTGCTCTGGTTGGATTGAAAACTAAACGGGAAATGCGATGGTTTTTTTTTACTGGATCGATTTTTGTTCCCTAGTCATAGAATAATGAGATTCATGTTCTAGTCTAACAAAGTCGGTGGGAACCAGTGGGTATAATTATTTTGTCTCGGAAGGTTGACGTCACAACTTGATTGATTGAATTTAGTTAAAAACGAATAGTGTACAGCTCTCAATATTTTAAGTAAACGGACATTTCAAATTCTAGTATCATTTTATTTTATTCAATTAGATAGCACTAAGGCCAAACGCTTCTTTGAAATTGTTAACTTGTATGGGTATTTTTCACCACATTGTTTGTCCTAAAAGGGGAAGTTCGAAAGTGTATTGAAATTCTAAATTGATATTTTTGCCCTGGAGATACCGCGATATGATTTATGTATTTATGTTGTCTTTGTCTATTAAATATGAAACTGTTTTATGATTTTTTGTCATTTGTTCTATGAGCAAATACATTGCTTGGCAAATCGTCATCACTGGTCATTTTTAGGTTTCTTATACCTGTCATTTATTGAATTTACTGTTTCGTTGTATTGTCAGTATGCTGTCAGAAGTCCTGGAGCGAAAGCACAGGCCGAACCCTCTCTACCAGTAACGTAAATGGCTGAGCTACCAGGGTATAATGTCATGAGACAGATTATGAATGAAAAATACGTTTACACACGAAAACCCATTTACGTTGCAGTATGATAGAGCCACTTTTAATGTACAATAATGTGAAAAGTCAAATATAGATAAATTAAGTAAATGACAAGGTTTAAAACAAAGAAGCAAAAGATACAAAAGGGACATTCAAAATCATAAGTTATAAATAAATTGACAACATCAATAAATAAATGAAAAGACATACAAGGATATACAAAACATAACGTAGGAAACTACAAAAAAAAAACGTGGCTGTTGTCATGTGTTTTTAAGGCATTCTTGTGTGGTGTTCGATATTTATATTTTGATTGCCCTCACTAAAACAAAAACATATTTTTTTTCATTCGCACACATTTTTATTAGCAAAATGTTCCCCTCGAGAACTTGTTGTTTTTGCCTAGAGCCGATCATTTATCAGAATAATGTATTTTTTACAAATTGCGTATGTGTAATGTGCAGAGCATGGTACATCACCATTATATGACGCATCTGGTTATAAAGACATGTTTCATACTTGACCATAATATTTTGATAAGTTCAAAACGTTGTTAGAAGGTCTTGTATTTACGTTTAACTGGTCATCATTAAATGTGGAAAGCTGGGATTCTGATACTTTGTGCAATTCAATTTGTACATGTAAGTTGGTTTAGTACTTATATATAATTATTGATATATTTATTTTTATTTTCTATAAAACACCGGATTTTTTATACTGACGCAGAAAAGTTGATTTTATGAATATATTTTCAGAAGATATGAGCAACTCGCTAGTGAAACCTGTTCACAGTACATGTCCACTGCGATTACATAATTATACAATTAACTTAGTTGTATTTGGTTAAACTGATAGACATTTTTGGTCGTCAATGCTCTTCAACTTTGTACTTTATTTGGCCTTTTTAACATTTTTTGATTCGAGCTTCACTGATAAGTCTCTTTTAGACGAAACGTGCTTCTGGCGTACACACAATTTCAATTATGTTATCTATGATAAGTTTATTTATTCAATTGAAATGAAACATTTTAAGAGAAGTCATAGAGTATCCATGTTGGAAAAAAAGTTTGACATCGGAAGAAGACATACATGAAGTCAAACTTGTATGTGCAAAAGACTAGATCACAGTTTCACGGAATCTTCAAGTCAACACAGTGCAATTGATGAAAAAAAAAACTCAGTAGAAGTCATACAGACAAAAACTTTATTTTCAAAACTTTGAAAAAATACATTTGGTGTAATATTTTTTTATATTTTATAATTATACATTTTTTCTGATTCCTAGTATTTTTTTTATCCAACTTTGTTATGTTTTACACAAAAATCTACCATTGAGGTGTACAGTGTATCTTCCGGAATTTGCCGAATGACGTCGAAATGTAAGCGATAATAACCGGAATCAGTTAATATAAAACGGTAGCAGTTGACAAGAAAAGTCCCACGGCTTTAATTCTTTTCAGATTGAACTGCATTTTTTGCCTTCACGTTTCGTTTATTGTCACATTTAATCATTCATGTTTTTTTTTCTTCAGCAAACAAGATCTACAAAACGTGAGAATATATATATTAACGATAATTGTAGTTTTGTAACCATTAACCAACCAATTCAGTAAACAATAATGAAAGAGAGACAACATCCGTATAATATGTGGAGTCTATCAAATACATTACCAGCTTGTGATTTTCAGTTAGCTTGAAAAAGTCAGGTCAGATTAAAATGTGTCAAGAACAAAATTCAATAAGCTACGTAATACACATTTGGAGTCTGAACAGTGTCAAATTACAGCTTAATTACGCAACAATCAGTTAGAGCCTGACAAACACTACTGTGGATTCATTATTATTCGTTGGATACAAATTTTCGTGGGTTTCGTGGGTACGTACAGGTGAACCACGAATGTAAATCTCAAACGAATTATAAATTTTATTTAGGCTTTGTATGCTGATTGACTAAGCCACGGACAGTTGCATTCACGAAAATGTACACTTTCCTCAATCCACAAAATTTGATATTACTGTGACTAACAAAAATGTCAAAAATATAAAGATTGGAATGATTAGTTGCTGCTTAAGTAAATCTAGATTTTAAATACATTTTTCTATTTTAGCATGTCCTATAGTTGCATGTAAGTGTCCATTTGGAGTTTATTATGTTATCAAAAATGGCTGTAAGATGTGTGGATGCAAGGCAAGTAAGTTGAAATCTCTATGTATGTTATTTTTCAACAAAAAATGATTTTTTGTTTTTATTCTATTCTTCAGAATCACATTATGACCAAGTTTAAAAATAATTTGAACAAGACGGGGTTTTAGTGGAAATCAATTTGAAATAGCAACATTTGCGTACATGGCTATTCGATTATCATATTCAGTTGCTATATCTCTTGATGTTTGCACACAAAAACCAACAAATTAAATGCTATCACCCTTGTGTTGTCCAGATGCTAAACATAGAACGATTGACTTTCGACAGGTTCATAGAGCCTTTACTTGAGAAAAAGGCCTAGTCATTCAATAATTTACTATACATTTGCTTTTATGACACCAAAACATGGTTCCTCTTTAGAATTATTTGAATAAAGGACCTTAAAAACATCTAGGTCAATTTTAATCACGTCAAAATGTATGGCATGAATATTAAAACACACTTTATAACAACAAAATAAAAGGCTGATTAGTAATAGAAAATTGCACAATAATTGATTCAATGACAGATAATAAATCATCTAAATAGTTAATACATTTACAAAATACGACCATCTTTGAATTAATATCAGCAGAACACAATCGATTAATTTGTTTGATTATAATTTCAAATTTTGAAACAGATTTAAACTTTACATAAAAGACTTCTTATTTGTATACAGAAAAATATGTGATTCATTGCATTATTCAAACTGTTAAAACAAAACTAATTTTTTGTTTTTGTTTTTAACTTGGTCATTGAAGGAAAAATAATTATTATAGCAAATAAGATATACTGGAATGATAGAGACATTTTCTTTTTTGCAAGTACAAAATTTAGAGTGAGAACAAATTCCCTATTTTCATTCTCAATTTTATATTCAAATTTAGGACATTATCATTTGTATAAAGTAACAGGACTAGCATGACCCCCAGTTTGTGCAATGACATGATCATTTGGATAAGTGTGTGATGATTTAATGGACAAATTTGTCCAACGTAGATTTTAGTCACGAGAAGAAAAAATGAAGTCTTCTCTGCATTTTGTTGTCGTAATCATTTTGGCAATATTCATATGCTTCGCTTTTTTTTGCAGAAAAATCTTAAACCAGAGTACAAACAAGTAATCAACATGTGCAAATATGAATAAGAAGATGTGGTACGAGTGCCAATGAGACAACTGTCAATCCAAGTCACAATGTATAAAAGGTTAACAATTATAGATTAATTTACCATCTCAACGCGGGACCTTGGCTATCACCGAACAGCAAGCTTTATAAAGGGTGCAAAAATTACCGCAATGGCCCCCATATAACTTGTGCAATAACCATGTCAATATGTATTGTTTTTTACATGTATCCCTCATACATCATACATGTACTTTTGTATGTATCCCTCATACATCATACATGTACTTTTGTATGTATCCCTCATACATGATACATCTACTTTTGTATGTTCCCTCATACATGATACATGTACTTTTGTATGTATCCCTCATACATCATACATGTACTTTTCAGGATGTCCAGGTAATGTTAATTCGTTATCAATTACCTGTGGCGACGGTATACTGAGATGCCCTGGAAATTACACATGTATTACACATCCAGGAAGCAAAAAAGGGATGTGCTGTCCTATTGGTAAGTATCAATCAAATTTATAAATTTGACAGCAATTAACCAAAATATCAAACAACCTGACATTTTTTAAGATCAATATATAATTGAGATAGCTGAATAATTTGATAAAATTCCAAGTTGATTTGAAAAAGGTTATATAAATTAAAGTGTACCATCTGAATTTAGTCTGAACTTCACATTCTAGCTTTTATGTTCTAGATTGATTTAAACCTGCAACTTGACAGCAATACACCAAACATTGGATTCAATAAGACCATAAATACTGTGATAGCTGTTTAGTTTAATGAAGCTAAATTGAAATGGTTATTATAAAAAATGTAAAGTTGACTACTAGTATCTGAATTCAATCATACTGAAATTCTAGCTTTTTGACCTATTTCAACTGCCAAATAATCTGGAATTTTGTAAGATCTATATTTAATTTAGAAATTAGATTTAGACCAGTTAAGACTAAATTTGAAGGTCTATACTAGTCGAAACAGGTTGAGACCATTTTAGACTACACCAAGATCATGACGTACTGAATAAGACTTATTAAGTAAATTCGAGACCAACGTCGAGTACAGTTAAGTACAGAAAAGTACTGTCGAGATAATTTCGAGACTAGTCGAGTATTATCTGTAATCGACCTTTCTGATCGAGCACAAAATTAAGCAATTCAAACCCTGAGCAGTTTGTAGATACTTACAAATTACAATGTGGATTCCTTCAGAGAATAGTTCTAAATGTGGTGACTGTCTTAACTACAAACGAATCTCTTACAGTATACCATGATGAGTTTTATATTTGTTTAGGGGTCAACTGAAGGACGCCTCAGGGTGCGTAAGTTTCTCGTTGCATAACAGACCTATTAGTGACCTTCTGTTGTTGTGTGTTCTATGGTCGGGTTGTTGTCTCTTTGACACATTCCCCGTTTCCATTCTAAATTGTATTGTTTTCTGAAAATATATCTATTAATACTAACTAACATCAATCCATATTTTACATTTTAGGAAAATCTTATAAACCAAAGAGTGGTTGATGCCCTACAGAAACATGATAACCATTAATGATAATGTAAATCCTGTTCATTGACCAATGCTGAAGACAACAACAAATAATGTTTTAAATTTCCAAGATTTAGATATTAATTAAAATTTCATGAATGTTGACGTTCTTAGTTTATTCAGTTCATAGTCATCCGTTCGGCTTTCAACAGTGAAAAACCTAAACCGATTGGTGGGCTGTAAAACACCCCGAAATGAAAAATATCAAATCTACACCAATTTAATATTGACTCTAAAAAGAATGTTATTGTATACGTTTCGACAACTACTGTTGTTTATAATGTCAAACGACAACTATTCCATGTATATTTGGTTTGAGAGTATTGCATTGATTTGAGAACAATATCGCATTTCAACAGGCCGCTTGTATGAATTTTTTAACGCACAGAGAGCTGGGAACTCTTCAATTAAAAAACATAGAATTTTACCTCTCGATTTTTTACCATCAATGGTTTTGTCTTTAACCAACTTTAAAAAAGAAACGGGCGTCTTTATTTTGCATAGAGAGACGAAAGATCCGATGACAATAGCTGTTAACTACATACTGCTTTTTGAGTCCTAAATGCAAACGCCACGTATTTTTGTTTTCCATTTCTTAACAACTAAAACTCATTAATGAGATGTGTATGCTATTGCATTGTCCGATTCATATCATATGTATATGAAAGAACAGATTTAACAAAAAATAATATAAGTAAATGTATGTGTTATTTATCATATTATTTGCTATATATCCTTCAACATAATTCACTTCAGGTTAGTTTGAAAAATAATATATGAAAAAGCAACATTTCCTTATTTAGTTTCATTTGTATACAGGACATAATAATTATAATATATAGTTGTTGACAATAATGTTGACACCGTGATTTATGCAGATGTTACTAGATCCGTGTTCACAACTGCTATTAAGGAGACATGGTCAATTAATGTCATGAATTGTGCACGATTTTATTTGTTTCTTTTCGACATTTTTAAGAATGATAACTACAATTATATAGATTCAGACTCAATATTTAATTCAAGTATATTACTTGTACAAAACAAAAAGATTCGAATACTCATATAAAACATAGCGTATAGTAATACTAATAGTAAAATATCCCTAACGTAAACGCTAAACTATTGTAAGTGTCATTCTATTCACAATAATGAGAGACTATTGCAAAATTATCGTACAGTAAACCAACTAATTTTCGCGACCGAATTTAAAGCATTTAATCTCTAATTCAATAGGCTATAAACAAGACAAACACAGATATAGGATAAGTTGCTCGCAGTAACATATTATTTTCTCTTGCGATACAATATTTTATTTTTCTTTATTGTACATATTTCTTCGATTGAAACAATATATAAACACATGACATATAACATTGTTCCTCTTTCGCATCGTTTCTTTTCCCCCGGCTAATATCTCCAACGCCTGTACGTACAATAAACATAGCAGTAACTGCACATATATTCGAAATCAAATATTTTACTAAGCGCATCTGCGCAAGTATTTTCATTCCTAGGTATCCATTCTACCTCTAATACTATATTATTGTTTAAACATATGTTGTTTACATGTCTCAAATCTAGTACAAGTCTAACGAATGTTTTACCTGAACTTTGTACTGAAACAGTAATCAGATTTACTACAAAAGGTGGACACTAATATTTAGTGAGCATTTCATCTACCAACTTTTAAATAAAAGTTGCATGCTTAAAAGCTGATTTGTTTATCATATAATGAACTTAACATGGTTCACATGGTTCGGTATTGAATGGAATTATATAACCAAATTCTGTGGTATTTTTAAATAAAATCATAAACCTGTAAAAAGGTTTTTAAAGAACACAAATATATTGATATTCGCTTTTAACTTAATAATATGATCTCCAGACATGATTTTAGACTGTAAATAATATACATTATACTCAACTCCGTTCATGTGCATTCATATAACATTGTTCCTCTTTCGCATCGTTTTTCCCCCCGGCTAATACCTCCAACGCCTGTACGTACAATAAACATAGCAGCAACTGCACATATACCTATGTGATCAACTTCAATTCGACAGTGGAAGATATTAGCAGGCAAAATCGAGGGAATTGTGCAAATGATGATACAAGCATGAAAATTACCACAAATCATCATTATTATGTACTTTTAAAGAAACAACTGCTGGCCATTAAAAAAAATCATTTTTTCAAGATGGCCACCGTCGTTTTCTAAAATGACTAGACATGAGTATTTAACATATACAGGGTTTGCACATGCGCGAAAAAATTAACAAAGTTCATTAAAAAATATTTCAACTATTTACTATAAAATAAGTGATTTGGGATTTTCAATGATATTATGATTTGGTTTAATAACATTCTTCAAGTTTATGACACGAATTGATAATTTTGCGCATGCGCAAACTCTTTCTAGACATAATGAGTCATTTGTATGCACTACCAGGGCAAACCGTAGTTCATCTCATTACTTTAAAAAGCAAGTTAGGGTAAAATCTATGATGCCACTGTTTAAAAACAAGCCCATTCAGTTGCAATGATCAGGCACTTGATGGATAAGACGGAAAATGTGGTTAATAGGAAAAAAACATCAATATTAACGGCAGATCAGTCACTTTTGGTAATGGATAATCAGTGGGAATCGCCTGATTTGTACAAAGAAGACAAGTTTATCGTCATTTGAGGTGGATTTCACATTGAAATGACTTGTTATAAAATTCTGGGTGATATATTACGTGAAAGTAGATAGACATATGTCCTCACTAAAACCATTATTGCAACACCTAGAACGGCATATTCTTGTATGTATGTTCAAATGTACCTAGCACTAGACACGCGCATCAGATAACTCTATGTGTTTTAGCTTGGATTGTATATATCGGCTTAAGAAAGGTAAACACAGAAGTTATAATCATGTCATGACTCTGTGACGTTAAATGATTTGATAGACTGGCGTAAGAAAATATAGTCATCTCTACCACAGTTCAATTCCTGGCGTTCAATTATAAAATAAGAACTTCTTGTGAATTTGGTAGTATGCTTATTTCATGAGTCAGATTTTGTACCAACAGTCCATATAAAGCATGATACTGTATTCATTTAGGTCTTGATCGTGTAAAATATTCTCGATCGCGACCGACCTTCTCCGAGATATGGCTTCCCTTCTCTTAAGTCACCCACAGGTGGCAATTGATTTTGAAAATGATAATTTTACTGTACGTAAGACCAAAACATATTTTTCTTATAACACAATTGATCAGACAAAAACAGAATAATGCAATTATACAGGGCGATGTGTTGTCATAGGTTTAACCGAAGACCTCATTTAGACGTATTGATGGTAGCTAGACCAGAAGTCAGTAGACTATCAGATAAATTTGAAAGATCTAGTAATTTGAGGCATTCTATAATAGATGAACGACTTAATGAACACACAAGGGTTTCTTTAAAAAGATCAAAGGCAAATAATTTGAAGATCCTTTGAAGTAAATACAAAACGAAGGAGAACCGGTTTCTTATAACCAGATTAAAAAAAACAACTTTTATTATATAAAACTGTAAACGTTTTGTAAAAAACAAAGCTAGAGCTCTTAGATATCTTTTCTAGTCTTTATTTTTTGTCGCAGTGGACAAATTGATTTGGAATATTTCTTAATCCATAAAGACAAACTGCTCCTCCGTTTTTGTCTTCGGATGTCATTTTAAACAGTGGTATTAAATCGGTGCAAATGGATAAACTTGAAACATTTTGTAATTTGCAGATCCAAATTCTTACGCATTTATCGTTGATAGAGCAGCAATGGTTAATTCCAGACCACCTTGTAGGGAATCAATATTGGATGATTTAGCAATTGTGTTATACGGCCTTAAATAAAATCTTGCATCGATAAGTATTCAAGAGTAGATATTGTTTTAGATTTACTAAATGAATCATTGAAAGGCTAGATGTGAGAAGACAAAACTTGGGTTCTGGAGTAGTTTTCTCTATGAAGATGACAACGAAACCAAATTTTTCAAGTGTCTTGCCGACAGAAATGCTTCTGTAGAGACTATTAAGGATACTTTCCAGCTACCCCTTGTAAGCATGGAGAAGCAGATATACGAATGTTTGTCCATGTTCGGCCTGATTATGAAAATTGTTGTAGGACGGTAATTCAAGGTAGCACCGACACAGATGTAGTAGTATTAAGAATTGCAGCACTCCAAAACTATGGTGGAACAAACTGTGGATAGGTTTTGGCAGGAATGAAGACTTTTGATGGCTTCCTGTACGTGATATATCAAATGTGTTTGGTCCTCGTGTAGCTACTCTTCGTTTTATTCATACATTCAGTGCATGTGACACTAAGGGAATAGGTCAGTTTGGATGACATAGGAAGTATTTCAACATGTAAGGGACGTACTTATTTCTTTGCTGAAGTATAAAGACAAATACAAGGACATAAAAGAACCATTTGTTTGCATCATGTATGACAAAACAACATCACTATTTGCTGTTAACGAGGCACGATGTAAATTTTTACCCAGGAAGCAGCGGCATTGAGATGTAGTTCCGCCTACAAGAGTTTTTTTCTTCGAAGCACATCGAAAGAGCAGCGTATCAAGGATGATAAGTTTGGGCTCAGCCTGATTTATGTACCAATTCATGAACACTAGGGTTGGATGAAAGAAAAAAATCGAGGACTCCTTCGGCTACCGTTAAAGTTGCATCCTCCTGTCGGGAACTTTTGAAATGACGAGGCGAAACATCCAGTTGTGTTGGTGACTGTAAATGCTACCGTTCTGTCCGAGTACGAGTTTTGTTATTGGCTACTGACCGATAATTTTAAGATAACGAACCTGTCTTTGTAATAA
This sequence comes from Mytilus galloprovincialis, assembly GCF_965363235.1. Taxonomy (NCBI): domain Eukaryota; kingdom Metazoa; phylum Mollusca; class Bivalvia; order Mytilida; family Mytilidae; genus Mytilus; species Mytilus galloprovincialis. The sequence continues at coordinate 21,654,315 of NC_134848.1, read as the reverse complement.
AACTAGACATTAAATCTTTACAAAGAATGTGATATCACTTGTTAAGATGATGAAAATTATAAAAAAAATACATTTTCAAAAATTTTGCCGCCATTTTGAAACCGGAAATCACTCTTTTTTGTCATTTGTGTGTTGTTTTTCCGTACTTTAGGAACTGTAATTTACGCTTAATAAAACCTTACATTGGATTATACCTATAACACAACTTTCAGAGATTTACAACTGGATATGACGCCATTTGCAAAATGATCAGTGGCCATCTTGAAAAAATGGAAATTTTTGATAGCCAGCACCTGATTTCTTTTAATTATCGTTCAGTCCACCTGTATACCAAATTTCATGCTTGTTTTTCATGCATGTGTTATAATTGTTAAGTTGATGAAAAATATTTTTTACGTATTTGCATCTAATTTGGAACCGGAAACCACTATTTTTCTTCCGTTATGTGTTGTTTTGTCGTACTAAGGAGCTGTTTTTTAACGTTTTATCATATCTTACATTGAATTATACATAACACATCTTTCAAGGATTAAAATCCCTTGTAAAATAGCTTGAAAGTAAAAAAAATCGAAATTTTTGACTCGTTAGCCGACATTTTGAAACCGGAAGTCACCTTAAGTTTCATTAATGTATTGTCTAGTCGTTATTTATGAACTGTCATTTTCTTTTTATCAAATCTTACAATGGATTTTACAAATAACACACCTTTCAAAGGATTAACCATTAATGGCTAATTTGTTTTGACGCCATTTTCAAAATGTGTGGTGGCCATCTTGAAAAAATGATTATTTTTTCTGGCCAGCAGCGGATTTTTTATAAGTATCATTTAGTTAACCTTTATACCAAATTTCATGCTTGTATCACGATTTGCACAATTATGTCCATAATATCTCCCACTACGATACTAATACATTTAAATCCCAAACTTTATAAAGTACCTTTAAACCCCACCCATAAAAACCGCCAAAACTTGCCTTGTGCCTCCTGCACCTAACATCAAACTTATAAATAGTACGTACTGTTACAAAACCAGTATCCGAACTAGTTATACTAGTTCCCATCTATAATTAGTTATCAAAGGTATAAATAATACTACAAATAGCAAACGGGAAAAACCCTATTTCAAACGAAATAAAATACATTTAAATTCTCCCTCGCCCTGCTCGTCCGAATTTAAAGCATTTAATCTCTAATTCAATAGGCTATAAACAAGACAAACACAGATATAGGATTAGTTGCTCGCAGTAACATCGAAACAAAGGAAATGAAACAGTTCAGAATAAGATGCCAGTGTAAAAAGTCTTTTGAGATATTGCTAATTAAAGATAAATCTTTAACCACTAGTATATAAAACTGGACCAATATCAATTTCAAGTCGACAATCGGAAAGTCCAATAGGACATATTGAACCGGACGCTTCCGCAATAGATGGTAATGCAGACAAATCTTTTGCAAATCTTGAATCGTTGAATAATTTCTCAAACTGTTTTCATTGATTCTGTAAATAGAAGAAAACAATCAAAACTTCATACATACATGTACATGCATCTTAATCAGATAAACATTAAACTTCTATAGATATATACATATTTCATATCTATATACATCAACTTCTAATCACACTGTGTGTTTCTTTATGTTATACAATGCAACATAGCTCATGAAAGTCTAAACATATATACATCTCATATCTAAATACATCAACTTCTTATCACACTGTGTGATCCTTTATGTTACATTCATGAAAATTTAAACATATATATATATATCTCATATCTATTATATCAACAACAACAAAAAACAAAGTCTACAGCTATGTCGGAAGCTCCGACTTTGTACTAATTTTCTTATTATCTTTGTTACATTTTGATTATCGGTGTAAATTAAACAAGTTTTTCACTCAATATGTTATGTACCATGTGTACGGATTTTAAAATATTACTGCTTACCGTTTTAAAATCTCTCCAAGTTGAACTCTTGGTACTGTCCGATTTATCTCACATAAAACGGGCTACTTTTTATACCTACACCTGCATATTGTGGCATCCGGGAAATTATTCTCACAGACATAAGGTCTCCAATATGGTACTAAAACTCTGATCGTTTTATTGTAAATGCGACCTGCTGATAAAAAAGCAAAACTGTGGTATTTTATGAAAAAAAACCTATAAAATTGATGATGATTACAAGTCTCATCTTCAAATCAAATGTATACATATATTGAATTATGTGCAAAAGTTAATGCCTTCATATTTAATCTTTTGTTTTCTATATATAAATTTATCTATACAACATCCCATGGTGCACTGTGCAACCAATCACATCGCTCCCAGCGACAACATCCCATGGTGCACTGTGCAACCAATCACATCGCTCCCAGCGACAACATTCCATGGTGCACTGTGCAACCAATCACATCGCTCCCAGTGACAACATCCCATTGTGCACTATGCAACCAATCACATCGCTCCCAGCGACAACATCCCATGGTGCACTGTGCAACCAATCACATCGCTCCCAGCGACAACATCCCATGGTGCACTGTGCAACCAATCACATCGCTTCCAGCGACCTAATGAATAATGTCCATACATTACAACAGTTTAAACTCAACTGTTACTCAATTCCCCCTGAGTGAATTATTGTCGCACTGCGCGACCAAAAACATCGCTCCCAGCGATCTAATAAAATAAATTTCATACATACCATTTCAAACTCATCTGTAACTAATATCACTCTGCGTGACAAAATCATCTCGCTGCGAGAAGATTAATACATTTCATATGAAATAAACATTAACCAAAATCAACTAACAGTACCAACACGTGACTGTTAATAGGCTGTTTTGCAAAAATACTGTTGTCATGTGATCCAGCCACAAAAAAGTTTTTGGGTTTTTATATTCTCTTAAATCCTTTACAAATTTTTGATAAGTGTCAGTAAAACGATCTACAATCATAGGCCAAAAAATGGACTTCCATTTTTGTTACTACTAAAACACGTTTGGCTTTGCACATCTGCATATAATTAATTGTCCGAGAAATTAAATTAACAGGAGGAACTACCCAATTATTAAATTTTGACCAATCATATGCAAATGCGTCTACACCTGGTGTACCTGGAGTAAAAAATTTTGAAAAGAAGACAGATAATCTCTTATTTCTGTCATCTGCAAAAGTATCACAAGTAAATGGATTAAAAAAATTTGAAAATATTTTGTGAAACACCCCAGTCTTCGAAATCAAATATTTTACTAAGCGCATCTGCGCAAGTATTTTCATTCCTAGGTATCCATTCTACCTCTAATACTATATTATTGTTTAAACATATGTTGTTTACATGTCTCAAATCTAGTACAAGTCTAACGAATTTTTTACCTGAACTTTGTACTGAAACAGTAATCAGATTTACTACAAAAGGTGGACACTAATATTTAGTGAGCATTTCATCTACCAACTTTTAAATAAAAGTTGCATGCTTAAAAGCTGATTTGTTTATCATATAATGAACTTAACATGGTTCACATGGTTCGGTATTGAATGGAATTATATAACCAAATTCTGCAGTATTTTAAAATAAAATCATAAACCTGTAAAAAGGTTTTTAAAGAACACAAATATATTGATATTCGCTTTTAACTTAATAATATGATCTCCAGACATGATTTTAGAATGTAAATAATATACATTATACTCAACTCCGTTCATGTGCATTCATATAACATTGTTCCTCTTTCGCATCGTTTCTTTTCCCCCGGCTAATACCTCCAACGCCTGTACGTACAATAAACATAGCAGCAACTGCACATATACCTATGTGACCATCTTCAATTCGACGTAACTGCGAGCACCTTCGATACTAATACATTTAAATCCCAAACTTTATATAGTACCTTTAAACCCCACCCATAAAAACCGCCAAAACTTTCCTCGTGCCTCCTGCACCTAACATCAAACTTATAAATAGTACGTACTGTTACAAAACCAGTATCTGAACTAGTTATACTAGTTCCCATCTATAAATAATACTACAAATAGCAAACGGGAAAAACCCTATTTCAAACGAAATGAAATACATTTCATTTGAGACTACTCGTTGTTGTTTGAACTTATAAATCGTTTAAGACGACTCGTTGTTTATGAACTTTTGTTTCGTTTTGGAGAATTTGTTGTTAAATGAAATACTAATTCATTTATAATTGACTCTGATACCTTATTCGAGTATAGTTTGTCGACCCTTTATCCATGTCAAAATGTAAGTCAAGTTGCAATAATGTGATAATTTAACTTACATTTCTGTTTTGTCAACATGTTTCCTAAAAGCTAAACATTTATCACATGCACATATGTTTAGGACATCTTAAACTGTTTCCTTAAACAATGTATAAGTTTAAAATTTTCTTGACGGATCATCCATTTACATTTACCTGTTCGTACTAAAATGTGGCAAGTTGGAATTTTGATCCCTTTTATAGCTAGTTATGCACAGGTTAGTTTAAGTAATTGCTTTAATATTTATTGGAATACAAGTTTTAGTTGTTCTATTGACTGTATATAACCTGATTTGATTATTACAAAAGAAATTGTATGTGTGAGACTTGCTAAATTCTTCTGAGACTTAATAGCCATTTTTTCTACCTATTGTGTATTGCTACGGTCAATCATTAATATATGTTTTTCTATTTCAGCAAACAAAATCCACAACACGTACGAATACATCTAAACGATTATTTTAGTGTACTGTGGATTCATCATTATTCGTTTGATACCAATTTTCGTGGATTTCGTGGAAACAGACGAACCACGAAATTAAATGTTCAACGAATACCAAATTTTCTATAGGCTTGTATGCAGATTTCTTCAAAACCACGAAATTAAATATCCACGAACATATAAGTTTTCCTCAATCCACGAAAATTGGTATCCACGAAAATAAATGAATCCACAGTATTGCTATTCTATTTAGGAGACAATGATTAAGATTAAGGACAGAATACATTCGTTTAATAATTTGCAACCAATTTTTATTCATATTAAATATATTGCTAGTTGATAGTTTTTAGTTTTTTTTTATCGGATTTGTTGCTCAAATGGTAGTTCATTTTATCCGACGATTTTCAGAAACAGCATGGTATTATGTGTTCAATAGAGTTTATTTTTTATGTTATTTCAATACCCTCATGAACAGGTAGAATACATACTGATAATAGAGTTTGTAAAATATACAAATGAGTAATATCAACTTGATTCATATTGGCTGTAAAAAAGATTACTGTAAACAACCGTGCGTAAAATAAAAAAATAAATTTTTTGATATTACTACGTCGAACAATATATATAATATTTTTTGTGTGCAAATATCACAATAGGTAGTTGCTGTTTAAGTGAAAATTGGTTGTATATATTTTTCTATTTTAGCATGTCTTAAAATGCTTTTGTCCATTAGGAAGTTCTTACATTTATTACGTAAATGGCTGTCAGAGGTGTACATGCAAAGAAAGTAAGTTGCAATCACATTTAATTAGACAATAACAGTCGAAAAAAGTATGGTAGTTCATATTCTGTACAATAAAAGCATAACAATGTACCAAGTTTGAAAAAGAAGGTGTTTCGGAGAAAATTAATTTGAAGTAGTCAAATTTACAAACATGCTTAATTCGAAACTCGTATAAAGTGGCTGTGTCTCTTGTTGTTTGCAAACATATACACATAATATAAGCTGTATTTGGCAAAACTTTTAGGAATTTTGTTGTCCTCAATACTCATTAACTTCATGCTCTGTTTGGCCTTTTAAACTTTTTTGGATTCGAGCGTCACTGATGAGTCTTTTGTAGACGAAACGCGTGTCTGGCGTATATACAAAGTTTAATCCTGGTATCTATGATGAGTTTATTGATCACCCTTGTGTTATCTGAACACTTTATGATGAAACGATCGCTTTTTGACAGGTCCATAGACGTTACACTTGATAAAAGGGCCTAGTCATTTAACACTAAGGAATGTCATAAGATCATACCCTTATGAACAGCATCTAGGTAAATTTTTATCGCTTCAAAAAGCATGGCATGCTACTCGAACGGACTCACTGTATAACAATCTGAATCCAAAATAAAAATTAAAGAAAACTCATAAGTGATAGAAAATTACACAACGATTGTTTCAGTAAAGGCAACAGTAGTATACTGCTATTCGCAAAGCATTAATCGATTTAGAAAAAAATAAATCCGGGTAACAAACTAAAACTGAGGGAAACACATCAAATATAAGAGGAAAACTGCTACCCAACAAAAACACAACACTCAAATGTAACACACAAACTAACGAACTATAATATTAAAATGGCATTTTTCCTGACTTGGTACAGGACATTTAAAGAAAAAAATGACGGGTTAAACCTTGTTCTTAGGTTGGTCAAGTAATTTAAATCATAGTGTATTATGCTACGTCAGAAAGCTATTGTGATCAGTTCGATAAAGAAAAGTTTACGTATTTAGATTTAACTGTAAAGCACTCATAAAATATCTATTGATTCTGTTATAATCTGAATGATACTACAGGAGCAGCATTTCAATGTTTGACGTCATCATTAATTTCAGATTCTTGTCCACAATATGCATCTCCTGCACCAGGGCTCTGTACCGGTCAGCCTAATACATTTTATGTAGGAAAAATGAAATGCTATGGACCACCTAAAATCATTCCATGCAGTAAAGGTAATGCAAATATTTTTTTTATTTGAAAGTTTCAATGTACTTTTCTTAGAATAATTTCAGCATAGAATACATAATATAGGTGTCAGACCACCAATTAAAAATCCCTATCTGTTCAACCAAATTTTGCAATTTTCACAGCTTTCTAAATATTTTACCTGAAGTTTAACTTCAAGGAAACCAGGTATATCCTGAATTGTACATGTGTCACCTTTCTACATGCCAATTTTCAACCAATGTTTAAAGTCTTGTAACAAATATCTGATCTTGAAAAGACAGGTACTACCAAAATAACTCCCGGTTTTCTGGAAATCTTAAATTAGTGTACTATGTAGCGCATTAATCCTGAATTTTTAATGCAAACTCATAGATAAGTGAATTTTGGCTCAAAATGGTCTAAATATATTTCCCTTTCACCAAAAGTTTCATTTCTGCAAATTTGTGGGTTAGTTTAGGTAAACAATGACATCAAAAGCACTATTTTGTGTCAGAGTAGGACTACTTTTACATACGTTCTAAATTGGAGGGAGTAATTGGTGGTCTGACACCTGAAGAGCCAAAAAAGTTGCTCAGAATTCTTTGCTTTGCTTTATTCTTAATCCTTAGTCAATTTGAAGTCAGAAACATCCTATCTGAGCATAATGTGACTTATATTACAAATTTCACAGCTATATTTAAACTGACTGTAATGTATGACTTTGATAGAAAATACTTGAAAATTTCATTTTGGACTACAGGAACATACACTTTCAATATCAAGATCAGTTTTGTTGATTTTTTTCTTGTTTGTTCTACTTCTTAAAAGACTCTCCACAATTTTTACAATGGGTTAAGTAAAAAATCCAAGGTATTGAAGAGTCAAGGAATATTGACCCCCCTTTTTTACACCTGGTGTAAGTAATGGTACTATTAAATGATCAAAGGTGCAGTCATGGTCATTTAACTGTTTTTATTTACTATCAGTTGATACAACTTAAGGTATAAAACTTTCATTTGAGATTATAACTGGGATTTTTGTGAGTTTTTGCAATGTTTACATCAGGCTATGTTATCTGCCATATACATGCTATGGCGCAATGGTATAAGGGATAAAAATCGAATAATTTCATTAAATCTTGAAGACAACAACTTTTTTTGGTGGTAAAATAACCATGTTTTAATGTTAATACCACGCAAACAACTTACTGTGCATTTATAACAATTTGGGACATTTTTTTAAGTGAAAGTATATTGTCAGGGTGGGAAAAGCTAAAAATAGCACAAATTCAGGTCTAAGGCTCTAAATTTGCAATATGTGACTTTTTGCCCCCAAAAAGATTGAAATGTGACTACTATCACTTCATATGATCAGTTAAGTAAAAAAAATCAATTGTTTTCTTAATTTGGGGTTTCACCGCATTTCCCTTAAAGGTGTCAGACCACCAATTAAAAATCCCTATCTGTTCAACCAAATTTTGCAATTTTCACAGCTTTCTAAATATTTTACCTGAAGTTTAACTTCAAGGAAACCAGGTATATCCTGAATTGTACATGTGTCACCTTTCTACATGCCAATTTTCAACCAATGTTTAAAGTCTTGTAACAAATATCTGATCTTGAAAAGACAGGTACTACCAAAATAACTCCCGGTTTTCTGGAAATCTTAAATTAGTGTACTATGTAGCGCATTAATCCTGAATTTTTAATGCAAACTCATAGATAAGTGAATTTTGGCTAAAAATGGTCTAAATATATTTCCCGTTCACCAAAAGTTTCATTTCTGCAAATTTGTGGGTTAGTTTAGGTAAACAATGACATCAAAAGCACTATTTTGTGTCAGAGTAGGACTACTTTTACATACGTTCTAAATTGGAGGGAGTAATTGGTGGTCTGACACCTGAAGAGCCAAAAAAGTTGCTCAGAATTCTTTGCTTTGCTTTATTCTTAATCCTTAGTCAATTTGAAGTCAGAAACATCCTATCTGAGCATAATGTGACTTATATTACAAATTTCACAGCTATATTTAAACTGACTGTAATGTATGACTTTGATAGAAAATACTTGAAAATTTCATTTTGGACTACAGGAACATACACTTTCAATATCAAGATCAGTTTTGTTGATTTTTTTCTTGTTTGTTCTACTTCTTAAAAGACTCTCCACAATTTTTACAATGGGTTAAGTAAAAAATCCAAGGTATTGAAGAGTCAAGGAATATTGACCCCCCTTTTTTACACCTGGTGTAAGTAATGGTACTATTAAATGATCAAAGGTGCAGTCATGGTCATTTAACTGTTTTTATTTACTATCAGTTGATACAACTTAAGGTATAAAACTTTCATTTGAGATTATAACTGGGATTTTTGTGAGTTTTTGCAATGTTTACATCAGGCTATGTTATCTGCCATATACATGCTATGGCGCAATGGTATAAGGGATAAAAATCGAATAATTTCATTAAATCTTGAAGACAACAACTTTTTTTGGTGGTAAAATAACCATGTTTTAATGTTAATACCACGCAAACAACTTACTGTGCATTTATAACAATTTGGGACATTTTTTTAAGTGAAAGTATATTGTCAGGGTGGGAAAAGCTAAAAATAGCACAAATTCAGGTCTAAGGCTCTAAATTTGCAATATGTGACTTTTTGCCCCCAAAAAGATTGAAATGTGACTACTATCACTTCATATGATCAGTTAAGTAAAAAAAATCAATTGTTTTCTTAATTTGGGGTTTCACCGCATTTCCCTTAAAGGTGTCAGACCACCAATTAAAAATCCCTATCTGTTCAACCAAATTTTGCAATTTTCACAGCTTTCTAAATATTTTACCTGAAGTTTAACTTCAAGGAAACCAGGTATATCCTGAATTGTACATGTGTCACCTTTCTACATGCCAATTTTCAACCAATGTTTAAAGTCTTGTAACAAATATCTGATCTTGAAAAGACAGGTACTACCAAAATAACTCCCGGTTTTCTGGAAATCTTAAATTAGTGTACTATGTAGCGCATTAATCCTGAATTTTTAATGCAAACTCATAGATAAGTGAATTTTGGCTAAAAATGGTCTAAATATATTTCCCGTTCACCAAAAGTTTCATTTCTGCAAATTTGTGGGTTAGTTTAGGTAAACAATGACATCAAAAGCACTATTTTGTGTCAGAGTAGGACTACTTTTACATACGTTCTAAATTGGAGGGAGTAATTGGTGGTCTGACACCTGAAGAGCCAAAAAAGTTGCTCAGAATTCTTTGCTTTGCTTTATTCTTAATCCTTAGTCAATTTGAAGTCAGAAACATCCTATCTGAGCATAATGTGACTTATATTACAAATTTCACAGCTATATTTAAACTGACTGTAATGTATGACTTTGATAGAAAATACTTGAAAATTTCATTTTGGACTACAGGAACATACACTTTCAATATCAAGATCAGTTTTGTTGATTTTTTTCTTGTTTGTTCTACTTCTTAAAAGACTCTCCACAATTTTTACAATGGGTTAAGTAAAAAATCCAAGGTATTGAAGAGTCAAGGAATATTGACCCCCCTTTTTTACACCTGGTGTAAGTAATGGTACTATTAAATGATCAAAGGTGCAGTCATGGTCATTTAACTGTTTTTATTTACTATCAGTTGATACAACTTAAGGTATAAAACTTTCATTTGAGATTATAACTGGGATTTTTGTGAGTTTTTGCAATGTTTACATCAGGCTATGTTATCTGCCATATACATGCTATGGCGCAATGGTATAAGGGATAAAAATCGAATAATTTCATTAAATCTTGAAGACAACAACTTTTTTTGGTGGTAAAATAACCATGTTTTAATGTTAATACCACGCAAACAACTTACTGTGCATTTATAACAATTTGGGACATTTTTTTAAGTGAAAGTATATTGTCAGGGTGGGAAAAGCTAAAAATAGCACAAATTCAGGTCTAAGGCTCTAAATTTGCAATATGTGACTTTTTGCCCCCAAAAAGATTGAAATGTGACTACTATCACTTCATATGATCAGTTAACTAAAAAAAATCAATTGTTTTCTTAATTTGGGGTTTCACCGCATTTCCCTTAAAGGTGTCAGACCACCAATTAAAAATCCCTATCTGTTCAACCAAATTTTGCAATTTTCACAGCTTTCTAAATATTTTACCTGAAGTTTAACTTCAAGGAAACCAGGTATATCCTGAATTGTACATGTGTCACCTTTCTACATGCCAATTTTCAACCAATGTTTAAAGTCTTGTAACAAATTTCTGATCTTGAAAAGACAGGTACTACCAAAATAACTCCCGGTTTTCTGGAAATCTTAAATTAGTGTACTATGTAGCGCATTAATCCTGAATTTTTAATGCAAACTCATAGATAAGTGAATTTTGGCTCAAAATGGTCTAAATATATTTCCCTTTCACCAAAAGTTTCATTTCTGCAAATTTGTGGGTTAGTTTAGGTAAACAATGACATCAAAAGCACTATTTTGTGTCAGAGTAGGACTACTTTTACATACGTTCTAAATTGGAGGGAGTAATTGGTGGTCTGACACCTGAAGAGCCAAAAAAGTTGCTCAGAATTCTTTGCTTTGCTTTATTCTTAATCCTTAGTCAATTTGAAGTCAGAAACATCCTATCTGAGCATAATGTGACTTATATTACAAATTTCACAGCTATATTTAAACTGACTGTAATGTATGACTTTGATAGAAAATACTTGAAAATTTCATTTTGGACTACAGGAACATACACTTTCAATATCAAGATCAGTTTTGTTGATTTTTTTCTTGTTTGTTCTACTTCTTAAAAGACTCTCCACAATTTTTACAATGGGTTAAGTAAAAAATCCAAGGTATTGAAGAGTCAAGGAATATTGACCCCCCTTTTTTACACCTGGTGTAAGTAATGGTACTATTAAATGATCAAAGGTGCAGTCATGGTCATTTAACTGTTTTTATTTACTATCAGTTGATACAACTTAAGGTATAAAACTTTCATTTGAGATTATAACTGGGATTTTTGTGAGTTTTTGCAATGTTTACATCAGGCTATGTTATCTGCCATATACATGCTATGGCGCAATGGTATAAGGGATAAAAATCGAATAATTTCATTAAATCTTGAAGACAACAACTTTTTTTGGTGGTAAAATAACCATGTTTTAATGTTAATACCACGCAAACAACTTACTGTGCATTTATAACAATTTGGGACATTTTTTTAAGTGAAAGTATATTGTCAGGGTGGGAAAAGCTAAAAATAGCACAAATTCAGGTCTAAGGCTCTAAATTTGCAATATGTGACTTTTTGCCCCCAAAAAGATTGAAATGTGACTACTATCACTTCATATGATCAGTTAAGTAAAAAAAATCAATTGTTTTCTTAATTTGGGGTTTCACCGCATTTCCCTTAAAGGTGTCAGACCACCAATTAAAAATCCCTATCTGTTCAACCAAATTTTGCAATTTTCACAGCTTTCTAAATATTTTACCTGAAGTTTAACTTCAAGGAAACCAGGTATATCCTGAATTGTACATGTGTCACCTTTCTACATGCCAATTTTCAACCAATGTTTAAAGTCTTGTAACAAATATCTGATCTTGAAAAGACAGGTACTACCAAAATAACTCCCGGTTTTCTGGAAATCTTAAATTAGTGTACTATGTAGCGCATTAATCCTGAATTTTTAATGCAAACTCATAGATAAGTGAATTTTGGCTCAAAATGGTCTAAATATATTTCCCTTTCACCAAAAGTTTCATTTCTGCAAATTTGTGGGTTAGTTTAGGTAAACAATGACATCAAAAGCACTATTTTGTGTCAGAGTAGGACTACTTTTACATACGTTCTAAATTGGAGGGAGTAATTGGTGGTCTGACACCTGAAGAGCCAAAAAAGTTGCTCAGAATTCTTTGCTTTGCTTTATTCTTAATCCTTAGTCAATTTGAAGTCAGAAACATCCTATCTGAGCATAATGTGACTTATATTACAAATTTCACAGCTATATTTAAACTGACTGTAATGTATGACTTTGATAGAAAATACTTGAAAATTTCATTTTGGACTACAGGAACATACACTTTCAATATCAAGATCAGTTTTGTTGATTTTTTTCTTGTTTGTTCTACTTCTTAAAAGACTCTCCACAATTTTTACAATGGGTTAAGTAAAAAATCCAAGGTATTGAAGAGTCAAGGAATATTGACCCCCCTTTTTTACACCTGGTGTAAGTAATGGTACTATTAAATGATCAAAGGTGCAGTCATGGTCATTTAACTGTTTTTATTTACTATCAGTTGATACAACTTAAGGTATAAAACTTTCATTTGAGATTATAACTGGGATTTTTGTGAGTTTTTGCAATGTTTACATCAGGCTATGTTATCTGCCATATACATGCTATGGCGCAATGGTATAAGGGATAAAAATCGAATAATTTCATTAAATCTTGAAGACAACAACTTTTTTTGGTGGTAAAATAACCATGTTTTAATGTTAATACCACGCAAACAACTTACTGTGCATTTATAACAATTTGGGACATTTTTTTAAGTGAAAGTATATTGTCAGGGTGGGAAAAGCTAAAAATAGCACAAATTCAGGTCTAAGGCTCTAAATTTGCAATATGTGACTTTTTGCCCCCAAAAAGATTGAAATGTGACTACTATCACTTCATATGATCAGTTAAGTAAAAAAAATCAATTGTTTTCTTAATTTGGGGTTTCACCGCATTTCCCTTAAAGGTGTCAGACCACCAATTAAAAATCCCTATCTGTTCAACCAAATTTTGCAATTTTCACAGCTTTCTAAATATTTTACCTGAAGTTTAACTTCAAGGAAACCAGGTATATCCTGAATTGTACATGTGTCACCTTTGTACATGCCAATTTTCAACCAATGTTTAAAGTCTTGTAACAAATTTCTGATCTTGAAAAGACAGGTACTACCAAAATAACTCCCGGTTTTTTGGAAATCTTAAATTAGTGTACTATGTAGCGCATTAATCCTGAATTTTTAATGCAAACTCATAGATAAGTGAATTTTGGCTCAAAATGGTCTAAATATATTTCCCTTTCACCAAAAGTTTCATTTCTGCAAATTTGTGGGTTAGTTTAGGTAAACAATGACATCAAAAGCACTATTTTGTGTCAGAGTAGAACTACTTTTACATACGTTCTAAATTGGAGGGAGTAATTGGTGGTCTGACACCTATAACCATGTGGATGTAATATCATCATTGCTAAACTTAGAAATCTTACATTGGTATATAATGATTTTGGAGTCATGGTATACCAATTGTATATTAATATGTTTAGGTATTAGATTATCAAATTCTAAAAGATAATTCAGAAGACAAATCTAGTTAACTAACAAAAGCGTAGGTCATCACATGATCTCCAAAAGAAGCGCGAATGAGCGGGTGAACACAGTCATACTGTGTATTGCCAAATAATACCGTATTTATGTTATATGTCTGCCAATTTGTCCTAGTAGTAAATTTGAAGTCATCCCTTTTGACTGATATTATCATGAGTTGGTTTACCGTTATAATATGATTAAGTTACAATGGACCACATATATGTTCCCATAGACGAAACAAGAAATGCCTCTTTTTCCTGATTGTGATATCACCGGAACACGTTGCACGATTTGAATGTTCTTTGCATACCTAATAATTGATATATTACAAATGGCGTGTTATATTTCTCGAGAAATATGTCGCGAAATCTACATCTTAAACTTTGTTTTAGCATATTAGTTGTAATCGTTCCATTTATAATAACTGCTTTTTTGTCTTATAACCGACATCCGAACATCCGAAAAAAAATATATTGTTAGCCGTTATAGAAAATGTGCGCTAAACATACATGTAATCATGCTTTGCTTGTTTGTTTCCACGGGATTTCTAGAATTGTATTTACATATTTGAAAAACATAGCTCTTCTTTGTCACTTACCAGTTTCTGTCTATGCACAAAGCTAAAACATTCAATTCAAATAATCGTCAAGGTTAGATGTAACAATATAAGGATTTGAATGTTAATATAAAGTTCCTTAAATCCTATAAAAAGAACCATTTATCTTGTCGCTTATAAGTTTATTTTGGTCGAAAAGAGGGGAAAAGGTACTAGACGAACAACGCAATAGCTTATAAGGAAAAATGATAAACAGAAAAAAGAAGTACACAAATAAAGGCAACAGTAGTATACCGCTGTTCAAAACTCATTAATCCATGGACAAAAAACAAAATCGGGATAACAAACTAAAACCGAGGGAAACGCATTAAATATAAGAGGAGAACAACGACATAACACTAAAATGTAACACACATAGACAAAATCCCACGAGAATAACAAATATAACATATATATATAACATCAAAACCAAATACATGAATTTGGGATAGACAAGTACCGTGACACGTCTTATCGTAATGTGAATTTACACTCAAAATTAAGAGAAAACAAACGACACAACGTTATAATGTAATACATACATAAACGAACTATAATATAACAATGACCATATTCCTGACTTGGTACAACACATACATAGAAACAAAAAGACTAGGCAACACGAACTCTACTAAAACTGGGGGTGATATCAGGTGCTCCTAAAGGTTTAGCTTAAACCAAAAAGTCATCAAGATATTTCGGTGAAAACAGATAACAGAGTGAAACAAGATAACAGAGTGAAAAAAGATAACACAGTGAAAAAAGATAACACAATGAAAAAAGATAACAGGGAGAAAAAAGATAACATAGTGCAAACAGAGAAATACACGAGAGATAACATAATTTCATATCATTAGATAACAAGCATTTATCCTTTTTTTTTTTTTTACTTTTCCAGGTACTACACCCTAAACAATACTCTAGTGACAACATATTAATAACTAAAAAGTAGTTCGGTAGATGTGAATATCAACTTTATTTATCAGTTCCAAAGAAAGAAAACTAACATTTTGTTATAATTTGTCCAGTATAAATTATTTAACAAAATACTTTTTTTAGTATTTTGTTAGTACATGAACAATCCACAATAGACTCAAGAGTATTTATCTCTATATAAAATTTATTAAAATTAAGAATAGCAATGGGAAATCTGTCAAAGAGACAACATTCCGACTAAAGGGTAGATAACAGCCGAACAATTCCCACTGAACGTGGCAGCGCGTTAATGCAAAAAAACAAAACAAGAAAAACAAACCAAGTCGTCACTGTCAATTCTGAAATGAACTCAAAAGGATATACCATAAGTATATGCCATAGTTTAACACCTGGATTTAAAACTTATGGAAAAGTTACAGGTAAACTACACACGGTAAATCGATTCAGTGAAACTGTACATGTTACTGCATTATGTAACCGATTTCAAATAAGTTACAAATGTATATGAAACGTTCATAATACAATTGAAATCATAAAATTATATACATTATTATAGAATATATATAAAAAAGTGTCGTTTTCAATAATGCCAAAAAAATCATCCATAGTTTAAACATATGTGAGTGTTAAAAACGTCAAATGGATCAGACATAAGTTTCACAACCCGGGTTAATCATTCTGTAAAACGAACGTGCGTAAACATATACATATGACCAACAATTTGCGTTTGACGTTACATCGGATGGTTTCAACAACTTCGTTAATTAATTTTGTTTTCAAAGAACATGTCACTGACACATCTTTTGTGAAGGAAATGAGTTAAAAAGCACAAGATACAAATCTTACAGTTAACGGTTTCTAAAATTGCTTAAAAGCGCATCCCATATTTGAAATAGACAGACGATGTTTCACTAATCTATCTCTTTATTCATTTTTAGAAACATAGAAAATGATATGCAAAATACATTTGGAAAACTAATTTGATCAACTTATCTACAGAACAAACTAGTAAAATGTTTTGAGAGCAAACTTGTTAAAAGATGGGGTGTGACAATAGTAAATGAACCGTAGAAAAACAATAAAAACTGTAAATAATCCTTTTTGATTTACTGATTACACCTATGATAAGAGCCTGTGTTACTTAGCTTTATGTCGCAAATTATTCTATTAGTTTTGGAGAGGACATCGTCAAAATCATAAGCACTTGATATAACATGAATAAGGGATACCACTGCCACTGTTAGTTACATAGTGTGGTAGTGACCTAATACGGTAAATATGGGTCAGTAAATTCCAGATGGGGTGAGAGCGAATTTACTGACCCAATATGTACCGTATTACGTCACTAGCACACTATGTTATGAATTTATATTATCGACTATCTTACCGTGTAAAATTTAGACTAGTGACCTATCAAAATTATCATTCTTCAATATTGTTAACATTAAGAAACTACTTCCATTGATCCTACAAAAACAGATGTTAAGAACAATTTGTTAGGTTTAAATGTGTTTTATGAATTTATTTCAGTCTTAATCATCAATTTCTTCGTCTGTTAAAACTTTTAAGATTTTTTCTCAGTACCGTTTTGTTTTCATAAAGGGACGTAACGCCTCTTCTAAATGTGTATGAAATAAGCCCCGCCTTCCTTCTAGCCGAATATGGAATATAAAGGGATGTAACACCACTACTAACCGTGTATGAAATAAGCCTCGCCTTCCTACTAATCTTATATGAAAAATACACGGTCTCCACGTGGACGCTTTTAACCAATCATATTCCTAGAAATGTATAGGAGGTAAGATAAAGTTAAATATTTCCATGTCTATTTATAATCATGCATTTGCTTTATTGTAAATTATGTTTTAAATCATTTAAATGTGGCTATACTTCTTGATATTTTGTTTTGTCGATATAATATATTGCAAGCAAAGAAATCAAATTTTTAACAAAATTTTTAATTCAATTTAATATTTTTGAAGTTACCAAATAGAATAACTTCAATATTCGAAGACAGTTCAATACTTGTCATTTCAAACATTAAATTATTAAACCACAACCGATGACAGCAAAAAAAAAAACATCATGTAAATTAGGGTCGATCAATATTCAAATTGTTCTTAGTTCTGTTGTAAGGCACTATCCGATGTTTAATCGTATTCAATGTCAGATCATCCACAAGGGAGAGCTAGCCTATTATTTATGAATTGTCTTATGAACGTAAAATAGAGTCAGCATTATAACAACTCAATACGATTAATTTACCATTATCTAGAATTATATCACCACTTATCATGTCAATCTTAACGACCAAAATATCAGAATATCTTACTTCTTGTGTCTTTATCGTACCACCAATTATTCAAATATTGCCAAATGTATCGTAAAAATGACATGACCTGTGTAAGTCATGTGTTATTTTTACCTCAACAAAATCTGAAATAATATAAAAATATGTGAACAAGTATTGAATAGCTATACATTAGAAGTACATATTCTACTTTAACATGAATAAGGAATAATGACCAAGGCTCCGAAGGAAGCTCGTTAGTGGTTTTCCTGATATATACTGATTTATTAACGTATGATATACGGTATATGTAAAAGGCAAATTTTGTTTTTATCTTTAATGATAATTTACTTTACGTGCCTCTTAAATTTATTGATTGATGCGCGCATTATTGTTTTGCCAGTACACTGTCAGAATATATGGAATGTGTGTTCTTCATTGTTATCTGTCCCTGATTGTATGTCTAATTAAATCCAGAAAGGAAATGGGGAATGTGTCAAAGCGACAACAACCCGACCATAGAGCAGACAACAGCCGAAGGCCACCAATGTGTCTTCAATGTAGCAAAAAACTCCCCCACCCGTATGCGATTTATACACAAGAAACTAAAATAAAACAAAATCATACAAGACTAACAAAGGCCAGATACTCCTGACTTGGGACATTCGCAAAACTGCAGCGGGGTTAAACATGTTAATGAGATCTCAAGCCTCCCCATACACCTGTAGACAATGTAGAAAAGTAAACGCATAACAATGCGCACATTGAAATTCAGTTCAAAAGAAGTCCGAGTCCGAAGTTAGAAGATGTAACAAAAGAAAATACATAACATGAAATTAATTCAGAAATAAAAGCTATTAGCAGTTAATTGACATGCTAGCTCCAGACCTCAATTAAACTGATTTATAGAGTATGTCTTCATAATATGAATATAAAGCGAAATCCCTCCCGTTAGGGTTTAGTATCGTACTATCATAAAATATATGAGAAAAACATAACCCGTGTCATGCCAACTACTGTTTTTTTTTTAAATAAATGTATTTAGTTTCAATGCAAAGACCCTATTAGTAAATCAATATGAAAGCCAAAATATGCAATATTTAATGACCTGACAACATTGTCGTAACTATATCCTATATCTTAATAATAAACTCATCATAGATATCAGGACTAAAATTTGTATATACGCCAGACGCGCGTTTCGTCTACAAACGACTCATCAGTGACGCTCGAATCTAAAAAAAGTTAAAAAGGCCAAATAAAGTGCGAAGTTGAGGAGCATTAAGGACCAAAATTCCTAAAAATAATGCCAAATGCAGCTAAGATAATCCATGCCCGAGGTAATAAAGTAGAAAAGCCTAAGCTACTTTATCAATATTACCATATCAATGATAATTCATGTCAGCACAAAAAGTGCCGACTACTGGCCTTGTGATACCCTCTGGGAAATAAATCTCCACCAGCAGTGGCATCGTCCCTGTTGTTGTAAATACGTATGTGTAAAGGTTTTGTAATCTTTTTAGGTGACTACTGACACTGTTGTGCTTTGTAAAGAATATTACTAAAAAGATTGGATGTGAAATATCTGAACGTATAAGATGTCTGCATGTTGAGTTATATGCACGAATTATTTCCTTATACCGATGATAAAATTTAGTAAATGTTTTGACTAGTTTGTGATATCGAAAACCCTGGTGTAATATTTTTTCAGTAATACATACATTTGTCTCGCGTAAATCTAATAGTTGTTACACACACGAGCGAATCGTACAAGTTGAGATATATAAACACCATAAGATGGTGACAAGGGGAACCTTTGAGGTGTAAAAGAAAAGCAGCTAGCATGCGCTTGTCAGTAAGGTTAAATTCAGATAAACCATACAATGTGGAGAAAGATTCAAATTCAGTCAAAAACGTATTACCATTATCTTGAGGATATCCGTGAAACTTTATAGAGCACGTAGCCAAACTTTCCATTTTATTATTTAAAGTCTGTGGAAGCGACACGCCGACGCTAGGTTCTGGTTGAAATGATATTTGTGTAGGGGGTCTTCTTTTTTTTTTTAATATAAGAAGTTTCAGAAGACGGAGGTTTAACTGTTGGTCAAACTGCTGTTGAATGAGTTACTGGCGCATGTTAGGAATCAAATAACGGCGTTTGAAAAGAAAACAATTCAGTTTAAGCATGTGCCTTCAAAAATGAGTCGTTTAAATAAAATTGCGAAACCGATTCACTTTGTTTAGAGTCTGGTCCTTTTTTAATTGTTTCTTCTCTATATAAAGACGAAAATGTATCCAACTCATACTACTGTAGCAATGCTAGTTATAATCTAGGAATTTGGCAAGACTGTGCTCAACTAAGAGAATATTTTGTTGAACATGGTAACCCTGTTCTCACCAAACATAAATTTAGAACCATACATTCACTTTATTTCATGGATCAAGGAACAATGTTAGGAACACAAAATTCAATTTCTTTACAGTTTTATTAATAACACATATTATATACACACAAACGTTGACTGTTAATTCTGTACAGTTGGTGACAACTCGTCGACAAATTCTCAACAGCCATACATGTATTTAGTCTCGCAAAAAATGATTGTTGTAAATCAGTGTACAAGGCCTTTGAAGTATATTATATCTGACCCCTTAATGAACTTAGAGTCATACCAAGTTGCAACAGGCAAATATATTATTTTGTAACAATGTAAAAATGGCGACCTTGAAATGTTTATCTCAGTTTCAATCTTCATAACCACGTGTAAAATAATTCGTTCAGATCACAGCCCTGTAAATGTCTCAATTTTCATTAATTTAAGGGACCTCCACCATTCTGTATTCTTGGGGGACTTTTGTATGTTAAGGACACATAAAATAACGAATAAGATAGTTTTAGTTCTAATATTTTGCTCTAAATATAAAATACATTCTGTATGAGTCCGAATACGTAATAACCTTTTCCAATTCCGGAATGATACGGATACCAAACTGTGAACAAGTAGCCATTATCTTTAACGAAAATATGTATATAACACTGACATTTTTGAGTCTGTATAATTTTACAAAATTCAACAAAGATTTAGAACATTCAATTAAAATTCGTAATTTCTACTTTCCAACTCCTCACTCTAGTCCAGCTTTATATATTAATCTATATTATTCATTTATAAGCTGTTTTTAATATTATAATTGTCTGCATTTGGATCAAGTCTCTATTGTGCTCTCTCCAATAAAATATTGAATTGAAATGAATATTACATTGTATTTTTTGGTTTTTGAGGCCAGGCCAAATTTTGTAAAAAAAACACCAAAACACCCAATTAATCCAGAGCGAATTGATAAGAATGGTTTCGTATTTCGTCATGAAAAAAATAATATCCAGTAGTTTTTGTGAAGTAACTAATATCGTAGAGTGTCGCATTAATATCTTTTTTTAATAAAGTGCAATTGGATGCAAAACATAATGACCATGAAATGCCAGATTTGCGAGATCAGACAGTAAACCAATAACCCGTAACATCAATTGAAAATCTAGATCGTCATCAATAAAAGAAATTTTCATCAATACATTTGTTTTTGTAAAACATGATTATGTCGCCTACTTTGCGAGGAAAGAAAAAGAAACTACCATAGATTTGTTATTAATCCCACATGCCTGATGCGCCGTTTTGCATTTGCTCCGACTTTGTTTTTCATTTGCATCCGTGTAAAGTAAATCACTGATAGAATTATTTCGGAAGGACTTAAAAGTTCCATCTATAAAGATAGCAGACATTGCAAATACATTCAGATAGATAGATCTTTATTCTCATTAACTAAATAACATAGTTACAGAGATGATAATATATACAATACAACATATTTTGCATGTGTGAAATATACATAAATAAATGTAGTTTAACCAGGAGGACAGACTTCCACTGATATATAGTTTATAAATCTACACAATTTTTCTAGTAAGACAATATTGACTGTAGTGAATACATTTTTAAACTTAAGAATATTAACATTTGTACAACAATAGTGTGGTAAATATTTATATCGTTCTTTTTTTTAAAAAGGACAAGACATTACATAATGGAATTCATCGCCGATGTCAGCAGATTCACAAAGGTGACATAGCCTCTCTTGTCTTTGAACATTTTGCCACCTCCCCGTCTCCACTGGCAAACGGTGATTGCCACATCTAAATTTACATAGTTTCAGTGCATTTTTTAACGATAAAACTGTAATATAATTTTCAAATTTAAGTTCTGTTTTGAATAATTTATAACATAAACCTTTTGATGATTGATTTACATTTGCAAACCATTCTTGTCTAAACTGATCTTTTAACTTTTGTTCAATACTTAATACAATCCAATTTTTTGAGATACAATCTTGATTTTGCCAAATGTTTGACATACCACAATTATCAAAGATACTTTTGATAAATAACAACCATTTGTTTTCAATTCCATACTTATTATAATTAATATATATCAACTTATATAACATTGACGAAATCTTGTTATCAAGTGTGTTATTAAGAAGGTTGCCCCAAAATTTTATCATCCATAATTTAACGTATAAAGAAATCGGATATCTTCCCAATTCCCCGTAAACCATAAAATTTGGAGTCGATCTTTTTAACCGTAATACATGCTTACAAAAACTCAAATGTACTCTTTCCAAAATGTCAAGATTTTCGTATCCCCAGATTTCGGCCCCATATAAAAGTATAGGTAAAACAGCTTTGTCAAACATGTCAAGCTGGCATTCTATAGATAGATGATTTGATATACACTTCTTAATAACACAATACATAGCATAAGTAGCTTGATCTCTAAGATATTTTCTAGTTGCAAAAAAGATGCATTTCTAGAGAATATAACACCAAGATATTTATAGTTCTTAACAATTTCTATCTCTTCTTTATTAATATAAAATTTCAAATTATTCTGTGGTTTACCTTTTGAAAATATCATAACTTTTGTCTTGTTAACATTAATTTTAAATTTCCAGTTTTCACAATATTCTGAAAAACTATTTAGAAGTAATTGTAAATCTGTGCTTGTCTCAGCGAGTAAAATCGAGTCGTCAGCATACAATAAGACAAATATCTTAAAATAAATATCCAGTTCATCTTCTATATCAGATGTAATTGAATGTATACCTTTTAAACCACTATTTTCCCAAAATTCATGAAGATCATTTAAGTATAAAGAAAATAATAAAGGAGAAAGATTTTCAAGATTGTGGTTGTGTAGAAAAAATAAGTATACCTTTCTCGCAATCATCTGCACTGACCTTCCGATATGTATGGCCAGTATTTGCTCACCTATGTTAAACTGTACATGCAATTAGGAAGTAAAATCGGCGCAAATGTCATACACTCGCTTTTTGGGTACAAATCAGTATTCAGTAGTTATCTATTTTGCATTAAACCACCTTACAACAGAATTTAGAAAATATGGCCTGGAAGTATTTCTAAGACATTGTTGTTTTCCTGTTCTATGTAGCTTTCTTACTGGCAAACATGATGATAGATTTTATTAATGCTGTAAGACACCGACCATAGAAAAACAATCGATCTATTTAAAAAAAGAAAGGCAAATAACTGTTTAGTTGGTTCTTCTTTTGGGGCAAATTAGTAAAATGACCGTTTGATTTAAAAAAAAATTAAAACTATATTGAACTAGTTTAATGAAAATAATTTATTTACATGTGAAATGGCTAGACTTTGTAGCGTAGTGGTGTGATCGAGTGGTTTTGATTACAATTATTTCCCATTATTTCGGCAGTGAAAATCTGCAAGTGTTTCATCATGTTGTTTGGTTTCCACCTTTTGACAAAACTAAGAACATATTACGGATGAATTTATGGTTAACTGTTTAACGTCTAGTGGCAACTATTGGATACATTATTACATGTATTAGGAAGAAATTTAAAATGTTATAAGTATGAACAAGAAGTTCCTTATTTGAATAAAAGAGGTATATAGATGCAGGAAAATAAAGGAAAAATATATATAATATGAATAGAGTATATAACGGGCAAAATAAAGAGCAGAGGAAAATGGTATAATTTTCATTTGCCGAACACGCTCTTTTTTATGATAGTTTAAAATCAAGTGCATTTGTAGTAAAAATAATCGTCAGATTGTATTATTAATTCAGATCTGAAACATGCATTCAATCTAAATTTTACGCATATTATCACCTATATAAACAGATTTAACAGAACACAATTCATGTTTTATATTTAATAGAAACCATATACGCTAAACGAAACTGTGCACGCCAAAAAACGATATACGCTAAACGATACGATATACGCTAAACGAAACGATGTACGCTAGACGATACGGTATACGCTAAACGAAACGATGTACGCAAAACCATACGATGTCAAACAAAAAGAATGCTTACTTTATTGTTTATTGTATGGATTATGGTACATGGTTTCGTTCGTACATCATTTGGTCCGAGACCACAATAGTCGTCCCTTGATTTTCGTTGTAGTCCCAAGTGTTGACAGTGAATTACTTGCCAATATTTTTCATACCCCTTC
Organism: Mytilus galloprovincialis; assembly: GCF_965363235.1. NCBI lineage: Eukaryota > Metazoa > Mollusca > Bivalvia > Mytilida > Mytilidae > Mytilus > Mytilus galloprovincialis. Next base: position 21,629,892 of record NC_134848.1, on the reverse strand, counting down.
CAAATTTATTTCTCCATGTTTGATGCCTCAAATTGGAAGTAGGGGGGGGGGGGGAAATTACACTGTAAAAAAATTTGGGTTCAGAATTTTAAAGGAAAGTAGTGATTTGGTCCACCTGAAAAAGGTTAAGATTTAACACTTCGGAAGCTGTCAATGGATTTCAAGACGCCCTAAACATAACATTGTCCATATTTTGAATTAGAGCCGATGAAGTTTTCTATAATTTGTCCGAAAAGTAGTTCAATACACTGTAAAAATCTCATTGAGAAAGCGCAGGTGGGATTTTTTTATTTTCATTTATGTTTTAAAAGAAATGCACTACGAATTAACTATGTTAATTGTGGTCCCAGACCTAATTTGTACAGCGTCCGTACAACGTTCGGTCAGCGTTAATCGTTCGGGCATCGTTCATATATGATTTGGACATCGTTCGGTCAGCGTTAATCGTTCGGGCATCGTTCTTATATGATTTGGACATCGTTCGTATGGTTTAGTTTTACGTTACACGGGCTGTAATTATCAGATAAATGTTAATTAAGAAGTTTACACACCTCTTTATGAATCTTCCAGTTTTTTCGTTGACATTTTTTTGAACAATATTTGGATATTTTGCATGTGCTACATTTTTGTAGTTTTACTCGACAAAAACAATGACAGCAGAAGTTTAAGCTTTCTTTCAAACCACGTGTTGTATAAGACTACCAACGCAATTATTTTTGCTGAATTGAACTGGTATTTGTTAACTTTCATTTTGTCTATTGAAATTGAGGAAGTCAGGCAGTAAGATTGCATGATATCCCATGAGTTGTATAAGCATCTTAACGCTGCAGGTATATTCCTATCAGATAAATGAATCCAAGCTAGCAAGTTAAATGCAACATCCATATGTCTGTGATTTGGCCCACGCAACGAGGTCACGATTTTGTTTACAGCGTCGTCAGACTCTTTCGCGTTGTATAGTTTCTCTTTAACTAAATATTTGATGAAGAGAAAGTAAATATTGCAATCAACAACAGCCCTGTAATGCCAGCTGTCGTCGTTATGTAAACATTTTGAAGAAGTTCCGACATATTTGAACAATTCATACTTGAGGGCATCTGGGATAACCTCAATTTCGGTAGGCAAAAACGAGAGGCATGCAAATACGGTTAACTGATTATTTGTACATGTTCTGCGTATATTAACACGCGCAATTGTATTATCTCGTCGAACGTGCCTACAATGACAATAAGTTGGGGTGTTTATTATGTTGTCCTCGTCTGCTTGGTCTAAATACCATTCACATTCTTTATACAACCCAATAGCATACAACACTGATAAGAATTTCAGATATCCAGAAAAATCTCCTTCAACAAACAAAGCACAAGACCCGGTTAAAAGAAAATCTCGAACCTGTGGATTGGAACTTTGAATAGCCATTGCAGAAATATTACTTGCTAAACACGTTTTGATAAAGGGTACCAGTACAGATAACGCGAGTTGGGTTTCCTCTTTTGTATGTTCAGTGATAGTGTCCATGTGTTTTATCTGATCAAGAGTATACCAAAGATAATAAATGAATTTGAATTTGTCAGTATCAATTGGGTCAATATTCAGTATGTTGTCATTAAAAACACGCAATGCAGTACAAATAAAAAAGTTAAAGTTGTGGGAGAATATATTTTGTTCGTAGACCATTTTACTTTCTTTCAGAAGCCATTGAACCCATTCGGAAGATCTGCGTGATCTAACGTAATTACATATGTTGGCACTCTTCACATAAAGCAAACATTCAAATCCAATATTTAAAATAGTCTCCAATATTTTTTCTGCTATTAATCTCAAGCTATCATTCAGCCTTCCATCAAACAAGTTTTCTGCAGGAATGAAATAGTTATGACAAATCCCACTTTTAACCCATTTCAACATTTGTTTGATACATAGTTGTACACAATGTAACAGAAGTTCCTTTTTCCATACTAGCTTGTCATTCTCTTCTATTACATAAAATAAGCACATCTTCCAATGGTATGTGGTAATGCAGCTCAAATTTATTACGTCTCGATTAATCATTTTAAGGAGAACGAAACATTTATATTGCACACTTGTAAGATTAAATATGAGTTTCCGTTCTTGTAAAGAAAACGAGATTCTCCATTCAAGATCTATATCTGATGAGAAAGGGTGACCTTTTTTTACAACAAAGAATCCAAGTGATTTTAGTTCTTGTATCGTATCTTGGGTTGGCCATCCATACATTCTTGTCCGAAAAAGCCATTCTTGTGCCATTGTTGGCCATGTTTTGCATCGAAAAGAAAAAACAACATCCATGCTGATTTCTGTGTCGTCGTCACGAAACTTTTTAAATGTAACAGCTGGCGTATTCGTTGTCTTATTTTCAATTGGAAAATCTAAGAAAAATACGCGTTCTAAATCATCAGTCTTAGTCAATTTAGTATCAAATTCATGGTAGCGATCCTTTAAATTTTGCAGGTGTTTAGATTCGACTAGTTTACCTTCCATTACGAGTTGTAGTTTGATATATCCTGCAGGTGTGTTTGAATCTGTAACAATCAGAAACGAAATCGTTTTTTTGTCAGCTTCTTCGATGCTTTCGACGACTGCTACATTTTCTTCGCATAACATTCGATCAATGTCAGTTTCAAGTTCAACACCTGAAAATTTAAACATTCGATTATTATGATAAGACGTTACTGTAGGTATTCGGTAATGTTTATCAAAAAGTAACAGTACATCCTCATACCAACTTTGATAAATTGTGGCCATGAAATATATGACGACCATGATACACTGCTACGTTCAAGTTTGGTAAATACACATTAAAAAAGCAGTTAAGTGGAAAGGGTAGTGCTTTTAAGTGCATTGTAATAATACGATTTGAATGATAACATGTTATTTGTATCAGGCACGTTGTAAATGAATTTTAACATGAAAACAAATCATACAATCTTTTAAAAGGGATCCAACTAGTCACTGATACACCTTCTATATAAAATATTGAATTTAAAAATATTTACCAACTTTGTAAACACAATCTGCTCTCATAAATGTTAATAATGATCAAGTATCTATATAGAAAACAAGATTTCAAATTTGCTAATTAGTTCAAGAACTCTCAGTTTTTTATTCAGATGGAACATTGTGTATTAAATCTCATTTTATAGATAACTAAATCTTTTACTTGTATGATAGCAACATAAAAATCCATGATATTGACCACTTGCATTATATACAATAAAAAACAGTAGTATACCGCTGTTCAAAAATCATCAATAGTTTAAGGGTGTACTTTGGTGATCTAAGGTAAAATTAAATAAATCAAGAATTCAAAATTGATACTTTAAGCTGGAAAAGTATTACATGTATTAGTTAAGGATAAAATAAGCTAAAAATATTGATAGGACATGGAGCTCCTTTTCGAGATATTTGATTTATAAAATATGGCGGGAAAAGGCTTAATCGGACTTTTACCTTATATTTGCATTGGTATTATATGGTTCTCAAATCAAAAGAAAGAAAATCAATATTCTGCTTAAATTTTGTTAAATGACCTTGTTAATGTATGTGTCATTTTGGTCTTTTGTGGATAGTTGTCTCATTGGCAATCATACCACATCTTCTTTTTTATATTCAATGAGCTATTTAGTTGTATGTTAAAAGGTAAATAAGTGTTATGGTGCAACATATTTTACCTTGTATCATATGGAAAAACACGAAGGAGAGTAAACATTTGACACTAATTACAAAACCTCACCTAAGTTCGTCCGTAATAGAAAACAAATCCGAAATGCAAACTAAAATCGAGGGAACACATCAACTTTTTTAAGTGCAACAAAACCAAACGCCAACAAACATAGAAATGAACTATGCAATAACAACTGCCATATTCCTGACTTAGTACAGGGCATTTTAAGTTAAACATATGGTTGAACCTGGTTTCATGGCTAGCCAAACCTCCCACTTATATGACAATGTTGAAAATTTGCTCTAAAAGGACAATAATGTGTGAAAAAAATACGCCCCAGAGAAAAGCCCAACTAAATAATATAAAAGTCGTCACAATAAGTAAACCACAGAATAACAAGGAAAATCTGTATATGTGATTTTGCTATTTGCTAACGGACTTTCCGTTTTGAATTTATCTCAAAGTTCGTTTTATTGTTATTTTACTTTTTGATATGTTTTGATTAATATCAAAATTTGTTCAGTGTCTTCATTTCCTAACATATTTCTCAATCGTTTTTCTTGATAATCCGAATCGAGATATTTTTTTCTCTTTACAATGTATGGATTTGTTATTGATATAAGAGTTATAAAGACAAATGGTTGATTATTATTTAATACAAAATATATCTTTTCACTTTGTCACCGCTAATTTTAAATCACTGGTTTTATATAGATGCCAGTATCAGCTGGACATATATGACATGGAAAGCAGACAGAGTTACAGATAAACACATAATTGACCAGAAAAAATGTGTTTGTATTGTTTTACATCCTATGATTTATAAACCCTATTAAATGGCCAAGTCATTGGAATACATAACGGGAAAATGACTAGTGTGAAACCATTCAAACAGGAAAAACAAATATAATCTATATAAAAACACAATAACTGAGAAACACGTATGAACCACATACAAACGGCAACCACTAAACAGCAGGTTCCAGACTTAGGATAAATGAAACAAATGCAGGTATTTTTACCGTTTAAACAGGCGCAAACCAGTTTGTTTTAGACATTTCAGTTTTAATATTCCTTAGTGTGTTTCTGGAGAAGTATTTCGAAATGACATAATTATGTCCTTAAAGATAACATTCACCTGGTGGATATGTTGCTTCACTCATGCTTCCAAAAGTGTAATTGGATTTTCCTGATTTTTCGCCGTACGTAAAAAGAATTTCATTCATTATACTTGACCGTTTACATATCTGTCTGAACTCTTCGTTAAATCCAATAGTTTCAAGGATGTCATATAACCAAATGCTATCTTCTTCTTCAAATGAACAAACGTCTCCAGCTGTTGCTAGAAGATATAAAAACAGTTCTATTAACTCAGTCAAATAATGTGTTCTGGGAGAAGATTTCCTACAAAACTGCTACTATCTGTTCTAGTTTTTGGTAAGAATTGGCTTTCAAACTGATTTATATAGTAAATTTGTCAACTTTGTTTGTTTGTTTGAATAAGGGAGAGCAAAACAATTCGGTTTAATCAATACAGGTTTAAAAACTAACTAAAGGTATTAAAAGGTAAACGATACTTGTATTATAACATTCTTTTCGTGGTATAGAGGAACATTATTAAAAAACAGACATGGTGACATAAAATGAGTAACTGGCATCTATGGTGGATCGCTCAAAACATAGTATTACGTAACTTTCAATCGAGAAAACTAACAGTCTGATTTTTATTTGAAGTAATTAATCTACGTCAATTATAAAAAAAAGGACAATATACGAAGCAAACAATTAAGTTTCGGTAGTATTTTATCACATGCTCACTGGGGTTTATAAAAGTATAAAGCACATGTAGTGAGTACTAATGTATTGAGTAACGTGATGTGTGTAATTTACTAATATACACATTAATATGCACAAACATAGATTCAAATATCGATTACAATACAAATCTTTCTTCCTGTAAAACTACACATATTGTTCACTAAGTTTTTCCTAAGATATTGTAATATTATTACATATCGAATCAAACACACCTTTAGTTTAGAGCAGTTGAACTGAGTATATCTTCTTACATTTTTTCGATAAAGAGTTCAATTTTTAATCTACATGTATTTTATATCCGAGCGTAGCAAGAGAAATTTTAATTCGTTTTGCATATGCAATTTCAACAAAGCCTGTGTAGACTGCATATTCATTTTAAATTTTCGAATTGGCATTTATTACGTATTTTCCAAATAGTCCATTTAAAATAAAGTATTATTGCGTTAACAATTATATCATTCGAATTATCTAAACAGATTCCTAAAAGAATATCTTTTTCAACGAGTGCATCGTTAATTTATTAAGTTACAAAGTTGTAATTTTATGATAACTGTTTCTATCAATAGTTTAACATTGTTACATTGATAAAATAAATGCTCAAGAGTTTCTATATTATTATTTTCATCACATAAGTGACATTTTCGATTTGACATATGCATTATTTGCAGTCTGTTTTCGGTATATATAATCCTGTGTATACATTTCCATTAAAATTCCTTAACTTTTCTATTAATATCCATTTTACTGAGATTTAGCGAAATTTGTTCCCAATTTTTATACTCCATATACAAATTTTGACATTTTGTTTGACACTTAGTGGTCTCAGTTATGTTTAAGTTTTACTAAAGATATTCTAATGTAAAATCTGTGATTTTAATAATTTTATTATCGGGATTTATAAATTCAAAGTTTTCAGAAATTTTGATTGTGTGGTTTTTTAAAATGCGTTGAACATCGTTATTTTTTAAAACCTGTATAAATTTTTGTGGTACAGTACCTTTTAATTCATTTATATTCCGAAATACAATTACGTTTATCTTTAAGTTGTTGATATATGTCATTGCACGATTTTAAATCAATCGTTGGTATTATCGTCCCATACATCACCATTAGTTTTTATTAGACTTTTTGAAAAAGGAGAATAAAATAAAGATTTTCTTTGAAATAAAATATTTGAGTTTCCAAATAAAGGCTGTTTTTTTACTTCCATTTTGTTAGATATACCCTGTGTGATCCTTGTCAATTGTGCCCACGATTGTAGAGCGCTTTTGTAATAATGTGGTAGGTTTTTTTTTTATCTCAAGACCTGAAAGGTCTGAACATCTACACAAAACAAGTTTATATGCAATTTTTTTATCATATCTTTTTAACCAAAATTAACCTATTGCATTCCAACTAGATAACGACTTGTGTAATTTCGAATATAACAATTTGATATATTTACTTTCTATTCAACTATCCAAATTTACCATTCCCATGCCACCTTTTTATCGCCTAAACAACAAACATTCCAGTCTACTTGATTCACTTTACCATCCCAAATAAAATCCCATATTATGTTATCTAAATCTTTTTTTGTATTTATCAGGTAAACCTCTTATTTCTGACTTATAACCACACACTGGAATAATTAGTTTTTTAACAATAAGAACTTTTCCAGAGTATGTTATTTTCTACCCTTCCACATGTGTACACAATATTGTACTTTTTCCAATATTGATTTCCCGATTTGTTCGTTATCAATGTTATAACCATGGTGAATACCTAGTGTTTTTTTTATATCTGTTGTCCAGCTTATCTTTTTAAAAGTAGGCCGTTTATTTTTGCCAATATTTATTCCCTTAGTAATTTCGTAATTAATTTTTGAACCCGAGGCCTTTTCATATTTGTCTAATATACTTATGAAGGGCAGTAGCCACCTGGGCTACTACACTTGAAAATCAATTAGCCCAGACTAAAAGTCAGTAGCCCACTATATATTCCAAAAGATTTTCTAACAAAACTTGCATTTTTATTAAATAATTGCGTGTCATCTGCAAACATAATCAATCAGTAACTGAGAAAAACCGGAAAGTTGTCCTGTCCATGATTTGGCTGAACACATAGTTTTCCATAACGAATAGGACGTGTTATTACTTGTATTGTGTAGATCTTGCATCCACTGTAGATTTTATACCTACATATTGATAACAATTTATAGTTTAGAAACCATACTCATACAGGTAGCCTTAATGAATGAGCATCTGTGTTTTGTTGAGTGTCCCACAATAGTTTGTCGTATCTAACAAACGTGTAAAAAATAAAACGCATTGATCTACTGCTATTGAGTCTAAGTAAACAGTCACATATTAACATGTCTAATGAAAAGCAATAAATAGGTTTAGATTAAAATGAGATTGCAGCTTTCATATAACATGTCAAAATTCCACCATCACTTTTATAGTAACACGAGACATTGTATATGTATATACATTGAGTTCTATATTGTCACGATAATGATATCAACAATTCAGATGAATTTTAAGAAATAAAAGTAGACAAAATATTGGAAGGACGACACAAAACAGGTGTTTAAACGTACAATGACGTAGACTGGAAAAAATTACATCAGAATGAAATGATGTCACGAAACAAAATCAGAGAAATCTTTTTGAATTATAACGTATCATTTGAATGAACTTCTATTTGATATTTCACCTTCCTGTGTACTTATTTGTCTTCCCAGGATCATAAAAGACATGAGCATCCGTTCTCTATTGTCTTTCTCATCTTTCTTACAATTCTCCATTTCAATGATTTTTTCTTCAAATGAAGGTAGACTTTCTAGCTGTCAAGTTTGGTGTTGGTTCATGTGTAAGATTGTTTCGTATCAACTGAAAAAATATTTTATCACAATATAAAAGCATACAGAAGTTATTGACACCTTACGTCATAGTGAGATAGTTCCTTAAATGATATTGCTGATCGCAAACATAGTAGTATTAACAACTTGCACATCCTTTCTTTGATCCTTAAACCTAACAATTTGTAAATCACGGACAGAGCCTGTAGTAGTATTAGACAACCTCATCGCCTATCAATTCAGCATCGTCGAAGGTTTTGTCTATCTGCAGTTAATAATTAAAGAAATAAACGCAACTTCATTTTTGTAACTGCACAATTACACCAACTTCTGATACACGTACATACAGTGTTCTAACTGTGTCATTGTATCTGACATTCGAAACCGTTAATAAATATTGCCTCAACATGTTATCAATACAATGAATAACGATGTTTCATCTGCTTATACCGGATTCATCTGATCAAATATCAGTATAGCTTTAATAGGATGAGACCATATAAGCTGTCATATTTGTGTAAACTGGTGGAATCAACATGGTTTTAAAGCTACCTAACCCTTTCACTTCTTAGATAGTTGCATCAAATTCAATTATATTGACAACGATGTGTGAACAAAACAAACTATTAGACCGTTGATTTTCCCGTTTGAATTGTTTTACACTAGTAATTTTGGGGCCCTTTATAGCTTGTGGTTCATTGTGAGCCAAGGCTCCGTGTTAAAGGCCGTATATAACCTATAATGGTTTACTGTTTTAAATTGTTATTTGGATGGAGAGTTGTCTCATTGGCATTCACACCACATCTGCCTATACCTATCAACAGACTTAATAGTTAAAAATGTCAGTATAAGGGGTACAACAATCAACATTGTGTTATAATCTTAATCCCACAAAATCAATAAATCACATGTCAGGCTGATTTACGAGAAATTCTTAAACAAAAAATCATAATAGATAAACTCATCATAGATACTAGATACACAGGACTAAATTTAGTATATACACCAGGCGCGCGTTTCGTCTACAAAAGACTCATCAGTGACGCTCGAATCCAAAAAAGTTAAAAAGGCCAAATAAAATACGAATATGCAGATTGTTAAACTCAATAGTTTGTAAATGATACTCATTATGCCATATTTACTAGATTTGAAGCACGATTGATTTATAAATTTACCAGCCTTGATACATTTTTTCAGCCAATAAACATGAAACAGATCAAACTTGTATCGAATAACAATATTATATTGAGATTTTAAGGGAATCAATCGTCTGATGTCATTAATATAATCGATTTTAAATATTGGAAAATTAGAGTTATGGACATAATCCTTTTCATCTCTTAATTGGCATCGGGTGTACCAAATAATCAGCCGTATTTCTTTGAAAAAGTTTGACAAAATCACTCCATCTTTTTAACGGGAAAAATTCTCTTTCTTTTACAAGTTATTTCAGATATGTTCATTATGACATAACAAACATATTCACAAAGTTGTATAGCTGTATGTGCAGTGTTAAAGAAGCAAATCAATGATTAATGGAACAAATCGATTAACTCCTGTAGGTCATGAGGTTTTCTCCGTGTTTTGCATGCCGGAATTAAAATACAATCATTAAACATCTTGGTTTATAAATAAACTGTACTATCCCAGGTAAAGGGATGGTTCGAATTCGCGAAAAATGTTTAACACCACCACATTCTGTATGTATGTGCCTGTCCCAAGTCCGGAGCCTATTATTAGGCGGTTGTGGTTTGTTTATGTGTTACATATTTTTGTTCGTTCAATTTCTGCATAAATAAGACCGTTAGTTTTCACGTTTGAATTGTTTTTCATAGTCATTTCGAGTCATTTTATAGCTGACTATGCAGTGTGGGCTTTTCGTATTGTTGAAGGTCGTACGGTGACCTATATTTCTCTGTCATTTTGGTCTCTTGTGAAGACCTGTCTCATTCGTAGTCATACCACATCTCCTTTTTATATTTAACGTAATCTTAAGCGCGCCGATGACTAATTTATATATACTTACCATCCGATATAGTAAATTGATAAATCGGTTAAAGTCGCTTCTTTAAAGAGTTTAACGGACCGGAATACCTTTCGGCTGAAAACCCACATCAAGATAGAGTCAACGTTATTCTTTCATTTTAGCCATGTCGTAGAGTTTTGCCACGGTGCTGTTTTTTTTGGTGAAATCGGGTTAAAAATGACGTTTGAAGTTTGTTTTTTTTTCGTTTTCAAACACGGAAACGTTAAAATAAATTCCTGATGAACGATATCATCAACAAATAGGTTCTGAATAAAAGAGCTATTTGACATCACACTTTAATTTTCTGTTAACAAAACTATGAATTTGTCAAAAAACTAGGGATTTTTATATCCAAGGCATAGGTTACCTTAGCCGTATTTCTCACGTTTTTTTGGGAATTCTAGGTCCTCAATGCTCTTCTACTTTGTACTTGTTTGGCTTTATAACTATACACATGGAAACAAGTATTGCAACACCAAATTGAAATTGAAATTAGAAAAACACTCTTTATCTTTTTATATATAATTTGTTAAAATAGAACTAGTTAAACATTTTTTAAATATCACCTGAGTCTGATCAATAATTATCGACTCGATAAGTTCTTAACCGCACATGAAGCTACTGTACTCGTAAACAGCAAAACAGGTGTTTTTATCCTCATTATTTTCAACACTTTAAATAACCAAGTTTATGAAGTTATGTGATTGACACCTTGTAATGGGTCCTCCACAACTCTTAACCGCAGCAAGATGGCAGATTATCAGCATGAGAGAAGCAGGAATGTCGCTGTGACAACTGCACGTATTGTTGGTCACCATTATTCCACTATTAGTCGTTTTGAGAATCAAATCAGGCAATAAACGATGTTCTAGACTATCCGAGATCAAAAAGACCCCCTATGTCTTTTGCTAGGGAAAATCAAGCATAATGAAGCTTGGTCAGAAAGAAACCCATTGCATACAATACAATCCTAAAATGAGAGTGGTGGGCATACAGGAATCTTTTGACGAAAATTGTTCCAGATCGACTCATCGCATTGGTTATCGTGCGATACTTTAAATAAGTAGATGTGGTTTGATTGCCAATGAGACATCAATCCACAAAAGACCGAAATGGCACAGACATTAACAACTATAGGTCACCGTACGGCCTTCAACAATGAGCAAAGCCCATACCGCATAGTCAGTTATAAAAGGCCCCGATAAGACAATGTAAAACAATTAAAACGAGAAAACTAACGTCCTTATTTATGTACAAAAATTAACGAAAAACTAATATGTAACACATAAACAAACGACAACCACTGAATTTACAGGCTCCTGACTTTGGACAGGCACATACATAAATAATGTGGCAGGGTTAAACATGTTAGCGGGATCCCAACCCTCCCCCTAACCTGGGACAGTGGTATAACAGTACAACATAAGAATGAACTATAAAAATCATCAGATGGACACAAATACAAGTGGACGTGGCAAGGTACTTATGACCATTTCGGGGACCTTTGCTTACGAACATACACACAGTTGTCCTTATCCAACATTGTCCAATGTAGTGCATAGCTCGCCAAAGTTGAAAATTAGCATCTAGGAGGAAGATCCATTATTCCAATAAAATTCGGTTTATCTTCCTTGGCCCGATCGTAGCCCGGATTTGAACCATATCGAGCATATATGGGACATTTTTGGGCGTAATATGCGCGAAAGGCCGCCCAGTCCAAATACGTGATACAATAAACAATGCCCTTCATCAAAAATAGTTGCTGCTTCCTTAGCAACAAATTAGTCGATTTATGGCAGGAATCAGAAGACTTTAAATGTAAAATCACAAAAATACTGAACTTAGAGGAAAACCAATTCGGAAAGTCCATAATCACATGGCAAAATGAAAAAAATAAAACCCGACAAAAACGAATGGAGAAGAACTGTCATATTCCTGACTTGGTACGGGCATTTTTAAATGTAGAAAATTGTGGATTGAACCTGGTTCTATAGCGCTTACCCTCTCACTTTAATGACAGTCTTATCAAATTCCGTTATATTTACATTAAGTGGAGGTCAACCGTTTGAATTAGAGCTGCGCACAAAGTACTAATTCTTTGGCGCATAACGATCAACCATGATTTGAACAATCATCTTAAGATCAATTTTGAAATGTCTGACATTGTAAAGTTTGACTACAGTAAAAGTTGTAAAATGCAGTTTTTGGTACAAAAAACACTTCATTTTGTTATTAATATTGTGGTTAGATAAATGATTTTTTTGTTCAAACATTTTTTGTTTGTTAAAATGCCAATGTAATCATAAACTATGTTTCAATATTATTTTACAAATACTCCATCCAATATAAAAGGCTGATTTTTCAAGTTTTAAAATATCAAGATGTTTTTCCATGTGTATATTTTGATCTAAGCGTCACTGTTTAGTTTAAGGTAGACGAAACGCTCATCTGGCGTATTAAATCATAATTCTGGTACCTTTGATAAATATGTTATATAATGTGAACATATACATTGAGTAAGTTGAACAATTTAGGCCTGTATGTAACATATTTTTCAATCTTACCGTCTGTCAAAGTATTATACATTTCTTATATTTAACACCAATAGTAAATTTTCACAAAAAATATACTTAAGAAGTTTTGATGTTTATACGATTGATAGCGCATATAAATCAACTTGACAAGCTTTTTTTAATACTCATCAAATAACAGTATTACTTCTCAATTTTTCACTTCAATAAGTCATGTAACATCTGGCGTTTGGCATATATTATACTATAAAACATATGAATTAAGTACCAATACACTCGATATCAAAGTTTTTTAATTTTTGCTGATCCAATTAACTTTTGCTAACGTATGTCTTTTCTCTTTTGATTTGAACGTGCTTGTTTGTATATGACAATTTTTTTTTAGGTCTCTTATCCCTTTTGACGAAAGCAAACCTGCACAGCATCTTCTGCATTTGTATAGTCCGAAGTTTACTAATTAATATTTGTAATTAACATGTTAAATGAATGAACACGTATAAAAAATCAAACGGCATAAATTTCTGAGTAAAAATGAATCAAAAAAGGGGAGGTGGCAATTTACCATGTTTATGTAAGGGTGAGCAGCTATGCCATTAAACTTGTTCATATATTACGAATGACACCGATGCATTCCAAATGTATTACAGAAAATAACAAGACAAAAAGTCAAAGCGCTAAAAAATGAAAATTGATTCCGTAACCATATGTGGGGTATAAACGGGATGCACTAATTATAAATAACGGTACCAAAAACTTATAGAAAACGGAAGAATAGGTGCTGAAATAAAAATAATAGTAAAATTGAAAAAAGATAACATGAGAATAAGGCCTATATCTATTACTAACACCTCTTAAATTTTGGCATATACTTGTCATATCATGGAGATGTCAGGTCCAACCCTAACTTCATATGTATTTATATTTCCGAATTATTCTAGCTTTTATTTTGTAAAATCAGAACAATGATCTTGAGTCAATCTGTCATTAAGATTGGCGGATAATATATTACATTTAGTACAAAAATAAGCTAAATTCATGTTTGCAACCGTGGAAACAGCTAACAAACCATTGTATCCCCTTGTCAGAATCGTGACAAAATACAGTTGTATATATGATGTATATCACGAACAGTTCATTTGTATTTCACATTATTTCTAATTTTACCCTTGCACACCTGGTTCACTAACGATCACGCTCGTGATACATTTACCTTCTTCATTGTGTATTAAATTAACAAGCCTGTTTTTGTAATATTTTGTTTTTTTTTAAATTAAAATACATGAAAGACCCAATAAGTTCATACATATGTTGATGATGTTGGTGTATTCCGGGAAATACCATATACAAATAGGAAAATAATAACTATTAAAAGGAAAGAAAACTGTAAGAGTAGATAGTTATGTATTTATGTTCTACTCTTACAGTTTTTGTTCCTTTAAATAGTTTTTTTCCTGTTTGTATAGTATTTTCCGGAATACACCAACATCATCAAAATATGTATGAAAGTGTTGGGTGTTTAAGGCGCGTTCAGATCGAAATGTTCAATAGGGTTTTCTGCACAATTATAAAACAAATCCTGGAAAAGCAAAAATATACTATACGGAAGAGGTTAAAACGTATATGTTAACCTAATGGTCGTTAAATACAATAGTATATTTATTGAGTATATCTATTTAGCAAAATTATAAAGAAAGATTTGTATATAAATACAAAACAAAATCGAACTTTAGTAAATTTGAACTTACTTAAGTTTTCAAATCTTTCCAATGCTGTTTGATCTGTTGTTCACTAAAATATAATCCATTAATCATCTAGCATTGTATTAAATCTCTTTCATGAATGTCTTCTCTTCTTTTCTATTAGAGTAACTACGTGTTAACCGATTTTCATATTATATAGTATTTTCAAAAACCGTTCAATACTTACGTTTTATTGGTTCGATCTTTTTCAATGTGGTAGTCATCACAAAACAAAATGCTATGTTATCAACCAAGTGAGATTTAGAGCAAATTGTCGATATTTTATAGTTCTTGAGGGTATCTTTGGTAAATATTTGCTATGCATTTCAAACGCTTTATTTATAAGCAACAACACTTAAATCCAAGTATTTCTATACAGGCTCATTCATTGTAATTGTGGGGTAAAGTTCTTAATATTATTTCAAAATGTATTTTTGTTTTGACAGTTGTTTGTGTTAAAAGAAACATAATCGATTAAAGAATACGGTACTTGATTCGATAAATATTTGTTTATAGCAACCTTAGAATTTAATTGTTATATTATAACGAAAACAAATGGCATTGCACAATATGCCCATAGAGCCGTAAGTGGGTAGGAAACGTTTCAACAAAATAAGCACATCTTCTGTGTGCATGCTTTCAAATAATAGCGATTTTACGGTAGACAGTTATTTAAAGCGGGGTAACAAATCGTAAATTAACCTACATAATTCTTGTATACAGCACCGTGAATCATCGTACAGGATGTAGGTACTAATCAAGCGGGCAAGGTCGATTTTGAACTGACACGGTAACGAAAATCTTTTTGTTTGGTTTTATCAACATTCAATGTACATTTTTTAAAATCTAAAATTCCTGCTCCAAAATAATTCTCGCATCGACGTTTTCCTATTTATAAGACAACTTTTTGATATTCTAAAAGAACATTTAACTTGTAAATAAGCAAATAGTTTTGAATTTCAAAACCAACTTTCAATTTCGATACAATTGTCGAGACATTTACATGTTTTATCTGACAGAAATTTAATGCAAGGCAAAAGTAAAAGCTACCAATCATAAACCTATCTGTGATTACAAGAATTACTCATTCCTTGAACGTTTTTGGGTAATAAACATGTATGAAAATCTAGTGTTTCTGTACGGTGTACAGCAAGTTAACTATGCACCGTTCAGAAGAATTTATGTGGTCAGCTACACACCGTACACAACACCTCTTTTCGGAGTAAAATATCGAACAAAAACATATGCACGAAAGATTTTAATGTCAATTATTCATGTTATTGAAACAGCTATACTTTTTAAACACACACAGTGGACTTCTATCAGAAAAAAAGAGTTGCTATGAGAATAGAATTATATTGAATGAGACGGGTGCCAACTTCTTTGACAAGTATTGTACATGCTTTTAGTAATCGTTCTTGTTTTAGGAAAATAATGAGACATTTCTTATCATCAACTTACGACAAAAAATCATTTCTTAAAACAACACTCATTTTAGAGTGAAGTACACATTGATATTATGTGAACAAAACAAAGATTTTCGTTACCCTGTGAGTTCAAAATCGATCACCCCGCTTGGTTAGTATCTTTATCCGTTGAACTGATGATACACGGTGATATAATAAATGACTGATTTGTTTTCCTTTTAGATAAATTTGATATAAATTTAAGCATATATCGGGTATTTATATCGAATAAAACATGATGAAAAGAAAGAAAAAAAATATAACAAAAGACAACGAGTCTGACTTGAAACAGTCTGTAAAATTGAGAATGTACATGTAACTTTTTTTTAATCGTGTTTATGCAGATGTCAACCGGCTCCTGTATTTATTTCCTCAATATTTTTTATCTTACATTAGACATATTTGATCAGTGAGCGAAGTATGAAATTGAATATTAAATTGGTAAAAACATGATATTTGAACAAAATAGTATGCAATATATTGGGTGTTTTATTTCCAGCAGAATAAACATCATTTGTCATAATGTTTATAATTTTTTATCATAATTTTATCTATTTTCCCGATACCTGCCAAAAAAGTATTGAAATAATCTATACGTTTCACTTAATATTATTTGCATGGTAAATATTGTATTATTTAGTTACTATTACATGTATTGTGTTGAATTCATTATTTCTGATATCGTTGTTTGAACTGCATACTTTGGTACTCTATTATTATACTTTTAAACCAATATTCTTTCGCAAAATGTAAACAATTAATAATACGCTTTGTTGTACGACATTGGGAGCGTGCTATAATAGATTGCACTGAATAAACACTTTCAGTTCGAAATGACAAAATTACAACATTACAGGCAATAAATCTGCAATTAAATTCAAAGTTATCAAAAACTTAAAATAAAGTCTTGCAGTAACATTTTGTTTTTAGTTAAAAAAACAATTGATAAGTTATGTTCTTGAGTTCTAGAATGTAAAAATAATTTACGTGCATTGTTTTCATGGGGATGTTTGTATGCAGAAATTTAACAACAGTGTGTAGTAATTAACGGTTTAAACCCAATAACAAATTATCTTATTTCATATTCCGAAACGTGAAGGAACCGAATAGCGGCCACATATATAAGAAGTAATCATATGTTTTGCATAATATATGTGTTATTTTAGTTTTATTCTTATACGCACTGACATGTTACAAATTTAAAGCATGTTGAAACATTTTTCCAGTTATGTACCAAGTCAGGAATATGACAGTTGTTATCAAAAAGTCCGTTTCTATGTGTGGCGGTTGCTTAGTAGCAGTATATTGGTCCATTATTTCCTACAATGTTGACGTCTTGAATCATAACCCGCATTTGTTTCAGCTAAATCGATTGATGACTATTGAACAGTGCTATTCCACTACTGCATTTATTTACTAAACTATTTTTATTGCCAAACATTATTCTCGTAAAATTAAAAAAAAATATATGATTTTTTTGTGGCGGAGTAAAAATGTGGCAAAAGAAAGAAATAATTTAAAAACAAACGAGAACAGTCTGCAAGTAGCTAAAAATAATGACAACAAAAAACTGATAATAAATTGCTCATATAAACATAGCTCATACTTTGAAGTGTTGTTAATATTTCCATATTTTGTTCGCATAACTAGAGTTGAAGTCTATGCAAAAAAACAGCCAACAATGATTTAACAAGTTTAACACTATATAAATAATTTAAAAGCTATCTTGAAATAGCCATATGCATAATTAGCAATTCATCTGCTATGAATTTTTATTCTTCCTTATCATTTTGTTAAATCATTGTTTTTAGGGACTCGTCTGGTGTGGTGTGTTGGCTTTACAATTATAATACTATGTGGTTGTTTTTGCTTTTTTTTATATATAAATCTGTGCTATTTCGTCTATAAGTGACTATTTGTTTCTCCTATGTCCACAAATTAGCTGTATTTGGACACGTCATGTCATTGTTTATATTTCATACTAGTTATCCACGTACCAGGATTATAATTAATACGCCAGACGCGCATGTCGTCTACATAAGACTCATCAGTGACGCTCATATAAAAATATAAAAAAAAAACAATTACAAAGTTGAAGAGCATTGAGGATCCGAAATTCCAAAACGTTGTACCAAATACTGTTAAAGTAATCTATGCCTGGGATAAGAAAATCCTTAGTTTTTCGAAAAAATCGAAGTTTTGTGAACAGATAATTTACAAAAATGACCACATTATTGATATTCATGTCAACACCGAAGTGTTTATTACTACGCTGGTGATACCCTCAGGAACGTAACGTCCACCAGCAGTGCATCGACCCAGTGGTGTAAATAGTTATTAAAGGTACCAGAATTATAATTTATACACCAGACGCGCGCTTCGTCTACATAAGACTCATCAGTTACGCTCATATCAAACTATTTAAAAAAAAACCAAACAATTACAAAGTTGAAGAGCATTGAGGATCGGAAATTCGAAAACGTTGTACCAAATACGGCTAAAGAAATCTATGCCTGGAATAAGAAAATCCTTAGTTATTCGAAAAATTCCAATTTTTGTGAACAGAAAATTTATAAAAAAATGATCACATTATTGATATTCATGTCAACACCGAAGTGTTGTCTACTGGGCTGGTGATACCCTCGTGGACGTTACGTCCACCAGCAGTGGCATCTACCCAGTGGTGTAAATAGTTATCAAAGGTACAGGGATTATAATTTATACGCCAGACGTGCGTTTCGTCTACATAAGACTCATCAGTGACGCTCATATAACAATATCTAAAAAAAAAAAAAAAAACAATTACAAAGTTGAAGAGCATTTAGGATCCAAAATTCCCAAATGTTGTACCAAATACGGCTAAGGTAATCTATGCTTTGGATAAGAAAATCTGTAGTTTTTCGAAATCATTCAAAGTTTTGTTCACAGAAAATTTATAAAAATGACCACATTATCGATACCAGTCGTTAATTAAGGAGAAAGTATGGTAGAGCCTCTTTTAATGCACACTTATTTGAAAAATAAAAATATATAGGATTTATTAGTTCAGCATATACCAACGTTTAAAACGAACAAGTAAAAGATACAAAAGGGACATTCAAATTCATAAGTTATTGATAAATTGACAGCACCACGGTAAAAATTAAATAACTGAAAAGACATACAAGGATATATACACCACAACGTAGAAAACAACAAGAAACCGAGGCTGTGTTCGTGTGTTTTTAAGGCATTCGTGTGTGGTCGGGTGTTTTGCTTTAAAATAGTAATGTAAGTTATTTTTGTTTCCATTCTTTCAAAATCTGTGCTGTTTCGTCTTTTCGTGAATGTTTTGTTTCTGCATTGTCCAAAATGAGCTGTATTTGGACAAGTGATAGTATTCGAGATGCTTCATGCATCATTGGTAAATTAAAGAGAAGGTATCGCCATCTTTAATGCCGAATGAAAAACTAATATAAATTACTTAACTTAGTAACAAGATTAAAACAGGCAGTAAAATACTTGTTAGTTTTAGCATGTCTGTGACATCATAGCAATCCTACAAGTGATCTTTCTGATCTGAAGTATTGAGAACATCCCAGTTTGTTCCTTTGTTAAGAAGATTAACATTATTTTGAAAGGCTCGAATGATTTATTAGTTTTACTTTGCTTTCTGGTAGCAAAATAATGGCTTTCATTATACCTTCACCTTTAATAATGGATTCGGTTAAGACAGTAACCATTTGCTCTATTCTGGCGCTTATCATTATTTACTTTTCTTACTGCGTAATTATATAAAAATACTGTCGACCCTTGTCGATCTAATTAAGGTTTATATTATTGATCATTTTGTGAAATGTAACGACTTCTTTCGTCTTTGTAATCCTGGTATCTATGATGAGTTAATTCTTTTATGGTTGTGGCCTGTTATCTATCTCTTGCATGACCAGATATTTCTAATGATATATGACACAAAGCAAATTTACCAAAATACTGAACTCTTAAGAAATGTAAAACGGAGTCTCTAATCAAATGACAACATCAAAAGCTCAAACACATCAAATGAATGGATAACAACTGTCATATTCCTAACTTGGTACAGACATTTTCTTATGTAGAAAATGGGGAATGGAACCTGGTGCAGCTATAAATTGTTACACCTCTCACTTGTATCAAATACATTATATTAACAACTATGCGTAAACATAACAAATATACAATATTATGTCAATGTCAAAAAACGTAAACTCTTTTGTATGAGGCCTATAACCTGGAGAAGGGTGAGGTTCTACTTAGCCCTTCTATGGTTTTGTGCCGAGTACAAAAAAAAAGTTAATATTGTTATGATATTGACCTAATATTGTTTTTATACTGCAACTTAAATTAATACATTGATAGCTTTTTTCAATCGTTACACAAATGTAAAACTTATCTTCATCCCTTAATGAACCCCTGAATGTTGAGAAAGTTTTCAAGATGAAATTGAAATTATAAAAAATATAACTATGTTACTATATTTAGGAAATAAACACAGGTAGTTGCAGTATTAAAAGACATAATAGGTAAAAATGACAAAAATATAGCAGTGAACACTGTGTGTTAGTCTTAATCACTGAAAAATCATACAAATATATAACAAAGAAGCACATAATTGTATATAGACCAAGCACACTAGCAACAATTAAAGACAAGAATACAAACATTTACCGTAACACAATAACACAAAAACGGGATGTTTAAGTAAAGACCTACGTCATATATGTAACAAATAAACACAACAAGGCAAACAGACAAAGCAAATTCGCTAGGTCACTGATAACATTTAAAGGTTAAAACGATGTATATGTCGTTCGTAGAAACGGACATATGTATTATTTCGTCAATAAAAACAAATCAATCAAATATTATTTTATTCTGAAGCGTAAAAAAAGTTTTAAAACGTCTAATGTTAAGGTTTCGCGGAATCTTGAAGTCAACACAATGAGAGTGTTGACCAAAACAGAAAGAGGTTTAACACATTGTAAAAATTGGATATCGCTTTATTTAATTTAAATAGTAGTAATAAACTCGCAGAAGGCATGTTTATTATTATTTTGAAATTAAATAACTAAAGTTGATATATATTAAAATTAAAACATGGCATTTTTCATACCAAAAAGTAAAACAAAACAAAAATACTTAACTCAGAGGAAAATCAAATCGAAAGTCCCTATTCACATAGCAAAATCAAATGACAAAACACATCAAATACGAATGGACAAGAACTGTCATATTCCTGACTTGGAACAGGCAATTTAAAATGTAGAAAATGGTGATTAAACCCTTTATCAACACGAGATCCGAATGACTATGAACATGGGTTGATAAGTGGTCTGATATGAAAAGTTACATGTACTTTTTATCATATACAGCAGAAGACATACAGACAAAAACTTGTCATTGTAATATTTTTTGGTATCTTTCAATTATACATTTTTCTGATTCCTAGTATATTTCTTTATCGAACTTCGTTATGTTTTACACACAAAAGTATCATTGATGTGTAACTTGCGGAATTTGTCGAATGACGACGAAATGTCAGCGATAATAATCGGAAGCAGTTGTTATGTACCAGGAGAATTTTTCGTAAAAGACGGCTTCAATTATCCCAATATTGCCTTTTTGTCTATACGTTTCGTTTATTGCCACAGGTATTAATGCTTTTTTTTTTCATTTTAGCAATAAAGATCCGAAAAACGTAAGAATACAAATTTACGATAATTTTAGTTTATATTCTATTAACCAGTCAATTCAGATGTCTGAGTAATGCATTTAGGTATATTTTGCTTGCTCTCATATTTTCCAAAATTGAATTTTATTTGAAGATGGAGTTATAATACGAATACATTTATAACAATTGCTATTTTCTTGTTGAAAAGTTGAAATCTCTATTAGACAATACAAATTAAAAAAAAGTAAGGTCTTTTCTATTCTTCAAAATCATAACATTACCAAATTGAAAAAAATAAAATTGAACAATAGCTAAATTTGCATTCATGATTACTCGATGATTATATTCAGTTACCGAATCTCTTGTTTTGCATAAAAATGGCAACCAGAGTACAAACAAGTAATCCACATGTGCAAATATAAATAAGAAGATGTGGTATGAGTGTCAATGGGACAACTGTTGATCACAACCACAATGTAGAAAAGGCTTACAATTTTAGATAGAGGTATGACCATTAACGCGACCATGGCTCTCAACGAACAGCAAGCACTGTATCTGTATTAAAGGTCAAAGATTGAACCCATGGCCCCAAAATTACTCGTGCAATAACATGTCATTGTGTATTATTTTCCTTTTATTTGTATCCGTCATACATAAAACTTGTACTTTTCAGGATGTCCAGATAATGTTAAACCGTTATCAATTACCTGTGGCGACGGTATACTGAGATGTCCTGGTAAATGTATTTTATTTCATTTGAAAAAGGGTTTTTCCAGTTTGCTATTTGTAGTATTATTTATAGATGGGAACTAGTATAACTAGTTCGGATACTGGTTTTGTAACAGTATGTACTATTTATAAGTTTGATGTTAGGTGCAGGAGGCACGAGGAAAGTTAGGCGGTTTTTATGGGTGGGGTTTAAAGGTGCTATATACAGTTTTGGATTTAAATGTATTAGTATCGAAGGTGCTCGCAGTTACGTCGAATTGAAGTTGGTCACATAGGTATATGTGCAGTTGCTGCTATGTTTATTGTACGTACAGGCGTTGGAGGTATTAGCCCGGGGAAAAGAAACTATGCGAAAGAGGAACAATGTTATATGTCATGTGTTTATATATTGTTTCAATCGAAGAAATATGTACAATAAAGTAAAATAAAATATTGTATCGCAAGAGAAAATAATATGTTACTGCGAGCAACTAATCCTATATCTGTGTTTGTCTTGTTTATAGCCTATTGAATTAGAGATTAAATGCTTTAAATTCGGCCGAACAGGGCGAGGGAGAATTTAATTACACATGAATTATACATCCAGGAAGCAGAAAAGGGATGTGCTGTCCTATTGGTAGGTATCAATCTTATACATACTTAAATTTGACAGCAGTTAACCAAAGATTAATATATAATTGAGACAGTTGTATAGTTTGATCAAAATCAAAGTTGTTTTGAAAAATTTATAACAAAAATTAAAGAGTAGTATCTGAATGAAGTCCGAACTGCAAATTCTAGCCTTTATCATGTTTATGTTCTAGATTAATTTCAATCTTAAACATGACAGCAATACACAAAACTTGGGATTCAGTAAGATCATTACATACTTTGATAGCTGTTTAATTGTTATGCCAAACCTACGATAGTAGAGGGGCATTATGTTTTCTGGTCTGTGCGTCCCTTCGTCCGTCCGTTCGTCCGTCCGTTCGTCCGTCTGTCCCGCTTCAGGTTAACGTTTTTGGTCAAGGTAGTTTTTAATGAAGTTGAAGTCCAATCAACTTCAAACTTAGTACACATGTTCCCTATGATATGATCTTTCTAATTTCAATGCCAAACTAGAGTTTTTATCCCAATGTCACGGTCCACTGAACATAGAAAATGATATTGCGAGTGGGGCATTCGTGTACTGAGGACACATTCTTGTTTTTTTATGAAATCCAAGCTAATTTGAAATGGTTATTAAAACATGTAAAGTTGATTTTCTACATTCAATCATACTAAAAAGTATTTGTTTTTTTTCTAGTTTGTTTACATATTTAAACTGCCAAATAACCTTGAATTTTGTAAGATCTATATTTAACTTAGTTAGATTGGCTGCTTTAAACCAGTTAAGACTAATTTTGAATGTCAAGCACTGATCGAGCACAAAATATGGTCTGTTTAGACTCTGAACAGTTTGTAGATAATTATAATGTGGATTCCCTCAGAGTTCTCATTGTTGCAACTACAAACGAGTTTATTACGGTATATTAGAATGAGTTTTATATTTGTTTAGGGACCAGCTGAAGGACGCCTTCGGGTGCGGAAGTTTCTCGTTGCATTGAAAACATATTGGTGACCTTCTGTTGTTGTGTGTTCTATGGTCACGTTTTTTTGACACAATCCCCATTTCCATTCTAAATGTTATTGTTTTCTGAAAATAGTATAGTCTTCCTTAATTAAAAGTTGTATAATACAACTTTTAATTAAGGAATGACTGTAATATTTTTCTGTCTATGAAGAAATGACATAAAAATTTAGTGCACACTTATTAACACGCGAAGCGGGTTATTTAACAGTGTGCACCACATTTTTTATGTTATTTCGAATAGACAGAAAAAATATTACAGTCATTTCTTATAATTTAATTCTAAATTTCATTTTAAACCATAGAAAACCATGAAAAAATGTTGATGACGTCACGGTCACATGACTAAATTATGTCTATGGGCTCATAACAAAATAACGTCAGCCAATCAGAAGACGCGTTACATCCAAAATTAAATTATTTCTAAATAACATCAATCCATATTTTACATTTTAGGAAAACCGTATAAACCAAAGAGTGGTTGCTGCCCTAAAGAAAATGATTACCATTTATGATATAGAAATCCTGTTCATTGACCAATGTTGTAGACAACAAGAAATTACGTTTGAAATTTCCAATATCTAGAAATTAATAAAAAAATCATGAATGTGGACGTTCTCAGTTTATTCAGTCCATAGTCATCCGTACGGCCTTCAACAATAAAAAACCTAAACCGCATGGTTGGCTATAAAAGACCCCGACATAAAAATATGAAATCTACACCAATTTAATATTGACGGTAAAAAGGCTTTGTCCCTTTCTTGTAGTTTGGTATGAATCAAACAGTTGTACATTAAGAGTCATTCTCTGTAAGCACCAAAATGACAAGGAAATGGAATGTCATGAAATCAGACAAAACTTGGCTTAATGGTGCATTATAGGCATAAAACATTATTCATATAAAATAAAATCTTAAAAATATATGTGTTGCCATGGTAACACATCATATTTAAAAGGACTGTTTTTTTTTTATTCAAAAACTGAAAAAAAAAGTTTTTTTTAAACAATCTTAACATTGATTCATTTTTCATTTTTTTAAATAAATAAGGCCGTTAGTTTTCTCCTTTGAATTGTTTTACATTGTATTATCGGGGCCTTTTATGGCTGACTATATGAGTAATGGGCTTTGCTCATTGTTGAAGGCCGTACGGTGACCTATAATTGTTAATGTTTGTGTCATTTTGGTCTTTTGTGGATAGTGGATAGTTGTCTCATTGGCAATCATACCACATCTTCTTTTTTATATTAACATAAAAAGGAAGTAGTTGTAATTTTATAACTGTTAACACCCTGAAAGGATTATTATAGCTCTGCTTATATTCAAAAAATTAAAGCTGTTCATATTTTCGTTTTATTGTACCAGCCTGTGGAACTCTGGGAAAATACACTAGTTTTTAAAGGAGTAGGTTCAGTAAGACCCCTTTTTGGCCCTACAATTAAACAGTTTTGCAAAATTGTGAAAATGTAATCTTTTAGCTATTTGTTGGAAAGTAGAATGCTGTTTTTGACAATACAATGCACATATATCGTGTACTAGCATCATAAAGTAATGCTAAATTACTGAAATCTTCACAATTGTAGCATTTTAGTTAAATTTTAGACGGTTTCCGTCTTAAATGAAAGTGGCCGCATTCGTGTTCATTCATAATATTGAAATGTAAGTTGTATTTGATGATAATACATAACATATATAAAGGTTGGGGATGAACACGGATGCGGCCACTTTCATTTTTGACGAAAACCATCTGAAAAGTGACGTTTTTTTGGCATATTTGATAGATTTTTCATATATAAGCTTCAATCGGAGCGTTTTTAATGACTGAATCAGTTAAAATCTTTAGCATAAACTAATCGAATCATTTAAAATAGACACTTAAGTGTTTAAAAAGTGTCCTAAATATCTCGTTAGATGAAACTGAAATTTTGGGCCAAAATCGGCCCTTACCGGACCTACTCCTTTAACATTTTCAGCAATTTTCAAAACTAATTAAAAAAAAATTTGGACAATAGACGTGTGGGATTTTTTAGGGATAAATCTTAACGATATTGTTTTCAATGTATGCTAATTTATAGAGAGGTGATATTTAAAATAAAAAAGTTAAATGCATTGCTTTGACACTTTATTTGCATATAATTTGTAAAAAAAAAATGGTGACGTTTTTGTGATTTGAAATAAATATTCTTTTCAAATGCTGCACAAGATTACTATTTTTAATAATTTAATATATAATATAAATAAAAATAAGTACTTTGTTTTATGCATATAGCTGTCTATAAAGTACAGCTAGTGCTAACATCAATATTTATTCCAACACAGCTAGCAAGTTATCTCCCTTGTTAAGAACTCTTCCTATTATCTGTTTATGAGGTAACAAATAAACAAGATGTCAGCAGACAACAAGATGTAAACAACCATCACCTTAACTTTATAGTAGATTAAAGGCTTTGTAATCGACAAATAATGATTTAGGGTGATTGAAAAATGACGTTCTGCCAGTTTGGATCGTTATCCAAAGAATTTATCAGATGTTCTGAAGACTTTTTCCATTTAAAGACATGTTCATATGAAGACATATTATTATTGTGCTTACTGAAGGTGGTATTTTACCACAAAATGTGTTAGCTAATACCTATTCTATTTGTTCGTCACATTTCAATAACTTCCTTAAACTGAACGAAAAGAAAAGAAATAGACTTCTTTGCCTGGTACCATCTCACATTAGTACACATTCAGAAATAGACCACACCCATTCGTCAGAAGTTGTTAGGCACAATGAGAGGAAGAGAAAAAGAAGCAAATGTCTTTGATGATGTAACAACTTTATTCAGATAAACTGGTGTTGTTCTGCCAGTAGGAACACGTAAGTCAAAGTATTTTTGTATATGGGTGGGTGTGTGGGATAATGTACAATTTGAATTGTACAAATCAATTGTTAGAGCAAGGGAGGGTGCTATGCCTTTGTATCTTACAAATATTCAATACCTTGAAGACACTTTAAGTTGAACAACAGCAAAAAACATACTTAAATCCTTAAAGATATTTAAAAGTCAATATTTTTCAGATAACACATTTATTTTATATGTCATTTTCATATTTTTATGTCGGGGTCTTTTATAGCCAACCATGCGGTTTAGGTTTTTTATTGTTGAAGACCGTACGGATGACTATGGACTGAATAAACTGATAACGTCCACATTCATGAATTTTTTATTAAAAAATAGCCATATTCCAAATATATTTTACATAGGTGCCGATTTGACTAGGTGCCGATTTAACCATGCAGGTGCTGATTTGACGATAATAACGTTTGGATAGACTCAAAGGGGACAGGTTCTAGTTTAAGAAAACAGATATTTTTGTTCTTCTTTAGTTTAAGTTTCCATGCAGTCTTCACAAAGACCCAGCAGGCCAGGCAAGTAAAACTGCTTTTGGGCCTGTAAAAATCATTTCTACAGGCCAACAGAATCTAACTAAATTTGTCCCACAATTGAGTCCTGGGCCTGTAAATTTACAAAATCATCCTGAGGTCAAAGTATCGCAATAAATTATTTTCTGTATTGTGTAAGTTAGTTTCAAATAATCTTTAGACAGAAATCAGTTTTGCTTTTAATAAAATTGGACCATTTATTTCCCAAATCCCCTTGAACCCTCTCTCCCTTACCTCCTAGAATATCAAAGGTCATCAGGCATCTATAGTAAAACTATAATAAATAACGTACACTATGACAAGACTATCACTCCCCTATCACTATTTCTTATGTTAGAGGTCAATGGGTACAGAAACCAAATAACACAAGAAAGACAATTAGACCTTTCAATTACAATTAAAAAAATAAAACGGGACAAGATTATGGATGAAAAAATATAGTAAAAAATCTGTTAACAAAGTTTTTATAGCTTCCAAACACCTAACAGTTCAATAAGCCAGTAGTGTTGTTTAAATATAAAGTTACATTCAATTATAACTGAACATATAGCATGTATAGTAACATTTATAAATATCAAAGTGAATTAATAATGAAAATCTCACTTGCAACAACTACTCAAACAGAAGTCTAATTTTCATGTACATGATTACAAAACTTATCAAACATTTTGCATATATGATAATGATGATAGTGTTTAATATAAATATTTAAATTTGAAGTTTGAAATTATTGTTTTTGAATAAATTCATGTCTGAACTTGAAAAGTGATTAAGCTCAACTGTATATCAATACAATGTTAAATAATATTTTAGATAAAATATTCTTTATAGTTAACATATTCTACAAACATACACCAGGCAGATTATGTTACTTATAATATTATGACTTATCTAATTTTGCATTTGTAGCTGTCTGTATTAGCTGCAGAAAAGAATTTACAAGAAAAGAACTAGATGAAGATATATATATATACATATGAGGAATGTTCATCAAAGGTACAGTTTGCAACAAACATATATAGGATAAATATACTTTTTCAAAAGTTTATATTTGATTTTAGCATTTTTTTGCAATCATTTTTTATCTAAACATGTTGAAGGCTGTACATTAACTTAAAATGGTTTACTTTTATAAATTGTTATTTGGATGGGGGGGTGTCTCAATGGCATTCACACCACATCTTCCTTTATCTATATAAATATGTTAAATTGATGAGTCTTATGTAGACGAAACGCGCGTCTGGCGTATAAAATTATAATCCTGGTACTTTTGATAACTATCTAGTAAGAATGATGTTATAGATGTCATATACTGATAAAAATCTCATTTACAGTACAGGTATGATAATTTAACACATTTAATGTAGCATATTCTTCAACTTTGGTAAAAAGCTTAAAATGATCTAAACTTCTGTCAGACATGTTAGATTTATGTAAAAATAGATAACCTTTGAGTAAGAGTTATGTGTCTGTCTGTCTGTCTGTCGTATTCAAGTATGTTATATATTTTTAGGTTAAAGACAGTTTAATACATTGCATGGATACTTTCATTGGGAGCCAAAATACAATTGAAACACAGGCAGATGGAATTGTAAATACTACTTGTATAGTATTTATGGAAATTTGATTTTATGCTTAATTATAATAGAATAATTCAAATTTGGTATGTGGCAAATTAAATATGAGAGTAGTCTGTTTAACATGTCTAATATTGGAATTTCATTATTTTGATAGTTGTTATAAAAATTTGGTTGGATCAAGATTTCATGTATAAATGCATATAGTTTTATAGATATGTGGATATTTTATTTTCACAATTGCAGTCATCATGAGCACATTACCTCTGAAACAAATTTCTGGTGTCAACAGCATAATTTTTTTTCAATTTGATCTTTTTTAACAGATATTAGTTAGCATGTTATAGTTTTATAATAGAATAAATTGCTTCGCTGAGCGCAGCCCGATACAACCACATATGTTAAACCTTGAACAGTTGGCGGAAATTTGGACACAATATTCAAGCTTGATATACTCTTTTAATTGGATTGTGATCAAATGTTTTACATAGTCCATGTTTCTGACACACAAAAAAAATTGTCAAGATCTAACAAATCTATTGCGCAATACTGTACAATTAAAGATTCTTCTTGAAAAATTCAAAAACAAAATTTAGAACCCCCCTAAAAAGAACTTTTGAATATGTTTGTGGTCGTATACAAACTTAGGATATAGGATATAGGGTATCCATCCATAACAAAAAATCAGTAGACACACTATAACAAATAAACACAAAAAGCAAAAGAACAGCACTGCATTGTTGTTATTCATCAAAAATCACAGTAAGGCCCATCAACAGAATGTGCAAGTTCAAAATATGTAATTCCTGAGATTTACTGTCGCCTTTTGGTGAATTTAATTTTTATATGATTTACTTACAGACACATGATACATGTCAAATGGAGTATGATGGAAGTAATATTTTCTCAGAATCAGAAACAATTGAACAGCAATCTACACAGGTATAAAATTTTATAACTCTTTTATGATATCATTTATTGTTCAGGTAAGCTGAATCATTTTTACACCGCTTAAATAAAGGGGAGTATACTTATTTACCTCTGTCTGGCCATTTGTCAGTCTGTCCCTCTGTCCTATGAATATTTGTCATCGCTCCTTTCTCAGGAATTACATAAGAAGGATTTCTGAAATTTGGTTTCAGAGTTTATATATGTCAGCGGTACCGTTTGATGTGTTTTCAGTTTCATCACTCCACAACTTCCTGTATACTAAATACTTAAAAGATTTTACACATGTGTAGCTGACTTGTAAATTTCTGTTATTTTTTCAAGTTGGGGTTTATTATTTTTTTATTCTGTCTGTCCGTCTGTCAGTCCATCCCTGTGCCCATGTATATTTATCGTCTCATCTGTCTCAGGAACTTAGACATTTATTTTTAACATTTTTCCTCTAGACACATTCAAAATGCCATGTCTGAAGTATTTCCACACATCAAACAACCTGAAGTTGGGTTGCTGCTCACAAATTAGAAATTTTGCAGTGTTTTATCAAGTTGGTTATCAACTTGAATGATTTTTTAAACCTTAACAAAGATTTTCTCCTCTGAAAATACAAATTAAACTACAGTTGGCCTAAAAAAAATAAGGGTATCTAGAGCCTCTATGTTTATGTAAAATGAACATTTTTTTGTTGTTCAAATACTCATCCTTGTTTATGCATCAAAATAGCTGCTGAATGTTGGGCTTAAAATAAAATTTCTTTCTGTTTTTCTGTTTTTTTCTGGATTCCTACATATAATATTAGACTAACCGTATATGTTATATCTTTTCATAAGAAGAATAATTTCTCTATATATACCTACACAATAAGAATAATATACAAGTAGACAACAGGGAACACAGAAATTTGTTATCATCATTTAATTTGTCAACTTAAGGCTAAGCTTAAGTTTTCACAGACTTTTGCTTGACTATTCACCATAGTGAGTTTGTAGATCTGACCTGATACTGAATATCAATATTGATACTATGAGTAAAGAATACTGTATTATTTGACCATTTATTTGTCACTTTTATTTTATGAACCTAAATGATGAACATTTTTTTGCAGGAATCACAGGCCAGTTACCAAAGAGAAGAGGCACTTCAGTAT
Source organism: Mytilus galloprovincialis (assembly GCF_965363235.1). Classification (NCBI taxonomy): domain Eukaryota; kingdom Metazoa; phylum Mollusca; class Bivalvia; order Mytilida; family Mytilidae; genus Mytilus; species Mytilus galloprovincialis. The sequence goes on along the minus strand of NC_134848.1, from coordinate 21,598,661 downwards.
TTAAATCGCTTTTTAGAAGTTAATGGCAGCAAAACTATTTCCAGCCTTCCATCAAAGTCCTGGTTTGAACTGTCCAAGAAATCACAATACTTGTATGTTGATAGACTACAAAATATCATTGACTGTGTCATCGGATGTGTTTTCCCTGAGAATTTTAGTGATGTCTCACAGCAGATTTTTCTGTCAAACTCAACTGAGAAGGTCTCTTCTGAAGAAAATATCAAACCTCTTGCAACTTTATCAACAATTGCTTAGTTTTACCAGAAATCAGAATCTTGGCAGCATAGAAGACAATTATTATCAATGCTTTTATTGTTCATGACATACCAAGAAGTATTGCAACTTATCCCTGACTTAACAGAGTTTAAATACTACACTTCCAAAAACATGGAGAAAAATTTGGCTATGGACTGCCTGTACCACAAGCAGAAATAAACTATATTGTGAAGAAAACACTATTATCCCATTAGGTAAGAAGAAAATCAAAAAGTTTCAAGTAGCCTCTTCCTTCTGCTGTTGTCTGTTCTATGGTTGGGTTGTTGTCTCTTTGACACATTCCCCATTTCCATTCTCAATTTTATCTTATATAATATTGCATACTTGTTACAAAAAAAATTTTTTTTTGTTATTTATCTTACCTTGATGTATTAAAAAAAGAAAGACTTAGATATGCTATTGATTTTAAAACTTGTCATTATATTACATGTATTAATTTGTGATTAGAATAGTTTATGGGGAACCACTAGTCACTGATAGGTAAAAGTTATTTGATATGCATATATGATTTTCTCTTTTGATGTCCAAGAGTTCATAATGAAGTTACAGTGCTTTGTTTATGAAAAGAAAAATTGTTTTACCATTTCCAAAAATAAACCAAGATTGCTTTCACAAAAAAGTTTATTAACTGAATCATGTGAATGATAGAGTCATATTCATTATAAGATCCCACCTCAATCAAAATGACTTTTTCGATTGTTATCATAGAGTTACATTACTTTGTTTTGTTGAAAATGGGGTTTTAAAAACAAACTCAACTGTATGAATATGAATATTTATTATACTTTTTTTTATTGCAGGTGAAAGTACAATGTACAAAATTCTATCAGAATGTACAGCTTCCATCCGACAAAGCTTTGAAGGTGTTGACTATTTTGTGGCTGAAGGCGGGAGGGCTTTTACTACCCTAGCTAAAGAATTACACAGTCTTGATCTGATGACTCAATTCAGTGATACATATATCAACAAACTTTTGGTGCAGTCAAGAAGATACATGAAGGCAGATTTTAGAGTATGTGTGAATATTTAGTACTCTGAATATATATACATGCAATTTTTCCTTTCTATTTTCATTTTGTCAGTAAAAATACAATTCTATTTTTAAAATTTATTATATGCGCATCTATGTAGGAACAGTGTATTGTTGTGCATCTATCTGTCCATCCATCTACATCTACATTGTAGCTATCAAGTAAATTTCAACACTTAATTTTTATTTGATTGTAATACCCTATTTGTTTTAGGAGTTATTGCCCTTTGCCCTGTGATGGGTAGGATCCAGTAAAACACTCTTCTTTATTTAAAATAGAAGGTATTGATACAAATATTTTTAAAATAAAAACTAGCAAGACTGTAGTCCTAGGTCAATGAAGTCTATAAGCCTAGATAAAATAAGAAAAAAAAAATGACACTTTCCTGTAATTTTGTAAGAACAATATAACAAACTACAATTATAGCATATAATGTCAACCTCGTGGTGTTAAATTCTATGCAACACTAGACTTGACTTGTGAGTGATGTCAGGACATTAAAACAAGATTTAATGATGTAAATTTCAAAAACAGTAATAAGTAAAATACCAAATACTTGTAAATGAAAGATATTTTTTTTTGAAAGCTTGGTATATCTATATACTATATATGCCTGTTTTAATTTCAGGTCCATGTTGCTTAGTCATGCCAAGTTGCAGACCATTGTCTTACATATGGAGGAAGCGATTCCAAAGATAAAAAATTTAAATCTAAATGCAAGCATTCGAATACACATATTTGCGAATCATTTGAACAGCTGAAAGAAATCATAACAGCAATAACAAAAATAGTAACCAACACTACTGAACATAAGGATGCAGCAAATAATATGAGATTTAAAATAAACCAGGCAGCACAGAGTATCATCTTGTTCGGTGTCAAATACAAGACCAAGCCAAAAATGATACATTTGAACAAATGAAGGAAAATGAATTCTTCATAGTTTGCGATTGGGCTATGAAATTTTTGCCCAAAACATTTAGAGAAGATCAGTGTGACTGGTTTGCAAAGAGGGGGATTCCATGGCATTTGTCAATAGCTTTTAAGAAAATTGATAACTCTCTACACTCTCTTGAATTTATCCATATATTTTCAAACCAGACCTCACAGGATAGTCACACTACCAGTGGTATAATGCAGGATGTCATCACATCAATCCAAGATGATAACCAGAGCACACAGTTTCACCTTTGGTCTGACAATGCCGCCTGTTACAAATCCTCAGAAATGATGGCACAACTCTTTAATTTGGGCAGTGTACAAACCTACAACTTTTTTGAGGCACAGAATGGCAAAGGTCCCTGTGATAGGACAGCAGCAGCTGTTAAATCAGCAATAAGAAGATACATCAACCAAGGAAATGATGTTGTAACTGCCAATCATATGAAAGAGGTAAGAATTTTTCTTTTTATGTATTATACATTCATGTACCTATAAAACATCATCAAAGTACATGTATGTGATTATATTTGGTGTTAAATTCAACTAAATAATATTAAATAAGAATAACAACTCTCCACAATAGGACACAATGACACAAACATTAACAACTATAGTTCACCGTACAGCCTTCAACAATGAGCAAAACCCATACCGCATTAAACAAAAACATTAACTTGAAGCAGGACAAACGGAGGAATGAAAGAACGAAAGAATGGACAGACAAAGGGACACACAAACGTAAAATCATAATGGTTATAAATGGGGAATAAAAAGTATAATATTTTAATTAAAAATATAAAATCTGTTTAATGACAGCAATTTCATAGTTTTAAAACAAAAGCTTTCAATTCTTCATGATTACAAAATATGGATTATGAATGCAAAATTATCCAAATTAGCAATCAATATATTGGTGTTTTTTTTCAGGCCATTGAAAAGTCAATGAAAAATGTTAAATACAGAATATGACAGCAAAACCTAAAAATGTGGACCGTGTCATTCCATCAATATCAAGTTATTCAAACTTCACCTTTGAGAGGAATGGAATCAGAGTTTGGAAGGCATACAATATTGGCCAAGGTAGGTGTTATAAATTTTGACCATTTTCATAAATGCAGAGGTTGATGATGAAGATTTAGTTTTATACAATGCTCTGCAATTGAGTTATAGTTTCAAAGAAAAAAAATTTAAATTATATATAAGACTAAATCTTTCAAAGAAGTCAATTTCCACTAGTTGCGCTACACCAAAATTTCACCTGTTGAAGAATTATCAATCGTGCCTCTGTCCTAAGCTTTTGAATTCTAAACTTACTAAAAAATAATGACCAGCAATTTCATCATGAACTATAGAACAAAATTGGGCTAAAAGCTAACACTTATATACATGTAGTTTTTAAAAAGATTAAAAAACTAACTTATTGTTTATTATACAATTAACTCACAAACTGATTAAAAGTCCGAAGTACTTATATCGTAAGTTCGTGAGTTAGAGACCCTGTTTACACATCACTAACCTGTAGAAAAAATGAGTATAATCCTTTTAATTCTTCAGTCAAACATACACCATTATTTTTAAAATTTAAATTATTTGATTGACGGCTACTATGTCTATACTTACAATCTAAATCACAATGGCACGCCGCCATCTTGACTTTCTAAAAACCATAAATGTCCAATAAATGCAACATAATCTAAAATGAAAGAGCACCTACCTCCAAAACTTAATTTTAAATAGATAATATGCGAATTTGAAGCGTACACGTAACGAAATAAACTTTCCCTTGAAATTTTTCATTCGTGTGACGTTCATCATGTTTTGCAATGATGTAAATTCGCCAAATCCTTCATGAAATTTCGCGAATTGTAATAAAATGTTATTTTGTATAAATTTTTAAAAGCTTTGGGGTATTTTTTAAAATCGTTTGTTATAAATGCATTACAATAGAAACAATTGTTATGCAATTGTTTTATAATCTCAATTTGCTGAAAATCCCAGTATCCTTACAAGAATGTGTACTGCGCATGAATAGATTACGAAAGTAGTTTCGGAAATATGGTTTATCGAAGTGTAAACCAAGAGTAAAAAATTCTAATTGACCAATCCAATTCAAGTATTTATACATATTCAAATGAAATAAGAATTATTGTATGATTCAAACAAGTTTTTAAAGAAATTTATTAGTGCATATATATTAGATTTAATCACCAATTAGCAAATACAAGGCTGAATATGTGAGTGAAAGTTTTTCTTTTCTTTCTAGGATGTTTTATTTCAAACATAGAGTCAATACAACTCCAAGTGATAGAATATTCAGGTCACATACTTTTTCATCAACTGAAACAGAAGATAAATGAACCTGAAACAGATTCAGAAGATGTGGTGGTTTGCTCAACTGAGGGTTGCACAAAAACATTTGCAAGCAATGAAGAACTAACGATTCATTTATATTCAGAAAAATGTACACTCGTATTTGATCAAAAATCTAATTGAAGCTCTGATATATCCAAAGTCAAATACCTTGAAAAGTTTGCTGAATCAAGCGTTAATAAACAACTAATGATCATGCCATCTGCAACTAAACTATCAACATCTGATTCTGATTTGGGTTGGGCGTTGAAAGATGAGCGAAAAAATAAGAGGTTTAACAAAAATCAAACAGATTATCTTTATGAAAAATTCAATAAAGGACAAAAAAGTGGTAAAAAAAAGACCCATACAGTGTGTCTGAAGCAATGTTGCTTGAAAAAAATGAAGATGGTTCTAGGCGTTTCCATTATAGTGAAATACTCTCTATCCAACACATTACCAGTTATTTTTCCCGGTTATGTAGGAAGTTGAAGCTTGATGAATCAGATTCTGATGCAGCCAGGGAGGAAACAATCAGCAATTTGACTCAGCAAATCAATTCAGACAATTAACTGTATGTATTGTGTTATGCATTGTTGTATAAGTTCATACTAGTTATCACACTGTACTTGTCTGTCCCATTATTGTCTGTCAGTTTGCATTTCATATTTTTAACTCCTCTTGAGAGCCTCTAAACAGTATTAAAGAGAGCTATTTGTATCCTGTAAAGAACCTTTGTAAGAATTGAAACCAAACTTAGTGTATATGTTCATACCTGAAGGTCTTGATCAATGTATAATAGTTATTATCAACTTGATGCTGAATCAAAATTCCAAAATTGCAACTGAAAAAAACAAACTCTATAATTTTCTTTCCATTATTAATCAATTAATCTAAAGGGGTTGAGGATATTTCCTTGTCATATTTTAGTATTTTTGTTAGATTTTTTTAGAAATTCTCTAGTTTTATCCATTTAAAAGCCCATGGACCCCCATTTTTCTTTTCATAAATCTTTTACATATACAATTATAAGCCATTTGTAAAAGTCTTATAAAATCTTATTTTTTTTTTAATATTTATTGAGAGCTTAAACTGGTATGGGACAAAGCTATGAAAAATCAAGAGAGAACTTGTTCCCATCAAAATTGCAATGGCTAAAACTTTGAAAACAAGCACATTGACCCCTATATTTTTTTTGGTTTTTTGATTCATCAAATAATCCCTTTTAATTTAGACTAGAGTTATAGAAAGCTATTTATTTTGAAACTGAACAGTGAACTTTCTTAACATTTAATACAGAATTCCTGTTAACAACTTAGCTATATAATGCAACATTGGTAATTGGTTCTTCGCCAGAAGGTCACATACATTAGTCTGATGCTGTAAAAGAACAGGGTATCCAGGTCTGAAAGTTCCATATTTATCAATACAGGGCTGATATTGTATACAAAATTCTTGCCCCTATTCATGCTATTCGAGTTTTAAAAAATCAGGAAAAGGAAGAGGGGTGGGTGGGGTTGAGGGTTGGTTGTTGTTGATTTTTTGTTGATGTATTATCTTAGTTCATGCATGTTAAAAATAATTTCACACTGTCATGTTGTTTTAAATAATCTTATGCAAAGCAATATATGAACTTGATTGTTTTCATGCTAATACTATGCTATTTATAGACATAATTATGTTGCCATGACAACCACAAAAAAAATTATAAAAACTAAAAAAGTGTTGTCTATTTCTCTCAAAAGGCTGTTCATTAGATTTCTTTTGGAAAGTTGTCTCAATATCTCTTCTGCAGTTTGGTTATATATCACTGCATGTATTTAGATTTTGTGAAATATCAGGATTTAGAGCAATTTTCAAATTAAAAAAAAAAATTACCAAAAATATCACCTCTCTAATTTTTAAATATTGTGATGATAACTAATGAAGCTTCATTGTCAAATAGTTTCAAAAAGGTCTGTTGTCCAGTTTTTTTTGTTAGACTCTTAAAAAAGGCTGAAAAATCACTTTTTTAGCTTCATGACAAAAGTGCCAAATGACTACTTTATATGCATGCCACTACATGTCTAGAAATTAGTTTTAATCTTTAATACTTTAGTTATATAAAGTTAAAGTGTGATAGATTTGAACAGTTTAAGCTTCATTATTGTAAGTTCTGTGTATTCTGCAATATGAAGTGCTGAAAATCTGAAAAAATCATGTTTTTCCAATGAAAAATGGCTCAAAATGAGGGTAATCAGTTTCCATGGCAACCAGATTTTTTTTCAACTTGTTTTATTTTTTCCACAATAAGTCATCTTAAAGAAGTCTTGATACAAAATTTCATTAAAATCTGTGACTTTGCGTTTCTTGATTTTTCCAAATACTTTGATATTTATGGCGAATGACTCTTAAATATTGTAAGAACAATTTGCATCTCCTATTTTAATACATTCGTCTTTTCAAGCAGTGTTGAAGTACACATTTTACCTTAAAATAGGGTGGTCTGTGTTCTGTATCATGTCCATTTTCAATGCAAAACTATTGGTTATGTCTTTAACCAACTTTAAAAAAGAAACCGGCGTCTTTATTTTGCATAGAGAGACGAAAGATCCGGTGACAATATCTGTAAACTACATTCTGCTCTTTGGGTCCTAAATGCAAACGCCACGTATTCTTGTTTGGTATTTCTTAACCACTAAAACTCCTTTATGATATGTGTATGCTATTGTATTATCCGATTCATATCATATGTATATGTAAGAACAGATTGAAAGGAAAATAATATAAGTAAATGTATGTGTTATTTATCATAGTATTTGCTATATATCCTTTAACATAATTCACTTCAGATTAGTTTGACAAATACAATAAAAAGCAACATTTCCTTATTTAATGTCATTTGTATACAGGACATAACAGTTACAATATATAGTTGTTGACAATAATGTTGACACTGTGGTTTATGCAGATGTTACTAGATCCGTGTTTACCACTGTTATGAATGACACGTGGTCAATAACATGAATTGTGCACGATTTTATTTGTTTTTTTTCGACATTTCTAAGATTGATAACTAAAATTTTATAGATTCAGACTCAATATTTATTTAAAGTATATCACTTGTACAAAAAAAGGTTCGGACACTCATATAAAACCTACCGTATAGTTATACTAATAGTTAAATATCCTTAAAGTTAATGCTAAAATATTGTGAGCGTTATTCTAGTCACAAGACATGAGAGACTTATACAAAATTATCCTATACAATACTTTACATATTTTTTGAACTTTTTAGGTATACGAAACAAAATCACCAGATTAGTTTACATGTAAATGAATTAAATGACTAGTTGTTTAATGAATAAAAAAACATGAAATGCAGTCCTAAATGCAACGTACAATCTGAAATAATGATGCTTATCCTTCACTGTGAGAACTACTTATTCATTTTAGACAACTCGTTGTTGTATGAACTACTCGTTCGTGTTAGACGACTCATTGTTGTATGAACTACTTGTTCGTTTTAGACAACTCATTGTTGTATGAACTACTGTAAAGCAACTTATTTTAGCGGATACCTTATTTCGCAGCGATATTGTTTCGCCAGTTAAGTAATAAAATATCCGTTTTTTACAGATTCGCCACAATTCATATTCGCATTATCTTTCTACTCTCGAAAGTTGCGAAAATTAATCGCTAGCGAACATTAGTTGGTTTACAGTAATCGTTTGTTTTACACGACTCGTTGCCGTATGAACTACGTATACATTTAAGACGACTCATTATTGTGTCGACTGGCTCTTTAAAATATGTGTAGTAATCGTAACAAACTAGTTTCAGTGCGTTTATAGTGTTTACATATCACAATTGATACGTTATTCACGTGCTTGTTCACACTATACGGACTTCATATACAGGAGTGTGCTCCTTACGCAGAAACTGCTCCAACAAAGTTATGAGGAGGACAGATTAAAATTGACACTCCGTAAATTTTATGGACACCATCACGATTTGGTGGATCCATACGATGTTTCGTTGACCAAACTAGCTAAGGACATTTTTACCACATGGTAGATTGTGTTTTGTCATAATGTCGTCTAATCTTTTAATTACCAAACGTGACTTATTCCCGATTGTGACTGTTTTGCCGAGTGTGAACTCGCATTACTATAAGACGTGGTACGGTACTTATACATCCCATATTCATGTATTTAGTTTAAATGTTTTATGTTATATTTGTAATTCTCATCGGATTTTGTCAAATGTGTTGACGTCTTTTCTATTATATTTCTGTGTTATGGTAAAGAAAATTAATCACCGCCTTCATTTATCAGATTTGATTTCGTTCAAAGTAATCAGTACGATATTTTACGTTTGAAGTTAGATTCATAACAAACCTGACATAGTTTTATAATATAGTTAATTGCTACCTCAGTTTTATATTAATAAGAATTAAAATGTGCTTTGTTATTAAATGCAATATCAGTATTTAGTTCAAATATATAATCTTAAATTAATCCTAATTCTAATGACGTCATTTTTTCGTCATTTTTCATTTTTTGATGCTCTGTTTTACTAATTCTAATGACGTCATTTTTTCGTCATTTTTCAGTTTCAAATAGGACGTCACTTGGCGTAGAGGTTTAAACGTATTCGGATGTGTCTACTTTTGTGTTTCAAATGTCTGGTTATGTAAATGTATTTCAGTTGTTTCCTGTAATTAGTTAATACTTCAGCTTTATCATGTACATCTTTTGAATATTCATTTTATTAAATTTACTGTTTGCAATAGTATAAATTACTCTAAATTATAGGGATTTTCTGGTAACTTAACGGAAAACCCTTGCCGTTTTTGGCACAACCTTTTTGATCTTTTGGTCCTCGATGCTGTTCAACTTTGTACTCGTTTCGGCTTTCAAACTTTTGTATCTGTGCGTCACACATAGGTCTTGTGTGGACAAAATACACTTCTGGCGTATTAAAATTTTGAACTTGTTGCCTTTTGTTGGCTGTTGTTCGTGTGATTCTTTGTCTATTGTGTTCTCCAATTTATTTATATTGTAGTCCTGTGTTGTCATTTTGATGTTATATTTCACATGGCCATAAAAGTGCGAGGTTTGGCATGCCACAAAACCAGGTTCAACCCACCATTTTTTCCTTTAAAAATGCCCTGTACCAAGTCAGGAATATGGTCATTGTTATATTATAGTTTGTTTCTGTGTGTATTACATTATAACGTTGTGTCGTTTGTTTTCTCTTATTTTTGAGTGTAAATTCACATTGCGATAAGACGTGTCACGGTACTTGTCTATCCCAAATTCATGTATTTGGTTTTGATGTTATATATATATGTTATATTTGTTATTCTCGTGGGATTTTGTCTATATGTGTTACATTTTAGTGTTATGTCGTTGTTCTCCTCTTATATTTAATGCGTTTCCCTCGGTTTTAGTTTGTTATCCCGATTTTGTTTTTTGTCCATGGATTTATGAGTTTTGAACAGCGGTATACTACTGTTGCCTTTATTTAAAACATTTGAAAATAACTTCGATTTTATATCGTATAACTACGGACAAAAACGACATTGAAATAACAAAATTATGAAGGTTTAAAGAAATTTAATAAAGCAAATTCTATTGAACATTGGTCAAACAAAGATTTTTCTTTCGCCGTTATCACGCTGTCCATGATAATTGTAATATATCAGAAAATAGAAGAAAACGTGAGTTACTTTCGTTACGATGACCTGTTACTACGGGACCGAATATTTGTAATTGAAACGAAGAGAAACTTATCGAGAATCTGTGTAATGTTTGTACCTCGTAGCCTTAGTATGTAGATGTAGGCATAGACGCTTACATTTTCAATTCCCGTGTTGGCTACTGGGAATGGAAATGTAGGTTAAATCCACGAAAAAAATGTTTGATGCACATTTGTTTAATTGACCGTTCCTGGAGCAATACATTATTTTTGAAACAGCTAGATGAATCTACTCAATATCTAAAAAGTTTTAGGCTTTCGGTTTGGGTTAATGTTAGAGTAAAGGTTAGTGTTAGGGTTAGGGCTAGAGTCGAATAGTGACGAAGAAATCTGGTCATGGAAGATTGTTTTCTTTGCAAAATTAAATGTTTTTGCCTCATCGGTTCTTCTTATTTTTTTTTTAATGAACGGGCGCTCACTGAAAGCACAGGAACAAATAAACTATCGTATAAGACAAAATAAAGAAAAATAATTGCGAATCATCCATTTCTCAATGTGACCACGCCAAATCAAATAGTTATCAAAAGTACCAGGATTAAAATTTTATACGCCAGACGCTTGTTTCGTCTACACAAGACTCATCAGTGACGCTCAGATAAAAATAGTTACAAAGCCAAACAATTACAAAGTTGAAGAGCATTGAGGACCCAAAATTCCAAAAAGTTGTGCCAAATACGGCTAAGGTATTCTACTCCTGGGGTAAGAAATTCATTAGTTTTTCGAAAAATTCAAAGTTTTGTAAACAGAAAATTTATAAAAATGACAAAATAATGGATATTCATGTCAACACCGAAGTGCTGACTACTGGGCTGGTGATACCCTCGGGGACGAAACGTCCACCAGCAGTGGCATCGACCCAGTGGTGTAAATAGTTATCAAAAGTACCAGAATTATAATCTTATACGCCAGACGCGCGTTTCGTCTACACAAGACTCATCAGTGACGCTCAGAACTTGTTATGCACCGAGTTTGATAAGATCTGTTGAAGACCGAACTTATAATTGTCTTGATAAACTTTTGAATAATGTCCTTAATATTCATTTGTGCTCTTGCAGGCGATGCACGCGTGTGATATTAATTTAAAAAATACGTAATACGTCAATGTGATTTGAAATACTACAACAGGAATGCGTGTGTCCAGTCTTTTATTAAAGGACAGTTGTCCTGCACATTTCATAATATTTTGTTTTGATTTAATCCCGCATGTAGAAGCCATTTACGAAACAATTCGAGTGGGTTGAATTGTTCATCTTGCAGATCTAGGGTATTTCTTGATCAAATCCTTTTTTTGACCATTTTCCATTTATTACTAAAAAAGGCGGCGTAACCTTTTACTCCGATATACCGAGAATTAACCCTAACATATCCCAATATACATATAACACTGTTTCAACATAGTATTATTGAATAATAATATCTTGTTAGGCATTTATTTGTTATTTCAACACCAACAATACTTTATTATATAAATGCATTTCAGTTTAAATTAACTTTTTTCCTCGTAACTACTTCTGTTCATGTCAGCCGCTTACGGTCACAAAAAAAAAATCAGCAATACCTGGTATGTATTTACACTCCTGTTAGCCTGACCAAACTTTCACTACTCGTTGGTAGGGCTTCATAAATATAAACTGTCGGGAATGCATGATTAAGCCACTATCAAAGGCTTATTTTGTAAAATATCAAAAGATGTTCAACACTTCGGGTGTTTCCGTTCTTACTAGGGTGTGTAATCAGGACATAGCCTCCCTTTGCGAACGAATCGTTCTCAACTTATTAACACCATCTTACAGAAAAGGCGGTAGCACTTTATGTGTAATTATCGTATTTCGTACTCTCTCCTTCACAAAGAACCTCCTTGTCCATTCGAAGCACCTGAAGATAGCCCCCAATGTTTGATGGAGTTCATGTTGATTATTCTTTAGTGTTATATGTTGTGTCATTTGTACTATTGTTTGTCTGTCTTTTTATTTTCAACAATGACTTTGTCAGTTTGTGTTCGATTTATAAGTTAAACTCTGCCTCTTGTATCTTTAGTTCCCCCTTCAATCACGAATCTTCTTTTTTTTTTATTTCAGCAGACAAGATCCACAACACGTAAGAATATATCTTAACGATTATGTTAGTGTATTTACTATTCAAATACCAATCTATTTTATTCATATGATATATTGCTAGCTTATGACTTTCAGTTTTATTGTTTGGATTTGATGCTCTCAAAGTAGTTAAATGTGTCGACGATTTGCAAAAACAGCATGCCCTGATGTGTACAATAGAGTTTGTTTTTGGTGTTATTTCAATACCTTCATGTACAGGTAGAATACATACTGATAACAGAATTTAACATATACATATGAGAAGTAACAAACTGATTCATTTCGGCTGTATAAAAGATTACTGTAATCAATCGTGCGTAAAATACAAAAAAGATTTTTCCATATTACTACGCCGAACAATATACATGGTATTTTTGTTTGCAAAGATCACAATAATTAGTTGCTGCTTAAATGAATATAGGTTGTAATTTTTTTTTCTTTTTTAGCATGTCCTGAAATGGCATGTTTTTGTGCAGTAGGAAGTTATTACGTTTATTACGTAAATGGCTGTCAGAGGTGTACATGCAAAGAAAGTAAGTTGCAATCACATTTAATTAGACAATAACAGTCAAAAAAGTATGGTACTGTGGATTCATTTATTTTCGTGGGTATCAATTTTCGTGGATAGGGAAAAAAGACGTTTCGTGGTATACGTAAATTCGTGGATCGATGATTACAAAAGAAAAAAAAATCAGATGCGTAATTCGTGGATTTCTTTTTGATTGGGAGATCATATAACCTCCTTGGTTTCATCACTAATAAAACAAACAAAAAAGAAGGAATTCACGGAAAGGTTTCAGTGAATTGTCAAAATCCTCGCTTGGTCATTTTAGGTTAAAGTGTTCATTGAAAACTTCTATTACAATATTGGACAAAGCCAACTAATTATTTGTTTGTTTTACAATTTATAAATACTTGTCGGGATTCTATAAGGCAATCAAAACTCTATGAATGAAAGCTCATTTTCCTAATCACGATATAATAAACAGTCATATACATGTATAAGTAAAAGGTGTGAAAATAAATGTTACTGTCATTAACAATATTACCTACGGGCAATATCCCCGTACTTAATCCTATTGATTTTTAGTCACTAGTAAACCAAATTATGACACGGTAATTAACAACTTGCAGTTATTTACCATGAAAAATTTTAATCAATTCAAAAAAGTAAATTATCACTGTTCAATCTTCTTTCAATGAAAAAAAAACCCACGTTTATGTTACAATGTTTATCGCTAGTCAACACTATACTAAAACTGCATACCATAACCGGAAATAAACATCCGACTTTATACACATTTATCGGGATTGTTCTTCGTTGAATTCTTAAATTCGTGGTTTGCTGTGACCCACGAAACCCACGAAAATTGGTATTCCACGAATAAAAATGAATCCACAGTAGTTCATATTCTTGACAATAAAAGCAAAACAATGTATTAAGTTGAAAAAAGAAGGTGTTTCGGAGGAAATTAATTCGGTGTAGTCAAATTTACAAACATTGTTAATTTGATACTTATATACAGTGGCTGTGTCTCTTGTTGTTTGCAAACATATAAATATAATAGTTATCAAATGTTACATTATTGATATTCATGCCAACACCAAAATGTTGACTTCTGGGCTTGTGATACCTTCGGGGACGAAACGGCCACCAGCAGTGGCATCGACCCAGTGGTTTAGACATTTATCAAAGGTACCAGGATTATAATTCAGAACGCCAGACGCACGTGTCCCAAAAGTTGTTCCAAATATGGCTAAGGCAATCTATACCTTGGATAAGAAAATCCTTAGTTTTTTGGAAAAAATCAAACTTTTGTAAAACAGGAAATTTATGAAAATGACTACGTATACATTATTGATATTCATGTCAGCACCGAAATCATGGAAATGTTTACCACCGGGCTGGTGATACCCTCGGGGGCAAAACTTCCACCAGCAGTGGGATGTAATGTGATCAACGTGATCAACCTTGCTTTTTGTCTGAACACTTATTGATGATCGCTTTTTGACAGGTTCATAGATGTCACACTTGACAAAAGGGTCTTGTCTTTTAGCATTAAGGAATGTCATAAGATCATACCCTAATGAACAGCATCTAGGTCAATTTTTATCACTTAAAAGAGCACGGCATGATACTCGAACTGTATAAGAATCTGAATCCAAAATCAATTTAAAAAAAATTATAAATGATAGAACATTACACAACGATTGTTTCAATAAAGGCAACAGTAGAATACTGCTGTTCGCAATACATCAAACGATTGAAGAAAAAAAACAAAACCAGGTAACAATCTAAAACCAAGGGAAACAAATAAAATATATAAGGAGAACTGCTCCACAACAAAAACACAACACTAAAATGTAAAACACACACTAACGAACTATAATATTAAAATTGCATTTTCTCGACTTGGTACAGGACATTTTAAGTAAAAAATGGTGGTTTGAACCTTGTTTTTATGTTAATCAGATGATTTCAATCAAATTATACAATACTACGTCATAAAACTATTGTGATCAGTTCGATAACGAAACATATACGTTTTAAGATTTAACTGTAAAACACTCATAAAATATCTAATGTTTCTGTTATAATCTGAATGATACTTCAGGAGCAGCATTTCAATATATGACGTCATCATTTATTTCAGATCCGTGTCCACAATATGCATGTCCTGCACCGGGGCTCTGTACTGGTCAGCCTAATACATTTTATGGAGGAAAAGTAAAATGCTATGGACCACCTAAAATCATTCCATGCAGTAAAGGTAATGCAATTTTTTTTATTTGAAAAGTTCAATGCACTTCTCTTAGAATATTATTTCCTACATTTAATATGTATAGCCATGTAGATGTAGATTCATCACTGCTAAACTTAGAAATCGAACATTGGTATTTAATGATTTTGAACTCATGGTATACCAATTGTATATTAAATATGTTTAGGCATTAGATTATCAAATTCTAAAAGATAATTCAGTAGACAAATCTTGTTAACGATCAAAACGTACATTTTGTAGGTCATCACATGATCTCTTAAAGAAGCGCAAATAAGCGGATGAACACAGCCATTATGTGTATTGCCAAATACTACCATTTTTATGTAATATGTCTCGTCTGCCAATTTGTCCTTGTAGAAAATTTGAAGTCATCCCTTTTGACTGACATTATCATGAGTTAGTTTACCGTTATGATATGATTATGTTACAATGAACCACATATGTTCCAATAGACGAAACGAGCAAAGACTCTTTTTTCCGAGTTGTGATACCACCGGAACACGTTGCACGATTTGAATGTTCTTTGCATACCTAATAATTAATATATTACATATGGCGTGTTATATTTCACGAGAAATATCTTCTGAAAATTAAAACTTTAACTTTGTTATAGTATATTTCTTGTCATCGTTCCATTTATAATAACTGTTTTTTTTGTCTTATATTCGACATCCGAACATCCGAAAAAAAAATATTGGCAGTCGTTATAGAAAATGTGCGCTGAACATACATTTAATCATGCTTTGCTAGTTTGTTTCCACGGGATTTTCTGGAATTGCATATGTGAAAACATAGCTCTACTTTGTCACTTACCTGTTTCTGTCTATACACAAAGCTACACCACTCAATAAAAATAATCGTCCAGGTTAGATGTAACAATATAAGGATTTAAATGTTAATGTAAAGTTGCTTATATCCTATAATATGAACCATTTATCTTGTCGCTTATAAGTTTATGTTGGAAGAAAAGAGGGAAACAAGTACCAGACGACCAACGCACTAGCTGGGTTAAACTGAAAAACGATTAACAAAAAAAAAGTACACAACATACACATAGAAACCTAAATACTAAGCAACATGGACTCAAACATAACTGGGGGTGATATCAGGTGCTCTTTAACGTTTAGCTTGAACCAAAAAGTCATCAAGATCTTTCGGTGAAAAAAGATAACAGAGTAAAAAGGAGAAATGCACGAGAGATAGCATAATTTCATATCATTGTATCATTGACTTTGTTTCTTTGATTAGTTTTATTCTATTTTATCAGGTACCACACCCTAACCATCAGTAGCCTAAATAAAAAGTGATAAAATAGATAAAAAAAGAAGTTCGATATATGTGTAGATCAAGTTTATTTATCAGTTCCGAAGAAAGAAAACTAACTTTATGTTATAATTTGTCCAGTATAAATTATTAAACAAAATAGTTTTTAGTATTTTGCTGGTAACATTTTGGTTATATATGAACAATTCACAATAGACTCAAGAGTTTTTCTCTCTATATAAAATTTATTAGAATTGAGAATGGCAATGGAAATATTTCAAAGAGACAACATTCCGACTAAAGAGTAGATAATAGCCGAAAGTCACCATGCACCATGAGTATTACATGCAACGAAAGAATTCCCTAAAAATGGTGATAACTAAAGAGAGGTCACAGCAATTCATATTATGTTGTGGAATCTTTTAAATTTTATTTCTAATTGACATTTGGGCTTTCAAAGCATTGAACGTTTGTAAAATATCAGATTGCCTACAAGAAAAAGCATCGAAATAGGAAAAAAAAAAACAGCATGCATTACAACATGAATTCATAATAATGAACATCTTTACTTTCTTGAAACGTTTTTGATTTTTGATATAAACTAATCATGGACACCAGGATTGAAATTTTCGTTTACAGAAGACTCATTAGTTACTCTAGAATCAAAAAGTTTCAAAACGCCAAATGAAGTACGAGTTTTGAAAGCATTCCTTAAGGTTTTGTCAATTACCGTTAGGGTAATATATTCCTTGGGTGGAACGCCTTAGTATTAAAAAATATACAATTTTGTTAAGAGTTGATTTATAATAATGACTATATCAATGATAATTTATGTCAACGCACACATGCTTACCACTGTTATGTTGGTACCGTACCATCGGGCAATAAAAACAAATCCATCAGCAGTTGCTTCGACACAGTGTTGTAAATAAAGTCAACATAGTACTTGGTAAGAAATTTTGTATTTGTTGAATTAAAAAATATCAATTTTAGTTAAAATTTGCATTTTTCTGTCGACAAAATTACACGATTTTTGTCGGACGAGTGGTATTTTTGCTGGTTGGTCTTTAATATATGAAATGCTTAGTGAACAACGTTTCTTTTCTCCAATATACCAACAGACGTTCGGTTGATTGTCTAACATTCATTGTAGTTTAGGACGGAAGAAATTTACAACCGGTAATAAGTGGACCTTTTAAAGTGATGGTACCTGGATTATACAATACACACACAAATTTGGCACTTTCTGTTCATGAGGTATCAGATGATATGTATTTTCCAATGAACGTGGCAGCGCGTTGATTCACAACAAAACAAGTCGTCACTGTCAATTCTAGTCCAAATAATTATGACGTCTTGAAAGGCTATTTTATTTTTGCTTTGACGACTTACAGTAACGTCATACCGCCGAACTCACATTTGCAGTTGTACTTTGAGAGGAAATTTAGTGCTTCATCAAACGTTAAGGTGATTTTTCCCTAAAATGCCTCACTCATGAGATGAAATGTATCTACATAATTATAGAATATATCAAAATGTGCCATTTTCAATAATACCAAAACTCATCAATGATCCCAGGTTTTTAATTGCATGTAAACATATAAACATGATAAACGTGATCAACAATTAGTTTTTTGATAAACTAGTATTTAAAAGACAGTTTCCGATCAAAAACTTCCTATTTGTCGGTCTTTAGTGTCCGTTAAGAGGTTAGATTATGTTTTAATGTTTGTCTCTATCGATTTATGAATTTCGAACAGTGGTATGCTACTGTTGCCTTTATAAATCATATTAATTAGTTGATATATCATTTTAATTGACCAACTTATCTTAATCATTGTTTTCATGTTTTATGACAATACAATATAACATTTCCTGAAGTGTATGTCATTTTTATACAGGATACCACTTACAATGTGCTTGACAGAGTTGGTACATGATAGCATCTGCTGTGTATGCATATTCTTATTTACATCGACGGTGAATGTTGTCAGAATAGCATCATTTATCATGAACAGGAATTAGTTTATAACAAATCAATCATCTAAAACTATTCAATATTGTAAAACTGTTAAATTCTGTATTGCTAATTGATTCTGTTTTATAAGGCATCGCACTGAAAAATATTTCTATTTAGAACTTTACAAACAATGATATGGAAGAGATGGGTTATAATGCGCTCGATACAAATTGTAAAGTTGATGGTTTTTAACATTGCTTAAAAGCGCATCCCATATTTAGAATAGACAGACGATAATTCACTGATCCATGTTTTTTATAAACAAATGGAAGTTTTTAACGACCCTTGACTGGCAATGCAACCCTTGTGCGGTCTGTCCTGTCTTGCTTCTTTTTTGGACATTAAATTATTTAAATTTCACCGTATGGTAATTTACATGATTTAGAATGACAAAATAAAATTTTACAAAAAAATAACATAAAGCAAACATTATAAGAAATAAATGAATAAATAAATTGATGAAAGTTAATAAATAAAGAAAATGAAATAAATAAAAATAAATAAATAAATAAAATAATATAAAAATTAATTTTAAAACAGAAAAATAAAAAAAAAATATATACGTAAAAAAAAATAATGAATAAACGCGGAGCCAACAGAATTAGGAACAGGAGGAAGGCTAGGCCAAAGCAAACAACAGTGAACGGCAGAAACGTTGTATTGGTACACCTGCATTCAAGTAAAGAGTGGATAATTTTGATTTGTCACATTATTTATGTGTATTTATTTTGTATAAGCCGATTTAAGCCTAAATTTGTGTAACAAGAAACCGCATGACACAGAAATGAACAACTATAGGTCACTATACTGCCTTCAACAATGAGCAAAGCTCTTACCGAATAG
Organism: Mytilus galloprovincialis; assembly: GCF_965363235.1. Lineage (NCBI taxonomy): Eukaryota > Metazoa > Mollusca > Bivalvia > Mytilida > Mytilidae > Mytilus > Mytilus galloprovincialis. The sequence continues at coordinate 21,579,316 of NC_134848.1, read as the reverse complement.
TCATCTATAAAAGACCCCGAAATCACAATGTAAAACAATTCAAACGAGAAAAGTAACGGTCTTATGTATGTAAACAATTAAACGAAAAACAAATATGTAACACATAAATAAACGACAACCACTGAATTATAGTCTCCTGTCTTGGAAAATGCAAATACATACAGATTGTTGCGGGGGTTGAACATGTTAGCGGGATCCCAACCCTCCCCTAACCTCGGATAGTGGTATAACAGTACAACATAATAACAAACTATAAAAATCGTCATTCTGTTCACAACTATGAGATAATATTAACTATCAATATATATGCAACAAGATTAACAGATTAGTTAACAAATACATGCATTAAAAATAACCAGAGAACTCAAATGCAGTCTTATTTTCAATGTTCATTCTGACATAATGACGCTTGTTGTTTGTTTTATGAACTACTTATTCAATGTAGACAACTCGGTGTTGTATGCAGTTCTTATTCATGTAGAGAACTCGTTTTTGTATGAACTAAATACTCACTGTAGTGAACTTGTATGAAATTCTTATTCGTATATACATGTTTCTGATATTTCATTTGACTACAGGTTTTTCTACCTATTATCAATGTGAAAATATGCATCAATTTGCAGTGCAATAATTTTACTTGTACAAAAGCTTATCATTTATCACATATTGAACACATCTTAGGACATCTTTGAACTGTTTCCTCAAACAATGTATAAGTATAAAGTAAACAAGTCCGCACCAAAGCAACACATATATGATTTTAATTGATCTCTTTTACAGGTAATCATGTGTGACAAAATAAATACCAGTTAGTTTACAATAGTATTAGCGAAACGTTATTATAGGGTAACACTTGATAGTGATGTGTAAAGTCATTTAAATGTACGATAGTGTACTTACACGAAGCGAATAGAGATGTGTACATAAGAAAAATATACGTATAAGCTTATCATGTTTGGCAGTCTAGAAAATTACAAACAATACATGAAAACACAAAACATGGATCTTTATAGCTTAGGACTGACTTATTAGTATCTTTAAGTATTATGGAAAAGTGTAACATACTTATGACTCGAGGCTTTTTCCCGATGAGACAAGCACGGAATCAGTCAAATAACAAGCAAAGTCAGGAAGGTAAAGGAATTATTAAGAATGAAATAATAATGTACTTTCATTTGTGAGATATTTATAAAATGTTGTCTATAATTTGGCCATGTCGGCTATTTATGTAAAACAATGTAAAAGTAGTCTCGAAATAGGTTAATGATAAAGATATTTCTCTTCTATAACATATATTATCGAAAGTATTAAATACTATTTTTCAAGGGTTATAACCATTAGCTGTCGTCTTTATTCCCCATTCGTCAGTCAATTTCTTTGCTTCGTTTTCGACATTTCCTTTGAAAACAATTAAATCAATTACAACTAAAACATGCTTCCATCACACATATTGACTAATTTCGAATTATAAACCGCACTGTATAATGTTAAACTTATGAAAACAATCTTGAAACTAGTGATAGGTTTAACTATGGATAAAGTTTGTAATCACTGAAATAAATTAATTTATAGTAAAATGTTAAAACATAGACATATTTTAATATCATGTTTGTAACGCCCCACTAATAGTTTAAACAAACTATGACTACCTATGTTGCGCTGTTATTCATTGTTCTTGTGGATATGCATTTAAAGGTTGATTCAATCTACAGAAATGCTGCAAGATTAAACAAAACCTACAGCAATGTGTGCGTTATTATACTTCATTTTGTGCAAAGCACTGAATCACGATAAACAAAAAAACATGCCATGATAATACTTCCCATAACAAAAACGGAAAACCATTTCATGTTTCCTGTTCATGTAATGTCAATAAAAAATGATCTGTATTCATGATCTGTTTTACATTTTCGGCTATACGTTAATTTGTTTTTATATATTTTTAGGATCAATGATTTCTTGTAATGCTGAAGACGATAGTGTTTGGTTATTTGGCGTTCTAGAATGTATTGGAGTGAACTATAATCTCAGAAAGACATGTGAACGAGTTTGTATAACGGTAGAGATTCTTGAAACTTTCGCGAACTGGGTTACCCGTTATGATTTCGGAAGTGCAATTGAAGGAACATTTGTACAAGGTAATTAAATAAGAAGATTAAGATTTATGACACAAACATGAAAGATATCAAAATGCACTTCGCACAACCCAACGAAATTTAACTTGTATTGTTATGCCATTTGTTGAAAAAAAACCAGTAAAGTCTAGTTACTTTTTTCTGTAGCACTGGTTTTCAACCTATGACTGGGGTTATCTTAGCTTTTGATAGGAGTGAGCATATTTTGATCATATATTCCAAAGTATGCAGTGTCTTTTATGTTTTTAAATTGACAATTTTTTTATTGTTTAATTTTTGACATATTGATTTATATACTTCGCAAAACTTTTGTTACCCCAACACAATTTAATGCTTTACCAAGTCGAACGATTTAGAATTTTCTAACAAAAGTCACAAAAGTGCGTATGTCAATGTAGAAAAAAAATTAATATATTAAAAGATTAATTAGTTTGGTGAATTTAAACGTGTGTATAACTGTCAATGTGTTGAAAGTACTTACATTGACCAGTTGTATAGAAAACATATTACATTTATTCAGATATCGCAGATCAAATTTATTCGTTTATTGTTTAATCATACGTTTTTTGATTGAGTTAAGTCTGCCAATTGATATTTTATCGTATGTTTTTCTTTGTTGTGATGTTATGCTATTGTTTCAGAAAAAGGGAGAAGGTTTGGATCCATTAAAACGTTTAATCCCGCTGCAAATGTTTGCACCTGTCCTAAGTCAGGAATCTGATGTACAGTAGTTGTCGTTTGTTTATGTAATATATACGTGTTTCTCGTTTCTCGTTTTGTTTATATAGATTAGACCGCTGGTTTTCCCGTTTGAATGGTTTTACACTAGTAATTTTGGGGCCCTTTATAGCTTGTTGTTCGGTGTGAGCCAAGGCTCCGTGTTGAAGGCCGTACTTTAACCTATAATGGTTTACTTTTTAAATTGTTATTTGTATGGAGAGTTGTCTCATTGGCACTCACACCACATCTTCCTATATCTACCATTATGGCCGTGATATTTATAAGTAATTTTGTTTGAAAGATTATTAATAGATATCGTGTTAACATAATATTTGACAGAATATCATCATATCAGTATGTCAAACAGGAAAAACAATGTCTTATGCGTTATTTACAGGTGCAGTCAACGATCTTGATATCTTGTTATGTGACGAACGGTTACCTGTAATTGAAGACATATCCACATCAGACAAACACAGTTTTTCTCTTTTAATTATCAGAGAATCGAATACCTCTCCGGGGTACTTCAAATTGCAACTCGTATTTGCAGATGTACCATGTATGTGGATACATTGGAAAATATTATATCATTATATTGATTTGTCGGAAAGTTATACTACTGATAAGTTTGGAAGAATTGTTTTAAACAATCCTACTGTAAGAGAGTACATGCCTATATTTCGAAGAAACAAGAACAAACCTGCCATAAAAGTGGAAAAGTATTATGGTATCGAAACTGATACGGTTATATCTCTGCGATGCAAAACATGGCCTACAGCAGCACACGAATGGATACTCAGAAAAAGATATAACGGGTGGCCAACACATGATATGATCCAATCATTGAAATCACTTGGATTTTTTGTTGTTAGAAAAGGTCATCCTTTTTCAAAAGAAATTGATTTAGAATGGAGAATCTCCTTCTCTTTACAAGAACGAAAACTAATGTTGAATCTTACAGATATTCAACATAAATGTTACGTTGTTCTTAAAATGTTAAATCTGGATATTATAAATTCAGACTGCATATCTTCATACCATTGGAAGACGTGTTTATTTTATGTAATAGAAGAAAATAACAACAGTGTTTGGAAAAAGGAAAATCTATTTTATTGCGTACAGCTGTGTATCAAGCAAATGTTGATATGGGTCAAAGGTGGGTTTTGTCCTAATTACTTTATTCCCGAAGATAACTTGTTTGATGGAAAACTGACTAACAGTTGGAGATTCATATTAGAGAAAATATTAGATAATCTTTTAAGAGTTGGATTCGATTGTTTGCTGTGGGTCAAATCTAACGATGTGTGTAAATTTGTTAGGTCACGGGGGGTAAGTATATGGTTTCAACGGCTTCAGAAACAAAGTAAAAAGATCAGCGAAAATGCTTTATTCATGCTAAACACAGCACTTATAACAAAAGTGTTGGATATTTTCAATATCAGATTGCTTGAGTATTATTATTACAAAACATTGGGAAATATGCTTAAATTCATTGAGTATTTTTGGCTGACGTTAGATCGCATTCAACACATTTGGACTATTACTGAACACACAACTGAAGAGACAAGACGTTCTCTATCACTTTTAAAACCATACATATACACGTATTTGGCTAGTTACATTTCCGCTATTGCTATCCGACATCCTAATCAAACGGTTCAAGATTTCTTATTATTAGGATCTTTTATATACTTCATGAGAGGTGGATTGTCAGGTCATTTGAAGTTTGTATCAGTATTATATGCTGCGGGATTGTATGACGATTGTGAATGGTGGTTAGATCAATTAAACCAGGAGTATATAAAATATATTCCATCTTTTTGTTGCTGTAGACTCATTCAAAGGGATTCCTTAAGGGCCCGCGAGTATGCGTTTAATTCTTTAGAGTTAACGGTGTCTACATGCATTTCATTTTTTCAAACAGAACTTGCAATTACTCCGGATGCCTTGAAGTATGAAATGTTCAGATATTTTGGCATTTCACTTAAAGCGATTGATAGGGCAAACACAACATGCCGATGGCATTACAGAGCTGTAATAGACAGTAATGTATATTATTTTCTTCTCAAGTATTTGATAAAAAGAAAACTCAGAAAGATCAAAGAGTCAGCAGATGCCCTCCAGAATATTGGTTACCTGTTATTTGGTTTAAATGTTAGACATCGTGATGTAGCATGGAATGTTTTTCTAGAGAGAGATATACACCTAAGGCCCTTTATTGTTTAACAATGTCATGGAGAGTAATGCATTCTTTGGATTTATGTTATATGATATTTAAAAAAGACATGAAACAGAAGCAATACTTATTTAATTCTGCAAAGTTACATGCGTTAGTTATTCTATACAACACGTGGTTTACAAGACATCCATCTATGTTTCAGTTCTGCTTTCAGTGTTTTGCATGTCTGGAAGACATACAAAAATGTAGCAGATGCAAAACAGCTACTTATTGTTCAAGACAATGTCAACAATTAAACTGGAGGATTCATAAACAGGTTTGTCAAATTGTAAGAATGTATCACCGTGTCTGATTTGCAAAACTGTTAACGGCAGAAGGCCAACAATGGGATTTCAACGAAGCGGGCAAATGCCGAACCCGGATGTGAGCATCAATTGGCCCCTAAATAAAAACGTGTACTACTTCAGTGAAAATGGGCGTCATACGAAACTCAATAAATAAAGCATGTAAAATGAATCAGTTTGTATCATAAGTACACCCTCTGAGTGTCTTCTATTGCAACGCAATATCTAATATGATATCAATTATCGGGAATAAACAAGATGTTTGTCGCTGATAAATAAATAAATTGCAGCCACTCTAAACTATAGAAAATATGACTAGTGAATACTTATTATTCTAGAATGTTCGATTTCAACTTATCATCATGCTTAAAAATAAAAGTAACGTAGTATACCGCTGTTCGAAAGTCATAAATCGATTGAGAAAAAAATAACAAATCCGGTTTACAAACTAAAACTGATCTAAACACATCAACTATAAAAGGGAAACAACGACACAACAGACGCACCGAAGTGCACCAAAAAAACATGACGACAATGCAACATACACAGAAACGAACAATTACACCATTAAGTCAAGATAACATGGCATGTTTCAAATCATACCCTTTAAGGACCCTATATCATGATATCAGCCCAAGTACGCATCTTGTTATCATACTCTGCGACAGAAGAAGAACAGACAAGAACTTATAAAGTTGTGTTTTTCTTTGAACTTTTAGATAATAATTTACGGACAACCAATACAAATTATTTCTTAACTTTCATTAATTACTATTTATATTTTTACGCATTTGATATATCTTGCTATACATCAATTATCATGTTCTTATATAGAAATAAAATGTCCAAAAAATGTGCATATTTTGTCCTCTATAATAATTGTCGCATCTTATTTATGTCTGAAGTTGGTTGGGCTGGAACCCGTCTAGAGTTAGACTTAAAATTTAATATATCTTTGAAAACATGTTAAATCTTTTAATTCATTGTTGCTCCTAAACCATTATGTTAAAAAGTTTTAAATCCCGATTAAGTAATGAACGATTGTAATAAATTCATGGGATGCATTTAAAGAGTAATGACAATATTTGATGGGTTTTAAAGATCACGAGTTTAAATACCACATGTTAAGATAGTCGGTAAATTCTTTAAATAGTCTGCTTATGACCTTATACGATATTGTTCAATTATAATTTAAATGTATATTTTATTCCTTTATGAATTGAACTTTTGTGCAAGACAATGTCTGTATTTGTATTTGAAGAGGATATTTAATGATAGTATTGAATTTAATTAATCGATTTTTCATAAAACTAAATCGTACTGGGTCAATACACGATAGATTTCGAAATCAATTGTTTTATAGTTTAACCCTATCAATCTTGTGATGACGGAACTAGGTTTGTTTTATAGATTTGAAAATGACACAAAGACAATGTTATTTTGACTGTATATAGATATTCATAATACGTGTGGTATTAAGCAAAGTTATGCATGGACACTTTATTTCAAGCAAACCACTGTGTAGACGTCTTTTACTGTAAAGAATTTATATGTCATCAATATTGAATAACATAAAACATGAAAATTTCCAATGTTGATAGCTATAAGAAGATATGGTAGGAGTGCAAATCAGACTCTCCATCAAAGTTATAATTTGGAAAATAAACCGCTATGGGTCAAAGTACGATCTTCAACAAGGAACCTTGGCTTACACAAAAGCAAACTAAACAGGACCCAAAACATGTCCGCTGTTTGTGTTAATCTTTTCTTTGTGATTAAACTTATGGTATTTTCCAAATCCAATAATAAACCCTTATACAAAAACAGTAAAACAAAAAAAGTAAAATCACAAAAATACTGATCTCCGAGGAAAATTTAATCAGAAAGTCCCTTATCACATGGCAAACTCAAATGACAAAACACATCAAACCAATGAATAACAACTGTCTTATTCCTGACGGAACATGCATTTTCGAATGTAGAAAATTGTGAATTGAATCTGGTTTTATAGCGCTAAACCTCTTACTTGTACTACAGTCTCATCAAATTCCTTTATATTTACAACGATGCGTGCACAAAACAGACATAATACATCAAATAGTAAAAATATGGATGCAGCAGTCATCACCGTGTTACAATCACAAAACAAACAATTCAACAAAAAAAGCACAAAAGCCTCTATCAAATTAAAACACATTCATTGCTTCGCGTGTCTGACGTCAGAAAATTAATAAGTCATATTATTTTTTCAAACAATTTTATAATTTCATATGGGGAATGATGGCATACAGGGCTAACAAATCAAAAGTATGTTAGAATTAATTTCATAAATAGACCGAAATTTAAAATTGTCCAAAATAAACTCATGATAGATACCAGGACTAAATGTAGTATATACGCCAGACGCGCGTTTCGTCTGCAAAAGACTAATCAGTGACGCTCGAATCCCAAAAAGTTCAAAAAGGCCAAATAAAGTACGAAGTTGAAGAGCATTGAGAACCAAAATTCCTAAAAGTTTTGCCAAAAACAGCTAAGGTGATCTATGTCTGAGGTAGAAAAGCCTTTAGAAGTTCTTTAGAATTTCCTAGAATTCACAAATGGTTAATATACGCGATTAATATAATTTTGTCGTTTGTCTTTCAAAGTATTTTCTAATTGATAATAGAACTATAACATAATGACACATAAAAGAACAATAACATAATGCCGGGATCTTTAAAAGTACAGAGTCACTTTATACGAACTTAAGAATCACAAAAAGTTGCATATACAAGCACACCAGCGCAAATGAAAGATAATACGGACACATTGACGGGATGTATTCGTACCGAGCCACGTCAAATGGATATCACAGAAAACAATCCAAACAGTAAATGTACTTTTAATAATAAAACAAAGAAAAATGAAAGACCAATTATATTACTTTGTTAAGATGACAAACAATGTCAGTATGCAGAATCTGTACATCAAGACCATCATAAATTATTTGTAAAGTTGATACGGAATATTTATCAAAAAGGTATTGGTACTTTCAAATCAATTTTCTTAGAAAAAGGACGAGACGTTCTTTGACATACCCCTGGCTCGTCAACGTTTTGCTCAGACAATGGTGACGTTTTACAAAGTCTGAGTAGGAGCTACAATCTCGTGACTATCGAATAAATTGGGAAATGTGGAAATGAATATCTCATATGCAGGTGAAGTTGGTATATTGCTTCTAAGGTGGGGAAATTTATACTTTCAAAATTCAAATCGTCTCGTTTGTCATAGATTCATGAACTGCGAGGACTGTGTAGGTTAAATTCTAGATACAAGTATAAAAATGAGGCGAAGGTTGCCGTGTTTGTTGTTTGTTTAACTTTTAGTTCTGAGGGATATATTAATGGAACCCAATCAGAAACATTAACAATATATCTGAAAGTGAAATTAGATAATCTGGCTTCTTTGATCTTCTTGTTTTTGACAAGAGTCTGAAGGAACTCCGATTCATATGAAAATAAGAAGATATCGGCAAGGAGAGGCGCACAGTTTGTTCCAATAGAGGTTTCCAGATTTGCTACCGTACCAACCGTAGTACGAACAGGGAGCCGTCATTGATCTTTTAAAATTAATTCATATATGTCCTTAATGGCAATGTATTTTTTTTATGAATCATTATAAAAAGTATTTGGATGATTTTTAGCCACAACTTGGTATAATTTTTATATAAATATGTAACCTATTCATAGCAACGATATTGTGTGCACTCGATCGATTATGCTTTCAACAAACCGTTGCTAGTAGCCGTTGCAACGAACGTATAATTTTTGATTTTATAAAAATGGATAATTACCACGTGAATCACTGTTTACATGTACTCGGAAGAAATTGTTCCGAGTATTCTTTATTTTGATTGGTTAATTTGTTACCTGGATACAGGACGCTCTTATATATTTCTTTGTTTCGGGATTCGCGGTACATTTGAAAATTTTTGTTGAAATTATTTACCCACCCACCCGCCGCATACAACTGTGTTAGTTATGAATTTTATTGTATTTTATGTGCTTATTTATAAGATGTGCTTATGTATACTGTGGCTAGCTCATGTGTTTATTCGACTGTTTGGACTAATATATTGAACATTTCTAATGGCTAGACGCTATATTTGCTCTTTAACATTAATTTTACATGTTATATGTGACTGTCAGTGGTATAGTCGAGTGTTTGTCCTGTGCTGTGAAATATATTTATTTGTCTTGTGTATATATTGTGCCGTAATAAAATTGAGTAACTTTGAATTCTTTTGTGAGAAGCCTGGTAATTGGTTTGTAATTAAGATTTATTTCCCCTGAAATTCCACAGGAAAACACAAGCTATATTTATCGCACATTCATAATTTATCTTATGTTTGACTGTAATATTAATGTAACAGTATAAAATGGAAAAGTTTGCGTATTTTAGGGGTAGGTTGTAAGAAAAATAATAGATTACGAGCTATTTTAACATTCAAAATTGACCCTATTTAGAATGTAAAATGTTAAAGGTAAATACAAAACCTGTTTAGCTATGAAGGTTGATTAAACAATTTAAAAAGTGTATGCAAGGTACAGCACAGTGAATAAATATAAACACGAGGCAAAATGTAGGTTATTTTTGTTGTTCAAATTCGTTATCTTTAATACCATTATTATATTTTTCTGCAAGTTGCAAAAATCATTCAGACGTATAAGAAATATTGCCAACAGTTAAAAGTACGAATTCAGTATCAAAAAAAAAAAAAAAAATACACGCATAAAATATTCAAAGAACAGTCAGTGTAATTGTATTTTAGCCATGATAACAGTGGCGGATCCATAAATTTTCATAAGTTGGAGACCACTGACTGCCTAAAAGGGGGCCTGCTCCAGTCATGCTTCCCTATATTGTTAAATATTTTTTTTCAAAAATGGGCCGACCCCCTCCCCCTACCCTATTCCCCCATAAATCCGCCTCTGTATAATTATATTACAGTTATTCTAGTCAATGAAATTAGATGATTCAAGAAATGTTTTTTTTTCATTGGCAACCGAATAGTAAATACTGATTTTTCAATATTTTCTATTTTACTTTTTAGAATCGTTTCGAGAAAAAAAATATCGAAAAATTCCCTTTTCTCACTCAAAATGAAATCTCAGCTCCCTCATCCTTTCAAACAAAAAATATTGCGTTATGGTCGAAATAAATAGTTTTAGTATAAAAAATAAATTCAAAATCATTCAACAACTAATTCAAATACGAAAACTACCCAATTTTGACACATTAAAAAATATATAACCAACACCAGTATCATGCGTTTTAAAAAGTAGTTAAAGTTATTATTTTAATTATAGTTCATTTGTATGTACGAAAACATTTTTTTTCTATAAAAAAAAACCTAATCAAAACAAAGTTCCAATAACAAACAGAAACACAAATCTATTTTTAGAATCTAAAGGTCATGTCAATTTCAACTCAGTTCGTTTAAGGTCTGTTTGATTCATCCACTTGTGCATTACAAAGTTATTCCATAAAGAATCATAAACAAAATGTTCTAGAAACATTAAAATCGCTATCAAATAAATCGTTAAGCTAGTTTTTTTGTGATACGCAAATCAATTCTTTAAATTTCATCGTGATTAATAAAAAAAAATCATGCGTTAAATGATATCTCCAAAACGGCACCAACGGTTGTGTTACATACCAACCGTACCTGATACGTATCAAATCTGGAAACCTCTACTAGGAATGTTGACAATTTATTGCTAAACACTTGTTTGTCTGTAAAGCATGTTTAACCCATTTGTTTTTTCACTATTAACTTATAATTCAAATAAAAAATGTAAGTTGCAGTGCCAATGTAAGTCTGTTTATTAAGAATGTTAATGATGTTTTTTTTCTCTCTTGTGCTTGTATTTTGATGTTTTTGTTTAAGTTATGCTTGACTCTGCGTTTTCCAGTTATCCATTATTATATCATGCATTATTTTTTCTTTCAAATTCAGTACCAGCTTGTAATTTCAATTTGTTTGAAAAGGCCAGGTTAGTTTAAAATGTGTCAAGAACATAACTCAATAAGCTACGTAACACACATATGGAATGAGAAGGATGCCAGTTTACAGCTAAACGAAGCAACAATCATTTAGAGCCTGTCAATCACTACTAATTTGATACCCTTGAAAATAAATGAATCCACATTATTGCTTTTTAGATTTCTAAATATGCAGAGGAACGACTAAAATTGGATTCTTTATCATTGTAAGTAATGTCATTTAAAAGGTCTGTCTCACTTAACATTATACAATTTAAGTTCGACATCACAGTCTCTCCTTTAACAAAGAGGAGAATGATGTTTGTTTAGTTAGTGTTTTTTTTAATATTATCTGGATTTGATGCGTAGTTTGATTTGTAGGCGATTTTCAGAAACAACATGCGCGGAGATGTGTATTAGAGTTTGTGTTTGTGATGCTATTTCAATATTGTTATGTCAAGGTAGATAACAGTTTAGCATATAAATAAGAGTGATATAAAATTTATTTATATCGGCTGTATATACGATCATGGTAAACAACCGCGGAAAACAGAACAAAAATAATTGTGTTATTAATGTGACTCAACAATTTCAAAAATATAAAGATTGGAATGATTAGTTGACAATGGTTAGTAAATCTAGATTTTAAATACATGTTCTATTTAGCATGTCCTTTAGTTGCATGCAAGTGTCTATATGGAGTTTATTATGTTATGGCTGTGAGATGTGTCGATGCAAGGCAAGTAAGTGAAGATTTCGTTGCATGTAATTACCAAAATTTGATTTTTTTCTTCAGAACCACAATATTACCAAGTTTAAAAACAAATTGAACAAGAAGGGGTTTTATTTGAAATCAATTTAAAATAGCAACATTTTCGTACATGGCTATTTGATTATTATATTCAATTGTCATATCTCTTTATTTAGCACACAAAAACCAACAAATTAAATGCTATCACCCTAGTGTTGTCCAGACGCTAAACATAGCACGATCAACGTTCGACAGGTTTTACTTAAAAAAGCCTACTCATTCAAAAATTAACAATAAATTTGCTTTTGTAGCACCAAAACATGGATCCTTTTTAAACATTCTTAAAAAAAGCACCTCAATAAAATTGAAAATGGAAATGGGGAATGTGTCAAAGAGACAACAACCCGACCACAGAAAAAACAACAGCAGAAGGTCACAAACAGGTCTTCAATGTAGCGAGAAATTCCCGCACCCGGAGGCGTCCTTCAGCTGGCCCCTATACAAATATATACTAGTTCAGTGATAATGAACGCCATACTACTTTCCAAATTGTACACAAGAAACTAGAATTAAAATAATACAAGACAAACGAAGGCCTGAGGCTCCTGACTTTGGACAGGCGCAAAAATGCGGCGGGGGTAAACATGTTTATGAGATTTCACCCCCCCCCCCTCTAAACCTCTAGCAAATGTAGAAAAGTTAATGCAAAACAATACGCACATTTAAAATACAATTCAAGAGAAGTCCGAGTCTGATGTCAGAAGATGTAACCAAAGAAAATAAACAAAATGACAATAAAACATAAATAACAACAGACTACTAGCAGTTAACTGACATGCCAGCTCCAGACTTCAATTAAACTGATTGGAAGATTATGATTTCATCATATGAATATCAGACACGATCCTTCCCGTTAGGGGTTTAGTATCATACCATCATAACATATATGAGAAGAACATAACCCGTGTCATGCCAACAACTGGTTGGCATGACTTGTTAAGAACATCTAGGTCAATTTTAATCAGATAAAAATGCATGGCATAAATATTAAAACAAACTGTATAACAACTTCAAACAAAATAAAAGGCTGATAGGTGATAGTAAATTCCAAAATAATTGATTCTGTGACAGATATTAAATCATCTGAATATTAAGATACATTTACAAAAGACGATCAGCTATGAATTAGTATCAGCTGAACACAATCGATTAATTTGTTTGACTATAATTTCAAATTTTGAAACAGATTTAAACTTTACAATAAAAGACTGCTTATTTGTATACAAAACATAGGTGATTAATTGCATTATTCAAACTGTTTAAACAAAACTAAATTTTTTTGTTGTTTTTAACTTTGAGGAAAGATAATTATTATAGCAAATTGAATATACTGGAATGATAGAGAAATTTTCCTTTTTGCTTGTACAAGATTTAGAATGAGAACAAATTCCCATATTTCCATTTTCAATTTTATATTCAAAGTTGGGCCTTTATCATTTGTATAAATTTACAGGACTAGCATAACCCCTAGTTTGTGCAATAACATATTCATTTTGACAAGTTTGTGATAACTTTAATGCAAACATTTGTCCAACATAGATTTTAATCACGAGAAGAATGAATAAAGAAACTAGAACTCAATATGTGCAAATATGAATAAGAAGATGTGGTACGAGTGCAAATGAGACAACTGTGAATCCAAATCACAATGTATAAAAGGTTAATAATTATAGATTAAAGTACCACTTCAACGTGGGACATTGGCTCTCACCGAACAGCAAGCTATGTTTCTTTATAAAGGGTGCAAAAATAACTGCAATGGCCCCAAAATTACTAGTGCAATAACCATGTCAATATGTATTTTTTTCTTTTACATGTATCCCTCACACATCATACATGTATTTGTGTATGTACACCTCATACATCATACATGTACTTTTGTATGTGTCCCTCATACATCATACATGTACTTTTCAGTATATCCAGGTAATGTGAATTCGTTATCCATTACCTGTGGCGACGGTATACAGAGATGCCCTTGACACTACACATGTATAACACATCCAGGAAGCAAAAAAGGGATGTGCTGTCCTATTGGTAGGTATTAATCAAATTTTTGAATTGACAGCAATTAACCAAAATACCAAACAATCTGACATTGTAAAATTGACTTTCTAAATTCAATCATTCTGAAATTCTAGCTTTTTTGAGCTATTTCAACTGCCAAATAATCTGGAATTTTGTACGATCTATTTATAATTCAGTAGTTTGGCTGATTCAGACCAGTTAAGACTAAATTTGAGGGTTTATACTAGTAGACTAAAAACAGGACAGGTCGAGACCAGTTCAGACTACACCAGGATCATGAAGTACTGGATAAGACTTATTAAGTAAATTCGAGATCAAAGTCGAGTACAGTTAAGTAGAGTGAAGTACTGTCGAGATAATGTCGAAACTAGTCGAGTATTATCTGTGCTCGAATTTTCTGAATGAGCAAAAAATGTGGTCTTTGCAAACCCTGAGCAGTTTGTAGATACCTACAATGTGGATTCCTTCAGAAAATAGTTTTAAGTGTGGTAACTGTCTTAAATACAAACGAATCTCTTATGGTATACTATGATGAGTTTGATATTTGTCCAGGGGCTAGCTGAAGGACGCCTCCGGGTGCGGGAGTTTCAAGTTGCATTGGATACATATTGGTGAGCTTCTGCTGTTGTGTGTTCTATGGTCTAGTTGCTGTCTCTTTGATACATTCCCCGTTTCCATCCTTAATTTTATTGTTTTCTGAAAATATATCTATCAATACTAACAAACACTAATCCATATTTTACATTTTAGGAAAACCTTATATCCCACTGAGTGGTTGATGCCATAGAGAAAATGGTTACCATCAATAATATGTAAATCCTACTCATTGCTGTAGACAACAACAAATTACATTTTAAATTTTTCTAATATCTAGATATTCATAAAAACTTCATGAATGTTGATGTTCTTAATTTTTTCAGTACATAGTCATCCGTTCGGCTTTCAACAATGTAAAAAACCTAAACCGCATTGTAGGCTGTAAAAGACCCCAATATGAAAAAAAATATGAAATCTTCACCAATCTAATATTGACTCTAAAAAAGGATTTGTCTCCTTTTGTAGTTTAGTATTAATCAAACAGTTGTACATTAAATATTGTAAGAACAAATTGCATCTCCTATTTTAATACATTCGTCATTGTGAGCAGTGTTGAAGTATACATTCACCTTAAAATATGGTGGTTTGTGTTCTCTAGCATGTCCATTTTTCAATGCAAAATACTGGATGAATGACTAGGTTGAATCAAGTAAAATTTATACTAATATGCAGTATAAGCAGAATTTTAAATATCCAACCATAAACAAAATGTAATAGTATACGTTTCGACAACTGATGTTGTTTATAATGTCAAACGACAAATATTCCAAGTATATTAAGAGAATAAAACAATGACCAATGAATTTAATGACAAACATGTATTCAGAAAGGCCATTGCTATTTGGTTAGACAGTATTATACTGATTTGAGAACAATATCGCCTTTCAGGAGGCCGCTTGTTTGAGTTCTTACACGCATAGAGAGCTGGAAACTCTTCAATTAAAAAGATCGAATTTTACCTCTCGACTTTTTACAATTAATGGTTTTGTCTTTGACCAACTTTAAAAAAGAAACCGGCGTCTTTATTTTGCATAGAGAGACGATAGATCCGGTGACAATATCTGTAAACTACATTCTGCTCTTTGTGTCCAAAATGCAAACGCCACGTATTTTCGTTTGTATTTCTTAACCACTAAAACTCGTTTATGAGATATGTATGCTATTGTTTTATCCGATTCATATCTTATGCATATGTAAGAACAGATTTAAAAGATAATGATATAAGTAAAGGTATGTGTTATTTATCATAATAATTGCTATATATCCTTCAACATAATTCACTTCAGGTAAGTTTGACAAATAAAATATAAATACGTAACATTTTCTTATTTGATTTCATTTGTATACAGGACATGATAGTAATAATATATAGTTGTTGACAATAATGTTGACAACGTGGCTTATGCAGATGTTACTAGATCCGTGTTTACCACTGTTATTAAGGAGACGTCGTCAATAACATGAATTGTTTTTTTCCGACATTTCTAAGATTGATAACAAAAATTAAAAGAAACAGACTCAATATTAAATTAAAGTATATCACTTGTAAAAGATAAAAGAGTCGAATACTCATATAAAACATAGCGTATAGTAATACTAATAGTAAATTATTATACCTTCTGTAAACATGTCCTTTTATAGTAAAGTTGCTCTATCTTTGCATAGTGTTTTAAAGAAATATATAGCGTTAACTGCACTATGTGAAAATAGTATGCCTTGCTGTTGTAATAGACTATTGATTTCCATGTCAATCATTGTCAATTTCAAGTGCAAAGTCAGAGCTTAGTTGTTTTGACAGACAAGGGGGTAGGATTGATAAGCATAACAATTAAAAAACTACACAGCTAATTTTGCATAGGTACTATTACTGTTCTAAAATTATGTAGTACTGGAAATTTGCTTTTGATATTTAGTACTTTACTTTAAAATTATTGTAATATTTAGGTACTTGTATTTTACAGTACTTGATTTGTACTAAAAAAATTGGTACAGAAATAATACAATATTCCATGTTTGAAATTCATAATTTTAAGAGATTTGAAATAGAAAAACTTTCAAAATGCTGAAAGTGTAACGGTCGTAACCAAAATTCTGTAGTACCTAAATCTCAGGTACAAATTAAGTACTGTAAAATACAGGTACCTAAATATTACAATAATTTTAAAGCACCAAAATAGTACTGAATTTTAAAAGTAAATTTCCGGTACTTCATATTTTTAGTACAGAAATAGTACCTATGCAAAAGTAGCTGTGTATTACAATTGAACAATCAGGGAAAATAGTAAAAATATATGCATTTAAATTTTTCTGACATTTTAAGAGACTTTAAAATACTGTAGTTTCTGTTTGAACGTTTTTTTTTTATCTGTGTTTACTTCTGCTTAATGTTGTTGGAGCCAAAAATTGTTTAATACTTTAGAAGGCATTTGTTACAGATAAATAGATATGATCCGATATCATTGTATATTGTAAATTATTGACTTTAATATGAGTATTGTTTTTTTACTGCAACTTAAATTAATAAAATGATAGCTTTCTTGTCAAACTTATTTTTATCCCTTAATGGACCTCCGATTGTGGAAAAATTATTCCATGATGAAATTGAGTTTACATTTAAATACACTGCTGTCACTTTTCAAAATAGTGAACAGTCAGTATAATAATGATATTAATGTTGAATTTTACATTGACTATCCCCTTAGGGTCGTGAACTATTTTCTCTGACCTTGGCAACTATTTTCGCATAGTCAATGTTAAACACAACATTAATATATAAATATCCCTAACGTTTATGCTATACTATTGTCATTCTATTCCCAATAATGAGCATGATGAGAGACTATTACAAAATTATCATAAACAATATTTTACATAATTTTTAAACTATTTGAAAAAACAAAGCAAGATTACAAGATTAGATTACAAGAAAATGAATTTAACATTTTGTTTGTAGACGACTTGTTGTTTTATGATCAAAAAGTCAAATGCAGTCGTTTATGCAACGTAAAATATTATGTTATGACGCTTGTCGTTTGCTGTATGAACTACTTATTTATTTTGAACGACTCTTTGTTCATTTCGTTTGTTATATGAACTACTGTAAACCACTTTATTTTCCCAGATATTTCATTTCTCGTTTAACCATTCTAAGCCCTTTTTGCAGCGATTTTGTTTCGTTTTTATTAAAAATTCATGCAGTTCAGAAAATGTTCGTTTTTATTTAAATATTTGCCAAAATTTATATTCGCGTTATTTTTTTACTCGCGAAAGTTGCAAAGATAATCTGTAGCAAAAACTATTTGATTTACAATACTCGTTTGTTTTACACGACTCGTTGCTGTATGAACTACTTATCTTTTTCAGACGACTCGGTGTTTGTTATATGAACTTCTGTAAACCAACTTATTTTAGCGGTTACTTTATTTCGCTGTTACCATTTTTGATTATTAGCACTTTTTGCAGCGATGTGTTTCGCGATTTCTTAATTGTTTCATGGTGTTAAGAAAATATTCGATTATTGTGCATATTCGCTACAATTAATATTCGCGTGAGTTTTCTACTTGCGTAAGCTGCGAAGATAATCTCTAGCGAAAATAAGTTGGTTTACAGTATTCGTTTGTTTTACACAACTCGTTGCTGTATGAACTACGAACTCATTGTAGACGACTCGTTACTGTATGGACTTCGTACTCATTGTAGACGACTCGTTACTGTATGGACTACGTACTCATTGTAGACGACTCGTTGCTGTATGGACTACGTACTCATTGTAGACGACTCGTTGCTGTATGAACTACGTACTCATTGTAGACGACTCGTTGCTGTATGAACTTCGTACTCATTGTAGTTGCTGTATAAACTACGTACTCATTGTAGACGACTCGTTGCTGTATGAACTTCGTACTCATTGTAGTTGCTGTATAAACTACGTACTCATTGTAGACGACTCGTTGCTGTATGGACTACATACTCATTGTAGACGACTCGTTGCTGTATGGACTACGTACTCATTGTAGACGAATCGTTGCTGTATGAACTACGTACTCATTGTTGACGACTCGTTACTGTATGGACTACGTACTCATTGTAGACGACTCGTTGCTATATGAACTTCGTACTCATTGTAGACGACTCGTTGCTGTATGAACTACGTACTCATTGTAGACGACTCGTTGCTGTATGAATTTCGTACTGATTGTAGACGACTCGTTGCTGTATGAACTACGTACTCATTGAAGACGACTCGTTGCTGTATGAACTACGTACTCATTGTAGACGACTCGTTGCTGTATGAACTACGTACTCATTGTAGACGACTCATTGCTGTATGAACTACGTACTCATTGTAGACGACTCGTTGCTGTATGGACTACGTACTCATTGTAGACGACTCGTTGCTGTATGGACTACGTACTCATTGTAGACGACTCGTTGCTGTATGGACTACGTACTCATTGTAGACGACTCGCTGCTGTATGGACTTCGTACTCATTGTAGACGACTCGTTGCTGTATGGACTACGTACTCATTGTAGACGACTCGTTGCTGTATGGACTACGTACTCATTGTAGACGACTCGTTGCTGTATGAACTTCGTACTCATTGTAGACGACTCGTTGCTGTATGAAATACGTACTCATTGTAGACGACTCGTTGCTGTATGAATTTCGTACTCATTGTAGTTGCTGTATAAACTTCGTACACATTGTAGACGACTCGTTGCTGTATGAACTACGTACTCATTGTAGATGACTCGTTGCTGTATGGACTACGTATTCATTGTAGACGACTCGTTGCTGTATGGACTACGTACTCATTGTAGACGACTTGTTGCTGTATGGACTACATACTCATTGTAGACGACTCGTTGCTGTATGAACTACGTACTCATTGTAGACGACTCGTTGCTGTATGAACTTCGTACTCATTGTAGTGGCTGTATGAACTTCGTACTCATTGTAGACGACTCGTTGCTGTATGGACTACGTACTCATTGTAGACGACTCGTTGCTGTATGGACTACGTACTCATTGTAGACGACTCGTTGCTGTATGGACTACGTACTCATTGTAGACGATTCGTTGCTGTATGAACTACGTACTCATTGTAGACGACTCGTTGCTGTATGGACTACGTACTCATTGTAGACGACTCGTTGCTGTATGGACTACGTACTCATTGTAGACGACTCGTTGCTGTATGAACTTCGTACTCATTGTAGACGACTCGTTGCTGTATGAACTTCGTACTCATTGTAGACGACTCGTTGCTGTATGAACTACGTACTCATTGTAGACGACTCGTTGCTGTATGAATTTCGTACTGATTGTAGACGACTCGTTGCTGTATGAACTACGTACTCATTGTAGACGACTCGTTGCTGTATGAACTACGTACTCATTGTAGACGACTCGTTGCTGTATGAACTACGTACTCATTGTAGACGACTCGTTGCTGTATGAACTACGTACTCATTGTAGACGACTCGTTGCTGTATGGACTACGTACTCATTGTAGACGACTCGTTGCTGTATGGACTACGTACTCATTGTAGACGACTCGTTGCTGTATGGACTTCGTACTCATTGTAGACGACTCGTTGCTGTATGGACTACGTACTCATTGTAGACGACTCGTTGCTGTATGGACTACGTACTCATTGTAGACGACTCGTTGCTGTATGAACTTCGTACTCATTGTAGACGACTCGTTGCTGTATGAAATACGTACTGATTGTAGACGACTCGTTGCTGTATGAATTTCGTACTCATTGTAGTTGCTGTATCAACTTCGTACACATTGTAGACGACTCGTTGCTGTATGGACTACGTACTCATTGTAGACGACTCGTTGCTGTATGGACTACGTACTCATTGTAGACGACTCGTTGCTGTATGGACTACGTACTCATTGTAGACGACTTGTTGCTGTATGGACTACATACTCATTGTAGACGACTCGTTGCTGTATGAACTACGTCTTCATTGTAGACGACTCGTTGCTGTATGAACTTCGTACTCATTGTAGTTGCTGTATGAACTTCGTACTCATTGTAGACGACTCGTTGCTGTATGGACTACGTACTCATTGTAGACGACTCGTTGCTGTATGAACTACGTACTCATTGTAGACGACTCGTTGCTGTATGAACTTCGTACTCATTGTAGTTGCTGTATAAACTACGTACTCATTGTAGACGACTCGTTGCTGTATGGACTACATACTCATTGCAGACGACTCGTTGCTATATGGACTACGTACTCATTGTAGACGAATCGTTGCTGTATGAACTACGTACTCATTGTTGACGACTCGTTACTGTATGGACTACGTACTCATTGTAGACGACTCGTTGCTGTATGAACTTCGTACTCATTGTAGACGACTCGTTGCTGTATGAACTACGTACTCATTGCAGACGACTCGTTGCTGTATGAACTTCGTACTGATTGTAGACGACTCGTTGCTGTATGAACTACGTACTCATTGTAGACGACTCGTTGCTGTATGAACTACGTACTCATTGTAGACGACTCGTTGCTGTATGAACTACGTACTCATTGTAGACGACTCGTTGCTGTATGAACTACGTACTCATTGTAGACGACTCGTTGCTGTATGGACTAGTTACTCATTGTAGACGACTCGTTGCTGTATGGACTACGTACTCATTGTAGACGACTCGTTGCTGTATGGACTTCGTACTCATTGTAGACGACTCGTTGCTGTATGGACTACGTACTCATTGTAGACGACTCGTTGCTGTATGGACTACGTACTCATTGTAGACGACTCGTTGCTGTATGAACTTTGTACTCATTGTAGTTGCTGTATGAACTTCGTACTCATTGTAGACGACTCGTTGCTGTATGGCTACGTACTCATTGTAGACGACTCGTTGCTGTATGAATTTCGTACTCATTGTAGTTGCTGTATAAACTTCGTACACATTGTAGACAACTCGTTGCTGTATGGACTACGTACTCATTGTAGACGACTCGTTGCTGTATGGACTACGTACTCATTGTAGACGACTCGTTGCTGTATGGACAACGTACTCATTGTAGACGACTTGTTGCTGTATGGACTACATACTCATTGTAGACGACTCGTTGCTGTATGAACTTCGTACTCATTGTAGACGACTCGTTGCTGTATGAACTTCGTACTCATTTTAGTTGCTGTATGAACTTCGTACTCATTGTAGACGACTCGTTGCTGTATGGACTACGTACTCATTGTAGACGACTCGTTGCTGTATGGACTACGTACTCATTGTAGACGACTCGTTGCTGTATGGACTACGTACTCATTGTAGACGACTCGTTGCTGTATGAACTTCGTACTCATTGTAGACGACTCGTTGCTGTATGAACTACGTACTCATTGTAGACGACTCGTTGCTGTATGAACTTCGTACTCATTGTAGTTGCTGTATGAACTTCGTACTCATTGTAGACGACTCGTTGCTGTATGGACTACGTACTCATTGTAGACGACTCGTTGCTGTATGAACTACGTACTCATTGTAGACGACTCGTTGCTGTATGAACTTCGTACTCATTGTAGTTGCTGTATAAACTACGTACTCATTGTAGACGACTCGTTGCTGTATGGACTACATACTCATTGCAGACGACTCGTTGCTGTATGGACTACGTACTCATTGTAGACGAATCGTTGCTGTATGAACTACGTACTCATTGTTGACGACTCGTTACTGTATGGACTACGTACTCATTGTAGACGACTCGTTGCTGTATGAACTTCGTACTCATTGTAGACGACTCGTTGCTGTATGAACTACGTACTCATTGTAGACGACTCGTTGCTGTATGAACTTTGTACTGATTGTAGACGACTCGTTGCTGTATGAACTACGTACTGATTGTAGACGACTCGTTGCTGTATGAACTACGTACTCATTGTAGACGACTCGTTGCTGTATGAACTACGTACTCATTGTAGACGACTCGTTGCTGTATGAACTACGTACTCATTGTAGACGACTCGTTGCTGTATGGACTACGTACTCATTGTAGACGACTCGTTGCTGTATGGACTACGTACTCATTGTAGACGACTCGTTGCTGTATGGACTTCGTACTCATTGTAGACGACTCGTTGCTGTATGGACTACGTACTCATTGTAGACGACTCGTTGCTGTATGGACTACGTACTCATTGTAGACGACTCGTTGCTGTATGGACTTCGTACTCATTGTAGACGACTCGTTGCTGTATGGACTACGTGCTCATTGTAGACAACTCGTTGCTGTATGGACTACGTACTCATTGTAGACGACTCGTTGCTGTATGAACTACGTACTCATTGTAGACGACTCGTTGTTGTATGAACTTCGTACTCATTGTAGTTGCTGTATGAACTTCGTACACATTGTAGACGACTCGTTGCTGTATGGACTACGTACTCATTGTAGACGACTCGCTGCTGTATGGACTACGTACTCATTGTAGACGACTCGTTGCTTTATGGACTACGTACTCATTGTAGACGACTTGTTGCTGTATGGACTACATACTCATTTTAGACGACTCGTTTCTGTATGAACTACGTACTCATTGTAGACGACTCGTTGCTGTATGAACTTCGTACTCATTGTAGTTGCTGTATTAACTTTGTACTCATTGTAGACGACTCGTTGCTGTATGGACTACGTACTCATTGTAGACGACTCGTTACTGTATGGAATTCGTACTCATTGTAGACGACTCGTTGCTGTATTAACTACGTACTCATTGTAGACGACTCGTTGCTGTATGGACTACGTACTCATTGTAGACGACTCGTTGCTGTATGAACTTCGTACTCATTGTAGACGACTCGTTGCTGTATGAACTACGTACTCATTGTAGACGACTCGTTGCTGTATGGACTACGTACTCATTGTAGACGACTCGTTGCTGTATGA
Source organism: Mytilus galloprovincialis (assembly GCF_965363235.1). Taxonomy (NCBI): domain Eukaryota; kingdom Metazoa; phylum Mollusca; class Bivalvia; order Mytilida; family Mytilidae; genus Mytilus; species Mytilus galloprovincialis. The sequence goes on along the minus strand of NC_134848.1, from coordinate 21,555,545 downwards.
ACTTCGTACTCATTGTAGACGACTCGTTGCTGTATGAACTTTGTACTCATTGTAGACGACTCGTTGCTGTATGGACTACGTACTCATTGTAGACGACTCGTTACTGTATGGAATTCGTACTCATTGTAGACGACTCGTTGCTGTATTAACTACGTACTCATTGTAGACGACTCGTTGCTGTATGGACTACGTACTCATTGTAGACGACTCGTTGCTGTATGAACTTCGTACTCATTGTAGACGACTCGTTGCTGTATGGACTACGTACTCATTGTAGACGACTCATTGCTGTATGGACTACGTACTCGTTGTAGACGACTCGTTGCTGTATGGACTACGTGCTCATTGTAGACGACTCGTTGCTGTATGGACTACGTACTCATTGTAGACGACTCGTTGCTGTATAAACTACGTACTCATTGTAGACGACTCGTTGCTGTATGGACTACATACTCATTGTAGACGACTCGTTGCTGTATGGACTACGTACTCATTGTAGACGACTTGTTGCTGTATGGACTACATACTCATTGTAGACGACTCATTGTTGTTTAAACTCATCATTCATTTGAGACTACTCGTTGTTGTTTTAACTGATAAATCGCTTAGACGACTCGTTGTTTATAAACTTTTGTTTCATTATGCAAAATTTGTTGTTAAATGAAATACTAATTCATTTATAATTGAATCTGATACTTGATTCGACTAAAGTTTTTTCGACCCTTTATTCATTTCAAAATGTGAGTCAAGTTGCATTGTGATAATTTAACATACACTTTTGTTTTTTCAATGTGTTTCCTGAAAGCTTAACATTTATCACATGCACATACTTTTAGGACATCTTAAACTGTTTCCTTAAGCAGAGTATAACTTTAAAATTTTCTTGACGGATCATCCATTTACATTTACCTGTTCGTACTAAAATGTGGCAAGTTGGAATTTTGATCCTTTTTATAGCTAGTTATGCACAGGTTAGTTTATATATTTATTGAAATACCAGTTTGAGTTGTTCTGTATAAAACCTGACTTGATTATTACAAAAGAAATTATATGTGTGAGACTTGCTAAATTTTTCTGAGACTTAATAGCCATTTTCCCACCTATTGGATATTGCTACGGTCAATCATCAATATATGTTTTTTCTATTTCAGCAAGCAAGATCCACAACACGTAAGAATACATCTTAAAGATTATTTTAGTGTATTTGCAATTCTTTTTAGAAGACAATAATTAAGATGAAAGACAGAACACATTCGTATAATAATTTGCAACCAATTTTTATTCATATGAAATTTATTGCAAGCTGATAGTTTTCATTTTTTTTTTTTTTGAATTGATGCTCAAAGGGTAGTTCAATTTGTCGACGATTTGCAGAAACAGCATGCGCTTATGTGTTCGATAGAGTTTATTTTTAATGTTATTTCAATACCCTCATGAACAGGTAGAATGCATACCGATAAAAGAGGTTGTTTAAAATACAAATGAGTGATATCAACTTGATACGTATTGGCTGTATAAAAGATTACTGCACAGCGTAAAATAACAAAAATATATTTTTTTTATATTACTGTGACGAACAATATATATAAATATTTTTTGTTTGCAAATGTCACAATAGGTAGTTGCTGTTTAAGTGAATATTGGTTGTATATGTTTTTCTATTTTAGCATGTCTTAAAATGGCATGTTTTTGTCCACTAGGAAGCTCTTACATTTATTACGTAAATGGCTGTCGAAGGTGTACATGCAACGAAAGTAAGTTGCAATGAAATTTAATTAGACAATAACAGTGGAAAAAAGTATGGTTGTTCATATTCTGTACAAAAAAAGCATATCAATGTTCTAAGTTTGAAAAAGAAGGTGTTTCAGAGGAAATTAATTTGAAGTAGTCAAATTTACAATATAAAAAAGAAGATATGGTATGATTGCCAATGAGACAACTGTCCACAAGCATGAATTCGATACTCGTATACAGTGGCCGCGTCTCTTGTTGTTTGCAAACATATGAATATAATTTTATCATCCTTGTGTTATCTGGAAACTAAATGATGTAACGATCGCTTTTCGACAGGTTTGTAGACTTGAGACTTGATAAAAGGGCCAGTCATTTAGCACTAATAAATATTATAAGATCATAACCTAATGAACAGCATCTAGGTCAATTTTTATAGCTTCAAAAAGCATGGCATGATACTCGATCGGACTCACTGTAAACAATCTGAATCCAAAATAAAATTAAAAAAACTTATAAGTGATAAAAAATTACACAACGATTGTTTCAATAAAGGCAACAGTAGTATACTGTTGTTAGCAATACATTAATCGAGTAAGAAAAAGCAAATCCGGGTAACACAATAAAACTGATGGAAACACATCAAATATAAGAGGAGAACTGCTACACAACAAAAACACACCACTAAAATATAACACACAAACTAACGAACTATAATATTAAAATGGCATTTTTCCTGACTTGGTACAGGACATTTTAAGTAAAAAATGGTGGGTTAAACCTTGTTCTTAGGTTGATCAAATAATTTAAATCATAGTGTATTATGCTACGTCAGAAAGCTATTGTGATCAGTTCGATAAAGAAAAGTTTACGTATTTAGATTTAACTGTAAAACACTCATAAAATATCTAATGTTTCTGTTATAATCTGAATGATACTACAGGAGCAGTATTTCAATATATGACGTCATCATTAATTTCAGATTCGTGTCCACAATATGCATCACCTGAACCAGGGCTCTGTACCGGTCAGCCTAATACATTTTATGTAGGAAAAGTGAAATGCTATGGACCACCTAAAATCATTCCATGCAGTAAAGGTAACGCAATTTTTTTTAAATGTCCAATGCACTTTTATCATTGCTAAACTTATAAATCTTACTTTGGTATTTAATGATTTTGGAGTCATGGTATACCAATTGTATGTTAATATGTTTAGGCATTATATTATAAATTCTAAAAGTTAATTTAGTTAACGAACAAATGCGTAGGTCATCGCATGATCTCCAAAAAGAAGCGCAAATGAGCAGGTGAACACAGCCATAATGTGTATTACCAAATAATACCATTTTCTTGTTATATGTCTCGTCTGCCAATTTGTTCTAGTAGAAAATTTGAAGTCATCCCTTTTGACTGACATTATCATGAGTTGGTTTACTGTTATGATATGATTATGTTAAAATGAACTACATATATGTGCCAATAGACGAAACAAGAAAAGCCTCTTTTTCCCGATTCTGATATCACCGGAACACGTTGCACGATTTGAATATTCTTTGCATACCTAATAATTAATATATCACAACATGTACAAATTGTAATTCTATTTCTCGAGATATATGTCACGAAATTTACATCTTTAACTTTGTTATAGCATATTAATTGTAATCGTTCCATTTACTTCCTGTTTTTTTCTTCTATACGACATCCGACAATCTGAAAAAAAAACATATTGGTAGCTGTTATAGAAAATGTGCGCTAAACACATTTTAAATCATGCTTTGCTAGTTTGTTTCCATTGGATTTCTGGAATTGTATTTACATATTTGAACAACAGAGCTCTACTTTGTCACTTACCAGTTTCTGTTTATACGCAAAGCTACAACATTCAATAAAAATAATCGTCCAGATTAGATGTAACAATATTAGGATTTAAATGTTAATGTAAAGTTACTTAAATCCCATAAAATGAAGCATTTATCTTGTCGTTTATAAGTTTGTTTTGGAAGAAAAGAGGGAAACACGTACTAGATTAACAACGCACTGGGTTAAAAAGAAAAAAACGATCGACAGAAAAAAAGACTAAATAACACGGACTTAACTAAAAGTGGGGATGATATCAGGTGCTTCTAAATGTTTAGTTTAAGATATTCTGGTTAAAAAAATAACAGAATGAAATTTTCGACGAAAGTAAAATACACGAGAGATAACACAATTTCACATCAATATTTCGTAGGCTAAGAATCTTTGATTAGTTTATTTATTTTCATTTTACCAGGTCAAATATCCGTGAAAGAGACCAGAATGAAAAAAGAGAAATGCAAGAGAGATAACATAATTTCATATCAATATATCATAACCATTGTATATTTGATTAGTTTGTGTTACTTTTCCAGGTTCTACACCTAAACCAACAGTGGCTCAATAAACAACAGATAAATAATCAAAAACAGTTCGATATATGTATAGATCAAGTTTATTAATCAGTTCCAAAAAACATTAGCATTGTGTTATAATTTGTTCAGTATAAATTATTAAACACAATAGTTTTTAGTATTTTGCTTGTTACATTTTGATAGTACATGAAAAATTCACAAAAGACTAAGAGTATTTCTCTTTATATAATATTTATGAAAATTGAAAAAGAAAAAGAAAAAGAGACAACGTTTCGACTAAAGAGTAGATAACAGCCGGAAGCCACCAATGGGTATTTAATGCAGGGAAGGAATCCCATACCTAGGGTCAGGCCTCAACTGGCCTCTTATTAAAAAAAGTGTACGTGATCTGTGCAAATGAACGTCATACTACTAGTAAACTTCAAAATAAATAAATGAAATAAAATTAGAAAAAGAACATATAAGACTAACAAAGGTCAATGTAGAACCAATAAACACTTAGCGACACGCACATTAAAACAAAGTTTAAAAGTAATTTAAACATATTTATTCATAGTAGATTGGGAAACAAGTTTTGCAACTTGTATTAATCCCTTTCTACTTTGGGGTGCGAGTGCTGCCTTGTAACGGCATTAGTTTGCTCTTTTTCGAAATCTACAAGGGTGTCTTTAACGTGCTTGAGATGTGGCTCTCTCTTAACACGGGTCAGTCATTTATCGTCCCCTTCCGATGGACTATAATCGTTTCCTCAAGACTATACTCGCAAATGGTGTCAAGGGAGAGCCGACAATTCAGTCCCTGAAATTTTCATCTTGGAACGGGAATCGAACCAGGAACCTTTGTGTTAGTAGTCAGAGGCAGTTACAACTACACCACGGTTTAATTTAAAAGTAATCCGAGTCCGATGTCAGAATAGGTAACAATAAACTCATCATAGATACCCAGGACTAAATTTTGTATATACGCCAGACGGGCGTAAAAATAAACTAAGCAAAATGACAATGATACATAAATAAACACATGACATATCTTTTATACTGATTCAGGTCGAATATGACGATATTTAAAGAGAGGTTACAACAATACACATTATGTTGGTAAATAAATAAGATTAGTTTAATTGACCTTAGTATTGAAGATAACAAGTTTTTTTTCGGACGAGTGTCGTTTTTGCAGGTTTCTCAATACATGAAGTGTTGAGTGAACAACGTTTATTTTTTCCAATTTAACAACAGACGTAAATTATAGGTTTATAAGTTTTAAAGACAAACGCGCGTAAACATATATTTAACATGATAAACGTCACCGACTATTTTGAGGTTTGACATTAAATAAGATTGGTTCAACAACTTTAGGTTTTGCTAACCTAACTTTTTATAAAACTATTCTGACCTTAAAAGACAGTTCCCAATCGAAAACGTCATATTTGCCAGTGTTTAATTCCCGTTAAGGTGTTTTATAACAATAAAATGTGAATATATTATTTCACTTAATTAACTTATTTTGATCCTTGTTTTCATATAACATGACAATAAAATATAATAGTTCCTGAAGTTTATGTAATTTTATACAGGATATCACTGACAATGTGCAAGACACAGTTGGTACATGTAATAATATCTGATGTGTATGTATATCCTTGTTTACATCGACGGTGAACATTTGTCAGAATAGCATCATTTATCCTATGTAATGTAAGGAATACATTTATAGCTAAACATTTTTAAAATAAAAAATGATGCCCAGCTCTGTATCATTATTTTTTCTGCTTGTTTATAAATGGCATGGCACTGTTGAATATTTCTATTTAACACTTAACAAACAATAATTGGAAAAGGTATCATCTCGATTAACATGAAAAAGGTAAAATCACTTAAGTACTGAACTCCGAGGAAAGTCCCTAATCAAATGGCACAATTAAATTACCAAACACACCAAACGAATGGTGAGGATTTCTCTAATTCCGTTATTTCTCAAGACATCTTTGAATATGTATATAAGTGAATAGTTACAATATTAATTGAACCTTAGAATTTTTATTTTTTTTAACAAATCCATCTGATTAACTGATATTCAACAGACGTACCAATGAACTCGTGCCAGTATAAAACTGCATCTATTTGGTGGCGTCTCTCATATGGAGCTAATATATTTTTCTGAAGGACGAGGTTTAGGTGAGGGCTGTTCATGATAAATTAAAGAATTGTTTATAAACTGTTTTCTTTGTCTATATGCCTTTTGCTTTTACTTCGAAAATTAGTTTGATGCTCGTCTTTCTTCTTTTGCTATGCTCTTTGTCTTTATGTTTCTTCGTTACAAATATGATGTCATTGTGTTATTGTACTAAGGTAAATTTTTGTATTCTTGTAATTAATTTTTACTGATACATTTGTACCTGTAATATGCTTGTTAATGTCTTTGTCATTTTGGTCTTTTGTGGATAGTTGTCTCATTGGCAATCATACCACATTTTTGTTTATATTGGTCTGTATGCCCATCTTTGTTAAATGTTTGTTTGCATTTTTAAGTTCTTAGGATTAAAGCACAATGGTGACTGCTGTATTTTTGACATGTTTGCCTATTATGTATGTTCGTTTTGTTCACGCATCGTTGTCAGATGAGACTGTCATAAAAGTGAGAGGTTTAGCTAGCTAGAAAACCAGGTTCAATCTACCATTTTCAACATTAGAAAACGCCTGTACCAAGTCAGGAATATGACAGATGTTATCCATTCGTTTGATGTGTTTGAACTTTTGATTTTGTTATTTGATCAGTGACTTTCTTTGGCATTCATTTTTTTCCCATGACGCATTCACCATTCTCTTAATTGGCTTTCATTTATGATAGACGACTTTTTAAAATCAAAATTTTAATCCATCAACATCAATGATTGCAAACATATTCTAACGCAAATAATTTCGTCTAATTGGCGCAAAGTGCAAAGAGAAAATCATATATGGATGATTTGCATGATTTCCTGACCCGCACAAAAAAAAACCGGTCAGATACTCCATTCTTTTCGAAAAACAGCACGCACTTCACTGGGGGCGGAACAATAGACATGATGAGAAAGGGGCTATAGAAAATATAATTAATTTAGATTCTAGCAAATTTTTCAACCCATATTCTAATTAGACCGAAGAAAGACGGGACTGATTCTCAACATTTCAAAACGGAAGAGTTCCAAACGATCACAGCATCCTATAAAGGATGTACAAAATAATGAACGTTAAACAATTATGTATAACAGCAACAAAGGCAAACCACTAAGTAGATGTAAGTTATTACATGTAACCGTACATTACGGCCTTCAACACTGATTCAAACCCGTACCGTATAGACGGCTTCAAAAGGCAATAACATGAAAATCATTAAACAAATGGCTAGTTTGACTTTTATAGCTGACTATGCGATATGGGCTTTGCTAATTATTTAATGCCCTACGGTGACCTATTGTTGTTAATTTCGGTGTCGTTTAGTTTCTTGTGGAGAGTTGTTTCATTGGCAATATTTAATCATACCACATTTTCTTCTTTTGTTTTAATTTTTACAGCAAAGTTAACTAAAAACCTGAAAATATATGATACAAAAACAAACGATAACAACTAAACTTAAGTGCCTAGACTTATGTAAGATTTCAGATTTGAAGATAATAGTTCCAGTATTTCAGCATGAGCTTTGTCTTTGAAAAAAAAACCCCGAATAAAGTCAATATCAAAAGTACAAAATGTATAGTCATTATGGACACAACAAAATGAAATATATAAAAATCCCCTTTTAGAAGCAATAAATCTAACATTTCAAGCAGAAAACGTTATTTGTAATATGATAGTATTACATACACAGACAGTGACATCAAGCAGTTTAAAGGGAAGGTGTAGTGCTAAAAAAATGTCACACTCCTCCCCGTTCTTATCAAAAAAGTGTTAAGCGAACAATAAAACCAGATTTAGTCCACCGTGTTCTTTATAATGCCCGCGTCACACTGTCCCGATTTTTATATACGATGGAAATCCGAATGCGAAAATTGTAAGTTCGTACGAAGTTGGTCCCGATCTCGTTAAAATACCAAAAAATGACCGAAGCAAGTACGATGAATAACGAAGTCTATACGATGGTGCCGAAATTATATATGATAGCAAAAGATGGACATACGAAGGTTAACCGAAGACGGGTATTTAAGCTTCATATCTCAGCCGAAGCCTACACGATGGATCACGAAGGCTACACGAAGGATTACGAAGGCTACGCGATGGATTACGATGATGGCGCGATGGCCATACGATGTCTAAAAGACGTCGTGTACAACTTACGATACATTTAAATTATATGCCGAAGGCATCACGCGTTTTAAATTGTTTGATCAATATTGAATACACAGTGGCAGTTGTAATACAAGGCAATATCACCCTTGTGGACACTCTAAAACCCGTATGCTTCAAAAGATTTTAACCACATTTGGTATATTGTTCCTCCTTGTAATGATCTAACATTTTTTACGCTCAAGGCCAAAGGTCAAGGTCATGCAGTTGGACTTGTTTTTTCTCCTTGAAATAGCATAATACACAGGAAATTGGTTGCTATTTTTTTTACCTGCTGGTTCTAAAGACAATATTAAAGGTATTTCCAGTTACTAAATGTTTTGGTTGATTTCTAAAATTCTATTTCTAATAGTTTATCATGTATCAAATATGCATATTCAACTTACCATTTTCTGCATGTGTCATATACAAATATAGTGTCCATATTTGTCCCCAATATGTCACCCTTAATTATGCCCATGTTTACTGATCTTACTATCTTAAAGGTAGGGTAATGGGTTCGTTGATCCCTTTTATTCAAAAAGAGCTCTTTCCAGGAGAATATCATAATAATAAAGACAAAAGGAAGGATGTGGGGAAAGCAACAAATGCAGAAAAATACGACATATAGAAAACAAAATGCTTATGGAGTAAACATTCGTGTGACAACAACTCAGACGATACATAAAAAATCAGAATAATGAAGAAAAAGTTGGTTTCCCTATATACGTGTACCTGCAGTGTTGGTGTACGAGGCGCGTTTATGATTTTCATTATGTTACTTGATGAAAAATTGACAAAAAATAATATTTTACTTGTAAAAGTAAATCCTGAGCCTGTAATAGCTGCTCTTCTTGTTCCATTTGAATTAATAGAAACAACGCTGTCGCCTTTCTTGTTCTCATAGAATCATATGATTTGAGCTCCATGTTTTGTGAACGTCTGTCTTAACTGTCGTATTAGACTGACCAGTGCATATCGCGCATGGCACTTTAAATGTATTTTTTGCGCGAAAATTAACTTACATTTAGCTGGATTTATTGCCGTCGTAGTTCCATCTTGTCGCCTTCGTATTTATATTCGATGGCAACACGACGGGATTACGAGGTCTTCACGAAGTCGTGTTGCCATCGTAAGACCTTCAGATAGCTTCGTGATTCATTCATGTAGACATCGTAATGTCAAAACTGCCCGATGGAAACGATGGAAACACGAATGCAATACGATGTTCAAAGATGCATTCCCGGTGACATTACAATGATGAGGATGGTGATACAAACTCAATACGAACCCTCAATATCGGACGCACCTTCGGGGATTTTTTAACATGTTAAAAAATTTAGAACCCTTCCCGAAGTTGTCCCCGAAGGCTAGAAAAAGTGGCCGATAGTTCTACGATGGTTAAAAATGGCACTACGAATAGCCCGATCCGGATACGATCAGTCCCGATTTTGAACATTTCCATAATCGTGTTGCCATCGGCGTAAAAATCTGGACAGTGTGACTCGGGCATAAGGAAATACCTGTACCGAATCGGGGATATATATAACGCAACAAAAGTAAACTGCTGTTTAAAATTCATAACCAGATTGAGAAAAAAAAAACAAAACCGGATTAAAAACTAAAGCTGTGGGAAACACATCAAATATAAGAGAAGAACTACGACACAACAGAAACACTTCAAAATGTAACACATACACATAAACTATAATATAACAAAAGCTATGTTCCTGCCTTGGTACAGGAAATTTTAAGGGAAAACAATGGTGGGTTTGAACCGGGTTTTGTGGCATGCCAAAACTCCCACTTGTATGCCAATGTTAAATATTCTCCGACTTATCTTTATAAGTTGTGGCATATGATTTTGTTATATATAACAAAATCATATGCCACAACTTATAAAGATAAGTCGAGGAACATTTAAAACAGAGAAACACACGCATAATAGGTAACGAAAGGTACCAGGTTTACAATTTAATACGTCAGACACAAGAATAACCACTTATGCTCAGATGACAAAATTTCGAAAGCCAAAACATTTAAAACAGTTCCTAAACGTTGTGTCTAAAACGGCAACAATTTTTACCCTTGGATATGAACCTCCTTAATATTTTTTAGAATAATTGCAAACAGAGAATTCTTATAAAAGGACGACATAATGCATTTTAATGGCTATTATTTGTTTCTCTGTCCTATATTTTCTCCCGTTTATCTATTTATTCATTGTAGCCCTGTTGTGTTATGTTGTCATTGTATTGTTATAATTAACACTGCCATTAAAGTGGGAGGTTTAACATACCACAAAACCAGGTTCAACCCCCATTTTTTTTCATAAAATGCCCTGTACCATGTCAGGAAAATAGCCATTGTTACATTATAGTTTCTCTGTGTGTTACATTTCAGTGTTGTGTCTCTGATGTGTCGTAGTTCTTTTATATTTGATACGTTTCCCTCAGTTTTAGTTTGCAACCCGGATTTGGTTTTTCTCTATCGATATTTGGTAATGCCATTTGATTAGTGACTTTTCATTTTTTTTTTCTCGGAGTTAAGTATTTTTGTGATTTTACTTTTTATATGTGAGACTCAAGTCAGAAGTCTGTTATTTTTAGTAGTCGTTATTTCATAATTGAATTGTTTCCTAGTTTGTATGTCGGGGCCTTCAATAATGTCTATAGCCAACTATCTTGGTTTTTATCATTCTTGAAGTCCATACTATTGCCTATAATTGGGCCATTCCGGTTAATATCTGATAAATGGGAATGGATGGTCCTTTCTGAGGGGTGTGATATGTATACATCGAATGGGATCTAGTTTGGGAGTTTTTCATCTGACACATTCAAATATACGCAAAAAGCCTCTAAGGGTCTTGCAGCAGTAAATAGTTTGCAAGGTAAAACTAATTACATCTTAGGGTTAACAAAAATGTCTATGTCAGATCTTAGGGGTGCTACTTATGTATCTAGACTGTTTCGTATCATCCATCATCTGGTATTATAGTTATGACAGAATTGAACGTTGTCCACAACACATTGAATGGATATTGATACACGATTCTGATTGGTACAACCCTTGCAGTGAAAAATTCTGATAGGTCAATTTTCTACATGATAGCCCATCCACCAAATATGAACAGAAACTCTTCATCTGATAGGTCAGAATTTTGATACCTCTAACAAAAAACTCCCCATCCATCCCAACCTGTCAGAAATTAATTGGAATGGCCCATTGGTCACACACCGTACATTTGAAGTGTGCTGGTTTTTTGTATTATTCCCCATCAGATAACATCTCATCAATGTCATTTTTTTGTAAAAAAAAATTTAGGAATATTGGCGCAAACATACGATAACTAAGCCGAAAACATGTCATTCAAAACGGACACATAAGTCTGGGTAAAAAAATCTATAAATACATACAAATGAAATTTGTAAGACAATAAATGATTGGTTTTGTAAAGCTAAATATAACAGTATACATGAGTATCAATTATTTGTGAAGTTAGTCGGTCCCCAAAGAGGATAACAGTTTTGTAAATTTTGATTAGAAACAATCGAACTTTTCCTTGATCATATTATTCATTTCTTTATTCATGTATTCACTCCGTATTTCCTTTCCTTTCAAAATTATATTGATTCGTTAGAAAAGAACAGAAAATAACTAAATAATTAAAACTTATGTGTAAAAATGTAAAATTGTGAATAAAACAAAAAAACATATCGACAAAACCATTACCAGCTAACTTTGAACAATATTAAAAAAATGATTTCATAAGTTATTACATTGTCATCAGATACTTGATTATATTTTTTAACGGATGGAAGCAAAACTTCTGAATAATTTTAGTGTCGAAGTATCACAATAGAGCTGATATAAGATAGTTATGCACTGCGAATACTTCACTGCGGTATGATTAAGGTGTAAAAACAAAAATCGATAACAATCATTCATAGAAATGATGTTTGTGACGGTGATGATATCAAATGTCAACATTCGCAAATCTCAAATCGAGGGGAGGTAATGTATGGTCAATGTTATCGCTACGCTACACGCCGTAGATTACTGAAAGTTAGTTTTCTAACATGTCTCAAAGAATGTTTAAAACTTCGACTTGTTTTAACAGTCAAACACACAAGGGTCATTTTACTCAAAATCTGAGAAATCTTAACACAGCATGTCATCAGATAAGAAGTAAATTATATATAACCAGGCACACTTTCAATGACATATACTAATTACACATAAATTACAGACAAGTCTTCTTATCTAGTTATTTTAACAGTTGTTCCAGATTCTGCTGTTGATTTTCTGAATAAGAAATGATTTCATAATTTAGCAATTTAAAAAAATTTACATGTTTTTCAAGTTGAGAAAATAAATTATAATTATACATAATGAATTGTTTAATACTTTGTGCTTAATGAATTTTAAAACATTTTATTTAATCTTTGAATTAGTTAATATTTTAACAATGTGTTCAACATTTTGAAAAGCTAATTATGCATAAAAATTGCAGGAAATTATAATTTATTTAACAATTTGAACAGAATCTATAGAGAAAGTTCTCGTAATTTAATAGTATTATGTGCGGGGCAAAGTACTTTCTTTATAAATTTGGCTACATTTTTAATCATTTCACAACAAACATTAATAAAAAACAAAATTCCATAATAAAACTAAATTCCAAATTGAAATAAATTAATGTATTAATTCACAATAGCATATTTCTTATATAATGTCTCCTGTCCTTTACTTGGCATAAATATTCTTGTCATTTTTTTTTTCAAATTTACAGTATTTTAATTAGACTTTAAAATTTTGCAAAGCATAGCACACCTTTGCATTGGTTTATAAACCTGTACATGAGGTAAACTTTTTTAACAAAATATAACATCTAAGTTAACTTCAGAAATGCGCTTGCATTTATAACATGTTGTGTTTTTACTCGCCCTGAACATGCATGAACTATTTGGCACTGGAAGTTAAGTGACCAACAATCAATTAATTTCAGTTTTTTAATTTTTTAAATTATTATAAAATACATTAATACGGATGGTATTTTATCATTGTCGAAGGCCGTGCTTTGATCTGTTGTTGCTTACATCTATATAGTTATCACAGGTACAATGAGTATAACGTGATACGCCGGACGCACGTTTCGTCTACAGAAGTTATTCCAGAAAGGTGATGATATACGATTTGTTTGAATATAAATCATAATATGTGTTTCCCAATTGAGTAATGTGTGAAATTTGCAGGTCATAAAACTTTCTCAAACCTGGAATATTCAGCAAGAATTAGGAATTTTTTCTTCATTCTTCTGATGAACAAAATGGAAGTTATGCCCTGAATTCTGCAAATGTCTCATCTAGTTATGTATTAATTAAGTATAAAAGATGTCGTTTTGAACAAAATGAGTTCTCTTATTTTAAAACCGAATTGTTCATTAACATAAACATTTACTATATGAGTACCGTACCCTTTTATCAACAGAATCCGCGATACATTTTGAAAAACATTCATTACATGTCCTTCAATTTAAATATTCGGACGACTACCTCTATGAAATTGTATGTGCTTTCATGTCGATCCGGCCCCACGTCGATCCGGCCCAACGTCGATCCGGCCCATATTTAAAGTCGATCCGGCCCAAATGAAAAATATATTTATAAGAAATAAAAATAAAGATATTAATTAATTGTAATTCCTAAATGTTTATGAATTTTATTATAATGTAAAAGGTGTATGGTAAAAAAAAATGTTTTCACTACAAGTTTTCTAGATTATTGGGTATAATAATTATATAAAAAAAAATATAACAGAATTTAGTATCAACAGACATCAACATTAATGAGCAGTACTAAATTAATTATCAATTTCTTTCAATTGACTGTGAACTTAACAAGTCATTCATTCTGTGTAATAACAAATAGTTACATACACAACGGTACAAGCCGATCCCCAAGCTGATACATACAAATATAAAAAAGAAGATGTGGTATGATGGTCAATGAGACAACTATCCACAAATGACCAAAATGACACAGACATTAACAACTATCTTTGTTTTGAAGTTCTCAAAATTCCTCAAATTGAGAAATAATGTTTGATTTGCCGAATCCTTTCTGAAAATGTGCATTCAGGGTAATTGTTTTGTTATTATCTTGCAATAAAGAATAATGGATACTCATATCTACTCACAACTATTCAAAATATTTTCAACTTTAAAAAAATATATTGACTATATTCGATATTACAAAAAAAACAACACCAACAAGTGTTATAGAAGCCTCTGATGTTACCTGAAAAAAATACAATCACAACAATTTTCGTATCGACTTAAGATATTTCATCTTACTGTTACTCCAAATATATTCACATTTACCAGTTGTCATCCATCATTCATACGTTTTACAAATTCCATTTTTACTAATTAAAAGTCGATATAGTTTATTCCTTATTATGGGGCCGGATCGACGTGGGTCGGATCGACTTGGGACGGATCGACATGGGGCCGTATTGACTTGGGTCCGGATCGTGTTGGTGCACGAACATTTCGATTTTGTTTGCAATCTTCTAAATACTATAACACCTAGTGAGTATGTGTTTTACAGAGCACATTAGACGTTCGAAGTAAGCATTATGGCACCCCAATATAATACAGTGTATGTAAAAAAAACATATGATATAACTTTTTTTCAATTTTCCAAACCATACACCAGATCATCTTGAAACACAAATAACTGTTTAATATTCCTGACTTGCTAAAGAAATTTTAAGAAAGACAAAATAATTGGTTGAACTTGGTAGTAATGCTAGCCATTCTTCTCGCTGGTATGACTTGGTTATAGTAACATGTTAAAAATACATGAACATTATAATACAATAGGAATAAAACACAAACAAACGCGAGTTCCCTCAGCACAAAATTATAAAAATAAAGTATATAATATGTTTTTGTTTTATTTAGTCCGTATATACAAGGAAACAGATTGCAGTTTTAAATATTACTAGTAGCTGTTGCTTGATGAATTTGATATTTTCATCTTTGAAAAAACATGTTCTTACTTTGAATAATATAATTAATGATGTCTTTACCAGGTCAACATTTAGTATGTAAAAATAAAAACCACTTCAATTTGATTGCGTCATCACATTAATAATACACGTGTATGCATTAGTAACCGCAATGTGAAATTTAACACGTCGCTTCATTTGATTCTGTCGATGAAATTTACAGTAGAAGTTCATTTAAACTGTAGGAAGCTTTTGTTATAAATATGAATTCGAAATATCATCCCTTCTCAAATCGCATAATATTATTTTCGAAAATTGAAGGTATCCAGATTAAAAATTATTCATCATTGTAATAGAATCCCTGGCAACTAAAGGCATATCTAAGGCTCATAACAAAATAAACAAGCAGACTGTATAAGTGTTGTGTAACTCAACGGACCGCTTGAACACACACACAGCTTTTCGAGAGAGGGAAAACATTAATAATGTTGATTTGGAACAAAATGTTTCGTTTTACCGTTTCGATAGTTTTTCTATGTGTGTGGGCATTAAGTGAAATAGTCGTTATCCAAAAACAAAAAGATACAATATATAGTGGCCACATGTTGTTTGAGGTATCAACACCGATGTGGTCATTGTGTTCCCAGTTTTGCTCGAGAGTGCAAGTATGCAAATCTATTAACTTTATAGCATGGAATAAAACGAAGATAAATGACTGCGAACCTGTTGGAAATAAGTTTGGACTCATTGAAAGTGTTGGTAACAGCTTTGTAGCGGCCTCGTCTTGGCCAAAGGTATATACAATAAAATATCTGTTAAACACAATTATAATGTCTTATTATGTCAAAATGTTCAAAAAGTATTAATAGTTTTAGTTATACTATGCATATCCAAACTCCAGATATACTTTGCATGAGCGTATTATTTGTAATAATAGATGCATCTTTCTATTACTCGGAAGGCAATTTCCCCTAAATTGTTCAAGTATTGTTTATGTTTCGGATCAAATTTAGGTACTTCTGGAAATCAACTTTCCATTTTTCTACACGCTGATGTCGAATTAAACAGAAAAAAAACACATGTTAACCAAGAAAATTAAAGTTAAAACGTTCATCTCATTATATTAGATTTTATCTATGTATAGCAATCAAATTTCACCATTTAAAATCAGCTGTGCTTATAATTGATTGTTGTTATTATTAGTTGACTGTTTGGTGTGACTGAAGTTTTACTAGCTATGATTACTCATGTCCTATAACACATTAAACTGTTATAAGTATAAAGACATTATGTTCGTTCATTCGACACTATTTACAAACAACTTTCCCTAAAATGACATCAATCTTATGATTTGGTACGCCAGAAGCGCGTTTCATCTACACAAAAATCAAACCCCTTTCTGGACCCGTAGGAAACAAATTTATCTGTACCAGCAAAATTCAAAACTATATTGTGATCGTCGTTTTGCTAAAACTGAGGTGGAGACTTCCTCAGTTGACCTTACATTTTTTAACTGTTCTGTGATATTTTGTTTTTTTCATCAATATTTAAATACTCAATCTGTATGAAAGAAGTCACATTTCAACATTTGAATCTTTCAATTGTATTTGCTCCGAGATGTTTGCCATTTTCGCTGTTTTATGCCAGTTATGTGGATGTACTTGTAATCAATGTAGTTAGTCATATCTTTGGTATTAACGGTGAAACATTGCTTTTCACGTAGATCAAAATATATTTTTAAGATGTTGTTTTTGAAACAACTCTTCCGCAGAACCAAATGTCGTTGTCGTTGAAGTTTAAAACTATAGTTCAAAGTACGGCCTTCAATAAGGAGCACACTATATACCGCATAATACGCTATAAAAGGTTGGAACGGACAAATACAGAATAGATATAAGAAGTTGTGGTATTAGTGTCAATGAGACGACTCTCCATCCCAGTCACAGTAAGTAAACCAGTATACATGTAGGTCAAAGTACGGAGCCTTGGCTTACACCAAACAGCAAGCTATAACGTGCCCACTGATTAGTGTTGGTATCATAATCTGAATGGATTTGAATCAATGCAAACACAGTGGTTCCTTATTTTGCTTTTTTAAAGTGCTAAATTTAACAATAGATAACATTAGATAATTAAATATAGCACTACATCTTTTTTGATGAGGTACTTTGTTACCATAGTTATTTCTTTAAATTTAAGGGTCACTTCTGTTTTTTGTCTAAGTAACATTTTGTGTACAGAAGGATGATATCAATAGACATTAGAAGATGTGTCTTACACCGAACAGAAAGCTATAAAGTACCCCAAAAATTACTAGTGTGAAACCATTCAAACAGAAAAACCAACGACATAAAAACGAGAAACGCGAAACACTTATGAACCACACCAACAAACGACAACAAGTGAACATAAAGTTCTTAGGACAGGTACACACCAATATAGGCGAATAAGCGTCAAGTCTACATCTAGAATATTAGGTTGAGGATTGATATACAACGTATATATTCTCAAGTGTTCAATTGATAATAGTTCTTGGCCTTCAAATGTTGGAATTCAGTGTCCCTAGTGAAGATAAACCAAAACAATGTATAAGGACACACACACTTAATATATTTTAATGGTTATATTGAAAAGAAGAAAATGTGAAATAATCTTATGCTCAGTTCTTCATGTATTCATGTAGAATAAACACAATGTCATTGGTGATAATGTATGTGAAACATGTTAAAGGTCGAACTAAAAGTTAAAATGGAAATTGGGATTATCAATGCTCTTTCTTTAATATCTATGTACTATTGCTATATACTCGTTAAAGAAATGCTTTTATTTTTCGACCAAATAAAATGTACTGTTTATTGTCAAAGATACAGACATTACTCTTCATAAGAACCGTTCCTGCGAAAACCAATCATGAGCATTCAACTCGAAGATATGAGTGCATTTATATTACTACAGATCCAAGTAAATTCACAAGCACCAAATCAATAGTAATTTGTTGAAATACAACATTAAATATTTTAACATGAAAATGATTTTGTTGTATCAATTTTCAGGAGCTTGCTGGACCGTGCCTAGGTCATGATTGTAAGATCAATGAAGTGTGTACTCCACAAAGTCCGACTTACACATGCATTCCATTGCAAGTAGTCTTTGCTGAAAGGAGAACCAGTAGGTTTAATATAACTTACCTATGTACTAAAACAAACATTTCCGATTATGGGAGAATAATTTACCATTATTTCATTTAGTTAGACCTTCTACATCGGCTTTTAATGTGAAAGCATTTTGTTTTAATTGTTGATTATTATCATGTCATAGTTTTTTATAATTCACTGCTAGTTTCACTGGATTGTTTCACAATACAACTTCTATGATTGATTTAAAAAAAAAAACTTAAAATGATTAGGACTTTAATCGATTTTTCAATTAAATGAACACTTATTCATCGTGAATTAATTGAACGAACATAAGAGAAAACATGGTGCTACATTGTTTAGTAGCTTTTGTTTGATTTTATATGTTTATTGTGATTAAGATTATAAAACAATGTTGACTGCTGTACTCATATGTTTGACATTTTAACCTATAACAATGTAGTCCTGTTTTTGTTTGTTTACTCATTGGTGACAACGATAGCTATCTATAACACTTTAGTATTCTTTTCCCTTCCACAAACATTTGTTTATATGTGTAATTCGGCGTTGGAGTATATTTTTTGAACATGTTAATTGCCAACTGGAATTTTATCCAGTATTTTCTTTGCTTTTTTGTGTTTATAAGTTAATGATATGTCTGTATATATGAAATTGTACTCGTTACTGTATAGCCTTACGTGCTAAGGTGGCGGTAATAAACTATCTTTACATCAATTTTACATGTAAGGTATACTGACAATCAATGCTATGATAAGTAAAACAAATTAATACCCGGATTACAGTATAACTTTCAAATCTATCATGAACGCAACACAAGAAAAAGAAAATTTAAGGATAATGTTACAAGTCTCGTTTTCAGCACAATGCATTGTAATTTGCGCTTTCATGTAACGTGAAATATATGTCAATATAATATATGTATATGCGACTGTCATATACAAGGGATATGTTTAGCTAGCTTTATAATAGGTTTAACCCATTATTTCTACATTAAAAAAATGCCTGTAACAAGTCAAACATATAGCAGTTTTTTTTTTATTAATTTGGTGTGTTTAAATTTTTTAATTTGCCATTTGTTAAGAGACTTTCCGTCTCCAATTTTTCTTTAAATTTAGTATTTTTGTTATTTGATATCAAACATCTAAATGATTTTAAATTTTGCACACTTTTCATTGGTTAGACGAAAAGAGTTCAATTTGATTGAAATATGTTCAATCTAGCTCGATTTCACTTCAAATATATATAACACCTATTCATCAATGTTCCAAGATCATTAACATGTACACAGATAGATAGAAGTCAATCCTAAAATATAGTGCTGTCATAATTCAATAAGATAATTGAATTTAAGTATTTGTAAACGCAGTGTTATTATATATAATGATTATTAATATAGGAGAAGGATGTCTTGTCTCTCAATTTAAGGAAACAGGCCAGAGCACTCCATATGACTGTATAAAAAAGTACGTATGCGAAGCTGGAGCAGGGGTTGACGGAATTAAAGAACTTACAAACATGTTTCATACACAAGCAGAACTCAAACCTTTCTGGTGGGTCAATCTCGGACAAGTGTTCACGGTACAGAAAGTGGTCAGTACAAATCGGTTAGATAATTATGGTTAGTAAAATAATTATGACATATGATAGGTTTATGCATAGTTATACTTTCTTTATAGCTATTGCAAATCAATAAAAATCACTTTATAATAATGTGCGTTTAAGGCGCTTTTCCGAATTAACCTTTATCAGGAACACTGAAAACGTATAACTATTCAGATACACTAAGAGCTTAAGACCAACATGAACCTTATAATAATAGCCGAATCCATTTCAAGTCAACTTTTTTCAGAAGGCGTTTTAACCGTAAATTTTTGATAATTTCTAAATGTATCAATGTTGTATTACAAAAAAAAGAACAAATGTATGCTAATAATCATGTCAGAATCGAATCACTGACTACTGCGCTAGAATCGGAAAAATTAAATTAATTCAAATTGCAATCTTTTGAATCGTCCCCATGCATACCATATTTATTAAATTTATGTGAATTAGTTTGTTTAAGGGATACATAAAAAGATTGACACACAAAGTATTAATGTTGATTTCTATTTTTGACAAACATTTTTTTTTCGGATTGAGTAAGAACTTCTATATACAAAAACATTTAATGACCACCTTTTCATGATTGATTAATACACCAATATCAGCTAAGTCAGTAGCTAAAGTCCTTGCCAAAGTGTTAATAGTTATTTTCAATTATTCATTTACAATGGTACATAATGTGTGATGTTGACATGCCAGTTGCATTTTTTTTAGTGATAAATCTGTATTGAAACAGAATATTTTTATTTCAATCAGTACTGTGGATTGATTTATTTTTGTTGGTACCAGTTATCGTGGATTTAGGAATACTTGCTCTTTCGTGGTTTTGTCAAAGTCCGCATACAAACCTATAGAGAATTTGTTATTTGTTGAACATTTAAATTCGTGGTTCACTTATACCCACGAAATCAACGAAAATTGGAATCTCACGAATAATAATAAATCCACAGTATCAATTATCATTCTTTGTTTTAGGTGGTCGGCTCACAAAAATGCTCATTCATGTCGGCACGAGCTTAGATACATCTCAAATGGAGCTATGTGGTCAGTTCATTGGTCCAGCCGTTAGAGGACAGGTCATAGACACGACGTGCAACACACTACCGGAAGGACAAATAGTCAAATTAACGAGTGTAAATACCGCACCAGAGAAGTTTCATCTTGCTGAAGTTGAAGTGTATGGTTTTTAGTGACATTGTTGAATGATCAATATACAATTAATTTTGTTTTCATAAAAAAATCAACATGATACTGAATAAGAAACATAAAATGTTCAGTGATGCAAGATGTATATACAGAATCTTAAAAAACAACCACATTGTAATATCATCAAAAATAATGTGCAATATTAAGACAACTTAGGGTTAAGTTGTCTCGAATATATTTTTTTTACTTATTCACATCATCTTGTAAGTTTAGCTACACCAATAACCAAGAACAAATCAAAATAGTATTATTGTCAAACCAATGCTGTGTGGGGACCATCAATTAATTTGTGTCATTTCATTGGGCATCAAAACGACACATCATCGTTTTTGTATGAATTGGTCACGATTAAATTCTTCAATATAGTCAAAAGAACCGTTCAGATTAAACAAAAGTTTAAGCGTTTGAATCCACTTTCTGTGATTAAAATGATGATGCAGTTACAATAGCAAAAACTATCAAATGTCAGGGTATCTTAATTATAGATTGAATTCCAATGTCAATTCACATACAGTCTGGATCTCAATGGCTCGTGAAGTTTTATATGGTGACACTACTATGATATTATAACTACTGCTGTTAACATTGATCATTCATCTACGAGTAAGACATATGATCCAAAAAGAAATTACTGAAATTGATCAAATGAAATAATATAATCAGTCATATCCTGAAAATTCTGAAAAAAACAACACTATGACAAAGGATAATTTTCAAAATCATACAGTTGAATATCAACGTTTCAATATTAACCATCTGTATTGTTTGGTTCGTGGTATACTGCACGCTTCAAGTGATATGTTGAGGACTCGAATTCTATGATGTTAAAATCCAAATTGATATTAACTGTTTCTCCGCAGAGTAAAAACAAAAAAAGTCAGCTTAAAGTCAGAATTATATGACCAAATAGGTTGACATGTCTATCTGTAGACTAGAACGTTAAAAATCCACATAATTTGCCATTTGTTAAGAGACTTTCCGTCTCCAATTTTTCTTTAAATTTAGTATTTTTGTTATCCAAAAAGAACCATACGTATAGCTAAATGAAATACTAGAGTCCAGCAGACTTGGGGTAATTGTAATTGTAATCATTAATCAGCTGTAATTGATTACAATTTTTCAAGTAATCACTGTAATCATTAATCAGCCAAAAATCTGATTACATGTAATTTAATTTAATCAATTACTTTCCAAAATGCCCTGTAATCCTGATTACTTTTTGATTACATTCTGATTACAATGAAAAAAATCTAAAATTGTGTTTTTGGTCATTAAATTAACCTCTTTATTATTCATATTTGATAAATATTTAACATGCTAAAATGGTTTTGTTTACTTTAAGCATGTCTACTTCAGTAAAAAATAAACTGTTACAGTACTGAAAAGTCATCATTAGCCTTAAGCAGAGACATATAATACACTTATATACCTTTTGCCATAGTAAAATATATTGCAAATAATATATTCATCATTTAATGATTTTCATATTAATTTTTGATAATAACTGTTATATGTTCAAGTAATACTTTTCTTGGTTTACTCCTGGTTTGCCCACTTTTAATTCTACCAATTATCTATTAGTTATGAAAACAAAAAAGACAAAAGGTTTAATGAGCATACAATTGTATAGTCTTTAACCCTGAATTATAATCTTTGTTAATTTTTGTGATTTTTGTCAACTTTGAATTGACAGGTAAAAGACTAATTAAGGTTTGTTTTTATTGCAATTACCAATTGAGTATAGCTATAGGGAAATATATATGATAAAAGATAGATCAGACAAGAAAATTTATCTAATTAGCACAAACTAAATTAAAAAAGTTGGACAAATATGTTGTTTAAATTTATAAGAATGTATTTGGACTGGACATGTAAAATGCAATGATTTTTATTACTTTTATATATTGTTTACAATTTGATTAACCATTTCTATTAAAATTTAACATAGTTTTAACTGGTAACTTTATTTCATCCATATTTTAACTTCCATAAACTGCACCTTGGAATACATATAAATTATGAAAGAGGTGAGAAGACAAACAAAAAACTCTTTATAAATCTTCATTAGATTTAATTCAAAATAATTCAGAGATCATTGGTGATAAAGTGTAATGTATAATAACCAGTGACACAATTTTAGTGTATATATATGTAGTGAAATTTGGTGTTTATCAAATAGATGAAGTTTGAAGTTATCATTTTATAATGTATCAAATTAAATACTTTCTCAAAAATACTATAGTTATATTGAACGTTTATGCATTCAAATTTTGTTTTAAAATTCATTGTAATCAGATGTAATCATGATTACTTTGCCAATGTAATCATTAATTTAATCAGATACTTTCAGAAATGATGTAATCATTAATTTAATTTAATCGTACAAATGACAAAGTAATTGTAATTTAATCAATTACATTGAAAGTAATCGGACCCATCTCTGGAGTCCAGAGAGAGATACATTCCAAATCTTTTTGAATTTGGAAAGAAAAAAAAACAATCAACACAAACTTTTAAAGATAAATACTTTAGTCTAACTAAAGCCATGTTCTACTCTGTGTAACATTTGGTTGATTTATAGTTTCTTTGAAAAAGTTCACATAAAAAATACACACATGATGTGTTTTAGCTTTTGATTTTACCATTTGATAAGGGACTTTCCGTTTTGAATTTTCCTTGGAGTCAGTAGTTTTGTTTTTCATTTGAATGATAATAAGAGTTTTTGCAGTTAAATTTTTATCAGAAGGTAATTTCATTGAGTACATATTTTCGCGCTTACCAACAATTATATTCATGCGCCAGGCCTATTCGATGACATAAATATACAATTTACGTGCGACAGAGGTAACGATTTTGAAAAATATATTCTATATCTTCAATTTTAACGAATTATAAGGATTAAACGCCTTTTTAAAAAAATGTATTGGTGTATAAACTGGACCAAGTCACTCACTAACATTTTATAAAAGTCCTTCGGACTTTTATTTGTTAGTGAGTGAATTGGTCGAGTTTATACACCAATAAATTCCTTTAAAAAGGCGTTTAATCCTATAATAATTTTCTTCAAATAAACACAATGTCCTTTGACATAACGTGCACATAGTGTTATAACACATTACACGTATTGGAAGTTCTAAACCTGATTATATGATTTGATCCCATTGGTGAACATACATGACGCATTGTTCTAAACATGGTTATACGTTTTGATATCATTGATGAACATACATAGCGTATTGTTATAAACCTGATTATATGATTTGATCCCATTGGTGAACATACATGACGCATTGTTCTAAACATGCTTATACGTTTTGATATCATTGATGAACATACATAGCGTATTGTTATCAACCTGATTATATGATTTGATCCCATTGGTGAACATACATAGTGTTATACCACATTAAAGCTATTGGAAGTTCTAAACCTGGTTATATAATTTGATCCCATTGGTGAACATACATGACGCATTGTTCCCATTGTTAGTTTTAACGTATGTCTGCTTGACTGATATCCTGTAAAGATCAAATTCATCAAATTCATCAAGAGCATATGTAAGTCGATAACAAACACCAAGAACCTATTAAAATTATTTGACAATAGGAATGTTTTAGTAAAAGTTGATCAAGAAATACTAATCATAAATGAAAATATAAACGTGACATATATTAAATTGATGAACAGTACCATAAAAGCAAATCTCTATATATGAGGTAAAACCTTAGTCCAGGTTTTCAAAAAGAAAATCAAATTCACAAAGATGCCAAAATACGACATTATTTGATATGTGTACTTCCGGGGAATGCGACTTGTTCGTTTTATTTCTCTTTTTCTCCAGAACGAATAATACTGAATAAATAAGACTCCGAAAAACCAAAAGGTTAATGTATAAGTGTTTTAATTAAAGTTTCATAAGCACAACAATAAAATTATCTCCAAGCCCCTTGACTTTTAAACATGAACATGATGATTCACAAGCTTTGGATAAAAACAATCTTGAAGTAATGTAACTTGACAGAAATGTAATGATTGAATAAAGCAAACAATTATGAAAGACTATTATGATTCATTTATATATGCTAGGAATTTCTAAACAAAAAAAATTAAATTAAATTAAAACACAAAAAATGTAAGGGACATATGTTTAATACATTAAGAGTTCTTGGATACCAATTTAAAGATACATTTCCGATTGAGTTCAAACGATGGGAAAACCAAATAATATATCTTATTATTATTACATTCGAGAAAAAAGGAATTAAAATCATAATGCATCTGCAATGTTTTAAATATATAATGCCTTAGAATAACACAAACCATTAATTTTGTTGTTTTACTATGGACATTCCAATTAATATCGTAGTAAAATGTATTATAGTGCCCGTGGTCGTGGATGCTAAAGTCGGTGACGTTATTATTTTTAGTTTCTAATGCATAAGATAACCAATTTTACCTACGGTGATATTCAGTGATATAACTTTAAACGTTTAGTCTACGAAGTGTATCATTTGCGTCAAGTGATGTCATGCAAACATACAGCATTAATAACAATAATCATGATACGTTACCAAACCTATGTGCGTCGTTAACACATTTTATTTTGGTCTAAGAAGTTGTCACAGTTTTTCTTTAAAAAATTTTACATTTAAGATCAAACATATTATGATTGAAGTAATACATAGCATAGTGTGCATGCATGCTTTATGGTTTTCATTTAATAACAATACATGTTTTTCTTATAGTGATATGCATCATTTAGTCTTTAGCTGACAATCATACTAACCATATGTTTTTTTATAAGAAAGTTTAACTTGTGTCGTTCCGTAGAATTTTGAATAAAATGTTAGAAAGTGCTATAATTTATATATTATTTAGACGATACACAACTATATTACATACATACCAAGACGAAAGAAGCTAGCTGAGACATTTTTGATAGTAAATTAAGTATCTTATGTCCACTGAATCTTTTGACACTATATATCCTGAAGTTAATAAGTCGTCCGTTGTTGAGTACGTCGGCTGGCAATACATGCATTTCCGTTTGCACTTGATCGTGAATTGCTTGATGTAAAGTTTAAAGTTTCGGAATGGACATTTTTTCAGCGACGCTAATTTATTCTTTGCCATCACTAGCGTATTTTGATTTTCATCTTTTTTCGCGATGTATACACATGATCCATAATCTTTTAAGCGCGAATCTGTAAAAATACTGAAATGCACGTTACTTGTTTTCAAGGTGATGTTTTGGTTATAACGGACAATCTCGAAACGTTCATGTGTTTCTTTTCCTATTTTTCAACAATGTTAGACGACGTCCAACGATGAAGGTTTATCCCAATCTACTTTAGTCGCTCGTATATGGTACATTGATATTTGAATCCTAACAGTATTAGGACTAATAGATATGAGCCAATCGTACAATGTTCATAACTGACGGAGAACGGAGTGTATCATGTTTTGTTATACCTATGTCAAACCAATTGCGACTTTAATTTTCAACCATAAACACGTGTTTCCGGATCTCAATAGTGGCGACCTCATGTCACCTCAAGCATTCAAGAGTGCATCTGTGTTAGCTCCCCTTTCATGTATAACCCAGCTGCCCGCGTTATTACTGGTGATTTAAAGTTATTAAAGGTACCAGGATTATAATTTAGTTCGCCAGACGCGCGTTTCGTCTACATAAGACTCATCAGTGACGCTCATGTCAAAATAGTTATAAAGCCAAACAACAAGTACAAAGTTGAAGAGCATTGAGGATCCAAAATTCCAAAAAGTTGTGCCAAATACAGCTAAGGTAATCTACGCCTGGGATAAGAAAATCCTTAGTTTTTCGAAAAATTTCAAGTTTTGTAAATAGGAAATTTATAAAGATGACCACATAATTGATATTCATGTCAACACCGACGTGCTGACTACTGGGCTGGTGATATCATCGGGGACGAAAATTTCACGCAGTGGCATCGATCCAGTGGTGTAAAAGGGTGATCAAAAGTACCAGGATTATAATTTAGTACGCCAGAGGCGCGTTTCGTCTACATAAGACTCTTCAGTGACGCTCATATCGAAATGGTTATAAAACCAAACAAGTACAAAGTGAAGAGCATTGAGGATCCAAAATTCCAAAAAGTTGTGCCAAATACGGCTTAGGTAGTCTACGCCTGGGATAAGAAAATCCTTAGTTTTTCGAAAAATTAAGTTTTGTAAACAGGAAATTTATAAAAATGACCACATAATTGATATTCATGTCAACACCGAAGTGCTGACTACTGGGCTGATGATATCCTCGGGGACGAAACGTCCACCAGCAGTGGCATCGATCCAGTGGTGTAAAAAGTTATAAAAAGTACCAGGATTTTAATTTAGTACGCCAGACGCGCGTTTCGTCTACATAAGACTCATCAGTGACGCTCATATCGAAATAATAAACAGGAAATTTATAAAAATGACCACATAATTGATATTCATGTCAACACCGAAGTGCTGACTACTGGGCTGATGATATCCTCGGGGACGAAACGTCCACCAGCAGTGGCATCGATCCAGTGGTGTAAAAAGTTATCAAAAGTACCAGGATTTTAATTTAGTACGCCAGACACGCGTTTCGTCTACATAAGACTCATCAGTGACGCTCATATCGAAATAATTATAAAACCAAACAAGTACAAAATGAAGAGCATTGAGGATCCAAAATTCCAAAAAGTTGTGCCAGATACGGCTAAGGTAATCTACGCCTGGGAGAAGAAAATCCTTAGTTTTTCGAAAAGTATAAAGTTTTGTAAACAGGAAATTTTTAAAAATGACCAAGTAATTGATATTCATGTCAACACCGAAGTGCTGACTACTGGGCTGGTGATATCCTCGGAGACGAAACGTTCACCAGCAGTGGCATCGATCCAGTGGTGTAAAAAGTTATCAAAAGTACCAGGATTTTAATTTAGTACGCCAGACTTACCAGTGACGCTCATATCGAAATAGTTATAAAGCCAACCAAGTACAAAGTGAAGAGCATTGAGGATCCAAAATTCCAAAAAGTTGTGCCGAATACGGCTAAGGTAATCTACGCCTGGGAGAATAGAATCCTTAGATTTTCGAAAAATATAAAGTTTTGTAAACAGGAAATTTTTAAAAATGACCACGTAATTGATATTTATGTCAACACCGAAGTGCTGACTACTGGAATGGTGATACCCTCGGGGACAAAACGTACACCAGCAATAACAATAACACTTTTCTTTAAAATGTTATCCAAAGGCCCGACACATCGTAAGCCTAAAGCCATCAATTGGAAACATAACTTCAAAATACTGATGGATTCAGTCGAGGTTTATACCAGGCAATGGATTCAACGCAAGAAAGTCGACGTAGATACTTGTTCCATATTGGATGCGAGGTCGTTGATACAAATCAGATTTAAGGTACTAAATGGATCTGTGAATACCAATGTCAAATCAATCTTTAAAGACTCAAATGTCGCAAAACACTTGTCCGACCGCCATGAAAAATATTTTGGTGTCTCCAAAGATAAAGCCCTCCCCCCCCTCCCCAACAAAAAAAAATTAATTGTGTATAAATTACATTACATACACTGTTTTTAATAACTGAAATGGGTATTGATACTGCACTTGTTAACTCAACATACATCCCCACGACACTTACCGAATCGGAATCATGGATAAGTATAGGTCTGTTGAACGTTCTTTTAGAATTTTAATAAAATATGAAGAACTGGATCTTCCATTACTGTATTGGATACCAAAACTACATAAGTGTCCTTGTAAACAAATGCCTATTGCTGGCCTGCCAAATGCTCCACAAAAACTCTTTCTAAATTATTAACAGCAATGTTATCTGCAATTAAAGCCGGGCTTCAAAGTAATTGTGAAACTATATATTCTAGAGGTTGCGTGAATCAGACGTGGATACTAAAGTAATTTAAAGATATTTCAAAGTTAAAACATGTGATTTTTCTACACTGTAAATAAGTGTTCCCCATTCCGATAATAAAGTCCCTGTTATTGTCATTATGCAGTATATATATATTCCACAACCGTTAATCTAAAACCGAATAATTGTTTGTAATACTATAATTGTGTTATCAATGATATAAAATGACCTGAAAAAATAATAGCAAAATGAATATATGATAAAAGTTAATGTTTTAAATATTTAGATCAATCATGAGAAATACAATAATTATAATCATGTATAGTCTGCATATATATTGTTGTAAGTCAAAAACATGGAAAGCAAAAGGTTTCTAGTAGGAAATATATGAGTGTTGTTGTCTCTTAACAATTATAGAGTGTAATCATTCTTTGTACTGATTAAATATAGGCATGTTTGTGCATGGTCATTATTCTAGTACAAAACCCTGAATGAATTCATTGATATGAGGTAAGTCCAAAACAACCTGTTTGCCTATTCATATCACATAAGACAGTCAATCACATCGAACGTATTTCCATTTTTGAATTTTTCATCATTTAAACTGTTAATCTCTCTGTAATAATTTATAATATATCTGCAACAAGAAACACTCTGTGGTTGCTTACATTTAAAAGCACTTTTCATAACACATCAGTCTGTATAGGTTTCATTTTTCACTGTGGTGCTGAATCGGCGACAGAATTTTGTATTATTCAAGCTAGTAATATGCTTCAAAGTTAACTGCTAGTTTTACGATGAAATGTCGTCAAAATCAAGTAAATGTTTTGTTGTTTGTTTGACGTGCTTGATATATGAGCTATTTATCTTATTCTTGACACTGAATGTCAAAAATACATTAAATGTGGTAAACAATTCAAAATATCTTATGCAAACACAGTTTTTTTTAATAACTTTTTTGTTTCTGTATACTATTAGTCTTCAGTTTGGTTTTCTTTTCTAGAAGTGTGTATATTGCAGGTTCATATTGCAGGTTCAAGACGTTATTAGTAACATTGAGATTTATTATAAGGGCATACGATTAAGTGTTCATCAAACTGTATTTTTAGGACAACAAGTTACATACAAGATATTCTCATCTTTTCAATTCAAAAATGTTATAAAACATATACCTAAATGTGTTTCTTTAATTTTGGACAGAGTTATTACATGTTAACTTCACCTCTCACAGAGAAGTTAAGCTAATTCATTACTTGAGACCGAAAGGTGAAATATAAATAAGAATAAAATATAATCCAATTTTGAAAAGTCTAAGCTTTTTGCATCTTAATAATTGTGTATGTTAGTCCTAGCATGTGGTCATGTTTGCTTATACAATTTCTGTTTTAAAATCTGATTAAAATAAAGAACCTGTGGCCAGTCAGGGGTGTTACCTTAACAAGTTAGTTTTTTTTAGTTACTTATATAGGTACTTTTTTTAGAATCATGGACTTAATGTAGTTTTCATGAATTTTTGCATCATTTTATATCATAAAATTAAGAATTTATTAAATTTGAGAGGAGTATAGAGGTTACGGGTTACTTTGAAAATAACGACAAAAATATTACTTGAATAAGTTATTTTACACATCTTTGACAGAATCAGTAATAACACTTATTTTATAAAAGGAACATATGTAATTGTTTTGAGTTACAAATTATAAATAACTTCAAGTCTTAATTAAATCAAAGTTTCTATCTATTTATATATGTCTACCTTCAAGATTTTCAAGCAAAATGATATTTTAATAGTCCCAAGAGACCAATCTTTGACAAAGGGCGTCGATATGAAAGATAAGTGAGTCACAAAGGCAATTAGTGTTTTAGAAGGATAAGCTTTTATATTTCATGGAAAAAATAACCAGATGACTGTGAACATTTGTTAAAGCTAGTAAAATCTGTATAATTGACACCTATAAAAGTAATGTTTCGAAAAGTTACTTATATCAGTAATATTTATAATAGCCTTGTTTTCAACATTACTTGTATGGGTAATTTTAAAAGTACCTAGTTTAGGTAATGCCCCTGACTGGTGGCCATGCTTCGCCTATAAGGTTTTGCACACCTATGTTCTACTTTCTGTGTTAAAGACACTTGAAGATTTTCTCATTTTCTCATAGTGACACAGCTTTGAAATTTGACAGCTGAGATTCCATTGGCTGATGAAATATTTACAAGAACAGAAATCAGAACGCATAATTGAACAAAACTGGAATTTTTAGACGAATTATTATAGGGATTTTTTTCATATTATTCCTGTATTATAAACAAGTAAAGTCGTACCGGGTCGAGGTGAGCTGTATTGTTTCGAATACAGCTGATCGAGACCCAACACGACCGTACAAGGACATACTACAAGATAACAATTTAAACACCCATGTTATGACACCTTTATCAACCAACGACTTCAAATACTCACCAGAAGATGACTGAGGATAAGAATGACTGAAGGAAGACTATTCATTATCGTTTTAATGCAAGGAATGTCGAACTACCATAAAAATCAATAATAAGCGATGCATGACCCTTTTATTCGCCAATAAAAAAATCTTTTGAGCCAATCCAGTTTTACACAAGATTTATCTTAATTCAAAATGACGTCGCTGACGGAATAAAAATAATTGACATCGACCAGGTTAGATATCCACTGACTGGGGTGTCGGAGAAACATCTATTTGAAATTCACCTGGGACTAACGGTAGCTTTAAATACAGTTTTAAGTTGAAATCAATAAATATATGTGTGAGCACTTTTTAATATTGCATAATTTTAAAACAATATAACCTTTTTTGTTTAATTGAGATTCTGTTAGTATATGTACAAAATGATCTATGTCTATTTATTTTACAGTTTTTATTAAGTGTAATTCAAACAAAATTCATTCTATGTCAACAATGGCACTAAACAGCATACACTTCAACTTCAGAAAGATGAAAGACCTCTGATGCGGTATTTACACTCGTTAACTTTACTACGTGTCCTTCTGGTAGTGTGTTGCATAGTATAACTATGACCTGTCCAGTAACGGCTGGACCAATGAACTGACCACATAGTTCCATTTGAGAAGTACTTAAGCTGGTGCCCACATGAATGAGCATTTTTGTGAGCCGATAACCTAAAACAAAGAATGAAAATTGATACTGATTTAAAAACTAATGTTTTCTTCTGTTCAAGTATATATATAAAATAACTCTATCAAAATACTTAAAATGTAATTGGCATTTCAACCTCACACATTTTGAATCATTGTAAATTGATATTTGAAGAGAACTAATAACACCTTGGACGGAACTTTAGGTACTGACTTAGCTAATTTGGTGTATCTTATAATCATTAAAAGCTGTTCATTTAGTATAAACATTATGATTTTTTACACAACTTATTTTCTCTATCTCTTAAAAAAACGTATTCACAAAACTGTTCATAAATATAATATGCATGAAGCTATTCAAAATATAAAATGGAAAATGGAAATGAGGAATGTGTCAAAGAGACAAATATGGTAACAAAAGAAACTAAGCAAAATGACAATGGTACATTCATTAACAAAGGACTACTTACTGACATGCCAGCTCCAGACTTCAATCAAACTGATTGTAAGATTATGTCTTCATCATATGAAAAGCAAGCACAATCCTTCCCGTTAGGCGTTTAGTATCATACCATTATAAAACATAGCAGAAGTCAAAAACATAACCCGTATCATGCCAACAACTGGTTTTAGAACAAATGTGTTTATTTCAGATGCAAAGACCCTATGAGTGAATCAATATTAATACCAGTATATGCCATCTTCAATGACATGACAACAGTATCGTAACTATATTACTTTTTAATAAGTCTGTTTAAAGGTTTGGTTAGATTTTGAGGTGAATGCCGACATTTCGACATTTTTGCTTTGTATAGAATAATACCATAACAGATTGGATGTGAAATATTTGAACGTATAAGGAGTCTGCATGTTGATTTGTTTTTATGAATAATGTCCTGGTATCTATGATTAAATTTAGTAAATGTTTTGACTAGTTTGTGATATCGAAAACCCTGCTGTAATAAATTTTCAGTATTACAGAAATTTCTTTCGCTTAAATCAAATACGTTGTTTCATACACGAACGAATCGAACAAGTTGAGATATATAAACACCATAAGATGGTGACAATGGAACGTCACCATCTAAAATGGATAATTAACAATAGGAAATGAAAAATCATCTCTTTTATCATAAATTTTGGAAAGCACAGTGTCCATTGTTAGTATTAGCTGTATGTAAATTCAGTTCAGCAGGATATGTTATGCATGACACTTATCGATAGAGGGGTAACCACGATTTGCATTATTAAATATGTCAGCGAAAATGTTGTAATTGAAATTAATTTCACATTTCAGATATCAGCTCAGTAGTCAGTTAATCGATCCTGACATAATTTTTAGCACACATTTCTTCCTTTTTTCAAATACATCGTTGACAAATTTAGAAATTATAAAAAATCTAAAGTTACAGCTTCCTCTGGCAAAATTGACCTAAAATTGATTCGGTTATTATTTTTAGGTTATTTTGGTTATATCTAGTTGTAATCGAGTAGTTGGATGTCCTCGTTTTCATTCAGTTTGAGTGTTTCTGATGAAGAGAAAAACAGGAAAGCGGTATCGACGCACACATCTGATATAGTATTTATATTTTCAAGGGATGTCAACTTGTTGAAGATTTGGTTATCGAGAACTCGTTGGATTGATCGAGCGATACTCGAGTACTAGCTCGGAAAAGCATCTTTAAAATGAAAACACAAAATTATACCCATTTTACGTATTGTGGGACGCTATCTTATGGACGTAAAACCCTTAACATTATTACCCAGGACTAAATAATAATCCCAGGAATTTTGTATAATTAACTCTGACGGTACATATATACTGGAAAGACTAAGACACGATAAGTTAAAAGTGTAAGCCTTGGTAAGATGCTCTTGTTCATAGCCTACCTAAGTCGCAGGAATTTTAAATGACAATTAAACGCAAACATTCGAAACGTATTTTAATTTTGATTAATTTTGATTAATATTTCATTTCCCGGGAGGTGCTCTTAATAAAATACTATTTCTGTAAGAAGACAACAACATTCTAACAGGAAACCGATTAGTCGAGTATCAATTTTGGTATTCGATACTCGGTACTACCGAGCAATACTCGAGTACACGAGTACTCGTTGACATCCCTAATATTTTCATTTGCAAATTATTGTACGTATATTTATATTTATACACCTGTCTTATGTCATGATATTTTTACTAACTGTATGCATCTATCCGATTTGTACCGTGTATACTTGTTCCAGACTGACCCGCCAAAAAGGTTCGCGATTGCTTTCTGTGTGTACTTATTTGTACTCATTGTACGTATATTTATTTTATACAACTGTCTTATAACATAATAGTTTTACTTACCACAACAATTTATCCGATTTGTGCTGACCACTTTCTGTACCTTGTACACTTGTCCGAGATTGACCCACCAGAAAGGTTCTAGTTCGTAATTTGTATGAAACATGTTGTTATATTCTTTAATTCCGTCAACCCCTGCTCCAGCTTTGCACACGACAACGTTGTGACAGTCAAATGGAGTGCTTTGACCAGTTCCCTTGTTTTGAGACACCAGATATCCTTTTCCTATATTAATAGTCAATACTATTAGTTAGACAGTGTGTAATTGTCCTAATACGAGAATTTATCGGGTCAATAAAATTCATATCGGGTGAGGCGAATATCAGCCAATCAAATTGCGAGAAATTACTCTAAATCAGGATAAATATGATTACGCATCATTTACAAATACTAAAATAACAATTATCTGATTGAATTTTGACAGAGCTACATTGTACGATTGACTACTCGACATCTGAGTACATGTTAATGATCTTACAAAATTGATTTATAGATTTTATATCGATTTTACTTGATATCGAACTAAATTGAAAATATTTCAATCAAATTGAATTACCAATAAAAAAGTTCGAAATGTTATACTATAAGCCTGTCTAATTGGATAATTATTTCAATTTCATTTGTAATTATAAATTTATGCAATAAGGTGTATATTGAAATAGTCGTATATTTCTGGTTATATGATATCGCCTATGATAATGATTTTTGTTCTGAAAACAGGCTATACCGTTTGCAATAAAAAATGATTAAAAATATACTACATCGTCAAATTAAACATATAAACATATATTTATCAAACAAAGGGAAGATAATGCCATGGACCAATCAAAAATCCTAAGTGGATGAATAACATAAATATAAAACAAAATCGATAAAAAGACAGACCATAAAAGTCATCAACCACTGCAATACGAGATTCAATTCTTAATCAGGGATACAATCATGTGTTCAGGAAGGAAAGGTAGTTCTTACCCCACTAGTGGCATCCGTCGTATGGCTAAGGACAAGTAAAACTCCCTTGGTGATACAATTAATTCGGTGATGTCTTCAACGAAGAAAGTATATCATCGTATGTCGAGCAATTATGTGTAAACTCAAAAACAACACGGAAAGTTTTTAATCGATCTGAGCCTAAATTAGATGCACATTATTGTTATGAAAAAGACTGCGTTGATTAAAGATTCACATATAAACCATTTACCAAAATGATTAGCGACACACACATAAAATGTTGTCTTGTACATTGAATAACAGTTGTGCGAGCATGCTGCACGATTTAAACGTATAATGTAGTGTCTATTTTGTAAAATATGGATGAAATGAATAGCAGGCGCAGCAATACATCGGTCGTGGAAATATTCAACTCGGTACAGATGATTGACGAGACAAACATATTATACCACACTTTAGAATATGCAAACAATCAGAGGTTGTTATTTGTATTTAGTGAGTTCGAAATCTTTCGTACTTCAATACATGTGTTGTAGATAGCATATCTCCGATCTACTCTTTTAATTTAGTGCACATAACGATTAAAACCATGACATACAACACACGAATTAGTTTATTGGTTGTTTCCATAATTTAACCTGTAGATAATGTTCTTGTTTTCTGGTTGCTTTCCAATTGACGTATATCAACAATCTCCATAATTATTGTCTTTCACTTTTTTAGTAAATAACATATATTTTGCCTCCTTTCGGGAGAAGTATATTTAAATGATCACCAGTTAAAAAAGGTTTGTGATTAGCTGCTAAAGTCCTGAACGTTAACAAACACTGCTCCAAGGACAGTAGAGGGTTGAATCACTTTTAACGGCGTTTAACTGTATTCATATGACAGTAACTATCTTGTTCAGTGTATTATAGTGGATCATCAGTATATATTCCCTCATATAGAGTTTTTTTATACTTTGCCAAAATGAAGAATTTTCAATGTTTTTTTTTTAAATATAATAAAAGTATTTGTCGCCGTGCTATTTATCAAGCTAGAAGTCGTACAAAATTGCCCGAATTTGTATAGATTGTTCATGAAAATAAAAATAAAATATGAGAAGATAGGTTTTATAACATGATTTGAAAAAAATAATAACAAAATGGTGTCATCGAAATTAAAAGATGATCTAAAAGGTGTTGTTTAAAGGAATTATGGTAAATGTTTATCACATAATCTGATATATTTGTCTGAGTGCATATGTAGTTTTATATGAAACCTACGTGTTCTCCATTCAGCAAAGACTTCTAACAATAGAACGCATGTGTAAGTCTGACTTTGTGGAATACATATTTCACTGACGGTACAGACATGGCCTTTGCACGAACCAGCTAGGTCCTGAAAAATGATAAGAAAAAAATTACATAAATGCTTACATTTTCTATCTTGTATTTTTATAATTTCAACCAAATTAATATTGTTTCAGCACTGGTGAACTGTTTTGACTCTGTAGTAATATTATGACTATATCTTTCACAAAAACAGTTTTTATGAAGACACAATGGATATATGTTTGAGAATCACAGTAAATTTTAATTGGTCGAACAATAAATGGTATTGATTGTCTCTAGACACATATATACCAAAAAAGACATACATGTATATTAATAATGTCACCATTCTGGTAATGTTATTGAAACACAGCTGATATTCCCATATTCCTTTTAAATTTGTAATTCGATCGTTAAACGATAAAAACAATAATGACATTGGGTTTATTTTATATTGATTAGGTGTATTAATAGCAAAAAGTAAAATCACAAAAATACTGAACTTAGAGGAAGATCAATTGGGAAAGTCCATAATCACATGGCAAAATCAAATAACAAAACGCATCAAAAACGAATGGACACAAACTGTCATATTCCTGACTTGGTACAGGCATTTTCAAATGTAGAAAATGGTGGATTAAGCAAATGACGCCTTATTGTCATTATATAGATACTTTATTTAATTTTTTTTTTGTCTAAATAAAATACATTGAATGATATAAATGTGAGATACCGACTAGGGTGCCCATGAAACATTTGTCGTTATTCCCTTTTTTTAGAGAAGCTTAAGGTGGTACCTAACAATACAGGGAGATAACTCTGTAAAGTCAGCTAAATGTTTTAATTACGATGTGTTGTAAAAGGAATATTAAGCTTCTCAATGATCAAAATTGGTGTTTGTCAAATTGCTATATAACCAGTGTAATTTTTCTGACAAAACGGTTGGTTCAAAAAATTTTAAATTTATATATTTTTATTAAAGTCTCAAAGTAAATACTTTGACAAAATTTTATGAAAATTAAACGAGCCAAATTAATATTAGTGAAAGTGTTGGGTACCACCTTAAGACAATTTTGAAGCCAAACAGATTGAAATTTTCAAAGATAATACAATAACAGTTCTAGTTATATAACAATCACAATATGTATTTGGATATAGTACAGAGGAATTTGCTTCTCATGGGACCGGTAGGTGGTTTTCACGGAGCTTGTAATAAACTAAATGCCTTTACACTGAAATTAGTCTAAGGTGTTAAAACTTGACTAGTCATAGCTTGTAAAAAGTCAGTCACATTAAAAAAATCAACAAATAATTATAACAGCGACCAATTTAAAACGTAGCCAATTTTGTACATTCATATTTGATTGCTATATGTAGCATGTATAGATAAAAACGAATACATGCTGTATCAGTTTTAATTTTAAATTTTCTCAACGTATTAAATGATGTAGTGTGTAAAATGATAAAACGTTGGTTTTGCGAAATACATATATATTTGGTTAGAAAAATCCTAAATACCTAAACAACTTACGGAAAACTGCATTTCGAATAACAGAAATAAATAAAAGGCCAATTCAAAATATATCTGGTGTTGCTATGTGTATAGCATAACTTCAACTGACAAATATTGATAGTAAGTGAATTTTTTTACTTGATAGTGTTGAACAACTATTTTATCGTATTTACCTTTTGAAGACTCGAGGCCGCAACAAAGCTATTTCCAACACTCTTAATGAGTTCATCCTTATTTCCTACGGGTTCAGCATCATTTATCTGACAAGTGTAAGACCGTGCTACAAAGTTGATCGATTTACATATTTTAATTCTTGAGCAAAGTTGTGCACATAATGACCACATCGGCATAGATACCTCAAACAACACGTGGCCACTATATATTTTGTCTTTTTGTTTTCTGATAACGATGATTTCACATAATGTCAACACGAAAAGAACAACTAGCAAAAAGGACAAACGAAACATTGTGTTTCAATTCACACACATTGAAAGTTATGATGATACTTCCTTTGTCAAATAGCTTTATCTGTGTTTAATGTTTGCTTTTGTACAAGCTTTGTATGTGTTAAGGATTTCCGTGTGTTCACGCTCTGCATGTATTCCAGTTTTGCGTTTGTCCAAGAGGACCGTTTCGTTACAGTAACATAGCACTAAAAGATCTGCTGGTTTATATAGTTATCAGATTTATTAATATGTTTATGTGTCATTTTACAATTGCCATCAATCTTATAAGAAATAATCCTAACAAAAGAGAAAATACTTATAAAAGAGAAAATGCTGATGAAACTTTAATAATAAATGAAGTAAAATTTTAGTATTGTATGAAGTCGTTGATGTGATTTGACTATTTTGTGAATCTTTTCTTACATATAATATGTCGTGGTTATCGTAGGGAGAATAATATAAACGATTAATATAAAAAAGGAACAGACTGTTCTTTTTGCGATCATCTTTTTAACAATTGCTTTGATCAGTCTTGAGAATAAATGGACATTGATGCCCTGATGTAGAAATCGCAGCAATAATTAAGAAATCAATAATACAGACAAACGTGCTATTGTTTATCTATATGACACAGAATGATTTCAAAAAGAAATGATATGTAGTGGTTGTACATGATAAGAATTTCAAATAGTATGCAATCTAAAAATAATATATAAAATATGTTAAAGGAACAAAATGTGTTTTTTCCGATTATAATTTGAACAGGCTCTTCTTCGACTTTCGCGTATCAATAAACCTTAGACAAGTTATTTATCCTAAACCAAAATGTGTGTTTATATTATGCATATAACAGGTATCTAAATGTGTTTATTGCTGAAAATGAAACCATGAAATTCACTCAAAATTAAAACAGGAACTAAAACAAAATACTATTTTAAACAAACAAAAGAAAAGTTATAAATGCATTTAACTAACAGCTCGTTCTAGTAGTCTTTTTCATAAAAAAAAAGCGGTCTTCTGTGAAAAAAAATCTTAAAGCATTACAAGGACTTACATTAAACAATAAAACAAATGGAATGATGCAGAAATAAAAAAAAATAAAAAAAAATAGCAGTTCATAATGATAACAACTAATTGCTTCATTTATGGTACTATAACTGCAAGTGGCAATTTGCACATGTTGCAATTCTTTCAACTGAACTTTCAAATAACTGAAATATAAAACTGTGCGATCCTTTGAGCGATTAATTATCGATGACGTACTCATGTGAGTTTGAATATTTTCTTTTCTTTAAGCATTTGAGCCATTCAGTCTGTCGGATCGAGACTTAATTCGGCAATTTTTAGCGAGTGTTTCTGTTCTGAGATTAGCTCATTTATCAAAATCAGAAAATAAAGGTTAATAACTGGTAACAGACGAATTTAATGTACATTATAATGCAGATAGTTACGTAGTCACCTGATTTTTTGTCTTTTTCTGACCAGATACTTTATTAAAAAAAGAACCAAATACCTCATATGAAGGATAGTTGACAGTAAGCTTGCTTTTGTAACATGATTGAAATTTGTCTTCATTGATTCACACTGTGGCACATGCCCAGCAGGTAGATGGTTCATTGTTGAAGTAGAATGTCTTGCTTTCTTTGATAATAAGTGGTTCTTTCAGTAGGTTTTTGTTGGCATGTTTATGAAAAAAATGCGCGTCTTTAAGATGTCATTTACCAGAAAGAAAGCCATGCAGTCGTAAATTAAAGGTCCCTTCCGAGTTCCAAAAAAGGATCAAGTCTGCTATAAAAGATCTACAATTGGTGCCAAAAGGAATACCTATAACATATTGATAAAGTTTATGTCCCTAACGTACATGTATATAATCAAGCAGAAAAGCAACAGCTTAAATCATCTTAGTGCACCTCTGAGAAGTATATCTCGCACATTTACCTCTCTCATTACAGAAAAAGGCTCCAAATGACTTGCAGCAAATATATTTGTGTTTAGATTTTCCAAACGACCATTTAATCAAATGTCCGAAAGTGCAGTGTGAAGAATTGCCAAAATTGTTACTTGTATCAAAAGGAACATCAACAAGTTGTTTACGCTCCGAACAATTGTTAACTCCGCTTTTTTAATATGTGTTATTGAAAAGTTAATGAAACATTCTTCGACAATAGTAAAGGTACTTTTTTAAAAGCACTGAACTATTATCTGTATACAATTTACTAGAGGTTTAAATGAACCGATATTGTACTGGTTTTTGTATAGTTTAGGTAACCAATACATAGTAAGAACCTTCAAATAGTTAGATGAGGCATTAAGGTCTGATATGGTTATGATATGATTGTTTAATTTATGATTCTCTGTCGATTGCACAGACTTGCAGTAGAAGAGTTTTTAAATTGTATTTTAAAGAATATCCTCGTCTGTTTGTTTTTCTTTTGGTTCAGCGATGTGTGTTGGGGTTTTATGTGGCGTGCAGCTGAAGCACAAACCCTGTGCGGGATTGTATCGCTGTGTTGGACTACTTGTTTTGCTAATTAATCGGGTTGTTGTCTTTTTTTTCAATTTCCTTTTCCTTCTTTTGTGTGTTATCCTCAAAAATCTTACTGTTGATCATGAGAAAGAAAAAAAACAAAAATAGTAAAATACATAGAAGGGCAACCATCATAACGTCGCTGGGCTTCTAAAATGTTGTAAATTACAAATTTTTCAAGAAAAAAATATCTCACAAACAGGCTTTGAAAATTTTGGCAAAATGCATGCCTCCAAAATGTCGTATGTGAACTTGAACATTTTTGTAAGTAGCAGTGAAATAAAAACTTTGACATTTCTGGATTATCCAAGAACTTAAATTATTTTCACAGAAATAAAGAAATGTACAATTAATTTTTTCCCAAAGCCATTCTACAACGATTTTCAAGTTTTCATACAACATTTTGGAAGCAAACTTTACAAAAACCTGACATTGGCAATTTTGTAATATGTCTTATTTCACACATTTTGATTGGTCTAACTGTATGCTATTTTGTAATACCAGAGATTTCCTCCCGCCCAGACCATTGGTGTCAAAAGGTATTTTTAGCCAAAAAAGTCATATACGACATTTTAGAAGCCTAGCGACGATATATTTTCTCCAAATGGCAACTGGGCTACCAGACGCCAACTGTAATAAATTTAGCCAAATGCTAGCAAACTTGTTTGTAAGCATCGCCAAACAAAATTTATCAATCCATGACAAAAATTAACTTTAACACACAAAACAAATGAAAAAACCTAGGTTTTGAACAAACATATTAATTGAACGGAGTTTAACAACTAAACATTAGTTCAACGAAGTATATCAACTATACTAGACATTAGTTCAACGAAGTATATTAACTATACTATACAACAGTTCAACGTAGTATATCAACTATACTATACAACAGTTCAACGAAGTATATCAACTATACTATACAATAGTTCAACAAAGTATATACACTATACTATACAACAGTTCAACGAACAGTTCAACGAAGTATATCAACTATTCTATACAACAGTTCAACGAAGAATATCACTTAAACTATACAACAGATCAACGAAGTAATAAACTTTACTATACAATAGATCAACGAGGTAATCAACTTTACTATACAACAGATAAACGAAGTAATCAACTTTACTATACAAAGGATAAACGAAGTAATCAACTTTACTATACAACAGTACAAATATAAACAACGTGCACAACAAAAATTTATTTAACTATGTATTTACAACTAACAACAAAACTGTTGTATATTCAACAGAGCTGTTCAACTTGATACATGCGTTTAACAACTGAAATGAATTATTCAACTGACATACAACTTCATGTGTCCATGCACGATGGCTTGTAACTTTAAACAGTTTAAATTCATCTGGATATAAAAACCTGTTTGGATACTTAGTAAACAACTCTAATGCTGACTGAATAGCATTAATAAAAATGTCATTGCCAATATATGACAGATTCGCCATCATCAGCGAAAAGTGTTGGATGGATATCATCAAAATCAGTATGTTTAATAGCCTTGCCCCAAACGTTGTGTGGGTAAGATCTAACCCCCCTTTGTTTAAAACAGTCTGAAACTGAATTCTTGTCAATGATTTCCAATTTATATGGCAAAAATGAGGACCATCATTTCCAGGTCTTATTTGCAAAAAAGGCTTTCAAACTTTGTAGAGGACAAATCTCATTTGAATCATTTTTATTTATTTTTTACAACTAAAGTAGTGGATCTCCCTTTTTGATCAGTTTTTGAAAAAAAAATTATCGTAATAAACAGCTGATTTAAGAGGGACAATATAAACATCCCGCCTATGTAAAACATGCTCTTGCATAACATTCGTTGTAGTGGCAAATTCACTCACACGTAAAAATGCAGCAAGCTAAGTTAAATGCTGTTTGAAACAATATTGTTTCTTAATAAAAAGAGCACACG
The DNA here is from genome assembly GCF_965363235.1 of Mytilus galloprovincialis. NCBI lineage: Eukaryota > Metazoa > Mollusca > Bivalvia > Mytilida > Mytilidae > Mytilus > Mytilus galloprovincialis. The sequence continues at coordinate 21,512,086 of NC_134848.1, read as the reverse complement.
TGCCTCAAAGCCACATTTAATCTAATCAGAATATCAATAGTCAAAGGTTCCCGAAGATCTTAAGAGTTGTAAAGTCTATCACAACCACCCAAAAGTTTCTGTATGATAAAAGATTTAGTTAAATCCTTATTCCCTTGAATTTTTAATCTGCAACTTATTCCAGATATATATGATATAATTGTAATGATGAATAATGATTTAGTGACAAAAAAAACCCAATATAACCAATAATTTGTCTGTAACTTGGTGGCCAACTAAGGGGAATAGAATATTCCATCCTGAACATATTGAACGAATGCAATGCATTTTCATAAACATTTCTGGTACTTTGAGAAATTGAATAATTCACCAATTTTGAAGCTTCTATAACAAAAGATCTAGGAATTCGTGTGGAATAGTCTGTGGCGTCTAGTCGGCATTGCTCGTTACTTCTCTGGAGCTTCTTCATCTGTCCACGAGATAAAGCATCAGCAATAAAATTGTATTTTGAAAAAATATGCAACGCTTTAAATTGAAAATTAAATAACAATGTCCACAAAACTATTTTTCTTAACAAAAACATAACCCTGTCTTTTTTTTTTAAGATTTTGAATTTAAATTGTAACAACAGCCATATTATCCCAATGAAAAATTATTTTCTTATTCGTAAACCTTTCTTTCCATAAATAGATGGCCAAAGCAATAGGTATAATTTCCAAATAAGTAATGTCACTTAATAAAACTTGCCCCAATTATGGCCATTGTAAAATTGCCCATGGACTATTTAAATAAGCTGCACAAACCAGTGAATGACCACCTGCACTGTCAGTATACAAATGTAAATCAGCATTTGAAACCCAATCTAAATCTTGGATATATGTATAGCCATTAAATTCTTTATAAAAATATTGCCACATATGCAAATGATCTCGTATTCCTTTGGTCAATCTTATAAAATGATGAGATTTTTTAACATTTTTAAAAGAGCCATATAGACGCCTCTAAATGCCCTTCTGGAGTGAAAAGCCCTTGCACAAAAAGCCAACGAACCTGTTAAAGACGCATTTCTTTCAGAGTAACTTTTCTTTTTTCCAATACCCAATTTATCTGAAATTTTTTTAATGTAGCACAACTAATAGAACATCCCATGGGCATTAATTTTTGGATATAGTAAAGACCATTTAGTTTGATGCCTAGAAAATCAAAATCACCAGGATAACATTTAAGTAAAGGAAATGCCGATTTAATATTCATTTTTGCCATTAAAGCCGAATTCCCCATTTGTTTAACAATTTTGACTGCATTGTCAAATGATGAATAAGTGACCTTGGTAAACTGAGTATCAATAAAATCATTGATACTTTCCTTCGGAAGTAAGACAAATAAGTTATCAATATAAGTCCACCAGTTTTCTTAGGAACTAAACCAATAGGAGAGCACCGAAGATTTGAAATAGGTTTATGTTTGAATGGGCCTTCCATTCGACCTAATGATATCTCATTATTCAACTTCTTTTGAGCTTCAATAGGGTTTTTCAAAACAGACAACAAATTTCTATATTCACATGAAAGTCTAGGACCTAATGAATTTTAAAACCATATTTAAATCCATTCAAAAGTTCAACAGCGCTTTGCTTATAATGAAATAGTTCCAGAAGCTTAGAGAGTTCATTTACATTAACCGAAGATGTTCCAAGGGCCCAAATATTAAACTGGTCTGGATGTAGTTCTGAATAATTATAAATTATCTTTGCTGAAAACCTCCTTTTGGGATTTGTCTATTAGCAGAGTTGTTAACAAAAGGTGAAATGTTATTTCTCTTAAACCTAGATGGACCAGTATTACCTTCATTGTCCATAAAGCAACGACATCGTAAAACAGGATGATTAAAACCACATTTGAGACATGCATGCCTGTATTGGCAATTGCGTTTATTGCAAAAACCTTTAAAATTAAAATCTCAACATTTATAACCAACATTAGCCTGCTGTTGTTTTTGAGTACTGTTAGTTAAAATACGCAACCACAAAAAACCATCTATGGATGATCATTTTTAGTATGATCCCTTGATACTCTCTCAAACGAAATTGTTGGTCATAAGAATACCATTTTTCAACAGGATGATCAGCCGCTGCACCCCTTATTATTGACATATATGAGAAAAGTGCACTTGCTTTTCCAGGATACCTTTCAATAAGGACCTGGACATAAGCAATAAAACAATCAGTCCAATCCTCAACAGAATTAACAGTATATTTTTTTTAACTTTGTTTTGTATAACCAGCATACCGTCATTAATGCCAATGGTGTTTTCATTTGTTTGACTGTTGAAATTGATGTGATGCATAAGGGACAAATCAATATATTCAAAATTCCAGTTTTTTTCCTTAAGCTTTTGACTTATCAATAAACAACCTCATTAAAACCAGGCAACATTAGATGTTTATCAAAAACTTCAATAACCTCACCTAAGGCAGCTAATTCAGGTTCAATCTCTTGAATTCTACATCTGGTTGCAAGGCAACTAGTTGAGGTCCATCAGCACTCCGTCTTCTTACTACAGGAGCATCTTCATCAATATCATCTTCGGGACGCCTTCTCTCATTCCTACATGGTGGTTGAAGTTGTTCCCTGGGAGCCATTCTAAGACGAAGTCTCCAACCGGGTCCTGCCGACGACGCCTGCCTCTATCTCTTGGCATTGTTATAAACTATTATAATTATAAAAACAGATTAGCTACACACATCAAGTCTTAAAAGCCCATTCATCTTTCAAAATATAAATTCAACTTCTTATTCAATCATTCGATTTAGATAAATGAAATACCACATATAACTCACTACGTTGTTAAAATTAATACATTTGAAAGCATTAAACAACTGAAGTTGGTAACAAAACACAATTAAAACAAGTGCAATGTTCCTTCAAACCAAATATAACGTCGTTATAAACGGTAAGTTAAATTACCAAGCTCATTTAATTATCCGCAAATTAAAAAACTTATAAAAGATGTACGTGTAACATGTTACATGTAATGGACAGTCGAGGTTTTTAGTCGAGAGACTAAAATATGATTTTATATGTGAAATATGCCCAATAAGGGGAAGAAAAGAAACAATATAAGTAACACAAGTGACAATAGTGCTACAAATGATCCCGATGGAATGAAACCAAAGAAAAAGAAGGCGAAACAAAAAAAAAGTAAACCTCAATCAAAATGTACTAAGGAAGGCGACAAAACAGGTGACATTACAAATGTAAACAATCAGTTAATCAGTACTCACTTGGATAACGGCGATTTAAAAAGTTTATTGCAAGAAAATATGATGAACAATATGAATCAGTCTAGCTTTTCACAAGACACTAACTTTTACTGTCCCAATCCAAATAATATGTTTCCAAGTCATAGTCAAAGTCAACAGATGTGTTCAACGCCAAACACTGGAATGATTCCCATGCCTATGCAACACGTCTCGCCCCAAATGCTTTCCACTATGCAACAAAGACCACAATGGGTAAGAGAACTATTTAGTAGAATAGATAGATTTGAAAATAAGTTAGACCATTTGAATTCAAAAGTGACAAAATTAGAAAACACAACAAAGGCATTAGACGACCGTTTTTGTCAGATAGAGTCCAGTACACAGTATATCAGTAACGAATTTGAAACGCAAAAAACCTCTATATCAAATATTAAAACTGAAGTTGACAAATTAGCAAAGCAGTTAAAAAACAACCATGTGAATGATGAAAAGTTGAGCAAAACAATAGACCAAGTAAAAAAGGAAAATGACAGGTTACAAACTGAGTTAACTGATGTCCATATGAGTTCAATGAGAAATAATCTTATATTTTACAATATTCCGGAAAATGAAACAGACCTGTGTTCGGATGTGGTTTTGGAATTTTGTGGTAAATACTTAAAAATTGAAAACCCTACAGATAAAATAACAATACTTGATTCGTTCAGATTGGGGAAAAAAGCTGAAAAAAGATACCAATCCTGGTAACACCTTTGGGAATTTCTGAACAATTACCATTAGAAATACAAAAACGTAGAAAAGAAAAATTACCACTACTGAAGGAACTGCGCTCCAGGGATATCAAGGCATATTTTGTGAAGGACAAACTTTTTGTGGGTGGTAAAGAGTATGACCCATAGGGGCAGCACAGGGAACAATTGAATAATTTAAAATGTTTAATTTGGAATGTACATGGTTTAAATTCTTGTTATGAAGACAATGGTTTTTTGAATTTTGTAAATACTTACGAAATTTAGTTTTTATGTGAAACTTGGTTACAAGAGAAAAATATTATAGAAATAAAAGGTTTTGTGACACTTATATATTTAAATAGAAATGTTAAAATTGGTACTCGAAGTGAAGGTGGATTAGCTATTTTTTGTAAAACAAAGTTATCAGATGGTATTTCTATAAATAGAGAGATAGACTGTGGTATTGTTATAATTAAACTAAATCATGAATTTTTTAATACTGCAAATGATATCTACATATGTTTTTCTTATATTCCACATGAAAAATCAAACTTTTATAACAAATGTGATGTTGATTTTTATGATATTATAGAACGTGTTTGATTAGAGTATAAAGAAAAAAAGTTCATTTTTAGTGTGTGGCGACCTAAATAGTCGTATTGGTGACATTGATGATGTTTTATCAAATGATAACTTAGATCTGTATTTAGAAAGTGTAGACCACGTGGAAACCCCGATTGTTCCGAAAAGGCACTCCGTAGACAAAACCGTTAACGCATTTGGTCGAAAACTTTTACAGTTATGTTATAATACTGAACTTACTATTGCTAATGGAAGACTCGGAAATTGTGTTGGAAAATTTACATTCTGTACAATGAATGGCAGGAGTGTCAACGACTACCTACTTGTTTCACCTAGCGATTATAAACTTATTAAGAATTTTGATGTGCTGAATTTCAACAAATTTTTCTGATCACACACCATTATTATTTGAACTTGAATTCCGAAATTTCAGACCGGAGTTATCGTTTCCAAAGATTCGCAATTACATAAAGTGGGATATAAAAAGATCTAATGAATATATAGATATTATACAACAAGAACAAAATAATTTATTGTCTTTAGTGAATAACATTACCAATACAAATAACTTAAATCATGCTGTTAAGGAATTTACAAACATCTTATTTGATAGTGCTCATAAAGTTTTTGGTAGATCCTTGTTAATACACCAAGATGAAATTAAAGTTAGGCCGAACAACGAGTGGTTTGATAACAATTGTGCAATTGCTCGTAAAGATTTTCATGTGGCTAGAAACTTTTTCCAACATCACCCGTCAGACGTCAACCGAAAGGCATACGTTATTTCACGAAACAACTATAATAAAATGAAACGAAAAGCACAATTTAAATACAAACGTCAAACAGGTATCGAACTCTGCGACTTAGCTAGTACCGAACCGCGAAAGTTCTGGTCGTCGTTAAAACGAAAAGTGAACAACAAGTGTAAAATTGATAACGAAACCATGATGAAACATTTTGAGTCAATATTAGGAGATAATTCGCAGGATCTATGTGAAGAAGTTCGTAATCTCATAGACAATACGGTATTTGGCGATATAAATGTTACCCAATTAGACTCTGATATAACTGAAGACGAAGTAGTGGCATCAATAAAAAAATGAAGTCCGGTAAAAGTTCAGGTAACGATGGACTAATAAGTGAAATGTTTTCTGCCTGTCCTGACGTATTTGCGCCAATATTAAAGACTCTATTTAATTACATTTATAGTTCGGGAATATACCCAGATTCATGGTCAGAATGTCTAGTAGTTGCTCTCCCAAAGAGTGGTGATCTATCCGATCCTAATAATTATCGTCCGATTGTATTGATCAGTGTTTTATCGAAGCTTTATACAACTATTTTGACAAATCGTTTACTCAGTTGGTCCGAAGAAGAAGACATATTGATCGATAACCAATTTGGATTTAGACCAGGCAAGTCAAATGTAGACGCTATATTTATTTTATTTGGAATAATTTCGCATACACTTCAAAATAAACAAAAACTTTATTGTTCGTTTGTGGATTTCCGTAAAGCGTTCGAAAAAATTAGCAGGAGGATTCTCATTTATAAACTATTACGGAGTGGTGTTAGCTCAAAGTTTGTAACTATGGTTAGATCAGTATATTCATCTGTACAAATGCGTGTCAAAACTGCCGATTTACTGTCCGACTCATTCGAAAATTTTCTTGGTGTAAAACAAGGGGAGCCCTTATCACCTCTACTGTTTTTATTTTTTATAAATGACTTGATTGAAGACATGAATATTAGTCCTTCAGCTGACATAGTTAATATTAATGAAGTTCTGATATACTTAATACTATTTGCAGACGACACTATATTATTTGGGAAATCTCCTGAAATTCTACAGAAACTACTTGATAAACTACTTATTTATTGTAATAAATGGAATATAGAAGTGAATATTAACAAAACGAAAGTTGTTGTATTCAAAAATGGCAAAATTTTTCTACAACAACGAAGAACTAGAAATTGTCGATTCGTATATATATCTTGGTATGTTGATACACTGTAATGGAAAATTTTTAAAAACACAGAAGCGACTAGCCTTACAAGGTTCACGATCTTTGGCAGCTCTGAATAATTCTACAAATGGTTTATACTTGACGAAGAAAAAGAAATGTGATTTGTTCGATAGTATGGTTGCGTCTGTGATAAATTATGCTTCGGAAATTTGGGGTTTCCATCGTGGAAATGATGTTGAAATTATCCATAACCGTTTTTGTCGATCTATTTTGAAACTGGGTAAAAGTACGCCAAATGTATTTTTATATGGCGAACTAGGGCGTTTGCCAATGAATGTAATTAGAAAACAAAAAGTTTTAAAATACTGGTTAAAAATTGTAACTCATAAGCCACTTATTGTGTATGATATTTATATATTGTTACTCAGAGATGCAAATACTGGTAAAACTAATTGGGTTTCTAATGTTCGTGACCTATTGTTTAGTATTGGTTTAAATTTTGTACGGTACCAGCAGTCTGGTATAAATATATCATTAGATGTAATAAAAACTAGGATAAAAGATCAATATATTCAAAGCTGGTCTGCATCTATACAGGATTGTGAGAAACTTGCTATGTACAGAATTTTAAAATTAGATTTTTGTTTTGAAGATTACGTAGATTATAACTATAATTCACATTTTTTCACAAAGCTACGTAGTGGTACTATGAAGTTAAATGTTGAGGTGGGGCGTTATACAAATATACTAAGAGAAAACAGATTATGTACTTGCTGTAATATGAAAAGTGTTGAAGATGAGTACCATTTTACGTTAGTGTGTCCTGTGTATAGACATGTACGGCTGCAGTTTTTACCAAATTATTACTGTTCGTGGCCAAATGTGACAAAACTTATGTATCTGTATCAAACAAAATCTAGATCTTTAGTTGGAAAATTATGTAGTTATTTGAAATCTGCCTGGCAGATTAGATCACATCTAATAAGTTGATAGTTTTTCTATTGGAATATCTTATTATATTGTTCTCTGTTGTTTATTGTGTGTCACAATGTAAATATGTTTGTGTTGCTATAGCATGTAACTACTGCTTTGCAAATAAAGAATTCATTCATTCAAATTAAACGTTAGCGGGCATGTAAATGTTAACACGGCTTACACTACAAACATGTAATTACATCTTTAAAGAATATCGCTCAGACATTACAATCAAAACAAATATATCACCTGTGTTTAAGCATTTTAAATTTAATGCTTTTCAATGATTAATTAATGTGTGCACAAATGTAACTATTGATTAATAGTCTAGTCAGTATAAATGCTATCCAAGTAAGCGATACAAAGAATTAAGAATCAAACTATTTGCAAGAACAACTTTCTAATAAAATAAAATTATTCTTTTATAAATTACAGAAATAAAATCATTCGGAAAATTCAACTGCAACAACTATATCTACTTATCACTAAAACATATGTACTTATCTTATGTCTGAATCAGCCCATCTTTTTTGTGTTCCTTCAGTTCAAATCACGCAATGAACAAATCACGAAAAGCATGCAATTTTATACCAAATAAAAGCGGGAAAACCGCTTACGAAATTATGTAGATAAAAGAAAGACGCTCAAGTTCTTCAAAATTAAAGAAAAGATAACTCTAGTTTAGCAGACGATAATCTTAATTTATAAAATTCATTTAATGCTTAACGATTAGATCTTATAAATGCTGAGTGTATTTACAATATGTTTTATGAATAGAGTTTGTATACCTAAACGAATATCCTTTAGTAAAATGTATCCATTAAACGTGGGTAAAAATTTAAAGCCCATCCAAAGCAATGTAATACAAATACACATATAAATTGACTGTGACGTGACTTTCAACAAGTTACCTGTACACTGAGTTCATGTTGAAATGTGTTATAACTTAACTTTCATTTGGAGGAACTACAAAATAATTGTTATTTTCAATAGACCGCCAAAATGAAGAATCTACAATCCTTTAACGTTTTATGATAAGGAGTAGTATTAAGTTGTGATACTTAGAAAATTCAGAATTAGTCACTCAAGAAAAAGCTCTTAAAACAAAAGAAGGTACTGTAGCAGTTTTGATCTTTATTTCTATCTTTTGCAACATACATTAATTGTTAATATTTTTGTATGCTTATTAATTCATAAAGGTGAAAAACATACTACATCTTTCTTTTGAGTATGAAAAAATAGCTTGGTTCATTTCACCCAGAAAATTCATTATGAAGGAAGTCTATAATAGCTGTGATATTTCAAAAACTTGAAATATATATTTACCCAAGCGTTTGCGCACATTTAACCTAATTATAATTGCAAATAGTTCTCAAACATAATAACATGTGGTATTGATGTCATGTTTGTATATTTCGAGACGATGCAGATAAAAAAGGATGTGTTCTGTGTTGTTTGCTTCGACACATAGACATCTTTTTGTGTGTATGAATATCTGGTATCATTTACATATCATTATAAAATGTTATCAATTCGTTTGACGTGTTTGTATTGTTAAGTTAACCTACTATGACTTAATTGGGAATTGATTCAATTGTATATGTACACTCAATTGTCTTATTTGGTTAGATTTAACTACACACAAAGGCATAAAATTAATAAAACGATCAAAAGACTTTGACACAATACATCGCTAGAAAATTGTTTAAATGACTGAATACGTAGTGGACCCAAGTGCAAATATATTCTCAAGTAATGATCAGAATTTGTCTGACCTGAAATATTTTAGAATCGTTTAATTATTCTTGTTTTATTAATGTAAGTGAATAATTATTTTCATTAACCTTTAACTGAGTAAATATATAACAATGCACTCCTTTAAAAAAATTAAAGTTACTACAGCAAAAAGTAAAATCACAAAAATATTGAATTCCGTAGAAAATTCAAAACGGAAAGTCCGTAATCAAAAGGCAAATTAAAATTTCTTATGAAGTACCCCATGACTATAGATCTCACAAATATCTCTACCTAAGTATTGAGATTATTTTATGTAACTTTACAAAATTTGGAACTTCACTTATTTTCGAAGAGTTTCGTCTAAATGGTGGAATCTTCATAATATTGCACGCAACGGCAAAAATTGTCACATTAAATATAACTATCGTCAACGACTGTCCAGTCGGAAACCAGGTTGAAATAGAACAAAAGAATCGAAGCTCTTTGTTAGTGAAGGCGATAAATGCTCACTGTAATGTTTACTATAGTGACACAAATTTTAAAAGGTAATAAAAACAAATAAAATGACAATTTTTTTCTCAATTACGAAGTGTTTTATTTTAAAAACACCATTTGCATAAGTTTTCAATTGATCTAGTACATAGTTAAGCAGAAAAATAAGATATAAAGTCGACGACATGCCATTGGGTATCTTCCAAGTTGGATGTAGAAAATGCATAACCTCCGATTTAATTTTTTTTTTTTACAACGGACGGAAGACATATCAATCTATTAGTTGAGTAATTTTCGTGTCTGCCCTTCCATTATGTGACTCAAGAACAAATTCCAAAAAATGGGTAACAATTGTATCGAAAAGAGAAAATCGAGTGCCCCTTTTTATGTTAGGGCGTGTTTGAGTGGTATATTTTGTCTTGATATCGTACAAAGAAAGAATATTTCATACATCGTCTCGCTTCAGATTCTATCATATTTATATATCAAAGCTACAGGTTGACTTTATAACATAAAAAAATCAAAGTACTAAAAGATGAAATATATGGGTCAAGTGAAATACCTATCTAATGAATCACAAAAACAGAGTAGGTGTGTTCGAATAGCTATTTTTTTACTAAAGGTACTTGACGACATTCTTTTCAAGTTGGATGATGAAAATGCATATCTTCGAAAAATTTTAACTTTTTTGTCTGTGATAACTAGGGTTTAAAATCATCAACCACTAAACAAAACTAGTCTGCCCTTCCACGAAATATTTCATTAGATTTTTTTTAGATGTTTATAAATTTTTCAAAAATTCCACCTGACAACCGATCAGACAATAGTTTTAAGTTGAATCAATGAAGACACGATCATTAACTGATGCTCATTAGCTAATTGATACATTTGTCTTCTAAAATACAACTGACATATAAGGATCGTAATGGTGCAATGTGGATAAATTTATCGGTTTTCAAGAGAAAAATTAGCAACGCGTCATCCCTTCAATGGCTTCCATTTCTACGATTGTGAAAATGAACTGGCGTAATGGAGAGATAATTTTGACAAAGTAGAATCCTGACTGTGTCAGAACTATGTAGTCTTATAGGAATTTGACCAATATTGGCCTTATACTCGCAATATCTCATCGTTATTTGCCAGGTTTTTTTTAATATGGAAGTCTGAACGTAAAACCAACTCTACATGGGATAATGTCATTTTGTAAGACAGCCTCAACATTCATAGCAAAAACGTTATATTCAGATGCTTATACCATCATGTAGTTATGCTCAACTGCAGTGTTGATTACTAAGAAATCTAAATTATTTCTGCATTCTCTGAAACGCATATCGAATTAGTTGAAATTCACTTGCAAATAAAACATACACAAGATAATGTACAAGGTTATAGATTTTTCCTGTATAAACTGAGCCGTTTGTTAATAACAAATTCTGCTAATTATTAGGCAGAAGGATAAAAACTATCTCACCCAACACGGATCAGTTGATCACACAAAGGCACCCAGATTAACGGAAACTACATATACCTTTTTATACTGCAGACTTGGTGTGATGCCCCAAGCAGAGGTCAGCCAACCGTCATCTGTTCAATCAGAAAGAATAACAGAAGTAATGTTTTCCCCTGGAAACAGTACAAGTTTACCTTTAGGACAGCAATTATACAAATGGTTAATACAACATTTCGATGAAGGTATGTACATACTTTACAGGTTGTGGTTATACATAAAACATATGAATTGTACACATAGAGTGATTATATTAAGTTAAGGTGTGATGCTCATTCCGCAAGGCATTGTGTTCTGAATAAATTACTAATTGGTTGGGTAGCTCTCATTATTTACGAGTTGGTTCAATTATTATTTAATTGGAAACGGTTGCTTTTGCACCCAACCCTTTGTCCACTGGTTAACCTGAGCACGTACCGTATAGCGGGTGTAAAATATAGCGATTTTATTGAAGAAGGTATGCGAAATATTTGGCAGTGTTTATATTGACGGATTCAAAACTTTTATCAAGATCTTTGCATGTGCCGTTTCAAATTGGATTTTTTTGGCGATTTTGTTCTATCCACGAATATAGAAGCTCGTGTCATTTTCCAGTGTGGTTACGTTTTGGTAAACAATGTGAAAATAATGTGTTCCTTAGTTGTAAAACGACTCCGATAACAGAATCCCGACTCAATTACATTGAAAAAAGTGAAAATGAAGATATACTCTCCATTCTTTAGTTTGTAAGTGTGAAGGTAAAGACGTAATTAGATTTTTCAATATGCGAATATGTTTTAACGATTGAACATATTAATTAAGGCAACTGCCGTAATCTGTTTAATTTATCTACTTTAAACTTGTATACTTTTCAAAACAAACACGAACTTAATTCTTTCTTTGTATTCGTTTATCTAATGATATAAAAGACATCCTACTCATATATGACAGTAACATTTATGTCACTGAATATTTGATACTATTAATATGTCTTAGTATTTGAAATTTGTAAATGAAAAATACATAAATTTATAAAGAACAGAAATAATAAATCTCTGGAATGTTTAGACGCCATTGTATTCAGGAGTCGTATTGATATGCAGATAAAATTTAATATAATTTAAATCAAGCACAATAAACTTGACTTTATCATTTGCAGTTGATCATTTAAAGACCTTGTAATTTAAACTTCTCAAAAACATTTTCTAACCAAAATTGATCATAAGATAATTTTAAGATATTCACGTACACGTTTATAATACTGTTTTTAATATTCTGTTGTCTCCTGCTGTGTATATAATAAATGAAACCTACATTGTATAATGCCAGATAATTAAGAAATTATTCTTCAAATCTTTTTCTTTTGCTTAACATTTTGTTTACAGTCGACATAATACTCATACTGGTTATATTCATACTTTTATTTGTGCTTTGTTTTATAAGATCGAAGATTCGTTAATTGATCTATTGTATGAAGCACTACAAAACATTTCTCACTTCTACTTTACTATTCTTGAATTTTACCACATGTTTACTGCAATTTAATGAACAAACTAAAGAGAGTGAAACACAATCAAAGTTCTGTTTACCACTAGTATGTGTATATGATATATTTAACCATATTTCAGAAACAACAGAAAAATTAGTTTCAAACCTGTTAGACGACCAGAAATTAGGCATTTGGTTTTATGACGTCGTTGATATTATTGGCATTAACGCGGAACATAGAAAGGCATGTCAACAAGCATGGATAATGCATGAGATTCTGTTGACTTTCCTCCTTAAAAATACCTACTACTTTATTGGAAGCTCAATTGAAGGTACATTTGCAACAGGTGAGACCTCATCAGAATTTATCGGATTCAAATAAAGTTTTTCCCTAACGGTTAATGTTTTCTCTATTTGTGTATTCATTACTGGATCATAACTGTAATACTTTGATGTATATTTTACCAAGTTATATTGCTTTTGTTTACCTTCAAAATATGCATTACGTGAAATCTTAATCAACCCAACCTATAAATTATATATTTATATCAAGGTGTTCATGCAATCGAAATATATATACATAGACAATAATAGTGCATTGACTTGACATATCAACGATATAAGGATGAGGCTTAGAAACGGGGAAATGCGAGGCTGTGCTGAGCTATTTCCCCGTTTCGGGCCGAATCCTTATATCGTTGATATGTCAAGTCAATGCACTAATATTGTCTTTATACTGCAATCTAAAAAAACATTTTCAATTGTTGTTTAATGCGTTAAGGTTATTTATTTGATTTAAATATTTGGGGAAATCCCCTTTAAAAAGACCTCATATCATGCTCACGGGAAAATTTTCCACACCATGAAATGTACATTTACCTGCATGTTAAAACCCACACTTGATGGTGAACGAAATCATTTGAGTATCGACTTAAATATCAAACATAAGCATAAAATTAATGATTTATAGGCTGCAAACAAAAAATATTAATATATGAAATATGTTTTTCCAATAATTGCAAAAGAAACAAGGTTAAGTCGTTCCACGCATCGTTATGTGCATAGGAAACAAGAACAGGTTGAAGAGGTCGTATGAATAATTAAATGTTAATTCGGCAACTTCTATTTAAATATTCATGAGGAAAATGATATCGGGTCAGTGACTGTTTATGACATAGAAATATATAGTCAACGGATTTTGACTGCTCAAATAGAACGAGTGCAGTATAAATTGAATTTAAAGTTCATTAGTAAATGTTGTATTAAAAACTACTGTGGAGTCATCTGTTAACGTGAGTGCTTATTATAGTGCATTGAAGAAAATATATTACTGAGGATATTTGATTTCGAGGTGTTGTCAACGTATGCTAGCAGAATACTGATACTTCATGGAACATGGAAACCCCTAGTTTTTTGTGGGGTTCGTGTTACTTATTCTTTAGTTTTCTATGTTGTGTCATGTGTACTATTGTTTTTTTCTTTGTCATTTTTAGCCATGGCGTTGTCAGTTTGTTTTCGATTTGTGAGTTTGACTGTCCCTCTGGTATCTTTCGTCCCTCTTTAAAATTCTTGTATTACCCTTACCAACGATATCAAAAATATTTGCCTTTCGTTAAACACTTAACTTACATACTAGAAATTGTCTATTAAATTTTTTTTTTTATTTCGAACAATAGGTGATTTTACTTTAATTGACATAATTAGTTGTGACTGTAGTTTTAAGTCGAACATATTTAAAATATAGCATGTTTAAATTGACAGGTGAGAAACATGACTATGATGTAATGCAATATCATAAAAGTTATCCTGTCTTCGAAAAAATAGGAGGAGATACAATAGGCAGTGACACGATTATTTTAATTATTAGAGAATTAACCACCCCTGCTGGATAAGTCAAACTGCAGCTCGTACTAGATGATATGCAAGGCAAGTTGTCGTTAAATTCAGATATGAAAAAATTTATTCATAAAAATTGTAAAATTGACAAATGTGGAAGAATTTTTCTTCATGAAATTTTCAATTTGCCAGATGAATCCCCGTTTATGTATTCAACAGAAAATAAACCCGCTATAAAGACGAAAAACTATTATGGTCCATCTTTTGATAATAATATAGCTTGTCGATTCAAAACATGGCCTACTTTTGCAAAGGAATGGATTTCCCGCAACAGATTTTTTGGATGGCCGACGAATAGTATGGTTCAACAGCTGTCTTTACTTTGATTTTTCGTTGTCAAAAAAGGTCATCCTCTATCACCGGAAAAGGATTTAGAATGGAGAGCATCGTTTTCTTTGCAAGAACGACAACTCATGTTTAGTCTTACAGATGTACAACACAAATGTTACACTGTACTTAAGATGTTCAATCGAGAAATTATAAAATCTGACTGTATAACCTCATACCATTGGAAGACATGTCTTTTTTATGTGATTGAACAGAATAGCAGCATTATTTGGAAAAAGGAAAAGCTATTTGTATGTATGAATATTTGTATCTTGTTAATGTTGACATGGGTCAACAGTGAGTATTGTCCAAATTATTTTATTCCTGAGGACAATTTATTTGTTGGAACGCTTATTGAAAGTCAGAAATTAAAATTAGAAAGCAAACTAAAGGAACTTTTAAGAGACGGATTAAATTGTTTGGTAAAAATCAAAGCAGGCAACATATGCGAATATTATTTGACACGAGATTCGCTTAAAGATTTTAAACTGCTACAGTCAAATAGTGAGCATGACTTTAAAAAAGCCCTATACAAGAGCTGGAGGGATAGCATTGTTATATCATTGGAAATTTTCAATCACAAAATACTTGACCGATATATATATCATGCTCACAATGACGTTTTAATTTTCATTCAGGACCTGTGGAGCATGTTAAAGCGTATTATCGATACTCCCCCCCCCCCCATTACTGAACACACAACAAAAGAAACAAAAAAATCGCTGTCATCTTTGTTACCCCACATCTACACGTGTTTAGCTAGTAGCATTGCTGCGATAGCTATTCAGAATACTAATATCAAGGTTAGAGATTTTCTGTTACTCGGATCGTTTACATACTTTTTGAAAGGTAATTTACCTGGAAAACTGAAATTTATATCCGTACTGTACTCTTTAGGGTTATATGAAGAATGTGAATGGTACATAGACCAACTTGATGAGGGACATATAAAAAATGCTCCATCTTTTTGTGGTTGTAGAATCTTAAACGATAATGTACTAGAGACTAGTATGAATATAACACCACAGAAATATGTGTCTACATGTGTGTCGTTTTTGTCGGCGGAACTCCAAATAACCCCAGATGCATTGAAATATGAGATGTTCAGGTATTTCGGTATATCTGTCACGAAAGAAGAAAGAGCTCACACATTTTGCCAATGGCATTACAGGGCCGTTGTTGACTGCAATTTTTATTTTTTATTTCTCAAATTTTTAATTAAACAAAAACGCAGGAGGATCGAAAAGTGTTCATATATCTATGACGAGTTAAATCTATTGTTATCAAGACAGCAAGTCAGGCATCGCGATGTAGCTCTTAACTTGATGGCTTGGATACATATGTCCATTCTTGAAACTCCAGCAGCATTATATTTTTTAACATTGTCATGGAACTACATGAATTCCCTGGATTTATGTCTATGTATAATAACAGAGGAAATGAAACGGAAACAGTTCCAATTCAATGCTGCAAAGCTTCATGCTTTGGTTGTGTTGTATAAAACGTGGTTTGTAATGAATACCTCGAGCAACATATTCTGTTTTCATTGCTATTCAGCAAAGAAAAAAAACTTTAAAAAATGTAGCAACTGCAAAATATCCACGTATTGTTCCAAACAATGTCAAAAAAATGATTGGAAGATTCATAAAGTGGTTTGTAAAATTGTAAAAACGTATCACAATATATAATTGTTTTATTAACAACTAACAACATGTAACATTTGTTAAATTTATTGGGATAAAAGAACAGAGATTACACAATGGGAATAAATAACAGAAATTTTACTCTGTCACCTCAGTAAAAAAAAATGTTTCTTATCAAGTATTTATGAATAATTGAGGAAATCAGACGCATATGACACTCGAATCAGCCGAATAACAATGCCAAATCAAGTTTACAGGAGAAGGCCCTCGAATGAATTATCTTGTTCTCAGTTTTCTTTAAGTTTTTAAAGTCTACGAGTTCTAATGTGAATATCTAAACATTTGTGCTAAAGATATCTAATTTTAGGAATGACATATTAATGCATGACATCATAAAGCAATGTTTGTTTACACTTGACGTTCAGAATTATGGATTTTTTTAAATCTTATAACAATGTTAACGCTGTGCTCAAACTGAATTTAAGTGGAAACATGGCAAAAAAGACATTTGTTAATCTTGTATTATTTTTGATTTTAGTTTCTTGTGTACAATTTGGAGTTTAGTATGGCGTTCATTATCACTGAACTGGTATATATATTTGCTTAAGGGCAAGCTGAAGGACGACTCCGGGTGCGGGAATTTCTCGCTGCATTGAAGACATGTTTGTAACCTTCTGCTGTTGTCTGTTCTATGGTCGGGTTGTTGTCTCTTTGACACATTCCCCATTTCCATTCTCAATTTTATTAAATAGATATAGGAAGATGTGGTGTGAGTGTCAATGAGCCAACTCTCAATCCAAAAAACAATTAATTAAATGCTTGCTTTCATCGTAAAAATGGTAAATTGGCAAGAATAAACTTGATTAAACCGTATTATTTGTTTTTATTTCAGTACATCATTTATAATTGATTTTGTCAATACTACCAAACAGACGATTGCTAACTAAGGTGATTTATTTGAGATATATAATTATATTTATTTGGTTAGTATGCACACAACGCTTCAATACGGAATTCTATTGGTGCTTTGGTATTATAGTTTTTTAAGGATTTATTCGACAACAACAGATTTGTTTAAGACATGTGATATGTGAGCAGTATCTTTCTCAATCCAAAATACCAAAAGAACTGAAATATTTCCAATATGTGATGAAATATTAAATCCATATCAAATATATAATATTGTTCTTTTCATCATTTACTTGTCATCACAGCCAAGTTAAACGTTTTAATCTGGTTTGTTAGTCGATGGTTTGCCTTCAATGAACTTAACATTGGAAATTAATAAGCAGATGTGGATTAGGGTTGCAGGACCCCTTATATGGAGTTAAATATTTGATAAATGCATTACTTGTTACAAAAATTACTTCAAATATTGACTTGCTTGGGGTCGTCTTATGTTTTTTGAAAATCCTGTATCCGCTACTGATAAGACACATGATATATGGTCCTGTCTACAAAAAGCTTATGTTCATGTTTACTTTCTCTTCGATTAAGAGAAAGGGGTTTGGCTCTGAATCATTTAACGGAAAATAAATATACTGAAATCTGGAATATACTCTGATTTACAAATATATTTTCTACTCCTGTAACAAGAAAAATGTACTACTCCGTTGATATATAGAAAAGTTCCATATCATTCAAACCACTCTCATAGGTTTGATTTCGTGGTTCGTATCGACCACACGTTACAATCGAACATGGGTTGCTTCCAATGTCGAATGTAAAAAAAATGATATGCTTTAGAGTAGATAAAACTCATATTTAATGTCTACGTTTTATCAATATAGATTACGAAGATATCGTATACTTCCAATGAGACAGCTCTCTCCCAGAGACCGAGTATAAAAGTAAGCTATTATAAGTCAACATACGGCATTCAGCGATAAAAGAAATCTACGATTCCCTTTTTGTTTTATAGCAAAAGCTCATAGATCGAAAATAAACTGACAATGTCATTGCTTAAAATGGAAAAGACAAATAATAGTACCCGAGACACAACATACAAAACTGAAGACTAAGCAACAGGAACCCCACAAAAACTGGGGATGATCGCATGTGCTCCGGAAGGGTAGGAAGATACGAATTCACATATCCTCTGTGTTATTATTTTATTGCAATTTTGAATCGACAACGGTAGTGGATTTTTGTTTTTTGAAGCCATTACCAAAAATTGCAAATATTGTTATTACATTGAAATAAAATCAATACAAAAAAAATACAACTGCAAATTATCTGACTTTCCGATTTGCCCTAGACAATGTTTTGGAGAAGTAACTTGAGATTGAAATGTCTGTTATATCAAACAAAATAGTCTATACAAAAGTGCAGTCAAACAATTCTCAGAATTCCAAATAAGTCAAGATGAATTAATAAAAGTACACAAATGGCATCTGCAAGGAATAAACGCTTACATAAACTTTAATGTATGAATATAGATATACATATAGGGACCAACCAACTGTCAATTGTTAATACAAAAAAAAACATTATTAAATGTACCAGTTTTATCACAAATAGCTTTTCAACACTTCGTATGTGACGTCATTGTTATGACTTTTTGCGTTCAGGCCTTGACTGAGTCGGGTGTGTCTATTTTCTGAGTTGGTCTTCAATGTATTATGTATTCGGGTTTTGTTTTCTGTAATTAGTTAAGACGTCAGATTTATCATGTAAATCTTTTATATTCATTTGATAAAATTTACTGTTTGCAATAGCATAAATTGTTCTACATAGTAAGGGTGTTCTTATCACAAGCAGAAAACCCTAGCCGTATTTGGCACAACCTTTTTCAACTTTTGATCCTCAGAGCTGTACAGCTTTGTACCCTTTTTTTGACTTTCGTACTTTTTCGTATATCTGGGCGTCACTGGTAAGTCTTGTGTTGACGAGGCGCGTTTTTGACGTATTGAATTTTAAACCCCTGATGCCTTTTATTATCTATTATTCATGTGTTTCTTTGCGTAATACGTTCTCCTATTTATTTTGTATTGTAGTCCTATATTATTATGTTGTCATTTTAATGTTATATTTAACAATGGCATCAAAGTGCGAGGTTTGGCATGCCACAAAACCAGGTTCAACCCACCATTTTGTTCTTTTAAAATGTCCTGTACCAAGTCAGGAAAATGGCCATTGTTATATCATAGTTAATTTCTGTGTGTGTAACATTTTTACGTTGTGTTTCCGTTGTGTCGTTTGTTTTCTCCTGTATTTGAGTGTGAATACACATTACTATAAGACGTGTCACGGTACTTTTCTATCCCATATTTATGTATTTGGTTTTGATGTTATATTGGTTATTCTCATCGGATTTTGTCTAATGCTTAGTCCGTTGCTGTGTGTGTTACATTTTAATGTTGTGTCGTTGTTCTCCTCTATTATTTAATGCGTTTCCCTCAGTTTTATTTTGTTACCCCGATTTTGTTTTTTGTCCATAGATTGATGAGTTTTGAACAGCGGTATACTACTGTTGCTTTTATTGAACATTGATGAAATGGCCCCTTTTAGTTTTTCTATTGACATTGACATAATTATTTTCACCGGTTGATGGTTGGACTTTTCTATGCGTGCCATCAACTGCACCTATAACATCTGAAAGAAGTGCAACCTCGGAAAACCTCTCTTTGATTCTTCATTTCTACCCGCCAGGAGAAGTCAGTTTTGTGTAATTGTTAGTAATTTGACAAACAGGGCTGAAAACATCGTTTACTGCCTTAGACAACCAGATATATGGTATCCCAATGTATCAATTTTCATTGGCCTATTAGTTGCATAATACTGCAAAGCCAACTGAGTTTTGATTTCTGCAGGTATAGCATACGACATTTATCATGCTGGTCTGTATAAGTCAGGCTCAAAAGTATTGTTCATGAAGTTCACAATCCTGGTACTATCAAAAAGTATTGGTAGGTATTACACACTCTCTTTCGTAAACCACCATCTATCTCTAAAGACTCCCTGGCTTCATACTCTAAATCTAAATGTCGATAAACTATTTGCTTGTCGTGTCATATGACAATATGATAAATTAACCTTGCAGCCGTTATTGTATTTATTTAATACATTAAAATAAGCTGGTTAATTTTTGTTTGCTATATGTATACAGTGAATAATGATATTTAATGCAAACCTTAAAAAAAGAGGAGGGGGGGGGGGGGGGGGTAGTGACATAAATTTTCTTTAAATACAGAGATAACAAAATGGGTTCATCACTAGGTTCATTATACTTAAAGAAAATTTGGGTTTTATGTTAAAAATTGGGGATTTTGAGAATCAATTTATTTTTACAGGGTTCACTATGAGTAATTAAGTAAAAACTCTTTTGAATCAAAACTGAACATATAACTTGGTAATTTGTTTCTTCGATTCAATTTAAAGTAAAGGTTGGAGGACAAAATACTACATCTTTGCTGAAAAACCGTAATTTTGGAATGAAGTGTACTTTAGGCAGATTCTAATTTTAATAAGTATCACTTTTTTTATGTTATGATGTTATGGTATTGTTTCAGAACTAGAGTTTCTAAAGAGCCTGTGTCGCTCACCTTGGTCTATGTGAATATTAAACAAAGGAAGCAGATTGATTCATGACAAAATTGTGTTTTGGTGATGGCAAGACAAGACAAAATATTTTATTTCCTCAGACACAAACGTGTTCAAGAGGTCAAAACATAATAAAGTATACATATAAATCGATGATGATGTGTTTTTACATCTTTCTTTACTAAACATTCTTACTGCTTACAATTATTTCTTTCTATAATGAACTTTGCCTAGTAGTTTCAGTGGAATATAATGTTAGTAAAAATTTACAAATTTTATGAAAATTGTTAAAAATTGACTATAAAGGACAATAACTCCTTATGAGGTCAATTGACCATTTTGGTCATTTTGACTTGTTTTAGATCTTACTTTGCTCTACATTATTACTGTTTACAGTTTATCTCTATCTATAATAATATTCAAGATAATAACCAAAAACAGCAAAATTACATTAAAATTACCAATTCAGGGGCAGCAACCCAACAACGGGTTGTCTGATTCATCTGAAAATTTCAAGGCAGATAGATCTTAACCTAATAAACAATTTTATTCTGTCAGATTTGCTCTAAATGCTTTGGTTTTTTAGTTATAAGCCAAAATCTGCATTTTATGTTTAATTTTTAGCCGTGGCAGTCATCTTAGTTAGAAGGCCGTGTCACCGGACACATTTTTAGCTCACCTGACCTGAAAGGTCAAGTGATCTGTTCTCATCACTTGGCTTCCCTCGTCCGGCGTCCGTCGTCCGTAAACTTTTACAAAAATCTTATTTAACCAAATTTGGCCATCATCATCCTTGGTGTATGTAGTTTAAAAAATGTGTCCGATGACCTGGCCATCAAACCAAGATGGCCGCCATGGCTAAAAATTGAACACAGGGGTAAAATGTATATTTTGGCTTATATCTTTAAAACCAAAGCATTTAGAGCAAATCTGACAAAGGGTAAAATTGTTGATCAGGTCAAGATCTATCTGCTCCTGTTGGTTGCTGCCCCTGAATTGGTAGTTTTAAGGAAATTTGGCAGTTTTTGGTTATTATCTTGAATACTTTTATAGATAGAGATAAACTGTAAACAACAATAATGTTCAACAAAGTAAGATCTACAAATAAGTCAACATGACCAAAATTGTCAGAGAACCCCTTAAGGAGTTATTGTCCTTTATAGTCAATATTGAACAACTTTTCGTAACTTTTGTAACTTGTGCAAAAATCTTCTTTTCTATAACTATGGGCCAAATTTAACCAAACTTGGCCACAATCATTACTAGGGTATCTATTTTTAAAAAGTGTCTAATGACCTCGCCTACTAACCAAGATGGCCGACATCAGTAAATACAGTAACAGGTGAGCGACACAGGCTCTTGAGAGCCTCTAGTTTAAACTAAATACCCCAAAGATGATTAAGGCCAAGTTTAGATTAATTTTGGCTAGTAATTTCAAAGGAGAAGATTTTTGTAAAAGATTACTAAGATTTACGAAAATATGTTAAAAATTGACAATAAAGGGCAATAACTCCTAAAGGGTCAACTGCCCATTTCGGTCATGTTGACTTATTTGTAAATCTTACTTTGCTGAACATTATTGCTGTTTACAGTTTATCTCTATCTATAATACTATTCAAGATAATAACCAAAAACAGCAAATTTCCTTAAAATTACCAATTCAGGGGCATCAACCCAACAACAGGTTCTCAGAATCATCTGAAAATTTCAGAGCAAATAGATCTTGACCTGATAAACAATTTTACCCCATGTCAGAGTTGCTTTAAATGCTTTGGTTGTTGTGTTATGAGCCAAAAACTGCATTTTACCCCTATGTTCTATTTTTCGCCATGGCGGCCATTTTAGTTTGTTGGCCGGGTTACCGGACATATTTTTTAAACTAGATACCCCAATATTGATTGTTGCCAAGTTTGGTTTAGTTTTGCCAAATAGTTTCAGAGAAAAAGATTTTTGTAAAAGTTCACGATGACGGACGAAGATTTTCAAAAAGGGGAAATAACTCATTTTTCGAAATTACATCCAAATTAGTTTGAGCATGACATTTGCTGGAATATGTTAAATGATATATTTACCCTCAATACATCTAAAAATGGTGTTTTTCATAAGAAAGGACTATTTTATCATGAAAATATTCATATGAAAAATATTTATTTTAAAATAGGACGTAAAAAAGGGGAATTTCAGGGCAAATTACAATGACTAGTATTCCTCTTTTGGCCACTTTCTGCAACATTTACCCAAGATTTTTTTTGGCAGCATTTTGTTGACAAAACATCCATAATTTTATATTTAATAGTCCTTTATGTGAGGATTTCTGCGTTTTCGGTAAAATCAGATGTAAAAAATGACAAAAATCGTGAAAAATCATGCCGATTTTTGTGTTAGGTGGACCCCCTTTTGAACCAACAAACTGTTTTTATTCGAAACATTTGTCAGTTAGCAGTTTAAATGATTGAATTCTTCTCTTATACCCATGAAAGTAACAAAAAATGTTATGCTTTATCTCATTTTTACCATAAAATACGATATTAGCCATTTCTTCTAATATATACATATGATGTCATGTTGTTTCCATGGCAACCAGACTATACAGATTTTTTTTATTGATTTTTTTTAATTTGACTATTAGTTTGGACCATTTCAACTTAAAAAAAAGTAATCGAAAAAAAATAATCTGGCCAAAATTTTTCATATTTTAATGTTGATGTTAATTTTTTTTTATTAAAGGAATTTCTTTGTTAGTTTTCACTTTTTCATTATCAATTATTCGTTGATTTACCTCTATGTGTCTGCTGGAATTTGTAAGTGGTTAATATTAATGTAGAAATGGGTATATTCATTGAATCATTGTGTCCTTTTTTTTTATTTGTCAACTACTAAATTATTCCAAAATTCTTACATAAATTTCATTTGAAGATTACAGCTTTGAATATATACAACATTTATAAACATTCGATTGATGTTTATCCTGTATGATTATGATAACTCGTGTTCTAAACGAAACTATATTTTATACCTTCATTTGAAACTTAAATATTAGTAATACTGTATTAAGTACGTTTATGTTACATTTATTTCTTTTGTGTCTGAAAAGAGGGACGATAGATTCCACAGTTCCAGAGGGACAGTCTAATAACATTAACGGTACCATTTTTCTGCACCAGATGCGCATTTCGACAAATAATGTCTCTTCAGTGATGCTCGTGGCCAAAATATGTAAAATCCAAAGCTTGTATAAAAGATGTAGAGCTATAATCCAAAAAGTTCCAAAAAGTATAGCCAAATCCGTGAAAGGAATCAGAGCTTTGCATGAGGGAGATACATTCCTTAATTTATAATATTTTTTTTAACATTTTGTAACAGCAAATTTAATAACACAAAAAAATCGGAATTTTCATGCCAGTACCGGAGTACTGGCTACTGGTCTGGTGATACCCTCGGGGACTAACAGTCCACCAGCAGAGGCATCTAACTCATATATAAAACAAAATGACAACGCCAAGACTAAAACAGACAAACAGACAAATAATAGTACACAGCATAGAGAACTAAAGACTAAGCAACACAAACCCAATCAATCTCATTTGTAGGTTTATTCGTGTTCTAAGTTAAACTGCGATTGTCTTAATCATTTCAAACTAAACAAACATTTCAGCGTCGTGAAACTATATTGGATTGCAGTATTTATTCGTTCGCAGAAACGTTTTTTCAAAATTTCATCATCATGATCTTTAAGAGTACTGATCATGATCTTCAAATAGTTTAAATTAATATTGTAACACTTAATTTTCTCATTCAGTTTTCATTAATCTCATTACTTTTATCTCTCATGAGGGTGACACTGTAACATCTATAAATTATCTCAAGAGTTACATAATTGTTTGTTAGATTTTGACGCCGGATACAGGTATATATTTGTAGATATGAAGTCGCATCTCTGTAGAGGGGTATTTGAAAGCAGACTATATTTAACCTATTGATTAGTATTGCAATGTGCATTGTGTTGAAATGTAATATCAGTATTTAGTTCTATTATAATCTTAAATCAATCTTAATTCTATCTTATTTTTGAGATATAGTTTTTCAAATGTGACGTCATTTTTGTGCTCTTTCAGAAATTCAAATGTGACGTAATTTTTGTGCCTTTTCACCACTTCGTATGTGACGTCATTTTTATGACTTTTAGCGTTGAGGCCTGGAATAAGTCGGGTGTGTCTATTTTCTGTATTTTTTTGTCTTTGTATTACGTATTCGGGTTTGGTTTCTTTTTTATAATTAGTTAAGACTTCAGTTTTATCATGTATATCTTTTATATTCATTTGATAAAATTTACTGTTTGCAAAAGCATAAATAATAAGGATGTTCTTATCACAAGCAGAAAACCGTTGCCGTAATTGGCACAACCTTTTTCAACTTTTGATCCTCAGTGCTGTACAATTTTGTGTAACATTTTTACGTTGTGTCGTTTGTTTTCTCTTATATTTAAGTGTGAATTCACGTTACTATAAGACGTGTCATGGTACTTTTCTATCCCAAATTGATTTATTTGGTTTTGATGTTATATTTGTTATTCTCATCGCATTTTGTCTAATGCTTAGTATGTTTTTGTGTGTGTTGCATTTTAATGTTGTGTCGTTGTTCTCCTCTGATATTTAATGCGTTTCCCTCAGTTTTGGTTTGTTACCCCGATTTTGTTTTTTGTCCATAGATTTACGAGTTTTGAACAGCGGTATACTACTGTTTGCTATGACATAGTATTATGACAATAAACTATAGATCAAATTATTAGAATTGTGTCCTCCAGACATCCATTTGTGTGCTTCGTAGACAAAAGACTGATAAAAGACGTTACAATAAAACAAAGTTTGAAAGGCCAAATGAAGGATAAACTTGAATTGTTTGGTATTCTTACTCCGAAATACGTTTGATAATGTTATTGTTTTTGTTTTTGTTACATTTTTTGTTATATTCCGATATGCAAAGTATGAGACAGATGCGGGCTTGATTTATGACTATACACTAAAGTAGAACACAAACACAGTGTAAATGCCATATTTTTTGTTTTATTTATTCAATCATAGTTATATACAAAAATGTACAACATGTACTACTGATATAACATTTCACAGGTTTACTACCGACATATTTTCAGTTTTGTTTCTTTTTTTATTTTTTTTCCATTTTCGTTCAAGCCATGAATAAACCGACAGGCACTATATTCCGATTAAGTTAACTACTCTCACGTATTTATACTCTTCGTCATTCAAACAACCAAGTTAAGAGAATAAAACGATTCAAAGGGTCACTCATAGACCATTGGACGATAACTGGCAGACCCGTGTTAAGAGAGAGCCATATCTCTTGCACGCTAAAAACACCCTTGTAGATATAGAAAAAGAGCAGGCTAATGCCGCTACAAGGCAGCACTCGCACCCGCAAAGTGGAAAGGGATTGATATAAGTTGCAAAACTTGTTTCCCGATCCACTATAAATAAATATGTTTAAACTAAACTAAACTCATAGACCAAATAGAAAGAAAAAAACTACTCAAATCGATGGGAAATAAAAAAAAACAACAAATAAACAACAAAACCAAAACTGAGAATTTATAGGTAACACTCAGACAAATTTATGTAACACAATAATGATACAAATAGTATGTTATGGACTGATTTTGTTGTATCTGGAATATTATAAATTATATTTTACAATTGAATCGTCTTTAAAATTTTACAATATATTTAGATTTGAAGAACTCAAATAGAGAAAAATATTCAACGAGTGACCGAACAACACATTAATTCACGAATACGCATAGCGCATGAGTTATTTCATAGTGTTGTTCGGTCACGAGTTGAATATTTTTCTATATTTAAGTTCTTCAAATCTAAATATATTGTAAAATTTTTAAAGACGATTCAATTGTAAAATAGTTATTCTTTTTAATACATTGGCAAATGGCCTTTTTTTAAATTATTGTAAAACATGTACGGAACTATATCTGTTTTCTACGCATTCACAATTTGTTTTGATCCGCCGTTATCGACGTTTTGACAACGCCTATTGTTGTATGACGTCAGAGAGTGAAATAACCACGTTTATTTCACATGTGCAATTATCGTTTTTTTTAACTGGGAAATAAATGTAATTCATTGTAACCAATGTAATAATTTGGCTTACAGTATTTTTTGGCTAACTTAATTATTCTTTTGACACAGAAAATCAGAAAATATTGATAGCTACGGTTTTACCACCTGAGGGACATATTCTAAACAGTTTTGCCTTTTCCGTTGGAATACGAATATCCTTATAATTTACTCAAAGTATTACTCTAAAAAAACTAATGTTTCAAGATTGTTTTTTAAAGCTAAAACCAGTTAAACATGCATTTAAGTACCTAAATCAAATTAAAATAAACAGCGGACTTGTTACTAGGCGGCATCATAAATAGGTGAATTTGGTTATCAGAATGGATTGTGTAACATTTGTTTAAATGACAGCAGTATTGGTACAAATGACTTAAACATTGTGTTGGTTATAATGAAAAGTTTCAAAATTTATTTTTATACTAAAAATACTGAAATGACATTCAATAGTAATAATTTATATATCTAAGAATGATTCTTAAAACAAAATATTTTTCACATATCAATAAACATTCAGCATATGTGTACGTTATATTAGAAAATGCATTGTAGTTATATTCTTGCATCATACATGTCATAGATAAGTTTAATTTTGTCACTTTCCATAATGTAAATAATGAGACTTGCATATATTTTAAATAAACATCATTAAGATATACCAAATAAATCCGATTACACCTGATTAAGCAGATATAACATATATCATGCATATCATGACAAAACACAACCGATATACATGATATATATATATATATAACTCGTCTAAACATCAACCCAACAATGTTAGATTTGTAAATTTGCTTTCGCAAATTGTTGGTTCTTCCCTCGCCGGGATTCGAACCCTATATATATATATATCACCAGTGGAAAATTAACCTGACCGGGGGCACAACATAACACATTTTTTTTGCCAATTCTTGTCTAGAGCGGAAATTAATCTCAGCTTGATTTGACTTCTAAATTGGCCGTTGTTTAATACAAACGTCCACATCTATGTGTAGTTATATACCTGATTAATGACAACTTATCGGTGGGTGTGAAAATATTGACACCTGTGTGTAATGTCTCTGCAAAAGTTTTGATGTAAAATACATTTACATGCATGTTGATTTGAATAGTACGAATTTATATCGGTTTATAATAAAATACAGCTCAAAATCGATTTACAGGTGCAAATTCTGATCTGTCTTTTTAAAGATTAGGTACACATATATGTTTAATGTCGATAATGGTAGTTACATCTATATTTGGATATCTCTTAATTTCAAAATTTAGTATTCACAAAAACATTATTTGTGAATGTTTTTTTCTTATTTTACTTCGAAAACGTCTTTTTGTGAATTTATTGAGCAACAAATTAAACTGGCTATTTTTTTTTTTGAACACCATACATGTACAATATTTATTTTTAAACGGAATGTCGTATTTCCTTCCCCTCTTATTCCACCCGGTCCAGGAAAATTAATTGCCATTAATCAAATGCTATTTTTTTGTCGCAACATCTACTTTGGAGGAGAATCTCGGTCTTTCTATAAAAGCATACAGTTCTAAAATTTGTGTATTTTCTTGTCTCAATTACCATGTACATGTATGAGGACAAGAATAGGTCACAATTTATAAAGATAGAAAGAATATATAGATGATGAAATATAAAGAACATATTGATTGATTGTTTCGTTGTTTAACATCCAGTGGCACATATTTGATGCATTTAAGGCAGGCAATTATTCAGTATAAAGATAAAAGGTAAAAAAATTAAAAGATATAGAAATATAGAAATGATGATCTGAGCTCCCCTCCCCTAAAAAAACTCACGCATACATTCATCTCAAAAAAAATCTGGATCCGCCCCTCTTATATATGGCGTAAATTAAAAAATTATGTTTTAGTTAAAATTCTTGAGTTCAACGCCACGTGCTAGTAATCAACCGGGTCAACAGGTAACAAAATCAATGATCCATAACGCAAGAAGTAAATGACTATTTTACAATATACAATAAAAATGTGCCGTAGGGCTAAAAGTTAAAGAATTGATGAATTTGTGTATACGTAAACAATTAGTATTGAAGCTGTTGATGTTTGACCGTCAGGTTTAATATATGCTATAAAAAGTAAAAACACAAAAATACTGAACTCCGAGGAAAATTCAAAAAGGAAAATCAAAAATCAAAAGGCAAAATCAAAAGTCTATATATATGTTTCATATTCAATACAATAATGAATCTGAATCTTTTATAGCTTAATAGTATGTTTATTTTGATAGTTGAAAGATCTTTATACAATATTAAATATTTCTAAACCCGATACCAAAAGATAATGCTAAATATGTGAGCGCTGCATGGCAAACCATTGTTTAGTTAAGAGAGCCTTTAAATTTTGTCAGTTATATAAACACAATGTGGGACAAAATCCGTTGAGAATAACAAATATAAAATCAAAACCAAACACTTGAATTTGGGATAGAAAAGTACCATTACACGTCTTATAGTAATGGGAATTAACACTCAAATATAAGAGAAAACAAACGATAAAACGCTAAAATGTACACACACAGAAACGAACTATGATATAACAATGGCCATTTTTCTGACTTGGTACAGGACATTTTTAAAGATAAACAAAACCGAAAATGTTAGAGGAACAAACAGATATCGAAATAGGAAGAAGGTAGCTTTGAAAATTAAAAAGCGTCCCTCCTTTCAAAACGATCGAATCACTTTGTCACAGTCAGATATTTTAACAAAGCTTGTAATTAAATGCGTAACATCTAATTTATTCTTATAACAATATTATTAATTGTTATTAGAATAAGTAACGTTTTAGCATACCATTGTAGATACACTCACATGTATACAGTGAAAATAGATCAGTTAGAATATCAATGTATTGTGTCTCTTCTATCGTCTTACGCTGCAATGTTATAATCTGGTTTGGGACAACTTCCTTTCGTTCTTCATCGGAATATTTTCAAATATATTTTTACGGCAGATATTTTCGTTTAATACAAATTTGAGCAATTGTTTAGCCATGCAATTGGTTTCTAAACGCCACTAGTTTTAATAGAGACTTACTCATGAATCTGTTTCCTTTCACATGATATCAAATTAAAAAAAAGAACTAATGTATCCAAGTTCAGGTACAGTAATTATATTCAAATCCGTTCATATAATATCGTTTCTTTGACCTCACAATATCGTCTTACAATTCCACAAACAGCTTTATGAAGCAATTTGTTTTTGTTTTTACATTGATTTGAACAATATGTGACGGTTTTACATCTGTCACATGTTTGCATGGCCTTGTGAGTTATATCAAAACACTCGAAGCAGAACTTGAAACATGATGGCTTTTTTGTAAACCATATGTTGTACAAAATAACCAATGCATGTATCTTTGCTGAATTGAATAGGTAATGTTTCTGTCTCATCTTTTTTCTGCGGAACACAATCATTGAATCTAAAGAACGCTGTGTGTGCCATGACATTCTTAACATATCTAGCGCTATAATTGTAAACCCAATATCCCGAAAGCACCACGACATCAGGTTATAGTATACATCACGATGCTTGATATTTGATTTGTACATTAATTTAGCCATCTGATTGATATCAAGCAGAGTGTCAATTGAGAATGCATCCCCCATTATTTTCCTGTTTATTAAATATTTAAGGAAGAAATAGTATAACTTGCTGTCAATTACAGCCCAAGAGTCTTTAATGTTGATGTTATGTGATGAAATGCCAATGTATCTAAACATTTCAATCTTCAATACGTCGGGTGTTATTGGAAGTTCCGTTGGCAAAAATATCAAACAAGTAGACATCATTACTTGTGACAATTCAAATAAAGTGTTATCGAATAAATACGTTTTACTTGGTTTAACTGACGGGTTGTACTTTGCGTATTCTCTTTCTGTTTGATCTAAATACCATTTACATTCTTTATAGCAACCAACAGCGTACAGTAAGGATATAAATTTTAAGCGTCCATGTATATCACCTTTCATGAAAAATGAGTAACATCCAAATAAAAGAAAATCTCGAACATGAAGATTTGGTTGCTGGATACACATCGCAGAAATGTTACTAGCCAAGC
The DNA here is from genome assembly GCF_965363235.1 of Mytilus galloprovincialis. Taxonomy (NCBI): domain Eukaryota; kingdom Metazoa; phylum Mollusca; class Bivalvia; order Mytilida; family Mytilidae; genus Mytilus; species Mytilus galloprovincialis. The sequence goes on along the minus strand of NC_134848.1, from coordinate 21,480,738 downwards.
TAGTATAGATTAAGGGTTGTAAGATCGAAAGAGCACGTCGAGTTTCTTGTGGTGTGTGTTCAGATACAATATGTACACGTTTAATATAGCAAAGCATATGCCAAAGAACCTCGATAACATTTGTTATTTTCATGTGGTCGTTATGGTGTTCACAAATTACTCCCAAACAAGTCATTGCACAATGACAAATATCTACCTTCTTCGTGTATACGTCATTTTGAAAGATCCTTTTCCTTTTTACTTGAAGCTCCTCATACCATTTGGAAATATTCCTTGATTTTACAAAGTCACATAAATTGTTTGAATGTACCTGAAGCAAACAATCAAATCCGACTTTTAAAAGTTCCTCTAGTTTATTTTCCAAAAGGACTCTCAAACTGTATATCATTTTTCCTTTAAACATGTTTTCTGTGGAAATAAAATAATCAGGACAATAGCCACGTTTAACCCACACCAACATTCGCTTTATACACAACCGAACACAATGGAAAAGAAGTTTCCTTTCCCAAACAATCGCTTGATTTTCTTCTATTATATAAAATAAACATGTCTTCCAATGATACGAAGTTATACAATCTATTTGTAAAACGTCCCGGTTTAACATGGTCAGAATAACATAACATTTATATTGAACATCAGTTAGATTAAAAATGAGCTGTCGTTCTTGCAAAGCGAAATATATTCTCCATTGTAAGTTTATTTCTTGGGAAAAAGGGTAACTTTCTTTAACAACAAAAAATCCCAGCGTTTTCAGCTCATCAATAGTTTCTTCAGATGGCCATCCATTGCATCGAGTTCTCAAGAGCCATTCATGTGCAACTGCAGGCCATGTTTTGCATCGATAACATTGAACCTCATCCAACATATGATTGTCGATTAACACCTTTGGTTTGTTCATATCTACTATATCAAACAAAACTATTCTTTCAAATTTGTCAGTTTTGAAGTAATGTTGAATGATAGGTGAAAGTGCACACAAGAGAGGCCAATGATTTAACATGCATGGTACACCACCAACTACAAGTTGTAGTTTGACATACCCAGATGGTGTTTCTGAGTCTCCAACAATTAGTAAAGAACTTCGGATTCTGTCAACTTTTGATATATCTTCGACGACAGGCCATTTTTCTGTACTTTGAACGGCAATTTGTTCAAATTTTTCACCTGTCAAAAAAGCATACTGTGTTAACATACTATAATATCCCCATGACCAATTGAAAGATTGAATTTATCGTCTTATTAAATACAGTATTTTCTTTAAAAATAGGAAACTCAGATACACATCCCTTGAAAAAGGCGATGACAAATCTTGCTTGTTGGAGAAATATAAACGACGATTGTCACCTCTGGTTAGTTATTATATGTTTTGGGAAACGGAAATATATCCGATAAATACTGATTGTAAACCCCTACTGGCCGATGTGGTTGTCTACTCAAATGATACTTAACCGTTTAAAAGACACAATGAAATGTATCTTGCAAAGTCGTTTTTCCCTTTCAGGTCCATTCATTTCATGTGTTTGAGCTTTTGATTTTACTATTTGATTACGGACTTTCAGTTTTGAATTTTCCTAGGAGTTCAGTAATTTTTAGGTTTTATTTTATACATTAATGGTGCCCTGTCACCACATGTTTTGAATCTTTACATCTGATATTATCTCAGTGACTTATGACTTCATACTATACGTTATGGCAAACGGGAACTTTCAACTTTACCACTGTCAACGTTGCAATTACATATCTCATTACATTTGTATAGCCTATAGTTTATCATGCATGTGCCTCTTGTGGTGGGGTGTTAATTTTGCAATCAAGCTACATCTTCTTAATGTTATATCTTGTTATTTTTCATATTGTATCAAAACATATTTGTTATTCTTCTGAGTTTTGAAATATCATCAGGATTTGACCAACTCTGTCGTAATTGTTTTACATATTGCACATATTTCACGTGCCCAAAAGTCGGTCATGAGCACAGGCTACTCAAGGAGGATACAACCATAATAATGTAGAACAAATTACACATGCGTAAAACAGTTACAAGTTAATAAACATGTTCATCATTCTGACATAAGGAATGCTTTACTGGGATAAGAAGTGGTGAAAGAGTTTCAAACTATCAATATTTTTAATTGCAGCTTTACTTATATTACTGTTAAATTTCTTTTGAATAGAGAGTAAGAAGGAGAAGACATAGAGACAACAAACTGACCTAAGACATAATACAGCACAAGGTCACCTTTAGGTCATCCACGCAGCCAGAAAATCCTTCAAATGGTAGCTGTCATTAGCTGACCAATGAACAATTCTGTTTAAAAAAATGACTCGGAATTCTTATCTAACTTCTATGAGTATTTGTTTAATTGTAAATTTTTATTCTCACAAATGTATCATCCGTCAAAAAAACTCACGTACACTTTAGACCATCAAAACAATCTGTTATCCTGTTTTTTTGGGTTTTTTTTTAAAGATTGTCGTAAGGTCTTTTGTATCAATAATAATACATCGTATATTAATTGTCGTTATATTATATATCACCTGGTGTAGCTGTGCCTTCGCATGTATTTCCAACTCTATAATAGGTAAAGCCGGTACTGAAAGTAACAAGAATCTCGCTAAAAATGGCTTGTTCTTGGCAGATCTTTCTATATTCATTATTCGCTCCAATATCATCAAGGATTTTGACTAACCATATGCTATCATTCCATTCGACTGAAAATAATTGTTCTAATGCATTTTAATTAAGAGACATTCAATCATTATTCAGATATAAGACAACAATATACATAACCAACTTCTGATGTTCTCTTATCGTTTTGACCTCGAAGCTCATGTTGACTTTTTTTTTATAGATACAGTGTTGTTGAAAAGATGGTTACAATGCATACATGTATAAAAAAAAACTCAGCCAATTGAAAATATGATATTTAAACATGTGAATAGGCGCAACCTTACCCCAACCTGGTGCCTTTAAAACAGCTTCATTATTTTGAATAAGCTTACAAAACCAACATATTATCACAGATGTCTAATACTTCTTTTAACCTGGCTATACAGTTAAGAATTTCAAATGAATCTATCAATATCTCCTTTGGGATACTTTTCTGTTGCATGTTTTCAAATACTTTAGTGACACCGTGTTATTTATCATGGCATGCACGGTTTTTATTAATCTTTGTTAGAACTTCAAAAACAAAATCAAAACACATCTGCGTTTCCAAAACATATTTTGTTCTGTTTTAGCGTTTTCGACCAGAACAGGAAATAAGCTGTATGTAATGGTATTTTTTTTCGATTAAATCTGGGGTACATTTGAACATTAGAAAAGGAAGGTCGAAACAACCATGGAATGCTTTTTACTTCGCAGTTATTTTAAAAGACTTATCATTATAGCAAACACTCGCAGTACAACTGTTGTATGTAAATCGATATAAGGAAATAATAGATATACATAAATGACACAGCAATCCATAATTCATCAATTGGTGTATGAGGGTAAGAATATATGAGTATGCAAGCTTTTATTCGTCAATTACTAGTTACAGTATATGAATTTTAATTCAAAATTCAAGACACAATAAATGTCTATTTTTCTTCAACGGGTATAAAGAACTCTGATCTTTGGGAACACCTATTTGCATTACCTGACTTAAGTGAGGTTCATGGTGCCATATTTCTAGTTTTTAGTATATTTGTTTGTAAGGGTTTGACTCTTTTTGTCAATACTGCTGTTGTTGTTTTAATCAGAAGAATTATTGTCATGCATAGCAAAAACCAGTGGCAAAATAACTATTTAATATAATCGTGTAAATGAAATAAACATTTGCAATTCTAATTTTAAATTCTTTACCTTCCTGTCGTTCCTTTTCGTTGCCTTTGTCTTTGATTGTCCTAATCCAGGTTTTCTCCTTAACCGATGACATCGTCGCATGAGTTTGTTTCACTTCTCCTAACAAAATATATTTTAGACGATGATTGACCTTTCAGCTGCTTAACTTTATATCATTCCACAGTAAAAGTCCAATTTTAAAACTGGATGCATGCTTACATCATATACTATAGTATTGTATAATATTAGAATCATCTTTATGGAAAATGTCTTACGCAAACATAAAATTAGAGACCAATATAGTGGATATAATTTTCAGTGTTAAGTCTTATTCCTAATTGTTTACATACACTTTAGAACACATGAATGCTTTCATCAGACCTGTATACATGTATCATATGACGTTTAAAAGGTGTCATACCACCAATTACGCCCTTAAATTTAGAACGTATGTGAAAGTAGGCCTACTCGGACAAAAAATAGTGCATTTGATGTCACTGTTTACTTAAACTAACCAACAAATTGGCAGAAATGAAACTTTTGCTGAAAGAGAAATATATTAAGACCATTTTGAGCTAAAATTTACTTGTTTATGAGTTTGCATTCAAAATTGAGGATTAATGCACCCCATAGTATACTAATTTAAGATTTCCAGAAAACCAGGGGTTATTTTTAGTGGTACCTCTATTCGGAAGACCTTTTCTTTTTTATATGATTTTGAACACCTGTTGAAAATTGGCATGTAGATAGCTGATACATGTACAATTCAGGATATACCTGGTTTCTATGAAGTTAAACTTAAGGAAAAATATTTAGAAAGCTGTGAAAATTGTAAAATTTGGTTGAACAGATAGGGACTTTCAATTGGTGGTATGACACCTTTAAGCAAAATGCGGTGAAACATCAAAATCAGAAATCAATTGTTTTTTTTTTGTCTTAACTTATCATTTGAGATAATAGTAGCCACATTTCAATCTTTTTGGGGGCAAAATGTCACAAATTGCAAATTTAGAGCCTAAAACTTGAGTTTGTGCTATTTTTAGCTTTTCCCATCCTGACAATATGCTTTTATATAAAAAAAATGTCCTAAATAATGTTATAAATGCACAGAAAATTATTCTGTGGTGTTTAACATCGAAACATAGGTTGTTTACTACCCCCAAACAAATTTTGTCATGCAGATTTAATGAAATTATTTGATTTTTACCCCTTATATCATTGCGTCATACTATGTACTTGGCAGATAGCATAGCCTAATGTAAACACTGCTGAAACTCACAAAAGTACCATTTATTATTCCAAATGAAATTTTTATATCTTAAATTTTATTAACTGACGTAAATAAACACAGTTAAATGACCATGACTGCACTTTTGATCAATTTGTAGTACTTTACTGACACAAGATGAAAAAAAGGGAGGTCAATATTCCTTGACACTTCAATACCTTGGATTTTTTACTTAATTCATTGCAAAAATTGTGGAAAGTCTTTAAAGATGTAGAGCAAACAAGGAAAAATCAGCAAAAACTGATCTTGATATTGAAAGTTTATGTTCCTGTAGCCCAAAATGAAATTTTCAAGTATTTTCTATCAAAGTCATACATTACAGTCAGTTTAAATTGAGCTGTGAAACTTTTAATATAAGTCGCATAATGCTCAGATAGGCTGTTTTGAACTACAAATTGACTACGGATTAAGAAAAAAGCAAAAAAAAAGATTTCTACTCAACTTTTTTGTCTCTTTAGGTGTCATACCACCAATTACGCCCTTAAATTTAGAACGTATGTGAAAGTAGGCCTACTCGGACAAAAAAAAGTACATTTGATGTCACTGTTTACTTAAACTAACCAACAAATTGGCAGAAATGAAACTTTTGCTGAAAGAGAAATATATTAAGACCATTTTGAGCTAAAATTTACTTGTTTATGAGTTTGCATTCAAAATTGAGGATTAATGCACCCCATAGTATACTAATTTAAGATTTCCAGAAAACCAGGGGTTATTTTTAGTGGTACCTCTATTCGGAAGACCTTTTCTTTTTTATATGATTTTGAACACCTGTTGAAAATTGGCATGTAGATAGCTGATACATGTACAATTCAGGATATACCTGGTTTCTATGAAGTTAACCTTAAGGTAAAATATTTAGAAAGCTGTGAAAATTGTAAAATTTGGTTGAACAGATAGGGACTTTTAATTGGTGGTATGACACCTAAAACAAGTGCAGAACGAATAAGATTTAGGTGAGCTTCGAGTTCACAAATAATTAGTTTTCAGTGTTTTTGTTCTTTTTTTTTGGTCTTTTGCACGGATCTTTGTTTTGTTTGGTATTGTTGCTGTCCTAATTTGCGTCGCATAATTGTTATCAAATGTAATATCAATGGTAACCAATAAACTCATCATAGATACCCGGATTAAAATTTAATATATACGACATACGCGCGTTTCGTCTACAAAAGACTAACCAGTGACGCTCGCATCAAAATTTGTTTACAGGCCAAACAAAGTACGAAGTTAAAGAGCATTGAGGACAAAAATTCATTAAAAGTGTTTTAAATACACCTAAGATAATCTATTCCTAAGGTAGAAAAGCAATTGTATTTCAAAAATTCAAGTTTTTGTTAACAATTAATTTACTATCATGAATATATCATTATTAACTCAAGTCAACACAAAAGTGCTGACTACTGGGCTGGTGACACCCTCGAGGAAATGAATCTCCACCAACAGTGGCATGGACCCAGTGGTTGTAAATAAACTCATCATAGATACCAGGATTAAAATTGTATATATTAAAGCCAACTGTTAATAATTGTCAAATTACGTTTTAGGAGATGTACAAATTGATTAAACATCAATCAAATCTTAAAGTTAACATTTTTACGCAGCTTTTGTTGATTGACTCATTTTTGGGTTTGGTAATTTTACTAAGACTTCAACGCATGCGATTGTTACATTTTAACGACTTTTGCCTTTTCTACTGTTTAACTTCATTTAGTTTCTATTTATTCATGACGTCTAATAGTGAAATAATACAAACTTCTCAAATAATACAAACTTCAGTCAGATAATAGAGTGAAGGCATTTTAAACCAAGTAAAAAAGTCACAGGTAAAGAAATCACCAAACAGGTCACAGAAAAAAGTCACAGTATATATTTTGTATGAAATAGTCATTATGGTCGGCACGTACATGTATTTATAGAAGAAACATAACCAATATATATTTTTTCATGAAAATGGTCATATGACCACATATGTATATGTATATATATATAAACATTTAGTAGTGTAGTGGAATTAACTATTTTTGGATTCTTATAAATTCTATATATGACTTTTGGACTAGTTTAAATCTCGGTCTATTTCTTAAATTTATTCTTCCATACTTTTGATTTTTTAACCCTGTATGCTAACATTCCCATGAAAATTTTAAAATTGTTTGAACGTACATTGAACGACAAATTTATGTGACGTATAAAAAATTTCTGACGTCAGACACTCAAATCAATAAATGTGTTCGTAGATAGTAGATGTTTTTGTGTTCTGTTAAATTGTTCCTTTTAAAATTGTTAAACGATGATGACTGATGTACCCATATTTTGACTATTATATTTATTGTGTCTGTTTATTTAACGCATCAATTTAAAAATATCGGAAATTGATGAGACTGTCATTAAAATGAGAGGGTTAGCGCTATAGAACCAGGTTTAATCCACCATTTTCTACATTTGAAAATGCCTGTACCAAGTCAGGAATATGACAGTTTTTGTCCATTCGTTTTTGATGCGTTTTGTTTTTTGATTTTGCCATGTGATTATGGACTTCCCAAATTGATCTTCCTCTAAGTTAAGTATTTTTGTGATTTTACTTTTTAGTATAAACATCAACCCAACAATGTAAGATCTGTAAATTTCCTTTCGCAAATTTATTGTTCCTCCCTCGCCGGGATTCGAACCCATGCTCCTGAGATATCGTGACTCTAATTCGCCTGCACAGTAGCCGTCCAACTAGACCACACGAATGATTACAAAATGAAGCTTTCGGTGGCCGGCTGTAACCTTTCCAAGCCCTGACTGGTTTGAAAAACGTGAACAACACAACTGTGTTCACATGTGAAGCTGAATCAAAATGTGTTTATATGTGAAATATGACTTACAATACCACACAATAAGTACATTTAAAATGTAGTTTTGTGCGACATTGTAAAATACTTTCTACAAATGTGTGAGGCAAAATTATCGAAAACATATAATTTTGATTTGAAAGTATATCAAACTTGTTTGCCTTATGATGCATTATCTTGTATAATAACTTGAATTCGTACTTATCGTTTTAAAGAAATAATTTACCTTGATCTCTACTTGTTGAAATATATTTGTTGTCTGCTATTTGCATCGTTTGGTTGTCATTGAGGTTATTGTCGTGAAGAAGTCGAATATACCTGTGCATACCAATTGCTACCTATGAAATGAGAAATACTTTCTTTTTTTTATCGCGTATTTTTTATAAACATATTTTCTTAATTACGGAAATAATAATAAACTTGTACGAAATTGCGTTTTCTCCTGAATAAATTTGTAATGAATTCAAATGATAAATCACTTCCATATGTGGATTGGGCAAAGGCTATGTGTTGAAGGCCGTACTTTGACCTACAATTGTTTACACATTTTACTTGGATGGAGAATTGATTCGTTCGGTTCTCTTGCCACATCTCATTATTTCTACTTATACCAATGTAAAAGAATAAAAACCTATGCAAGAACGAGGCAATAGCAATATTAGTAATTAACAATTATAATGAATTCAAATATGTATTGCAATTACATGACACAATTATAGCATTTGTCACAACATAAAAAATAAAATCAGACATTAGCATCAAGATTATGTATATTCATACATAAACAAGTACTATTTCAAAAGTCCCCTGTCACCAGATTTATAGACTGTTCTTAAAAAGATAAAGGCTTATTTACGCACATGTGTGATCTTGGATTAGTATAAACGAAATGTCATCAATATCATTTAAATTTGTAAATTTATATTCTCATTTATCAAAAAATCAGAATAAAGTTGTCTTATATTACTGTAAACGTCACAATATAAAAAGAAATGATTTCACCTTTAATTTTTGTACTTAATCAAACTGAAAGGAAATACATGTTCTTGCTAATTTGTGGTTTCACATCTTACATGTCTTTCTTATTCAGTTAAATATATGAAAGTGTAGAATCCAAATAAAAAAGTTTATATTGACGTTGACGAGTATCTGCACTTTGCGCTGAAATATTATACTCTCTGCGGATACGGCACAATCCCATCAAATCAGCATCGTTCACTAGCAAAAGCAAAAATTTTCGAAAAGTCTGAAAATGCACCGAAGAGTTTATATGGTAACCAATACTTATTTAACCTATATTTTTGCCTTTTTTTCTTGTCATATTTGTTTTTGCAACCTAGTATTCAAGGTGTCGTTTCGGGCAACATTTGTTAATTGGTCAAATTGAATCTCTAGCATTTAATTTATAAATCTATTCATGTACATGTTATATTTATATAAGTCTGAAAATAATATATATATATATATATATATATATATATATATATATATATATATATATATAATGTCTAAAAATAGCAACAATCAACATTTAATCTAATTAAGCGTGGATCAGTTTGTGAAAATAAACTGATACAGTTACTGAATTAAAATTATAATATATATATATAAATGTGTGCATACCATTATCATCTTGATTATAGCCAGTATAGTCAATTCTTGACAATGCATTTCCTCCTTTACTACTACAAAAAAAGAAAAAAAAACTAATAATACATTTTGTTTTTGTGAAATGACTATTACTTTACTTAATTGTTCTTGCTCATGCTTCTACAGTCCCTTGATGGTAAAACCTTCCCTAAAAAAAGTATATGGTGTAATGGTGTATGGCATATGGTGCAATGGTAGAATTTGTATGGTGCTATGAAGTATGGTGTAAGGTAAATGTTGCGTTGGTGTGTGAGGAGTGGTGTGATTGTGTAACATGTATATAAAGTGTTGTTGTCAAAGTTTAAAACTATGCAAATTATAGATAACAACTGGATTTTAATTTTATACATTAATTTAAAATATTGTGATCCAAAACGAATTTTGATCACAATATTGTAATTATTGTATGACGTTTTTGTAATTTGGATTATGGGTAATTTCGAATGACTTAGAAAGAATGTGTAATGTGTATGATGTAAAGGTGTAACGTGTATGATGTAAGGGTGCAGGGTGTATATTTTAATGGTGTATGGTGAATGATATAATGGTGTATGGTGTAAGTGGGAAGTTTTTACCATCCAAGGACTGTTTTTAACTTTAATCATGTTTTTTGTAATTGACCAAAGGTCTGATCTGAATTTCCCAATTGTCACACTAGCATTTCAAATCAGTTTCACGCACGAATCCCATTGCATAACATTTATGCATCTCGGCTAACACGTAGCCACCTCATGTGGTGGAAGTCCTTGTAAATGTAAATAAAGGCAACAGTAGTATACCGCTGTTCAAAACTCTTATATATGCACTCCTAACGCATCAAACTATTTAAAGAATAAATTGAACAATAATATGAATTGGTTGACTTGTTAGACGTGACAATGTCTTAATTCACTTATATCATGTATTTTCACGGCTGTCTCAGATACCGCAATATTCATCCGATCTGTTAAAAATTCTTTGTATGTTTCTAAGCGTGGACTACCATTGATGGTGATACACCAACGGCAATATAATCATACTTTGTCGACACTACCTTTTAGGGTTATTTTTTTAATCTATTTCAATCTTGTTAATTGGTTTATCGAATGTGAACAGACAAATTGCATTGCAATACTCTTGCTTTAGAATTAAACTATTTTTGAAGCATTACCCACATGCGCATGTAGAAAAGTCCCTGTTTGATATCTTAAATTTTTATGCCATCTTTATCCTTTTTTATTTAAAAACGAAGCTATGCACCCTCATGTTTAGAAGGTTGTAAAATATATGCTTTCCTTTTGATTCCAATATTTATATATTTGAACGATTTTTTGCTTGAATATTCAAACAAAATAAATATGATTAATGTGCTGTCCATTCCTTGTGCGAGTTGTCTCCTGTATTATTTCTGAATTGAGAAATAAATGGTATCAAATTATAAACATTGTACGAAGATCTTTATATATAAGTAACTGCAAGTAGTTACATTGGGTAGTTTATTTTTCTACCTGTTCTGATGTCCGACTGGGCCTCCATTATACTGGGTTTCAATTTGCGTGTTGATGTGTGTTTGTTTATTCTACATTAGATAGAGGTGAAAAGGGGAGGGTTGAGATATTAAAGCTAAGTTTAACCCCAGCGCATATTTGCGCATGTTCCGAGTTTAGAGCATCTGGGCTTTGTTAGTTTTGATTATCTTTTAAATTCAGTTTATTTTTATGTTTCGAAGTTTAGTATGAAATATTTGTTCATTGAACTTATACACATGTTTGATAAGGGGCCAGCTTTTGTAAAAATAAAAGCGATGATTCACTAATTTGTCCTTATTAAAAATCATTAAATCTTTGCGACTTGAAATCTATCTTAACCTTTACATGTGCTTATAAAGGTTGGTATAATTATGGATGACAAAAGACAATTTCTGACTTTATCAATAAAAACTCTAAGAATTTTTTACCATCACATTGGACAATGTTTGAATAGTTTTTGAAAACGCTATTTTCAGAAGTTCAAATGTTATACATCTCTCCGTTTTCAAATCCATTGCAACTTTTGGTAAAAAAAGATGCAGATGGTCTTTTTGTTAACATTTTGTGTTTCGCTCTCTCTTTTATTAAACACGTGTATTCTTAATTTTTGTGTAGGGTAGAAAAATGGTTGAATTTGGCACTGTCGCAAGTTTAAATGTTTTAAACGATCCTTCTTAATTCGTCAAGTATTGTTTGAAAGATTTATTTAACAAACATTTTGATTTTACTTTCCAGTATTTAAGATACACGAATACATACAATATTATATTCTTCCACATTTGGATTACTGTTGTTCAGTATGGGGAAACTGTAACAAGTTTTTAGTTGACAGTTTACTAAAATTGCAAAAAGGGGCAGCTAGAATTATTTTAAACGAACACGATATTCGTAAACCATCTATTGAACTATTTAAGGAATCTGGAATTATTCCTGTTACTAAGAGAATATTTTACCACAAATCATTATTAATGTATAAATCAAAACACCAACTAGCACCAAAATATTTATCCAATCTTATTGTGCTTACAAGTAGTAAATAATCGTACAATACTCGACTTTCATCATCGGATAATTTTATTGTTCCTAAATCAAATACAGAATTATACAAATCAAGTTTTTCTTTTAGTGGTCCAAAAGTGTGGAATTCACTGTTCAGTGAAATTAAAAAATCAAAAAGTATATCTGCATTCAAAAACTCTTACAAGTCATTTTATTTTTAAAAGTGTTGAATTTATAAGTTAAGCCACAATGTATACCATAGTTGTTTTTGTTGTTGTTGTTATATTACTTTATATACGTCTATTGTTTACATGTGTGTAATAGTAGTTTAATTATTTTTTATTCATATTGTTAACATTGTATGTAGAGAGCCTTATTGAAAATTGGTTTAATTCAAATGAGTTACTCTCTTTAAATAAAGATATTATTATTATTATTCTTCTGATTATTTTTTTTTCTTCCGCCTAATTTTGTTCTTGCAATAAACATTTGTTTCGCAATATGTCGCTTTGATATTTGGTATATGATATCGAACAGTTTATGCACTTTTGAAATTTACCCTGCGTTACCGAATACTTTTCTTTGTAGGAGTTATCTCCCCAAACACTGTTTTCCTTGTGCTCACAACTCCTCCGCAACCGTAAAAGATAACGACAAATTTATTTTACAAAATTGCTCGTTATATCCTTTGCATGATTTGTCCTATTTTGACATAAGCAATATGACCGCTCCATATGAGAGTTATTTCCCCTTATGCATCTGATATAAGTGATATGCATTTCTATCTTATAAACCATAAGTGATAGAGACCTAGGATCTTTTGATTTGAGGTGCTTGGTCCAAAAAAATGAAAATTAGGTCAAGGTCAAAGGTCAAGGTCATATTCTAATATTTGAATTTGGCTTGTTTTCACTTATATCCAAAAACCGTATAAGATATCAACAATAATTTTTACTAAATTGTTAGTTGCGACATGTCGTAACACATAAATTTTTATTGCAAGGGCACGTTGAACATAAAAGGGAGTTTTCTCCCCTCTTGTATTTAAAAATACGTGTTTGGTGATATAAGTCATTAACCAAATATAATTAAGACCTATGGTCTTTAGATTTGAGGTCCTTAGTTCATGACCTTGAAATTGATCTCAAGGTCATAGCTTAATTTGACGTTCTAGATTTTGACCTTTGCTTTTATTTTATATGTATACATGGTAAAGCTATGAAACTTTTGGAAAAAGGTATCAAACCATTTAACCTTGAAAGAAACAACCGGAAGTGACCTTTTGTAAACCGGAAGTAGCTATTTTTTGTACTTTATTAATATGAAAGTATATAGAACCAGATATTTTTGGAATCAGTGTCAAGTAAATATTCAAATATAATGGTAAGTAACATTTTTCAAACCGGAAGTAACAAATTATCTCCCTTATTTAAAAAAAATGTATGGAAACCAAATATTTTTGGAATCAGCGTACTAGAAGCTATCCTTTGACGATTGAAATGACATTTTAAACTTAGTTTCACAACTTTCATATCAAAATACATTGTTTTGATGGAAAGACCCAAGTAAATATTCAAATATAATGGTAAGTAACATTTTTCAAACCGGAAGTAACAAATTATCTCCCTTATTTAAAAAAAATGTATGGAAACCAAATATTTTTGGAATCAGCGTACTAGAAGCTATCCTTTGACGATTGAAATGACATTTTAAACTTAGTTTCACAACTTTCATATCAAAATACATTGTTTTGATGGAAAGACCCAAGTAAATATTCAAATATAATGGTAAGTAACATTTTTCAAACCGGAAGTAACAAATTATCTCCCTTATTTAAAAAAAATGTATGGAAACCAAATATTTTTGGAATCAGCGTACTAGAAGCTATCCTTTGACGATTGAAATGACATTTTAAACTTAGTTTCACAACTTTCATATCAAAATACATTGTTTTGATGGAAAGACCTTCAATTGTTCTCTGAACAATTGGTTTTTAATTATTATTATTATTATTATTATTATTATTATTATTATTATTATTATTATTATTATTATTATTATACGTTCCTCTTCTTTTAGCAAGCACTTTATAAACATCGCTTCGACACAGATGCACCTTTTGTGTCTATTTTCCGACAAGAAAGCGTTAGTTCGTGTAGTAGTTTTGTTTGACTATTTGATTTAATCTTACTTAAAGTAGCACAATACAAAGATTTTATAACTCCAACTCCCAAGTTTATTTTTTATTCATATTGTTAACATTGTATGTAGAGAGCCTTATTGAAAATTGGTTTAATTCAAATGAGTTACTCTCTTTAAATAAATATATTATTATTATTATTATTATTATTATTATTATTATTATTATTATTATTATTATTATTATTATTATTATTCGGTCTTTCCACTTTTCTGTGGAAAGACCTATTGTTTTTCTTCTGATTATTTTTTTTTCTTCCGCCTAATTTTGTTCTTGCAATAAACATTTGTTTCGCAATATGTCACTTTGATATTTGGTATATGATATCGAACAGTTTATGCACTTTTGAAATTTACCCTGCGTAACCGAATACTTTTCTTTGTAGGAGTTATCTCCCCAAACACTGTTTTCCTTGTGCTCACAACTCCTCCGCAACCGTAATACATTTCGCTTTGGATCAATGTTATGAAAACCCTATTATGTTTTGTCGGCTGTTTTCAACTCTTTTGTTGGGTTGTTGTCTCTTTCCCAGTTTTTATTCTCAGTTCTGTTATATATAAATTGACGTTTATATGGCTATAAAAATAAAACAGCACAGTTATTTTTGATACACTGGACTGAATGCCAGTATGTTGATTTCCAATGTACAAACCATTTCTTCTAGATGAGTTGGTGATGTTTTCTATCGTTGTCTTTTCTCCCACTGCTTTACTTGGAGATTCAATTTTGGAAATTATGTCCTTTCTATATAATACCATGGCGGTGTCCGTATTTGAAGATGCTTTCTCAATTATGGGGATTTCCATAGCCAAATCGGAAGCTGCATGAGTGGTATGGTAGATTAGTTCTCTTTCGATGGTCGACCTTCTAGTCAATGTTGAAGTATTTTCTGAAAAGTAATATTAAAAGTTTGACAATACCTTCTTACTTCTGGGTCTGGCAGCATGGCGGAATTTTTTCAGCTCCAAAAAAAATGGACTAAATGAACAGAATCCTGTCATAAATCAGTAATCTAATACAATATAAACATCCCAAAATGTCCCGAAAAAACTTTTACAGTGTTGCCAAAGGTACAAATACTGGCATATTTACTTTATGGAACAAATGTGAGACAAGCGTTCACAAATTTCACCATGCTGTTTTTAAAGGTTTTCATAATATTGACCAAGCTATTGTCTTTTTAATGGCAGACGGAACTTATAAATCATGCAATTCCATACCAGTATATGACGAAACAACTACCACTAAATCCCCTAAGGATTATGGCCACAATTGCGATAGTAAATTATGTAATACAGAAAATCTTGATTTATCAATATTGGAAGAAGACTCCAACATGTGTAGTACTAGTGATCCTTCTATTAAGGACGAAAACGAAACTGCAGTAAAACAAATTGCACAGTTATCCTCAAACACTGATACATGTACCACTGATATGCAGTCTCAAGTAAATTCTGACGAGACACAACAACAGTCCAATAACAATGACCCTAAAGTTGAATCAAAACAGAAAGCTACATCTAACAAAACTACATGTACCCAATCCTGCAAGTATGAAACTAGTGAACATATGATGCAATGTAATAGGTGCCAGGGATGGACACATTATGTTTGTACAAAGCTCCCTGTCTACCAACTTTACTTACTAGTCCATACCTCCCGTAGATATACTTGTGAGACTTGTTCTAATGTAACGACTTCTTTCTATGAAAAATGGACAAACAAAGGAGCAGTAGAACCATCCGACAACCCAAACTTGAGTAACAAGACTCTTGAAATTGTTTCTCGAATAGAAAATAGTGTAGTGCAAGCAATAACATCACTCAATCAATCAAATCAAGATGAGAAAATCAACAACTTGCAATATGAACTTCAAATCACGAAATCAAACTCTAAATCAATTGAAGGTGTTGAAAAAAAGTTAGAAGATTTGAAACAAGTAATGCACGAGAGTAAAGACTTGATCTCTACAAGATGTACATCTGAAGAAGTAACAAAGATCAGTGAACAAATTAAAAAAGACAAAGTAACAGTTATTAATCACCTAAAACCATTACAGGAGAAAATTTCATCACTTGAAAATACCATTCAAGCCCCAGTCTTTGAAATATTGGCAACTAAATTAGAAAACATGAGCCCTGAAATAGAAAGCATAAATACAAATTTAGAACAGACTTACAAATCAATTGAAAAAAAGTGTTACGGCAAACTTTAACATCACGAAGAACATAAACCAGATTTCTTCACAACTTCAAAAGTCCAATTCGTTTAAGCGTAGTTTGATAGCTAAGTAAATCTCCGACTTGAACAATAATTGTTTTGTTATATGAACTTTGGGTTAGCAACCGAAACAAACATAATTGGTAAATTTGACAATGATTGGAATTCAGCAGCCAAAACTGTGTTAACACAACTGACTAAAAATGTCAAACAAATCTACATCCTGAGTAGACAAAATCTGATGAATACACCTTAAAAAAATTATTGTAGTTGATAGAAATCATTATAAGAACGTCAACAAAAAACTACTTTTGAAGTTGACAGCTCATGAAAAATAATCCAACCTAATTCCGTAATAGTGTGCATTATCCTGAGGGGAAAAAACAAATTGAGTAGAATATGAACACAAGGATAAACACAAGTGTTTGTTTTTACTCGAATGGGTTGATAAGTGTTTAATTCATACGCGATTAAATGTTTTGTATTGCTCGTAAGGTGATGTCAAATTTCAGTATTCAAAAGAATCACCTCCAAAGTGCGACACATGTGTATCTTTCAATAAGAACACTCAAATATATTCTTTTAGATAAGCAGGTACCCAGACAAGAAAAAAATCAATGAATGACGAAATTAAAACGTTTGTCTTGATATATCTAGATATCATTGGTGACTGAAACTTATTAAATAAAATCCACCGTAAATAAGTAAGTAAATGTGTATTTTCGGGATTTTATCATATTTAAAGTTTTACAATTATAGGAAGTGCACCTTGGATCATTGTACATGTGCAAACGAGTTGTGTTCCTCTCCTTGCCGACTTCTTTTTATTTTTATATGAGTCGGATTTCCTTCAGACACTTGTCAAAACAAGAAGATAAAAGAAACCAGAAAATTTAATTTCACATTCAGATATATATATTGATGATGCTTTTTCGATTAACAATCAAAACTTTTCTGTTGGGATATACATTTCCCTAACTTATTCCGCATTCAAGAGTTTGCAGCTGCTATTCATACTTAGTAAAAAATCACTAATGTCTGAATAAAAAGTTATTAAACGTCTCATTCTTTTTCTAATAAATTTCATTTGAAGGTATTTAGACCTTTTGTATAGTTCCTTCTTATGTTGTACTCTAATACCACTGTCATAGGTGAGGGGAGGGTTGGGATCCCGCTAACATGTTTAACCCCGCCACATTCTATATGTATGTGCCTGTCCCAAATGAGGACCCTGTAATTCAGTGGTTGTCGTTTGTTTATGTGCGACATATTTGTTGTTTGTTCATTATTTGTACATTAATTAGGAAGTTAGTTTTGTCGTTAAAATTGTTTCCCATTGTCATTTCGGGGCCTTTAGAGCTGACTATACGGGTATGGACTTTTGCTCATTGTTGAAGTCCGTACGGTGACCTATAATTGTTAATTCCTGTGTCTTTTTTGTCTTTTGTGGAATATTGTCTCATTAGCGATCATACCAACTCTTTTTTTTATATAAACTTGTTGATAAATATTCCGTATCAATTTCACAAATAATACATGAGGGTCTTGAACTATATATTATGAATACAGACGTTTTGTATCATCTAAATAACGTGTTATAGTATTCTTTAAATTATCTGTATCCATAAAGTCTTGTTTTGTGATATCGATTTGATTGGCTCTGAACTTATACACTCCGTCATTGTGTTATTGTTTTGTGGTAAAAACAAATCTGGTCTTCCATTTTTCATGTTTTTCCTAATTTGCTTTGTCTATATGCCTTGTATTTCTTTGTTACATTTAACGTTGCATGTACTCATACATCATATCATTGTGTTATTGTGCTATCATGGTTACTTGTTGTATTCTTGTCTTTCAAATTTGTTAAATTGCTTTGTCTATTCATGTATGCTTTTTGATTTATTATTCTAAATGTCAACGTACATTGAAGATCGACAATTTGGACTTGTCGCATTCAGACCTAAGTCTCATTGGTTTTTCTTTTCTTTTAGTGTGTATAGTTCTCCAAATTTAAGCTATCATAGACAGCTTCTACCAGACGGTGTTGCCCATTAAGCAATATATATCTTTTTTTATACATAATCATAGATATTGAGATGCATTTGTT
Organism: Mytilus galloprovincialis; assembly: GCF_965363235.1. Classification (NCBI taxonomy): domain Eukaryota; kingdom Metazoa; phylum Mollusca; class Bivalvia; order Mytilida; family Mytilidae; genus Mytilus; species Mytilus galloprovincialis. Next base: position 21,462,100 of record NC_134848.1, on the reverse strand, counting down.
TCGTAGATGTCTATAATTCAGTCAATGGCAAGAATTTTCTTATTCATTTAGTTAATCAGTAATGACACGATTATATCTGATTAAACCCTACAATAGGAAAAGATGCATATTTATTAAACTTATTTAAAAATGCGATAGAGCTCAACCATTTTTTTTTATAACTTTTAGTTAATAATACCATGTCACAAGGAATCTGATGATTTGCATGTGCTGTAATATTTGACAAATTAAACAAATTTTACATATATGTGACCCGAATTAATTTATGATTAAAACGAAGAAAACTCCTAACTTTTCAACAGTAATACAAATTTCGCTTTATGTGGTTTAATTGTTTTTAATGGGATACCATTTCTATGAAAATACAACGTTCGTGACAATTGTCAATTTCCTATTGGTATAATCTAAAGTAATTATCTATTGTTAATTAATTCTTTGTCATTTTCTAGAATAGAATTATGAAGTTTTACTGCTCGTAGTAACATCATAATAATTATACCTTTAACAACTGTGCTGACAGCAGGACTCTTAGAACTTTTACATTTGTGGCAAATACAAGTGTAGACTTTAACTCGAATATTTGCGGATGGTAACACCTTTGTAATGAAGCATGAATTCTCGTCATCTGGTACAACAATGATTCCTGGGTATTTCCAACCATCTTCCATATATTCAACAACGTACTTTTTGGTTTTGAAAAAAGTGATAAAAGGTTCTTTCCATGAAACTAATACACCATTATTGACACTTGATGCTTTTACGTTTTGTGGAGGTGATGGATCTAAAACAGTGAATCTCAATAATCAAACTTTGTTTTTCATTTTCATCAATGTAATCATTATACAAATACGAAATAAAATGGAAAGAAAAGAATATATATGAGACAATATCTGAAAAAGTCTAATTTTTGGCAATAAGAAAAAAACATTAAAAAAAATTCTTAAGACCCGGTATTTTAAAAGCACAACTCGAAGAACACACATTGAGGATCTAGGAACTGTTGTCTGTAATACAAACAATTGTTAAAAGTGGTAACAATTGCTATTCTAAAAATGGTATAAAAACTATCTAGTTCTTTCCTGTTACCAAAATGAATCAACTTTATTAGTTTCTAATGGGAATGAGGAATAAGTTCAAGACACTATTTGTGGTTTACTAGTATATCCTGCAATAGTTTACCAAACGCCAATTATTGATTTTAGCATTTGCAATACAAAAGGTTTAGAAATATACTTAAATATAGTCAGATATGTCGGTAACATGGAATGATCTTGAGTATCAGGACAACGGTAACAGGACAGAGTTTGTGACAGAAAGGATTTTTTTCTCAAAAAAAAATAAATTTAAGAAAAATACATTATTTCAGATTGGTCACAATTGGAAGATAACAGCAAACAATGTCATGTATCCTTTGAAACTGTATTGGCAAGATGACAACTCTGACTAGGTAATGAAAATTCTACAATAAATTCCTTTCTGTTACTATCTAGTATTGCACAATGTTCTCTGCTGTAATCAAAAACAAAAAACCTCTTTTTTTATTAGATATACTGTATATCATATTGAAATTCATTTAATATGGTAATGATAACTTCTATTAAATGAAATGGTTCGCATATAGTAGATTAACTTTTTGATTCATCAGTCTAATTGTCTTGAACATCCTTCCTGTTACTGATTATGGTTATGCTGTTACTTTTTCTCAGGTAACATTACAGAACGTAACAGAAAGGAATTACGCAGTACTTTTTTTTCATTTCCTCGAATTGTGAAGAAGTTTACTTCCATCTACATATCAATTTGATAAGATATTATAAAAACATACAGTGCTGACGATGTAATATTCTTAGAAGGTACACAAAAAGGGTCTAACAGGAGAGAACAACATAATTATTTTTCTCCAAATTCTGATCTTTGGAGAGTTCATATTTTTTTAAACTGGCTGTTATTCACCTAAACATATGGAGTCATACATTCAGGAAATGATTCTCTTCGCATTGCATTCCAAGAAATAAATTGTTGGTCTTTCAAACGTATCCACAGGTGGAAAAACCCAGTGGTAACAGGAGGTAAATTAATAGACCCTTAAAAATGCAAAATTTTCTAACATGCTTTAGTTATAACAAAATCAGACCATTAATTGAGAAGCTTTTTATATAATCTATCAGATTTGTGAAAATCGGAAGGCTGTTTACTTAATTTAAATATTCTTTGAGTGATTTAATTTTCAGAAAATAATAGGGGACAACATGATTTTTTAGGGAGTTGACCACTTAAATTAAATATTGTATTGAAAGAAATTTGGTGCAGTTGGTGCATTATATACACTAGTCAATACTGAAATATAATATTTTCCAAAAAGATGCCTGAATAAAAAATAATTGCTGGTGAAAGATGGGACATGGAAATTATACTTTTTCAGATATTGTCTCATATATAATTAAACAAAAAAAAGTACACACCAATTGTATTTGCAAACAAACAGAAATGTCTTGCATATAATTAGTGGTTTTAATATATCTTGGGGAATTTTTAAACATATCAATGCTTCAACTAGGACCATCAAAATTCTGCTTTTATCCAAGAACCATGGAATATTTTGGTAGGGCTGATGACATCTGTCAAATGAAAGGGTTGCCGTCACATTTAAATAATATGTAGCTAAACAATAATGTAGAGTTAATTTGTTGCGTTCTGTTGTATGTCAAAAAACATGAATTATTTGAATTTCCGTTTCCAATATGCCAAGATTACAATTCAAAGTATTAACTGTTGTTTATTTACCAGTGACATTATTTCTCAATATAGTAAAAGGATAAGTATTTTCCTCTTGATTTGAATGAGGGAAAAGATATCACTTAAACATTAAAAAATCATAACGTAAATTAAACCATGTCAAAATGAGAGAAAAAAAACGTTAGCAAGCATAACATTGATTTGTCTTACCTCAAAATATTGACTATTCACTAGCGCTACGAAGAGCTTTTAATCTTTGAAATCATATATTGTATGTGACATAAGCAACAAATTAATAATATGCTATGAACTAGTGATTCTAAAGCGCCAAAATTTACGACAAACAAAGTGAGAGAGTTACTCACAAGCTCACACAATTTAGGCTAATTATTGAAATATGATATTTTTGTTTCAAACATTTATAAATGCAGAATTAGAATAACAATCGAACATTATGATTCAGTTTGATTCAATTTTGTTCAAATCAGCTCAAAATCATATTTGATAGCATATTAACTTGCAAGTCGATAATTCAACCTAAATTGACCTTTAGTTGACCTAGACTTGAGAAGGATAGCGCATTCGCTAATCAGGCGCAGTTATAATAAAAAATCTAAACGCTGAAATGTGAAACAAGAAAACCATTGTTAAGAACCCTTTTATTGACTGACGCATCCCGGCAACAAAATTATGCTGATACATATAAAATCGATAAAAGAGGGGCGAAATATACTAGAACATGTAGAAGGACAGTCAAACTCATAGATCGATAATAAATTGAAATAATATAAAATACAAGTATTTCCTTTTTTTTGGAAAATGAAATCACACTGACCTAGACATATACTCTTACTAAAATTGCACGTGTTTTTCCATGCATTTTTAGTTATGCATGTGTTTATATCTGGTATAGGCAAACAAGCTGCTATCTTGGAGAAGAAAACAAACCGTTCCTAAATGTGAGCCAGAGTAGGCAGACACTTTTGATTTAAAACTTACAAAATAGTATAATTAAAAAAAAACAATGTACATCTGTGTTCTCGTTAAATTCTATTACCGGATAAACAATAATTGACTTTAGGTAGTCCGTTTTTTGAGTGGTTTGATAACTATAAAAGAAATACAATGAATTATGAGTCTCTTTTTTGTAAACAGTGTATATAGTGAACGAATGTACCAGGCTTAAATACACCAAACGCGCGTTTCGTCTACATAAGAGTAACCAGTGACGCCCAGATCGAAATAGTAAGAAAGCTAAACAAGTAAAACATTGAAGACCAAAATGTCCACAAAGTTGTGCGGAATATATCCAAGGTCATCTACAATTTATAAAAAGGACAATATAAATAAAATTCATGTCAAACCCGAAGTGCTGACGACTTGGCTGGTGATACACTCGGGGACAAAACGTCCACCAACAGTGGCATCGACCCAGTGGTGGTAAAAGTTATCCCAGGAACCATGCTCATAATTTGATACGCCATAGGCGCATTTCATTTACAAAAGACTCAAAAGTGACGCACAGATCAAATTAGTTCAAAAGTCAAATGAGTATAAAGTTATAGAGCATTGAGGACCCGCAATTTCAAAATGTTGTGCCCAATACGGGTAAGGTAATCTTTGCATTGAATAAAAAAAATCGTATTATTGCGATTAGTTCATACTATTGCAAACATTTAATGTATAACAAAGACCATATAATTGATATGTATGTGCTGACTACTGGGCTGGTGATGCCCTTTGACACAAAACGTCTACCAGCAGTGACATTAATTATATTTGTATTGATAATTTATAAAATACGAGAAGTCAATGTAAAACGTTACAAATCGGAAAAAGTGTTATTTGTAGCCAACTTGTGATCTAAAAAACAAAATTACGTCTTTGCATGCGTTTAGGTTGTAAACTACAAATCGTTCAGTGTCTGCAATTTTCTTTAGACATGTTTTTTTTGTACATTGTTTACAAAAATAGGGCAGCTGAAAAACATTTTTGAATATTCCAACAATAAATAGAAATGACAAAAAACTATTATCATACCAATTAATATGAAAGAAATAACTTTGTTACTTTCAACTTGTACTTTCATAGTTATTTCGTTAGACTTTGCAACTTACCGTTCATTCGTTTTAGCCAAAAACTTTTAAATTTTATTGTGTCAGATCCAATCATCTTCTTTTGAAATGTATTCTTAAAGGTATCATGTAACACCTTCTCATCAGTAAATCCTTCAGATATAAACATAATTGTAACAACTATGCTGCCTTCACTGAAACATATTTTTTTTATGTAAGATTAGATACAAAAAAATAGAATGATTACACTCGAACACAGGATATAAGCTATCCTTACAACAATATTAAGAGTGGGATAACTATATGTTCAATGATCTCCAACATACATTGCAGGTCATAAGTAGTCTACTGTTGTTCTAAAACCCTTTTACAATATGAAAACAGTTACCCATTTCTAATGTTTTGAATACTTGGTGGTCTCGTTCTCCCTTTTAGCACAAAATATTCATGGCAAACAATTTGATATAATTGAATATAACTTGATTTATAGAGTGGGCACACTTCCATGTGCGTAAAATGTATACTGTTGACCACACATCAGTTAAACTCATGAAAGTGTGTGCTAAAATATATGTGTTTAGAAAAGTAGAATATGAGCAGAACAGTGTGTTTTAATGCGACATTATTTCAAACATGCATTCCCAATATTATAATTGTTCGAACTTTTTGAAAAAAAGTTGAATGTTTCTTTTTGTACAACTGCTGACCATAGATGGTGTCTTGGTATTCCTTAACTCAAGGGCTTCGGGAAAGTGCAAATGCAAATCAATTACTTATCAGCTGAGATATTCTTTAAAGTCTGGAATTGGCAAGAGTGGAGCAGCACAATTCATTTATTGCTTACTAACAAGTTGGCATGTACGGCACGATCTGCAGTGTCGTGTGACATTATCCTCTTTATTATTTCCTCTTGAAAGCATTAGGAATCCTTCATTTCTTCATTAAAATATTGTCTTGACGGTGTAACATTCGGTCACTGTATCCACCTCGTCCTGTGGTTAAACCCTCTTGTAAATAATTTTACGTCCTTTTTTTCGTCTGTACCAGAGACTTTCTTCTTCATAACGAATGACTCTGCATGTCTGAACATGGCATAATCTCTATGTGGTTTAAATATGGTATTTTTAGCTAAACGAACCTTCAATTGATGAATGCTTGTTCAGCACACAGTGATCAGGACTACCACATGTTACTTTAATATGATTATGAACACTGCTTTGTACTTTACTAATATGCTAAGACGGATCTCAAACATTCTAGGTCACAAATTTCCCAAGGTCACTGTGCACAAGAACTTTATCAACTATTGCCATTTATTGCCATTTGTATGTTTGCATGATTAAATTGTGTATATACTAGTAATATATTTTGTAATATATATTGTATTTTAATGTATGAATGTATAAATGTTAACTGTATGCATGTATTTTGTCTGAGGCCTCAATGAAAATTAGTCAAGTTACCCTATTTAGATAAAGAATTTATTATAATTAATATTATATAAGCCAACCCGTACACAATAGTCTGACTCCGAGTTTTTGTTATCTCAGTTAATTGACGAAAACCGTTAATCTTTTATTTTACCCGGCAATAATCAGACCAACAAACTCTTGCACTTAAGGCGGTAATGAAAATTTAATTTGTACATACATGTTCAAAACATTGAAAAGAATAAAGGTCCATTTAAAACTTTCTCTTTCCCCGAAATATGTTTTAATTCTCATATCTATTAAACCATCAAACCACCTAAACAGGGTCAAACCATAATTAAATATATAATTTTTAGAGTTAAGATGACTTTGGCACGGGATGGATGTACGGACGTGTGAAAGCGATAAAATATAATATCCGCTTGTAAGCATGAGTTGAAAGGCTCCTGATTTGGACAGACACAGGCAATATATGACGAGATAAAACTAGTTTGAAGCAGAACCAACCCTCCCCTAACACACCTTTCAGATTGGTGAATTTTTTTCTGATCGCCTGGAAATCCATTACAGGTGCGTTTAAATCTTTCATTAACGTTGTTTTGCACTAGAACTTTGTCTTTCTGATCATAAGTGTCATATGCTACTTCCATTGTAAACGTATCATCTGTTAATGAAATAAAAGCAGATTATATTACGCTATACAGTTACAATTACTGTACAATTAAATCAATTAAATAAAGGCATTATACCGCTGTTCAAAAGTCATAAATCGATGGAGAGAACCAACATCTGGGTAACAAATTAAAACCGAAAGAAACACATCAACTATAAAAAAAAATCAACAACGCAACAACAGAAAAATTATAGTCCATCAAACACAAACGCAAACATACATATACGATAACAACTGCAATACTCCTGACTTGGTACAGGGTATTTTAAGAAATATAGTTGGCTAAACCTGGTTTTAGGTTTACCAAAACCTTTCGCTTAAATAAAAACATATCGATATAGAAATACAGCACAAACATACACAAGACAACTCTGCACAGAGAAACGCACAAATTAATAATAAAAGAGATGTTACAATATGTAAATGCCAAAATAGCAACGAACATTTTCAATAAACGAAAACACATGACATCACAAAGAGTGACGTCATTGTGTAATTTATGTATAATCTTGAAATTTTTATGAATAGTTTCACAATTATCCCGAATATTATGGTATTGAAAGGCTATTGCTTTATGCATCATGTACTGTGTTCCGACGCTAGATTAAAATTGACGAGGAAAGGTAACAATCGGCCATCGAAAGCTTTATTATTTGTAGAGCCTAGGTGTTCAAATTGTCTAGCGTGTCAGGTATAGTGCAAGGCGATTTGGTGCCAAGAAACCACATTAGCAGGAGTTTGAATCCCGGCGAGGGAGAACAACTTTCGCACATTTGTTGCAAATTTACAGGTCTAATATCATGAATATTGTAGGGCGTATGTTTAGACGAGTTGTATATATGTATTATCTAATGCGAAACAAGGTATACTAATCATCAGGAAAAAAGTTGATTAGTCTCTTTACGATTCATTCAACCTTAGTTTTATTTGATGACGAATTAATTTGCCAAACACGTTTGCAAGACTGTACCTAACCTTGACCATACATGTGTTATTTCTCTATGCTGATTTTTTTTTTACATTCCCATATAGTAAACACAGAATATGTATACTCTCATTATGTAGTCAAAACAAATTATTTGAATTATAGAGACTAAATTTGTATAAATTTGAGTATACATAGATTGCGAAAAAGAAGTAGAGAGTTTAGTTTAATCTTACGTCTAGTCGAAAATGGCTCAAAAATTTCATATAAACTTTTCACTGAATTGCTAAAGGAACAGATTTCAATCTGGTAAGTTACACCTTCTGTTGCTGTTTCTATTTCATGTCTTAAGACATTGGACGCAACATTTTTTTTATCAGCAATAGTAAGCCAATCGTCAATAGACCACTGTATCTCGTATCCTTCTATCTGTATCAAAGTATTTCGTGGTGAATTCCACGTCAGAACAATCTTACTGTTTTCCCCTTTCGGAGTTCCAACTTTCGGTGTTATGGGCACTGCAAAAAAAGGAAGCATTATATGTTAGATATTAATTTATTCTAGTATTAATAAATATTCGTTTCGTTTTCGTTTTGTGCAAAATATAAGTTGAAGTTTTTGTATCATTTGCAGAAATTCAACATTTTATTACCTGTCTTCTGTTTGGTTGGTTGCCATACATACATATCCCGATAGGTTTGTGAACACTCTTTCGATTATTTATCAATCCTTCCATTATGCTTTGTTATCTTGATTATTTGAATACATTCGTTACTAGGAACTAGTTATGACTGTTACCATGGGTACATGAATTTTTTAAGATATCCAGATTTCATTAAAAGAATGATTCACGAGTTTTCATCCATCAATGAGTGAACAGTTGTACAAATATATCTCACTAAATACTTATATATGTGAGGTTAATTCAACGTTTCTATTTTCTACAAAGTTGATCAATTTAACTAGTACTAGTGACTTCGAAGATAAATTGGCTCAACAAAAGATAAAATCTTAATTGTTCAATTTTTAAATACTCCTTTTTTAAACATCGCACCATGAGGTGTAGACAATGAGTATTGCCACAAGGCATGAAAACGTTAGCGAACTTTCATAGTGAGTTTTTTTTTTTTTTATTGTCAGGTAGGGATATGTGCCTACAATTTTAAATAAATATATCCATATGTGTACACAACTTTATATGACTTTGTATATATTGGCACTTATCCGTTATTAGTTTAAAACTGACAATAGAGGTAATAATATGAATCACGTATTATATGTTGGCAGAAGCCCACGAATTTTGGACGTACAGTTGCTAGAAATTAATTAGTCTGTAAATTAAGGGTAGGTTTTATCGATGTTTAGGAAAACTTACATTCTGTGTTGAATGTGTTTTCTTCAGTACATTTACTTTCAACCATATTCCTTAAAACGGTTGATACTTTAAATCTGTAAGTTTTACTCGGCTTAGGTTTATAAAATGAATACTGTTTGGATGGTTTTCTGACTTCCAACTGCTCCCATTGTCCGTTATAGGTAAAATAAATGTTGTAACCAAATATGTCTATAGTAGGTACTTTATCAGATATTGACCATGATATCCGTAGTGAACTTCCATCTGGTGTTATTTCCAAATTAAATGGACCTGCAAAACATAGCAATCACAAACGTGTTAGACCATTTTAAAAAAACATGAATTCTAAAAAAACATTTTTTGAAATAGCCAATAATTTTCAGGCATTATCATGATTGAGAGCAAAGTTTTGCATGTTTTTCAATTTCTGATCAGGAAAACAGTGAAAGGGAGATTTAAAAGTAAAAATCATAATACTTGATCTTTGTTTTACCATAAGTTGATTTTACTAACCTATGAATATCAAAACTAGGTAAAACAAGATAAAAGCTAAGTAATGTTCAACCATAAATGCAGCACTATGAAGTTAAAAAATTGAAAACCATATAAGAAACATCAGCGTCGGTACGCCATAGATATACACGTCATGACCAATTTTTAATAATATTTGCAAACATGTCCGACCTTTGGATAGTTAAATATGGCTACATTATAATTTGAAAGACCAACATATCAGAGTTCAACAATTTGCCCAATTGATTTACACGTAAATGTTTGTTGCTTCTAATTTTAGGTCAATACTGAAAATTTCAATTATCAATTTTAGAAGAAGAAAAATCCTGAGATACATCATTTAATATACATTACATTCGTGTAACAAATAAACCAAATATACTATTATATTATGATGTGTTGGTAACTATAGGCTAATTTTTATTGATGTTAATCTTTTTAATCCATATCGTTTCTTTTTCTAAATATGTGACTCGATTTTATTCGTTTGATATTTTTACGTTGACATCATATACAGTTACAAATATTTTTTTTTATTGCCAATTGGTATAATTGCACTGCGTGTTAATTTTGATAGCGAAATCAACATTTGATTGGTTAAAACTACCCCACGTGACGTCGAACAAAACTTCATATTCCCTTCAGAGTATCAGATTCCCCTCAGAACGGCGTGATGGCCTTGTGCGACGTTTCCGGTGCTTAATGTTTTAAAACGTTTTGATCGTATTTTAAAGTTAGTATATTGCCTTTTATACAAATCCTTGTTTCTAACAACAAACATAAATGAATAAATAATTAACTTTTAATCGGTACTGATTATCATTGCATATATTGTGTTTAGTTATGAAAAACCTAACGGATAAGAAAAATTATATATAAATATTTCATGTTTAGAAGTAAAACAAAAGTATAGACAGTTGAATCAAATATATATCAAAAGATCAATTAAGGATAAAGAAAAACTTAAAATCAAATAGTTTAGAGGGGAGTGGGGGTAAACATTTCTGCAGATTTTGTATACCAAAAATCGATTTTACATATATCCATATTGGTCAATAAAAATTTCCCAAAATAAGTTAAGAGGGGGGTGAGGGTGGGGAGAAAATGAAAAAAAAACTATGTGAATTAAGTTTTTATACTTCATTGAACTATTGATGTCGTCCATTAGGGATATATGCAGATATGCTCACCCTCGAAAAGTCATTTTTCGTTTGGGTTATGCCTTCGTGAAATATGATTTTTTTTTTGGGCGAACAAATCTTCATATCTCCCTCACGCACGGGACATAATGTATAATGTCCCTTTTTGATTTGGTACATTTGTTAATGAGACAACCACCGGAAAGAAATGTAATTGAAATAAACTAACGATTATTATTCACAATTCAAGCATTCAATTTCACAGCTGGATGTGAAACGCCTAAATATACATGCAAATATTTGAAACATGAGTACTTACATATATCGATATAACACATTTTTGGTATTTTGTTTGTGATGATCAAAAGTGATGCAACAATAGCTGAAAATAGTTACAATAGAAAAAATAAACAATACGAATATAACGTCCAATTGCACATTTAACAACCAGACAGTAGCATAACAATGCAACATGTACAATGAAATACAAAAAGAGACAGCGTGAGAAACATAAATGTTCAACAACAATACATAACAATACAACATGTACAATGAAATACAAAAAGATACATCGTAGGAAACATAAATATTCAATAAAAGACTATGTCATATGTGTTGTGCCTGGCCATTAACTCAGACATTATATAGGATTACAAAAATAACAGAAACAAATTTGACATGTTGAAAAGAAACCTGCTGAAATTTACTTTGTTTTGGTTAAAATACGTGAGTTTTCAACATGAAACATGTTCTCTACAACAAAAGAAAGAAGTGTTGCGTCTATCATGCTATTGGACTGTGCGTTCATGATGATATATCCATCCGAGTATATTAGCTGTGCATTCGAGGCAAGATAATACGGATGTAGTTTTCTTAAAAAATTTGCTACAGAAAAGATCTATAGGAAGTTTGAGAATATACTAGTTTTCGTCTGATTAGATGTGCATTTGAGGCATAACTATTAAAGAGTCTTCAATTGTAATAAACATTTCCATATTTCATGCAATATTCAAGAGCGTCAATTTTCTATTATGATTTCCTGGACAGAGGGTTGGTGTCAACGAGAAAGCTTAAACAACAAGTTTACCTCGACTGTGACAACCCTGAATATTCTGTAATGAACACCGAATATTTTCTAATATGAAGTGTTCAAAGAGTAAAGTAGCAACAATACAATGGAAAATTAAAAACAGAAAATCTTGTATCAAATCGCAAAATCTAAAGCTCAAACACATCAAATTTAACATATTGAAAGCAACTGTCATATTCTTGACTTGGTTCAGCAATAACATTAAGTAAACAATAGTATATAATTTAATGCATCCCGTTATCTTCATGTATCCTCTTCTTCCTAACTGAAGCCACATTAACTTGCTACATGTAGGTAATGTCATAACAATAGTTTGGCCATTTTTTAGACACACCAAAGTATATAGGTTTTTTCTTAAAGTGAATGCATGGAGCTGTGCAGCGTAATTTTCAATTTATATACGCATAAAACCCCTCTAGGCTTATACTCAAATAATATGTTGCGCTCCAATTACAGTGAGTCTTTATTATAAATCAATTTAACAAATTTCCAACTGCATTTAAACCGGTAATTTTTTACGCTGTGTCGCTTCGAGATAACACATTGCAATCACATCTTAGCTTTACTAGGTGAACCAAACATCAATCAATATTAGGTGATTCCCTAAAAGATGTTAAGCAAAATAGCAGCTGTAATTACAATGTGCAACCTATAGGTTAACTTACTTTTGATGTTTAGTGTTGGTACACGCTACAATTTAGTATACACATATCCCACCCTGGCAGCGTCATACGTGTATTGGACAGTTTATAATCACTCTAAATGAAAACAATTTCAATATTGTCTAAACGACATTATATCTATGTCAGCAAATTTCTAATAAGAAATCTTTTCTGAGTGTATGAAACTTAACTTCCACTATATTCACATACCATAAACAATGCAGATACCTGTCAGACAAGTCAAACCAATGAAGTCAATACGTCTGTTTAAAAATTCTGGAAATAAATTAAAAAAAAAGTGTAATATAATTTTATTAGTGTTAAGAAGATTGTCTATACATGTAGAAACCTGTTTCTGGACATCACAAGAGACTATAAAGAGATGCACGCCTCATCTGAGCTGGGAAAACCAATTTGATGACACAAGTAACCCCGCCGTAGTTTTTCTCAGTAAATTAGTGACATTGTTACATTTACGCAGAGCCAAGAAGTGTATCTGATAGAAAAACTAATTACCTCGTATTGAACGTTATCAAGTCAGAGAAATGCCTTTCCTGAAATCTTTTTTTTTTTTTCATTAATCTACAGTGATACTGAAAGCAATATTTGACTCTTTTTGTACTTTCTAACAATCCGTGATATTCCAAGCGTAAAAAAAGCACGACTATGTTATATAAATGTATATTGTATGTAAAATTTAAAAGGCAATTGTCTGAGCATGAACTGTGGAAACCGTTTGTGACTTGAAACATGAACGGGGTAGCCTTATGATTCCAATGAGATTTTCTTTTATAGAAAACAAAAATGTATACGGAAAGATCATGTATGTTGCTAATCTTAATTATTGTGATGGATGACAACTCAGCAAGACATACATTTTTCTTAAAAACTTAAATAGCATTAATATTAGGATGACACACACAACATTGACTAGGTGCAATGTGCTAGTGTCATTCTTATAAATAAATCCTGTTTGTAAAATGAACTATTCAATGTTAAATACGGAAAGACCAAACTAACGCAATTCACGTGCAACCTCCCTATGTTGAACCATACAAATAATTTGAAAATTATATTCTGATACATTAAAGCTTTACTTGTCATTTGAATCAACATTACTTACCTATATTTTTTAGTTCTTTGCTAGACAGCTGTCGTAAATGTGTAGTCATCTTTCTCGAACTAAAATGACAATAGATTCACATAAATGACGATAATAGGTTATTGTTCCACATATAGCAGAAAGTTGAGACCATATTAGCCATTGTTATCTTCAAAGCTGTTTTCCTGGGTTTGTACAGTTTTTATAATCTTTAGCGGAAACAGCTCTTACATTTTTACATGTAGTAAATTCAAACTAATAAAGATAGCCTAGCTCATATCACAATAAAAAATATGACAAATAATTGTTGACTCAAACAAACAATATTAACCGCAAATGAAACAGTTCAAATGTCTATATTTTGTCATGCAAACTTAAACAAAAGACAGTTGAAGCATGAATATGAGGACAAGGGAATTCATGAATGGCAAACGGTCATCCATTTTGTAACTAATCACAAAACTAAATATAATAAGACGAATACTATAAGTTATATGGTTCCCTTACAACCCCTACGGATCCATAGACAGTTAGTAAAATTCATAAGGGATAAAACCGGAGTTAGATCAATTGCAAGTCAAAGTAATAAACTGTTTAACATTTAACAATAGTTTGATGTCGTATTATGTTTTTTTTTTATTTTAAAAAGTTGATCGTGACACTTAAATAATTAATAATAGTTAACTTTCATGTAGTGATCAACCGTATTGGGTAGATTCCATTAACGGAGAATGAATACTAAATTTTCCGTATGATCATATACATTTACAAAATATGTTCTTTTATTAAAAATAAACAAGTTTACTCACTTCTCAGGGCCCATTTCAGGACATTTCACGATGTGTTTCCTGTCGTCTTCATGGAGACAGGCATAGTCTAAATAATGATGAAAGTCATTAGAGCAATGTAAATGTCTAGCAGTCAAAACTGAGTCACAATAGAATTACACGTATGCTCCTGTATTTAAGTCACAAGTATTGTCACTTGAAGTTCTAGGAATTCCTTTATATAGTAGTCACTTATATCATGTAAAGCACTATTAATTCACTAATGTTGCATGTATAAGTCAGTTCATATACAAATAAAACGCGTAGCATTGGTGGATGCATGTGAACAAGGTGAAATGGTTTATGGCTTTAGTGTGCAAGTGACCATGATTTGTGTTGGTTGCAGTTATGAACTTTGCTCAAATCAAAAATATTCTTACTCCAACTACAGTTAGAGTAGTGGATATAAAACAATGTTTATTGCGATGATCATATTTTTAAAATACGGTTTTATATTGTTTGCTCAATTTAAATTTCATGCACATGTATTTCAGTTTTAAATCTTTGTGAAATTATTTCATAACGAGCATAAGTATCCGGTAACACATTTGCATATACAGGTTCCACCGACATTTCTAGACTTAATTACTTTAGAATTAGTTCACAGTAAAAAGTTGAATCGTGGTTTCCACATACTTTATAATATACTGTTTCTTAATGTGAATATTGAATATATAATGCATTTTTTATAAACCATTCGACTTCTAATTACAAATTTAAAATGCTAGTCACAGTTTAAAGGAAAAATACTTTTCCGACACTTTCCAATTCGACATGAATAATACGACTAAAATGATTCACGGTTGAGATGAAAGAAAAACACGTTTACTCATAGTCGAATATAAATAGTGTTCATTTTTCTCTCTGTTATTTAAAGATGTCTTTATTGAAAGCATGACTTTCGTGGTTAGTGTTTGATTTACATTTACGTATAAGGAATGATTTAGAACTGAACATATACCAAAGTCACCTGAAAATTTTCGAAAATGTGAACTGCTCGCACAATGCTTATTCCGGTTTTTTTGTGTTTTTTTTTTTTTTTTGTCAGTCTAATTTACGCGTTTTCTCATAAATATGGGCGATTTTTAACAAATAAGTACACACAAGACTATCTATGACCTTAAATGAAATTGTGTTTTCATATGTATTGATCATAATATACTTTTGTTTTATAGTCAACATTACTGGTTTGCATTGGGAACTTTTTCATGATGTTAATTATCCATGTTTTTCAACATAATTTATTCAACAATTACTTTCATTTGTAAGTAAAAGATTGTTGACAGTGTATATAATAGTATGGGATATCTTCAATCTGCATACCTACCAGATATAAGCCTGTGTCCTAGTGGACACTGTTTCAAGTAACAAGAACAGTCCTCTTGTGACGGAATACAATCACATCTATTTGGTATTTCATTAACAAAACCAAATCCTTTTTGAAAATTACAACGACAAGAAAGATCCGTTTTCGGCGAACCGTGGTGAAATAAAATGTTCCCTTCCTCACTGCATGTTGATTTCTGAAAAACACAGTCACTGCCAGCATTTGAACCAAGTGGAAAGGGTTGGTATCTGTCATAGTTTCTGCAAGGTTCAGAATTAGGGTAAACACTTATAACATATTGTGAACCTGAAAATATAAGACTTCAATGACAATAGTTTCAAAGTTTTTAGGCAGAACATGAATGTTGTTTTTAGATAAATAATTTGAAATCAAATGCAATGAAATCAGGCATGTACTTTCTTTAATCTGCCCATCATTATATACTGATTTTCTTATCTGACATCTTAATCAGATAAGGAAAGGAAGTAAGATATATTTTTTCACAAGATCTGGTTTAAAACTAGAAAACAATGAGTTTAAAGATGAAAACCTTTAAGCCCCAGTCCAACTAGACCAAGATCGCACTACGCTCACCACGATCTAAAATAAATTCAGATCGTGGTGAGGTCGCGGTATGAGCGGCATAAAAATGTAAATATTCTACGACCTCACTACGCTCAACGCGTTCTCACTACGACCATACTACGAGTTATCCGATTGCAACACGATCTTACCACGCTTTTAATGCGATTATACTACGTTCATACCGCGATCTTACTACGTTATCAGTAATAACGTTAACATCGTGTTACATGTCAATATAATTCCTTTCCTTCTATTTCTGATTAATACATGGATTTCTCGGAAACAATACAGTCATGCCACCAAACATCTTCTAGTACACGTGGGCGTGGTGGTAAGGGGTTGATGAAGAGGCAGATCAAGCAGAGATTTCGGACCGACCAAGGCAACCTAAATTACAACCTTTTGCTGGTCCATAAAGCTCAAATGACGATATTTTAGTGAACGATAGCAGGGATGACACAGATGTGTCAATAGATATAAGAAGATGTGGTATGCTTCCACCACGACTATACCACGTTTACACATAAAACGTAGTCAAGTCGTAAGAAGAGCGTGATGAGGATGGCAAGGGCGTGCTAGAATCGTACTATGGTTTTGAACACATCTTCTTATATCTATTGACACATCTGTGTCATCCCTGCTATCGTTCACTAAAATATCGTCATTTGACCTTGAATTATAGGCCAAGGTTCGGCCTTTAAACAGGAGCCTTAGCTCGCACCGAACAGGGACCCAAAAATTACCGGTGTAAAACCATTCAAATGGAAATTCTAATTCTAATTTACATGAACGAGAAGCATGGTTAAGCCGTTAGAGAAAAAGACAAGAACTACATACAGACAAAAAAAACTGGAGATATATTTAATATATTTTATGTGAAAATGACAACGAGAATGATAGCGTAGTATGAACGTAGTCAAGTCGTAAGAAGAGCGTGATGAGGATGGCAAGGGCGTGCTAGAATCGTACTATGGTTTTGAACAGCGTTGTGTAAACGTGGTATAGTCGTGGTGGAAGCGTAATTGGGTCGCAGTGAGAACGTGATGCTCGTAGTGAGGTCGTTATAACTTCGCTATGAGATCGTAGTGCATAAGAAGCTCGAATTCCCATATGGAATTTACTGACCCCATATATACCGTCTTGGGTCATTAGCACACCATGTAACGAATTTATCTTACCGACTATCTTCACATGTGAAATTTAGACTAGTGACCTATCAAAATGAGGAAGTCTTTTATAAATACTTTTATAAATACTGTTAGCATTAAGAAACTAGCTTCTTTTATTGACCCTACAAAAACAGATGCCAACAATAACAACTTGTTAGGTTTAAATGCGTTTTATGAATTTATTTACATCTTAATCATCAATTTCCTCGTCTGTTGAAACCTTTAAGATTTTTTACTCAGTACCGTTTTTTTTTATAAAGGGAAGTAACACCACTACTAACCGTGTATGAAATAAGCCCCGCATCCCTTTTACCTAATATGGAATATAAAGGGAGGTAACACCACTACTAACCGTGTATGAAATAAGACCCGCCTCTCTACTAATCTTATCTCAAATATACATGGTCTCCACGAGGACGCTTTTAACCAATCATATTCCTAGAAATGTATAGGAGGTACGATAAATTAAATTACTATTGTTGTCAGTAGCGAGTGTATCCTCCACGCTTCCGAAGAAATTCATCTACACGCCGTCTCATGCTTTGAACTAAGTGTCGCAATGTCCTATCAGGATTTTTTTGCCATTCTTCAATAAAGGCTGCTCATAATTCTTGTAAATTATGACAAGCTGGAACCCTGTTGTTGATTTTTCTACCAATATCATCCCAGACATGCTCGATGGGGTTCATATCTGGTGACATGGCTGGCCAAAGAATAGTGTCAACCGCTCCTGACGTAAATAATCTGCAACAATGGGTGCTCTGTGTGGCCTAGCATTATCGTCGATGAATATTGGTCTCGATGCGAGATTATGATTGTCAAAATGTGGAACAACGATATCCCGAATCATCTTATCGCGATATGTTTGACCCGTCAAAGTACCATCCAGAACATACAGGTTCATTTTACAGTCCAATGAAAAGCATCCCCAAACTGTCAAACCCCCACCACCAAACGCTGTAGTTCCTAGGATGTGCTGTTCTCTGTATTCCGATGGACGCCACACGCACATGCGCCCATCAATATGATGTAGGAGGAATCTGCTCTCGTCAGACCAATGAACTCTGACGAGAGCAACAATGTCCAATTCCGGTTATCACGTGACCACTGATGTCGAGCTTTACGATGCATGAGAGTCAGTAATGGTCTTTTGACTGCCTTACGGGCACGTTAAATGGCACAATTTAGTCTGAGTTAACCGTTCGTAAACTTACGTGACAATGTATTCCCCAGTTCTCGCGTAAGCGGCGAGCAGTAGTGAATGGATGTCGACGAGCTGACTGTGAAAGAGCACTGTAATCTTTCGCAGATGTTTTACGTGGTCTACCAGAACGTTCACGTTCATCATCGGTCCCACTTTCTCTATGGCGCTTTAATAATCTCGAGATTACACTATATGATTCACAAAATTGAACAGCTATTCTACGCAGACTAAGCATCTTCCAAAAGAGAATATTTATCGTATACACTGACAAAACAGCACGTGAGACACCTTACTCTTTTCTGCAGAAACTTGCAAGGGAAAAACTTGTATGCAGCGTTCGAAAACCGGTTTTTAAGATACCTAGGAATAAAGTCGATTCCTGAACTCTTACCTGTCGATTGACAATAGATAAACAAAATGTATGGGAACAAAGCGGTATCAAATTTAATTCAAAAACAAAAAATAGAAACAAAACCATTAAGGTGTTGTTTAACTTTTGGCGAGGTGTATCAGTTATCAAAGGTACCAGGATTATAATTTAGTATGCCAGACGCGCGTGTCGTCATATAAGACCCAGTAGTGACGTTCATATAAAAAAATGTATAAAACCAAAGAAGTACAAAGTTGAAGAGCATTGAGGATTCAAAATTCCTCAAAAAAAAATATGCCAAATACGACTAAGGCCGAAATAAGACCTTTGTACGAAATGTCAACAAAACTTAACTGTTAAAGAATGTGGTTACTCTTACTAACAAATGGTAGTTATATCCCTATGAAAGTGTTCGATCTGAATGTACACAGGTACACAGGTACATTTTGATATCGAACTAAAAGTCGTCGAATATTAAAGGACACCTCTCATCATTGTGCAATGAATGACTTTTAAGAACTGATCTCATCTTTTTAACAATACGAACTCCAACAATGTGTTTTTAACAAAGGATACACAATAAACAATGTCATAGAGCATACCGTTTCCTGATATAACTGGTTGAAACTTGCAAGATTCTTCGTATTGTCTTCGAATGGCATTATATAGGCAGGTGTACTTCTTTGTTTCTGTACCATTGCAGACCCAAGATGATATAACTCCCCATTCTGACTGAGATGGACAACGCATGTTCCAGTACGAAAATGCATTGCAAAACGCATTAAACTGCAAGACAAAAATAGTAAAAAGAATTTGGGTCATGATATCGTGATGTCACTTTCCAACTTGTTGTGTTTATGATTACACTCTCTCATTAATAATGGATTATGCACCATAAGACATTGGATATTCTGAACCGTCGCTTGAAAATACACAATCTCCCAGAACTCAACGAGAAATGAAAAATTGCCAACCTAAGGTTGTTATAGAGTGATAAACCTTGAACTTCCGATTAATAATTTATAAACTAAAGAATGCATGAAAGAAAAATAAACCAATCCAAATTGATTCACATACGTCCTAAAAACCTATTTAGGTTCATACATTGTGTATTTAGGTGGGATTCGTGTTACTTAGTCTTTAGTTTTCTATGTTGCGTCTTGTGTACTATTAATTGTCTTTTTGTCATTTTATATTTTAGCCATGGCGTTGTTAGTTTGTTTTTGATGTATGAGGTTGACTGTTCCTCTGGTATCTTTCGTCCCTCTTTTCATTTATAATAAGAGTACACTCTTATTCAACGCAAAACAAAGTTAAGTAACCTGATAGCATTGTGATATTTTAATCAAAATTAAATTAAAAAAGCGTACCTAGATACATTTAGAACTTTGATTACAAATAACTCAGCATCATTTTTGATAGAAAAAAAATACAGACAATTATAAACATTGCAAACAAAATGTAAGTATCAATCTAACGTGATGTCAATAATTAGTCTAACCTCTGACAGTGCTTGTTTGACACTCTTATCAAACACACAATTTTTAACATGTTTATCCTCAGTTTAAATGAATTTTGCATAGTATAATTTACGTAAATGAATTTGAGATGACTGATTTCAGATATAAGTGCACCGGTCTTATTTTCTTTTTAAGAAAGAAATATTAGCATGTCTCAACAATGCTTACACCGCTTTAGTCTCTTTGGTCTTATATTCGTGATGTACTAGTCAACAAACGAAAACAGGATGAAACTTTTCAAAAATTTATATTTTCAATTTAAAGTGTCTGTATAAATTTAATCCTGTTCTTCTACAATTACAAACGCCCATAAACTACAAATCTATATACACATATCACTAATAAATACCAATCTAAAGTGCACCTTAAATAACCATACGACAGTGCCTTGTGCTAAATTTTTAAGGTACATTATGATACATAATATCATGTCGAAAAATATATAGTCAATAATTTATAATTACTACTGAAATCAAAACCTTAAAATTAAATATAACAACAAACAAATGCACATAAGCAAGATAAAAAAATTAAGTGGGAAACACGTCAAATCGAGTAGGCCATGTCGTGCTGAATGTTTATATCACATGAATCGTGGGAGTACAAATACCGGTCTATGGATAGACAACTAGAAGAAATTAACTCCAATCTAATTCAGTTACTTCAAACGGTTAAAATAACATTACTGAACGCCAAAATGTATTTTTGATTATTTTTCTTTTTTTTTTAAATTTTAAAACGAATACGACAAAAATCGAGAAAGTCGGTAATCAAGTTCACTGTGAATAAATGAAGCATTTAAATTGTTTTGTGTCAATAGTTAGGCTACTGAATCAGGTAAATGATCTGCCATTTTAGCAAATTGGAAACAAATCCAGAAATTAAGTCCACGGTTACTTCACAATCAGCGTGAACAACTTGTTGGCATAGTCAGAGGTGGGATGACGCACGCTTACGTATCAAATCATTTTTATGTGTCAAGAATAACAATATCGAGACTGATAATTCGTCTGAGGCAAACTGGTTCAACAAATGAAAGACAACATAGCGGCTGACTCCGTGCGACGTCACAATATCAAGACCAATATACGTCGTTTGCATTTGCGCAACCGTACTTTAAATGCAGAAAATACGACCGAGTAACTCCCGCTCGTCACAACAGCATAATTTTGGGTCAGACGGTTCGTCGAAGACTTAGAGTGCTTGGAATTCATTTTTTATCCTTGTGTCATGGAAATATATCGCTTTGGAAGCAAAAATGTGATGATATAGGTGAAATATTTTACAACGGTCGCTTAAAGTTAAAATCATTGATTGTATTTTGAACGCGTTGAGATATAGGAATGAAGGTTTTGCCCTATTGTTCTGTTTTTTACTCGACAAAGCAGTTTCAACTATGTTTTCCTACAGGAAAACGCTAGATGTCATGTAGCAAAGATTTTTATGTAGTATCTTGAACAAAATCATATTCGAGTTATTCCGTGACCAGCATTTCAACCGGTTCTTTCTTCTATAGAACATTTATAGGATGAACTTCGTAGACGTGTTCGAGAAAGGCAAAAATCCACTGGAAACGCTACAAGATTAGCGTGTAGCTCTCATACAGGAGTGAAACAATATACCACAATATAACATGAATTCGAATTTAATCAGATCTATGCGTCGTAGGTGTGAGGCTATGGTTGCTGCAAGAGGTCGTCACACTTGCTATTAAATTCCGCAAACTGAAATTCTATGTTTGCGAAACTGTGATTTTTTTAACGTTTAGTGTTCTATCATAAAACTTATTGATATAACTTAATGAGTAATGGTCGAGATTATCCAAATGTGGTTGTAGTGCTCAGAATCATTTAAAAGCTAATTGATTAGTTTACCGATGAGTTGTATAATGGCAACAAAGGAGTAATTTGTAACAGTTTACAAAATTACAATATTAACGTCATATTCAGTATATATGGGTATCCAGATAATTCACAAGATTTTGTTCTATCATTTTTAAAATGAAAGAGTATTCAGTACTCATTATATATGACACTATTGTGTTGTTCAATACTTTCAGCGGCTCCGTTTTTGTGAACACGTTGTCATGTAAAATAGTTTCAGACATTTTTTTTTAAAAACGTGGTTATCTGAATTCCGTTAGTGTAGAATATAATTGAGAAAAGTCGTCCCAATTATATCTAAAATACGAGACAAAATGGAGAAGAGTTAGTACGTTGACAAGCTATCATTTCCATGTTGATCGCTTATACATTGTAGTCAGATATATCATGTTATGGAGAAGTATTTGCGAAAAAATCAGGACTGTGAAATTTCCAAAGCTTTTAGGCAAGGGAAATTTGGTCCCAAGACTGGTATTTGAATACCCCTCAAAAACATGATATATCTGTTTAACTACACCGAATATATTTTGATTGAAACTGTCTGTACAGGTGAATGGAAATCGTAGTATCGCGGGAAGTGTGCATGTTTTTATGCACGCGTTAGTGTTGTCATTTTGTAATGTCATGGTATCTATGTGTTAATGTCATTGTCATTCCATCATTAAATCGTGCATTTGTATAAACTTTTTTTTCCACTTCATATATATATATATATATATATCTGACATTTTTTCGGTTTATAAACTCAATAGTGCTTGACCATGTTGTCTTAATAATCGGGATACAGTGAGAAAAGTTCCGAATAATTTAAGCGGGGAGGAGCTCGCGAAGGTAAATAAGGAATATCCAAAATAACAAATGCTACGACAGAGAGAGATTTCCGGCGTTCTTATATAAGGTGTAACTATATCTTAAATACGACACATGAACAATATGTTTGAGTAATTGCACAATTAATTACGAACCAATACTAGAACTATAAGCCCAATCTTCATTTCATCTGTTTACCAGGTAGACTCCTAGAATAAGAAATTAACTTTTTCACAGATATTAAGATTATTAAAGGCATGCAGTTTAAAGAAACAGAATATTGTCATTGATGCATTTTTTTTGCAAGATAGTTTGACAATAAGAAAGAAAAAAAATTGAATTTACACTTAAATCAATTCGCTTTAAAAATTTCTTGACTTCAAGTACAATGTGTTATTTGAACCCAAACATTTGTTATACCACTATTATCCTAATACATGTATAACAGCTTTCATACATGAAAATTTAACTGAACTGGTGATATAGAATAATCCTTTGCCTCAAAACGATACATATGGCATATATATATTTATGTTTATCCTTGTTATCATATTTTGCATTATGTGTAAATATAAGTTTTATTAAATTGTCATTGTGAACGAGGCTTGTGCACATTGTTAAAATTGTAAGCTAGTTTTCGGGTATTTTGACACGAAAAAGACATCTTTCAAAAAATGTGTATTAGATCTAAGTTTGTTAATGTTTGATACATTAAAAGGAATTGATTGAAATGTCTGAAAAAAACCGATTACCAAGATGGAATTTCGTACACGAGACAACAAAGAAAAAAATCAATGTTCAATGCAAGGTCCAGAAAGCATGAAAATGCAGTCATTATACCTGGTAAATCAAACTGAATGTAGAGATGTGAGAATATCGTTATTCAATCAGAAGGAAACACACCAATGAAACAATTAGAGACTGAGTGAAATAATAAGCAGCTTCTCATCCATATCTCAGTTTTCATGTGTGTTTTTCATCAATATAAAAATTGTTTTGGGAATTTTCACAATATCGCAAAATGAAAGTTATATTGAGCACCTGAGATCACCCACAGTTTTTGGTGGGGTTCGTGTTGCTTAGTCTTTAATTTTTCTATGGTGCGTCTTGTGAACTATAATTTAGATATATGAAAATTTACCAATGAGACAGCTCTCAATCAAAATAACAATTTATAAAAGTTAACCATTTTAGGTCAAGGAACGGGACTTACAATTTGAGAGTACTCGCAGTTACTTACAGCTAGTTAAAAGCAAAAACAATCAATAATAAAAAATCATGCACCAGAGACTAAAATCAAACTAAAACACATCCTAGGGATTAAGTATTTTAACGTCATGAACAGTCAGAGAAGACATGACTTGTGCAATGCCAAAGATAAATGTATCGACAGGTAGTAGGATAGTTAGGAGTGACTTCTTTATAGATACAAATGAACATGTGTGTGACTCTTTACATCCCGTTTGAAAAGAAAATACAATTTTGTTTTATTTAATTTGCTAATGACGAAATCGATGAGTTAACACGGATCACATACATTTAGTGATTTCCACGCTTTCAGTACAATATTACCGTAAATACTAGGATGTGAAATACCATTTTTAATGAGTGTTCTACAGGTACAGCCAAATTTACTAAAGAGTATATTTTGTGTGTTTGTCTTTTTTAGCCATATCTATGAGTTTGAATTTCCCTCTGGTATCTTTTGCTCCTCTTTTATAGATAAAAAAATAACTACATATTAGAAAATCCGTCGTATGAGTCCATCAAATCTTTATATATTTTTTTCATCAGATTACAGTAAAAAAATAACTTCTTCGTTTCGTTTGAACCTATCAAGAATTCGTTTTAATTCTTTTTTAATTGTTTTGGCCTTACTGTGAATAGAGTAGACGTTAACTCTGTTTATTATATAATGTTGTCGTGCTACTACCTGAATCTATTTTGTATAGTTGATGATTTAAATCGCAATACCTGACTGTAGTTTTTATATATCTGTTTTTAAAATGTGGTTAGTTTATTGATGCATGATAGATATAGAAGTTGTTAATTATGAGCGTTCTTGTTTTTGTTGTGATGTCTGTCCATAACTGTCTTTGTCTGAGTTATAAATGGTATTCATCTGCTTGGTTTTTTTTTCTCATAAAAAAATTAAAAATGCATGTAAGATAATCTAAAAATATTTCATTTTACTGAAAACAAAGTGTATGAAATTTGCAATCAAAGAAACGGATGTGATGGTTTAAGTAACGTGTAATAGAGCAAGCCTTTACAGAAAAATATAATTGTTTACATCGCATACAAACTCATAACATTATTTCAAAGAAAAAAAAATATTCCTTGTAAGAATGATCAAAAATGATGTTTCAAAATTCTGGCTTATTTTACTGATTTAAGTACAAGTGAAAACAAAATGTTTGACTTATTTTTTCACCTTTCAACATCAATATTATAAGGACAAATACGAGGTTATGGGTACAAGACTCTATTATGTTACCAAGTGAAGTAAATGTGTGAATACAATGTGTCAGCTTTTTTTGTTGTTTTTTTTCAAAGGGGAAAGGATCTCTCCAAGTATGTTTAATTTTGAATATGCTAAAGTGATATTCTATTTAAAGACTTTTAGAAGTAATGCAAGTGTACTCACACTCCATTATGTGCCGTTACAGTATAAACGTGTAAGATTAATGCCTCCGTTTGATGAAATTGTGATGACTTTTTTCAGAACTACGCCAGGGTTATTTGTGTGTTCCATTGTAACAACTCAACTAGTACATGCATAATGTGTATTTTAGTTTAAATTTATAAACTAGCAAGGTTACGTTTTTTAAAGTTCTTTGTTTGGAACACATTTTCATTGACTTAAATCGATTTTTATCATACTATCAGCACAATAGTGCAGGCCTCGACTATCCAAATAATATTTTAGTCTACTAAGGTTTTTGTGTAAAATTTTACAATTTAGATATTTAAACATTGAACATTTTCTGTTTGCTATTTTAAAGTTAAATACTTTGTATTGTCAGTTCAAATTGTACAGCTTCAAAAGAATCATTGATTGGCTGGGCTATTGAAATAAGATTTTAATCGTTTTAATTTAGAACTAATTAAAGGCCTACGATACAGCTTTGATCAACGATTTTGTTGTGAATATTTTCTTACAGGCTATTTTGCACCTTCTTAATTTAAATGCGCAAAAAATAGACTTTTGTGTGCTACATTTTGAGATAAAGGGGGTATGAATTTTAGATATTTTCTAAAATATATCAATTTTCAACATTTCTATACTTTGGACAGGAATCATTACCTATTCGTTATAACAAATATACATTTGTGGATATTTGTTCAAAGATTTGTAATAATTTCTTATCAAAAGTATGCTCTACATTTGATGAGATAAAATTATTTGGCAATTCATTCTTCAATATTTTTTTAAATACCTGAATGTTTTGCCTTGACAAAAGCTACAAAATTCAAAGACTGATTGCAAGATAAATTTTCAAGTTTGCGATAGATACAGAATTAATTTTTTTTATAATAAATACAAAAAGTGGGCAATATAGGTCCGGGTATATTTGTTGCCATCCGTTTCTTATTTTGTAATATAAAAAACAAAAAACAAAAAGCGTGAGTGTTTTCATTTTTCGTTTTTGATTTCTAGAAAACCATAATTAAAAACAAAAGTGTTTCCGTTTTTTCGTTTTTACTTCTCCAAAACAAAAACAGAATACAAAAGTGTTTTCATTCTTGGTTTTTGTTTTACAAAACAAAAATTTTGTATTTAGTTTTTATTATTTCATTATCACAGTCATTGATAATAAATATTGCCAATGTAATTCCCCGGTGTTCTTTCGACATAATGTAGACAAATTAGAGCGCATGACTTCTGAATTGAACTACGGTAATAAAGTGATCAAATACTTTATAATTACCTTGTTTATATCTTTGATAAAGAATACATTATTATATTTAGATATTAAATGAATCACAAATTTAAATTGTACAATATAATATTATATAATGATGGTACATAGAAATAAACTGATGACAACATCACATTAACAAAAAGGTAACTACTTTTAAAACTGACAAGAAAATTAGCCCAGCTTTTAACTGCTGTACCCATTTTGTGACTGTTTTATTTATTATGTCTGTTTAGTTCATGCATCATTTTAAATATAACGGAACTTGATGAGACTGTCAATAAAGTGAAAGGTTTAGCGCTATAAAACTAGGTGTAATCCACTCTTTTCTACATTTGAAAATGCCTGTACCAAGTCAGATATATGATAGTTCTTGTCCATAAAATCCCTGTACTAAGTCAGGAATATGAATAGTTCTTGTCCATTCGTTTTTGATGTGTTTCGTCATTTGATTTTGCCATGTGATTACGGACTTTCCGATTAGATTTTTCTCTGAGTTCAGTTTTTTGTGATTTTACTTTTTTGTGAAGTATACATGCACAGCAGTCTTCAGATCACTATTATTTTAATTGATGAAAATGTCGACGGATGCAAAAGTCTCTAAAGTGTGCATGACCTTTACTTTAAAGTTTAGAGAGGTTGATCTAAGATGATGAATAAAGGTAACAGTATTATACCGCTGTTCGAAAGTCATAAATCGACAGAAAAAAAAAACGAATTCGGGTTACAAACCAAAACTGAGGGATACTCATCAAATATAAAAGTAGAACAACGACACAACAGAAACACAACAAAAACATGTAACACATACCGAAACGAACTAAACATTGTGTAATCAAATAATCACAAAAACAACAACAGTTAAGTAATCACACGATCAACAACCCCATCAGAATGCTCATTAAATATGGTATATGTTGTTATTATTATTGATTCACGTATTAGGTTTTTGCATAGGAAATAAACACATTAATTCTAAAGCCAGTTGTAAGCATGATACGGGTTATTTTCTTCTCATATATTTCATGGTGGTATGATGCTCAACCCCTCACCATAGGTATTGAGTTTGATGTTCGTGTGATGAAAACATCGGAATAGTAATGTTCAGCAGTTGTCGTTTGTTGGTGTGGTTTTCGCTTCTCGTTTTTTATATACTTCAGACCGGTGGTTTTTTTTTTCCGATTGAATGGTTTTAACTATTCATTTTGGGGACCTTTATAACTTGCTTTTCGGTGTGAGCCAAGGCTCCGTGTCGAAAATAGTACTTTGACAATAAAATTGAGAATGTGAATGGGGAATGTGTCAAAGAGACAACAACCCGACCAACTAAAAAACAACAGCAGAGGGTCACCAACAGGTCTTCAATGTAGCGAGAAATTCCCGCACCCGGAGGCGTCCTTCAGCTGGACCCTAAACAAATATATACTAGTCCAGTGATAATGAACGCCATACTAATTTCCAAATTGTACACAAGAAACTAAAACAAGACTAACAAAGGCCAGAGGCTCCTGACTTGGGACAGGCGCAAAAATGCGGCGGGGTAGTTTACTTTTTAAAATTGTGACTTTGATGAAGAGTTGTCTCCTTGGCACTCATACCACATCTTCTTATATCTATATTATCTTTCGATCGGTTTAATAAGGATCTGGAGCTGGCATGTTAGTAACTGCTAGTAGTCCTTTGTCAATTTATGAATCATTTTCATTTTGCGTAGTTTATTTTGTTACCTATTCTGACATCGAAACCGGATTTCTTTTAAACTGAGTTTTACTGTGCATATTGTTTGGTGTTTGTTTATTCTACATTGGCTAGCTATAGTTGTTTAGTAGGAGGATTGAGATCTTACAAAGCATGTTTAACCCCGCCTTATTTGTTGATTGATTGATTGATTGATTGATTGATTGATTGTGGGTTTTTTTCATTTTACTTGAAACAAAAGTCATGATTATTTGAGAATTCTTTAATTTCTTGATTTTACAAATGAGACTCTACATTAATTATTGCCTTAGTATTTAAGTACTTTGTAAACACTACATGCAATGATCGTCTGTTTACAATAAGACACGCAGGAATGTGAAATATGAAATCTTATTTAGCCTCCAATGTTTCAACCGTTTTTAATGTGAATAACTTCTTTGTTCAGTTAGATTTCTATTTTGTCATTGGTTTTTGCAAACTTCCATAATAGATTTCCGGTAATTATTCAGCATAAATCCCTAGAGGAAAGCACATTGTAATAATTTTCCAAACGTTTATTTGAACCCAATAATTTGGCAAGGTGTTGCAACTTGTAATGTAAAGACGTTACAGCCGATTGCATTGAGTGTTTACGCATAGGTAGTATCCTTAGTTAGTTTGTTTGCATTAGTAAGTTCAACACGTTTGTGTGTTAATAGAATCGTAAATAATTATGAATTTGTTTAAAGATGGCAAAACTGCACTATTGTGTGAAATAGCTTTCAATATTATCGGCATCTTGTCAAATAGTTCATGAAAAGTAATAATTGTTCTGCATTATAAGAATTGAAAGTTGCACTCATGTTTTAACATTTTTGTTTTGCCACACAAAAATGTTTTTACAAAACATTCTACCTCTGAACTAGTGGATTTCCCTTAATTTTGATTGAAAGACAGGTTTATTTTTTGTTTTCAAAGTATATTGACAAGGAAATTATTTGTTAGCTTAAAAACGATTAATCCGTTCTATACCCAAATTTATAATTTTGATCAGGTAGGCCCTAGATCTCTAGCTTACTTTTTCATCTAGTACAGATAAAAGTATTGCCACATCATTTTAATTACTAACTGTCCGGTAAGGGTTGGGTAGGGAACCCGATCTCAACTGAAGACCTACTTCAGAAAATAAAACTAAGCAGAACAACACCCTGGATTTTTTTCTACTGTAGACTTCAGCTACCCAGCTTCCCTTTGCAGCTAGTGCGGACATTTTTTATTATATTTTCGATAAAGGGTGGGATTGGATGTCCGACCCCAACTTTGAACCTTTCTTTAAAACAAAAATAAGCCGAGCAGTAATCTTGATTTCTTTCTCTTCAGAAGTCATCAGCTACGTAGCTCCCCTTAACACATTGTGCAGACAAAAGTATTGCTGTAGAAATTAGTTAACTATGGAAATTTGCAAAATAATTGTATTTTTATAATGTGATATGTAATGTGTTGGCAAATAATGAAAGCACGCATTAATAGACATAGAAATAAAGAGAAACCGGATGATAACCAAAAAAATGTCTCCCAGAGACAAACCAACTTTCATTAGGGCAACTAGTATAATGGTCTAGATTCGGGGTTCTTAATTTCTGTATTCTTCGATATTTTAGGCCATTTTTCTCTTCGCTTTATATCTTAACACCATTATTCTACCATTTCATTTATTTCTTGGTCCAATGTCTCTATTATTTTTTTTGTCCACTGTTCTCAATTCCATAACCTCAAATCAACGCCCTCTAGTTAAGGTCACCATGTAGCCTTCCGAATGGGCTCCGAATTGCAAAATCATTAAATGCTTATCCCATTTTGAAATGTGAAATTGCGGATTTTTTTAATTATTTGATCAAGCAAAACACATTATCGTCCTCGATGTTCGTGAAATACTGGCAGATGGGCCTTAGTCGTCAATTTTGATTCTCTTAGATCGATCTTTCTAAACTTAAAAAAAAAGTTCACGCACCCTCATTGTTCAGATTGTTAAAGACTTTTGCATCCGTCGACATTATCTTTGATTTAAGAAGTGTTGATCTGACAATCGCTGTGCATGTATACTTTAACGAACGGGCTTGGTTTCTTGTCAGTTTTAAAAGTAGTTATCCCTTGTCAGTATGATGTTTTCATCAATCTATTTATTTGTACCTTCCTTATATAACATAATATTGTACAATTCATATTTGTGATTCATTTCATATTTAAATATAATTATTTATTCTTTATCAAAGATAAAAACATTGTAATTTGAAAATCTTTGATTACGTTATCACTGTAGTTCAATTCAGAAGTTCAGCGGTCTATTGTGTCTACATTCTGTTGAAAAATTACCCTGGTGTTCAAATTTGCAACGTTTACTATCAATGACTGTGAAACAAGAAAGGAAACATTTAACATTGTAAATCGAGAAATGATTAGAATTAAATACAAAAAAGTAAAATCACAAAAATACTGAACTTATAGGAAAATCTAATCGGAAAGGCCATAATCACATGGCAAAACAAATCAAAAACGAATGGACAAGAACAGTCATATTCCTGACTTGTTACAGGCATTCTTCTTTCGCAAAATAAAAAAAACGGTTTTCGAGAAATCAAAAACGATAAATGAAAACATTGTTTTTTGTTGTTTTTTTTTGGTTTTCCAGAAATCAAAAATGAAAAATGGAAACACTCTCGTTTTTTTGAGATATTTCTCTTGTTTTTGATAATTCAAAATGAAATAAGAATGGCCGCATTTATACACGGATCAATATAACTGAAAATCACGAACATTTTACAACACTACACATTGCAGTGTCCTAAAAGGTTTTAATGTAAGACCCCAATTTATTTACTTGTGATGGTGTTTATTGATGAAGTATATGATCACAAACTATAACAGAACAGTTTTCTTCCAATGATCCAAAATTTTGTTTCTTAGTTCTGTTTGTATTTCATTACCTAATAAAACATTTTTTTCATCTTCTTATATGTGAAATACTTAGGTTGTATTTAAACTCAGCAGTTAAAAAAAGTGATCATGTTAGGACAAAAAAGGAAAATCGACAGAACAAAAAAACAACAGCACACGATACAGATCATCCAAAAATAAAGATTGGTTAACATGATCACCACCCAAAAATTAGGGATGATATCAGGTTCTCTAGAAGTGTAAGCAAATCCTGCTTCTTTGTGGTGGTCGTGTAAATACAAGTCTTATTCAATAGGTCACATTTATTATATTGACCGGATTTTGGTAACAACAACTGGAACGTATCCATTGTCATCTATGAAATAGATATTGTCTAACGGTCAACCAACTCGAAATGAAGCCTGTCAAGGATAGTTTGACCACTT
The DNA here is from genome assembly GCF_965363235.1 of Mytilus galloprovincialis. NCBI lineage: Eukaryota > Metazoa > Mollusca > Bivalvia > Mytilida > Mytilidae > Mytilus > Mytilus galloprovincialis. The sequence goes on along the minus strand of NC_134848.1, from coordinate 21,429,726 downwards.
ATAATTTTTTGAACTATAGCTTCCTTTTTATTAAGGAAATAATTATACAAAAACAAGTTCTGATATATCGTATCAACTAAGACATATGTACCTGATATATAAGTGTTGCTTGGATAATGCCAAATATTAATTGAAAGTTCATTATTAGGAATTTTAGATTATTGCTGTTGTTGTATATTTTTTGTTCTCAACTGACCATGATTGTCAATTGTAAAAGTTGTAAGTCAACAGAGGATGTAGGCGTTACTGCATTTGCTGTATTCTTGACTTAAAACTTTAAATGGAACAAACAAAATATGACATCTTAAAATTTACGAAAAAGTTGTTAATTTAATAAACGTTTCTCTTAGATTATGTCAAGTTAACAGTGAAGTAAGATGGGTTTTTTAATTATTGATTTTGATTCATCAACACGTAACTTAATGTATATGCTAAGCTAAAACGTCGATGAAAAAGAATAAGAAAAAACTATTACTATGACTTGGCTTCAGGTGTCGTTTTTCACCTCTACATTTAAGTTGATTAGTAAGTATTGTTAAATTTGAATGAACCTTCAGGCTATCTGCACATAAACGGTCTAACAATGTGCTTTTTATCTTCACCAAGAGTTATCATATTTAATAGGGAAGAAAATCTAACAATACATTTGTGTTCACTGATTCAAACTTTAAAAATAGATGATTTATCTAATTTTGCCATAAACAATGTAAAATCAACTAAAACCGTTCTTAGTGTTAGTTAACATGTATAAAAAATAATATTCTTCATATATCGCTTCAAACTTATCAATGTGATCTTACTGTTTGAAATATTATTCGCAATGTTTGATATCTACTAGTATTTAAATCTATGTGCATAAAATATCAGGATATTTTTTATGTTGGATTCTTTTTAGTTGTCAATTATTTCTGCTTCTAAAAATATGACTTAAGTTGTGCCAAGAATGGATTGTCATGAATGTTTCACTGCGGAACTACATAATCCAAATGTGTTATGCCTTTCACATGCTGATGAACATATAACAGTGGAGTGAGATCACCCCCAGTTTTTGATGGGATTTGTATTGCTTAATCTTTAGTTTTTTATGGTTTGTCTTTTGTACTACTATTTGTCTGTTTGTCTTTGTCTTTCTTAGCCATGGTTGTGTCATTTTATTTTCGATCTATGAGTTTGAATGTCCCCCTGGTTTATTTCGTCCCTCGTTTATAAATGGAAAAAATAATTAACATATTGAGAAATTCCTTGTCTGAGTCGAATACAACTTGTTATATTTTATTTATCAGAATACAGTAATAATTATTTCTTCTTTTCGTTTTAACTAGTCAGAAATATGTAGTTTAGAGGGCCACCGAATTTTCTTTCATTATTATTTATTTGTTTTGGCTTTACTTTGAATAGAATAGACGTTAGTGATGTGTAGTATATTAATGATAAGGTGCTACTACTTAATTCCAATTAGAATATAAAAGTTGTTATATAGAAGTTATTTTGAATTTTGTTGTGGTGTCTGCCGATAACTTCATTGATACAGGATGGTTCATCTACTTGTTTTTTTTTTTATGAAAACATTACATGTAAGACAATTTAAACAATATTTCAATTTACTGAAAATAAAGACTATGAAATTTGCACACAATGAAAGAGCTGTGGTGGTTTACATATTGAATAACAGAGCAAGCATGTATCTGAACAAATTGAATGTCAGTGTTCAAATTGCATGAAAAATCATTACATTATTGTAAGTACGTCAATGAAAAAAATATATATCTGGTAAGGTGGATGAAAAAAAAATTATGGCTATTTTACTGATTTAAGTACAAGTGCATTAAACAAAATGTTTTATTTATTTGTTAACCTTTCAATATGAATTTTATACGGAACTAGTGGCTTTAAAAATCTTATGTAGCTCACCTTGGTCTATGTGCAATCAGCATATTAAACAAAGGACATAAATTATACAGTGACAAGAATATAATTCATGATAAAATTGTGTTATGGTGATGATGATGTGTTTGTCGATCTCACTTTACTGAACATTCTTGCTATTTACAATTTTCTCTATCTATAATGAACTTGGCTCAGAAGTTTTAAAGGAAAACAATTTGTTTTAATTTACGAGCATTGTTTAAAATTTACTATAAGAAGCAATAACTCATAAAGTTGACCATTGACCATTTTCATAAAGTTGACTTATTTATAGATCTTACTTTGCTTAACATAATTGTTGTTTACTGTTTATCTCTATCTATATGTAAGATAATATTGAAAAAGAGGGACGAAAGATACCAAAGGGACAGTCAAACTCATAAATTTAAAATAAACTGAAGATACTAACCAAAAACTGCAAAATTTTCATAAATTTACCAATTCAGAGGCAGCAACCCAACAACGGGTTGCCTGATTTGTCTCAAATTTCAGGGCAGTTAGATCTTGACTTAATGAACAATTTTACTACTGTCATATTTGCTCTAAATACTTTGGTTTCAGACATATGAGACAAAAACTGCATTTTACCCCTATATACTATTTTAGCCATGTTGGCCATCTTGGTTGGTGGGCGAGGTAATGGAACAATTTTTTTAAAAACAAGATACCCCAATGATGACTGTGGTCAGGTTTGGTTAAATTTGTCTTAGTAGTTTCAGAGGAGAAGATTTTTTAAAAAGTTTACTAAAATTTAAAAAAAAAATGGTTAAACATTTACTATAAAGGGCAATAAATCATCAAGGGGTCAACTGTCAATTTTGGTCATGTTGACTTATTTGTTGATCTTACTTTGCTGTATATACTTCTGTTTACAGTCTATCTCCATCTAAAATATTATTCAAACCAATAACTAAAAACTGCAAAATTTCCTTAAAATTACTAATTCAGTGGCAGCAACCCAACAGTGGGTTGTCTTATTTGTCTAAAAATTTTAGGGAAGATAAATCTTGACCTCAAAAACAGTTTTACCCCCTGTCAGATTTGCTCTTAATGCTTTGGTTTCAGAGATATAAACCAAAATCTACATTTAACACCTACAATGTATGTTCTATTTTGAGCCATGGCGGCCATCTTGGTAGGTTGGCCGGATCATGATACCCATTTTTCAAACTAGATACCCCACAAGTGATGAGAAAAGTTCACTTGGCCCTTCAGGCCAGGTGAGCTAAAAATACACGGTTATGGATGCAGGACTACATCGTGTTACAAAGAGTTATAAATGTGTGCATACAATGTGTTAGCTTTGTTTTTGTGTTGTTTTTTTCGGAGGGGAAAGGGTCTCTCCAAATATGTTTAACCTTGAATATACTCAAGTAATATTTTATTTAATGACAATAAGAAGTATTAAAAGTATACTCACATTCCTGTATGTGCTGATATAAGATAACCGTGTACGATGTAAATAACATGACGATTAGTACCTCCGTTTCATAAAATTGTGATGAAGTTTTACAGAACTACGCCATTTTCCTTGTAACAGATCGACTACATGAATAATGCGTATATTGGTTTTCATGCATAGACTAGCAAAGTTAAGTTTTTTAAAGTTCTTTGTTCGGACAACATCTTCATTGTTTTCAATCGATTTTTATCTTACTATCAGCACAAAAGGGCATGCCTCAACTATTCAAATAATATTATGGTCTACCAAAGTTTTTGTGTAAGATTTTACAATCAAAATATTTAAACATTAAACGTTTTATGTTTGCTATTTATAAAATTATATACTTTGTATTGTCAGTACACATTTTAAAGTTGCAAAATAATCATTAATGGCAGAGCTATTGAAATAAGATTTGAATCATTTAAATTTAGAAGTAATTAAAGGCATACGATACAGATTTTGTTGTGAACATTTTCTTACAAGATATTTTGCACCTTTTTAATCTTAATGCTTACAACATAGACGTTCGTGTGCTACATATCGAGATACAGGGGGTTTAAATTTTAAACATTTGGATATTTGTTCAAATTTGTAATATCTTCTTAACAAAAGTATGCTCTATCCACTTGTATGTTTGGCCATCTGATGAGTAAAGCCTTTTTCAACTGATTTTTATAGTTCGTTCTTATGTTGTACTGTTATACCACTGTCCTAGGTTATAGGAGGGTTGGTCCCCACTAACATGGTTAACCCCGCCACATTATGTATGTATGGGCTTGTCTTAAGTCAGGAGCCTGTAATTCAGTGGTTGTCGTTTGATTATAAGTGTTACATATCGTTTTTCGTTCATTTATTATATATAAATAAGGCCGTTAGTTTTCTCGTTTGAACTTTTTTACATTTTCGTTTCGGGGTCTTTTATAGCTGACTATGCGGTATGAACTTTTCTCATTGTTGAAGGCATATGGTGACCTATAGTTGTTAAATTCAGTTTAATTTTGGTCTCTTGTGGAAATCATACTACTTCTTCTTTTTTATATCTAGATTTAAGATACAATTCCTTGGGAATAAATAATTTTCAATTGGTATAATTAAAATTATTTTTTAAATACCCGCATGTTTTGCCTTAAATTCATCTTTCTTAAAAATCGCATCGGTTTTCTAAAAATTAGACCAAACAATCGCCATACATAATCAAGTTTGATGTTAATTAGAAAATTAAGCGCCCGTATAATCGTTTTCAAGCGAACGATTTATATCACCCGAATAAAAGCATCTTTTCCTGGTATGTTCCAGTTTTACGTCGCGAAAAATTATTTAGCATTAGCATTATCTACCGATTTATTAAGGCCATATTCATAATTGATTACAGTTGGTATGTTTCTTAACAGCATAGGCAAAACAGTCATCTTAAATTCAAATTCTTTATTTATTTATATACAGTACAGTAAAACATGTTAAAGAGGTCATTTAAGGGTGAGCTAAAAAGTGGTATCTTAAGACAGAGTTTTTGCTTAATACACCTGGTCTCTCACGCAGGCTTGACTGTATATATGTAGGACTCGGATGGTACTCCGATGGTGTGCACTGAAGTGCGGTAATTAACACTCTGAAATGCGTTAGTTAAAACGCTGAAGTGCGATGGTAACATTGTGACGTTAACTTGTTGATATCTACCCTGAAGTGCGAAAGTGGTTACGCTGAAGTGCGATGGTGATTATGCTGCAGTGCGATGGTCTAACTATGAAGTTGACTTTAATGAAACGATTAAGTGTGATAGTGTATACCAGCTAAATGCGGTGGTCTGAAGTAAGAACTCTATCGTATGAGGTGTGGTGTAGTGGTTAGCGTACTAGCTTCGCATGTTAGAGATCGGTTTTGATTTTTAGTCATGTCTAACAAAAAATAAATACAGTTCTAATTTGCTAATCATCCGCTTTGCACGGAGAAGTATGGAGTCAGAAAAAAATGGGCTAGATGGCTTTAATTTAATATACTCGATTCGAGTTGAAGAAAATGTCAAGTGTGCAAACAAAAAAATTCAGCGTGTCAGTCTATATAGTGCTACGCAGGTTGCATATCATTTTATCAAATATAACTTCTTCTCGTCATATCATAGCTGAGAAATTGCTCACAACACACTCATTTATCCATATTTAACATATTAAAACGAATTTGAGATTTTATAAATTAAAGTGATTTATGTTTTCTTTTCTTCGTGGTGGTTTCGTCAATGTTTTTACATTATTGAACACTAAGTCAATAGTGATGCAAGAGGAATAAATATGCGTCAAACATCAAAATAAATGCAAACTATTAAAGTGATCAATAACTTATTATGTATTCTAAACATAAATTTTTAAAGTTTACCAAAATACCAAAATATCAAAATATCAATATAATTTTGAAGGAGTAAATAAAAGCATTACAAGATGTTGTGCTTTGGTTCGTTAGATGACGATAGCATTTCTTTCATTACCATTTCATTTGTATTGCTCAATTATAGGACCGAACTCTTTCTTTTATTGGTTATGTCTTGACTTAAAATGTGACACACACATTTTTTTGTACATTTACTATCTGTATATTGCACTGCAGGATACTTGATAATATTGTTTAGTCACAAACATTAACCATATTATCACAAAATCAATGTATTATATATTATGATGACGTATTCATGTTTTGAACATCGTGTTGCTATACGATTCTAATTGTTGTAGTTATAATTAGAATCGCAATACTTAATTTTTTATTTCTTTTATCCTTGTTTTCTAATTCTATTCTATTTAGTGAGCATTGACATAGAAATCGTAGTACATTCGTTTTATTTATCAATTAATAATGATTTACAAACATGTATTCTGATGTCTGACTCATACTGCATTTACAAAAGTGTATGTAACGTTGTATAAAAGGTGACAGTCTACACGTATTTTCTCTTAAAAATAATCAGTATTATTATGAAAACATAGGTTGTAAACTTTGACAAACGAAGAAACGGTTTAAATAACGTAACATACACAACAAGTTCTTATTTGAACGAGATTAATGTTATGGTGAAACTGCATGCGTAATCTTTAAATCGTAAGTCGGTAAAAATATATAACTTATTCAAAACATTCTAATTAAGCAGTTTTAAACCTAAACGTAAATATTCTTTTTAAAGACGACAACTATTAGCGCTGCTTTCTGTATTCAACAAGAATATGTCAAACACAATAGAAAATGTTAACTCATCTACCGCCATACAAATCCAAACACAGGCAATATTTCACATTCGAAAAAACACAATAATTTCAATCTTACTGAACAGACGACCATGTTGGTACCTACTCAGACCAGGTAGATGTGGACAATCTCGTATCGTACCAATCTTTAATTGGGTAACCCATTAAGTGTCGATTAATTCTTTCAATGAACTCAGACCGGATGATAAAGTCCGTCAAGTATAAGCATACACGTGGGTTAAGAACTATACGAAAGAACAGAGGATATATAACTGCTACAAAACGGAAGTTGACAGTTGGTTTGTTGAAATTATTCTATGCGACATGGATTAAACTTTGAATCCCTTTACCTGTATCAATATTGAGATCAATATAAAGCTTTGGCATAAATCTTCCACTTTCTATATTAACAATCTTAAGTACACTGAGAGATATGATATGATATGGAAGTGTTAGTCAAACTTTGTTCTTGTGAAGAAAGAAAATTTATTTGAATAAATATCACAGGAAACATTTTCATGGACACACCTTTTTCACAGATAATTTCTATATAATTTGTTCCATCTCTTTAAAGGCTGCATTTTGTTAAAAACAAGATGTTTCTCAAACCAAGATATATAATACTCATGGATATGTTATGGTGTTAACGTACAGGTTCCAAATTATGATCTCTGTGTTTTTCTCATAGAGACATCACTTGGGAATATTACCAGTATAGAAACAAATTGTAGCGCCTAAAATTCTATTCTTAGGATAGTCAACCTGATGGATGTACACGTATGTTGTTTGATAATTTAATGTATGTTTAAATAGCACCATAATTTTAATTTGCATAATAATGTTTTACCCTCTGTTCCGTATATAATCAGTTGATTAATGTAGGAAATGTTTTCAATGATGATTAATGCATGTAAACATTCTGAATAAATTTACATTTGCCATTTAACCAAATAAGGATTGATTTGCATTTTTTAATTAATGTATCCGATTGATTTTCATTTATATTGATTTTATGAAGTATCATATATGTGTTTGATTTTTTTCTTTTCCTGTCAGTATTCAATGAGGAAAAAATTATTAAACTATTTTGTTTGTTTAATTACTTTTGAAATTGGATTGAAAATGGTTTTACAGAGAACACATCATCTGTTTATTTTCAGCCTTTGTATACGAACTTTTTTATCACAAAAAGAATGCTACCGAGTAAATTCTAGGTAATTTATGTTTTTTGTTATATTCTTCACTTCTATTACCTTATTTACAATTATGTCATTCCATAATAATCAAGGGCTTTAAATGTGTTTTGCTTGCTACGCATACTTTATACAAGTTTTACATTAAAAAAATAACGATTGAATACAATCGTACCTATTTACATTTCTAATATATATTGTTGTATTACTAACACAAACTATTTCAAGTACGAAGATGATTTTGAATCGCAGAATTTTTGTGCCTACAGACACTGAAATTAAAAAATATTTCTTTTAACATTACAATTTGGACAAACGACAAAACTGAGCATGTATAAAATTAGAAACAAAAACAACGAAAATGTCGGCAGGAAACGATTTTTAAAACTATAAATTAAGAATGATTTTTCACAAAAACATACTGCAGGTTGATCACACAATTGTTTATAAAACTCTCATCCAGACACATGCTGGCAAAGGAAATAAGGATAATAGATTATCGTACGAAGTTTAATCTTCTTCTTTTTATACAACGATTCAATAACGATAATTGGACCATTACAAGTAGGGATTCTAAATAGTACTTTTAAATCAAAATATGTAAACCTACTTGATTTTCAATACGTTAATTTTTATTTTAGAGGAGGTTTTGATCGTTTCTGTTGTGAGAATTATGTAAGAGTAAATGGTGATTGTGTTGGTACGTATTAAACTAAAGATGCATAAAAAATTCGACACTTTTGAAATTTGATCCTTTCTAACGGCTAACAAATGTGCGTCAAGACGAAAAAAAAAGACTACTTCAATCAAAAAGTCAATGTTTCTCGTCGTCTCGACAATATCTTAGTTATGCTTTTTCAACGTAAAGCTACATTTCTATGACTTTTGTTTGTATTGCATCAACAGAAACACTAAAAGTTCCCATTATCATGATAATGTTGAAACATAACGTTTTTCTCTCTTTATGATAATTATTAAAAAAATCGGAAACTTTAGCGTATGATCTGATGAGTTGAATTGGATTCACTTTAATATAATGAGTTGTATATTTCAATTGCTGTTCGAAATTATCAAGCAGTTACTTCTGGCAAGTATATTAACATTGTTTAACATAAGGGGAATTGTCCCTTCAGGTTTTTAAATCACATTCATTTAAACGAATGTTTAGTATGAAATCCAATATCAATAACATATAATAGATAAGTATTTTAAAGAGGCTTCGGGTTGGAGGTTATGTAAATTTGAACTGAAACTTGAAAATTATCGTATACTAGTATTGTATAGCATGTATAGGGATAGATATTTAACTCTGCAACATGAAACCCCTCAACAAGCTTTTGCAATGGCTCTAAAAGTGCAGCGAGTGTGGTACTCTCTATACGAGTCCTCATATTTAACTTCCTCATAATGACTGAACATGACTGCAATGCCCTAGTTACTATAATCAAGTGAACACATATATGTACTTCATTCAACCTTTGAATAAAAATCAGTAAAATCAAAATTTGATTATTGAGTGTGTGTATTTATAAGACGCTGATAACTCCTGATAACGTTATTTCGGGATAGTCAGTATATGTTGCATACAGCGTCGTGTTACAAATGTTGCAGTGATAAAATTCGATAAGTCTACGTTGAAAATAATATTCTTTCAAACATATCATTGATGCCTATATATTAAATGAACAACTGAAATCAATTATCAATGAATTACCAAATTGCTCTCCCTTGATACCGGTCAGCCTTGTATCTTCCCTTTCCGTCGGACTATCGTTGTTTCTCAAGAGGAGCGAACATGTATGTATACATTTGATTATAGCAAATGCAATATTAAAGAAAAGGAAATTTTAAAGAGATGCGATTGAACTAGTACATGAAAATGTAAACATATTGTTCAATTTAAAGCAATCTATGGCGTACGAAACAAAAAAAAATCATTCTGGGTTTAAAGCATAGATTTAATAACTTTATACACATCATATACTGTGTTATATTAATTTTAGTTTGACAATTTGGTTTCTTTTCCATGTGTTTCTAAGAAATGTATATGACTGGATTACGATTGAAAATCCGTGATAGTCCTTAATATTGAAAATGGCCCCGTTTTTCTATATTAGCCGTATTTTTTCATAGTGACCATGTTTATTCAAAATAATTTTCTTTATTCGTAATAGCTCTCCATCTATGTCATATTTGTCTGTAATGGTCCATGACAAATTTTGCTTTTTTCTAATTAAAGAACAGTTTCATCCATGATGCACTAAGCTGGTAAATAAATTTTCATAGTCATTTGACATGTTTAATTTTTTTGTAAATTTGTCTTATTATGTTCTTACGTTTTTAGCGTAAAACTATTTCAGTTTGTGTCGTCTTTTATGTCAGTCCGAAAGATTTGCCTTAAGAATATATATGTCTAAGTATTGTATCGGATCAACCACGGACATTTTACAATTTATTATCGATCGTGGAAAAAAAACTTAGAATAAAGGGCTAACCTGTGATAAAATCACTATATCAAGAGTTTGCCATAATTGTTTGCAATTTTAGAGTGTAAACCTGGAACAAGTTCTTTAAATGAACAACCATGCCAACCATGCAGCAGAGGAAGATATGGCTTTCACTGTGGACATTATTGTGACTGTAAAATAAACGAGAAGTACATTTATCAATATTCAAACAGGAATACCGCACTACAACTAAAACCATGTTAGATGAATAATAAATAAATGCATACATGTAACAAACCAATTATAATCGATTTCACTATACGATCGAGATAACACTTCTGAAGCACATTGTACAAAAAATCATAGGTAGCAGGTTGTTAGTAGGTGATTTAATTGACAAAATAAAAATAACTTACAAAAACACTTCGATACTATCAAAATCATACAACAAAAACTCTTTTAAACATTTATACATCGTAGTGATATAGAGGCAAACAAATTCAAATGGACATTAAAACTCATAAGTGAACTTTAGATTAAGCATACTGTAATTCTTCTTAATTTCCCTTATATTCTTTAGATTGACGTATTCAAAAACTAAAATCATAGCTTCGGTGTCTAATGATCTATGTAGTCGCATTACAATATCGTTGGATAGTCAAAACGTAGGTTGTGAGTTCAAATTCCTCACGGTGCAGGTGTAGTCAACTACAATCTAAATTGGTTAGGATGATACAAAAAAATGTGATATGACTGTCAATCAGACAACTCTCCACAATAGACCAAAAAATTATTAACAGCTATAGGTCACCGTTTGGCCCTCGACAATGAGCATAGCCCATACCGTATAGTCAGCTATACATGGCTCCAAAATCACCAAATATAAAATAATTCAACCGAAAACTAACGGCCTAATCAATGTACAAAAAGATGAACGATAAACAATTATGTAACAATTACAACCACTATATCACCGGTTCCGGACTTGATACAGGTACATACATAAAGGATATATGTTAGTGATATCAAAACCTTCTTCCTAATTTGGTACAGTGTTGTAACAGTACAAAATATTAACATTAGTTGAAAAAAAACACTAAGTACAGATTTGATAGTACTGACAGGTACTGATAGCTAGTTCAATGCCAATTACAACTAGTATAAACAATAATGCATCTAAGACTAAATCAGCATACATTCAACTTTCAATGGATTTGGTGTAACGACGTCATAAACATTTACGAAAAACTTTACCATGTGCAATGCCAAGAAACAGGAATCGACAGACTGTTGATTCATGAAAGAGCATATGTATATAACAGTTATGTTAGTTTGCTTTTGATTTACTTATAACAGGATTGTTAGTTTTTTTCCATTATATCCCTGTTTCCTCCACCGATAAAATATTGAACTGTCTCATAGTTCTTTATTGCGAAGTGTGTGTAGTGTTAGATCTGTATAATCTATTAGACGATTTGCCTGATCTGTTTATGTACCGGTTATGTTCTTTTCTTAACTATAAGATAGTGTGAACCAGCATAAAACGTCGAACGCAAACTAAAATTACAATCACAAATACACTAACAAGAACGAAAAGACAAACTTTAGTGTAAAAAACAGAGTAAATAAGACTAAAGAATGAGCCATAGAAACCAAACCAAAACTCAGGGGTCAAACAATAGCTTATTTCACGGTCTTTTGTTTTACTTCACAAACTTCACAAACTTCCAACTTGCTTCTTGATTCGGTTTTTTTAACTTTTTATAGGAGATTCACTGATGTTACTTTTGTAGACAAAACGTGCGTCTACTGGCGTTTAAAATAATCCTGATAACTTTGATGAGGTTGTTCATATCCTACGACGAGACAGCTGTTTACTTCTCTTTTGAGTTCATTAGATGTGCTTTGTTTAGTTTATAACGCTTATTGTATCTTTTAAATTGATTTATGATATTTGAGCATCACTGAAATTTTGTTTTTTTTAACATTTTTGTAAAGGTTTAGTAATTACTTCAGTATCATTATGTTGTGTCCGTATTGAATTATAGCTTAGAACCCAACGTATGTAGGAAAAAGAATCCTAGCATGGACAGTATTGTGTACTAGTGTATTTATCTTTCAATTAAAAGTAAGCGTCCGAATGTTTTGTTATTAAACAACAGTCGGAAATATTCTAAAGAAAAGAGAATAATTGTCTTTTTTTTCAGATGTGAAAGGTTGGAAGGTTGCCAATTGAAGGACAATTTAATAACCACTGAATTCAGATTGTGTACGTTTTACTATATATTGATTGAATATTTGTATGTCCGTCTGTGCCACTGTCTGTGTATCCATTTATCTATCTTTCTATATATTCATTACTTATCAAGCTATCTATTGATCTATCTATCTACCTATCTATCTATATTTATTTATTATTTATATATCTATCGATATATTACTCTGCTTAATTATTAATCTAAAAGAAAGATAGTATATTCCTAATTTTTGTTTTTGGAATAGCAGATACCAATCAATCGAGATTTATGAAATATTTCAATTTTGAGAGAAATAATGTATGTCGTGTGAATAGGCTTATTATGTAGCAATACCTCAATTTGTTTTCAGATCTGAAATCATATTTATGATATCATTATTGCAATCGTCCCATATTTTTCTCAATCGCTTTGTGATTTTCCAAGAGCGGTTTACTATTGTTGCCTTTATTTACTAATATATTGTTTTGATTATATATGGAGGTACCATAGTGTTCGCGATAAAGGAAAAAGTTGGATTCCAAAAGTTGGTTAACAATTTTTTTCAGTCATAATACATCAGTTATTTCATAGAAACACCGTTGATATTAGTGATTGATATCTTTCGTTATTAAATCCTATATACTATTTTTTTTGTTTGTCATATATAAAAAGTAGATATGGTATGACTGCCAATCAGACAAATCCCAACAAATTAAGAGGATGTTATAAATTATGGGAAACCATACGGACTTTGAAAATGAGAAAACCTTGTACTATATGGTCACCTTTATCTGGCCCCGATTAAATTGAGAGAAAAACGCACTAATTTATAACAATATAATTTACGAAAAACAAATATGACAGACATGAACCACTGATCTACAGGCTCTTGGCTTTGGACAAGCACATACATAATGTGTTATGAGGTTAAACGCGCGTCTGGCGTATAAAATTATAATCCTGGTACTTTTGATAATTAATTAAACATGTTCGTACGTGCCAAACATATACCTTCACCTTGGATAGTGGTGTAATAGTACAACAGGAGCATGAACTATCAAATCAGTTGATAACGACATAACTCATCAACTGGATACAAATAAAATACAGTTAACAAAAACACAGAGCGGACTTGGATGGATATTAAACAATAAACAAATCCAATAAGTTCATGTCTGGGTACTCGCAGTAACTGATAGCTATGCCTGTATAATCTATTAGTGGATAGATGAATGATGAACCCATTCAGCTTCTGAAAACTAAGTTTACAGTGTGAATTTTTCTCATTTCACATTGTTCATAATGATTACTTTAAACATGTTTTTACAACAATATTAATAATGTATCGACGAAATGACAATTTGATATCTAAGATATAACCAGATATAAATTGCATTGATTGTAATTTATTTAACTGCATGCAATAATATACATGAATACCATTAAATTATTTCAGCATCAGTAGACACTATTCGCACAGTTTTTTCCACTAGTTTCAACCAACACCAGTCTAGTGTATTAGAACTTGACAAATCATCAGCACAAGGTAAATAGATCGTATAACTATATATATCTAGCTATATGTTCTAGGTTAAAACAAACGTTGGCGCCTTTTAGTTTTCCTGTTTGAATTGATTTATATGAGTCATTGTGTGAACCTTTAAAGCTTTTGTTAGGTGTAAGCCAGGACTCCATTTTAATATTTGCACATTGTGACTTAGATGGAGAGTTCTCTCATTGACACTGATACCACTTCTTATCATTGAATTAATTAACATTGAAGAAGTCCATAAAAGTCATCAAAGAATGATAGAAATTGATACTTAAGAACTTTATGACCGCCTGTACAAGTTGAATGATCGATACAGAATGTGTGTCTTTCGAGTTTTAGATTTGTTGATACCAGCTGACTTGTTGTCTTAACTTACTTAAACCGATTGTGACATTTTAACAAATATTGACTTTAGATTGCGGATATTGGATGCATGAAATATCAAACAACACTCGATTCTTTTTTTAAATCGGGCGAATCAGTGGATTTGTGTGTGCTACCTAGATTTGCCTTCCTTTTGTGGGATTTAAACATTCGTAAACTATTGTTAATCGATCAAATGTCTTCAAGACCATGTCCAAATAATCAACAAATATCCTTAACGAAATGCCTACAATTTGCAAATATTTTTATGGTTTTTATAAATTTACAATTAACAAATGACCCCCAAGAACAATTATAAACGGAAAGTCCATAATCAAATGGCAAAAAGCTTAAAGACATCAAACAAATGGATACCAATTGAAATACTTCTTACAAGCAACAACATCTTCTTATGAAAAAAATGATGTATTGAACCTGGTTTGATAGTCGGCTAATAACATTCAAAATTAGGATCGACTTGTTAATATCATTGTTACTAATTTTTATTCATTAGTCACTGTGGAAGCGCCAACATTAACCTCACAACACGTATCATACACAAGTCAGACGTTAGTGCAATCCAGTGTTTTGTTCAGGGAAAATTCAAATATTAAAGGTAACAAATATTATTTATTAAACATCACGGATGAAATGACAGAATTGATGAAGGTAGGCACGATATCCTTTCATTAGAGACCCTCATTCAGACTTAATAAATGTCGATATCCATCAAACAGATATTTCATGTACATGTCATAATAATAACTTTATTGCAAGTGCGGCAAACTGATCGGATCAATCAAACATTGATATATTGTTAGGTTACAGATTATCATTCATCGTTGTGGTCTTATTTAAACCTCTCCTATTAACAATTGCTATTTTAAGTTAATTTATTGAAGCCATAATTGTAATTGTAGGTAGATTCTTCCTCGCCTGCTAGTCAGAATTTAAATGCATTTCTACTCTTAATATAATTCGCTTTCAACAAAACAATTACATAAATATAACTAGTTGTTTCCAGTAAAATATCATTTTTTCTTGCGATATATCTTTTTTTTTTCAAACAAACTTACAGGTTTTTGAATTGCATTTTGAAAACCAATGACTTCAAATACTTATTAAGAAACCTGTAAAAACATACATATAATCAGCGTTGCAGAAATTTAGTAAAGTTGCTGTATATAGTAAAGTCACTTATTTCAACATGCTCGATTCGACGTAACTACGATCACATTCGAGACTAGTTCATATCAATGCCAAACGTTATGTAGTACAAGAAATCCCCATCTTCAGAATCTTGACCGGTTCCTTTTGCTAGATATACTAGATGCAATCTATGAATTGTTAAAAAAAATATCAATAGAAAACCCCCGATTTCCAACGAAATGAAATATATTGTTCATTTCTTACTTACTTTTTGTACAAGTTTAATTGTCAATGTGTTTAACAACAGACGAAAGCGTTTTGTTGACATTCTATAGTGTATGGTTTACTTTTTTTCCATTATTGTAGCAATATTTCAAATGCCTACAATTTGAGTATGTATTTTCAAGTTAGACAATCTTTCAGGGATTGCGTTCCCTGTCAGAATGCACATGAAAGCAATTCATGCAAGAATGCCAAGTAATAATTATACGACAGCCAATACGATTTGTCTTCTTTTCACCAATTGGTGTATACACAAATGACATTTATCAAAATGTGTAAATAAAAGAACAGCGCTTTGTGTGCGCAATGTGGGAAATGATCCCTTTCCAGAGCGTTGGACATATGTACATGGTTGACTGTTGGGTTGTAGTGGCTTAGTCTCCGGTTTCTATTGCTTATTTTGTATATTGTGTTTGTCAGTATTTTTCTCTTAGAATTGTCAATTTGTTAAAATAAGTAAGTCATATTGGTTTTTTTGTCGGGATATCAAACTCTAGGGTTTTAAAAGTATGATAGCCATACAAGATGAAAGCACCTGATATTTTTTTCACTGCTTTTCTTTGCTGCGTTAATAAGGCATACGAAATAGTTTTGATCAAACGGATATTTTTTTTAAAAAATGAAAAAGACATGTTTCGCTTAGCTAATGCAAGTTTATTGTACAGCTAAATCTGCATATGAAACTTTGAGAGAAAACTGGGATAAGAATTTTAGATAGTTATTCAAATTCATTTGTGTGTATCTCTGTTCGAGTTTTGATAGATAAAAACAAGCTAACTTGTAAAACAGCGTCTGAAATATCTTTTTAGCTTAATCAAGTACATGTATGCTTTATAATTGTGGTATATAACATGTTATTGAAATGAGAACTTTTTTTTTATTTTTTAGTGATTTAAACAAAAAATGTGTTTACTTTTATCACGTATTTAATTTTAAATATTTAATCGATGATTTGTTCATTAAGATTTGTATTAATCATATTAATAGTTCAAAATTAAGTCAAGTGTCCTTTTAAAAAGACGGTCCGTATTATTGTAAAAACAAAGAGATCAAATATACCATATACAGTCACATACAACCATAGAAAGAAATAAAACAACATTTAAAGAGAAATAATTTCTATACTTTATAATACTTTGTCTTACTATAACATATACTTCTTTGTTAACATACCATGATATAAACTATGCTCTGCTTTATTGTTTAACAGGTCTGTCGACGAGAGAAGTAATTGTGTATTCTTTGGGATCAGCGGCTTTTGGTATCATATGTTCAGTTATGTGTGTTATATGTATTTGTTTCCATAGGGGTAAGACTAAACAACTTGAGAAAATATCAAACGTTACTCCCGAAAATCAAATAAATGAGATAGATAACAGTTGTTACAGTTCGTATGAAAGTATAGATGAAAACGCTATTTACGATGACAATATTCTGGATGATCATTTTAAACATTCTGACGATATATATTCCAAATCAGCGTCTGAAGGTTCCACCTTGGATTCCGAAAAATCCGGTTATCTGCTGCCGTTCACGACTATTACCCCGAACAATGGACTTGAAGAGCATGTTTATTGTGGAGGTGTGAAATACATCAAAGGAAGTAATGTATCGTCCGTGTTTAGTAGTGGGAAAATGGGATTAGAACAGATTAATCCGTATGAACAGTTACAAACAAAGCTAACTGACAAATCCAAATCTGAATATAGTAGCCTCGATGTTGTCCATTATTTAGAGTTAATTGATATTAGAAAAGAACTAAATAGTTCAAATCAACTAATTACAGAAAGTTGGCAAAACTGTAGCGACTCACTAACTGGAAGATTCAAGAATAATTTGAGAAAGTTCCGGAAGTGGTATTCAGACGACAATATTTCTAATGAACAAATATTATGTGAAACAGTCAAAACAAAAATTGGGCGATTTTATTCTGAATGAAAGTGAACTGATACATTCGAAACAAAATTTGACAAACATTCTGGCATTTAAAATGCGAGAGAAAAAATGAATTAATGAGGTTATATTGTATATGTCATTGTTTTGATTTTTAAAAAGTGACTTAAGGTCAAGTTAGTCGAGTAAAAGGGTGTTTTCTTTAAATGTTGCTCGTTAAACTTCAACTTAAAATCGAAAATGCGTTTATCGCTTTATTTTCTGAAATATGACTGATTGAATTCTTTAAAAATAGATTATCATTTGTGGACAGATAGGGTTTATTCGTTTCTTATACCAATACATCAGGTCATAGTTTGATGGTATTCGTGTTGCTCAGTTGCATGTTTTCTATGTATGATTTGGGAAATTTGTTTATTCCTTACTTCGTAGCCATTCTAATTTTTTTTCCTATGACGTTGTCAAATTATCTCGACTAATGGGTTGATATCTTCCGCCTTTTTTGAATCTGTACAACAAAATGGAAGTATAATTCAATCATAGTAACTTTCCTCGACAATGAACAAAAATATAATACACGTTAACACAGCAATCCACTACAATTGTTACTAGATCAAGACTTCACGATACTGACAAAAATAACAAAAAACACCAAATGTATACAGGCACAGGTCATTATCACGAAAGGGAAAAATGTACTATATTGAAATTTAAACTGTAACATATGTATTTCAGGAATCAGTAGTTTACTGATGTAAAAAAAAGTCATGAATTCAAAAGAAAAAAATTATACTGGGGTAAGAGCGATACCTGATGCGTCGACAGAGTACACAGCTTCAAATGTGAATCCATTAACCACCATATAAGAATTGACACGCACGGCAGTTATAGTATACCTTTCTTAATTTTATCTTATTGTCACTTACAAACCTGCTCGTGCATTTTTCATTGTCATGATACCTGGAACGATCTTATTTCACAAAGGATTTCTATTGTCTTCTTATTGTACCTCGAACTTATTTACCAGATGTAGGTCTTTAAGTTTAGGTTCAATTCAATTAAAGTTAATCGGACATGACTAATTAGATACGCCCTCTTAAAATCAGGGGGTCCGAAACAGGATTGGGAAAGAAACACCCAGCAAAATACCTTAATTTACAATTTCAAGAATATGTTTGATTTAAAATGCTTTTGGTGGCTTAAATATCTTCGATCAATAATCAGGCGGTATTTTGTGGAAATAGATAACCTGTCCCGAACCGGAAGATGTTGGCTGTAATAGGAATTAATTTATAAAAAAGTTCATATCTCATTTACTTATAGTAGCCGTTATTGATTGTAAATTCATGACGTTTTGTTTATGACATTCGTCTATCGTGGAGAAAAAAAGATGGAAGGAGGGCTTAACTTACGAGTTCGATCATTATGGTTCAAATCATTTCTATAACGGCATACGTTTCACCTCTAGCGAACGCTCTGCCTTATTGTAAAAAGTGCCACTATAAATTTATAACATTTGCTTTAAATTGATCCACTTTGAATTATCTAGTCGTGAATATGCATGACATATTTGCCACTGGACACAAAGGAGCAATAAATTTATCAGCTTCATTTAGTGATTTATAATCATTTGTCCTCAGTTGATTATAGTCTCAAACAGTTTTCCAATTTTTATATATTTCATTTTTATTTACATTTGAATTTTTATGCAAATATCTTAGCATTTCTTCCATTATTTTTCTCTTTGCATTTAATCTTTTTTTTTAATGTTAAAAAAAACGTTGTCGTAGTACACATCAGGGGTTACATTGTATAATTTTCAGCAAAACAAATAGGGGAGGGACTAGAACAGAAAAAAAAAATCTTCATTGAGTGGCAATAACTCATATATTGAAGAGTACAATGACAGCTGTCTCGTCTAGGTGACAACATTTGCTGTTTCAAGTTTATTTATAGCTCAGACTGGTATAATAGTTGTCATTAAAGCAAAGCAAAAAAATGATAAAAAAAGGTTGACAACAATTTATAAAAAAGATTCAACTTATTTTGAGCGTCGTCCACAAATATTCACTCTGTGGTTAAAGTTTTTGAAATTGTAATAACTTTCTTAAACTATCCTCGGTTGGTACCAAACTTGGACAGAAGCTTGTTTATGATCATAAGATAGTATCCAGAAGTAAATTTAAAAAAAAAATGAATCCATTTTTCCGAATTTAACTTTTAAATGGACTTAGATTTTCTGCCAGGAAACAACACATTCACTCTGTGGTTAAACTTTTTAAAATTTTAATGACTTTCTTATACTATTTTGGATCTGTACCAAACTTTGGACAGAAGCTTGTTTATGATCAAAAGCTAGTATCTAGAAGGAAATTTTGTAAATGACTAAATCTATATTTTCATATTTTACTTTTAAATGGACTTAGATTTGCTGCCAGGAAACAACACATTCACTCTGTGGTTAAACTTTTTTAAAATTTTGATAACTTTCTTATACTATTTTGGATTTGTTCTTAACTTGGACAGACACAAGCTTGTTTATGATCAAAAGCTAGTATCTAGAAGGAAATTTTGTTTTCTTCCAGTTAACATTACATTCAGTCTGCAGTTCAAGTTTTTAAACATTTATTAGATTCATAAACTATCCTGGATTTTTACAAAACTTGGACAGAAGCTTCTTCCAATCAAAAGATAGTATCAACAGGAATATTTCATTGATTTATTTCCTCATTTTTGTTGAGCCTGCGATTAACAGAAAGAGTAGGCGAGACACTGGGTTCCGCGGAACCCTTACGAATTTTTTTTATATTGTCTTGCTGATCGGTTTTGTTATATTTTTTTTCATCTACTATTGTTCTAGCAAAAGTCACAAAAAATGTTGTTAAAATCAGCCATGCGACTTATTTAAAAAAAGATTAAGCTGACTTTTCTTGTTGTTTACACATTTCAATTATTCAACTCGTGCGTTGATCGTCTTTCCCTCTAATGTTTTTAAGGTAAAGATAGCGTGGAATTCTCACTGCACCAGGCATCTGATATACGTTCCTTTTATTTTTTTGATCGGACAAAGCTGCGTATTTATATAACCAATAAGCCAAACGAACGCATCCATTTAGCAATGGTATACTGTGGGACGGGAGAGGTCTAGAGATGTCAATATTTCTATACACAAGCGAATCTTGGTTTTGAATAAAAGGAGATAAAGGTATACATTAATGCGACAGCAACCCAAAGACACAGATAAATAAAATTTGGATTCAACATTTGGTCTTTATTTTATAGAACATTCCGTATACAGTATAATAAGCTCAAAACCGACCCATGACTACATAACAGTTATACGGAGTTAATTCAATAATATTTTCCGTCAAATATTATATATCCGAAAAGGCACATTTGATTTAATTGTATTTACCGTCAAAGATAATAATCCCAAAAATCATAAGTGTTTGAAAAATATCACCTGCCATTTTTTAATATTGATTGGTGAAAATTTAAGAAGTTTTAATATATACCAGTAAAAGAAAAACACTTCACTGTATAATAAAACGGCAAAATAAATATGAAAATGGATGACGACCAGCGGCGAATAAAATTAATATTCAGAACGATTACGTGCAGTCAGCATTCTACTTCGTCAAAATTATCTCCCCATTTCGCCAGTTCATTTTCACAATCGTAGAAATGGAAGCCATTGTAGGGATGACGCGCTACCAATTTTGCTCATGGAAACCGATAAATTTATCCACATTGCACCATTACGATCCTTATATGTCAGTTGTATTTTAAAAGACAAATGTATCAACTAGCTAATGAGCATCAGTAAATGATCTTGTCTGCATTGATTTAACTTAAAACTGTTGTCTGATCGGTTGTCAGGTGGAATTTTTGAAAATTCATAAACATTTAAAAAAATTCTAATTAAAAATTTCGTGGAAGGGCAGACTAGATTTGTTTTAGTGTATAAAGACTATAAACCCTAGTTTTCACACACAAAAAATTATATTTTTTCAAAGATATGAATTTTCATTATCCAACTTGAAAGACTGTCGTCAAGTACTTTCAGTAAAAAAATAGCTATTCGAACACACCTTCTCTGTTTTTGTGACTCATTAGATAGGTATTTCACTTGACCCATATATTTCATCTTTTAGTGCTGTTATTTTTTTGTGTTTTAAAGCAAAAATGGTGGCTGAAATGACACGACCGACAATAGTATAACAAATGTGGGATTTTGATACACAGTAAAGTACAAGATAATATCTATAACAACATGTATTTGCATGAATAACCCGTCATTTTTTTCTTCTGCTTGTAGCAAGTACAATTTGTTTTCCTTATATTTTGACAATAAAATTACTGTCTCTTTCGAGAATTTTGATCTTAACAATATTCAGTTTAGTTTTTTGATTAAAAATATAAGTCTTCATAAAAATAGAATGTGTTGTATGATTTTAAAAAGAAATTGACATGACTCGAATGCGAACAGCAATGAGGACCTCAAATTGATCTGTGAAACGTAAACAGCAATTATTTACATACTAATTGTTTGATTTTGGTTCATGTCAGTACCGAAATACTGACTACTGAGCTGATGAAATCC
This sequence comes from Mytilus galloprovincialis, assembly GCF_965363235.1. NCBI lineage: Eukaryota > Metazoa > Mollusca > Bivalvia > Mytilida > Mytilidae > Mytilus > Mytilus galloprovincialis. The sequence continues at coordinate 21,407,407 of NC_134848.1, read as the reverse complement.
TCGGGGACTGATAGTCCACCAGCAGAGGTATCGACCCAGTGATGTAAAATAATTGTAAACAACACGTTTAATAATTGATTGCGTCCGAAGCGCTTTTCTGGATTTACCTTTATCATGAATGCTCAAAGCCAAACATTTGCAATCCGCAGATGTATAAATACCGAGACCGTTGTAGAGCTATATAACAAAAATACCTAAAACAAATAGCCAAATTCATGTAAAGCCAATTTTGCCTGAGGGAGTTGAAACCTTGGTTTCTTAATAATTTCAAAATTTATAAACTGACGATTTTAGTAAAGTTTGTTAAAAAAAGAGGAACGAAAGATACCAAAGGGACAGTCAAACTCATAAATCTAAAACAAACTGACAACGCCATGGCTAAAAATGAAAAAGACAAACAGAAAAACAATAGTACACATGACACAACATAGAAAACTAAAGAATAAACAACACGAACCCCACCAAAAACTAGGGGTGATCTCAGGTGCTCCGGAAGGGTAAGCAGATCCTGCTCCACATGCGGCACCCGTCGTGTTGCTTATGTGATTACAAATCCGGTAAATAGTCTAATTCGGTAGGTCAAATTCATGAAAGGGAAGGGGATTGTAGTTACGACGTGAGGAACATATCCGATATCATTTGTGAAATGGTTATTCCATAACGGTCAACCAACTCGTGATGGCGTCCGTAAAATTTACGAAGGGATGATTTCAACTTCACCATTTGGAACTCTTGATTTAATAGCTTCCTTGTGAGCAGTAACCCTCTATCAAGAAAATCATGATAGGAAATGCAAGCACGGGAATATCGTATCAATTGAGAGATATATACCCCGTATGCAGGTGCTGCTGGAATGTTGCTACTTAGAAATGGAAAGTTCACAATTGGAAAGCTGAAATCATCTCTTTTGTCGTAAAGTTTTGTCTTCAACCGACCCTCATTGTCAATTTCTAGATGTAAGTCAAGATATGAAGCTGACTTAACTGTATCTGTAGTATCCTTTATCTCCAATTCGATGGGATAGATGCGTTCCACATAGTCACCAAATTTTGAATTGTTTAGTGAAAGAACGTCATCTATATAGCGGAAAGTAGAGTTAAAGGATATTGCTAACTTCTTATCTTTCTTCCTAAGAAGTTCCTGCATGAAGTCAGCCTCATAATAATAAAGAAACAAGTCAGCAAGTAGAGGGGCACAGTTTGTTCCCATTGGTATGCCGACAGTCTGTTGAAAAACACGTCCTCCGAACGTAACAAATATGTTGTCAATCAAGAAATCAAGCATCTTGATAATATCGGTTTCAGAGAATTTTTTGTTTGAATCAGAGTGATTCTTTACAAGTAAGATTTATCCCTCCCTAAGACAAGATACTTGTATCTACGTTGGCCATTCTTTTTTATGAAGCAAAGTAATACCAACTCTTTTAATTTGTCTTTAAGTTTGGAATGTGGAATACTTGTGTAAAGAGTAGAGAAGTCAAATGTTTTAATACTGTTACAAGATGAAAGAGAGTTAAATCATGTCAGTATACATGACTACTGAGCTGATGATACCCTCGGGGACTGATAGTCCACCAGCAGACGTATCGACCTAGTGATGTTAAAAAAATATGTAAATAGTTTAGTCACCATCATGGTAATTTACAGAATCACATGAGAACAAATACTGGCGATAAACCTGGTAAATATAATGTGTGTGGTAGAGTCATAGACATAGGAAGTTGTGGTATGACTGCCAAATAGACAACTCTCAATCCAAGTAACAATTTATAAAAGTAAACCATTTTAAGTCAAGGGTACGTCCTTCAACATGGAGCGTTCATATTTACGGAAACATATGAGAATACACACAGGTGTAAAGACAAACATAATAAACGTAATGTTTGTGGTAAATGTTTATATTTAGCATAGTTACGTAAAGACATATATTCATATATGAGGACACACTCTTGATACCAACTTTATGAAATTAATGTGATGTATGTGAAAATAGGATTAGTAAAGTGAAAACCTACAGAGACACATAACAAAACACATTCGTCTGGTGATAAACCTTACATATGTGAAATTTGCAGTAAATGTTTTACTCGCGGACAGCATAAGAACACACACTTATAACAGTGATGTATGTGGAAAAAGGTTTAAACAATTATATGTAGTCGAAGTCCCTATTTAGAACACACATGAGAATTGATACGGGTGACATCATTTACTAAAGCTTGTATGATTCTAAAAACTATATTGTATCGCTATACAAATGATGTTGTTCAATGAATAAAAAGGGGTGAAGGGTTAACACCAATTATACAGAAACCAAAATGCAAAACAATCCCGATAAAATCTAGAAGGCAACTAATGTTTTGTTCATTTCCTCAGACACCTGCTAAATTTTACTGTTTTCCTTTATCTGTCAAGCTCAGTGTTTTGCTAAACATTGATCATTTTTGGTTTGTTCATTGAAGTATTACGATTTCTCTAAAATTCACACTGACCCGAAAACCAATATATATTACCCAATAACTTTTTTTATGCAGTGTTATACTACCTTTAATGTATATATATTATATAGATATCAAAGTATATATGATTTTGAGATATACTAGTAAGTTATTGTTACTAAATGAAAGTACAGACATTCGTTTTGTGCGTCTTGTTATAAGTTTCTTGCATAACAATATGGATGACATAATATCAAAATAGTACATTAACTAAAATTAAAAACATACAAAGGCAAAAAGCTTTTATCTGAGATATGCACAAAAATACAGCAGGGTTAAACATAATAATCGGAACAAAAACGCTTGAGATCAAAGATTGAAAGCCCCTTAGATAACCTAGAAAAACTCACACTCATACTTTTTTCAAACTTCTGAGATCAAAGGTTGTAGAAAACACATAGTTTGTCATGAACTATCCGATCGACGTATGGTTATATTTGAGGAAACACTTCTAGTGTATGCCACTTAATCAACAGGGTCTTTTGACCTTTTTAGAGCTACTTGAATTTATTCTTAGATATAAGGAGATGAGGTACATGCATGAGTGCCAATGACACAACTCTCCATCCAAGTCACAATTTGTAAAAAATAAACCATTATTGTCCTCAACACTGAGCCTTGACTCGCAACGAACAGCAAGCTATACAGGGCCCCAAAAATTACTACTGTTAAACCATACAAACGGGAAAACAAACGGTATAATCTTAACAAAGAACGAAAAACAAGAACCACTTATCTTGTTTCAAGGGCCAGGTTTTTTAAAATCTGATCCAAAAAAATATTTCCTTTATTTATTGGTGTTTTTGTTTTCTTTTGTTTCCCAATGATGTCCAAAATGTACCAGTCACAAAGCTACACCATCTTGTCCCGTGTGTGTCGTGTACAGGCACCAGTGTAACTCAGATAAAGAATGTAAACGAGGTTAGTGTTCTGTTGTGTGAAATACTGGATCCAGTGTAGCTTAGATAAGGAGTGTAAATAAAGTCAGTGTACTGTGGTGTCAAATATAGGAACCAGTGTAACTCAGATAAGGTGTTAGCAGATTATATAAACAACTTGGCTAGTTTGGATTGTGTTTGAGTTTTAGGCACATTAAAAAATCAACAACTTATTTTCTTCTGACTTTAAAATTTTCTAGAAGTACAATGTGGAATCTTGTTAAAGACATCTTACAAATATAAATGTCAAAACATCCTTTGTTTTCATAGTGCCGCACAATTTAAGAATAATTTATTATATATTTACAGGTCAAATGTGTTGTTTTAATCCAAAATGTGGAAGGTCGTGTCGAGAACCAGGTATGTCACTTGCCACCCACTTAGAATTCCCACATGAGGAAAACAACTTGAATATACCAATATATTAAGATTATAACATGGTATTTTTTTTTATATCAGATCCCTTACATGTATCAGATCGAGAGCCGACAGGCCCGAATGATGATGTTGACCAGGTGATAATAATGAGTATTAAAAATGACAAAAGTCATATCACACGACTGAAACAATTCTTCAGATTCAGTTTATAAAATATGTACAAATCTCAATTGTTTTTTTATAAGTTTATGATAAACATATATATTTATTAGGGTATTTTATAATTTGTTGATAACTATATATATATATTAAAGTGTTTTGATAGTTTATGATAAATATACATCTATTGTAGTAGTTAAGTTTCTTAAGGGAAATTGTTCACGATGATAATATATTCAATATAAAAAAAATTCATAAGTGAGGAAAATAAATCTATTGAATTTTTGTTTTCAAACAAGTCTAGTACCTTTTGATAAATATGTGTTAATGTTGTTTCGTTCTTTATCTATTTTAATGGAGAACGTATAACAAAACCCGGTGTATGTCCAATTAATACTAGACCTGGTCAGATTTGTGCAGCATTTGTCTGACCAGGGTCCATTAATTGTGTACACGATGGACGTTGTCCTGGTAACCAAAAGTGTTGTCAACAGGGATGTTACTTAGGTTGTGTTGAACCAGGTAAAACTTATAACCTAAGTTTTAAATTCAAAAAATAAATCACAATCTGTATAGTGCCAGGAACATAAATTATAATAAATACATTTTTTTATTTGTTTGATTCTTGATTGTTGAATGCGAATATTCGTGGATGTCGTTGGTACAGGGAAACCCCGAGTTTAACAGATAACAAATTATCTAAAAGGATGCATGCAAACTTTTTAAAAAATGAAAGGACAGCAATGTGAACAACTGGATATCATCATACGGCCTTCAATTATGAGACAACCGCTTACCATATGGTTAACTATAAAACACACTGGCTGAATCGAAAGTGGATAAAATCAACATAAGTTTCTGACAGACAACTATCATTGATTGCTACTTCATTAAAGGTTCATGACATATGGCAGAGGGTGGGATTAATTATGTTAAGACACAAAAGAGAAATCAAATATCTGATTTTTTTAAGAAAGAAAATAATACATCATTTATAAAATGGAGGTGCGATATGATTGCAATAAGACAACTCTTTACAATAGAACAAATGACACATTATCTTCCACACAGTCAGCTATACATGTATCAACATGGCTGCTAAGTGATAATGTTAAGTCCATCCTTCAAAGCTTATTATTTTAAATGTCTTTTCTATTGTCAAATATGCTGTGGTCAGGTTGTAACGGAATATTCATTTTTATTGAAGGCCTCTTTAGGAATTAAATTTCTTCTTTTGCTCAACCTGCTTATGTTCTCTTCCTTAGAAATCACGATGGAAAAATTTACAAATATATGTCAATACACTATGACCGTTTAGTATCAATATAATTCAAAAGGTGTTTATTATTCAACGCTATATGCAGCCTGTGCTTATTGATTCATTTTTAATCAGCCGAAATTAAGAGATAAAATAAAAAGGATGCACAATTTCAAGCCTTTCAATTAAAAAATACATCATTCTAATCCCAATAATTGTTGAGATGAGGATTTTTAAATAAACCTTTAATGATGACTAACATTATGCAATTTTTGTATTTTAGTAAACTCCAAATATTATAAACACAAACTTGGTTGATGCTCTAGAGACAAAAGTTGTCATTCTGCAGACGAGATAACATCATATTATGTTTCACATTTACATGTTTTGTTACTTTGCAAAAAATGTAAAGTACTAGATGATGAGAAACATTTCCTAATAAATTGTTCTCATAATTCAAATATTAGATTAACATATTTTGATTGCATTAATAGAGAAAGTAATTTATTTGCTAATCTCACTGACAATGACAAAGTTATATATATACTTAACCCATCAACACCAACACAAGTGAATAAACTAGGATCCTTTATAAAAAAGTCAATGGAACTGAGGACAGGGGACCCTTTAATATTTACCTGAATTTGTGTATATATATTGAGTTACTTAGTTATTGTCTTTATTTGTTTTTGTTGTTGTTATATGTCACAAACTGTAAAGTTTATATGGCAATAAAACTTTGAATTGAATTGAATTGAATTGAATTGTTAATAAAGAAACAATGCATTGTGTTGCCATGTTCAGTTTATTCTCTCATTTGTTTCCCAAGTAGTACAAGAAAAACTCATAATACCTATATTTACAAATACCACAAACCTACACTGGTTTAAATAAATTTGTCACAGACATTTTTTTTTATATAATACAACCATAGAGTGAACCTTTATTATAGTAATTCTTAGTGATGTTAACATGATTAAGTAGTTGACAGGGGAAAAAATCACTTCTATATTTATTTTAAGTAAGTTAAAAAATTAAACAAAAAGGAAAGAAAATAATAGTTCACAAAGGCCATACGTCCACTGATTTTTTCGTTATTTACCTTCATCAGGAAAACTCATAGAGGAATAACCAATGATATATAAGAACCAAAACATTGTAGGGTTTTATGACCAAACAGGGCATAAAATAATGACCATATCTTTATAAGGTTATCTTTAAATTAGGAAGTTGAAACATTTGTTTTTCATTACTAATTACAAAATTTGAAAGGTTTGTGACAGATAATATAAGTACCGAATTGAAAAATGTAACATAATGTTTTAGAGAAAAGTACCCAAAACCAATACTCCTGTGTTTGCAGAAAGAGTCGTCGAAATTAGATCCTTCCAATTGTATATGCATGGATATCCATTTGGAACAAAACCTCATACAAACTAATTACATACAATAAGATAATATTGAACTAGCATCTAATCCATCTATCTTCACCAGAAACACGCAAATCCTTAACACTAAAACTCAGGAAGGATAAAATGTAAAATCACAAAAATACCAAGATCCGAGGAAAATTCAAAACGGAAAGTCCCAAATCAGCAAACAAGCTATGTTATTATTTAAAAGTTTCCTTTAAAAACCGACAATAGAGAATTGCCTTAAAAACATTATTTTCCAAAGATATCTGCTATTCATTACAGTGATTTTGACCCAAAAATTAATCGTTTCATATATTTCATCATAACACGTTTGGTTCAAGTTTATTAAAGGAAACAGAGGAAGTTTTTTCTTATACATTATTATGTCGTCAATCAGTATATGCTATGTTGTAATCAATTGAAAAAGTTACCATATGTGGTAAGTAATGAGTTATTTTCCTTTCAATCCAAAAATGACATTTGAAAGGTTTAATCAGACGAAAACAATGATAATAAACGATTGAAACATGAAACATGATCATAAAACAAATTTAAAGATAAAAAGCATTTGTGTTTTTGTATGGAGAAATGGGAGTAGGTTCTTAAACATGTCAAAACTAAGTTTTGAAGTCTTTCAAATAACTTTGATAGGCCGCCAGTCTAAATACCACGGTGTGCTAGTGACCTAATACGATATATACATTGTAAGGGGTCAGTAAATTCCACTCTCACCTATCTCAGTTGACTGACCCCACATATATCGTTTTAGGTCACTTACACACCATGTAACTAATACTATTAGAAAATGTTGCGTGGTCATCTAAACCATTTAAATATATGTCCTGCAGCGAAACGTATGCGTTAAAAGCAATTTATTTTTTTAAGTTAAGAACATATCTATGTGCACTATAAGGACAATTTAAAGACAAAACTCGACCCCCAAAATCCTGACATTTCGACTCTTCCAGATACAATGCAATGATTGATTCGCGTTTGATCAAGTGGAAGATTTAGCGCAATATGAACATAAACAATGAATCGTATGGGCTCTTATTACTGAGGTTATAATGCTGATACTAGAACCATTTTGCTTCTCTTCTCAAAAAGCAACCTGCATGTCTTCAGAACGTACAGAGAGCATGGCACTCTCCATACAAACTTACCTCCTAATTTCTATTATTTAATCAGTCTATAATCTAGCATTTTTTTTACAATAAAAGTAATATTATTATGCATGGATGTTATTGTTGAAATGAAAAATCCTGGTTTCAATAGTTGTGCTCCACTCTTTTGTTATAATTAAATTCAATTCAATATTTCATTGGAAAGAGCACAATAGAGGCGTGATCCAAATACAGACAATTATAATATTAAAACAACATATAAATGAAATAAAGATGCATGTTACAACAAGTCATAAGCCAATTATATGTATACCATTACATTATAAACTGATATTGATACCATAAACTTATATCAGTATTATTCTAAATTTTCGTACATTTACTTAAAACACACAATCACCTATATAAAATATATGTGTATATGCACGAACTACTGTAAAAGATTTTTATTTGGTGGTCTCTCAAATCAAGAGCTTCTTTAATATACATACAAATAGATTTTAATTATTTTTCAGACATAGGATTTAACAATTTGGTAAAATTTTCATCCAAATTATTTGAAATAATAACATTAATTTTATATTTAGATCTAATTTTGTTATATTGTGGACATTTAGTCAAGAAATGTATCTCATTTTCAATTTTTCCTGTGCAAAATTTACAAAATCTCTCATTAGAGAGTATTTTTGGTCTTGCATACCTACCAGTTTCAATTGCTTATGAGTGTGCACTTATTCTTGATTTAGTGCGGTTTTTTTCTAAGGTATTTAGGAATATTAAAGTTTAAATATTCTTGTTGTTTAAATTTAGGAATTTTACTAAAAAAAAATAAAAGTTTACCACAGTTTCCATCTTTTATCTTAGATAGTTCAAATATAATTTTATTTTTGTAGAAATCTTCGAGTTTCTGTTTGAAATTACTATTACAATGCTTGTTTAAGGGTATTCCAATATATTTCATTAATTCAGATAGTTTATTAAACCATGAATTTTCTCTATTTGTGAGGGTTTTGTCCACTCCAAAAGCAGCCTTCAGAATTATATACAATGTTTACGTGCTTATGTTTCATCATTTTTTTTAAAACCAATAAAATACTTTTATTCTATGTTTTATTAGTGATGTGATTTTTTTTTCCGAATTCATGTCATATGTAAATGTAAAATTGGTATCTATCAAAACAATAAAATAGTCGATGACATATACATTTGAAAATGAAATTGTCTTCGTTTATTAATTCCTTTGCTTTATCCTTATACATTTGAAACCTGACTAAACCAAAACCTGTATAAACCGAAACATGTTCGTAAGCACCGTCATATAAAATTATATGCGTTGTGAACCTGATAAAACCGAACATCGGACAAAACCGAACAAAATCATAAGTCCCGAAGGGGTTCGGTTTAAACAGGTTTCACTGTACATATATTACAACATGATTTACGTTTTGTTGATTTTTTTAGGTAAAACAACATTTCCTTAACTTAATTATAGTAGTTTGCATACAGGATATATTTTTGGTTATGTATAGTTGTTGACAATTTTAATGACACTGTGCTTAATACAGATGTCACTAGATCATGTTTAATTCCGTAAGTCGGGACAACTGAATAATTACGGTGATATATTGTGCACACCATCTCTTTCTTATCCAGCATAGCACAAATATCATTTTATATTTATAACTTGGTTTTAACCGTGAATTGACTAGCATAAGGATTATATGTTTTTCTATCGAAGGTCTGTTGTTTTCTCTGGACCTTCCGGCTTCCTTCACCAATAAAACTGGACACCATGCAATAGCCCCAAAAGTGGTACCTAAAGGTGGCAATAAAAAACACAAAAAAAAATCAAATTAAATTGGACGACATTTCTGTTTTATTCAAACGTTATTAATGATTTTGGCCTATAACGATACATTTCAGTCTGTATTGTCCCTTGTCTGTATAACTTACGAAAAACTACTTATTCAGCACGTTCAAAAATTATATAATATTATTTGCATCATATTGGTTTGTAATAGGTATATCTGTTTAGACTTAGACATTAATTTTTAATGATAATTAATGTTTACGATCAACTGGCGAATTATCAGCTTGATCTACCTTTTGTTAATTTTCCAATCATTTAATAATTTTTTTTCCATATTTGTGAACTCTTATTGGAGGGATAAATACAGATGGATATAGGAGGATGTGATGTGAGTGCCAATGAGACAACTCTCCATCAAAGTAACAATTCATAATAAAAGTAAACCATTATAGGTCAATGTACGGCCTTCAACACGGAGCCTTGGTTCACACCGAACAACAAGCTAAATATACATACTTTATTTTTTTTTTTTTATTTTTTTTTTCTTTTTTAAATTATACATACTTTATTGAAAACTTTCACATTTGTTAGTTTGATACAGAAAGTACCGGTACCTTATCCCGGCCTCGTTAAACATTAGATTGTATATTTAGAAAAATTGTTAGTAATTGTTTGTACTCAAAATTACAAAATATATATACAGTATATTATTGTGTATCAATTATTTCAATATTGATCAATAGAGTGAGAATTTTATTTAAGAGAGAATGTGAGAATAGAAGAGAAAATAATAAATAATTAAAACACAAATGCAAAACAAAAACAAAAAAAATAAAAACTAGAGAAATAAAAATAAAAATAAAAAATAGAAAGTCCTTAAAATTTGGAATTTGGCAGCAGTATTTTTTTATTAAGATACAACATTAAATAAATTTGGCAAAGTTGGTTTTCCATTGTAAATAATTCATACAAACACAAAACATATATTAGAGAATGTATATGCATTTTAGGCACAAAACAAGAACAAAAGACAATAAACAACATATAACAGTATATTATATAAAAACATATATGTTGGTGTGAGAAGGCTATGTGGTCGATTATTGTACATTGCTTGTGCATGTTGACCGCTTATCTTTCTTTTTCAATATCTCTTCTATTTTATTCAGTGATGCTCTCATTACTTTGAATGTCAACATAAAAACATATGTGTAGCTATGATATACCTATTACTTGCATTTTCAAGGTTATCATTTATTACAGATTTGTTTTTCATTCTTCCTAATGTGTGTATTTTTGTGCGTATAATAAATTGCGATTAGGGAATTGTTACAAAAACAACTAATACAAATACAACGTTGTTTAAATATCATAAATTATTGTTATCCTGACCGTTGGAGAATGTGGAAAGCTGTAATTCTGATCCTTTTGCTGATCAATCATGCTCACGTAAGTTTTATTATCCTTTACTTCAACAATCATTGATTTCAAAATTTCTTGTTTTTATAATTGACCTGTTAAACATTTATTTTTATGTATGAAATATTTCGATTCTGGTTTATTAACAGAAAATAAAGTCGTCATAAGTACCTGGTTGAAAATTTTATATTTGCGCCAGACGCGCGTTTCGTCTATTAAAGTTTCAGTGACGCTCGAAGAAAAAAATGTTAAAAAGGCCAAATAAAGTACGAATTCGAAGAGCATTGCGAACCCAAAATTCCTACAAGTTTGCTAAATGCAGGTAAAGTAATCTAATCCTGACGTAGAAAAGTATTTCCAACATTCCAGAGTACGACCTAGTCACATTTCTTTTTTTGTTCAAAGAAATTGTTCGGTTCCTTCACTAACCAACAGGAACTCAATAAAAAACTAGATGTATTATCAAGTGCTCAGGTATGGTAACAAAACAGTTATTCAACCCGAGATCCTGCTCCACATTAGTTATCACTCTTTGGCTTATGTAAATTAATTTATCTCGCTTCTAAGTCAGAAGAATATGAAGTGAACGTTCAGAGGTATTTGTTACTATGATTTATACTAGTATATGTAAGTAAGACACATCATTCTTGGCAAAAAGGAACACGTATATATAACTAAAACAATTTATTCAGATTCTATTTATAGTAACACAATTTGATAAATATTTATAGGAAATGACAAAAACAATGTGTTTCTTATACAAAAAAATTGAGAATGGAAAGGGGGAATGTGCCAACGAGACAACAACCCGACCATAGAGCAGACAACATGTCGTTTATTGTCCAGTAAACGACCCAATACAAAAAAGTATATGCTTACACGTATCTAGAATTAGAAAACAGTAGCAATTTTTCAGTCCTACAAAGAAATACTTGTTGAGTCATTAGATTCGAAAAATACATGCATTACTGATTGGTCTACGTCCATGAAAAATAAGACAGAATTATCCCAGAGTGTTAAAATTAAATCAAAATATAAGAAAAAGTTAATCATGGAGAAAACCCTCACCACATATACAGCCTATACATCCTCAATATGGGAAATGTTAACATTTCAAAGCTACTAAAAAATACCGGTGCAAGTTATTGTAAACCATGTTTATGAACGACACAAAAAACGGCATCACTTAACGACAGGGTTCTAAAAAGAGACCAGCAGAAAACTAATGTTTCTACGTTTAGCAGGTGTGGTATTGCTCAATCCTCTTCTTACATAAAAACCGATCGAAAATATACATAAACAATGTAATAAGCGAACTCGCAGTAGCTGGAAGCCACTTAATTACTTGATTACTTGTTTATGTATTGATCTCGTTTTTGTTTTTGTTTCAGCCAACGCGATCCAAAACAAGTAAGAATACAATTAAATACTTATCTTATATATTATAAATTAACTAGTATGTGGAAGACAACAGCTAATGATTGCAATTTGTTTCCGCAAACATCATTTAATTACCTGTGTCGCAAAATATTTAGTCCGAACGATGCAAAATTAACTTTTAAACAAGCGTCAACCAAATACATTAATCATGAAAAGAGGGACGAAAGACACCAGTGGGACATTCAAATTCATAGATCGAAAAAGAATCACAATGCCATGGTAAAAAAAAACAAAAAACAAACAAACAGGCAGACAAATAAGAGTATATAAGACACAATATAGAAAAAAAGCTAAACAATCATCACAAACTGAAGTTGATCTCAGGTGCTCCGGAAGAGTAAGCAGTACCATGCTCCACATGTGGCACCCATCATGTTTCTCATGTTATTACAAACCCGGTCAATAGTAGGGTTATACATTTTTGTATGTGCAAAGATGAAAGACGATGTTGCATTCATACATTTTTTCCTAATAAGTAGACCAAGAAAGGCAAATTAAAAGATCTTTCTCATCTTTACTTCATACATACCTAATGATTTGAATTGTATTGTGTTTCTTGGTCCATTTTTTTTAATCGAGATTCATTAATGATTTATTGTGCACCCTAAACACTTAGCATTCAACATAATTAGCCTGACATCTTTGGTGATATTGTTTATAACAGATCCAAAAACGGATTAAGTCGTTCAAAGAAGTGCATTTTTTTTAACTGACCAACAAAGAATATATACTTCGGGTAGAGTAAAAAGACCAATCAGCTAAAAACATTTTTAAAATGTAAAGAGAATAAGAAAAAAACTATCCCTGTTTATACATTTATAATCTTATCATAAGGAAAAAAATAAATAAATAAGCATACCTTGGAAAGTTTTGCTCGCCAACCGTTTAACAATCAGAACCAAATTAAAAGGTTGATTACCTTTTAAAGATCTTGTAGGAGATGAAATCAGCGGGATATTAACATTAAACGATATAACTCACTCACTTTTCAACATTGGTTGGTCAATTAGATATCAGTAAAAGCAATGATAATACAAATCTGATCGTTTTGATTGATAACATCAAAAAGCGCCTTCGTTGATGCCAGTGGATCTCTTTAAATAAACAATAACGAATTTGTATGATCTCCTAATTTGACTGAAAAACAGTCATACTAGGTGTATGACTCCGGTAAAATAACCCTTGTATATCTGTATTTAGATCCCTGTCTACACTGCATGCCTCCTGTGCCATGGCTCTGTACCGGTAATATTAAAGTATTCTACATAGATTGTGTCAAATGTTCCTGAAGATGCCATGTCTTTCCCTCAAGATTCTTTGTTGTTTCCCAATTTGACAGAAAAACAATCATACTAACCGTATGACTCCGTTAAAGTTACCCTTTTATATCTGTATTGTTATAAATCTTCAGCATTTTATAGTTGCATTCATGTTGAATTTTAGATCCCTGTCCACAATTCGTACCACCAGCGCCATGGCTCTGTACTGGTGAGGTTAAGGTATTCTACATAGGAAAAGTGAAATGTTATGGACCTCCTGAAATCATTCCATGCAATGGTAACTCAATTATAATTGCTGACAAACATTTTATGTCCGACGAAACTTATGATTTTAATTCTAAGCAGTGTCCAAGGGTATTATACTGTATTCTACATGTACTAGAAGTACTTCATCAAGAATGAATATTTCTTGAAAATAATTTGACTTTCCGTTTTTGAATATTTCTCGGAGTTCAGTATATTAGTGATTTTACTTTTTGATGAGGTATTTTTATGCAAGAAAGTATAATTGTGTAATTGTATACTCCATCTAGGTTTATAATATACTACTCAATACTTGTATTAGGTTGTGTAGGGCTACATGTTTTTGGCTTATATAAAACTTACCAAACAAAAGGGTTGTCAGATCCCAAACTTTACTCACACATAAGATCAGTATTTAAATCAGAATATACGATTATTTAAAGATAACCACCAATGTCGAAAACATACGACTTTTTCTGGTAATATAAAAATTAAATTTAAAATGTCATGCATATATTCTAAGCATATTCCGATTTTAGTTTTATGAATATTTCGAGAAATCTATTTTGTTCCCTGGACGTTTACAGTTTTGAAAGAAAATATAACATCGCAAAAGCCTTATCTTTAACTGTGCTAGTTTAAATCTATGTATAAGTCATAACAATCCAATACAAAATGTACCTGTGAAAGGTAATGTAAGTTTGTATTTGGTTTATCAACAATGTTTAAACATGCAAAATATTTACAGTGTGTTTTGTATATAATACCCTGTTGGGTAGGGTATCAGAATGATCGTTCGATGAAAACATAACAAATTGAGAACAAAATAGCTGACATGTGTGAATAGTAAGACAGTATAATATTATATACCTAAATCATAATCGTCGTATCTTTTATTGATTTTTGTTTAACATTCCAGGTACTACGCCCTAACCAACTCATCTTGCCAGTTGTTATAATCTAGCTTACATGAAGTTCAGCAGAATGAATACGAAACAGTGTGTTATAATGTATTCCTATAATATAAAATAAAGGATAATTTCATTTACTTCTTTCTATGTTGTGTCATGTGTACTATTGTTTTTCTGTTTGTCTTTTTCATTTTTAGCCATGGCGTTGTCAGTTTGTTATAGATTTATGAGTTTGACTGTCCCTTTGGTATCTTTCGTCCCTCTTTTAAACAAAGGTATACAGAAACACATATTGTTGTACATTACATTGTGTTGTGCATTTGTTCAGGAAGCCTGGATATAAGTTATGCAATGTTCTGAGTAACTATATGGGTAAGGACATCGGAAAAAATATGTTTTTATATTGCAAATTTAATAGTTTTAGGTACTTTTAGCTAGCTCTAGAGTAACGTATCAATCGAGACACATATACTCCATATGCTGGTACCGCTGGGATGTTGCTAAACAGAAATGAAATGTTGTGATTTTGCAAATGGCGCAGTGAAATTGGTACTGTAAAAAGAAAGAGTACCAATGATTTGTTTATTTGCAAAAACGAACCTTGAACATATCTCTTACACATGTAAATGTTAAATGCGATATCCCGTATTAAAAGCACTTTGTGACTCTCGGGGTCTTTACGTTAAAGGCTCTTATACATACATATTTATAAGAGCCTTTAACGTACAGACCCCGAAAACCACAAAGTGCTTTTAATACGGGATATCGCATTTAACACATTCAGGTAAAGGTCAATAAGAATCAAAACCAAGGAGTAAATAAAGATTCATTAAACCATAAGACATATACATCAACAGTTACACATAATAAATAAGAACAACACGAACTCCACTAAAAACCGGGAGCGAAATTAGGTGCTCCGGAAGGGTAAGCAATTCCTGCACCGTATACGACAACCGTCGTGTAATTTCTTTATTCAGTTCGGTAATGATGGAAGATTATTATGACTGGGAAAGGATATCAGATATGATTTCTGTCACACTTTTGTCATAATGGCCAATCAGCTCATGATGGCGACCGTAACATTTCTTGACCTTAATTTGATTGATTCATAACCTTGTCTTAGCAACTTTTGAGAAAGCAGTATTCCTTGTTCAAAAAATCAACGTACTTTGAGCTATAGCTATAGAGTAACGTATCAATCGAGACACATATACTCCATATGATGGTACCACTTGGATAATGCTACACAGAAATGGAAAGTTGACTATAGGAAAATTAAAATCATCGCGTTTGTCATTAGTTTTGGTATTTAACCTACCATCAGTATTCATTTCGAGAAAAAAAAGGTATAAATATGAAATCGTTTTATCTGTGTCGTTAGTATCTTTAATATCAAGTTCACTTGGATATATTAAATGAAAGTGATCACTGAATCTGTTAATAGTAAGAGACAGTACATCATCAATTAACCTAAAGGTGAAATTAAAAGACTGGGATAATTTCTTTTCTCCTTTCTGTACAAGCCCTTGGATAAACTTACCTTCATAGGAATACAAAAACAAATCTGCAAGTAGAGGAGCGCAATTGGTAGCCATTGGGATTCCAATAGTCTGTTAGAAGACCAAACCTCCAAATTCAACAAATATGTTATCAATTAAAAAGTCCAGCATGGCAGTGATATCCTGTTCGTTGTATTTTGTGCTTGACTCTGTATGATATTTTTACAAAGTAAGCTGAATTCCTGATATTTAAAACGTCTAGTGCCCTTTTTGTTAAAGAAATATAAGCTACCGAGTTCTTTCATTCGCTCTTTAAGTTTAGTATGTGGAATAGTGGTATAAAAAGTAGAATAATCCAAGGTTTTAATGTTTGTACATGTTTTAATGATTGAAATTGTAAATTCACTAATAACTCTTTTGAAATTTTCAGTATCCACATCTGATTAACACCACTTCTTGAATATGCCGTTTCGGAATATTTCTGAAGTACTTCTTTAACTGCAGAGAGTATGGCAGTAAAAACGTTAGAAAGGGATTCAGTGGAACACTTGGAAAAACCTGCAATATACCTTTCCTTATAAGGATTCTTGTGAAGCTTAGGAATCCAATATAAGAATCATCCTATGTTTTAACACCAAAGGAGATTAGAACCGATTTGTGGTTTTCAAGAGTATTCTGCTTCGTAAGTGTATTTAGTGTATATGTAGGATTTCTAAGTGTGTTATTTATCGCGATTTCCTTAATCAGGCAGTCAATGTAGTGTTTCTTGCAAACAAAAACAATATTGTTTGAGGCTTTGTCAGCTGGAACGATAACATATTTGTCATGAAGGCAAGACAACTCCTCTATGACATGAGGGTCTTTAAATATTGAAGGCGCTTTGTTGCTTATAGACCCTTTAAGCTTACTAACTCTTATCTGAATCAATGACGTCACTGATTTTACCAACTCCGCAAGAGTGTCAACTTCAACCTTTTCTCTTTTTGCCCAGTAAAGATTGAAATATTTGTTTATGGGTGACAGGAATTATGAAAAAAAACAACTACAAATTAAATGCCTGCAACACCATCGACTGCTTCATATTTAAAGTCGGCCTTTTATTTGAACATATGTTGAATACTGTAGATAGGGCAGCAACTTAGCATTGCAACAGCTAATCTACAGACAACAAATGTAAATGCAAGGGGTTTTATTGTGCAAATAGTTGGTACTCTCCCTCCACGAGGCATCCGATTCATTGTCAATTTCAAGTTGCAACTTTATACATACCGCTCAGCTGAATAAAAGATTAATCGCTAGCATTGGTGACACTACTGAAACGGGAGAAGTCCAGAAAAAAAATGCTGAACAAAAGTATCTGATTTATATCGTTATATCTATCAATTATAACGGATAAGAGTGAGTTCATATTAACAAAAAGCCGGTAAAATCTGAAGATCGAATTGCATACGATTTTCCAGAAAGGTTCTTAACAAAAATCCCAAAGAAAAGTCCTTTTTTCAAAAAATAAAATAAACGATACTTAAGGAAATAACAATAATTTGGTTTTGATAAGTGTGTACGTGTGTTGTCCGCTCTGAATAAGGTACGTTCAAATATGTAGACAGATATATGAAGTACAATGCACATATACACACACATCACGTATCCATGTAAAAATAGATACAAAGTGAATGTTTCAGTTACAGAATTTCATATTTTAAGTTAAATTATCTTATTTGACCAACTTAGGTACCTCTATCCTTTGTTTTCAGGTTGCATGACATTTTAATTAAACATTTTTTGTCTTATAATTATATCATTTGTAAACAGGATACAACTGACAATAACAATGTGCATGTCACTGCGAATTAATAACAAAATAAATAAGAAACATATGGTGTTTATTTATATCCTTGTTTAGATCCGCAACATTTTGTTTTGTCATTATGGCATCATTTATTTTGTGCACACTACATTGTATAACAAACAAAATAAGACGGTGTTAAATCGTTAGGTTATTTATTTAATTTTAAATCTGTCCAGTGGTATGGAATTAAAGTTCATTTTGAAACTATAAAAAACGTCAATTATGAAAGGAAAACGTAATTGTGCATTCCTGACACTTAGCTGTCGGTGGGATTATGAAATAACATTATAATGCATCTAATATTTAAGTTTTGGTAGATGATAGTTCGAAAAACAAATTGCCATGTTCATGTTTTTGTTGCTTACTATTCGGCTATGTATCGATCTGATGAATTCAGCACATGTCAATTAGTTTTAATAATGTGTTGATAAAGAAAAATAAGAAGATAATGTATGAGTGCTAATGAGACAACTCTCCATCTAAGTCATTAGGTGTAAAAGTAAACTTCATACGAAGTCGTGGCTCACAATGAACCAAAAGCTAAAAAGGTCTCTAAAATACAAATGTAAACAAGTAAAATCAGAAAAAAATACGGTCTAACTTTTATAAAAAAAAATATAGAAACGAGAAACACGTATGAACCACAGTAATGCCAATGAGCGACATGTTTCTGACTCAGGACAGATGATAACAAATGCAGCGTGTTTAATCTTTTAAACTGGCACCAACATTAACCCTTTCCTAAAACACCAGTGCAAAAATACATCATAGGAAGGCACACTATAAAGTATCAATTGAAATGGCTTTACTCAATCAAAAAACATGTTAGTAACAAAAACAGTCACACACTGAACGAATACACTTGATATATGACACAATGTAAAAACAATATAAATAAAAAAAGGGGAGATGTAACGCAATTTCGGAAAGTCAAATATAACCTTTGATAAAATGCGTTAAAAAAAATAAAGGACACAGGTAAATGTAAATATAAAAATTTAATTATGAGAAGTGGAGTATGGAAAATAATTACAAACTAAACTAATTTGATGTTCTAAGAACGAGAACAGGAAAGTACGGTTGTACAGTACTTACAGTTGCTAAAAGCTAGGTAAAAGCCAAAACAATTAATAACAGAAATCTTGCATTTTAGACTAAAATCAACTTCAAGACAACCCTCCAAGGGTTTAGGTGTTTAAGGCCATAAAAATGACTTGTGCATGTCAACAGAGTCATACGCCAATGCACGATGATGTAAGAATTTAAAGATTAAATAGGGAAACTAAAAGACGTCAAAACATGAAAACATGAAAACAATCCTTGATAAAATCACAATAATTTCAAGCCCTATGAATTATTCCACAATTAATATTAACATCTGTTTGTTACGTTTTATCTGCAGGCCAGTAATTTATTTGCTTATTATTCGGATCGCCCAAATCATCAACATGTTTCACAATTGCGTAATACAGTCCACTGTACATAATTTACACTTTTTTTCTGTAGTGTACATATAAATTATGACATTGTCTTAGAATTATTCATACACCTAATCTTATGAGAATGTTGAAAGTTTGGATTGTTTTGCTTTGCGTACTTCATTATTCATATTCACAAGTAAGTTTTGTTAACTTGTAAATAGCTTTGAATGTTCCTCTCGTATCTTTTGCCCCTCTTTTATGTATGTTTAGAAAGATTATTACATTGGCATTGATATTTAATTGCGAATATATATAGACTTGTTAAAGTTACCAAGATTCTACTTTAGTACGCTAAATATTGTATTAACACGTTTGATTACGTACGATAAGAATCAACAAAAAAGAGTCTCCAGTCAAATTTACTTCAACCAACTACCTGTGGTGATGTTTTAGATTGTAATTACCCTTATCTATGCATAACCGGTTAATTTATAGTAAACATTTTCGTTACAAAAATTACTAAATAATTTCTTTTGATTCTACGTTGATGATTCGTATAAAAGTGCATACATCATCATAACTTGTCCGGTGATGTTAATTATAAAGCTCATAAACTACGAATGACCCATAAACACTCATTTATCCTTTGAATATACCCAATCTTAAAGGTTATCAATTCAACAATGTAGTGTGATCTTTCAAATTGTTTTATCGGTACTAAAATGATTATACTTTTTGATAAATTAAAATATAGGGAGAATTGAGATATCACAAAAAAATATATAGATATTATAGTAAAAAGATGTGGTATGGGTGCCATTACGACAACTTTATATCAAAGTCACAATTTGTCAAGGTGAATCACTAATGAGTCATGCCACTGATGGTGGAGTTTTAATTCCCAGAGGATATCACCAGCCCAGTAGTCAGCAAAATTTCATTCCTAGTATCTATGATGAGTTTATTTATATAATTACAATAGTAGTTAAAATTAAAGTACACAATCAACACAGAGCATATATTTATATATTATGGAAATATATGCGCTAATTAGCTGGAGTTGACGGGCATAGTTAAGGCTACTTCGTTATTTATTACGAAAAGAATATAATAATTAAACTTGATTAGCAGGTATAATTGTCTTCTACTAATATGACCAATAAGCCGGATTTTTTTTAAAACACAATCTAAATTTGTCAAATGCTTCTGTTTTATAAAAAAAAATCCAAGCAAACACTTGCACTGGCTGTTAACATTGGTTTATTTTCATCAATTATTCAATATATAATCTTGAATACACATTAGAATTGAGATCGGATACTTTCTACTGAATTGTTTTAACGTAAGACAAGACAGCAATATTTCCTATGGATTTATGATAATTATGTAACAATCTGTAAAAAAGAAGATGTGGTAAGTTTGACATTTGACAACTCTCCCCAAGAGACTAAATAACACAGAATTTAACAACTATAGGTCATCAAATTACAGGATCAATTTGTTTGTTTTAATCAATGACTTGTTTATATAACAGACAAGGGATTTGAGATGTTTTTATGCTTACAAAGCATGTGAAAAAAAAAGTTGCAGACTATATTTATATTCTTAATAGGGTCCAAGTAGTACCATTACATGTCCATTATGTTTGCTAGGAGCTAACTCACAATGTCAAGTTTGTGTCAACGTCAATCACCAGTGTAACACAGATACTGACTGTGGGATAGGTAAGTGTATTTCTGCATTGTTGTATCAAGATTCTGACTTTAAATCAATTCCGGGAAGGACCCGATTTTTTTTATTTAATTAATTTCTATAAATTTAAAGCAATGAAAGCTCACAGTCGAGCGGATTTTCGAAAGTCGTTCGGTAAGCTCCAAACAAACACTATATTAGTTTAAGCCTCAGTCTATTTAAATTGGTCAGTTACCTCTCCCACGGTAAGCAAAAACGAAAAGCAATTTTGTGAAATAAAATTTATCAGGCCAGTGAAATAATCTTTCTTATACCAGCTCTCTTTGTGTAAAAGCATGCGGTGATGTTTAATTCACAAGAATATTCCTGTACTAAGTGAGGAGTATAAAAGTAGGTATCATTCCTTTAAGCTTTTAATTTAGCCATTTCATAAGAGTTTTTTTTTATTTATTTTTTCTTAGAGTTCGTAATTTACGTTATTAAATTTTTGTAAACATAAGGAACATAAACGTCTTCTCGTCAACAAATTGTATGTTCTTAATTCTTAGAAAACGCATTGTTTGTTATTTATGAAAACAACTTTGTCATACGGACACGTCGACTACAACCTTGTTATATTTTTAATTTGATACTTATGTACAAAGATGATGTATAATCTAACTATGAAACTTAAGCTACATATATATTAACCTCAAATCAAGATTAAAATGACGAGAAAAGCATTACTTTGACTAGCGAATCTATCATAGTTTAATATGACATGGATGGTTTATTGGTCTAAAGCGGAAGACACGACACAGATTGTTTTTTCCACGACGTCACACATGCAGGGGTGCGAATACTGCTGCGGAAAACACAAAAGAAGAGCTTATATTAGTCAAACACTTACAACGAATAGCAACACGTCGGACCAATAAAACATTCATAGTAGTGAAAAGTGCGGACTCTCAGAATTTCATTAAGAAACCTGATCTAATTTCAAGGTTCGATATTTTCACCGTTTCAATTGTGATCGGTGACGAATACCACTAGTAAATGGAATGCAACAGTCTACTGTCAGAGAGACAACTACTAATTGACAAGAAATACCTGTTGAACTGTTATGTTTTAAAATTTAAGCTATTATGAACCAAAAACGGCAATATTAACCTCTAAAATTGTGCCAAACTTGTTACAGTTTTAAATGACAAACTGGATTCTCTAAAATGTCAACCTGTCGGCTGTACTGCTCCTGATACCGTTGTAATATAACTCATACTTATGCTTCCTCAACAAATGTACAACGCAATGTGATGCCTTGTTCAACTTAGGTGATACCAGAATAAAATTATATATATGTAATATAGTAACGCCAACTCTGATACATTTTAGGTCATCTGTGTTGCTCGAACCCATCATGTGGTAGATATTGTCTAAGACTACCAGGTATGTGATTCATTTTTAATAACAACGGTATGCAATCATAACTAGGGTATCATTTGGATAATGGATTGACCTCAAGGATTTTTTTTTTTTATTAAAATTGAGAATGAAAATTGGGAAAGCGTCAAAGAGACAACAACCCGACAAAAGAGCAAACAGCAACCGAAGGCCACCTATGGGTCTTCAATACAGCGAGAAACTCCCGAACCACGAGGCGTACTTCAGATGGCCCCTAAACAAAAATGTATACTAATTAAGTGATAATGGACGTCATACTAAACTCCGAAATATACACAAGCAACTAAGATTTAGATAATTTCTTTCTTAAGTTACTTTATCTAATGTACGATAAGAATGTAATTTCCCATTCATTGATCGTTATCCATAATCACAAAAATATAACTAATACCATAAGAAACACCAGGGGTAGCACATGTGGATCAAGATATGCTTACCCTTTAATAGCACAAGGGATCAATCCCAATTTTTGGTGGGGTTCGTGTGTGTTCTGTGTACAATTATTTGTTTGTCTATGGCGTTGTTAGTGTTTTCGATCTATGAATTTGAATGTCCCTCTATTATCTCTTGTCACTCTTTTTTTATCGTACTAGTATTATACAAGAGTAAAATGACCTTTGCACTCTCCAGAAGCATCTGAGATCACCAGTTTAATATGATATTCGTTTATCGTTGCTTTTGGTTATCTTTGTAATGTTTTATTGTCTTTCGATTGTTTACATGATGTTGTCATCTTTTTTTAACCTTTGAGTGTCCCTTGATATTATCTTCCTCCTAATTATTAAGTCATGAATAGGTAATAATAATCCTGTAGAAATTGAATTTTTATATTTTATAAAACATACGTATAGCTAATTGTTATCCGTATGATTGTTGTTCAAAGATACATAAAAGTCTGTATCAAAGAAAATATCATGATGATATAACAATGCTTATGCAATTGAAGAAGGTTTGGATTGAACAAAACAATGAAACACATTTGATTAATATAAGTAATATGTGGAATTAAGGAAGTTTTGCTCTTATCTATTTACATTTTTACCTATCATGTATGTTTGTTTTGTTCACACATCGTTGTCAATATAGTGGATTTTTTATGCAACTGTCATACAATTGAGAGGTTTGGCCAGCTAAAAAACCAAAGTTAATCCACTATTTTCTACATAAGAAAATATCGTTACTAAGGCAGTAATATGACAGTTGTTATCCTTCCGTTCTATTTGTTTGAGCTTTTGATTTTGCCTGTTGATTAAAGACTTTCTAATTTGAATGAATTTTCCTCTGATATTTTTGTTATTTCAATTTTTTAACATATAACAAAGGCATTGCACCCACGCCAACGGCATTTAGTCTATGAATGATGCCAGATGGTTTCATGTCACATATCATCATGGATATATCCGATATATTTGTCATATCCCACCTTTTCCCACGTTTTTCTAACGGAGTAGAAATCCGGTCTTCTGTAACAGATTGTGAAAATTAACTTCATGTTTTGTTTTTTTTTTTAATTCAAGTTCCATTGTATGCTTTTTTATATTTTATATACACCATTTCATTTAAATTTGTTAGATATGAATAAAAAGATTTTTTTTCTTTGTAGGACAGGGTCACTGTCTTACCTGTTGTGGACCTCCTCCATGTTGTAATACGTGTGGTTGTAAGTTACAAATTACTCAGTATAATAATTGCTTAAAACTTGTTAAACTATCAAAAAGGTTAAATTACCAATCAGTATCTATTTGCTCAAAACGACAGCTAATTTCAGCTGTTTCCTGATCTTTCTTTTTTAAAGGTGCATTTTCAAATAAATTTCTATAAATTCATAATGTCCAACTCAAATACTTGATTTCAATCAAAACAATTTATATTTATACTATAAAAAGATTCATATTTCAGCTTTACTTCGAGAGTAAATAAAATGAAGCTGTTATTGAATTATTCTTTATAGTAATTAAAATAAATCAAGATAAATAGGAAACATATATATTGACGTACATTTGTAAATTGGAAAATAAACCTTGTAAATGTTATGTAAATAAGATTCAACCAAATATTTACCCCATTTTCAAACTTTTCTCTAAATTCATCGTTTACATTTAGAATAAATGTTTTGTAAATGTTAAACCTTGACATTTACGAGGAATTTAAATTCTTTTAATCCATCATTGTATGCAGCGACGGTACACAAAGAGTTCAACTCCCATGCAATACATCAATGCAATTGATCTTTATTTGACATCAATTGGATAACCATGGTATCAGTCAGAGAGGAAAGGGTATGAGGTCAAATTTTGTATTAGTTTATTTGTTGTTAGTGATGACTTTACATATATACCGTTATAGAATACCATTTTTTTTTATATATTTGCAGTGGAAGGACCAGTTCCATCATAAAATTGATGTTTTACGCAAGGTTGCTGTCACAAAAATGTATATCTTGATAATGAGCACAGTAAAGACTTCAAAGCATTGTTTTGTTCATGATTCCTTTTTAGATAATACATAAAAACACGTTTTTACAGCTCAGTTTTATAGGTATATGAAATATGGATACATGACCACATAACCAAAATTAAAACACACGATATTTACTCGTTGTTGATATCTATTTTTATCGATTGAATTGTCTTACATTTGTCATCACGGGGATTTTAAGAATTATTTATGTTGTTTCTAGTTTGGTTTTGCTTACTGTTGTTACGTTGGCGTTTATTTTAGAAGCAGATAAGTGTTTCCGTTGTTCCATTGTTTTCCACAGTTATATACTGTATCCCTTGTTTTTGGTTCGTGACCCGTATTTGTGTTTGCTTACTTGCTATTATTACTTTTGTACAGTGACATACTATTGTTGCTTTCATTAACGGCAAACTATTGTTTCTAATCATTAATGTCATTTTGTCTCTTATAGAGTATTGTCTCATTGGTAATCTTACTACATCTTTGTATTTATATATAAACAGACCGTTCGTTTTCCCGTTTGAACGGCGGTTGTACACTAGTTGTTTTCGGAACCCATAGTAGCTAACTGTTCAGTTTAAGCCAAGGCTCCGTGTTAAATACCGTACTTTGACCTATAATGGTTTTTCTTGACAAATTGTGACTAGGATAGAGTGTTGTCTCATTGGCAGTCTTCTTATATCTATATACATATGGTCAGCTTCAAATTGACGAATTCAGAGAATTTTGATTCATGTTGTTTAAAACCATGTTTTAGTTTTCATAGAACTGTGGAGGATAAAAGTATAATCTATTCATTTTTTTTATATTATTGAACAGAATATACGCCAGCTTAAATTGAGTCATAGAGAAAATTTATATTGTTCAAAAATTTAAACCACACCTAACTAAGAAATCGGTTATTTAATACACGTGTACATGTAGCCTGTTGAGCAAACATTGTTTACTAGATATCCAGTCCAAGCCCCCTCAAACGAACAGGAGATGACGAAAGTTTATGGCTTGCTTTGCACATTTTAAAGTTGTCACTTTAACATTAGTTAATCTATAGGACAATTTCACAAAAAAACATCTATATATGTCAATAAAAAATGCGTTCTTTATTTCTGTATCAGGACTGACTAAACAAGGTTTATCGAGGTACCAATGGGGACATACAGGGAGAGTACCTGACAAAGAAAACGCGATGAAATATTGTGAAAAGAATCATTCAATAACACAGCATGCGAAATTAACCAGGTACACACTCATGACACCATGAGAATGTATAAGAAAGCCAGGAATATAAGTCGATTGAATATTTTTGTTGCTCAATGTTACTTTTATTTCCTTACTGTGGAGTGCTAACTACATTATTTAACACTCATGGGTTACCAGATTACGAATCGAGTATCCGGTTTACTAAATAAAGTATATCGAATCAATGAAACTAATAATGTCAATGTATTATGTAACACATTTCACGAATATTTACTAAATGTAAACTGGGCGTTCCTTACACAAAGTATGCACCTAAAGTACATATAATATAAAACAATTAATATATGTTCATCGAAAATAACACACATACTTTAAATATAGCTCGCTATAAAACCAGATTTATTTCATTTTTTTCTACATAAGTAAATGCCTGTACTAAGTCAGGATTATGATAGTTATTTTTAATACGCTTGATGTGTTTGAGCTTTTGATATTTAATCAGAATCTTATAGTAAACATGCTTACAGTAAACTTTAACTAACATTTAATTATGACCTTGTGGTGGTTAGCTAATCAATTTCACTAAACTTATTTATATAACAATGTATTACTCAAGTTATTTCACTTGACTGGGCGGAGTCTAGCCGGTTCACTCATAATACACCAGTCCATCTTAACATAGGTGTTTTAGGATAAACTCATCAATAAAGTGTGCAATCATTATTTTGTAAATTCATTTGACGACACTGATAGGTGATTAGAAATCAGTAATAATTATAACGGCAATCATCCTTATCACACAGATCTTCAAATAGACTGTCCTTATGCAAATTAAAGCATAAACTCCACCTGATCAGTTGAAATAACATTGGTAATACTTGCTAATGAATACATTATTTGCATACACGAAGAAATATAAACTAACGCAATTTTCTATTATTAGGTTTACAAAATATGGCATGGTAGCATTCTTAAACTTCATGCAAATGGACTCAGAATACATGTATAATGTAAAAAGTCTAGTCCAAATAACCAATGTTCAAATTTTCAAAAACTTATTCGAAATTTCTAGGAAAATATTAATTGTGCATTAAAGTAAGTTCCTTCAAGTTAAGGCGCATTTATTCTTGTAATAATCATTGATTAAACAACTGCGTGGTACTCAACCAATGCGAGGCACGGGATTTTAAGTTTCTAATCAGACCAAAGTTATGTCAAATTTATGAATTATTCAGTCAAACCAGATACCAATTTTAGCTAGTGATTTCATTGATGACAAACAGCATACTTATATCAATTTATAATTGTGGTTTCCATGACTTCACATAGAAAAAATGATTACTAATACGTCTAAATTTACTTCAATAACTAACTGGTTATTTCAAATGCATTATTTCAGAGTTATTACTGCACGTTCTAACTGATACCGGAAGCTCAATAGGCAGTGCTTTAATACTGACATAATTCACCGCTCAGAAAATTGTAAATTTGAATTGACTGCTACACTGACTTTTGTTGAAAGAATCAGTTGATAAAGACTCCATAAGGATTTAGGTGCTTATTCTTTAATTGTTTGTAAGGAACGTATCGTTTTAAATTTTCCCTGCAGTTTGTGTTGTGGTTAAATACCTCGTTGCAAACAAAGGTAAATTAAGAAAACCACCTTTGACGTAACGAAATGTATTAGTTTTATTTCAATCGATAAGCGCTGTAAGTGTATATTGAATAACACATTGATAAACCCTGTGTATTACCTGCAAGTGCAATATCAACTGGAGAAGACGTTACTAAGTTGAAAACTTTGTGTCTAGTCCATTTGTCTCTTTTTGGAACAATATAATATGATTAAACTAATATCAACTGAGCACACGTAAAATGCATTATTTCATAAACTAAAATGCCCTTTTAAGGTGTTTGTTTTTCCTTTGTATCGACTTTTGAACTGTATCTAACTTTTGACTGTGAAAAGAAGTGAAGTTCATATATCACTTAAATACGGGAAAATGAAAAATAAATATTTCAATAATCTCCTTCAAAATTTAATAAAATTCAATGAAGATTTTTAAAACTCATTGATGTCTGAAAATGATTTACCACAAAATAACCTAAATGTTGACGACGACGGAAGCTAATGTGTCTATGATTCGCTTTCGACATAAATATTAATGGCTTGAATAAAATGATTGCAATTTGATAGGTCTAAAATAAATGTATAAAAATGCAAAACATTAATTAACAAAATAAGTTATAAATAAACAAAGATATTTTTCAATAAATGTTAAACGCTCTATTTACTTTATGCTTATATTGTTGCGATTAGTACACTACACGGATAGATCTCATACAGCTAATTATATAGCAAAATACGTACATCACGAACATTTAATATATTTAATCATTTCATTTGACGAACCCGATGTATCCTTGTTGTTTTCAGATAACCCGACAATTAAAAAAACATTTCTTCATTTAATTTAACTGTCATAACAGTTTTCGTTCGCAATTTGTATGTCCTTGTTTGCAATTATCTCAGGTTAATGTACGATTACACAACAACATCATCCTTTACATTGAGTTAACAGGATAACATGGGAACCTATCTGTCCTTTTAAAATAAATCGTCAGTACATAATATCACTATCTATCAGGAGTATGTTTTGATAAATAAATGATTGTCTGTTGAGGTTTAGTTTTGTCATCATTTGTGTAGTTGCTGTGCAAACTGTTTCCTTTAGCTTCAATTTTTCGTGGATTCCTGTCTCATTGACGTAAATGCCACATCTTTTTTAAACCTACAGTATTAGATGCTCCATCTGAATTACTTGAAAACATCTTCATGACAAATGATATATGTACTTTGTCTGTTGTACATGGTTTTGTATGATTTTCTTCTTCTGAATGGTTTAATTGGTCCGGAATCTTTTTTCTCGTTCGTTAAACAAATCTGTTGTTAATTGTTATAATATTTAATTACGGAAAGGTTGAGCCGTAAAATATACAGATTGTTTTCTTTAAATGTCACATGCTGTATTAGGCCATTAATCAGGTTAATATGATTTACTACGACATGTTATATGCATTCAAGTGTTATGCGCATTCAGAAATAATTACAATTTTTGTTATATAAACAATTTCACACTTATACCGTTTTTATTTCTGCTAGTTATCAGTATAAGACGTTGTTTACATTTACATTTGCGGCGATGATGTGGTCAGCTGTGATTTTGATACTTTGTTTATTTCATTCATATGTAAGTTATATAAATACTTATATCTGGTACTTTTAAAACCGTAATGTTCTTCTCTTTATTACTACCCTGATGGATTTAAAGTATCTATTAATATCATTGCTTTGTTATAATATGGGGACGAAGTCCCCTATTACAGTAGAAAATTCAATAAAAAAAAAGAAAAAAGAAAATCGGGAAAATTTCCCGAATTTTTCATTGTACTAATGAACTCAAAATCGTTCAATTTTTTTTTTTTGTCGGGTTTTTTAATTTCCGGATCTGCGCAGAACACATAACTCTACTTCCTTCTTCCGGTCTTGTTGTCGTGCGACTTTGATTAGTCTAGTAAAATATAGGAGCTCAAGGAACACAATACTAAGATATTTCATTTTTAATCATTCTTTGTCTTTAGTATGAATAGACGTTACCTGATGCATTGCGTTTCTTTGTTTACATTGAACATGACGTCATAACTTGAATAACGTCACAAGTAAAATCCCTGACAACAGAATCAAATCGGAAACGTTACGGTATTTCCGTTTCTTTTTTTAACATATATTTAAGTTACAAAAATTAATTTAAACAAACTTCGTCCCCATTCACAGGTAATGCCTGCCTCATATTACGAATTAAAGTATGTGCTCAAGAACCAAAACAGATGTACGTATCAATTCAAAAATGTTTCTTCAATAAAAAGAATCTACAAATTAAACAACATTATTCATTTACAATTATATACGGGTGCGTTCTTTTTGTTATAACTTGCGTTTGTAGCGTACACGGTTTTTAGTGGAGTTCGTGTTGTTTCTTAATTATTATTTATAACTGTTGATGTAAATGTACTTTGGTTTTGTGAGTCTTTGTTTACTCCTTGGTTTTGATTGTTATCGTCTATTTATTTGAACGTGTTTCTTATGCACTACTCAGAACATTTGTTTTAATCAATTAACTTTTATCCAACATTCTGATAACTACCTATATTTTATATCTGCTAGAAAACAGACATTTAAGGACAATAGTACAATGGACCTATTAATAGCTAACCAAACCTCCAACTTGTATGATATATGTATTTAGTTCCGTTGTTTTAACAACATTACATGAGCAACCCAAACAGACGTGCATTATAATTATTCAAACTGGTAATAGTTTAGATCCAATGTGCAAAGTTGTTTAAACATACAACAAAGATAACACAACTAAATTAAAGAACAAAAAGAAAACTATTTCTGAATCTTTTAAAGACGCCAAACCATATCTTTTGAAAAAAAATAAAGGAACACTAAAGGATAGGAGAATCAGACGAGAGCATTTCCCGTTAGACTTTAAAATGCTTTTATTTAAATAAAATATGAACCTCTACTTGTTGAGTTCCGTTATTTATATATTTATTTATTGATATTAGACTTTTTTTTAGTATTTCTTTATTTTTTATTTTCAAAAGGTATGCAAAAAAGTTACAGGAATCTTATAGAATTCTAAAAAATGGGTTAATGACCGATAAACCTAAAAAATTAACGGACAATCTTTTTAAAGGACTACATTGATGAAACTAGAGGAGTCCACATAGCTGTCAAAAAATCAAAAACTATAGTAGAGCAGTGTTAAAAGCATAACAGGAATTGTGAAAAAGAAGGAATAGTAGAACCAACCACATAATACACCAAACGGATGCCATTTAATAAAAACAATCATAAAAGACAGACAAACTTATTGTTTCTTAAAACTGAAATCACAAAAATATTGCACTTCGAGGACAATACGTAACGAAAAGTCCTTAATCACATGGCAAAGTCAAAAGCTCCATCAAGCGCACGTTTACAACTGTCGTATTCCTGACTTGGTCATCGTTTGCTCCCGGGTAAATAATTATCTCTTTAGAAAACATACTACATCTTATTTTTTTTTATATAAACAGCCATCAAAGAACAATACATGAATATCAATTGCCTGAATTTAAGAAGTAAATTAAAACCGCTGTATTTGCTAGAGCTCATCAAAATTCAAAAATAATCAGACAATTGTTAGAAATAATCTCTGTTTATGCATAAGTTGATTTACTACATGTGTTACCACTGCCGTTGGCATAGTTCGGATCAATTATGAACGCTCTAATCAACGTGAATTTCATCGACAAAATACTTATCATTGACGCACTAATCAAAAAGATAAAAGGCCAAACAAAGTAATATTTCAAGAACATTAAGGACCATAACTTCGAAAAGTAGTTGACAATTAAAGCTTTGCCAATCAAAGTGTTATCCATGTTTCAACTAACAAGATGTAAGCCTTTGCTCTGTTGTTTAAAATGAAGAATGCAGGATATATTTTATACATAGTTTTATAAGATTTGTGTTCACAATTACGTTGATATTCCTAACAGCCGATGAATTTCAAAGAAAACTTTTGTTGCATGAAAATCTTTCTTTCAACGAGTTGAACTACTTAGTGCTAGGATCTTTTATAGAGATGAAAACATAGTGTGATATATATATGAGTATGTGCTATTTAAACGTCTGTTCTATAACCAGCTTGAAAATGGTTGGAGAAATAAATAAACACATCATAGATACCATAAATTTAGTATATACAAAAGACTCATCAGTGACGCTCGAATCCAACAAAGTTAAAAAGGCAAAATAAAGTACGAAGTTGAAGAGCATTGAGAACCAAAATTCCGCAAAGTTTTGCCAAAAACCCGTTTCCAATACATGACCCTAAACGTGTCTTTTGGAGTTGTAAAAGGGACAGTGGTGCAAGCAAGTATTATTTCCAAAATTAAACAACACATGAACTGTTACAATATCATATAGTTATGGTGATGATAGAATAATTCGAAAAAGTGATTTGTTTTTGTGCTGAAAAAGTATCTTTATTTACGTAAAACATTTATGATAGACATATAACGCGATTCGATGTCATCTATTTGTTTTGTACCCCTGAATGATCCCCTTATACGTCAAAAAAGTGTTCATATATTAGCAACTTTAGAAATCAATAGTATTATATTATAAAAAATAAACAAACCTTTTGAACTCAAACTTTGTTCTGTGTCAGCATCTTATCATGTGATCCTTTATCTGGAAACGAATAAAATGAGGAAAATGTGATGAATCAAAGCGTAGACTATGATATCATATGATTGATGACAGATAAATGTCAGATGGAAAGTACATGTGTAATACAGTTATCTTGTCTTTTTATATACAGTTAGCAATCGATCTACCATGTTTTAATACACTAATCTTGTCTTTATTTATACAGTTAGCAATCAATCCACCATGTCCAGAGATAAAACAAACAGGAAAATGTCTCGGTTTACCCAAAACAGATAAATGTCAGACAGATAGCGAATGTGGACACGGTAAGATTATAAGTACATTTTAAATCTTTAGGATAAATTTGAATAATAAACCAATATAAAATGTATATAAAAAAATGAAGATATGAAGATGTCGTTTTAAAGACTTTATTTTACATTCCGGTTTTGTCTCTTTGTGCACAATTCTGACAAATGTGTTGGTGATATATTTATTGCGAAATATAAATCCGATACTTTATGAAAAATCAGCAATGTGCTCCACTTAATTCTACTAAAAAATAAGAATAAAAACATTGACTGTTAGTACTAGAAAAACATATTTCAATTTCCTTCGATTCTATTGTTTCTTGTTGGTTTTATATTTTCTAGATTCGATGTGCTGCCCCAAAGAATGTGGAAAAGAATGTGTAAGTAGAGTCTGTTTAGGTAACAAAAAATAAAAGTTATTGTCGCATTCGTTTTAAATGTTAGTCATGACATATCGAATTACAATACAATATTCATGGAATAAATCGATATAAAAAATGCATCCCGCCCGTTTTCCCCGGATGTGATCTACCGAATTGTCACATATGATGCAGGATCTGCATCCCTATCCGTTGGAACTGAGATCACACTCAGGTTTGAGTATGATAATGTGTTTCCTTCTTAGTTTTCTGTGTTGTTTTTTGCTTATAATTGTTTGTCTCTTTCATTTTAGCCATGGTGTTGTCAGTTTTTTTTTCCACTTGTGAGTTTTGGTGTACCTTTGGTATCTTTCGTTTCTTTGTCAAAGACAAATAAAAAATGGCCAAAACAACTCAACAACAAAATTCCGAAGGATAGACAGGGTTATAATATCTAAATGATAAGTTTGCTTAAATAAAGGCAACATAGTTTTCCATTGTTGAAATAACTACTGGTATAAACGTGGAAGAGACAAAGAAGGCGCTGTTTCCGATGTGTCTTACGGAAAGTAAACAAAACTCGTTATGAAAGTGACGCGTGAATCTTTTTAATGTAAAATAAATCACAAAAAAACTGAACTCCGATGAAACTTCTAATAAAATGGCAAAATCAAAAGCTCCTAAACATCAAACGAATGGATAACAGCTGTCACATTCCTGAATTGGGACAGACATTTTCTTATGCAGAAAATGGTGGATTAAACTAAGTTTTATAGCTAGTTTTACTACATACTTGTATGACATTCGCATCACATTCTATTATATTGACAACGATACGTGAACAAAACTGTAAAAAAAAACTATACTAGGGAACGAAATGATCTTTCTTAAAATACAGAACACACTCGTTTTTTGTGGTGCTACTGTCTTTCTACTTTCAGTACAAGGTGGACATTTTGTTTTAACTTTTAAATATATATCTATTATTGTTGTAATGATCCCTATCCGTCATTGTTAACAACAATATTTCTAGGAAATGTGTGATTGGTATATTTTGTAAAAGATATTCGTGACTAGATATCCGCTAATTATAAAAAATACAATTACAAAAATAGAAGATGTGTTTCTTTAAATTTAGGAAAACCCTAATAACGTAAACAAATATTGACAATAAACAATTCTACAAAACAAAACAAAAAGCTGCTAAGGTCCAACTGACCTGTACTATTCAATTTAATATATATTGATATATAGATATCCTTTTTTTCAATTATAATTTCAGACAGTAAAGCGCAAATGGGGATTGTGTCCCACCTTTACCGACAAACCAGCGTCTTATTGTATGCGAGCATTCGTTATTTCTAATTGTGGAGGAAATGATGCAGACTGTTCAGGTATGTACCTTGTTTCACAGTATTTGCACAACAGAAATGCAAATGCAAATGATGTATAATGAGGAAAATAAACAGGGTGTTCACAATGCATGAGACAACAATGTACTCTGTTGATCATTACAGTCAGCATCAATACCATATTGCGGGTTATTTAAGCGGGTGTAAACTTTCGCGATTTTTATTGAAAAGGAAAACGAAATATTTTGGCGGTTGATGTTTTGGCGGATTCAATGTTTATCAATATTTTTGCATGAGCGTTTTTAAATTGGCGGAATTTATGTTGGCGATGTTGTTCTATACGCGAAAATCTCGACAATTTATAAAACCCAGCGAAAATAACCCGCTATACGGTATGTTATGTTTTGCAGTTATCATTCTTATAGCATTCTTCAAGAAATTCATTTGAGAAAACATACTTTAAATTGTAAATACAATCACAAATTCATATGTTAACTAGATAAGCTTCAGTCTTACTTATGAACTTCAACCCACTGCCTCAATTAAACGAGGACCGTGATTGAAAAAATAGCGAGAAGAACAACCTTTATGATATATCTTACAACTTATTCACATTAAAAATGAAATCCATACTGAATTCGTTTTACAGTCACCTTCACAAATTATTTGCTGGATACTATACGATGTTTCAGTATCGCTATTTAGAACCGATATGTTTTCGTGGTTAAAGGTGTATTTCAAAGATACCAGGAAAGTCTTTTGATGTGAAATTTTGATGTTAAGGTGTTATATTCAAAGGTGACCATGAGTTTACATGGTGGGGGATGAAGCAAAGCAGGATATCCGCACATTCACACTTCTGCGGAGTTTATGCGAGACTATGTAACCAAGATTTGTGTTTTTACTAAATTATTTTTTCTTTGTAAAATCTTCAAATTCTGTTGCCTGAGAGGTGTATATGCAGTATAAGTCATCATTATATATATGTTTTTTAAATACATAGGAAAAAATGAAATTTGTATTATGTCTGCTTAGGTTCCATTGAATTGTTTACATGTTGCAAAAGGCAAAGGCAAAGAGGCAAAGGACTTTAGAGCAACCACGGACCTTAACAAATTTTATTTTGTTTATATAAAAAAAGGAGATGTGGTATGATTGCCAGTGAGACAACTGTCTACAAGAGACCAAAATAACACCGAAATTAACAACTATAGGTCACCGTACGGCCTTCAACAATGTGCAAAGCCGATACCGCATAATCAGCTATAAAAGGCCTTGATATGACAATGTAAAACACTTCAAACGAGAAAACTGACGGCCATATTTATATAAAAACATGAACGAAAAACAAATGTTATTCATAAACAAACGACAACTACTGAATATGATGATTTGAAAATCATAGAATGTCCAATAAAATTTGCCAATCAGTTTCAATACACAAAAAAAAACTAAAAAGCCCAAGATTGGCGCTTAAAAGTAGCATTAAAACACCAACAATGAACCAATTTAATACAATTGTAATTCCTTTTCCAACAGGTACTAAGAAATGCTGCCCAAATATATGTGGATCGCGACAGTGTAAAGAACCCGCAACGGTAAGTAGCTTACTAGATAAGTTTAAGTTTTTGTGTTCAGGTTATATTTTCATATCATTAAATATCTGTTATAGGAGTTAAGAACTATGAATAACAAAAGCAAAATACAACAAATAGCGAAACAAATAAGTACAAATACAGAATAGTTGGGTGTTGAATTATAATCGAACGAATAGAGAATAATGTGGTGAAGAGGAAAAGTGAAAATAAGATTAAAAATCCCTTTTACTCAGTCAACGGATTTTAAGACCTTTGCAAATAAACTCATAATATCTAGGATTGAAATTTTGTATTTGCACCAGCCACGGGTTTCGTCTACAAATGACTCGTCGGTGACGCTCGAATCAACAAAAAAAGTCTAATAAAAAACAAAAATAAAGATAAGTTAATGTAATCCTTTCTTTGGGTAAAAAAGCATTAGTATTTCAAAAATTCAATAGTTTGTCCAGTTACTTATGATTATGACTATATCTATGATAACTCATGTACACTGGACTGGTGAAACCCGCGGGCAAATACTATTCTAATCTGCATCGACCTTTTAGTTGGAAATAAACTCATAGATACCAGCTCTTAACAATCAATTAATAACTCTATTTCTCCCTTATTTTATGATTATCAGCTTTTCAAATCAGTACACACTCTTTTGTCCTATAACTTGATAAAAAAGTAGTTGAATCTCTAATATCAGTGCATAGGAATTGTTTGTTTACCAATGCAATTAACTTACCTCCATTATAGGAGCATAAGGAATACTGATCCCTATATAAATACAAATTTTAAAAAAAAAGATTTCAGTCATGATACATCCTTCGAGTAAAAAAATCGTTGTACAATTCTTTAACATGATAGATAGAATAAAGTGTTTATGAAATCTTTAATGTTAAAGACGGGAAAATTTATCATACTGTGAATTCATTATTATTCGTTGCTAGATATTTTGTGTATTTTGTAGAAACCGATATAAAATCACAACAGTCCGAGAACTGAGGACATTTTAAAACGGAAAGTCCATTATCAAACACATCAAACGCATGGATTACAACTGTCATATTTTTGAATTGGTACAGAAATTTTCTGATGTAGATATGGTGGATTAAACTGGTTTTATAGCTAGCTCGACCTCTCACTTGTATGACGAAATTAATCAGTCTACAACAATATTAATAATTCAAATCAACCAATTGACATTTTTTTTCTTCTAATCTATAAAAAAATATATATATATTACAGAAGCCTCGACCACAGTGTTCTTCTCAAAACAACATAAACAAGGCCGCCCGCTGTCACCTTCACCAATGTAGTCATGATAAAGAATGTACCCAAGGTAAGGACATTCAGCTATTAAATACAAGTTAGATATACACCAATGTAGCCACAACTATTGAGATAGAAATGCAAAACAACGAACAATTGATAATTATGTATTGGATTGAAACCGATTCTGTGTAGTTTTAAGGTTATCATTTGTGAAATGCAAAATAAAAAAAAACTACTCAACTCACAGGAAAACTTAAAATTAGAAGTAGGCAAAATCAAAATGTTAAACACATCAAACAAATTGATAACAACTGTAAAACATACTTGGTACATACATTTTCTTATGTATAAATTGGTGGAATAAACCTTGTTTTATAGCTAACTAAACCTGTGAGTTCACTCGTTGTGTGGCTTAAACCCTATTGTTATGTTTCCCCGAGATTGGGGGACCCGAAAAGCATGCGTCCTGTCAGTGCATAGAAAAAAAGAATAAATAGTGCGTCTCATATCATGTAAGCATTCATCTTTATATTCGGCATCATTATTCTTTTTTACGATGCCAATGACAGTATCTGTTTTATCATGCTTAGTTTTTAGTGTCTTCTTTTGAACTTGTGATGAAGAATCCCATTGCTATAATCGTCTTTGAGTCAACTGTATTAATCATATTGTTTCAGGTAAAATATGTTGCGATGTTACTTGTGGAATAGGTTGTACAGAACCAAATGTAAGTTAACATAATCTAACGAATTCGTCCAATGTATCATCAATTTCCTTTAAAACCCTATAAATTGTTTTGTTGAAAATCGGTTATTAATTGTAACATGATTATTGAATTCATGGTAACGTATACGATTGCTCTATCGATAAGACAGTGGTGGCTTAATACAATATACATGACGTGGAATAAGATAAAAACATAAACTATCCCTGTTTTCACATGTGAAATAAATGATGTGTGAGTTCTGAAATCTGTTATTTACATTACTTTTGAATTGTGTAAGCATAGTAAATGCAATGACGGTACAGTTTATTTTCATATCCAATGTAAACTATCAATTGGTCGTTCTTGGTATCGGGTAGGCAAAACTAACAAGAAGGGATGTATTGTCAGATTATGTATTTGATATTTGATTCACATCAATACAGTTTTGTTTCTGATGACGTATCTAAGCGATATAATTATTGTTTTAACATATTCCAATGTAGAAGGTCAAAACGTAAGAAAAATTGTGTTTTAGTTTTTCATTATACAACCAATCAGAGATAATGTATGCATGTTTACGGTTTTGCATATTTGTGTTTTATCAGACCTTTTGTTATTCCTTTTGCAGTGAATGCAACAGAACGATAAGAAACATTTTGCAGGAGGCTGAAACCAGCATGTTATTCATAAAATATTGACAGTTAATTGCTTGTTTTGCACATCTTATATGTACTTTTGAAAAAAATCAATGTATTTACATTTGTATTATTCTATAGAAAACTTTATCAAGAAAACATAAGAATAAATTGAAATTAAATAAAATAACGTTCTTTTTTCTGTATCCTCGAATCTTGGGTACTTAATTTTCTTATTCATTCTTTTGATGTAACATCGGGGAAAACAAGAGAGTGTATGTAAATAAGTATGAAAGTGACAAACCCTTTAAATTAAAATATATTATTATGTTGCTCAATCATTTGGGTTCTATGTCACGGTTTTATAAACTATTGGTTGTATGTTGGTGTTTTTTTTTTTTATTTTGTTAGCCATGGTGTTGTAAATAGATATAATAAGATATGATATGATTGTCAATGAGACAACTCTCCATCATAATCACAATTTTTTTTTTTTTTTTACTTAATATGAAATGTAATGCCCCTTGTATTTTTCAATCCACTTTATCAATATTCAAAAATTTCTAAAACAAGAAAAAGGCATAATGTGATAGGCTTTTATATCTAGTTTAGGAATTATTAACACTTCGTCTTACATTCTGTTGTTAACCATGTGAACGGATGATTATACTATGTTTTATGGCGTCAACAATCACAATAATTGAAAGAGTAAACTTTTTCGTACATTATACTCTAAAAGTTTGATAAAAATCATTCAGACAACATTGTAATCATAAGATTTGATCGACACGAGCTTTGCATTTTTTGTAAAGAGAAACAGCTTTTCAATGTACATTTTAAGACTAATCATATATGCAGTGATCAGCGTAGTAATCATGTTTAATATTTACACAGCTTTATGCAGTAGTATGCATATTTTTCTAAGACACCGAAGTTGAAATAATCTCTTCGTAAATTTTACGGACGCCATCACGAGTTGGTTGACAGTTATGGAATACCCGTTTCACAAATGATATCGGATATGTTCTACGTCGTAACTAAACACCTTTTCCCTTTCATAAATTGACCTACCGAATTAGACTATTTACCGGATTTGTTATCTCATAAGCAACACGACGGGTGCCATATGTGGAACAGAATCTGCCTACCCTTTCGAAGCATCTGAGATCACCCCTAACTTTTGATGGGGTTCGTGTTGTTTGTTCTTTAGTTTTCTATGTTGTGCCATGTGTGCCATTGTTTGTCTGATTGTCTTTTTCTATATATTTTAACCATGGCGTTGTCAGTTTATTTTCGATTTATGAGTTTGATTGTTCCTCTTTTGTCCCTTTTTTATTATAGTAGAAGAAAGAAAGAGATCGTAACAAGGTATGTCTAGCTATAAATGGAAGCATGCAATGGATTCTTAAACAAAAATTAAAAGAAATATTGCTAAATAAAGTTTTATTTGTAGAAATACTGCAATTATGAATATCATACTCGATCATTATGGCATATCTATGTCACATATTACAATTCTGTGCGGAAACTACAATCTTGTCATTTTATGTTTAATGACTGTCATATTCTCGTTTGATTGCGATCTTGAAAAACGTTACAAAACGAAATAAATTCGATTCAAAATACGACTGAATAATTTTTCTTTGTTTTACAAAAACTTGAATCTAAACGTAACTTGTGTACTTTTTTTAAGTTTTATTCTACCACGAAAATAACCGAAGTTTGGACCAGTAATAAGGGCACTAAACTGCAAGTCGTTTTCTATTATTATTATTACTTTAACTGCTAAGTCAGTGTTTGTTATATCTATTTTGCGTGACTGTATTTATGCATCCCGTCATACTTTGAACGACAAAATTATTTCATGTCTACCTGTGCGAATTTCAAACGCGCAATTTTACACCAGTACCCATGCCCTCCTTCCTTGATGGGTGCATTTTACATAGACAAATATAATCGCATAATATAATCAAAATGAGGATGTTAATTTGATGTATGCCTTTTTGTGCTTTTTCGTTACATTTGTTGTTTTTATAGTGATTAAGATGATAACACAATGTTGACTGCTGTACCCCTATTTTTGACATGTTTACCTATTATGTCTGTTTGTTTTGCTCACGCATCGGTGACTATATAATGGAATTTGATGCGACTGTCATACAAGTGAGAGGTTTAGCTAGCTATAAAACCAGGTTCAATCCACCATTTTCTACATTTGAAAATGCCTGTACCAAGTCAGGAATATGACAGTTCTTGTCCATTCGTTTTTGATGCGTTTTGTTATTTGATTTTGCCATGTGATTATGGACTTTCCGAATTGATTTTCCTCTGAGTTCAGTATTTTTGTGATTTTACTTTTTTCTAATTCTTTTTATCGAGGTACCATATGATTCATAGAGGGAGAATACCTAACAAACGAAAGAGCAAAGAAATGTAGTAGAAACAATAAGACAGCATGTAAAATACTCAATGCACACAAAATTAGTTCCCTCTGATGTATTCAAGTGTTAGCATTATTTCATTTCAGTTACTGTTATCGAACTTATTTTTCGCGGATACTTCATTTCGCGTTTTACCCTTTCTAAATTACTTCACGGCTATTTAATTTCGCTTGGTGAAATTTAATAAGAAATGATCCGAGTTTTACATATTCGCGACGATTTATATTCTCGTTATTTTTCTACTCGCGAAAGTCTCGAAAAACATCGCTCAAGAAAAAAAGTTTGTTCACAGTATGTTTTAATTTATAACGCTGCTCCTATCCATCCTTGTTACAAACAAGTACACAACAAACTTTAACATTTAGGATGTCACGTATCAACACTTACAGTCTTTCATCAATTGGTTAATTTAAGAGTATAATAATAATTCATAAGATGCAATCTGTTTTTAAACAATACCCCATATATGATATGTATTAAAATAA
Source organism: Mytilus galloprovincialis (assembly GCF_965363235.1). NCBI lineage: Eukaryota > Metazoa > Mollusca > Bivalvia > Mytilida > Mytilidae > Mytilus > Mytilus galloprovincialis. Next base: position 21,365,556 of record NC_134848.1, on the reverse strand, counting down.
ATGATATAAACTGAAATAATATATGACATTTTAGGTAAAAATAAATCAAGTTGACAGCAAAGAGACACTGTGAAATGACTGTTTTATGAATAGCCAAGATTAAATATTCAATTTAACTTTAGGAGTAAAACAAATAAATAGAATGTGCAATCAATCAGCAACGGACCCCATTCAGGTTATAATTTTTATTTTATGCAAAACATTAACATGATTAAGAGAGTGTGGCACTCTCTCTGCATAACATATATATTGTTTTGTGATACTTGGTTGTTTATATACAGGTTTGCAAATGCCAAATATTAAATAAAGTATGTCGAATCAATGAATCTCTTTATGTCATTGCGTAATGTTTCGGAATTTTTACCTAATATAAACTTGGCGTTATTTACACAAAATATGCACGTAAAGTGCATATAATATAAAAGAATTTTTATATGTTTATCGAAAATAACATAAATGATTCACATTAAGCCAGATTTAATTTATCATTTTCTGCATATGGAAATGCATGTACTAAGTCAGAATTAAAATAGTTATTTTCCATACGCTTGATGTGTTTGAACTTTTAAGTATGCCATTTGATTAGAGACTTGCAGTGTTGAAGTTTTCTTCGAGTAAGATATTTTTTGTTATTTTATTTTTGCTTCTACAAAGGATGTAGAACAGTTACAGTATATACCATCAATTTACTATTAATCTTGTCTATAAAAAAAGAAATTATTAATAACTTGTTGAGCCGCTTTTTTAACACTTAAAATAATGGTTTGGTTTTGATTTTCCTTAAAAGGTTAAGGCACTGTTTGCACCCACAATATAGGTCAACATAAAAAAAAATAACCATCGTAAAATATTATCAAAATGCCATATGTAGGAACCTGTCATAAAATAAAATCTGACAAGATGCATATCATATGCATATGCCATCAATTTAATTTAAAAGTATAAGCTTTAAAATTGTTGTCATATGAACACAGCCGTATAAACACTGTGGGCTAAGTGTGAGGCGAGCTGTCAAACGGAGACGCGTAAATCCATATGCTCCCAGCATTAGGATCGTCATGTGTATGTCATGTTCTAAACAATTTAAACAGTAATTAGGGTCTGCAACATAAGACGATTTTGACAATAAGAAAGTTTTGATTTAGGCCAACATGTTGGATTGCAATAGTCCTTCTACATTGTCCCCGTCTATCAATAATAAACATTTGTGTTTTTCTGTGCACATTTCTTCTTTAGCTTGTATTTTCGGGGGGGGGGGGGGGATGTCTCATTGTCTTACCTTTATCTTTTATAATCCTTCAATATTTGCTTCTCCGTTTAAATTACTTGAATTGATAAATATCTACTTTTGATTGTTTTAACATTATATTACTGAAAGGTTAAGCTGCAGAAGACTGATTGTTTTATGCCGGTAACATGCTGTAGCAGGTCTTTATTCAGATTAATATGATTAACTAAGACATGTACCATGCATTCGAGTGTTATGCGCATTATGAAATAATGCCGAATGTCGTTATATAAATGATATCACACTTCGTTTTTCTTTTTGCTCGTAACAAGTATTAGTTGGAGTTTAAATATCATTCGAGAATGTGGCCAGCCGTGATTTTTATACTTTGTGTAATTCATTCACATGTAAGTTATATAAATACTTATATCTGTTTTTAAACGTAATGCTCTCCGTTTTTTACTGCATTTACTTATTTTTATTTAGATCATTACTTTGTTGTAATATTGTGTTCATGTAACAAAACATATGTACGTATCAATTCAAAAATGATTCTTTAACATATCTACAAAAAAAAACAACATATTAATTTTCAATTATATATTGGTGCGTTCTTTTTAAAACTTTCGTTTGTATCGTATACATGAATATGGAACATATGTTGGTTGTAAAATCATATTCTTTTTTTCGCTTTACAGTTAGCAATACATTTACTTCTCCTTCTCCTTTATATTGTTTTTTTATTTTTATAAATTTACTGTTGGCAAACGTAAGAATTATTCTAAATACTAAGTATTGTGTTATCCTAGGCATTGTTAACCTCAGCCGTATATGGCACAACTGTTTTGAATTTTTGTTCATCAATGCTCTTCAACTTTGTTCTTGTTTGGCTTTCTTTACTATTCTTATCTGAGCGTCATTGGTGAGGCTTATGTAGATAAAACGCACGTATGTTGTATTAAATTATAAGCCTGATACCTATTAGCATGTCGAAATATCCTATTGTAATGTTTACTCTGTGTATTGCTATGTCCTGATTGTTCTTGCATTTATTTGTACTGCTGTCCTATCATGTAATGATGTCATTTTAATGTTAATTTACCATTGCTTCTAAACCACGAGGTTTGACTATCTGCAAAACAAGGTTCAACCTACCATTGTTCTTTACAATGTCCTGTACCAAGTCAGGAAAATGGCATTTGTTATTTTATAGTTCTTTTCTGTCTGTGTTGCATTGTCTTTTATTTTTTGTTGCACTTCAATGTTTCTGTTTGTTCGTTGCTTTTCTCTTATGGTTGATGTGTTTACCTCAGTTTTAGGTTGTAACCCAGATTTTATTTCTCTCAATCGATTCATGACTTTTGAACAGCAGTATACTACTGTTGCCTTTATTTACTTGTACAATTATTTAATATATATGTTATTGTCCATACAGTTTTCAGCAAATTCATTCATTCAAGGTTCTTGAAAAATCTACATTTTTTTTTATTTTGTTGAAATATACCCTTCAGAATGTGTCGTATAAATTACTCATTAACTTTGTTTTAACCCAATCCTTTTATCCTTAATTCATAAAAAATAGAATAACTATATATCTTTGATACCACTTGAAAACAACCGTCAAATTATTGGTACAATATACACACATTTCAAAGAGATTGTTGGGCTGAACCTTTTTATAGCTAAACCTCCAACTAGTATGACATTCGTATTCGTTTCCGTTCTATTGACACCATTGAGCAACCTAATGTGGGCCCACAAACTAGACACAACATTTTAATAATTCCTTTCATCCGAAAAGCCCCTCTGGACTGAAGAGCAGGCGGAACGCAGTACATCATTAGTGCTTCATGCCCGTAAGCAAAACGATAAATACTCAAATTGAATTCCACTTTTTTATTGCAAAAAAATACTCCTTTGTAAATCAATCTCATTGTTTCTGACATCGTTAGACACCTGTTATATGTGTGTCTTATTAGCAAACACAGAACTTATTTTGTCTTATATAAGCAGTCACCAACACACAAGTACAATACACAAATAGCATAGCCTGGCTTAAAGAGAACAATGAAAATGAGGGTCTTTTTCTTAATGAATAATTAGTAGTCCTTATAATACAGACTGGAAAAATGTTGTTTTTTTTTTGTTTATCAAATTGTCAAACATTTTACATATATTATCTACGGTTGCTATATTTTATTACAAAGACATTGACAATGATTGAATCGCTACAGTTACAATTTGGTTTTGGGATATTTATCGAAGATGTAGGCAATTTTTAAACAGCAGACAGTTTAAAATTGTCTTACTCGTGGCTTTAGCGACATCTTATTATGGTAATAATAAAAAAATATCCTTAGAGTCTTTTGTAGACGAAACGCGCGTCTGGAGAATATATAGAATTTAGGTAATGAAATTAACGGTACCAATTTCCTTCACAGCTTGGCATGAGGGAGATACATTCCTTAATTTATAATAATTTCTATCATTTTGTAACAGCATATTTTAATAACACCAAAACTCCGTATTTTCATGCCAGTACCGAAGTACTGGCTACTGGACTGGTGATACCCTCCGGGGACTAAAAGCCCACCAGCAGAGGCATCGACCCAGTGGAAGTAATAAAATCAACGGTACCAATTTTCTTGCACCAGATGCGCATATCGACAATACATAGATTACCTTAGCTGGATTCGGCCAAACTTTTAGGAATTTTGGTCCTCAATGCTCTTCAACTTCTTACTTTATTTGGCCTTTTTAACTTTTTTGGATTCGAGCGTCACTGATGAGTCTTTTGTAGACGAAACGCGCGTCTGGCGTATAAACAAAATTTAGTCCAGGTATCCATGATGAGTTTATTTACAACCACTGGGTCGATGCCACTGCTGGTTTAGATTTATTTCCCCGAGGGTATCACCAGCCCAGTAGTCAGCACTTTTTATGCTGACATGAATTATCATTGATATGGTTATATCTATTAATTAACTGTTTACAAAATATAGATTTTTTGAAATACTAAGGCTTTTCTACCTCCGGGATAGATTACCTTAGCTGGATTTGGCAAAACTTTTAGGAATTTTGGTCCTCAATGCTCTTCAACTTCGTATTTTATTTGGCTTTTTAAACTTTTTTGGATTCAAGCGTAACTGATGAGTCTTTTGTAGACGAAACGTGCGTCTGGCGTATATACAAAATTTAGTCCTGGTATCTATGATGAGTTTACTAGTAACGTAAAACATTTATGATAGAAATCTAATGATCCGAGGTGGATTATTTTGTCCGGTTTCTCTAATTTTTGTCTAGTATGCGGACCCCCACTTTAAAAATTGATATCTTACTGATTGTACAAAGTTAAATTACTTGAAAGAAATCGACAAAGTAGGGGCGAAGGATACCAGAGGGACATTTAAACTCAAAGATCGTTAAAAAGCAGAAAACACAATGGCTCTAAACTGTTAAACAGTCAACTAATAGTATACAATACACAACATAGAAAACTAAAGACAAAGCAAGACGAACCCCAGCAAAACTGGAGGATCGACAACATCATAAAAGGAAATTAAAGTGTGTGGTTGAATGAGTTCACATGTACTATGAATGATTTGTTTTAATTAGGAAAAATAGAAGTTTCAACTTTCCTGTTTTAAACATAATTTACATTGTATACGATCGGTTTCAAAAGAAAGCTGTTAACCCAATAAAAACAGTACCATAACTATAAATGTCAGACAGATAGTACATGTGTCATTCAGTAATATTGTCTTTATTAATACAGTCAGCAATCGATCCACCATGCCCAAAGATAAAACAGACAGGAAAATGCCTTGGCTTACCAAAAACGGATAAATGTCAGACAAATAGTGACTGTAACCACGGTAAGATTATGAATACATTTTGAAATCTTTAAGATATATTTGCATAAATATAAAAGTATTAACCGTACAAACAACCCAACTCTCCGCAATGTTATTACCACATTTGGTGATAAGAACGCGTAGGCTTGGGTTGTTTTTATCCCGGTCGTTTTCCCAATATTTAAGATTAAACAAATGTATTACATAAAAAAAAAACATTGAAGAAGCTTATACAAATGACTGAGAAAAAGGTTTCACGTTATCTTCCTTATCAAATCATCGAAAACAATCTCGAAGAAGACGGGTATAACAGACCTGTTCCAGTCTCAATTAACTGTATAATAAATTTTAAAGTTTCGTATTAGGAGTTGTAGTTGTTTGTGTATCGACAGTAATATTGGAGTTGTAGTGGTTTGTGTATTGACAGTGATATTGGAGTTGTAGTGGTTTGTGTATCGACAGTGATATTGGAGTTGTAGTGGTTTGTGTATTGACAGTGATATTGGAGTTGTAGCGGTTTGTGTATTGACAGTGATATTGGAGTTGTAGTGGTTTGTGTATCGACAGTGATATTGGAGTTGTAGTGGTTTGTGTATTGACAGTGATATTGGAGTTGTAGTGGTTTGTGTATTGACAGTGATATTGGAGTTGTAGTGGTTTGTGTATTGACAGTGATATTGGAGTTGTAGCGGTTTGTGTATTGACAGGGATATTGGAGTTGTAGTGGTTTGTGTATCGACAGTAATATTGGTGTTGTAGTGGTTTGTGTATTGACAGTAATATTGGAGTTGTAGTGGTTTGTGCATTGATGGGGGTATTGGAGTTTAGTGGTTTGTGTATTGACAGTGATATTAGAGTTTTAGCGGTTTGTGTATTGACAGTGATATTGGAGTTGTAGTGGTTTGTGTATTGCCAGTGATATTGGAGTTGTAGTGGATTGTGTATCGACAGTGATATTGGAGTTGTAGTGGTTTGTGTATAATTGACAGTGATATTGGGGTTGTAGTGGTTTGTGTATTGACAGTGATATTGGAGATCAGTGGTTTGTGTATTAACAGTGATATTGGAGTTATAGTGGTTTGTGTATTGACAGGGTTATTGGAGTTGTAGTGGTTTGTGTATTGACAGTGATATTGGAGTTGTAGTGGTTTGTGTATTGACAGGGATATTGGAGTTTAGTGGTTTGTGTATTGACAGTGATATTGGAGTTGTAGTGGTTTGTGTATTGACAGGGATATTGGAGTTGTAGTGGTTTGTGTATTGACAGTAATATTGGAGTTGTAGTGGTTTGTGTATTGACGGGGATATTGGAGTTTAGTGGTTTGTGTTTTGACAGTGATATTGGAGTTGTAGTGGTTTGTGTATTGACAGTGATATTGAAGTTTTTTGGTTTGTGTATTAACAGGGATATTGGAGTTGTAGTGATTTGTGTATTGACAGGGATATTGGAGTTGTAGTGATTTGTGTATTGACAGGGATATTGGAGTTTAGTGGTTTGTGTATTGACAGGGATATTGGAGTTTAGTGGTTTGTGTATTGACAGTTATATTGAAGTTTAGTGGTTTGTGTATTGACAGTGATCTCTGATTTGTGTATTGACAGGGATATTGGAGTTGTAGTGGTTTGTGTATAATTTACAGTGATATTGGAGTTGTAGTGGTTTGTGTATTGACAGTGATATTGGAGTTGTAGTGGTTTGTGAATTGACAGTGATATTGGAGTTGCAGTGGTTTGTGTATTGACAGGGATATTGGAGTTGTAGTGGTTTGTGTATTTAAAGTGATATTGGAGTTGTAGTGGTTTGTGTATTGACAGTGATATTAGAGTTTAGTGGATTGTGTATTGACAGTGATATTGAAGTTTTAGTGGTTTGTGTATTGACAGTGATATTGGAGTTGTAGTGGTTTGTGTATTGACACTGATATTGGAGTTGTAGTGGTTTGTGTATTGACAGTGATATTGAAGTTTTAGTGGTTTGTGTATAATTGACAGTGATATTGGAGTTGTAGTGGTTTGTGTATTGACAGGGATATTGGAGTTGTAGTGGTTTGTGTATTGACAGTGATATTGGAGTTGTAGTGGTTTGTGTATTGACAGTGATATTGAAGTTTTAGTGGTTTGTGTATTGACACTGATATTGGAGTTGTAGTGGTTTGTGTATTGACAGTGATATTGAAGTTTTAGTGGTTTGTGTATAATTAACAGTGATATTGGAGTTGTAGTGGTTTGTGTATTGACAGTGATATTGAAGTTTAGTGGTTTGTGTAGTTACAGTGATATTGAAGTTTTAGTGGTTTGTGTATTGACAGTGATATTGGAGTTGTAGTGGTTTGTGTATTGACACTGATATTGGAGTTGTAGTGGTTTGTGTATTGACAGTGATATTGAAGTTTTAGTGGTTTGTGTATAATTGACAGTGATATTGGAGTTGTAGTGGTTTGTGTATTGACAGGGATATTGGAGTTGTAGTGGTTTGTGTATTGATAGTGATATTGGAGTTGTAGTGGTTTGTGTATTGACAGTGATATTGAAGTTTTAGTGGTTTGTGTATTGACACTGATATTGGACTTGTAGTGGTTTGTGTTTAATTGACAGTGATATTGAAGTTTTAGTGGTTTGTGTATTGACAGTGATCTTGGAGTTGTAGTGGTTTGTGTATTGACAGGGATATTGCAGTGGTAATGGTTTGTGTATTAACAGGGATACTGGAGTTGTAGTGGTTTGTGTATTGTCAGTGATATTGGAGTTGTAGTGGTTTGTGTATTGACAGGGATATTTGAGTTGTAGTGGTTTGTGTATTGACAGAGATATTGGAGTTGTAGTGGTTTGTGTATTGACAGGGATATTGGAGTTGTAGTGGTTTGTGTATTGACAGGGATATCGGAGTTTAGTGGTTTGTGTATTGACAGGGATATTGGAGTTCTAGTGGTTTGTGTATTGACAGTGATATTGGAGTTATAGTGGTTTGTGTATTGACAGTGATATTGGAGTTTAGTGGTTTGTGTATTGACAGGGATATTGAAGTTTTAGTGGTTTGTGTATTGACAGGGATATTGGAGTTGTAGTAGTTTATGTATTGACAGTGATATTGGAGTTGTAGTGGTTTGTGTATTGACATTGATATTGGAGTTTAGTGGTTTGTGTATTGACAGGGATATTGAAGTTTTAGTGGTTTGTGTATTGACAGGGATATTGGAGTTGTAGTGGTTTATGTATTGACAGTGATATTGGAGTTGTAGTGGTTTGTGTATTGACAGGGATATTGGAGTTGTAGTGGTTTGTGTATTGACAGGGATATCGGAGTTTAGTGGTTTGTGTATTGACAGGGATATTGGAGTTCTAGTGGTTTGTGTATTGACAGTGATATTGTAGTTGTAGTGGTTTGTGTATTGACAGTGATATTGGAGTTTAGTGGTTTGTGTATTGACAGGGATATTGAAGTTTTAGTGGTTTGTGTATTGACAGGGATATTGGAGTTGTAGTGGTTTATGTATTGACAGTGATATTGGAGTTGTAGTGGTTTGTGTATTGACAGTGACATAGGAGTTTAGTGGTTTGTGTATTGACAGGGATATTGGAGTTGTAGTGGTTTGTGTATTGACAGGGATATCGGAATTTAGTGGTTTGTGTATTGACAGGGATATTGGAATTGTAGTGGTTTGTGTATTGATAGGGATATTGGAGTTGTAGTGGTTTGTGTATTGACAGTGATATTGGAGTTTAGTGGTCTGTGTATTGACAGTGATATTGGAGTTGTAGTGGTTTGTGTATTGACAGGGATATCGGAGTTTAGTGGTTTGTGTATTGACAGGGATATTGGAGTTCTAGTGGTTTGTGTATTGACAGTGATATTGGAGTTGTAGTGGTTGGTGTATTGACAGTGATATTGGAGTTTAGTTATTTGTGTATTGACAGGGATATTGAAGTTTTAGTGGTTTGTGTATTGACAGGGATATTGGAGTTTAGTTGTTTGTGTATTGATAGGGATATAGGAATTTAGTGGTTTGTGTATTTACAGGGATATAGGAATTTAGTGGTTTGTGTATTGACAGGGATATTGGAATTGTAGTGATTTGTGTATTGACAGGGATATTGGAGTTGTAGTGGTTTGTGTATTGACAGTGATATTTGAGTTTACTGGTTTGTGTATTGACAGTGATATTTGAGTTGTAGTGGTTGGTGTATTGACAGTGATATTGGAGTTTAGTTATTTGTGTATTGAGAGGGATATTGAAGTTTTAGTGGTTTGTGTATTGACAAAGATTTGGAGTTAAGTGGTTTGTGTATTGACAGGGATATTGAAGTTGTAGTGGTTTGTGTATTGAGAGGGATATTGAAGTTTTAGTGGTTTGTGTATTGACAGTGATATTAGAGTTTTAGTGGTTTGTGTATTGACAGGGATATTGTAGTTGTAGTGGTTTGTGTATTGACAGTGATATTGGAGTTTAGTGGTTTGTGTATTGACAGGGATATTGGAGTTGTAGTGGTTTGTGTATTGACAGTGATATTGGTGTTGTAGTGGTTTGTGTATTGACAGTAATATTGGAGTTTAGTGGTTTGTGTATTGACAGGGATATAGGAATTTAGTGGTTTGTGTATTGACAGGGATATAGGAATTTAGTGGTTTGTGTATTGACAGGGATATTGGAATTGTAGTGGTTTGTGTATTGACAGGGATATTGGAGTTGTAGTGGTTTGTGTATTGACAGTGATATTGGAGTTTAGTGGTCAGTGTATTGACACTGATATTGGAGTTTAGTGGTTTGTGTATTGAGATGGATATTGAACTTTTAGTGGTTTATGTATTTACAGAGATATTGGAGTTGTAGTGGTTTGTGTATTGACAGTGATATTGGAGTTTAGTTGTTTGTGTATTGAGATGTATATTGAAGTTTTAGCGGTTTGTGTATTGACAGGGATATTTGAGTTGTAGTGGTTGGTGTATTGACAGTGATATTGGAGTTGTAGTGATTTGTGTATTGACAGGGATATTGGAGTTGTAGTGGTTTGTGTATTGACAGTGATATTTGAGTTTACTGGTTTGTGTATTGACAGTAATATTGGAGTTTAGTGGTTTGTGTATTGACAGGGATATTGGAGTTTAGTTGTTTGTGTATTGACAGGGATATTGAAGTTTTAGTGGTTTGTGTATTGACAGGGATGTTGGAGTTGTAGTGGTTTGTGTATTGACAGGGATATTGGAGTTGTAGTCGTTTGTGTATTGACAGTGATATTGGAGTTGTGGTGGTTTGTGTCTTGACAGGGATATTGGAGTTTTAGTGGTTTGTGTATTGACAGGGATATTGGAGTTAAGTGGTTTGTGTATTGACAGTGATATAGGAATTTAGTGGTTTGTGTATTGACAGGGATATTGGAATTGTAGTGGTTTGTGTATTGACAGGTATATTGGAGTTGTAGTGGTTTGTGTATTGACAGTGATATTATAGTTTAGTGGTTTGTGTATTGACAGGGATATTGAAGTTTTAGCGGTTTGTGTATTGACAGTGATATTGGAGTTGTAGTGGTTTGTGTATTGACAGTGATATTGGAGTTTAGTGGTTTGTGTATTGACAGGGATATTGAAGTTGTAGTGGTTTGTGTATTGACAGGGATATTGAAGTTTTAGTGGTTTGTGTATTGACAGTGATATTGGAGTTTAGTGGTTTGTGTATTGACAGGGATATTGGAGTTGTAGTGGTTTGTGTATTGACAGGGATATTGGAGTTGTAGTGGTTTGTGTATTGGCAGTAATATTGGAGTTTAGTGGTTTGTATATTGACAGGGATATTAGAGTTTAGTGGTTTGTGTATTGATAGAGATATTGGAGTTGAGTGATTGTGTATTGACAGTGATATTGGAGTTTAGTGGTTTGTGTATTGGCAGAGATATTGGAGTTGTAGTGGTTTGTGTATTGACAGTTATATTGGAGTTGAGTGGTTTGTGTATTGACAGGGATATTGGAGTTAAGTGGTTTGTGTATTGACAGTGATATTGGAGTTGTAGTGGTTTGTGTATTGACAGGGATATTGGAGTTTTAGTGGTTTGTGTATTGACAGTGATATTGGAGTTTAGTGGGTTGTGTATTGACAGGGATATTGAAGTTTTAGTGGTTTGAGTATTGACAATGATATTGGAGTTTAGTGGTTTGTGTATTGACAGGGATATTGGAGTTGTAGTGGTTTGTGTATTGACAGTGATATTGTAGTTTGGTGGGTTGTGTATTGACGGTGATATTGGAGTTGTAATGGTTTGTGTATTAACAGGGATATTGGAGTTGTAGTGGTTTGTGTATTGACAGTGATATTGGAGTTTAGTGGTTTGTGTATTGACATGGATATTGAAGTTTTAGTGGTTTGTGTATTGACAGGTATATTGTGGTTGTAGTTGTTTGTGTATTGACAGTGATATTGGAGTTTAGTGGTTTGTGTATTGACAGGGATATTGGAGTTGTAGTGGTTTGTGTATTGACAAGGATATTGGAGTTTAGTGATTGTGTATTGACAGTGATATTGGAGTTTAGTGGTTTGTGAATTGACAGAGATATTGGAGTTGTAGTGGTTTGTGTATTGACGGTGATATTGGAGTTAAGTGGTTTGTGTATTGACAGTGATATAGGAATTTAGTGGTTTGTGTATTGACAGGGATATTGGAATTGTAGTGGTTGGGTGTTGACAGGGATATTGGAGTTGTAGTGGTTTGTGTATTGACAGTGATATTATAGTTTAGGGGTTTGTGTACTGACAGGGATATTGAAGTTTTAGCGGTTTGTGTATTTACAGGGATATTGGAGTTGTAGTGGTTTGTGTATTGACAGTGATATTGGAGTTTAGTGGTTTGTGTATTGACAGGGATATTGGAGTTGAAGTGGTTTGTGTATTGACAGGGATATTGGAGTTGTAGTGATTTGTGTATTGACAGTAATATTGGAGTTTAGTGGTTTGTGTATTGACAGGGATATTAGAGTTTAGTGGTTTATGTATTGATAGGGATATTGGAGTTTAGTGATTGTGTATTGACAGTGATATTGGAGTTTAGTGGTTTGTGTATTGACAGTGATATCGGAGTTTAGTGGTTTGTGTATTGACAGGGATATTGGAGTTAAGTGGTTTGTGTATTGACAGTGATATTGGAGTTGTAGTGGTTTGTGTATTGACAGGGATATTGGAGTTGTAGTGGTTTGTGTATTGACAGTGATATTGGAGTTTAGTGGTTTGTGTATTGACAGGGATATTGAAGTTTTAGTGGTTTGAGTATTGACAATGATATTGGAGTTTAGTGGTTTGTGTATTGACAGGGATATTGGAGTTGTAGTGGTTTGTGTATTGACAGTGATATTGTAGTTTGGTGGGTTGTGTAATGACGGTGATATTGGAGTTGTAATGGTTTGTGTATTAACAGGGATATTGGAGTTGTAGTGGTTTGTGTATTGACAGTAATATTGGAGTTTAGTGGTTTGTGTATTGACAGGAATATTGAAGTTTTAGTGGTTTGTGTATTGACAGTGATATTGGAGTTGTAGTGGTTTGTGTATTGACAGTGATATTGGAGTTTAGTGGTTTGTGTATTGACAGGGATATTGAAGTTTTAGTGGTTTGTGTATTGACAGCGATATTGGAGTTTAGTGGTTTGTGTATTGGCAGTGATATTGGAGTGGTAGTGGTTTGTGTATTGACAGTGATATTGGAGTTAATTGTTTTGTGTATTGACAGGGATATTGAAGTTTTAGTGGTTTGTGTATTGACAGTGATATTGGAGTTGTAGTGGTTTGTGTATTGACAGTGATATTGGAGTTGTAGTGGTTTGTGTATTGACAGGGATATTGAAGTTTTAGTGGTTTGTGTATTGACAGGGATATTGAAGTTTTAGTGGTTTGTGTATTGACAGTGATATTGGAGTTTTAGTGGTTTGTGTATTGACAGTGATATTGGAATTTAGTGGTTTGTGTATTGCCAGGGATATTGTAGTTGTAGTGGTTTGTGTATTGACAGGGATATTGGAGTTGTAGTGGTTTGTGTATTGACAGTAATATTGGAGTTGTAGTGGTTTGTGTATTGACAGTGATATTATAGTTGTAGTGGTTTGTGTATTGACAGTGATATTGGAGTTTAGTGATTTGTGTATTGACAGGGATATTAGAGTTTAATGGTTTGTGTATTGCAATAATGAAGACTACATAAAGTTGTTTATAAAAGAAATGTGAGTCACAA